>NC_059406.1:12295813-14695813 GCF_905220565.1 Melitaea cinxia | reverse complement strand
ATAAATTAAATTTTCATATCACTTTCGATGTAATCTTGTTAAATTATTAACCCGATTGGAAATTTATATTTCGAAGAGAAACGACTAAGCTGTGTGGCTACGGCAGTAAAGGATATAGCCACCCTCTTCCTGTGGCTGTCGTAAGAGGCGACTAAGGGATAACACAGTTCCACTACCACCTTGGAACCTAAAAAGCAGATCGATGGCGGGATAACCAGCCAACTGCTGGTTTTGATATACACATGTCGAAGACCGGCAGCAGCGTCTTCTATGCGACAAAGCCAGCCCTCCGATCACCAACCCGCTTGTCCAGCGTGGTGTCTATGGGCAACACACATGAGTTCACGCCATTTTTGACGCGAACATGCAGAGACTTATGTCCAGCAGTGGACTGCGATAGGCTGAAATGATGGATCTTTTGTTATTTTAGAAATAAAAAAAATGTTTTTGGCTTCCTAGTGATATAAAAATCTAAATTCAATTTCCTTAATTGTAATCTGGATGATAATAAAAATGTTATTAAAATTAAGCTTCATTTAAGGTTTTCCACCTTATTACGGATTCTCAGTTTCGATGTAATCTTATTAAATTATTAATCCGATTGAAATTTATATTTAGAAGAGAAAATGACTAATTATTTATGAAATTAGGACGCTACGAAATCAGTTATTTTTTTAAAATTATTTAGATAGGAAATTGGCTCATTTCATTATGTTCAGATAAAATTATTTTTAAGGTTACGCTTGTGTATTCGTTTGCGTAAAAATTTTCAACCGTTACTTAAAAAAAAATTACATTTGAAAATCAATTAATTAAGAACTTCTAAATCTTAATCGTAATTGAATACAAAATTAAAAATTAAAATATATGTACATGCTTTACATCCGATGAAATTGGAGATTTTTTCATTACATTGTTCTCTCAAATCATTATGTTATTTTGTTATCACAGATTTCATTAATAAAAATTGTTTAATTGTATTAGATTATATAACCTGTAAAACTAAACTTTAAGTAAAATTTTTATTATATTAAAAATAATTATTGAACATCGCTCGCTTGCTTCAGCCTATAATATCCCACTACTGGGCATAGGCTACTTTCCCCATGTAGAAAAAGGATCAGAGCTTAATCCACCAAGCTGCTCCAATGCGGGTTGGCGGATATATTCTCTACTATGAGTATAGATCGCTATCAGGTATACATGACAACTACCGGGACAGACAGCTTAACGTGCTCTCCGAGGCACGGTGGGGAGACCCCACAAGTACTAACAACTAGACTGGAAATAAATACTCGTATTTATATAAACACAACTATCCACTACAAAAATTACAACAAAGTGTTCGTCATACATAATTATGTGTAATTAATTTATTAAGTCAAGCGATGTCACGTCATGATCAAAACTCGTTAATATAGTATCTAAGTTAATGGTAATAAAGGGACCATCCAGTTATAGAACAGTGATAACACGATCCCACTCGTTATAAAATGATCGGATCCAAGTTTGAAACTAAACAAACTCGACGAATCGATCACACTTCGGGTGACTTAAACTGCGATTAATTTAATTCAATATCAAATTCGAATTCGACGCCTAACTTCAATTGTGTTTCGGAAAACGTTTGTTCTTAAACATTGATTAATGTGTATTGTTGTTAATTTTGTTTCCATGAAGGTCGCCTCTATTAAAATAATTTTAGAATCATTCATCAGCATCAGTTCAGCCTATTGCAGTCCACTGCTGGACATAGGCCTCCCCAATTTCGCGCCAGACATCCCGGTTTTCCGCAATCCTCATTCAGCCTACACCGGCAATCTTACATAGTTCGTCGGTCCAACGGGCCGGAGGACGTCCCACACTGCGTTTTCCAAGACGCGGTCTCCACTCCAGGACCCGTCTGCTCCAACGGCCATCGGTCCTGCGACACAGATGACCAGCCCACTCTGCCACTTGCTAATTCTGTGGGCTATGTTAGAATCATTAAAATAATTTAATTTTTGTGCATTAATTATTAATTTGGGCACTACACTAGATTATAAAAACTATTGACCAGATGGTCGGGCCTATTGTTGATCTTTTGACGGAGGATTCGAATAAAGCTTATACCGAATCTCTGGGTACCTTTTTTGCCGACCGATGCTGACGAGCAAAGCGAGAGGATAAAAGCTTCTGTGCACAAGCTTATCTCTCTTCTTCTTACCTGTCGACTCTTGTCATTACTTCGGTTGGACTCGTTAACCAATTATTGTAATTTTGTGTTTATTCCGTGGTTAATTGTTTTCTTTGTGATTGTAACTCGGCATTGTAATTCAATAAGTAAACTTTGAAACTTTTTGGTAATTACATTTTATTGTTAAATGGTTTGATTTGGTTATTTTGTGTATTCGATTTGTGTTTAATGTTTATCACTTCTGCTTCCTAAAAATAATAAAATATCCTTTATAAATAAAAATAAATCTTTGAAATGTATGTGTGTGATTTTTTTTACATTACTAGGTCGGCAAATAAGCGTATTCTATAGACGCCTGCAATACCAGAAGCATCGCAAGCGCTTTGCCGATCTCACCCCCAATCTCCTAAGTCATTTGTACTGCATAAAATATTTGTCCCCTACCCCCCCAGGAGCTCTGGTAGCCTTACTTATCACAGGAACACAACACTACTTGAAAGCAGTATTATTTAGTTGTGATCTTCTGTATGGTCAATGTACTTCCCCAGTCGAGCTGCTCCAGATTTTTAATATGCTCCTTTTGTGCCCTACTTCAGTATTGAGAGTATATTTACTGAGATAGTAGGTTGTAAAGTATCATGCTATAATCTAGCTAAGAGAGAAGTAATAAATATATTATGTACTATTAAAATTCTGAGAGGTGTCAAAAGTTAAAGCGGGTCAACTGAGGGTCGTCTCGTAGGTCAGATCTTACCTGTCAGGTATGGACAAGAATAATAAGTAGATCTGAAGTTTCAGGGTCGGATACAAATATAAGTACAATATTATAAGCATTTCAAACGACTTCATCTTATTACTTTATTAATATAATAATTCTGTTTGTTTGCAAATGAAAATAAACCGACTTCAATTACATCAACAAATACAAAAACGTCGTCATCTTTGTCTAAACGGGGTCATCTTTGAGAGACGCCAGCTCGTCAAGTTGATAATTAAATTTGATATAATCTACTTAAAATAATTTCTATGATCACGAAATGTATTTCACTTCTGCGAGAATTACCTTAAGCCCTGAATATTCCAAAAACATCAGCCAATAATCTCTAAGGCTACCCAAAGAAGTTAATACTTTTCCTTCCACACTTCCTCCACTTCAGAATTGCCATCTTTTAATAAGAATATCTTTGCACGTATTGATACTCAATCGTTTGAATGGCTATAAATGGTTCAGAATGACCGATTATGAGAGGTATCTTTAACAAAAAATCTAAAGCGAACAATTCGTTTTTTTAATTAGTTTTTTTTTAATTAGTTTGGCAAAAAAGTTTCACTTCTGACATGTTTACTTTGTATGAACGCATTTTTTTTTAAATATTTTAACGCATAAAATCTGGTTTCGGCTTTATATTAATTCTGATATGATGCCCTAAAGGGCCGGAGATTATCTTTTTTAATTGGCACATGCTTTGCATGAAACTTAACGTACGTTTATGAAGTTAGGTGTAATTATATTTTAAATCTGGTTATTGTGGGTCAAGCGCTAGTGGTTCGGATGTGGTTACTGATTATAGCCCTTCGTTTAAAAATGCCTTTCTGTGAAAAAATTACGAAACCAACTCATGTACCCTGTAAATTTGCCAGATAACAAAGCTAACTATAATACTAAATAATATGTATCCTACTTTGTGTTGATCAAAATTCTCAGAGTTAGAGAAACATTTTAGAATAATAGCAAAGGATAAGTCAAGAGTGATACATACTATTCTAGGGCAGACGTTTCTGCACAGCGTGACTGACGCTTGAAAATGTCTGAAAGGTTAGTTAAAATAGTCATTTCAGGATGTTGAACTATAGCTTTTAAAAGCTTACATCATTTTCTTGAACATCTTCATATACGTATGTACCTGTTCCTATAATAAATTGTAACTAATAAAAAAAAAACTGCTCTGACGGTCATGGGTTCGTTTCCCGCTTGGAGTGGATACTTGTATTCATACCAAAATTTATTTTCGGTCTGGTCGTTAGTCTTTGTAGGTCTCCCCACCGTACCTCGGTGAGCACGTTAAGCTGTCGGTCCCGGTTGTTATCATGTACACCTGATAGCGATCGTTACTCATAGTAGGGATTATATCCGCCAATCCGCATTGGAGCAGCGTGTGGATTAAGCTATGATCCTTCTTACAGGCTGAAGTGAAGCGCAATAAAAGTGTTAATCAACACCTGAAATGTAGTATTAAGTTAGCCTACCTTAAAAATAGACGTAAATCTATAAAAAAGACCACCCAACAATAACTTTTAAAATACTGTAAGTTATGCCAAATTAAAATCTGTAGATAGGTAAAGAATTCTTCCTATTTCTAAATGATCCTTATCCTTGTCCACTTTTACATTTTCATTTTAATTTATCATTTTCTCAATGACTTTTGCTAAATGAATTTAGATTTCACTGGGGATAAACTAATAAAGGAACAAAGTAAGACAGAAAATAAGGGAAACTTTCATGATAAAGTACTTTTGCGACGATAAATAAGAACGTTTAAAAATAAAATACAGTAAATACAAACCAATTTAGCGGAATACAAAAAAGTAGTGGCGCTGCCAAGAACGCTGTGTTGTGTAACAGTTCTCTTATTGTGTTGCTTAATTTATTTATCTTTTTCTATTGAATTAGGAATGTATTTGTATTTATCGTATTGTAATCAGAGTTTTATTAATTTTCAGATATATGATTAAAATTGCAACCAGTTAATTATTAATTACATTTTTGGTTTAATTGCTTTCACTAGTGCCAATACAGGATAGATGATTTTGCCAATGTCACGTGGAACGGAGAAATAGAGATAAGAAAGAGATAGCAGTAAGGATTACAACCTCAATAGACTTTTAGAATCCGGTCCAAAAGAGAAGTATTTTTGAAGTAAAATTTCATACGTACGCTTGACTTATTGGGACGCTTGGCTTAGTAAATGCGTGACGAGAGCGTTACGAAAAGTATGTTCGTGCGAGGTGAATGAAAATTGAGAGGGTTATATAAGTTATATGGATCTAAAGAAGTTTTGCTTCAGTCGTGTGGTCTAAAGTACACTTGTTTTTTTATTAAAATTTCACCCAGTAGCTACAGCCGGTTTCTGTTAATAAGTCTATTACAATATTAAGGAAAAGAAGAGAAAAAGAACATTTATTTTTTTATTTACGTATCGTAAATATTAAGTGCAAATCTTTATTTTACTCTCACAGAAACCACAGTAAATTAAAATTTAATTTTTTTCAAATAACTTTTCATTCCTAATTGATGTAGAAATATTAAATTTTAATTAAAATATTATTGCGGAGATAATTACTGGTATCGAAATTGAAATGTAAACAAAAGGATATTTGATAATGTAACATGAACTTGGCATAACATAAAATATGATAATCTAAATTTTCAGAATTCAGAAGTGTCGTAAAAATGTCAGAGCTTTTTCACGTCACCGTAAAGTGTCGGTGTGATCTGTCACGAGCGTAGCAGCGCACTCTCAACCAATTAATCAAAATTTACTTTATAGGTATGTAGGATTGCTGTTTTAGAATGTCCTCGTGCCAAAATGTTCTATGATAATTCGAGAACTACCGGATTAGAAATGTTGGTTTTAGTGCGGATAACCGGCAAAAACTCAACATAAAATAATAAAATTAAATCAGATCTTAAGTTTCAAATTAGATTTATTAGAATTTAGAAATTTTAAATTGTAGAAATTGTAATATTAATGAATTATTAATTTTAATACTTTTATAGGGATAACGCCATCTATAAGCAGGAAGCAAAATCTTATCTTCTTACGTAACTCCTGCATTGATTTTTTCATATGCTATTTAAATGAAAACGTTCGTATTACTTAGTAAACTTTTGAAAACTATTTGGATAATATCCAAATCGCCGGAGGCATTGAAGATACGGATTTTCCGCTAAAACTTCGAAATGGCCGATGAATCTCCCTCTTTGATTTAATGCCTGCCAAGCACTGATACATAAATATATCGATGCTGCCAAAACTTGTTCTGCATCTTAGAAATCGGTTGTCATATTTATATTTTCGATTTTATTGAAATGAAAAAATTCAAACTTTTCAGTTGCATCTAAAGTTAACTAAGTTTGAACTGAAGCACTTGCCTACATTTGTTGTTGGTAAGAGCATCGCAATATAAGAGGAGAGAAGGGATTCAAACTACCTTGTTGTTCTACAGATACGTGGATAGTTTCTCTACCATGAGTTACGATTGCTACCAGGTGTCTTCCGTAACAACAACCAGCATTCTCCGAGGCACGCTGAGGATCTACAAGTACGTATTATAAGGGAAAAATGTATAATATATGCATGTACTTATTTATCAAAACAGTTCTTATCATTAGTTGTTCTGTAGTCAAATTTCAATCACAAGTGCTTTGTTCATTTGCAATCGAAATTATTTCAAAATATATGACGTACTGAGACTAAATATTAAATTAATAAAATATTTTTTGTATTAATAAATGAATTTGATGTATTTTTTTTTTATTATTTCACTTTATACGTAGCGAAGCACGTACCGGGTCGCTAGTACACTATAATTTTTATTTTCACGCATTGCAAATATAAATATCTGATAGATAAAATGGAGTTTGACGGTGAAACAAGTAATTTAATACAGATCTTTAAGTATGTAGTTCTAATTATAATAAAATTACTTCAATTGAGTTAAGGTTTAAATAAATTGATAAATAAGATTTGTTGAATTTTATAATTGAGGATCCTACCCATCAAAACGAAATAGATTATAATATTGATTCAAGTTCCTAACTGTGTCGTTATATGTCACTGACATAATTAGATCGTGTTTGTGTGTGAATGTTAATAGATGTCGCTAGTGTATAATTAAATCGCGCTAACGTTTTATGTTGGTTGTTATATATAGGCCGGAATTTTATTTGAATAAACGGCCGGTGTCTATAGTACCCGGCCCCTCTCACCGGTGACGCTGAAAAGGCCGAGTAGGGCCAACAGCAACAGTCATTACGAAAAAAAAAATCGGATAAATGATCACCGATGACGCTGTAAAGGTCTGAAGGGCCAACAGTAACAGTCATTTCGGAAAAAAAAAACAAATAAATGAATTCCAACAACAGTGGTGTTTTACTACGCGAATGAGAGTAAAGTGTTACACAGCAATACAAGTAAACATCAAAATTCTTTATCAGTTGGATACTGCTAGTGTTGTGTAATTGTCTTATACGTCATCGGTAATTAGTAAAACGAGCCCTTATCCTTATAAAGTTTTCATGATTAGAATTCTCCTTTATAAAGTACGTAATATAAACCATGAGCACTAGGATAATAGTAATACCATGCAAGGCTAATAGCCTAGATCATAAACAGTTACCGCAAAATGACCGCAAGTAATCCGCTAGGGATCTAATTATCGAAGTAAATTAGATACTGACCTTGATGGAAATGATTGGATAGTATGATTATTGTTCGACTTATATTTACTTGTCCCGAAGGAGCTATTCTAATCCATAAAAATGTCACGGCATGTTAAAACGATAAGGAAAAAATGATTGAACAATCACTTATCAGCGTGTCTCGATTTCTTTATATGATTAAATTGGCTTATTTGTTATGCGGCCTACCTAATGGTAAGTTGTAATCGTAACCTATAGACGTCTGCATCACTAGAAGTATCGTAAGCGTGCTACCGAACCTATTCTGACCGTCCCCAGAAGTACCTTACTCGCCGCAGGAACACATCTACTCGAGAGCATTTGGCTGCGATCTTTCGCAAGGCTGAGGAAGACATTTCCTGCTGAGCCTCATCTCCGAAACTGTAACTCAAAACTCTTAAAATGTCATCGCAGAGTAACAGAAGTTGGGTTTTGTAAGGTGAATTAGCACAAAACAAATCTCCTGATTTATTCATTCCCTGCTCTCTTTTTCTTTTTAATATTTAGCGTGTAATGTAATATTGCATCTAAAATTTTAAAACGCAAAAACAGAATAATGTTTAAGGGTACCTTTTCTATATTAAACAAATATTTTTTTTAAATTATATCTTTAAAACGACTGAAGTAAAACTTACGAAACGTAACTTTCTCTCTCTTTCTATCTTCACTAACTTATATCTTCCTCTCAACTTCCATTCGCCTCATCCGTTCACACTTTTCGTAACGCTCTCGTCACGCATTCACCAGCTTACTTCGCAAGTTAAGCGTGCGTATAGAAGTTTTACTTCAAAAATTAAATAAACAGGTACTTAATGGTCCTCGTCGTTTCCGGTTTTAAAATAACAAACTGCCAAACCCTGACAAAGATCTGATTAATAATAGCCACTAAAAGAATTGTTTAATAAAGTATATCGCTCACTCCCACTACGCGTTGTCATATTATTATACACTAAATGTCGATCATTTTTATGTCAACTCAATACAAATTATATCAGAATTTTCTTAGTAAACAAATTAGAGATAGTGTATTGAGACCGGCCATATACCATTTCGACCCATTTGAACGCATGGCGTGCCACAACGAATAGTTCTACCTGGCCATTAGTCGTAATCAGCTAAATAACGATGTTAGCACGCTAGTACTTGCTACTGCGATTAGTACGCGTCACAGTACACGCTCATAATGTACGCTTAAAATTAGTTTACACAAATCACTTTGCAGTTTAGCCGAATATATTGCGATTGTGATAATCGCAAAATATTTACAGTTGTACAATAATAGCTTGAATTGTTTTCTGATGTTTATGCGAATTTTTGAATGGAATTTTTTTTTGGATTTAATCGCGGTTCATTCAATTTTTTTGATGCCCGACGTTGCGGAAATTTTACAAAAAATAATAACTTAAGTTTTAGCCTGTTGCGCTGGCGGTTGTGGGTTCGATCCCCGCACATGACAAACATTTGTATTGGCCATACAGGTGTTTGCCGTGGGCTGGGTGTTTGTGCAGTCCTTGTGGGTCTCCGCACCGTGCCTCGGAGAGCACGTTAAGCCTTCAGCCCCGGTTGTTATCATGTAAACCTGATAGCGATCGTTACTCATACTAGGGAATATATCCGCCAACCCGCATTGGAGCAGCGTGGTGGATTAAGCTCTGATCTTTCTCCTACATGGGGAAAGAGGCCTATACCCAGTAGTGGGATATTACAGGCTGAAGCGAAGGTTTTATAATAATTTCAGAAACTTCATCTTATAGACACATATAATTCAAAACATATATGTATAAATATAATAATTGAGCGAGTTCTAACATTGTTATACGATCGTATTTTTCTAAGGTAACTTAATGTTGTTTCAGGTAATAACCGACTGATATAAATATATTTTTTGTGATCAATGTAGACTTTAATATCTCTCTATAATAAATATATACTAAATCCAGATGGATATATAACCGATAACACTGGAGCATTACTGTGTCCATCACTATATCCAAAATAAAACCGTAGAGCATTGAAAAGAATCACTTTCAAATGTGTCTACAGGTCGGTATAATTGTGTAAAAAAAGTTATAAATTATGTAGAAACAAATATATTATTAAACACATATTCAAATTTGTTACAGAATATATAGTACAATGGGTGGAACAAATTCCGCCCATATGCACTTCTTTCAGAAAAATAAATAATTTTGATCTGAAAAAAATATTTATAACTTACCATTATATAATATCAATCATAACAATATCTCTTGTTAATATAAAATAACACAGACTATAACAGTTTTAATTCGTCACGACACACAAGGGAACCTGATACGCCACTTAAACCGGCTGAAACTAGTTCGGACCGGATGAGAGCGGTTTTAGTTACTTTGAAAATTGATCTAACTTCATGTTACATTTAATTCCGCAAGTTGCTTTCTATGTTTCATTTAGTTCTTAATTGTATGACATTTGAATTTCAAATGCAAAACTTACGTTTGAACAATAGTAACTATTATTAAGTTAAAAGTATATTTTTTTTTGTAATCAAATTTAATTTTATGTAACTTTATTTAATGAAAAATCAAAATCTGTTCGATATAGTTCTAATCTGTTCGATATAGTACACCGAAGTGTATATTAAATAAGAGACAGTAAATTGTTTTCTTATCAGTCCTTAACCTGGTCAGGTAATACAAAATTTGTTTTAAATTGGGTTTATTAATTCAGTACCTCAGAGGTAACGTGTGTCAAGTCACAATTGGCGAACTTTACAGGAGAGGCAGATTATGAAAAATTTATATGAATTTTACATTTTATATTTAAATGTTTTTAGGAAACATTGATTATTATCATGGTTTTAATGCTTAAAGGAGTACTTTTTAATATCATAGTGTTAAAAATATTTTAGCACGTGCCTAACGTTCACAGAAGGACTTAACGCATTGTTCTCCGAAAATATATTACTTACCTATATTAATAAAATTACTGTCTTAAGTCCATTATTTATTAAGAATTATACTTTCAGCCGTGGTTTCGTCAGCATTATTACATTTTATGACGAAATTCATAATTATATATTTGTACTGCAAACTATTTCCATACAACTATATAATTTTATATGAAAAGTTTAGCATCTATGCTTTAAATGGGGACCGGACAGACAGATAACTTATGCATGCATTTTATTATTTAGTAAGGATTTTAATATAATAAATAGACTAATCCAATAACAGTGAATATTATGATAGGTGAAAATGAAACAAAATTGTTATAGCTTAATGTTTATTTATTGATTTCAAAACTGTATACATTCACTTTTCTTCTTAAACTATTTTTTTTTTCAATCTTCTTCTTCAGGGAATTCCGGTATTTCTGCTCAATGCTGCAATTTTTTATAGTAATCAAAGTCATCAAATCTTTATACTTTTTAGAATTTACAGGTTTTCTACTTGACCTTATGGGTTGTACATCTTCAGGCCATGGTCTTGGTAAACGTCTTGTACCTCTTCTTAAGTCTGTGCTCTGAAATTCAATATCATTAAAACTCGTTTTATAAAATAGGATATCTGGCTCTGATGCTCTTACTTGCATCCAAACCATTTCGGAAATTAGCACTTGTTGGCTATTGGCAACTTTTTTTTTATTACAAGAGGAGCTTCAGGTCCCGAATACAATGATTTAAATTTTTTGAAGTCATTGGTTTCATGCTTATGAGTTCCATGGGATTGTTGGGTGAATTACAACTCCGCACAAATTGCATCCAGTCCCAAGGCACCATGATTTGGAAACTGTCCAGTTTTTTTGGCTCTTTCGATTACAGAGTGTTGTACATCAACCTCCATATGCGTATGAACTTATAAGAGGTACTTGTGATTTATCACTTTTATTGGTAATTTTTTCAAAAGCCTAATATAAAAAGAAGCGAAAATAAAATTTCTGTTTTGTCCAGCACAATTGTCAGACCAAACTGTCAACCTCTCTACATTTGTGTCTACTAGTTCAGATAGGGCCCATTTATTCCTTTTTTAAGAGCAACATCGACAAAGCTTTGGGAAATGCAAAGAATATTGAGAAAAAAGGTTTTTCAAGTCAGTCAGCTCAGCCTATTGCAGTCCACTGATGGACATAGGCCTCCCGAAGTTCGCGCCAATCATCTCGGTTTTCCGCAATCCTTATCCAGCCTACACCGGCAACCTTACGTAAATCGTCGGTCCAACGGGCTGGAGGACGTCCCACACTGCGTTTGCCAAGACGCGGTCTCCACTCCTGCGTCACAGTTGGCCAGCCCACTGCCACTTCAAATTGCTAATTCTGTGGGCTATGTCGGTTACTTTTGTTCTCTCGCGGATAGTCTCATTTCTAATCCTGTCTTTAAGAGAGACCCCAAACATAGCTCGTTCCATTGCATGTTCAGCGACTTTAAACTTGTAGACCAGTCCCTTCGTCAGTGTCCACGTCTCGGCTCCGTATGTTAACACAGGCAGGACGCATTGCTCGAAGACTTTTGTTTTCAAGCATTGCGGAATCTTCAAAGTGAAGACTTGGCGAAGTCTTCCAAACGCTGCCCAGCCCAATCGAACCCTCCTATCGGCCTCCCTCTCGAAGTTGTTGAGGCCTAGTTAGATAGAATGGCCTAGGTAAATATAATCCTGAACAACTTCGAGAAGGGTACCATCGACCGATACCGGTATCGGTATGACTTGGTTGTTAAACATAACTTTCGTGTTATCCAAGTTCATACACAGACCGACACATCGAGAGGACTCGTTTAGGCCGGCCAGCATTTGGCCTAACTCATCCAACGTCTCCGCAAAGATGACAATATCGTCGGCGAAACAATACATATACATCTTTATTATTTACTTTAAAACTGTACTTTAAGGACATCGCACTTTTGTTCAGTCTAGAGTCGTTATGCGATCTCCGCCTTTCAATATCAGCTTTCGTGACACGGTTTGCCACAAATGTACGTATATATATGTATAAATTATATATGTAAAAATTTATTTTATTATAAAAGGTTGTAATTTTTAAGGTATTTATCCTTGTTGTTGTTTTTATTTAATTAGGACTAATGCATTAAAAATTCAAGTGCCATAAAATACTTGGAGGTAAAATGTGTTATGTGGGACTTAACTTAAAATTGTACCATTGAGTAAAAATTTCACAATTCCAAAGTGTTATGTGGGACATAAATTAGTTTACCCTGTGTTAGTTTGTCACTTAACATAATTTATTTCTGAGTATTTTTTTATTTATGGAAGTTAGGACTTGACGCAATTTACCACTAAATCCGTCTGAACAAATTTGACATAAATCATTGAAAAAGCAAAATTCATAAAAAATGGACTTGACACAGTTTACCTCTGAGGTACAGAATTATGTTTCACAATACAAACATAGGTCTTGTTGTATTAGTCTTGTTTTGAAATATACAAAAGAAAAATACCTGACTATATTATTGTACGGCGGTCACAATAGATATATGAATAAATACCTCGTATTAATGACCCCCTAGACCCACCGAACCCCTACAACCACTCTACACCACTAGGTGCGAGTACTCGCCTAAAACACCGAAGGTTCGCGGGTTCGATTCCTGCTCTGGGTGGATATTTGTATTTGTACAAATATTTTTCCGGTTTAGATGTATGTCCTTGTGCGTCTCCTCACCGTGTCTCAAAGAGCACGTTAAGCCGTTCGGTCCCGGTTGTTATCATAAATACTTGATACCGATCGTTACTCATAGCAGGGAAAATATTCGCCAAACAAAAGTGGAACAGCGTGGTGGATTAAACTCCAATCCTTCTCCTACACGGAGAAAGGGGCCTATGCCCAGTATTGGAATGTTACAGGCTGAATGTATTAATGACCCACCAACAGCAACGAAATCTTGACTCTAGAAACTATAATATAAACGCAAATGTCCAAACTACTTCAAGTATCTACAAATAAGCGATTGCCATATGTGAGGATCAAACCTGTGACAGTTGCTACAACATTGCTACAACGATTGGTAGAACCACAGAACAAATAAATTGTCAAAGAAAAAAGTTGCAAAAAAGTGTACACTTTTAACATATTTCTGTGATCAACGATCTTACAGCTCTCACAATGTGAATAATAAGCTTTATTTGCACAAAAGCTTAGTTGCATATTAATTGTACTTATGTAAGGTAATTTGAACAGTGTTTGAATTAGTTGAAATCCATTTACATTTGTACTTACTTGAATAATTATTATGATTGTCTGAAGGTTTTACACTGAATGTTATTTTTTTTATGTCACTAGGTCGGAAAACAAACGTATGGCTCACCTGATGGTAAGCGATTACCGTAGCTTATAGACGCCTGCAACACCAGAAGCATCGCAAGCGCGTTGCCGACCCAATCCCCAATCCCCCTAGGAACTCTGGTCACCTTACTCACCAACAGGAACACAATACTGCTTGAAAACAGCATTATTTTGCTGTGATATTCTGTAAAGTCGAGGTACTACCCCAGTTGGGCTGCTCCATATTTTGAGCAGGAAATTCTTGCTGTGCCCTACCTCAGTTAGATCATTTGAGGTAAGATAAGATAGATAACCTTCAATTCCTAATTTATTTTAAGTATTGTATACTACATGTACTCATTGATCATAATGTTCTCCGCAACTCGGTTGCCTGGTAGCGATTGTCATGTTGAGGTAAGGTACATAATCTTAATCTCAATTATTTATTTTACATGTTTGCATCTCTTCTTAATGTTTAGTAATGAATACTTTATAAATAAAGAAGATATTTTTCTTTTAAATTAATACTATTGAAAATTGTATACCGACGACACCAAATGTTTTTAGAAATCGTCGTTTGTTAATTGTTGAATTTTTAATATTTGTATAGAATATTGAAGAGATTAAACTCCGTAACAAGATAGAACAATAACAAATAGATGCACTATTTAAGCAAGACTTCTATCATTTCGGGGAGGCCTATGTCCAGCAGTGTACAGCGATAGGCTGAAGTGATGATGATGATGATGTGATTACATTTAAGGTGAGACTCAAAATAATCATAAAACAGTATATTTAAGTGGATTACAAAAGAAAACTTGAATCATCATTTATGTAAAATATTTTATAGTTACTGGGAAGCTGATACCGCTTAGTGAAGTAGCTTTTAGTAAAAGCGAGCGACAACAAACTGAAGAGGCACTCTTTTTTATTAGAAATTTTTGTAAGTGAAAATGTTTTGATCTATCCGAGAATCCGACAAAGGTTATCGACATCGTGTTTTATATTATAGACAAGCTTTGACAGCGTCTTTGTTCGCATTTATTCATTAATTGAGGTTAACCTTCAAGGTAATAAGTTCCAGAGGTAGATCAAAGCACAGACTCATAAGATGCCAAATTTTATTCAAACGTTTAGTGGCTACGGCGTTATACATGGTTTAGATAAAGACAGAGAGAGAGAGAGGGAGAGAGAGTGTACATTAAAATAGTTAAAAACTTTTGGACCACGTGAATATGAACCAAAGCTTTGCGGATCATGTTCAAAACATCTTTGCTAAATTCTTAACTCTAAATATTAAGCTTTTGATCTACAAAGTCGTTTCTCATGGGAGAAACTTTGATCCAAGTATGTGGAGAACAAATAACCAAACCTGTAAAACAGCGTGTCAGATCAGATTCCAAAATCTTATCTCTTCTAAATCCAACAAAAAAGTATATATTACAGTCTTAGTGCAATAAAGATGTTCTGTATTTTAAATCCTTTCAATTTACAAATGTGACACTAATACAAAACATATTTACAGTACATATCGGATCAAAGCTAGAATAAGCTAGTTCTTCCAAGAACACAGCGAGAATTTATTAACGAACCAGCTCATAATACTGTTTCTTATTACATGCAAATGTACTGCGTTCGCTACGTCTTGAGACCGAGACGAGTAATTGTGTTCCATTGGTGCTCGGGACGGATTATTGTAGACGCTCTGTTTGGTATTTGCGAAGCGTTATCTCGTGGGAGTGATGAAATGAGTTTGATGTTAGTTATGATGGAGGAAATAAAATCAGAATTTGTTACATTCAAGTAAGCTTCAAAAGTACAGTAAACTATACGTGTTTCCGTTAATTTTATTATAGCCTAATTCGAATTGATTTATTTTGTAAAAATGTAATTTGTATTTATACACTCATACTACATGTTAACAAACTTTGAATGTTTTTGACTTTTTGCTTTAATATTGCTCTCTGACATTAATGTTACATTTTATTTTGTATATTTATATTGATGTGTATTTTGAATTGTTACTGTTTGTTACATGGTCGGTTGTTTAATCGGTTTATTTTACGTTTTTAATATTGTAAGTAAATTACGAACACCTGTAAATAAAATTGGACGATCTTCTGAATTCCGTTGATGCTCACTTTTACTATATTTTTCTTTAATGTCTTGACGTCAGTTTTTTTAAAATTTACTTTTCATAATTTAGTTTTTGACAATCAGTTCTGAATTAAATCTCGAATATTCATTACTGTATGCTAAATGGACAATTATTAATTTGACTTATTTCGATGTCGACGATATTCTTAGTAACTTAAGGACACCTGTAAAAAAGTAGGCTATTATCTAGATACCGATGTTTACTTTATTAATTTTGCATTTGTTGTTGTACTACTTGTTGGTGTTGACTTATGAATAAATAAATAAATAAATTAATTAATTGTAGTTAAAAGTGAAGTGACCATCGATTCGGAATGTAGATTCTGCAGAAAAGATTTGACAAGAAACTCCGTTTTAACTTTGTTTTTTGTCGTTAAAACGAATTTTACTAATTTGTAGAATATTTTTAGTTGTATTTGTTATATTCTCTTCCATTTACCTTCATAATAAAAGAAAAACTTTTTAATATTCTAAATATTTAAATATAAGTAAGTATTCTAAGAATATAATGTTATAAACAAGTATATAAACCATTGTTAAGTAATGTTTTTTATACAAATTGTACAAAATATATTTTGCAAGTAGAGAGCTGAAATCTAATTTACATGCAAATACTAGAAGCTTCTTTGAATGCTAATATAATACAAGTTTCACTTTGGGCTAAGATTAAACCTTAACTTCGATCTGTATCTTATACTTTAAGTTTTTTTTGTTAAATTATCATCCTCGGGCTCAAAATGTCCATGCCTTTTATTAAACATGCATTATAATTATATTAATAACACAGGCGATTTATCATAAAAACTACAAATCGACAGCCCTGTGACTGTCTAGTAAAACTAGGACGTGGGCCGACATCATCAACATCTACGTATTAAAATAATAAAAATATAGTAAAAATCAAATTAATAGTAAAAAAAAAATTAATAAATCAACACAATTAAAACCGAAAAATAATGAAAAAAATAAAAAAAAACTTAACTTCGATCGATTCATAACGTGAATGATATTTATTGTAAATACGAGTATTATTTACCTTATGTACTTACTTTAGTAATTTAAATAATCTTCTGTAATCACGTGAAATGGAATATTACAAATCCTTCTCTATTCGCCCCTCGAATACCTTTATTAACATGTCTTCACGTCACTGGAATTAAACGCGGACTTTATTCTCATAGTTTGTCCAAGGATCTACACGCTATAAGTTATACTTACAATTTTTAAAATGTCATACTAAGGCTATACTTTATATATTCATACCAAAATAGTCTTTATTTTGAAATCAATAAGAGCGTTATTCCGTTAAATTAAATTCGATGATGCTTTAGACGTTATTTTTCATAGATTTTTCTTTACGAGATCGCTGAATGGCGAGCGGCTTTTGAGATAGAAAAGTTTATATTTCATACGATATTAGTGTACAATGAAATAATAATTTCGCTTAATTACATTATAAATATTTGTGATTATATTATATAAAGATTTAAAAAAGAAATATTTAATTCAAACGTAGAGGAAATTTGTTTCCAAACAAAATTTATATTTCGAATTTCATTATAATATTTACATAATTACGAATTATATAAATAGCCCATTGTTTATGGTTACATAGAAATATATTAGTTACAATATCTGAACAAATATAATCTCCTTTGGTGGAATTCCTGTTTTCGCTCGACTGACCACCATTGTTGCATAAATTATACCCTTTAAGAGGAAAGGGTACCGGCTCTTTCTCCATACAAACGTAGTCGACTGTTTTCTCCCTGGATAATGACACTAGATCAAATATTTTTGTGACATAGAACTCTTTGCTGCCATGACCATGCCCCTATGTTTTGATTTTTTTCATATTCTTATTATCATAGGAATTAGGAGACTTCAAAAACTCGAAATTTTGCATAATTTTTTGTACATTTTCAGACACTCATTAAAAAAAATATATGCATATTTTCAAAAAAATGAAAACATAGGGGCATAGCCGAAGTCTTCTTTTATTTTCTAAAAATAAATTTAAAAAAAAATTGCCATGTTTTGAGGAGAAAACAGTCGACTACGAAACACTGTTTTGGTCAAAAATTATCTACCTAAAACGGTCTGAGCTGCAGTTGTCCCTTTCTTGCTTTTTGGGGGATAGGTCTGGGGGAGGGAAGGGTCAAAGCAATACGTATATACGCCAGCGAAGTGATGCCTCATAGTCGATAATTATATCGATACACTAGTGATGTAATTTTTAGTCGATATTTTCTAAAATTCGTATTAACAAAATTAAATAATTTCTCTTTTCATAACTACAATAAAACCGTATTTGTATATGCGGTTTTTATTGTAACACTGTGCAAACCTGGGCTAACGAAGGGTTTCGCTAACAAATAACAATGATAATTATGGTAAATAACTGTGTTGTTTGTTTTTTTAATCATAATATTATTTTTAACCATTGTTATATCGCCGCAATTATATGTTAATTAATACATATAACCTATACCTATGTATTAATAACTGCAACAAACATGAGACATTACAAATTATATAGGTACTAAGACAAACATTTTATACTATGTATGTACTACATTACATATATATACTATACTTACACTTATACTATGTACTACATGTATACACTATAATTATGTATGTATTTCATTACCCATTCTTACACACACCTCAACCATGTAATTACATAGGGTCATTGCGCCTGTTCGCGTCCACCGCCCAATTCGCGTCCATTTTACGGATCTCACTTTGAAAAGTCTCGAAATTAAGTATACTAAGACACCAATAAGTCGAAAAATAATTACCGGCTAATACCTCAATGTATAAGAGGCACGTACGCATAGACAAAAGTTCCGTGCGTCCAAGCAATCCTGGGTAAAAAAAATAGTTAGTGAGGGCTGTTCAACAAGAGAGCGCGAAGGCACGGAATAATGAGAAGAAAATAGTGGGCAGTGGTTCGTTTGAAGGTGAGTCTTTTATTGGTTTATGTTTATTTTGGATACATAGCTGTTTCTAGGCGTTGGTTATGATAAAAGGAATTATAATAATTATGAATTTGCTTATTTTTTTTATACTTAATAGTTAAAATAAGGTGGACGCTAACTGCTACACCGAATTTATAAAACTTCCACTTTGCGTCCGCAATGGACGCAAACTATACCTAAAGGGATTAATAAGAAAACTAAATCGCGTCCATTTTTTAAATTAATTCTATAAGTTTAATAAATAAAACTAAAAGTTTAATACCTATTCTACTTTGAATGAAATAAGTAATTTCTTTCTTATTTTTTTCTGTTTAAGATGAGTTCTTTGCAGATAAGAAAGAAGAAGGAAAAAAGAACATACACAAAGGAAGATTTAAGGGAAGATTTGCATGACATCCAAGAGAAGAAGAAATCGGTAAGACAAGCACCTATGCAAAAAATATGCTATTACGATATTGGATAAAATCAGTGGGGGCAGACCAAGAGGGTACAAAACTTATCTACACAAATAAATAAAATTGGAGTGTCTGTTTGTAATATTAAAGTAACACCTTTTTACTAAATGTATATTGATTTATACACGGTACATATACCAAAATAAGCAATCTCTTTACTGTATGATGCCCTAATAAGAAGTCAGCTTGAGTATAATGCGGTAGTATGGTCTACACATGAATCAAATACAGTCTCATACTGGAACGTGTTCAAAATAAATTCACCAGGTTTCTTTACCATAGGCTTTATGGCGTGTATCCCTTGTATCCCATGATGTATCCAACATTGTTTGTATTGGGCATGGTTGGATACAACAAGTTGGAGACTAGGAGAGAGCTGGCTCTGGCAACTTATATTTTAAAATTATTTCGCGTTATTGTCAATAATCCAGGGGTACTGCAGTGGATAGGTTTGAGCGTACTCGATAGGTATCATCTACAACAAAGACAGCGACCGAGCTTATTTGCAGTACCCCACGGCAGAACCGAGCTAGTGCGCAACGGCCCCCTTGCTCGTTCAGTCAGAACGCTAAACTTGGTGGCTGACACACTAGACCTTTTTTCTTATTCGTGGAGTGAATTCGCAAAAGTTACTTTGTATATAATATGTTATGAGAAATGAATTTAATATTTTTATATTTATTATTGTTTTGTTTTTAGTATTATGTTCAAGTCAGCCAATTCTTTTTTAATTATAGTTTAACATTTTTTTCCTTTCGCTTTTTGTCTCCTTTACTATGTCTAATGAATTGGGTTATGCCTGTAATATTAGATGTAAGAAAATAAAATAAATAAATAAATAAAAACATTTTTTAGAATTTTTGTCTGTCTGTCTGTCTGTTTGCTCCGGCTAATTACTGAAACGACTGGACTGATTTTGACGTTACCATCTAGATAGCTAATGAAATAAGGAGTAAATTAGGCTACTTTAATTTTAGAAATTTATTTATTTTGTAATTCTACGAACAGAACAATATTTTTTTATTATAATTATAATTACACGCGAATGAAGTCGCGAGCACAGCTAGTATCAAATAAAACCAAGTAACGAAGAAGAAAACAGCGGTATTATTAATATTTAATGCGAATGGAGATATGTGTGCACCTCGTATTTTGTTTCCATAATTATTATTAATCAAGGCTGATCTTTGTGGTGCTGTGTGCTTACGGCATCAAAGAATATAAACACCCCCTCTCTTCCCGTGGGTGTCGTAAGAGGCGACTAAGTTCCTGTACTACCTCGGAACTTAAAAAGCCGACTGATGGCGGGATATCCATCCAACTGCTGGCTTTGAAATACACAGGACGAAGACGGGCAGCAGCGTCTTCGGTACGACAATGCCAGGCCTGCGGTCACCAACCCGTCTGCCCAGCGTAGTGACTATGGGCAAAACACAGGAGTGAACTTGTCGAGGCCTATGTCCAGTAGTCAGTAGTAGTAGTAGTAGTAGTGCGAAAGGCTGCTGTGATTGTAATTACAGGCTGATCTTTAGCTTGCTTACATTTCTTTAAAATTCACAGAATAGATAATTATTGAATTTTAAAAGTGGAATTACTATTTACTGACTACATAGGTACCTAATTTGTTTTTTAATTTTAAGTTCTATCAATGTTTAGAAGAGTAAATAGGTGTATTATTTTCTTTATAGTGATTTATTAATGTTAATATGTTGATTTTTAAATAACAATAATTCTTCAATAAATAAATTATTAAAATCCAATGTCTCTTTACATTATTATAAAAATATCACCTCTTTATTCCTTTTCTAAGCTGGTGGACGCGAAGTGGTCCAGCGGGTGGACGCAAATTGGATTTTATGGACGCAAACTGGGTAAATCGCCTAATTTTGACGTTTGTATTTAAATAAAATAATAACAAGATGTTTCGAACAAAACTGAAAATTAATCTTTAAATAGACTATATAATGAACACAGTAAATAATTTTTTCATAGAAATTAGTGCGGGAACATTTTTATTTTCTTCTTCAAACTTGCCAACTGCACTAAGTGGACGCGAACAGGCGCAATGACCCTACCTAATTCATAAATAAAGTACCTAAGTTATTCGATAATTACCCACAAAAATATAGACATGTATCAAGTCACAAAGAGTATCCAAGTCAAAATAATAAAACATAATAATAAGTAGTTTACGAAATTCAATAATAGTAAGCCGAGTCTCAGCAATACGATGCAAAACAAATTCAATAAAACAAGCCAAATTCAGAAAAATAGTACTATGCGCTCTATGTACTCGAAGTCAATCACAAACGAAAGATGCGAATACTAAAATATCGTCAACAATATTAATAGCTGAATAGCCGGCGCACGCACACTAACAATACGACAGTCACACATAAAAAAAAACGGAGCGGAGATGGTGCGGGGCGCGGTAGCGGCATGCGGCGCGACAGAAACATTTTATTCAAATACCTATTTTTGAAAAGTCTCTCCGGTACCCTTTCCTCTTAAATTAACTGTTGTCTCCCTTTGTGTTTATCATGCTGAGATATATTTGTTAAAATCTATTTGCAGTACAAATTATCTTTTAATAGGAATTTTCACCACTGTGTCCTACCTCAGTTAATTCTATAACTGTTATAATAATTTAAAAAAAAAAAAAAATCGTTAATTGTGTTCGAAAATTGAATTTCACAATCTTTGGTCTACGATCCGAATCTAAGCCGATCTTCACCAATCTTATAAAATAAATAGAATGAAACAAACTTTATAATAAATTTTGTGTATTAGATAAAATATTAAAAATGGGTTGCCAAAAAAAAATTCCTAGACATGACTATTTTTAATTATTTTTTATATTTTTAAAATCGAAAATTGTTGTATCAAGATAATAATTTTTAAAATCTGATTTATATATTTATTTATTATTTATTTATTTATACTTTTTTGTACACCACAACTTTATTTTAAACAATAAACACATAAAAAATACATTCACAGACTGTGAATTACAATGGGCAGACTTATGGCTATTTAGCCATGAGTCATTTAGCCATTGATTTAATATTATGAACCGTATAAAATGAAGAAGATAAGTGGCATCAAGATACCTGTTTATATCTGGTAATCCAGTAGTTTGTCCAGGTTTCTCCAGGACCAATTTTGAGACTTGTAACGTGTACTTAATGTAACGTGTGTATGCTGATATAAGGTAGCTAAAGTACTTTAGCAGATTAAGTATGAATGTTTATTTACAATAGAAAATACTTTTGTCCTAGATCGACACAATCTTATGCTGTTGCTCTAATGGTACATGCGACACTTACAGAGGATTACATATAATTGTAGTGGACGACCGCTCTGGTGTAACACCGACGTACAATTCCCGCTCGTAGTGGATATTTGTGTTTATTCAAATATTTATTTCCGGTCTGGTTGTTACTCCTTGTGGGTCTCCCCACCGTAACTGGTAGAGCACGTTAAGCTGTCGGTTCCGGTTGTTATCGTGTACACCTGATAGTGATCGTTACTCATAGTAGAGAATATATCCGTCAACCCGCATTGGAGCAGCGTGGTGGACTAAGCTCTGATCCTTCTCCTACATGGGGAAAGAGGCCTATGCCCAGCAGTGGGGTATTACACAATTTTAATAATGTAAATTAAGAAAATATTTTATATTTATTTATACATTTTTTTTTGTAATTGTATAGACAGATATTAATCAAAGCATTTATTTTGAAATGAAATATAATACAATTTCAATTGAATAGGAGTGGCGTCACTTTGATTTTCTATTTTCGTTTCAAACCAAAAATGAACAACTGTTTAGTTCCCAACTTAGTTATTAGTGAGAGTTAGTTTAAATTGTATTCATATTTTCGTTTAAGTATTGCGTATATTTTTAACTTTAGGCGTATTTGTCGAATTATAATTGTCTGCATTTATCGTTAAGTTTTTCTTTTTTGTTAAATAATATTCGTACAGATAGTACGTGATATTTTATTATATTACTTAGTTGATACTTCTTAGTTGGTATATTTATTTAAAATATAAAAAAGAATAGCTCTATAGCTTATTTTTTTTATTTTATATTTCTATATAATCTATTTTTATAATTAAACTGTTATAAACATTTTTAATATCATATCAAAAATCGACCGTTCTCAAAGGTTGTGTCAAAGATTTTCTTTGTAATATAAAACTTTGAATAGATAAGGGTTATGTAAAGAATTCACTGTAGACAGCACCGCGGTCGCTTAGAACCGAATATAAATCATCATATCAAAAATTTCGACCTAGCGGGTACATCGTTTCATAGCTTAATTGGCTAGAGCATCGACACGGTCAGTCGGAGATGCAGGTTCGGTCCCCACTGGAACGGTCAATTTTTGATATGAGATTAAAAAATATGTTTAGAATTCTCTAATGTGTGGGTAACACAAAAATTAGTAATAAAATTTAAACTGTTATAGGTCTAATTCTGCACATTTCGATACTTTTTGATTCAAATACAATAGACAATACAAATAACCAACCCAGAAACAAAAAACATCAATATGAATATATTTTGATCGAAGTTAGTCGTTGCTGAGGCCACTGCACCAATGCGTCATTCAAATAGACTCACTCACTTCAGCTTATCACAGTCCACTGCTGGACATCGGCCTCCTAAGTACGCGCTAAATATCGCGGTTTTAAAATAAAGGTTAAAATGAAATCTAACTTTTTAAAATTTTAATATACATATATACGAGTATACCCGTTGGCGAAGTTTGTAGTGGCCTTGCTTTCTGTTTCACGGGTTGCAGGTTCGATTCCCGCGTGAGCCTGGGTGTAATATTTGTATTTATATATGTAGGTATTGTTTCTATGTATATTTATAAAAAAATATCGTTATAACAGTCCGCTGTTAAATGTAATACAAGCAATAAGTTGCTTACCATAGGAAAAGACGACCGTGATGATTATTTATTTATTTATATAATACTCATCCCATCCACAAATCAAATCTCTCATCACCTTATTTTTTTCATTTTCTCTCATGCGAAACTTATCTTGACAATAGATTTTTATTGAACAACAGGAAATATTCTGATCAAAACTTAGAGCAGCCCGGCTTTGGAAGTAGCTCGACCTTACAGAAGATCACAGCTAAATAATACTGCTTTAAAGCGGTGGTGTGTTCTTGTTGGTAAGATGAATTGAGCTCCTGGGGAGATTGGGGGTAGGGTCAGCAACACGTTTGCTATAATTCTGGTGTTGCAGGCATCTATAAGCTACGGTAATCGCTTACCATCAGGTGAGCCGTACGCTTATTAGCTATACTAGTTGTACAAAAAAAAATCGAAATAAGTATTCAATTTGTTACAGTTTGGAATCTTAGTTCGAAATACATTTTATCGATTATTTATTATTTTATAATATATTGTATTTCAAAAATGGTTCAATTGAGAAAAATTACCGGTACATTACTCAAAGACTTGGAACTGAAGCACATTCCTACGATTTTGTTCGAGCAGAAGACACGACTGAGAGGTCTTTAATAAACTGAAGCCTTTGTTGTTGATTGTATACGGATTGTTTGTGTATTAAATATATTTGATAAATTCGCGTGCTTTGTTCATTGAAGCATTTCGATTAAATATTTATTATAACCTGGCATTATTTCAATTTAATATTTGCTTGTATTATGAGTTACATTGGTAATAATAGTGCGTAGAGAATGTTATTAATTAATTTTAGAATTAAGGTCCTTTCAGAAATATCTTAAAGTAATACCTCAACCTTACAGAAGATCACAGCTAAATAATATCCATATCTTTTTCATTCATTATTTCCTAAACCAGAATTGCATACGGTTTCTCTTCTTCTTCTTCTTCTTGTGCCTCTCCACTACTGGAGGTTGGCCGTCAGCTCAGCGAATTTTTCGCGATCTCGTGCCAAGCGAAACAGCTCTTCCACGCTGGCAATCTTCATCCATTCTCGGATGTTGCGCAACCAGGACTTTTTTCTTCTTCCAACGCGTCGCTTGCCCTCTACTTTGCCCATCATTATAATTTGGAGCAGCTGGTATCGCTCGTGTCTCAAGACGTGGCCCAAATACTCGGCTTTTCTTTTCTTGACGGTTTGCAGTAACATCCGGCTAGTGGCGACGCGCTGGAGTACTCTCACATTCGAAACTTTCTGTGTCCAGCCAATACGGAGCATTCTGCGGTAACACCACATCTCAAAAGCTTCTAGACGCTTCTGGGTGTCAGCTCGCAAGGTCCATGCCTCGCAACCGTATAACACTACTGGCCAGACATAGCAGTGGAGTATTCTTAGTCTGAACTTTATGGATAGTTTGCGGCTGCACAAAACCTTCTCCATCCTTTTAAGGCTTGCTCGGGCAATTTCAATCCGGGTCCGAATTTCTTGCCCACAGCCCCATTCTTCATTTACCCAAGCACCAAGATATTTGTACATACGCACCCGCTCTAGGTATTTACCTTCTACTTGAATTTTCGGCTCTAAACCCTTATCGCCCAACACCACCAGAAACTTGGTCTTGCTAATATTCATGCTCAACCCCGCCTTCACACTGCACTCGTTAACTCTGTTCACCAATGTCTGTAAGTCGTTTTCTGAAGAGGCGATAAGCACGGTATCATCGGCGTATCGTAGGTTATTCGCGACTTGACCGTTAATCTTGACGCCACTTCCAACCCTTCCAGAGCTTCAGACATTACAGCTTCCGAGTATATGTTAAAAAGCAGGGGAGACAATATACACCCTTGACGGACACCACGGCAAATTTCAACCTGATCGGTCTCCGAATGCTCAACTCTCACAGCCGCTCTTTGGTTCCAATACAAGTTCTTAATAACCCGTAAGTCCTTGCCATCCAGACCTATATCCCTCAAACGTTCCATGAGTATGTCATGTCTTACGCGATCGAACGCCTTCTCATAATCAATGAAGCACAAGATAACATTGGTCTGCATGTCTTTGCATTTTTGTACTAGAACATTCAAGGCAAAGAGCGCCTCTCTAGTTCCCATGCCGGGTCTGAAACCAAATTGACACTCCCCAAGTTGTTCATCGCATCGAGGTCTTATCCTGTTTTGGATGATCGCCAGGAATATTTTAAGTACGTGGCTCATTAAGCTTATTGTGCGGTATTCTTCATATTTCTTTGCTTTTGCCTTTTTTGGTATAGTTATAAATGTGGATTTTAGCCAATCATCGGGTAAAGAGCCCGAGTTATACACCTGGTTGAAAAAGTTGGTTAGGGCGTTTAAGTGTTCTTCTTCCAACAGTTTGAGAATTTCTACTGGTATACCGTCAGGGCCCAAAGCTTTACCAGTTTTAGCAGATCTAAGTACTTGTTTCACCTCTGTTGTTAAAATTGGTGGTCCAGAGTCATCCGTGACGAAAACATTCGCGGAGCTCCTTGAAGCATCCTCAAACATTTTGACTATGTAGTCACTCCATATCTTTTTCTTGCTTTCCAGGTCATGAAGAACATTGCCCCGATCATCACATAGTATATTCAAATTGTGATTCCTATTAAGCCCCGCAAGTGTTTTGATTTCCTTGTGAAGATTAAATCCGTCATGTAACTTTAAAAGGCCTTCGATACGTTCGCATTTGGTCTCATAGAACTTATCTCGAGCAGATCGAATTTTTCTAGCAATGAGCCTATCCAATTCGTCGTACCTCTTTGGGTCTGCGGTTTTATATGTTCGGCGTGCATCCATCAACTTCAGGATCTCCTCAGTCATCCATTGCTGTTTCTTGACCAGATGTTCAGGCTGTAGATAAGTCTGACAAATATTGCTGGCCGCATCCTTGAGTGTTGACCACGCTGTCAAAGATGTTAATGGGCAGGTCAAGTGCTCATTAGCCCATTCATTTATAGCGTTTGAAACTCTTGCTTTAACTATGGGTTCTTTCAACATATTTAAATCTGAATCTGACGGTTTCTCTGTCAGTGTGTAATTAGTATGGTTACTGTTTTAATAAGCTTAAAACACATCATCTTGTTTTGTCTAATTCATTCGTATGTTAGCATTGAAAAAATACTCTTGGATAATGTATAGACTTAACTTGAACCATACACGACATTCTTATACATACACACAGACGCGCACACACACATAGACGCACGCACGCACACACATATATATTATTTATATCGAAAATTATGAATTTAATACGAGGCACTTAAAAGGTAGAGAAACAAATAGGTCACATAACACATAAGCAATGTTAAAAGCATACGCCATGCTGCATGTTGCCTGTTGAATGCGGTGTTATTTAGCTGTGATTTTCTCTAAGTTCGAGGTACTTCACCAGTCAGGCTGCTACAGATTTTTAAGCAGGGTATTTCCTGCTTTGGTCTACCTCAGTTAATTTTGAATTTTAGTATTAATTTTAATTTGTAATTTTTATTATTGTAATATTGATTGAATTTTAGTACTGAATTTGGTGATGATTTTCATTTTGGGTTTGATTGACTTTTAGTATATTGATTTTGATTTTAGTGTTGTTCTAATCCAATTGATTTCAATCCAATCGGATTTTGATTTCTTATAATTTGTTTTGTCCCAATTATTGAAACTAACATAGTTTAGGAAAAAAAATGTAACTAATAAAAATATGGACACATATCTGTATTAAATTATTATTATTATTATTATAAGACGATTGCTAAAGAATAAATTTTCATTATTAAATAAAAATATTAAAATCTCTAAAGCATTACTCAATCATTTTCATCAATTGAATATATCTGATTTTTTGTCAGTAATACGAGCAAAGTCACAAGAAATTATAAGTTTAAATAAGCACATGTGGCATTTGTTCTTGTTTTTATTACTTCTCGCGTCATATGTTAGCTATTTCACTGTTCCAGCCACACATTACGGCGTAGAAGCGTGGCACCTTTTAGGGAATTTGTTTTTGATTATAGTTTAGCACGTAATATATGTACCCTTTTGTTTTTACAATAGTGGTGACAAATCTTGAACTTTATTGGGCACATTTTTAGGTTAGCTTTTATGTTGAATCCACTTAGGTATCACTTTGTCTTTGTCTGTCTAATAAATCAATTGAAGCTGAAGAGGGCGCGTTGTGTCAAGAATAAAAGGTTAGCGAAGGAGCTATTTAACGGTTGAAGTGATGATAAGATCTTCGTTACCACCACCGACTCTTCATTAAAGAATAATAATAATAATATAAAAGAAAACGTGCACGTAGTAAAATATAAAAAAATGAATAGATGTGTCTTCTTCTTCTTCTTTAAATTAATAAATTGTAAAACATAAATTATAAAGAAGAATTCAAAATATAAATTATTGACATTTGTCAAAAATATTTTTATGAACAAAATAAAAACAAGAAATGAGGTTTCATTATTATTTCCATATAAAAAGTCTATATATGTAGATATGACACAAAAGATAATTCGTTTTTACCCGAATTTGTTTTTTATCTTGCATTTAATCTATAAAAGCTTCAAGTTGTAATGGACCATGTCGACCTTTATTGTGTCATTTCTGGCGTTAGTCCTAATAGAGTTTGTTATTCAAAATTTATTTTTAAGTATGCGTTATAATCTTCTTAGTGGGACCTCAAATAAATTTATGTTTTTGTTTAGAGTTGAACCCTGCTCATAGCAAATATTGCAAGCACGTTGCCAAACCTAGTCGGGGGACTAGGTTTGGCAACGTGCTTGCAATATTTGGGGGGGGGAGGAGACCTGGCTAAATTATTTACAACAGGACAGGGTTAAACAATACTATTTGAGAGCAGTTATCTTTTGTATGGTAAGGCTTATCCTGTTGGGTTACTCCAAATTTTGAGTAAGATTTTTTCTGCTGTAACCTACATTAGTAAAATATAGTTAATCTGTTGGGGTACTTTTCTTTGAAAAACTTTTTATACATTACAGAAGTGTGGAACAAACATTGTCAAACCATTTGAACATTGACAAAATATAAAATTCAAGGACATAACATAGTCTATAATTTATTAAACAAATTCCATACAAATATAAACTTTGTGAGACATGAGAGAAAAAAAATCGTCAATTCTTGCATTCAAGGTAAAACAATGTAGCATTACAGCGTGGCATGTTTTCATCTGCGGCAAAACAAATAACAATTAAAAATGAAACATTCCGTACGTGATGCCTCTTTGGAATAGCTTTAGTTGCAGCAACAAAAAAAGCGCTTTTTCCCCAAGTTATTAAGTTTCATTTTCGTGTAAAATATTTTAAGTCATACATAAACGGTTTCAAATGTAGGCTGTTTTGTTGCGACGGCGCGAGAGCGATTATTTTTTTAAATATTGTTAGTCTTTTAGACGTCTGTTATTTAAAACGTGCTACAAACACTCTTGTGTTTTTTATATAACACTCTGTTATTCGTACCGCTATAATGACCCTCAAATCTCGAAAAGTAAAGTTTTTTTTATTGAATAAACTACACCCATATGCTTTAGAATTATTATTTATAGTATTTATTGCAAAGATCGAGTACTTAATTTAAATGCTTATCCGAAGAGAAATTTACAATTTTGTTACAAATCAGAAGATCTAAGAGTGCCTCGAAAGTGAGAAAGTGACATTGTTGGTATTATTCTATTACTAAAAGAATGTTTTTTTTTTACATCTACCGTCTCTAAAGTGGCCATGTCTTTTTTATTTTCATTTTCAAAACGTTGAGGCGTATTATTTTCAACATGCTTCCGATGCGTCGCTGGTGCAATGCTGAGTACGCCTCACTGGCGTTGCGCGTCTAATTAACGGTATAGGCAAGCCTTGCCCGTAGTTTTGCTAAATTTTTAAAGATTCCCAGTGTTGGTTTTTGAGAAATCTGTTGGAGCCAAAGTAAGGCTCTACAAACGCTCGCACGGGCTGACTGCACTATTATTTATTTATTTATTTATTTATTTATAATATGAATAATGTTATACGCGCACGGCTCAAAAAAACTATTTTTAGGATTTTTTCGATGTTGTTTAGTCGATGTTGTTAGTATGCGTGTTCTTAGTTTTTTTTTTTTTTTACTAATGGTGTGTAAGTTTGGGCTCAAATTTTATTGCATTTAATTTAATGTTTCATTGTTGTAGTAAGCTATAGTTAACTAATTCTCGTTTGCAGCTTATTTTTCACTACTATAAATCCCGTATATACGTGCAATCAACGTAGTATCAGTATAAATGAAAAAAAAAAAAAAACTGAATGATTTAGTTTTCAGCTAACAGTTCTGGTACATATTTTTTCCTTTTTCCCTTTATTGTTAAACGCAACATGACATCGGCCTGGGTGTATGCTCTTGTAGGGCTCCTCATTCTGCCTCGCAGAGTAGGTTAATATCTCGGTTGTTATCATAAACACCTAGATTGTTATTGACTAGCCCGTTGGCGCAGTTTGTAGTGCTTTCTGCTCCGCGGGTTGTTGGTTCGATTTTCGCCTGAGCCTGGGTATAATTTTTATATTTATATGTGTATTATTTACATGTATATTTATATAAAAATGTGTAGCTATATCAGCCGGCTATTACCTATAACACAAGAATTAATTTGCTTACCACGACAACAGACGACCGTGTGTATGTTATAACATATTTATTTATTATTTATTCTTATTTATATTTATAGAGAAAAAAACTTTCTCGATCCATACTGGAGCATTGTAGACTAAGCTCCGATCCTTCTTCTTCATGGAGAAAGAGGCCTCTAGAAGAAGGATAACTGGTTCATTTTGGACTATTGAATGTCAAGAAATTTGGTGAATAAAAACCTCATATTTGAGAGTCGTTAGTATCGTATCGTGTCACGTTAGCTGTAAATATTTTAACCCGTTAGATTTGATGAAAACATATCAGATTTCACGATTAAATAATAAATAAATATTAAAGTTGGAACCGTTTTCATAAATCAAAGTATTTGAATATTTATGATGCTGTTGCTTTGTTAGTTTTTACCATTCGTGAATATTCATATAATAATATTCCGAATAGTTGTTTTTGTGATGAAAATATTTTAAATTTTATAAGAAACTAGCTGACCTGGCGAACTTCGTATCGCCTAACACAAACTTTATCGTATGGTATTAAAGTTCAAATTGACTTTTAAGTATTATCACAAATCTTTTGTATGGGAGTATAGAAAAGTGTTGTTTTTAGACTTTTTCAGGAAATTTAAATTTTTTTTTAGAATTTTTCTCTCCGTAAGAACCATCCTCGTACTTCAAGGAATATTTTAAAAAAAGAATTAGCGAAATCGGTCCAACCGTTCTAGAGTTTTGCGCTTAGCAACACATTCAGCGACTCATTTTTATCTTATAGATTTTTAACACATAAGATTATATCTTGAACTATGAAGGCTAGCAAATAAAACAAACCCGTGTTGATCTGTAAACAAAGAAATGACAATAAAAGTTTATTATTTCCTCCTTCACATCTCCTAACTTATATTCTTAACTATTTTAGTTTTGAAATCACTAAATTGAAATTTTCGTAAACGTCTAAGTTGACATTTCTTTTTTTTATAACTTACAGACAAACGGTATAAAATGGTAAAATGGATAACAAACAATTTAAGAAATACAGTACTGTATTTGTTTCCATATATTTTCTTCTAATCTAATATTTAACGCAATTTATTATAATATTATGATGCTGACGAGTTTCGTTTGTTCAACACCTTACGAATCTTAGCGACTATTGGTTCAGATTAAATTATATTTTATTGTTATGTAACCCATTTATCGAGATAGGCTAGGAACTATAACATCAAGAACAATTGGAGTGGAAAATAATGAAATATTTTTAAAATGCAAGGCCTGCTGTTACTATTTCATGATAAGCTTATATAAGTACATACGTACAATTGATTAGCAATGACGACGGTATAAACAAAAAACAATTAACATGTTCGACCCTAAAGTGATCTTATAGTAGTTCTGTAGATTTTCCTGAAAACACTTCAAGACCTTTGATTTTTTAATAACGCTCAGTTATAAGTCCAAATGACTAAGAACACCATTTGAACGTATGGCTCATCTTACGCTGTTTAATATTATTATAGGCTAAAAATAAGGCATGACAAATGCACACGTAGTCACGTGCAGATAGTACACGTATAAGTGTGCGTATAATAGGCCCCGGTACTAAATACTCGTTATTCTGAAAGGGAAATCCGCGTATATTCACTGATCATAAAAATTCGTCGAAACGAAAATGGACCAATTCTACACGAATACTCTCTTAGCTTAAGCATGAAATACGAAGTGAATTTACATTTTAGAATTTTAAAACATCGGTTTATCTTTGACAAAGGCTGTATTTGAATTATATTTGAATGTATTCTGTTTGTAAATTGTTAGTTTTGTTTGTTGTTAATAAACATGATGTTTTAGTTACATAGAGACTGTTTGAATTTGTATTTTAGATGAACTTCTAAGTTTCCCGATTCTGGGTGTCATTCAGAGCTCAATTTGCGGTTTAGTGGAACATTCTATCATGAGTAAGAATGTCTATTAAGTATCTTTGATTACCGGAACCAAAGACTTGGTTGTCTCCAAGGCACTTTGGGAACACCCAAAAAATTTACACATTCAGATCAAAATCAATTAAATACTGGTTATAAAAAAAAGAATATTTATCCTAAAAGAATTTCAAACCAACGAATCCTATGACTGTAGGTGTTAAGGTTTCGAAATTCGAATTTATTTATATATATACTAGCCGTGCCCACAACTTCGTTCAAGTGAAATTTAGCGAAAACGTTATTTTTCAGTTCGCGGCGCTATAAAATAAATACATTACTAAAATTCAGCTATCTGCCAGTGAAAGTCGCGTCAGAAATCGGTCCAGCCATTTCAGAGATTAGCCGGAACAAACACACAGACAGATAGACAAAAATTGTAAAAAATATTATTTTGGTATATGTACCGTATATATACATTCATATGCATTTAGTAAAAAGCGATTATTTTAATATTACAAACAGACACTCCAATTTTATTTATTTGTAAAGAAGATATACACATAACTATTTACAAGCATAATTATGTAATTATGTAGGGTAAAAGAAATACTGAGATCATAACTTTAATGCAGGTGAAATCACAAGCCTCATCTTGTATTCGATATAAGAGTTCATATAAATATTTACCTGTAAGCGAAGTGTAAACTTTGTACTTTGAGTGAACACGGCGGTAGGGAGTATCGAAGTTTCCACTTTTATATAACTTCCTGTGACTTAAGAGATTGAATCGCTTAAAGTTATGATAAACAATATTTAAATTATCATATAACAGGTGAGTACTATAGTAATAAAAATATAATATATATAATAATTGACTGGTTACGATACGATACGATTCAGCCTGTAATATCCCACTAGTGGGAATAGACGGCATTCCCTATATAGGAGAAGGAGCAGAGTTTAATCTACCACGCTGCTCCAATGCGGGTTAGCGGATATTTTCCCTACTATGAGTAACGATTGCTATCAGGTGTACATTATAACAACCGGGACCGACAGCTTAACGTGTTCTCCGTGGCACAGTCGGGAGAAACACAAGAACAGACATCTAAACCGGAAAGAAATATTTGTACAAATATAATTGTGTTTGCTCGCAAACGAAAAAAAAAAACCGACTTTAATTACATCGACGACTAATACAACGCAGATCGAAGAAAAAATAGTCAAGTAACTACGCGTTATCAAAGATTACTCCAAAAGTAGTTATCAGATCTCAATAAAATTTATATGTGACCACATGACAAACATCAGCTTTCGATTAAATTAAAAATTATTAAAATCGGTACACCCAGTAAAAAGTTATTGCGGATTTTCAAGAGATTCCCTCGATTTCTCTGGGATCCCATCATCAGATCCTGGTTTCCTTATCATGGTACTAAACTAGGGATATCTTATTTCCAACAAAAAAAGAATTATCAAAATCGGTACACCCAGTAAAAAGTTTTTGCGGATTTTCAAGAATTTCCCTCGATTTCTCTAAGATCCCATCATCAGATCCTGGTTTTCTTATCATGGTACTAAACTAGGGATATCTTCTTTCCAACAAAAAAAGAATTATCAAAATCGGTACATCCAGTAGAAAGTTATGCGGTATAATACAACGTAGGTCGACGAAAAAAGCGTCAAGTAAAAACGCATTATTAGATATAACTCGAAAAGTAGTTGTTAGATCTCAAGTAAATTTAAATGGGACCAATTGACATACACCACCTTTCGATTAAAAAAAATTGTCGAAATCGGTCCACACGGTTAGAAGTTCTAATGTAACATACATAAAAAAAAATACAGTAAAATACAGTTGAGAACCTCCTCCTTTTTTGGAAGTCGGTTAACAAAGTATATCCATCCCGAGCAGGAATCGAATTCGCAAACCAGCGGTGTTTTCTTCGTGCGGCTTCCTTCACCATTTCAGATCAGGAGTATGAAAATTGCGTTAGGTTTCTAATGTATACGCGAATTTCACTCATTATATTTTAACAACTTTTTCAAATTTTATTGCAGTTTATTCGGTTTTTTTTAGATGCCGACGTTTACCTAATATTTGTTAAGGTTGAATTGAAATAATTAAAAACAAAGAATAAATTATTTACAAAGAAACGTTTCTTTTGCGTAGGTTTTAAAAACGATATTTTTATTTTTCTTTTGTATTCCTTAACAATACATTTATCATTCAGATTTCCAGTTATAAGATACTGTATATGTTTTTAGTATAAGATATTTCAATTATAAGAAACATGGATTTAAATGGTTAATATTTTTTGAATCCTTATTGGACTCTATCATTTAAATAATCTCAAGATAAGCAAATTTTTCTAACATCTTCTAGTTAGTCTTAGGGTAGATTAAGGAAGATTTTTTTGGTCTGTCACAAGTTTTTCGGGCAAAGGTAGGTAAAAAAAAAACAGTTAAATATAAAAAAGAACGTGTGCCCAGAAAATGGCGCCATTAGATTTTCAATTCCAATGCATGAAACAAAAGAATACTTTAAAGTCTATATATTATCTCAAAGTGCTGTCCAGCTATAAAATTTCAACAGTAATAGAAAACGTTCCACCATATTTAATTTTCTCAGTGCAGGCAAAAAGCCCTCGCCTGAAGTTTTATCACCCGGTATTTCAATTCAAACAATGGATAATAAATTTGTAAAGCGTTGAAACTATTTTTATTGTTAATTTTCTAAAAATGTTTTAACTATTTGAGGACAATGTTCATATGTTATGTTTTGTATTTCATCGTGATTGCATTGATATTTCACTAGTAATCTTTATCTTCATTCATTATCATCATTATCATTTCAGCCTATCGCAGTCCACTGTGCACTCGTGCCAAAAATGGCGTGAACTCATATGTGTTGCCCATAGTCACCACGCTGGGCTTCATTTTCATTGGGAATTAAATTTTAAAATTTGAAGCAGCCGGACTGCGGAACTACCTCAACCTTACAGAAGATCACAACTAAATAGCACTTTTGTTTGATGAGTAAGGAAGCCAGAGCTCTTACAGAGGGTCGAGGAGAGGGTCAGCAGCGTGCAAGCAGTTCTCCTTGTTTTACTGGCGTTTTAAGCTACGGTATCCGATTTCCATCTCGCGGACCGTAAGCGTAATACTAACTTTATTTGCCACGTTATTCTAGTATGGAATCGGTGGAAATACATACATACACGTCTAATATTTTTTTTTGATTCAAGGGTTAAGTTTTATGATCTTTACCGTCAAGTACAAAACAAGTTTGTAGATTACACTTTAGCTTGTAATATCCCACTGCTGAGCATAAGCCTCCTTTCCCATGTAGTAAAAAGATCAGAGCTAATCCACCACGGTGTTCCAATGCAGGTTGGCGGATGTATTCCTACTATGAGTAACGATCGCTATCAGATGTACATGATAACACCGGGACCGAACGCTAAACGTTTTGTCCGAGGCACAATGGGAGGCACCCACAAGCACTGTTTTTAGATTAATTATTTGAAAATTCATGGGTGTCCATTCATGGTGTGGAAAATTCATCTAGATTAAAAAAATATGGTCTTTTAATTTTGACTTCGACTTGAGGATTCACAATGAATGTGAATCGTTACTTAAATAGATGGCATTTACCACACATTATTGTTAACTGAAGTAGGCAAAGACCTCACCAGTGGCGGATTTACAAAAATTTCCGCTAGTAGGCTCTTAAAATTTTGCCTCCCCTGCTATTAAATATTCGGGATGAATTATTTAATTTATTTTTATTTTAAATTTCATTTAGAGAAAAAAAAGACCACATTTGGCGCCCATGAAAATTTTCCACTCTAGTCTCAAGCCAGTTCCAGTGGCGGATTTACCAGCAAGCTGACTACCAGCAGGTAGTGAGGTAAATTCATCACAGGAACGTACACAAACACGAAAAAAAAATGCTGTAGCTTATTATTAAAAGCCCTAGACTGTCTAAGCTACATGAAGATTGAAAGCGCAAATTAAAAAACGGAATAATTTTCAATGAGAGCTAGCTCACACATCATTAAAATGTTGTACGATTTTGTCCTGCAAAAATCCGTGTGATCTCAACAACTAGCGATAAACAGATTCATTGTCTGCATGAAATATCCTATAACATATTTTTCTTTATTATTGTCTCACCTATCTCATGCTTTAAGACAAACAATTTATTCAGATACTAGCGACCCGACCCATCTTCGCACGGGTGCAATACTGATACTAAATATAAAATAAATAGATATATAATATTCTCTTGATACTACTTATATTCATTTAATTATGTTTATCGGCCTAAGTTACTTATATTGCGTGGTTTTTATAGTTTGACGTTAGCTTATAGCATGGTTATTTACATAATAACAACAACATTCAAATATGCGTCGTTAGATTACACGTTGCACAGAATGCGTTGAAGAAATAAAGGTTCACTGCTCGTTCCTCGTAGCGTGATAATATGTAGCCTATATGTTGACCCGACTTCTTAATAATATTCGTGCCAAATTTGAAGTAAATCCATGCAGTACTTTTTAAGTTTATCCCGGACATACATACAGACAAACAACAAAAATTCTAAAAACTATATTTTTGGCTTCAGTATCGATTGTAGATCACATCCCAAGTATGTTTTCAAAAAAATATTCAATGCAGAGTTTTGACTTTCCTACCATTTTATTATATGTATAGATTATGAATAAGTTAAAGTGTGTATGTGTCTATGTATGAACGTACGTGTTTTATGTTTTTTATGTACGTATTATATTATTTTTATGTTTTCATGTATATTTGTGTGTGTGTGTGGATTTTATCTATTTCACACCTACAGAAATATTCTTCTATGCGTACTATAATTGCCTTTTATACAATATACGTATTAAGTATATTCTACTTTATAAAAACATAAAAGCGCTTACAGCGCTGCGGATTATCTCTGCAGAACGTTTATCGAACTGGTCGCAGGGTGCGGAAAATCTCTAAGACCGTAACTATAATCTACTCAACGTAATAAAAGTCTCTACTTGAGGTGGAATGAAGTGTTTAACGTGTTTTGCTGATGAGGTAATTAATCAAAGCAAGGACATGAAAGCACTAACGAGCGTTAGATGCTAAGTAATTTCAGTTTGTTGGGGATTAAGCTGAGAATGAATAAGGTTACGTGCTTATGATTACATTGTCTATAATGTAACATTAATTAGGAATTGAATTAGATTTTTAGTAATTTTCCAAAGTGAGCTTACATTTTAATAATTTAGTATTTTAAGTTCATTATAGTTGTAGTAACATAATAAGGCTATATTTAGTTTAATAATTATACACTTAACGTAATGGTTTACGAATAGTATGTTTGTTTGTATGTATGTATGCATTTGTATTTTAACATCCCTATTACGCGTTAGTCATTATAGCCAATTACATTATGAAGTTAAACAAGATATATTTCATTCACAGTCTAAAAAATCTTAAAAATAAAAATGTAATAAAAGCAATACTAAAATTAAATTCAAATCAAATTGAAATACGGGAAACAAAATAAAACAAGGTCTTCGAGGCAGCCTGGCAAAAGTTTTCACTCTCTTGGCAAAAGAAAGCGTCGTTCTAGACACGTGACGTAAGTTATAGGATTCTTTGTAGATATGGTAACAGCTATGCCAAGATACACTAACCCACAAAATTAAATCACCCAGATATAATGCGGGTCACAAATAAGAAAATGCTAGACAAATTTTCAAAAAACGAATTGTTAATTAGATGCATTCTTTTTGCTGTTTCTATATTTGAATTTAGGTATCTATTTGAACAGTAGCGCTAATTGAATATTGATGCTTTTATATTACAAACTAGACAGATTTTAAATTATTAATTTTTCACAACTTTGCGTAAAATCTTGACGCAGCCATTTCTGCAGTGAGTATACTAGTCGGGAAAATAAATACAAAAATCAAATATTTCTTCTATATGTCAAAATTGACTATGGGCAAAACATGAGTTCGCGCCATTTTTGGCGTGAACTTGTGGAGGTCTATGTCCAGTAGTAGACTGCGAAAGGCTGATGTGAGAGTGAGTGAGTGAGATGTCAAAATTTCTTGCAATTTTGTAACTCTGACAAAAACAACAGACATCAAACAGCATTGAATATTCTCCTCTTCCTGTTGTAACTTGTTCCACGCTCCGAACGAGTTCGTTTGGATTTGCTCCAGAAATTACCGATTATAAAATCTATAAAACGTGACCAAGTTTGCTTGTCGGTTTGGCCGATTTGGAACCATCCTGAACATTTTTAACCGTCTAAATTGTTAAAAATTCAACGTTTGCTATAGCAAAAATGATGTGCTGAATACGCGTTTTTATTGCACCGATCCAGTGTTATTGCTATGAAATTAATCCCTTCTGGAATAAAGTACACAATATGTATCGCAAATGTAATAGCTATTTGCATATTTGTTGCTCGTGGACAATTAATTGGTTAAGCAGCTTTGATTTATTTCACGTTTTTAGATTATTAATTTTGAGTGGGCGTAAATTATTATTGGTACATTTGTAACGAAGTGTGACTTATTTATAATTCAGTGGCGTTATCAGTCCGTAAATGAAATTAAAAATTATGTTTTTCTCCATCTTTATATTATGGTATATTACCACTAATATTAATTATAAGTTATAATTTATCATCATTTTATTTCTCTACTTATTTTCCCTTGAAAATAAATGACATATTGCCCATAATTGTTTGAAGTTTTAAGTGATACTCTCTTATTAAGCTTTTGATAATTTGATCTTTAAACATTACGCTACTATCGTTACCAGACGTTATAATTTAAGGTTTTTGAAAACAAATAACTCGAAGATCGAGCTGTACATACTACGTTAATTAGTGATATCATACGGGTAGGAAACTTCCTAATTAATTATCATTTATCATCAATACATAATGTTAAAATTACAAAGTTTCAATATAGTGGTTACACGAAATATTTCCAATACCCTTTCATACTCGCTGTACATATTCTGAATTAAAAAGTCGTTTCTTCCGCGTAAGTTACAAACTACTTCCATAAATTTCATTATAAACCTAGCGGTATTACCTTATCATTCTTTGAGCTTAAATGAAACATAAACAATGCTAGTTTTGCGTGTATACTACTATTATAGATTAATTTATCAATAGTTTACTAATGATATAATTAAAATGGTTGATTGACGTTGTGATCATAGCAATATATTCTGCTTCAACGGTCAACGTATCAATCATCACTTGTAATGAATAGGCATAACATTAACGTAATGTCGGACATAATGTACATACATATGTATGTCATAGACATTTCTATTACGATCTCAATGTCCAAATTAGTGACACATGAGAAGCCATTGATAAATCATTGGTACCAGTAATTAAAATTACTATCTACTGTATTTTAAGTAATTGTTGTATGAATCGTATCCGCGTGGACGCGTGATTTAAATCTTTTATTGAATCGCAGTCACGATTCTCTGTATGTGTATATGACCAACAGTAGAGTCTACCAGTTGTAGAGTTATTGTAGTACGTATTAGTAGGCCAAATAATGGATAATATACAAAACTTTTTGGACATACAACATTTCACTTTCAAATCGATGCATCAAAACGTAAATTCAATTGTAAATGAGTACTAGGAACAATAATCTATACAAATAAATAAAAATGGGAGTGTCTGTCTGTAATATTAAAATAACCCCTTTTTACTTAATGCATATGACACGGTACATCTACCAAAATAACATTTTTACAATTTTTGTCAGTCTGTCTGTCTGTTTGTTCCGGCTAATCTCTCAAACGGCTGGACTGATTTTGAAGGGCTTTTCACTGGCAGATAGCTGATGTAGTAAAGAGTAAGTTAGACTACTTTTATTTTAGAAATTTGTTTATTTTATAACTCTGCGAACTGAACAATACCTTTTTTGTTAAATTCCACGCGAACGAAGTCGCGGGCACAGCTAGTGCAAAATATATTTACTGTAGATGTTTGACGACGCGTTGGCGCAACTTCTTACTTTACAACTTTAGTTATAAAAATCGAAATAAAACATTACTTTATTCAAGGAGGTTTCAAAAGCACTTTAAAAAGTCATTTCATAAATGAAAATTATATTTCTTTTAATTAATTAGAAATATTTAAAAGCGATATAGAGTATCCACCAACCCGCGTTGAAGCAGCGTGGTGGACTAAGCTCTGATCCTTCTCCTAAATGGGAAAAGAGGCCTATGCCCAGCAGTGGGTTATGGGCTCAAGTGCAGTTAAAAGTGAAGTTACCAAAGATTTGATTGAATGTAGATTTTACAAAGAAAAACGGCAAGCGATCTCCGCAGTTACCTTAAAAAATGTCATCATTACAGCCTATACAGTCCACTGCTGGACATAGGCCTCCACAAGTTTACGCCAAAAATAACGTGAACTCATGTGTTTTGCCCATAGTCACCACGCTGGGCAGGCGGGTTGGTGACCGCAGTACTGGCTTTGTCGCACCGAAGACGCTGCTACCCGTTTTCGGCCTGTGTATTTCAAAGCCAGCAGTTTGATGGTTATCCCGCCCCCGGTCGGCTTTTTAAGTTCCAAGGTGGTAGTGAAACTGTGATGTCCCTTAGTCGCCTCTTACGACACCCACGGGAAGAGAGGGGGTGGCTAAATTCTTTAGTGCCGTAACCACACAGTTAAAAAAATGTGTTTTTTTATAAATTAGTAAAGTTAGTTATAATTTTATTAAATAAATACGGTAATTAAATTGAATACGATTTATACAATCTTCCAAAAATTTAATCTACATCACACTAACAACCCAATGAGTACAAATGGAATTTAGGCTATAATGTGAACATTCAGAAGGCTGAATGAGTGAAGTAATATTTCAAGGTACATTTTAGTTTTCCAAGATATTTTCAAGACGTATTGAGGTCTCGCCTTTTGTTTCTAGGTCAATGAGGAGTCGTTTTGTGAAAAAATATGAAACATTTTATTGTTGTAATCAATTATCTTGATCCATTACGGGGTCTATTTCATTTTTGGTCTCCAATTTGCATAATCTTCGAGTAATGCTTTGAGTTAAATTGAGTGTTGGTAAGTGGATCTGTTCTGTTTTTGTTTGTGTTTTGTTGATATTTGTGTGTATATGTGTCAGTATTAAAGGAAAATTAGATATAATTTTTGAGTATTTATTATATTAATACGTGAAGCAAAAACTTTGTACCCCTTTTTGCGAAAAATGTGCGGATGGAGGAGTATGAAATTTCGCACATTTATGTATAAGAGGAAGGATTACAGAATGCTATTCTTTTTAATTACGCATAAAAATACATTAAATCAATAAAATAAACACTACACACACTACCACGTATTTTGACATACACACGTACTCGTATATATACTGTTTTGTTTAATGTTCAAAAATATAATTTAAATTAAATTGCAAATTATGCACCTACCGCTTAGACTGAATATAAAATCATCATATTAAAAATTTTTATATAGTGGGTACATTGTTCCATAGCTTAATTGACTAGAGCACTGGCACGGTCAGTCGGAGATGCAGGTTCGATCACTGCTGGAACGGTCGATTTTTGATATGATATTTAAAAAAATGTAAACATTTTTCAATTATGCACCTAAATCATTCTTATCAACCACTCTATCTATTGGCGAAGACCACACGGAAATCCGTTTAGTAGATTTTGAATTTATCGGGAAAAGACAGGCCGATGGACGCGACGAAGGTCTTTCTTTTTAACCGACTTCAAAAAAAGGAGGAGGTTACTCAATTCGACCGTATATATATATATATTTTTTTATGTATGTTCGGAGATAACTTCTTCGTTTATGAACCGATTTTGATAATTCTTTTTTTGTTGGAAAGGAGATATTCATAGTTTGGTACCATGATAAGGAAACCAGGATCTGATGATGGGATCCCAGAGAAATCGAGGGGAACTTTCAAAAATCGTAAGGATGACTAGTAAATTTAATCATGTTTTCATTAAGTACTATAAAGCACTACTATTTAATAAAGGTCTGGAGTCGATTTGATGATGGAGAAGAAAGATAATCGAGGGAACTCTTCAACAATTTATAGCAATTACCTGCTTTTTGAACTTAATTCGTTTCTATTGATGAGAACTTTGCACCTGTATGAGTTATAAGTGCCATTACAGTCTGATGATGGAGACAAAAGTTAGTCGAGGGAACTCTTTAACGATTTATAGCAATTACCTGCTGTTTGAACTTAATTCGTTTCTATTGATGAGAACTTTGCAAATATATGAGTTATAAGTGCCATTTCAGTCTGATGATGGAGACGAAAGATAGTCGAGGGTACTCTTCAACGACTTACAGCAATTACCTGCTGTTTGAACTTAATTCGTTTCTATTGATGAGAACTTTGCACCTATATGAGTTACAAGTGCCATTAAAGTCTGATGATGGAGACGAAAGATAGTCGAGGGAACTTTTCAACGATTTATGGCAATTACCCGCTGTGTGATCATCTGTGTCGCAGGACCAGGTTTGATGATGGCACCGACTTCAAAATTATAAAATATTTATTTAATCATTTCTGATTAACTAAATCAAAATACGAATTACTTTGTACTAAGTAAATTTATTTTTCACTTTTTAGTTTCCTTTTTGAAGTCGGTTTTTTTTTTGTTATATATATACTAGTTGACCTGGCGAACTTCGTACCACCTTTTTTTTTCTTAAATATAATAATTACATATATGAAAATAAAATATAGCCTATCTTTCAAGTTGGATGAAACTGCACACGATATGAAAATTTGATAAAAATTGGTTAAGTAGTTTAGGAGTCCATCGAGGACAAACAACGAGACGCGTAATTTATATATATTAAGATATAGACAATACTTTACTTAACTTCGCCATATTTATATACAGTTTTAGTTTTGTCTTACATGAGAAGACGATTTGCTTTATAACAGCGGAATCGCCTTTAACTAAAATGATACTTTTACACACTGTTACTGTGTCTGAAAGTACCTGCAATATTCATTCCGCGTGTAAATTTGTCATAAAAATAAATAAATTTCAACTGTTAACTTTATAACAGAATAAGACTTTTCACTCCCGACCTCTAAGCCGTTAAAATTGGCTATGTAAATGATATGGTTTACCTCGGTTAAAACCGATTTTATCCGGTTGATACTGGTTTTCTAAGAATTATTTCTTTTATTGTGAGTGCACTTGGCAACGGTGCAAATATAACTAATGTCCCCATTACCCATTCGTACCGAGCAAATGGGATTCAGTTCAACAAATAAAATACTCAGAAAAATCTTTTTCCGAAAAGAAATTTTCTGCATTTCAAATGAACAGCTAATTAAATTGAAAAGACGTAGAAACGTGTCAGCTAATTTGTGTAACGTTAATGTAAACGTATGAAATGTTTAAGAAAGATTTTCCTCAAAATTATGTTGAAAATATGTTTTATTTGTTTTTTATTTTATACGATTTGCTTCAGCCATGAATTTGTATTTGTATATTAGGTGGAGTTCCTTTTATCTATGAATAATATTTTTATAATAAGTAAATACTTTACGCTAATTACGTTTACGGCAACCGGAGCCATGAAAAACCCCATGTCTTCATTTAAAATTATAATTAGACTTAATCTAATGAGACAATATCGATCGATGCTAGTACAAGATATTCAATTATTAAAATACTACACACAATTTATAAAGAAAATTTAAGAGTGCTGATATAAAATTAATTATGGGTTCATTACGTTGCAACGAAGACTCATGGGGGCGCGTAAGGACAGTACTTCTCTTGTAGGTACGATATGGAACACGCTCTCAATGACTCCCAGTAGGGCTCCTAGTACGCCAGTGTCGGGGGTCCGGAAATATACAATACACAAGCAATAACGAAATAAATAGAAATACACTATAATTTTAAATATAGAGAATCTAGAAATCTAGAGCAAAATATTACCATTTCTATTCCTAGTTCATTATGTAAAACTGAATTTGAATATGAAGAAAATGAGAAAAAAAAACTTCACGTGGCATATTTGAATTACTTACTGCTGCATCTACTACTGAGTTTAAGAATTAAAGAATTGACATTATTTTTATATTGTATTTTTTTTTAAAGTCTCGGAGAAAAATTTACCCAAAATTGACAATAATATATTGTTATTTAGAATTTAAGGACAGTGTAATTACTACTGAATTTAAAATATTTTTGAATTAATTTATGTATCTGAAGTACTTAATCAAAATCATTATTCAATTTTTAAGAGGTAAAATTTATTTCATTCTGTGTAAAACATCGACTCCATGAGACATTGACTACAGTGGCGCATGTGTTCATATAGAATACGTTTCAAGCCATTTATGAAAATATTCCTTTGTACATTTGTTCTTTTACTGTTAAACGCAGACGTCTCGAACAGTGGAATTTTATGTAGTTGACTTCAACAGAGTCTCTGATACCAAAGAGTAAAAAGTACGCTTCTTCGTAGCACTCGTGTTTCTTGTCAAATATAATTTGTTACTGACACCACCAAAAGATTCAAATTGATTTTTGATTGTATGTACAGATTCTTACAAATTTCTCTTTTTTTATTCGGTTTAAAAAAACTGTGTTTTTTAACGTTGGCTAAACGTTTTCGATCCTTCTGACTTTGCAGGCGTCCATAAGCCGTAGCTTATGGACGCCTGCAAAGTCCATTACCATCAGGTAGGCCGTACGCTTGTTTTCATACCTTAAAAAAACATGAAATGATTACTCAAGAAATAATTGTATTTGCCGGCAAATGAAAAAAAAAACCGACTTCAATTACATCGACGAGTAATACAACGTAGATCGACGAAAAAATAGTCAAGTAACAACGCATTATCAAAGATTACTCAAAAAGTAGTTATCAGATCTCAATAAAATTTATATGTGACCACATGACAAACATCAGCTTTCGATTAAATTAAAAATTATTATAATCGGTACACCTAATAAAAAGTTATTGCGGATTTTCAAGAAGTTCCCTCGATTTCTCTAGGATCCCATCATCAGATCCTGGTTTTCTTATCATGTTATAAACTAGGGATATCTTCTTTCCAACAAAAAAAGAATTATCAAAATCGGTACACCCAGTAAAAAGTTATTGCGGATTTTCGAGAGTTTCCCGCGATTTTTCTGGGATCCCATCATCAGATCCTGGTTTCCGTATCACGGTACCAAACTAAGGATATCCCCTTTCCAACAAAAAAAGAATTATCAAAATCGGTATATCCAGTAGAAAGGTATGCGGTATGATACAACGTAGGTCGACGAAAAAAGCGTCAAGTAAAAACGCATTATTGGATATAACTCGAAAAGTAGTCGTTAGATCTCAAATAAATTTAAATGGGACCAATTGGCATACACCACCTTTCGATTAAAACAAAATTTGTCGAAATCGGTCTACCCGGTCAAAAGTTCTGATGTAACATACATAAAAAAAAATACAGTCGAATTGAGAACCTCCTCCTTTTTTGGAAGTCGGTTAAAAACTAAAATACTAAATAATTCGTAGAACAATAATCAATGAAAGTTAATTTCTTCAGTCCTAAGTGGACTTCTCTCATACGAGTGTAACGTTCTCAATAATTAATTGTTGCGAAGGGATAATTTTCTGCACAACTTGATTTTACATACAGTTAATTAACTTTTAATCTTTTTTTTTATACAAAGAGGTCGGCAGACAAGCGTACGGTTCACCGGATAGTAAGCGATTACCGTAGCTTATAAATGTCTGCAACATTACAAGCATCGCAACGTGTTTCCGACCCTATTCTCAATCCCCCCAGTAGTTCTAGTCAAAGGTGACTGAGGTGAGTAAGTTACTCACCTTAGGAACATAACACTGCTTGAAAGCAGTATTATTTAGCTGTGATCTTCTGTAAGGTATCCAGGATAGTCAACGATGTCTTCAAAGGATCCCCTACATATAAACTGGGTGCATATCATTCAAGTGTTCTGTGCCATCTTTCAAATTAAACCATTAAGTAAAAAAAGGACATAAAAAAATTTATGATATAGTTTCTCAGTTAATTACTAGTTTTAGACTAAAAATTTTACTGAAAACCACCGCAAAGAAATACATTTGTCACTATTTAAAGATTTGTCAATACTGGAACGAGACACGCTACAAGAATGACAATGAAAGATGAGATTATTTTGCATAGGAAATTGCACTCGTGGTTTTAAATTATTATAGTAATGCATTCATTAGTATTACCATAATGTGTAGCAAATTGTAATCTCTGCAATTATTGATAATCTGTGGTAAAGTTTGTGGGCTTGGTACCTCATAAAGCTGTGGATACATTGAGTAAACCTCTGAGTAGACACGTACCTATATAAAATTATCACAATGTGAACTGTACGCAGGTTCCAGCGATTTGTTTGCATTCTTACTCAGTAAGCATTAGTTTGAAGTGATAGTGGGTCCAATATTATGGTTGGCTTGTAACATTTCACATTACAACAATAGGTGGCTTCGCTTCGTAGCAACATGTCGTTTGTCGCTTAGACAAAGTAAATGAACCACTGTGTACTAGACCTCTAGAAGATATATATTATGACCCCTACTTTATGGGGCGTTAACTGAGTAATATGTATTTATAGTTTATCACGTACCGTTTCGGCTCAATGACCGCGTAATCACGTTACAGGAACTGACTATGAATAGATACAAATGATATGAAAATAATTTATAAAATGTAATTACTATTAAGGAAATTAATAGTTCAAATATTACTATACATTTTATTTTGTTTAAGTTTTTTTTTTTAATTTTGATACTGCTTTTATAAATAATATCTATGTTTTTCTCCACAGCTTATGTGGCTTGAAGAGTTTTAACGTTTGATGTGTGGTTAGATTCGTCTTGATGGCCTGATTGATTTCATGAGTATATATATAAATAAAATCAAAATTCAAAAATTAAGAAAAAAAATACAGTTGAGTTATCCAGTGGGGTATCATATTAAAGGATATGATTTACTGATTTCAGAAATGAATATATTGTTGTTTAGTCCTTGTGGGTCTTCCCATCGTTCCTCGGGGAGTACGTTAAGCCGTCGCGCGCGTCGGTCCCGGTTGTTATCATGTACACCTGATAGCGACCGCTACTCATGGTAGGGAATATATCCGCTAACCTGCATTGGAGCAGCGTGGTGGATCAAGCTTTGATCCTTCTCCTACATTGGAAAAGAGGCCTATGCCCAGCTGTGGGATATTACAGGCTGAAGAGATATATTGTTAGAAACTTAGGTTCCGAAAAGGCGTTTATTCATTAATTATAAACAAATAAGTTAAATCAATATTTTTACTAATACAGACTGAAGATAGATTTGTACAGTTCACCTGGTGGTATGCGGTCAATGTAGCTTATGGACGCCTGCAGCGCTAGAAGTATCACAAGAGCGTTGTCGACCCCACCCCTGACCCTCGCAGGAACTCTGGCTACCTTACTCATAGCAGGAACACAACGCTTCTTGAGAACAGTGTTATTTAGCTACAATTCTTTATAAGTTTCTGGTACTTAATTGTAGATAACGTCATTGATTGTGCAATTACTTAGTCTATACAATGTGTAATTGTTTGTTGTCCTAAATCATCATTCCAGCCTATTGCAGTCCACAGCTGGACATAGGTCTCCACAAGTTCGCGCTAAAAATGCGTGAACTCATGTGTGTTGCCCATAGTCACCACGCTGGGCAGGCGGGTTGGTGACTGCAGGGCTGGCTTTGTCACACCGAAGACGCTTGTACGATCCTAAATGAAAAAAAAAAACTTTTCAAGTCAAGCTCCTCCAGATTTGAAGCAGTATATGTCATGCTGTGCCCTAATTCAATAAATTTATTGAAATCGGTCACATTTAGGTCAATACACACAGCGTTATACATTAAACCATACCTATTAAAAATATCGGATTCAATCATTATTGTAAGAAAAGGACCTCAATAGAGGAATCCATTAAGTTACTTGAGTTTATTTAATGAATTGTTTGATTAAAATTACTTGCCATCTTTCAAATTAAACCATTACGTTAAGCGGACGGAGTTGTAATAGTAAAAAAAAAAACACGACGAAACAAAAATTTGTGTTAGCGATGGAATTTTAGTCACCGGTTTTTGAACGCAACTGGCAATTGTATCTTAGGTCATTCACCTAAGTTAGCTATTTTCACTCGGTGATAAAGCTTCATATTTTAAAATAAAACTATTTTAGTTTACAAAATATCTTTTATATATATTATGCACGGAATAAAAAAAATATTATGTATGTTATTTTTCAAGTAATTTTAATGTCGTAATAAACTTGAAAATGACTATAACTAAAAGAATTTATAGCATTGCTTTCGCTTTGAACTTGCTTGACGCCGCGTTGGCGCAACAATTACAGCCATGGATTGTACCTGTTGCGTTGGCAGTTGCGGGTTCGATCCCCGCACATGACAAACATTTGTATTGGCCATACAGGTGTTTGCCGTGGTCTGGGTGTTTGTGCAGTCCTAGTGGGTCTCCCCACCGTGCCTCGGAGAGCACATTAAGTCGTCGGTCCTGGTTGTTATTATGTACACCTGATAGCGATCGTAACTCATAGTAGGGAATATATCCGCTAACCCGCATTGGAGCAGCGTGGTGGATTAAGCTCTGATCCTTCTCCTACATGGTGAAGAAGGCCTATGCCCAGTGAACTGTGATGTCTCTAAAAACAAGCTTTGTTTGTACACAGACGAAAAAAATTCGTGGTAAAATTAATAAACGAAATTATGAACATGAATGGATATTTTCTTTAGCACTGTACATTAACATTCTAAATCAATGGTAGCTTAAAATAACTATAATTACATATAAGTAATTTGATTTTTATTAAATATAACTAAGGTAGAACAAAACAAGAAATATCCTGCTCATATCTGGATTAGCCCACTAAGGAAGTACCCCGATCCTACAGAAGATCACGGCTAAAACATATTACTTTCAAGCAGTGTTGTGTTCCTGTTGTGAGTAAGATGACGGGAGTAGAGCCGGGAACGGACCACGTTTTTTGCTCTAATTAACGCGATTGCAACCGCAGGGTACAGCAAATATTTATGTATTATTCCATCAGACATAGCGGAAATTCGCTGCACGAAGTTGTACTTAACATTTGTGATTCTAGGTCTATCTTAAAATCCGTTAAAGGAGTTATCTTATTATATTGCGTGAAAGTTACTCTATATCTCTCTTAACAATAAAATTTTTAAACATTTTTTTGAAATCTTAACGTAGTGATTTCCAAGCGTAAAACTCTACGGTACCAAATAGTCTTTATTTACAAAACAATAAAAGATAGGGAAATTTCAATGACATTACTAATAAAATAAGAAAAGAATGTTTTTCCTCAACAAGCTAAGTGACAGTCGTTTGGAGGTTGTCTGAAATAAATTATCCCAAGTTCGTTAACCTCAATACTAATTGAAGTACTTCATTTGTTTTGAAGTTTACACAACACCCTATTGCTCGTAAATTAAATATTAACAAGTAACTTAGGTATGCCTATGTGTGGTTCAGTTTGTAAATAAACTTAATTAATTAGACGACCGCTCTGTAGTGGCACGTGTGCCGTGTAGGCGCCTAAACGCTAGCGGTCGCGGTTTCATTTACCGCTCGGGATAGATATTTGTATTTGTATAAATATTTCTTTCTATTCTAGGTGTCTGTAGTTCTCTCTACTGGGCCTCAGAGTTGTTACGACACACAATAGCGAAAGTTACTCTTAGTAGGAGATACATCTAACAACCCGCAGTGGAGCAGCGCAGTGTTGGTTAAGCTCCGAGCGTTCTTCTAAATTGAGAAATAAGCCTATGCCTAGCAGTGTACAGCATTACAGCAGAAGCTGAATCAATTAAAACTAATATATAACTGAATAGCAAAGTAGTTATAAAAACTTATACTTATTTAAAGTCATTTAAAATGATAAAACTTTAACCGTCGAATTTAAATCAAGATATATTTTATGAGATACATATATGAAATATGCACACTTTTACGAGAATATAAGTGGACTTTTATAAGTAATTAAAATTATATTTAATTTTTTAAATTACCACTAGTTTTTTTATTTATTATATACTTTATTATTAAAGTTACCTAAAAAAGTACTTGTTAGATCTCAATTAAATTTAAATGTGACCACATGACGCGTCACCTTTCGATTAAAACAAAAATCACTAAAATCAGTCCACCCTGTCAAAAGTTCTGAGGTAACATAAAAAAAAAAAATACAATGGAATTGAGAACCTCCTACCTTTTTGGAAGTCGGTTAAAAAGGTACGTATACACGTAAGTAGTAAATGGGGGTAAGTTTAAAAGTCTTATGGACTAAATGTTCAAAATTTTTCGTTTAAAATTTTAAAACGAATACTTCGCTATTACACAAGGTTATGAAGGATTATGAAGTAACACTTACGTGACACTAATGGTCCATTAAAGTCATTATTACCTGGCGGATGTGTTGCCCATAATATTAGATAACAGGGCCATTACGTGGTCCATCGTGGACCAGCGTGGCCTATTTTCTAGCGACTATTTATCCTTGCTTTACCTAACGTATGAAAGTCCAACAAATTGCCCATAACCAATTTATTTTTTCCCTTTGCAATGTTTTACCAGGAACGTTCCGATGGTCATATTTTATCGTAAAAAAACTATTCTTATTGATAGTAATTTATAGGGCTGTATAATAAATAGTGTAGATTAGAATTAGAAGTGTAACTTGCTTATATCTATATTAATATTATAAAGCTAAAGAGTTTATTTGATTGTTTGTTTGATTGTTTGTTTGCTTGAACGCACTAATCTCAGAAAATACTTGACCGATTTGAAAAATTCTTTCAGTGTTAGATAGGCCTTTATCAAGGAAGGCTATAGGATATATATAATCACGCTAAGACCAATAGGAGCGGAGACCACCAATAAAGAATGTTTTAAAATTGAATTTGACTCACGTCTGCATTAGGAATACTAAGATAATTAGTTTTCTTAGTGTAAGCTGCAGTAGTGTAACAAGTAAACGATCACAAACGAAAATAAAAATCGGAATAACAAAAGCACGGGCACTAGCCTGTGGACATAACTTTATATAAAAAAAATACTTTGAGAAATGAGACGATTCAAAAGTACATTTAAAGCTGTCTTGAATACATTTTTTTTTTGATTTCGTAGAGATTTATAATTTTTATTTAGAAATCGGTTTTTACTTGTTTTACGCACAAGTATTTTTGGCCAAACATCACGTAATAATTGTGTTTGCGTGCAAACGAAAAAAAAAAAAAACCGACTTATATATAATAGCAAATAACAGTATTGATTTAAGGTTGATTATGCTGGTATTTCTTTGTTGAAATCTATTACCAAAGACATCAGTTAACATTATTTTACTTCATCTTTAATGAATTAAGAGAACGTTTATTGTTTTGTCATCATGAAGACCCCTTTTTACTTCAGAAAATGTACAAAGATCTTCCTGTTTTGCTTAACTTGCTAGTTAGTCTTGTTTTTTCCGCAATTGATTTACGATAATTGTTTTACTTTACTTGTTAAATTTGAACCCTGTTTTGCCATTTCGATTCCTAGCAACGTATTTAGGAAATCTTTTTTATATAACTTTAGCAACTCCGGACTCTGTTTTGCCAACTATTTAAGTTGTAAACTATTATTTTCACTGAATTAGATTTGTTTAGAAAATAAATAATCAAAATAGCGCATCGGATAAAATATAGAATATAATTACATTTTCAAAAATGTCTAAACGAAAACTGATAATCAGACTTATAGAAGCAAATAGAGCAATGAAACTCGGAAAATATGATAAAGTCCCAGAATTCTTCACACATATTTTTGATTAATGAAAGTACTTTTAAGTGAGATAAGAATATGAATTAATATTATTCAAGTAAAAACATAATTTATGTAAATGGAGATTTGATAATTCATTTTTAAAAGCAGATCAGACTCAGTACACATTTAAAGTATCGTTTTAAACTGGAATAATAAAGAGCTGGATAATCAGGGTTTGAATTGTCTGACTATTTAACTAGTATCTTAACTGAGGTAGGGCACAGCAGGAATTTCCTGCTCAAAATATGGAGCTGCCCGACTGGGGTAGTACCTCGACCTTACAGAAGACCACAACTAAATAATACTGTTTTCAAGTAGTATTGTGTTCCTGTTGGTGAGTAAGGTGACCAGAGCTCCTGGGGGGGAGTGGGTATAAGGTCGGCAACGCGCTTGCGATGCTTCTGGTGTTGCAGGCGTCTATAAGCTACGGTAATCTCTTACTACCAGGTGAGCCGTACGCTTGTTTGCCGAACTAGTGATATAAAAAAAAGTATTTTACAAGTAATTTATATGTGCGATTTTGCTTTATTGTAAGCGATCTTAAGAAGTAAAATCATGTCATGTAGTTACCAAACAAAGTAGAAAATTAAAAAAAAAAACTGAAAACATTGAAAATGTGGTGTTTGACTTTAACTCAATTATACTATGAAAGTTTCCTACAATCTTGCAGGAAAAGTACCTCGTTTTAATAGGAAAACTTGGAACAATCCGAGCCTGAAGTGTCTTAATGGCAGTGACGTTTTAATTTCGCGCGTTGCTTGTTCGGTTTGTAGATGTACTTATAGTATTTACTTGTGGATTTTGGATATAAAACCTGTTTTTACTCTTACTACACGATTATGCTATTCTTAAATTATCTTTTGTTTGTATACTTGAGGGAACTTATTGTACTGCGGTGTTTCCTTCCATATAATAACTAGAAAACTAAACTGGATCGCCTGTAAACATTCAACTTCTGAACAAAATACTCTTTTGGGTGGTACGAGGAATAGGTTGAGAAGTTGTCGTCCGCCATCGCAAAGGGAGGATCCTCCGACCAGATGGGAGTTGTGTCTGGTGGGCTACTGCCCCAACAGTTGTTGTCGGGTTCTTGTATATATACTCAATCACTTTGATAACTGATAGCGCGATGTAGGGTACCTCAGTTTTCTCTGGTTTGTATGTCGCGCGATAGATGTCGCTACACTCTTCTTCATATTTGAGAAGGGGTGGATAATCCTCTTTGGTGTTCCTCTACGGTCCTATCACAGTCCAGTGCTAAATATAGTCGTTTCTAAGCTAGCGTCAAATATTGCTCTTGTTAGAAATCCTTATCCAGCCTTCGAGGGTGACTTTATGTGAACCGTCTTTGCAGCGGGCTCAAGCACACTGCGTGTGACAAGATGCAATATCCAGTCTAGAACACATCTATTTTACGACAGATTTATGGATAATTTCTCTACCATGAGTAACAAGGTATCGGTCACAACAATCAGGATAATACTCAGGCTAGAAATAAGTAGGTACATATACAAGTTTCTGCTCCGAGCGGGTTTTGCGGGTGGCAGGATAGTTTCTCGTGTTGCTCAATCAGAGCAGTTGTTTTGATAATGACCAGTCCATTGGAATGAAACATTTTTTTCGGATTTCATCACGGTTTATTAAGTTTTTAGGACTGTCCTCCCGTGACTACGGTTACAATAAAGTATCCGGTCGGGCATTAAAAAAAAACTTAATAAATCGTGATAAAATCCGAAAAAGTTGTTCCATTAAAATTAGTGAAATTTGCGTAAACCTAAAGCCAATTTTTGATTGTACTTTTAATTAGATTGTTTGTTTATTGTGACTTTCGTTTATTATTTTCTTTGCCTACCTGAAGCAAAGTTTGTTAAACAAGATAAATAAATTTAATTAACTTTATTTCATCAAAAGCGACTGTTAGCAGAGCGAATCGGTTTTAGATACATTTTTGAATTTTTTCGTGTGAATGATAGCAATGAACATATTTAGTTGGATGTGTGTTCTGAATAAACGTGTGTATATTATAGCGTATTAATGCACTGTTATAAAAATATTGAGGCTTAAGAGTAAACCCCCGTACCACAGTTTATTAAATAGTTACTACGTAACCCGTGCTTTTATTTTGTGATAGTAAAGTACAGCCTCCACGAAGGCGTGCAATATACTGTAGTGGGCTTGCCGATTGATAAAATGAAGATAATTCTTACCAATATGAAACTATCAACATTGTGGTATAGATTTTTATTATATTATGTATATTGTGTATTATAAAGAAGACCGTAAAAAGCCTTTACTTAAAAGATAAGCCTAAATTTTATATGAAATATGTATATGGAAGTAAAGTTACAAGTAGTGAATATTATTTTTAATCTTTGACGTACACACATGGTAACCTATTTCTAAAGTAGGCAATTTAATGCCCGTGTACTAGGTAATATCTGACTATAATATATATATTTCTGTTATCTCTATTTATTTATTATTATAGGGGCTTGGTTTTGTGCTGAGGATTTCTAAAGAATTTAAACGTTCGTCTACGCTTATATTATTATATAATGCTTTTGTTAGGTCTACTTTAGAGTATGCTTCTTTTGTTTGGAATCATCAGTATAATAATCATGTCTCTAGAATAGATCGTATTCATAATCGTTTTGTCAAGGCCCTTAAGTCGACCACAACTTTTAACCAGAACAATTTTGTTACAATGATGACGGCCGCTGATCGACGTGTTCAACGGGACCAAGTACTACTGTTTAAAATTATAAATAGTCATGTTGATTCGCCTTATCTGCTCTCGAGATTATTTTTCCATTATCCACGAATTAGTTCTAGACGAAAGGAGACATATTGCGTTCCTGCAACCAGAACTAATTTTGCACGAAATTTATTTATCAATAGAAGTTGTAATAGGTACAACAGGTTGTTTCTGGACTGTGATATATTTAATCTTTCATTGACCATATTTAATTCTCATATTAGGGATATTTTGTCTAAAGGTAATAGTATTTAAAATGATTTAAAATTATAATTATAATTATTACTATCACTTTTTAACGTTTTTAATTTAGATTTTAAATTTTAGTTGACATTCTTATTGATCGACACAATTGTTTTATTTATGGTATTTTTGATGTAATCTGTAAATTGGATAGTTTCACACTCTCTTTAATCTCATTGACTCATGTCAGTTTGCTTTGTTTTGTGGCGCATCTACGTCACGTACTTGTTATGTGTTATTAGTCGTTGGAAACTGTTCTGGTGATGATTTTGAAAATATGTGCTAATTTGTAAACATTTTTGTATACTGTTTGTTTCCACTGAAAATAAATAAATGAATAAATTATTCTCTGTGTACACTTCCCTACCGTTTTCATTACGCTGTGTCCTATATGCCCAAAGGTTGTCTGGAGGAGATCGCTACTTTAGCGATAAGACCGCCTTTTAGCACTGTTTTTTATTTGTAATAATATGTTATTGTGTTGATTGTTGTTGTGTACAATAAAGAGTATTATTGTATTGTATTATATTTTTAATACATAGATAAATGTTAAACATTACACCCAGACGCGGGGTAGGAATAGAGCAAAAATAGCCACTGCTGTCTACGCCATGTAGCCGCGCAATAGTCTACCTTATCAGTTGTGCTTAGTGCCTTATCATATTTATAAGAGTTTTTAGATAAACTAAAAAAACACCTCAATTTTCTAAAGAATATTTTAATGTTAAAACCAAAAAAAAAAAAGAAAAATAAGCAATATATCAACAACATATAGTAACATATACTAGGGCAGCGGAATATACTGATAAAAAATCGAAAAATATTCTATTTCTAAATTATTTTTGCCAAATAATATGCTATTGAGAATTTCCAATAACAATAGATAATATAACAGTGGTTATACAGATCAGCACCATAGTCGAATTTAAATAATAAAACATTTAATGTAGCCTGAGAAGATTTATTCAATAGAAATGTCCTTTATAATTGTCAGTTACAATTATTAACATCTTGAGTTACGTGTCAAGCTTGTTATTTGTTCAGTTTTGATTGAGGCAAAGCCTTAGGGTGCATCGTGACGTGACCGTATTGTGACCTACGTCACATAATGATAGGACATAATATCGTTACTACTGGGCATAACCCATTACAATTTGATAAAACTAAGTTTTCAGTTAGAGTTAAATACAAAATACTCTCAGCTAGTAAAATACTGTAGCTATACTTATTTTGTCGTAAATGAAGAGCTGGATCATCATGACCATCGTACCATCTTAAATAGATACGCTGAATTAAACTTAACTAATTCAGAACGTGAACATGTCAATTGTGGACATAGTATAAATACAACAATTTGCTCTGTGCCTTTTTTAATTTTTTTTTAATATTTTTTTTAAATAACGATGGGTCAAATAAGCAGAGTTAAATGGCTACCGTTGACTATGGACATCTGCAACACAAGAGGAATTTTGGGTGCGTTGCCGGCCTTTAAGGAAAAGATGTCTATACATTCGACGTTTGAAAAATTAACAATACTCTTCAAAGTATGCAGCGATTCATAGCGAAAGAGTATTAATAAATATCATCGCATCATTATTTACAAAAGTCAAAGTCAGTTACGACATAAATGATTTATTAAATGATTGAATATAATTGCTCATGTAAAGTGACATATTTACGTGAATAATATCTTAAGAAAATAGAATTATTCCGTCAAATCGAATCAAAATATATCAAGATGTTATAGCGTGATTGAGGAGCGAAGCATCAATAATGTTAATGTTGTGTGTCTTAATATTAGGTGATGTACAGACGTACGTTTCAGTGATCGTATTCTAGTGATTTTGTATTAAATATATTTTATTACATAATGTTATATTACCTATATATTAAGAGAGTCTTCTTAGTCGGGTACAATTGGCACAGTGGCCTTGGTTGGAAATATATTGGTCAAAAACTGGAGCAGAATAGCTGTGTATCTTAAATTTATCCGATGGCCGTTGGAGCAGACGGGTCCTGGAGTGGAGACCGCGTCTTGGCAAACGTAGTGTGAGACGTCCTCCGGCCCGTTGGACCGACAAACTACGTAAGATTGCCGGTGTAGGCTGGATGAGGATTGCGGAAAACCGGAATGTCTGGCGCGAACTTGGGGAGGCCTATGTCCAGCTGTGGACTGCAATAGGCTGAGCTGACTGACTGACTGATAATACTACCCTTAAATAGTGTCATATTCCTGTAGTGAATAAGGGAATAAGGTAGTGCATGCTTTTGCGAAGTGTGGGGAAACGATATCAAACACGTAAGTACTGCATCTGGTGTCATGAGAATCTATGGAAAGGTTGGGGAGTAGGGTAATAAAAGTGATGCAAGTTATATTGTAGGCGTTCATAAGTTTTGCTGACTGCATATCAACATACTGTACTCATGTTTGATGCCCTAGTTGTATAAAAGAAAAATGATCAGTGCATATTAGTGTAGGCGTATTGTGAACGATGTTCTAACGCAATCGTGTATTATAAAAAAAAGTATTTTATTGGTAACAAAATAAAGTTACAATTCACACTTTTACAACAAAGGTGATATAACAAAATGTGTTCATAAATTAAAGTGCACCTGTTATCTGAACTAGTAAGATAACTGTATCTCAGAATAACAGGGTTTTCCCCTCTAGGAATCCATACTTAATCACAAGTTAGACGTGAAGTGTAATACAGAGCAAACAATAGTTAACTAAATAAAATAAAATATTCATGCACAGTACTAAATGATGCAGTTGAATCCAAATTTGACAGAAGTTCACTGACAATAATTCTTGACAGGAGTAGTGTTGCTCTTCCAATCAAAAGGCGGGAAATTTAAAAAGTCACGAATACCCTGACCCATCCTTGCAGTTGAATGTACTTGAAAACGCTCAGTACGTAGAGGACCTATGAATGTTAAATGATGACATTAATTGAATTACATTTAGTCTCCCACATGTCGTGTCTGAGGTGTGAGATGAATAATAATTGTCTGAAATTTCTATTTGAATATATTGTAGCAAGCGTGTTTTCATTACGGTACATACGTTTACGTAGCGTACGTTTTTATAACGTATTTTCCGAAATAAGTTTGAGAAGGCAACATTTCACATTATTTCTTTTTAATTATCTTACTCGCTTCAACCTGTAATATCCCACTTCTGGGCATAAGCCTCTTTCCCCATATAGGAGAAGGATCAGAGCTTAATCCACCACCTGCTCCAATGCGGGTTGGCGGATATATTCCTTACTATGAGTAACGATCGCTATCAGCTGTACATGATAACAACCGGGACCGACGGCTTCGCGTGCTCTCCGAGGCACGGTGAGGAGACCCACAAGGACTGCACAAACACCCAGACCACGGCAAACCTGTATGGCCAATACAAATGTTTGTTATGTGCGGGGATCGAACCCGCAACCGCTAGCGCAACAGTTACAATCTATGGCTGTAACCGTTGCGCCAACGCGGCGTCATTACCTTACTCATCTTTTATGAAATGAAATAAATATTAAATTTTGATTCTTAATATCAATCAGCAGTATCCAGATGATCAGTTCGTACACAATCGACTTTGGAAAGTTCACAACTATGTAACTATGATTACGATTAACATATCGTCAAACAAGTCAATTTAACTTGTTCTGACATGTCTGGTCAAGTTCGAATACCGTTCCAGTTACAATCAGGGAATCTATACGATTTTGGTAAACCGTGTAATATGAATATAATTAGGCATTCGAGATCAAGAGCAACGATGGAATGAATATTAATCATTTGATTATGGTAACGAAATAATAAAATTTCTTTTTATTCCTATTAAAATCACAAATATGACAGTGACATAATTTTTTTCAAGCTTTCAAGCTTGTATAAATACGTAGTAAGAAAATAACTACAAATAAATAAATAAATGTAAAAATGCCCGAAACTCTGATTTAAAAGCAAATTTTGCATCGTTTTATTTAATTCTATTCACATCCATATGACATTATTTTCCACATAGAAATAAGTAAAATTTACGGCAATGCGCTTTAATATTCAACTAAAGGAAGTCAAAGAAGAGAGGAAAAAGGCAGGATGTACTCCCATCCGGCTCCTGATGGCAAGGAGAGTGAAAAAATAGACAGTAATGAAATGGCATTGTTGCGAATGTGTATGTATTATTTGTTTATAGTCTAATTGTCAAAAATTACTCATATATTTGTTTTAGTAAACAAGTTTCAAAAAACTTAATAAATGAAATCACCGGAGCAGAAAGCAGTCACTGAAAACTAACCCCACGGGCTAGTCAAACTATGTAACATATATTTTTTTTCAATTTAGTTTAATTTTTTAAAACTTTATCGCACACAAAAAATAGATGCAATTTAGAACTATCAAAAATAAGTATGTAAAGGCGTTCTTATAGCTTACAGCGAACTCATCCAGGCAACCTTTATTGCTAGTAGTTTAGGAAAATTGCGGGGAAGACTGCGCCAACAAAACTATGCTACGCGTTTAGATACACAAAAATCAATATAAATACTAAAAACATTTATTATAGAAGAATATTTTACTATATAGTAATACTATTAACAAAGATGGAATGAGCAATGTTAAATCACCGCTCACCCCTCAGATAGTGCTTACCGCAGTAAGTCATTTGACATTTGTATTCCGTGTTCCTTGTGAAGTAATTTTGATAGTTAGCATAAAGGCCGCTTTGCAATTTCAGTATTAAATACGGATGGTGTGTAAGATATTAAACAGTATTCATGCTTAAAATGGGGCACAGTAATTTTAAATGAGATCTAAGGTGAGAGAGACTTAATTATTTGTTTTTTGATTGATGCAGACGGTAATGTCTCACTGCTGGGTATAGGCATCTTTTTCTATGTGTGAAAGCTTAATTTGCTAATTACGGAATAGCAGTGGAAGAAAACTGGTGTGAATACCGAGAGTGGAACCCGCGACTGCCGGTGCTTTTAAGCGCCACTACATCGATCCACCGGACAACCACAACCTGCAAAGAAAGATATCCAAATGGGAAATAAATATTCGTACAAATATAAATATCAAACCCAAATAGGAAAGGAACCATCGGCCGTCAGTGTTCAGGCTTTCGCACATCACTGTACCAGAGCGGTGGTCCTGTAATGTCTTAATAATTTCATTGTTGATAACACCTCTTCTAGATAAGAAAGATACGAGAAGTTTTCTTCAAAGTAACAAATTGTTAAACTTGTCTTCATTTATTCCATAAAAGTCTTAGAATACACGCACATTTTATTCTGGACTTTCCTTTTATGTACTGACAAATATACAAAAAAATTTGGACATACATTTCTCAAAGAGTCTTAGATTTCAATTAACTTGTATCAAATATGACGGGTTCATTCACAGTTATTATTATACAAGTATTAAACGCTTAAGATCTACCATAAAATATTTTTATTAGTTCCTGCTACGCCGTTCAAGAGTCGTAACTTAAATCTCTTATAAAATATTGTATGACCAATATTAATAATTCGCCAGTAATATGTTCTCATTTACGATAACTAAAAAACTACAGTGATGGATTTAAAATATTAAATTTTATTTGATCTTAAACAAAAAGGCGACTTCAGCTTACATCGATAATCAACAAAATGAAAATATCATCGACGTCAGTCAATTAGTCAGTCAGTTCAGCCTACTGCCACTGCTGAACATATGCCTCTCCAAGTTCGCGCCAAACAACCCAGTTTCCCGCAATCCTCATCCAGCCTACAACGATAATCTTACGTAATCGAAATCAATTTTATTTATTATTTATTATTTTTATAATATTCTTCGTATTACAAAATATTGTAAGGATTACTATTTAAAGAATATAGCCACCCCATCTCTTCCCGTGGGTGTCGTAAGAGGCGACTAAGGGATAACATAATTCTACTACCACCTTCGAACTTATAAAGCCAACCGATGGCGGGATAACCATCCAACTGCTGGCTTTGAAATACACAGGCCGAAGACGGGCAGCAGTGTTTTCGGTGCTACAAAGCCAATCCTGCGGTCAACAACCCGCCTGCCCAGCGTGGTGACTATGGGCAACACACATGAGTTCACGCCATTTTTGGCGCGAACTTGTGGAGGCCTATGTCTAGCAGTGGACTGCAATAGGCTGAAATGATGATGATGATGATGATGATTATTATAATTATTAGGTATAATCCAACAACTAACATTCAGTTTTAGCTTAAATTCAGCACCGTTTTTCTAACCTTATAAGAATCATCGTTATTGGTACACCCAGCACAAAGTTATGAGATAACACATAAAAAATACAGTGGAATTGAGAGCCTCATTTATTAAGTCGAGTAAAATTTTACGAGTCCAACATATTTGTTATTAGATAAGGTAAAGTTTAACTCGATTATTATAACAATAAACCCTTGACCCGTTACGTATACTCGGCATGCCCGAAGTAATCATATTATTATAGGTCTGTTAAGCTCAGTACACATTAATATTAATATTATTAACTTCAAAAAGCAGGTTCTCAATTCGGGTTGGTATATTTTATTTTATATGACTTAAAAATATTTTAATTTGAGAATAAAATGTATGACCCTGACGCAAAAAGAGAGGTGTTATAGGTTAGATGAAAAAATCTTTTAGTGCGTCTGGATGTGGCATCGGTGCTCTCGAAGAGATGGAAGGACTTTGACGTAGTTTGTTTACGTAAAATTAAGTAATTCCATGCGCAAGTTTTTAGTTTTGTATTTGCACGATTTAGTGCTTTGATTTAAGCGCTTTATTTACTACATTAAATACTTCATGAGTATAGTTTATACAACATATTTATAAAAAGTAGTGTAGACATTAATTAATATGAACACATATGATTAGTATTGTATTTTATCGTATAGTAACTTTAAACCAAAGATCCTTGTGTTTGTCTTGTGAAGCTGCTTTGGTAAACCGTCAATGTGTCTTTAACTTTGTACTAACTCAACACACAAGATTGTTGTTTTTTTAATCCATAACTTTAGTTAAATTAATATAAATAAATATCTTATAACATACACACACGGCCATCTGTTCCTTTGGTAAGCAACTTAATGCTCGTGTTAGAGGTAACAGCCGGCTGATATAGCTAAATAACTTTTTTTTTGATAAATGTACATAGGATAGAAATATTACATATATAAATACAAATTTCTCACCCAGACTCAGAAGGGAATCGAACCCGCAACCTGCAGAACAGAAAGTAGACCCACTACAAACTGCGTCAACGAGCTAGTCAAATAACAATTTAAATACGTGTTTGTATTACTCGAATGCAAACCAGTCTTTACATATCCTCTCTATTATCTAGTGTCCATTATCTATGACGTTAGTAGCATTCAATAAGCAATTAGCAAGTTTTAACTGCCCAGCATTTATGAAGGGTCCACACATTACGTACTCCGGTCACGTGCTAGCCCCCAAGTGTGACCGTCGCATTGTTTTATGTATTACCGAAATTGGCGTTGTTTAGATGCGTGCCTTTGTCAAAATTTGCATTTATTTTTTATGCTAATCACTAAAATTATTAGTTAATGACGGTCGCTTACGAATATTGAAATTGATTGAATGATTTACATAAACATTTTTTTGTAGAAATGTTACCACCTTGTTACCACCAATGTTAGAACCTTTATGTAATAATCTATAATATAAAAATGAGTCGCTGAATGTGTTGCTAAGCGCAAAACTCGAGAACGGTTGGACCGATTTCGCTAATTCTTTTTTTTAAATATTCCTTGAAGTACGAGGATGGTTCTTACGGAGAGAAAAATTCTAAAAAAAAAAAAATTAATATAATTAAAGAATCGACTGTTAGGCGATACGAAGTTCGCAGGGTCAGCTAGTATATATATAACGGTTAAATTTATAACATAACTACCTATATTTAGTTCTTTAAGTTGTGAATTGTAAATATGTGTATTTTATTTAGAATTTGTTTAACAATTATTGTTAACGCAATAAAAATCCTTTTTTTAATAATATATATTATTTGTAGATATATACCAAGGCAAAAAAGAGAGGCGTAATAAACATGCTTTTCAAATTCAATATTAAGAATGCCCAGAAACAGTCCCTAAATTGGAGAAATAGTTAAATTAAAGTTATAGGAATTTGTTTGAAACTAGTTTACGTAAGTTATTTAATTTGTATCTCTATTTTAATTACAGTGAAACTAAGGAAACAGAATGTTTGAATATTATGTAATAAAGTTGCATGACCACTGCGCCGACTGATTGAATACGTTTTCAGCTTGTACTTCCAATGTGTCACGTGTAAAGAAATACACTTGCATTGAAAACCGCTCTGATGTAGTGTAGTGTGTAGGTGTCTAAACACCGAGAGTTTGAGAGTTCGATGCCCGCTCGGGATGGATATTTTTATTTGTACAAATATATTTTTTCCGGTTCTAATGTCTGTCCTTGTGGGTCTCCTCACTGTGCCTTGGAGAGCACGTTGAGCTGTCGGTCCCAGATGTCATCACAAATATCTGATAGCAATCGTTACACATAGTAGTATATCCGCCTATTCACAGTGGAACAGTTTGGTGGATTAAGCTCCATACCTTCTCCTACCTGGAGAATGAGGCCTGTGCCTAGCAGATGGATGTTATAGGCTAAATCATGATCTTAAAAACCCAGTTTTGATAATATAGTTGTTAAATGACTGCTAATTTAGTTTTAAGTTAATAAAGCATACAGTCAATATTTTTTGGTGTTTACTCCATAAGAATCGATTTCGTAAAATCTATTGAACGAATGACTACGTTGCGTTTCATGTAACGCCATCTATCGTGTAAAGTCTAAAGCCATAACGACGTTTTCTAATAACGCCATCTCGTCGTAACATCATCGATAGATGGCGCTATTTGATTAGTTTATTTAACATTTGATATAGCCTTAATCTTTTTCATAGCATTTTTTGTGCCTATTTATACAGTCGATCTAAAGTATTTTTAAGAACGACATAAATATAATTATATATTGAAATTTAAGATGATTATATTTGTTGTATCTGTGAATATTGACAGCGGGATATTTTTAAGTAAATATACTTATATTTACTTAAAAATATCGACGTATAAAACATTGAATTTATTGATATAATAATGTAACATTACTGCATTCTCAACCTATGATAAAAAGGCAGTAAGAAATTAGGAACAGATCAGTGAAAGGCTTCGCTCGATGTCAACGACATCAAAGGACGGAAATTAAAGGTGTTTGATCGGGCGATCGTTTTCCAGTGAGCTGCTTCAATTTATGGAAATTCATGAATTCGGAGGCTCTAAAGATAGGTTCTGTATATATACGTATAGGAAGGATTTGAACTTATTGATGGAAGGAACGTCTGTTAGGACTGTTTGTTTTTTTAATAGTTACTGGTTCTTGACGTGCGTTTTTGCCCTCTGAATAAATACTTTGTCAATAATATTTTTACAGTTATGTTGGTTTATCTTGTAATTATAGCAAAAATATGTATCACAAATTTCATTTTGACCCTTTACTTATATTACAATTTTATTTGTAATAGATGTCGGGCAAATGTCGTTTAAAATATTTTGAAGAAATATTGAAAATTAACCCGATGTAGTGCTCTAATGCAGTATACGAGTAGCAGAGCATGCATAAGTTTCAGAATTTCCTCTGTCACATGTTGCATAACTAAATCTGTGTACAGTTTTTATTCATATTTATTTTTATCTGAGTTAATAAGTGCTGAAACTGCCTCACGATGTTTTTATTCTTGTAATAATTACTTGATAATTATTTTTATGTTAACAGCAAGTAAGTAACGAATACGTAAGAATTTTAAATACTTAATATATTTGAGTGTAAAACTTTTAACCTAACTAAGAAAACATTGACCCAGAATTCATTACACATTTATATTTAAACACTTTGAATATAACTAGCATAGGTGAAATTTTTTTTGTAACGAAATTATGCTTATAAACGGTCTTATTTTAAAGCTAGATAGGTTAGGTTTGTTTTTTTTTAAATTTTATTCATGTTGTGTTTATCACTTCAATATATTTTTATTTTTGCTTATTTATTGTCATATAAAATGAACTGAAATATTGAATATTTTTCGTATATAACAGTAAATAAATAAAAATAAAATATATTTACGTAAAAAACATAACACAAAATAAGGCTGTATGGTCTTATTTTTTGCCTTTATGGTTATTTAGACAAAAACAATGAATTTATGCTTATATTGCTCTGGAGCGAAACGATAAGTGGCACGCCATTTTTCTTTAAAGCATCTATCTCTCAGGCGTTAAGCATCGGTGGTATCGTTTGTTAAAAAACCGTGTGAAAACGTTAAATTAATGCGAGAAATGTTAAAATCACGTGTGAAATGTGAAAATAACATGTAAAAGCTACGAAACGGAGCATGAGTAACGTAAGTTGTATAGTTTGTTCATCTTGGAGTCGAGATCGTTTTTACGTACTCCTGTTTGAAAATGACTTGTGAAAATAACGTATGAAATGTGAAAATAACGTGTGAAATATGTAAATAATGTGTGAAATGTGAGAAAATTACTTGTGAAATGTGAAAATAACGTGTGAAAGCTGCAAATTATTTTTCTAATCTCAAAATTTTAACCACGGATACCTCCATAACCATGGGGTTTCGAAGTGTGGCAGTGGTACCGGGGGTAGCTTCCCCCACCCTCTCCCCCCCCTTCCACCCACAATCCCGAAATTCGATTCTACTTAATCTAAAAGGATAGCCAATACTTTAGTGAAATCAGACTGGTACCCTGAACACGCTGCTCGAATTAATCGTTTGATTAGTGTTATAAGTTATTCGTTGTGCAAAAATATTCAATAAACTTTATAGTACAGTGAATACTTTGTTTTGTGCTGGCATTTAATCCGATGATGATGCCAACTAGACCTGTTACCGCTAATGACGATGTTGAGAGAACTAGTGTTTCTCCGACATATATATATTCTGTTATCAAAATAAATAACTAAAAGTAACGATGATTACGCACGTACGATCGTAGCAGTTGAAGATCACAACTGTCATGTATGACGTATTCGTTATCTGTGAAGTGATGCATAGATCTGTGACAGCCGCCGGCGGTCGAAAACTCTCGACAGATTCTGTCTGTCGCGTGAAACCGTTGCTGTTCAAATTCCGTTAAGAAACTCTAATCGCTAATCGATAATAAAGGTGCTTCAATTATATTAGAATTGCTGCCCACAACGAAGGCTGGATCATCGTGCAGTTGCAGACCCAGGTACGTCATCATATATTGTACTTCATCTGTGCTGCTTGTCGTGAACATCGCTTAACACGTTATGGCTGTGGCTCAGCCACCGCTCAGGTACAATTTCCATACATAGAATGGTGCCAAAACCCGGGATCCGGGCTATTTCACAATTTGACCTAGGTATATTTGGTATTATCTGGTGAAATCGTATCAATAATCGTAATAACCTGACCTTAAACGTTATTTAACATCGCGGTTTTAGTAACTACTTCATAGCCAAATCGTTCATTTTCGTACTTAATATCAAGTAATACCCTGTGTGGCTACGGCAGTAAAAAATATAGCCACCCCCTCTCTTCCTGTGGGTGTCGTAAGAGGCAACTAAGGGATATTATAGTTCCACTACCAGTTTGGAACTTAAAAAGCCGACTGATGGAGGGATAACCACACAACTGCTGGCTGAAATACACAGGCCAAAGATGGGCAGTAGCGTCTTCGGTGCGACAAAGCCAGCCCTGCGATCACCAACCCACCTGCCCAGCGTGGTGACTATGGGCAAAACACATGATGATTGACAACAATTTGTGGATGCCTAAGTCCAGCAGCGGATTGTGATAGGCTGAACTGATGAACAATGTTGTTAAAAGGAAATCGACGCTAATGTAAAACTGCAGCGAGTTTTCCAAACAAAAATCTTAAACAAGTCAAAAAAAAAATGTTTTTTTTTTGTTCTGTAAACAATACCCACGGGCTCTTGAATGCTTATAATAGGGATAAGTATAATGCAACATATTTAATTTATCCTACAGAAAATTAATTACGTAAGAGGCTTCAAACGACAGTCCAAAAAGACTAAAAAAGTGGTACTGCCCTCAAATCTCATTATATTTAATATTTACCCGTGGATGTTATAAAGCGCCCAGGAGAACTGTAGTTGAACGCGGAAATGCCGTTAATATTAAATTCCCTTTTATTTTATTTCACCGTCTCTATATTTATTAGACTTGTTGCTGTTTTAAATTGGATTCATGAAATATTCATTGGAAAGTAGGAGAAAACGGTAAACAGCGCTCTCATAAAATGTAAAAACGCGAAATGTTAGTGTTTTAACAAATATAAGTATTTTAAAATAAAATATTTCTTACATGCATTTTATGTTTTATTATTATATATATGCATATACTAGTTGTGCCTGTGACTTCGTCCGCGTGGTTTTTAACAAAAAAGTTATTGTTCAGTTCGCAGTGTTATAAAATAAACCAACTAAAATGAAAGTAGCCTAAGTTACTCCTTACTACATCAGCTATCTGCTAGTAAAAGTACCGTCAAAATTGCTCCAGGCGTTTCAGAGATTAGCCGGAACAAACAAACAGACAGACAGACAGACAGACAGACAGACAAAAATTGTAAAAAATGTCATTTTGGTATATGTACCGTGTATACATCCATATACAAAAAGCGTTTATTTTAATATTACAAACAGACACTTTAATTTTGTTTATTTGTATAGATTATAGTGATTTTTTTAAAATTCTATTTAAGTAATAATTTATCTAAATTAGTAAAAATAAATAGCCAAAATGTACTCGCATAATTTCCAATTGATTGCAAATAATTGTGTTTGCTGGCAAACGAAAAAAAAACCGACTTCAATTACATCGACAAGTAATACAACGTAGGGAGACGAAAAAATAGTCAAGTAATTACGCATTATCAAAGAATACACTAAAAGTTGTAATCAGATCTCGATGAAATTTAAATGTGACCACATGATAAACACCAGCTTTCGATTAAATTAAAAATTATCAAAATCAGTACACCCAGTAAAAAAATATGCGGATTTTCGAGGGTTTCCCTCGATTTCTCTAGGATCCCATCATCAAATCCTAGTTTCCTTATCATGGTACCAAACTAGGAATATCTCCTTTCCAACAAAAAAAGAATTATCAAAATTGGTACATCCAGTAAAAAAATATGTGGTATAATACAACGTAGGTCGACGAAAAAAGCGTCAAGTAAAAACGCATTATTAGATATAACTCGAAAAGTAGTTGTTAGATCTCAAATAAATTTAAATGGGACCAAATGACACACACCATCTTTCGATTTAAAAAAAAATTGTCGAAATCGGTCCACCCAGTCAAAAGTTGTGATGTCACATACATAAAAAAAAATACAGTCGAATTGAGAACCTCTTCCTTTTTTGGAAGTCGGTTAAAAATATGATATTATTTCTTTTTTGTCAGGACATACTTTGTTTATACAAGAATATTAGAGAAAAGGAAATCGATACATTTACGACAAAAAAGGGGTATTAAGCTTGTAAATGCTTTAATATACCTATATACAGAAATATTATAGAATGTCATCATCATCAGTTCAGTCTAACACAGTCCACTGCTGGATATAGGCCTCCACAAGTTCGCACAACAATGGAGTGGACTCATGTGTTTTGGCCATAGTCACCGTGCCGGGCAGGCAGATTGGTAACCGCAGGGCTAGCTTTGTCGCACCAAAGACGCTGCTGCCCGTCTTCGGCCTGTGTATTTCAAAGCCAGCAGTTGGATGTGTATCCCGCCATCAGTCGGCTTTTCCAGTTACAAGGTGGTAGTAGAACTGTGTTATCCCTTAGTCGCCTCTTACGACACCCACGGGAAGAGAGGGGCTGGCTATGTTTTTAATGCCTTAACCACACAGCAATATTATAGAATGTAAAGACTGTTATCTCTAGAAGACGTTTCTTTCATCAAAACGTAAAAGGAACACTTACAGATGTAAAATCAAATAAGGTAGACGTATGACGAGACACATAAAAATATAAATTTTTAAATAATTGTATGTCAAAACAGAACTTCAATTACAAACGAAATTATAAACGAAGTTGGATAACAAACAAAAACGTAACGTTATGTTACATCTTTGAAGTAAAACTTCTTTACGTATGCTTGACTTGGGGAGTAAGTCGGCGAATGCGTGACGAGAGCGTTACGAATAGTGTGATTGGGCGAGGAACGGAGCAAGAGAGAGAGGTGTAAGCACTCATCTTCTTTCTCTCTTTTTCTCATAGCCAGTTTCATTTCGTATTGCTATGACACAGTGCAGGCCTATTGTGCAGAATTTTTACTTCAGTTGTGTAAAGCCCACTCTTTCCAATTATTGAACTCCTATAGGCATATTAGTTCGGACTCTACCCATCTTGTACAAATTTTCAATCTTTAATAAAATACATTTTATTTCTTTATTCAAGTTCAAATATATTTTATTTCTTTTTAATACAGTTTTTGAATATTAATTTATTTAACTATTTTTTTTTTACCAAATAAATTATTGCCTTTAATTTTTTGTGTACTACTTTTTTAGAAAAAGTTGAATTCATAAAAAGACAGATTTAAAATGAAACAACGCAGATAATATACAAATAGTTAAAATTTGATTTTGTTGTGGATGCAGATGATAATATTTGCGTGCAGTCGAACCTCCTAACAAGACGAATAATTAAATTTCATCATTAATTCATAGAAGTATACATACTTTGGGGTTATCTTTATCGCCGACGTAACAGATGTCTCAACTTATTTGTTTATCTATAAATATGTTTTTAGGCCCTTGAGGGAGGTACAAGAAAGGGTCTTTGAATACGAGTTGTATTTGATTTACGATGGTCATCTGTTTTGCCTTTAACTAGCAGTTTAGTATTTTTTCCAAACAACTTAAAAACTGTATAGCTCATAATATGAAGATTATGTACTATCAATTTGTATGAAAAACAAACAAACAATAAAAGTAACAACTGTAATAAAGTTTCTACTAGTTACCACCACACTGCTGTACTTCTGGTTGACGGACAATTTTCTTATAACGAGTAAGGTTGGCTATCAGGTATCTACTATCTATGATAGCAGCCCAGACCCACAGTTTTACGAGCTCTTTGAAATAAGATGGGGAGATTACAACAGCCTAGAAATAAATATTTGTACAAATAGAAATATCCGCCCTGAGCAAGAATCGTTCTCGCAACCTCCGGAGTATTAAACGATTACATCGGTACAGTTACGTACAAATTATCTCTATAACACCTGATAATGTTAACCTAAGTTTACAAGTTATTAGTGAATTCAATATCTTCGCCCACCGATGAGACGATTGTTGTATAATCAAAGGAATCGTCATTAACAACTTACTTAATATTTATAAAAAATTCCAGATACATGCTAGAACAACAATTAATCGTAATTTTACTTTATTTTTACTATATTATTTATTATACTTAATAATTTCATAAATTTTGGTAACTAAGGATGGCAAGGGCGAATTTATTTCTAAAAGAGATCTCTACCTGTCAACCCTCGAAAGTAATAGATGATGTAAAAAGTAGGGTAAGGAAATTTATAATTGTTCCAGTTTAATCGACACTTGCTGTCGATACGTTTATTTCGGATAATAGCAACTGGCTGATGTGCTAGCAGTTGCAGATTTTGTCCTTGCCTATTTATAAATTTTTGTATCATCATTGGCCTTAGTCCGTCTATTGCAGACGATTTAGACAGTGTCAGACAGACACTGTGTCGTCTAGGTCACTCTTCAGGAAAACGCAGAGTTTCCTAAGCTCTGCGCTAACTTCTCGACCTCACTGGCTAGGCCTACGGGAACAACAAGTCGACACGTGTGGAGCCAGTTCGGCTGCAGGAGTTTTTCGCATTATAGAGACCACGAATGCTTGACGGAGACCCCATTCCGGGTTACAAATGAAGTTTTCCTTTTCCAGGACCCTGATGATTTTGGGCCAGTTTTATCCTTCGGTCGCCTTTTACGACCACGGGAAGAAAGGGGGTGCTATTCTACTCGGCCGACACCACACGGCATAAATTTTTGTATATGCCATACAGATATCATAGATTTAGTGGTGAGTTGGTGTTTGTTTCCATACCTTCTTCGATGGATGATTACCACGTTATTGAGAGCTATAAAAAGGAAGAAATTATTTAGTAAAAATATATATTTATATCATTCTATGTTGTATTTATATTAATTAGATGTCAGTCAAACTTCGAGTTTCTATAAGGAGCGTCTTTAGATACAAGAAGTCCATAATCACAATAACTCATAAAAAATAAGTCCAAGTTATTCCATAAAATCTGATAAAGTCCTATAAAGTTGTATCAACAATATACAATCAAGTGAATGGCTCTAATAAAACACATCTGCTTCGGATAGAGTTGTAATGGTGTACAAAAAATATTAAAAATATCCTTTTAGATTTCGTAATGTTAATTATCATACATTTTTGACATAATTTTCGTATATTTTAAAGGGCTTTGATCACTATATAATAATAATATATGTAGCACAATCATTTGTATGAGAGATATTTACTCCCATATACATATCTCTACAAACCGATTGTGTTCAGAAGGATCAATGTAATGAGTAACACTCGGTATAGGATGTTAACACGTGGTTCAATAAGTCCCGCGACTAAGTACTAAAAAAAGGTCTTTTTTATAAAATTAATTTTTATTCATCAACATAGTCTCCTCCAAGAGCGATACAGTCTCTCCAACGCTTTTCTAACTTTTCTATCCCATGTGTGTAGAACGATTTGTCTTTGGCTTCAAAATAAGCCTCCGTTGCTGCGATAACTTAACTATTTGAGTCAAATTTCTTACCCTGAAGCATTTTTTTGAGGTCTGCAAACAGCCAGTAATCGCTGGGGGCCAAGTCTGGCGAATAAGGGGGATGAGGAAGCAATTCGAAGCCCAATTCGTTAATTTTGGCCATCGTTCTCACGGACTTGTGACAAGGCGCGTTGTCCTGGTGAAACACCACTTTCTTTTTGTTCATGTGAGGCCGTTTATCCGCAATTTCGTACTTCAATCGCTCCAATAAGCACATGTAATAGTCACTATTTATATTTTGCCCCTTTTCAAGGTAGTCGATGAAAAGTATTCCATGCGCATCCCAAAATATAGACGCCATAACCTTACCGGCCAATTTCTGAGTCTTTGGACGCTTCGGGCGGCTTTCACTAGCCGCTCTCCACTCCGCTGCCAGCCGATTGGATTCCGGAGTGAAATGGTATATCCAGGTTTCATCCATTGTTACATACCGACGTAAAAAATCCTTTTTATTATGATTCATCAGCGCCAAACATCGCTCTGAATCATTGATACGTTGTTCCTTTTGATTAGTTGTAAGCAAACGCGGCACCCACTTAGAAAAAAGCTTTTTCATGGCCAAATTTTTATGTAAAATAGTGAAAACACTACCAGCTGAAATCTCCACTATCTCGGCTATCTCTCGCACTTTTACCTTCCGATCTTCCAATACGATTTTGAGGACTTGGTTAATATTTTGTTGAGTCACTGCTTCATTTGGACGACCTGAGCGTTCCCCATCATTGGTGTCCATGCGACCGCGTTTGAAGTCGGCATACCACCGACAAATGGTTGCTTTAGAGGGAGCTGATCCTGCATAACATTTTATAAGCCATTGCTGTGCTTCAACGGTATTTTTTCCCATTAAAAAACAATGTTTTATCAACACGCGAAACTCGTTTTTTTTCCATTGTATCGAAATTACAACCGTAGCGTCACTTAAATGTTTCAAAATCAATAATTTTATTGTTCCATTTTTAAAAATTTGACACATATTCTTGTATTGATAGCCAGTACTTTTTAAAAATCAAAAGAGTTTTTAATATATGCGCCATTTCCAGGTTAGTCTCGGGACTTATTGAACGATCTAGTATTTCATTACAAATAATGTAATATAATATTCAATTATATGTACCATATAGTGTCGACACTAGACGGATCGTACGCTCGTTTTCCATCTCAGCGGTAGAAGAAATTGTTAGCTATAAACTTATGGACTCTTTTCACATCAAGAACATCGCAAACACGTTGTCAAATCTAGCACCATATTAACACAACACATGCCCATAACCTGTGGCTATTTTATTGCGTTATGGATATTAGTAACGCTAAATTATAACTAATTTTTATGTATTGACTACGTCAATATAATCTAATATATAAAATTCTCGTGTCGCGGTGTTTGTAGTTAAACTCCTCCGAAACGGCTTGACCGATTCTCATGAAATTTTGCGTGCATATCGGGTAGGTCTGAGAAATGGCCAACATCTATTTTTCATTCCCCTAAGTTGTAAGGGGGGGGGGGGTTGAAAAGGTTAATAAAATATATGGCAAAGCAACGTTTGCGGGGTCAGCTAGTAAGTATATGCAATAGTGTCAATTGTTATTAAGAACTTATAACACAAATTGTCCAATTCATATTTGGTGTCAACACTATCTTACATTAACAAACAAATGACGCGATCACGCGAATACAACCGTAAAGCAGATAAATATTATGTATGCCACGAAGAATGCTAAGAACTAAGATTTCCTTGACTATTTCACTCACTCCAGTATGCAGACTCCCCTTTGTCATGGCGAGATGCCAAACAGCGAAGTTTATTAGCATTCACTCGCTTCTCCCGCACTCTTAGTAATGTAGAGCAGTTGTATACGAATGCCATGAACTTATTTAACCATAATATTAAAACTATGAAAAAAAAATTTTTTATAGACAAAAATTAAAAAATGTAATTCAAAGAAAAAAAACTTAATATATAAGCTTATTGTCTTGCAAAGTTGAGTTACGTTTTGAGTTAAAGGACATTAAAAATATCTGGTTGTTCGGGGATAACTCCGTCGTTTATGAACTGATTTTGATAATTCTTATTTTGCTGGAAAGGAAATATCCTAAGTGTTCATGGTAAGGAAACCGGGATCTGATGATTGGATCCCAGAGAAATCGAGGGAAACCCTCGAATATCCGCATAACTTTTTACTAGGTGTACCAATTTTGATGATTTTTAATTTATTCGGAAACCGATGTTTATCATGTGGTCACATTTAGATTTCATCGAGATCTGATTACAACTTTTGGAGTAATCTTTGATAATGCGTATTCACTTGACTATTTTTTCGTCTATCTACGTTGTAATACTTGTCGATGTAATTGAAGTCGGTTTTTTTTTCGTTCGAAAGTTGTAATAAATTTAAATAAGATGTTTAAAAGCCAGATAAAGTACACAGCAATAAAGAGTAGGTACGTGTTGAATTTAAAGTATCCTTAGAAAAACAATAGAAAGATGTAAGCGTTCAAATCTCTTCTACCTTTTCAAAAATATAGTATATAAGTATAATTCGCTACGTCCACGATATATCCTAACAAGTTTTCGGGAATTTGTGTTGAGGATGTTCTTTTTAATCATAGAGTATTTCTTTTATTTCATTGCAGAACATGAGGCGAATGATAAACACAAAACTTTAACGGCTTGTTACTTGTCATTATTTTGACTTTTTAATAAGAAAAAAAAATCTATAGTTAGTTACTATTCAGGCTGTAACCTATGCGAAGTTCTGAATTTTATTGCTAAGAAGCAAAAATAAAGGAATTTGTACAGGCGTATTGACGTTTTGTCGTCGAGACTGACATTTGTGATTATTTATATATTCAATTTTTTAAGTACCGCCATTAACACATTTGACATTATAGCATTGATACGTATAAGGAACTTTTGTTTTATTCTAAAAATCAATTATTCATATAAGCGTAGACAGTTACTGTTGAATATTATTCATTCAGACTATTTGACGAATAATTAGGTGCAATAAATGCAATTAGTATTGCAAATTGCAATGTTTATATATTTGACATAATTTTACTAACAAATTAGCCGACACCTGTGTTTAAATTATATGCGTAAATTTCGCTGGAGATAAAGAGTATTTTTGTTGTTTATGATTAAAGCTTTAAAAGGGATTTTCAGCAAAAAAATGTAACTTTGGCATCGAAGGCATGTTGTAAAAGTTACTTATCTATAATACAATTGCTGATTTAGGAATCACAATGTCGAATTCCTTCTATTTATCGTTTTATATTCGTCCAAATATAATTCGTTTGACACAGACTTATTCGAGAGTCCATATCCCATATCAATTTCACGGACGTAATCGGAACAAATGATCTTAAACATACTTTATGCCAAGATTTGTCTCAAGCTTGTGACCAAAATTGGATTACAAAATGACAGCTCAATTTCAGTGTTGGACCATTCTTCATTCGTTGGCCTTGGCATGATGGATCGTTGGCCACTGTGACTAATACTGGCGACATGAACTAAGCTTTACGACCGAGAGGCGGCCTTTTTTGTTGTAATTTGTGATAGGTATTATGTTGACGACAATATAATAAATGTCCACGGTCGATGATAAAAAAATATATATATTCGATAAGATGTAACGAAATTGTTAGAGATTTTTCTTCGTCATTTTAAGAGTTATTTTTACAAGATTGATTTATTAAACGTTCAATATTTAAGAACTAGGCCTTGTTGGTGTAATGTTTGTAAAGTAGTGGCGTATTGAGGGGGGGGTGGAGGTGGGGGGGGAGGGGCCAGGGGGTGAGGGGCAAGGGGGTGCATCATTCCCCGGTCGCTATTCACAAAGGGGCGCCAAATGATCCACAAAAAAAAATTGCTGGACATATTATATGGTTTTCGAATTGGGGAGGGAATCTAAAAAGGTATTGTGCCCCGGGCGCGAGTTAGGCTCGCTACGCCACTGTATCCCAATGCTGGGTATGGTCCTCTTTCTCCGTGTAGGAAAAGGCTGGGAGCTTAATCCCCCACGTTGCTTCACTGCGGGTTGGCGGATATATTCGCTAATAATTATAGTACTATAAGTAACGATCGCTATCAGGTGTCTATGATAACGACCGGGACTGACATTAACGTTCTCTCCGAATCACGGTGGGGAGACTGAGGCAAATAATAGATTATTAAATAAATTAAATTTAATAAAATAAATTAAATAATTTAAGTTTATTATTGTTTATCATATATCGTATTCGTCCTTGCGTGTCTCCCCACCGTGCCTCACATGTCTCTCCTTACATTACACGTCTGTCCTTCTCCTGCGTGGAGAAAGAGGCCTATGCCAAACAGTGGGATGTTACAGGCTGAATGCATTATTACACGTCTGTCGGAAAGATTCATTAAGTCTCACCGAGAATGTGTTGATATTATGAATATTTTTTCTATAAATGTAATTAATATTCCTTTTAGTTGTTTGGCATATCAATTATCAAATGATATTTTGCAATAATACGCGTTAACTGTTAACAATGCTCTAAAGAAACTATATTTGTGAAAATTAAAAAATTTGGGCTGTCTAAAATTTAAAAAATCGAATTATTTTCTATCTCTTTTATACTTGTTTGCAAGACACCTGCATTAAGAGACCATTGGTTTTACGTGATACGCAACGCTATACTCTTATTCACAGATGTTGCACAAGTGCAATCTGCGAATGTGTAGTACGTGCATACTTTAGGTAATTTATGCGTATATTTGTATTCTACTATTTATTACTGGACTTATAGGACTTTTTGACTTAATTTTAGAAGGCTGTTCTGAAGAAATTTTCCATATTTTGCCACTGTCACATTTCTATCTTCGCTACAGCACCAGGTATCATCCACAGCAGTTGGATGCCTGGTCTGCATCCAATAGGCGGCCATAACACTAATTTTTTTCTACGTAAATGCAAACAGTGGAATAACCTTACTCCTTGAGGTTTTCCTTGAGCGCTATATTTTAGCAGTTTTATGTTTTGTTATTTTTTTAAGTCGAGTTTAGAGAACTTTTCGTAAAAGTTCTCAACGCACTTGCAACTCCTCCAATATTGTAGATGTCCATGGGTGATCGTAGCCATTTAACATCAGATGCCACAGTCTGCTTGATACAAAAAAGTTAACTTTTTTAACATATCAACTTGAATTAGCAGCTATATTAGTGAACTTTTGCCACAAACGTAAATTTATTATTCACTTGTAGACGTAAATTTATTAATATGAATAATATTTTAGTTTCAAATAACACAGTAATTCTCTGCTGTCCATACAAATGATCGGCTGAGTTACATTATTATAGGGAATGTTTTAGTATGCGTAGATAACAAACGAATTGTTATTTGGATATTGGGATAGAGTTACAATAGACAGTTGTTTCATTAACTCATTTGATTATAAACTCATCTGAATACAATAAATAAATGGCGGTGAATACAATGATTGATATGGAGTAATTTGATAGGACATAGTCTGCGATAGCTTTATTATTTTACTTGATAGTTAGAATTCTAGCAATGGTTACAAAAGACGGTTGAAATATTATACGATTCATTGTATAGAATCGCTGAAATCTATGTACGCGCATAACAATTATTGCTTTAAATTGATTTTTTTTGATTTTTTTATTGGCAAGACACGACTTTTGTACAAAAATGTAAAAAATTTACGAAAAAAATATTATGCCAAGTAGTTTGCTGGGTCGGGTAGAAAATAAATAATATTTATTTAGAAAAACAATTTGAGTTTGTAGTGAAGTGCAGTGTTTGCAGTGAATATTACAAATATTAGCAATCAAAAATTATATTGTATGGTCCGAAGACTCCCAAGCCCATATCTTGCATATACTTCGCTTGATACTGATTCATACTGCAACATGTTACGAGTAAAATACCTCTCTACTCCCGCGAGATGAAATTTCGAAGGCAGCATTGCATAAATCACTAGTGATCGGCCTGATATTATACGGAGACTATGTAATCCATATAAATATATCAATATATCTATGTGTGCGTGTGTTTCCAGACATCAGACACAGTAGTTAATCATAGCTGTTTGTTTTTTTTTTACATATAACTAGATTGGCAAACAAGCGTACGGCTCACCTGATGGTAAGCGATTACCGCAGCTTATAGACGTCAGATACACCAGAAGCATCGCAAGCGCGTTGCCGACCCTACCCCTGACCCTGTCCAGTAGCTTTGGTTACCCTACTCACCACAGGAATATAACAGTACTTTAAAAACAGTGCTATTTATCTGTGATCTTACATACCAACAGCTTTAAGAGTTTTACTCTCTACTGATTCCCAATTGTCCCCATAACGGTTTAAAGAATTTGTATTTAAAATACATCTACTCTTTGTATTTACAGAAATTTAAAAGTGCAGACAAATATTTGTATGAAAATAACCCAAAAAGAAACTTAAAATGATTCGTAGTTTTCCCGAGTGCAAATCGTTAAACGGATATAGCTTTGCCCACGTTGAATACGAATTAGCCTCAAATCAAAGAACCACCATTTTTACTACGAAAACCACTTCGGTTCCAGGATCCTTTTAGACAGACTATTTTTAGAGATTATTTTACTACTTTTTATAAAAACTTTTACACCGACCAGCAACCGTTTTATGGACTTTAGTTCTTTTATAAGTTAGTAGTGGTTTCCTATTATGTGATTTTGGTTTTTGTGTATACATATTAAATATCCACTTTTTATGGTAGGATAATAAGAGATCGTGGTAGAATGAAACGATCTATATATACCATATAAATAAGGTAAATATCGTATCCTATAAGGAGGTCAAGTTGCTTTCAGGGGATAGGAAACAATAGAAAGAGAAAACCTAATGACAAAAGCATAGCTCTTAAATTAAGATACACATGGTTCACATTTGTTCCAATGTTATGATGATATAGTGTTGAAAATAATACAATGAAGTTCAGTAACCAGTTTTAATTCCATTTATAACTAACCAAAATAACCTTATGACTTAAATAAAATAGTTTTTTTTTAATGTCACTAGGTCGGCAAATAAGCGTACGGCTCACCTGATGGTAAGCGATTACCGTAGCTTATAGACGCCTGCAACACCAGAAGTACCTTACTCACCAACAGGAACACAATACTGCTTAAAAACAGTATTATTTTGCTGTGATCTTCTGTAAGGTCGAGGAGTATTTATAATTTTCTCGACACCGTAAGGTCTGCAGCAAATAACTTGTTGAAGGTATCAAAATATTGTTCTTATAAATTAATTTTCCTGTTCTGGATTAAATACAGTGCAATAATAAGAATTTAGTACAAAATACATATGAATAATGTTTAATTATTTTGAGAGGAACTGCAGGTAATTGTTTACTAAATGTAAGAAAACTAATATATTGAGATGGTTGTCTGGAGGAGATCGCTACTGAGCTATAAAGTAATCTTAGTATTCGCTATTTTATTACTAAGTAGCGATCTATTTTTCGTATTTTTAACTAATTAATAAACCCCTTCATAGTAATGTGTAAAAAAGTATACTATATTATTGTTATAGTGACGCTACGACTTACAGTGCTTTAAAATAGGTCACTTAGGTCAGGTTTGTTTTTACATAAATATTGACAGAAACGTTATACCTTCAATTCTCTCCATGACTGGGTGTGTTGTTAATATGTTAAAAAAATCATCGGAATCGATCTGCAAGTTAACAGACCTGTGTGTACTTTTAGGGGGTGATAGACGTGCGAACTTAAAGTACGCGGTTTTTAAGATCGCGAACTTACTCGGCTTGACGTCGGTGACAAACGTGAAGCTTACTCATTCTGTATTGCGATGTTGTCGATAGAAGCTTTGTGTTGCTTAGAAATCGTAACATAAAAATATATTGAAGTAAATAAAGAAACCAATGTTATGGGGTTACGTAAAAAAACATATTTCCTCAACTTTGTTACATTATTATAAATTGTTAATAGCGATACCGCGAACGCCGTCAAGAGTTGTAGCCGTGACATGTCGGCGTTCTACGGAAATGTCATTAGTTTGAACGACGTTTTTATCTCCATTGTTCTGTACAGAACACGTATTGATACTGACGTAATGTAGCAGATATGAGCAACTTATCCGCTTTACCGGAACAAATATATGTCATTCGTACATTATGAATTTTCCTATAATACTTCATAAGGTAATCACATTAGGATATAATTTGGCGTGACACATTGTACAGTAATAGAGAATTTTACGAACATAAGTTTAATTCTTAATTACACAGGACTGATTACGATTATCATTTTGAAACTCCTGACTTTTCGGCGACATCGCAGACGCCATGATAGAATATGTAAGTGTAAGTGTCGATAGTGATTCGTTTCAGCCTGTAATATCCCACTACTCGACATAGGCGAAGGAGGAAGGAGAACGATCAGAGCTTAATCCACCACGCTGCTCCAATGCGGGTTGGCGGATATATTCCCTACTATGAGTAACGATCGCTATCAGGTGTACATGATAACAACCGGGACCGACGGTTTAACGTCCTCTCCGAGGCACGGTGGGGAGACCCACTAGGACTGCACAAACACCCAGATCACGGCAAACACCTTTATGGCCAATACCAATGTTTGTCATGAGCAGGGATCGAACCCGCAACCGCCAGTGCAACAGGTACAATCCATGGCTGTGACCGCTGCGCCAACGCGGCGTAGTAAAAGTTTAAAAACTTACATAAGTTTATAACTAACTATACATTAACAGGAAATATCCTGATCAAAATAACGCACCGAACCTTATAGAAGATCATAGCTGAATGATACTGTTTTCAAGCAGTGTTGTGTTCCTGCGGTGATTAAGGTGGCCAGGTCTCCTGGGTCGGTTACGCGCTTGGGATGCTTCTGGTGTTACAGGCGTCAATAAGCTAAGGTGAACACTTACCATCAAGTGTACCATACGCCTTTTAGCCGTTATAGTTGTAAAAAAATATATCTGCCACGGATACAATGTGAGCTTATAAAGTAATGAAAATCAAGAGATGATTAAAAATAAGATTTTATTGAAGATCTAGTTGTAATAACTAATTCTCACTAGTTTTCAGTCATTATATATATCAATTACAATAACAATATTGAGCTTAAATACCGATATATATAGGGATATATAAATATGTTTGAGTAAGAAAAAGCCTTTTTTTTCATATAGAATAAGTGTGGAACTCAATTCGTCTAGACAGATCGTTCTGATTAGGCTTTACCGACTCCTAATTAGGAGGTTAGAGAGGAAGATTAACAGTGAGAATTAAAGGTGTGTATAATGAAAGAATACAACGTGACTAAAATAAATGTACATATTGATTTCACACGCTTCACACGCACTATCTCATTTCACATCACATTTAATCCTTCTCCTACACGAAGAAAGAGGCATATGCACATCACAGGCTGAATGCAATTAAAATTAAGCTATCTTTATTTACTATTAACACCTTCTTATGAACTTTATTTAATACAAATATAATAAAGATAAGATAGTTTCTAAGTCCTTTCCGTGCATTGCTATATCTCACAGTAGTCCACAGGAATTACTTAAACACAAAAATTTTTTTGTTTCTAAATCAATAAAAAATGTTATTTATATAGCTGAAGAGTTTATTACAAGGCGCTAATTTCTAACGGAAGGAACTATTTGTTTGCAACAAAAAAAATCTTTTTGAGTGCATTTACCGAGGAGGACTATATAATATAATAATTATAATTTACGTATATTTTTTCATTGATCTACCGCGAAGCAAAACTAGTGTTAACAATGACTTTGTCACTAACGAAATATTTCGTAAATAATTTAAGTCCACGTTTAGCAGTGTAACAAACATCCACTACAATACAGTTTAAGTTTTCAATTAAAACGTTAAAAAAAAAAAACACTTTGAGAGGTTTAAACGGATGATAAAAATACGGATAGCGTTTGAGTCGATTAAAAGCTTTTAAAGTACCGTGCGAAATTGATTGATATTTATGTCGCGTTTTTAGATTGTATTTTGTTTTATTAACTTCAATATAAACTAAAGAAGATAGATACATTCAGCGTTGTGTATTTTATAGAAATTGGTTTAGCTTATGTTAATTATATAATCTAGTGGTCGCCAGTGGTCGAAATTCGACTATAATTAATTTAAACTTTAAGTTTGAAGATTATTAAGGTTATGTTGTCAAAACTATACTTCTGTAATAATAAACAAATGAATATTTATATGCGAGTGTATGTGTGTATCAAATACATGGTGGTGTGTGTAATTTTTTTTTGTATTGTTTTAATGTATTTTTTATGTATAATTTTAAAAAAAAAAGCATTCTGCACTCTTCCTCTACGTAAACTACAAGTGTGCGAAATTTCATACTCCTCCTTAAGATACTGGTACACAAAAGCAATAAATAATAAACGTTTCGCACTCAACGGCCCCCAGTAGGATTTGCTCCTGTGTCGGGGGTCCGGAAACACACACAATACACAAGCACAAACAGTGGTTTGACCACTACAACCATCTATATGGCCAATACACACAAATGTCTGTTGTGAGCGGAGATCGATCCCGCGACCGCCTGCGCAACAGCCAGTGCTGTGACCGCTACGCTAAAGCGTCGTCAAAAGTATAATATATATATATATATATATATATATATATATATATATATATATATATATATATATATATTTAAAGAGAAATAGTTTCTGCTCCTCTACATATAGACTACTTAAATTCTTTTTAAAACACCTTTTAAGCGCGCAATTGGATCTGAATTATTTTTATTATACTATTACTAGCTATACTCGTACGAATAATTCGCACTAAATAAGTAAAAAATTTACCAACCGTCAGTCATGTTGACGTTGTTTTAAAATTAAAGTCGTCATTTTATAATTTTAATAATTAATTAATTTACAAAAACCAAAGCTATTATAATTTTTTTAGTTATGGATGCCGGTAGAGCAAGCAATTATCTATAAAATGATATAAAATTTATGTAGAGTAATTGTGAGGTTTTTTTCTAAAAAGGGAGGTAAACATCTTAAGCTTGTGTGTTAATGTATATGATATTATTAATAATACACAATAATATACTAATATTTGTTGTCTGTTAATTAAAAAAAAAAACAACTTTAGTTTACATCTATAGGTAATAAACAGAAAATATGAATACGCATTGTTAGGAATGACTCAAAATTATTCGTAAGATCTTAATCGTATTTAAATGGGACCATACAATAGTACCATCATCATTGGCCTTAGTCCGTCTATTGCAGATGATTTAGACAGTGTTAGACAGACACTGTGTGTCCTAGGCGACAATAGTACCAGCTTTAAAAAGATTCTCCAATTTTTTTTTACATTTTTAAATATTATATTTTTAATGCATTAGCGGTAAGCCCGTCTTTTGTCCACACATGTATTAGTGTATTTATTGTACAATGAAGAATTTAAATAAATTTAAATAAATAATATTTTACAATAGCTAAGTAATGAATGTATGTTCAAGTTTTTAAATATATTCCATAAAGTTTTATTAACTGTTATTTTAATTTTGCAGTTTTTTACAAGTTAACATTACAAGAACATTGTAGTGTAGCGATACATATATATAACTATTGTGTTTGTCTTAGTATGTAAGTTGTAATAACTCATGTATATATACACAAAGGCGAAAAAAAGGACTTCTTCGGCCACGTGCCAAAGCGTTTCAAGGACTTAGATCGAATCCAATTCTTCAAGCAATGGTTAATGACAATATAATAAAAGTGCAACAATATAACTAAATTAATATAATCTCTGAAAATGCTTTTTGCATTGAACTGGGTCGGTAAACAAGCTTACGGCCCACAGGATGATAATCAGAATCGTAGACCCTACCATTTCCCCATGACCCTACTATTTCCCCAGGAGCTCAGGTCTGGTATTCACCAGATGGGCTGCTCCAGATTTTGAGCAGGATAAATTCAGCCGTGCCCTACCTTTATAATCTACCAACCTACAGAAGTTAGCACTTCATAAATAATTGCTACATTTGTAGCGTACGAGTATACTTGTTACTTTGTCTCTATGTCATAATTCAACGACGTCAAGTGAAAAGGAATTAAAAAAGCTTATATACAAGATTAAATGGTATTCTACATTTTTGGATGCTGAGCTGCGGTATACAGTTAACACTAAATATATTACCGCGAATCCGCAAAACTCGGTGCATTCTACAAAAATATGAAAATCAAAATGTTTATATGTTAGCGACTACCAACATTACGCTAATACGAGTAGAAATTTTACCAGTGCCAATGGAAATAATCGTTTATAAGTTTCTTTTAGAAATTTAACTGACACTTTAGACTTTCTAATTAACTGGTTTTATGAAGAAAAAGGCAACCGTTTTCATATTTAGTGGTTGACTCCACTTAGATCATTTACACCGATAAATTTCTGCAGGACTTAAATATCCACAAAGACTTTGTTTACTAAATGATGGGGAAATAGAGTTGGGCCAGTCGTGTTCTCTGAAAGGGCCTTTTTACGTCTCTAACTCTTTGGAAAAAAATGTTTAGTGAAATTTTTAATAGATTGAAAAAAAAAAAAAATAGCTGGCTTTAAAATATCATAATGCAACAAAAATTGAAACGGTAAGATTTCTCTTTACCTGCATGAGTTTATTGTTTTAATGGATCTTTATTGTCTACTCGTATACCATTAGTATAAACACTTTTGCCTTCTTCTTTCTTTCTCATACTCTCCCCCCCCCTCTCTCCCTTTTTTTTAATGTCACTAGGTCGGCAAACAAGCGTACGGCTCACCTGATGGTAAGCGATTACCGTAGCTTATAGACGCCTGCAACACCAGAAGCATCGCAAGCGCGTTGCCGACCCAATCCCCAATCCCCCCAGAAGCCCCCCTCTCTTAAAGTACGAGTATGAGACTTTTTTAATGAATTCGGTTATTTCAAGATTACAAAGTTGGAATAAAAAACTGCTTTATACAAATGTTTAAATTCTAGTGTTATTATTCTACTATTCTAGATTTATAGCTTTATCTTTAAGACGATGGCTATAAACGTAAACAACGTGGTTAATTTTGATCGCTCGTAAAATTGTCAAGCATTATCTCTTTATTGTGCCGTACGAAATCCTTTTGTTTTCTAGCTAAAGTGTAGCTTTTCGTGAAAACTAACAACTAGTGAATACAATTCAAGATTTACCTCCCACTAGAGGATTAGGTTTTTTTTGCAACGAAAAGTTTAAAAATTAATTATTTGGAAATTATATTTAAAAAAATTGAAACAGTTTTGTTTAAGTCACTTTGTTATCATTGGTATTATCCTTAAAATTATTTTTTTTTTTTTTTACGTAAATATGCGTTTTTGATAGTAGTTTATTTTTTAGTGAGTGTTCCTTTTTTCTTGTTGTCTCTTGTGTTGTATGTATCAGAGTCTTTTTCTGGCTGTTTCTTTTTATTGAAATACTTCACAAAATGTTATAGCATCTCTCTTGAAATACGGACTAATCATCGAACCGAATATAATTATAATAATTGTGTTTGCTGGCAAACGAAAAAAAACCGACTTCAATTACATCGACAACTAATAACAACGTAAGTAGACGAAAAAAATTAACAAATACACTAGTCGTCACTACGATTTTCGAGGGTTTTGTGCAAACTGCGCCAACAGGCTAGTCATTTGACTAGCTCGTTAGTTTGCAGTGATCCTGCTTTCTGCTCCGAGGGTTGTGGGTTCGATTACCACCCCGAGTAATATAAATATTTATTTATATATTAATATATGTATTATTTATAAGTAGATATTTTTATCGAAATATATATATATATACAGGGTGGCCCGTTTACAGTGGTCCAAAAAATTTTTTCAGCTTGAGAGCATCATGAGTGATCATTTAAAACAAACTTTAGTTAGGCGAAAACTTATGGTTTAGAAATTATGATTTTTTTAAAAAATAATCCGAAGTTTCAATATTTTTGACACAAAACCACTCTGTTATGAAAACTACTGGACCGAATTGAATAAAATTTGGTATAGGTATAGCGTAATAACCTACCTATCGCGCTGTAGGCTCATGTAGTGTAAATAATTAGACTGCATTTTTTTATTTCACTTTTTCTGTAGTTTTTTTTAACTTTTCGGCAAAACATTGACTTTCGAAAAAATCCTGTGAAAAAAAATGTACCGCCAAGGTTTTGCTGGTACTGCTAAAAAGTACCTTAACATAGGGTTATTCTTTACACAAAAAATTATAGTTGTCCTTCGATTGTAACATCTTCAAAAACAACATCATGTACATTAACACATGAAAATCGAGAAATTACGAAATTTACCATAATTTTAATCATTTGAAACGGCCAATTATTAATTAGATAATAATTCATTGGGATAAAAATAGTTACAAATCAGTATTCACATGGCTATAAAATGAATGAAATAAAATGTTAACCTGCCAGCCAAGATAACTTAACTTTATTGTAATGTCAATTTATTGAGTTTTTTGTTGTTATTTAGTTTTTAGTTTAAATCTTAATAAAAAGTTTTTAGTTTAAATCTTAATAAAAAGTTTGGAGAATTAATAAAACAACAAAATAATTAACATATTGTTTATTTTTTACAAAAGGTTTTCGAAATGGCGTCCGCCTTGCGCTAAACATAATCTGCATCTGCGTAAAAAATTTCTTCGCAGCCTATTTTTTTTTTTTTTTTTTTTTTTTTTTTTTTTTTTTTTTTTTTTTTTTTTTTTTTTTAAACTAGACCTCCGATATGGTCGGAGCCTGTATTTACGTTGTACTCTTTCATTCCAGTTCTATCAATTATGCCTCTCGTACTTTCATGCCTCATACTAATTTCTTTCTCGCATCCATCATCTTTCATACTCAGGGTGGGTTCCCAAACTATATGCTTTCTAAGCTACTCTGTTTTACCTTATTTTTAAGCTTTTATTTAACAGGGTAATAAAACAAGACTTTTATTGGTTTATTGTCTGCTTTTTACAATTTATGAGCTTCACGATTTATCGGAGTTACTATTTTTTTTTTTTTTTTTTTTGAGATATTTATTACATTATCTCGTGGAAAGCTACTTATATATTTTATTATGTATTCTTAGTTATTTTTACAATTTTTCTTTATCTAATTTCTACTTAATACTATTTTACCTTAATTAACCAATCTATTATTTATTAACAATCTTTAATCTTAAGCTATTTTACAAATTCCTTATCCTATACTTAATAAGTATATGCTACCTAACTATATAAAATTATATAATTGGAACATATTTGCTCGCCATTTTGTGATTACAATTTGTCTGTGTTTTGCTACTATTTTCCGGACAGGAACTGGTTTTAAAACTGCTGCCCAAATTTGTTTTTTGTACTCTTCCTTTCATCACTATTACTAGATTCGGAGGACGCGTGATGTATCCCTCTTGTTCTGCGGGAACTTTGTTCCACAACAAACTTATAAGTTTCTTCCAGATCCAGAGTTCCCGCAGAATGTCTCGCGCACTCTGTGCCAGGGATACGGAGACTTCTTTTAAATACACCGCTGTGCCGACCATCGTACCGTCAGCAATAAGCGACGGACGATCGCGCCAGCTCGTCCCACCTCCCTCTCACTGGGCAGTCACTGCTGAAGGCATTGTGCTGAATAATATCAAGTTTCGCTCTTCGGCAGTTCCTGCAGGAAGGCGGGACTGATGCCGCGAAGTCCACGCAGTCTGACTTGAGGTGCGGACCGCCACAGTGGCTGCACGCGTCCACCGTTTCCACGCAGAACCTTTTGCTATGTCCGTAGGCGAGGCACCTCGAACACTGGACCAGCGGGGACTGGTCCTCGGCCTTTACCCTCTGGAGGTCTATATGCACGTACCTCGCGTTGGTGATCCGATTCCAGAGGAGTGGTGATGTTTCCAACACCACGTGTGCCGTGTGCGGGTTCCTCGCCTTACGGCGATAGCGCACTTTCACCCTGCAGGTCTCCTGATCGAGACCGTCAAAGAGTTCCCGGTTCTGGTTCTTTAGGGCCTTGAGTATGTCCTCGTCGGTGATAGCCGAGAGGACTCCCCGTAGAACCAGGAGTGGGTCCCTATTCTGGACTTCCTCGACCAGAAGACCCTTCCCTTTCTCTTCCACTCGCTCTCTCACTTTCGCTCTTTCAGTGGTGGTGGCAAAAGCCAGTACCACTTTCCTGTCTTTCGCCTTTCGCACTCGTTCAACCTTCGTCCATCCTTGTTTTGCGTCAACCGCTTCCCTCAATCTGGTGAGGACTTCCTCCCCAGTCATCTGATCGTCCTCCGATGATACCACCAGAGAGTGGAGAGCGGCCGGCGCTTTTGATGAGGGCCCGGATGTTATTGCCTCGGCATAGGTTTTCGGGGCAACTCCCGCCTCCTGCTGTTTTTCAATGTTGGTTTGGATGCTCTTAACTATTTGTTGTGTCTCAAGCAGGAGACGAGATTGCTCCTCAAACTTCTCTATTACCACCCTATTCTGACATTTCTCTTGTTCCTCCAACTGATTCTCCAAAGTATGCATCATCATTTCAAATGAGTCGTGGTAATTTTTCAGGGCGAGTTCTAGCGTTTCCCTAATTTCTTTCTTTAATTTTTTAGCAGAGTCAAGGGCTTTTTTAGCCTCGTCGTGATTTTCTTTCTCTGACTCCCTCCAATTCAAGAAAACCCTCCTCCTCGCGTCATAATAACTGACCTTTGGGATCTCTTTTCTTTTCCTAAGAGGAGTCAGACTTGTGTCCAGTGTTTTTTGCGCGCTTCCCCACGAGGACTTCACGGGGGTTCGCGAAGTCACCGGAATGCGTGTTGTCCCTTGGGCCCTGCCCGAGGCAGTTGAACTTGAGCCTGACATACCGGAGGTGCGTCAATAATTTTTTCGTAAGTTCAATATTTAAAATACAAAAGAAAAATTTTTTAAGACAATTTTTGGTTAAAAGCCTGCAATAGCAGGGTTAAATAAGTAGTCATACACTAAAATGACGAGCAAATATGCCCGTGTCTTAAAACTAAACTAATACTAAACTTAAAACTAACAAAAAGCAGAAAAAACTCTACTTTTTGTCTATGACTCTACGTAGAGTCGTCCTTTGAAGTTATAATTGTAGCCCTTACTGAGGGAAAGTCGACAAAGAAAACCACGTCGCTCTACGACGAGCGGTTCCCGAGATATTCTATCTTCTAGTTTCAGTCTGTGACTGCCCTAAAACTACTGTCTAATTCTTTAAAGGATCAAAGCAATTCGATATTTCGGGAAGCGCCGATCGCAGAGTATTGTGCGACGACTCTCCGTATCGGGCCTTTCGAGATCTTTGACCTCCTGGTCTCGGATTCCAAGATGGCCGCCAATATGGCCACCTTATCACGTCTGACGTCTAAAATCGGCTGTATCGCAGCCTATTAAATGGCTGCCGGTTTTGTTTAATGGCTGTTATAGCCACTTGAATTTTTCTTCTTACATCTCGCTCTGATATGCTCTCCCGTGCGTACACAATCTCCTTAAAGTATCCCCAAATAAAAAAATCAACGGGGTTCCAGTCGGGTGAACGGGCTGGCCAGTGGATGGTGCCACCGCGACCGATCCACCTCTGCGGATACGTAGCATTTAAATGGTTTCTTACCCGCAGAGCAAAGTGGCAGGTAGCTCCATCGTGTTGTAGCCCAGTTGTAGTAGTAATACTGACATTTATTTAAATTTCATTCAAAATGAATTACCCGGTCTGTTGAGACACCTGCCAGATAATTTAAGGGAGCGCATGTGGCTACAACACGATGGAGCTACCTGCCACTTTGCTCTGCGGGAGAGCATATCAGAGCGAGATGTAAGAAGAAAAATTCAAGTGGCTATAACAGCCATTAAACAAAACCGGCAGCCATTTAATAGGCTGCGAAGAAATTTTTTACGCAGATGCAGATTATGTTTAGCGCAAGGCGGACGCCATTTCGAAAACCTTTTGTAAAAAATAAACAATATGTTAATTATTTTGTTGTTTTATTAATTCTCCAAACTTTTTATTAAGATTTAAACTAAAAACTTTTTATTAAGATTTAAACTAAAAACTAAATAACAACAAAAAACTCAATAAATTGACATTACAATAAAGTTATCTTGGCTGGCAGGTTAACATTTTATTTCATTCATTTTATAGCCATGTGAATACTGATTTGTAACTATTTTTATCCCAATGAATTATTATCTAATTAATAATTGGCCGTTTCAAATGATTAAAATTATGGTAAATTTCGTAATTTCTCGATTTTCATGTGTTAATGTACATGATGTTGTTTTTGAAGATGTTACAATCGAAGGACAACTATAATTTTTTGTGTAAAGAATAACCCTATGTTAAGGTACTTTTTAGCAGTACCAGCAAAACCTTGGCGGTACATTTTTTTTCACAGGATTTTTTCGAAAGTCAATGTTTTGCCGAAAAGTTAAAAAAAAACTACAGAAAAAGTGAAATAAAAAAATGCAGTCTAATTATTTACACTACATGAGCCTACAGCGCGATAGGTAGGTTATTACGCTATACCTATACCAAATTTCATTCAATTCGGTCCAGTAGTTTTCATAACAGAGTGGTTTTGTGTCAAAAATATTGAAACTTCGGATTATTTTTTAAAAAAATCATAATTTCTAAACCATAAGTTTTCGCCTAACTAAAGTTTGTTTTAAATGATCACTCATGATGCTCTCATGCTGAAAAAAATTTTTGGACCACTGTAAACGGGCCACCCTGTACATATATACTGTACCAACTGGTATAGCTATATATATATATATATATATATATATATATATATATATATATATATATATATATAGCTATACCAGTCGGCTGTTTCTTATGACACAAGCATTAAGTTGCTTACTTTAGGAACAGACGACCGTGTGTGTATTATGTAGAAAAAATACTAAGTTATAGTTAAATAATATTTGATCAAATCAACGCTGACTACTTTTTTTTTCAATTAGGCCTTAAAACACTTTTTGACGGTTTTTGCATAAAGTTCATAATGTTCTCACGTTATTTATTATATTTAATGTAAGTTTACACTAATTCGGATTAAAGATTTTGTTGAATAAAATTGTCAAAAAAAAGCACTCTTATTATTATAAAACCGTCAACATTACTCGACCATAATGAGCTCTCTAAAAATTTATTCATAGTCAAAAATAATCTAATTAAATGACAATTTCACTAGTTAAGTGTCCCTAAAAAATGCTTAAAACTGAGTAAACCCTATCCATCAATATTAATGAAGTATCATTAAATAGGAATCTTTAATGAGTGAGATTATTTCTAAACGGTGATCCTATTTGATCATGATCGAAACCTGATCCCTTGAACGGAACTCTTGAAAGGTCGATTATAAAATGATTGTGATTTAATTAATTATTATTATTTTAGAAATCTAATATTAATAATGACAATCAATTTTTTTAAATGTTTTTCTGCCGCGAAGATGATTTTAATCACAAATCTTGTATCTTAGTAATATTGGTATAGACAAAATTATATATCTATATATATATATGTCTGTGTGTGTAATATGTATATGTATGTATATTTACATGTATGATTATATGTATATATTATGCTTGTACACCTCCATGCCGTCTAATTCTTTTGTCATGTCCTTTTCATGCTAGATGTTGTCTGGAAAACATCGCTCTTTTAGCGATAAGACCGCCTTTTGTATAGTTCGCATCATGTAAAAATAACGCTGGCCTTGAAGCTGCGCAGAAGCGATTTATCAGTCTATTTGGTGGTATGGGGTAGCGGGCGGGCGTGTTTATCACGTGTAGCATGCTTGCTGGTGTGCTATTGGTTGGACAGTTCAACGTCGACTCAAAATACTATCGCGCATAAAAGTTTTAAATTACGAAATAGTTTTACATAGAGAAGTAAGAAAAATTATTTATAATAAATAATTCGCGTTATGTAAAAAGAACGCTGGCTGTCAAAATGCGCAAAGGCGAATTACAGTGTTGCCAACTCTTGAAAATACTTTTTCGTGCTGTCCATTTTTTGGAACAGTCTTATTTGGTAAACAAACCACTGTCAATCGTAATTCACGTTTTTTCCGCATTTATCACTCACCTTCACAACACATTAGCATACGGACACTTGTAAAACTCCATTTACTATTTATTTCACTAAGAAACAAATATCAATTTATCATTTGAAACACATAAAAACTATTAAGATACGAATATCGAGAGTACAGATAATTAATATTTTTGAATACGACATTTCAATAGCTAAAAAATTTGTTATTGCTTTTGTTTAAAAAAAATTGTAATTTTGTAAAGTGGTAATTATTATACTTATTTAGTCCGAATTATTCGCAATGGTATTTCTAGTATTTTTAATGTACCTACCAATAACCATTATACGAAGCCGCGAGTGAAAGCGTAATTAAAAAATAAAACAGTAGTACTTTTGTGCGCGAGTATACCCATGCGCAAACGCACCTCCTCCAGTTTCTTTCAGCGTTCTTTTTACATGACGCGAACTATACATGTCTATATTTTCTTTTTCGGTATACATTTTTTTTTCTGATAGTGTACAATAAAGAGTATTTGTATTGTATTGTATTTTATAAATGACATTGACCCATTTTATTTTATTTTCGTTTTATATTTATTCGTATTGCTACATTTAATATTTAGTTTCGAACTATTCGGGTGTAAGCTAAAACATCGCTGTATTACGGCGGACCATTAACTTGATTGAGTAACAGTTATTGTAAATACGTAAGCGATATCGTTTTGAGTTTCCGGCGGATCAGCACTGCGGTACGAAATGATACTGTTTTTTATATATAACTATTTCGTTAAAGCGGCGGACGGCTCATCTGATGGGAAGTGACCAAGAGATCTGGTTTAGTGGTCTGGGAACATAATACTGCTTGAACGCAGTATTATTTAGCTGCGATCTTCGAATCGAAAGTCGCGGTGCTTCCTCAGTCGGGCTGCTCTAGATTTGGAAAAGATTTCCTGAGTTCTTTTGCTCTGAAGATCTATATATTAGATGTAATATTAGGTATTTTATTATTTATACACCTCGAAGTCTATTACAACCCTTTTTTTTGTTTGTAAAATCTATGTATTTATATATGTATATGACCAATGTATTTATATATATCATCATTATCATCGTCATTCAGCCTTATACAGTCCACTGCTGGACATAGGCCTCCACAAGTTCACGCCAAAAATGGCTGGCTTCGTCGCACCGAAGACGATGCTGCCCGTCTTCGGCCTGTGTATTTCAAAGTCAGCTGTTGGATAAATATCCCGCCATCGGTCGGCTTTTTAATTCCAAGGTGGTAGTGGAACTATGTTATCCCTTAGTATCTCTTACGATATCCACGGGAAGAGAGGAGGTGGCTATATTCTTTAGTACCGTAGCCACACAGCAAATTTATATATATGTATATGTATTTATTTATATAAGTATTATTTTACGTTTTTTATGATGACGAATAGACTCTGACATAAATATATTGTAGTCCTTAATTTTTGGTTCGGATAAAAATTAGAGAAGAGGTGTTTAGGGTAGTAACCATGACCTAAAGCTTTACATGCTCTCCGAGGTAAAAGAACGAGCCAAAAAACACAAATTTTAAAAATACAATCTGTATCAATATGTGTAAATTGTTTTGCATCATCTTGATACAATGATTTATGTTTGACAATCTAAATATTTATCTAAAAAAAAGTTAGTATTGTCCAAGTCTATTTGTTAAGCTTTAACTATCAGCCTAAACTGCTGTGAGGAAATTAACGTAAAGATAGTTTGAAGTTATGAGAAAGATAAACGCATATATAAAGATATTAGCTGTCCCGCGGTTACGCATGAGTCATTTTGAAGAAAAAATAGCCTATAGTCTTCATTAGTAAATAGGCTATCCAACATAAAAATAATTTTTCAGTTTGAATTCGTTGTTCCTGAGAAATTATCAACAAATTTATTTTTAAATTAAGAATCCGTAGTGAGAGAATTTATTTTTAAATTAAGAATCCGTAGTGAGAGAAGACACAAGAGTAGATAAAGGACTGTGAGATCCCCTAAAGCTTAATTGATGGATATCCTCCGTTGGATTGCTTCCAAATAGATATAGTTGTAACTTGCAAGTTATTGAGCATGTTATTTAGTAGACTATGACAGATCTGGCACATCCGGAGTGCCTACCATTCGAAGTACGTTTTTTTTTTTCTGCAAAATCATAGCATATAAACAATTATTAGTCTAAAGTCTGAGCTGTTAAACTTTGGGACTATATTAAGCTCTTTGCATTACCACAAGTTGACGGACATATGAAAGTTTATCTTGAAATTTGCAGATTTTATACCATATTTGTAGGATGGGACTAATTTTGAACATGAAAAATCAGATGTGTCAGGATTATTCGTATTTAAGTTTTTCCATCAACTAGGTAATCTTGAATTAGTAAGCCTAGGAACGACTAGGGTAGTGCTACGCTCACACTAAGAACAATTTCTTAGTGTGAGCGTAGCAATGGGTGAAATGGCTGTGTTTGAAAGTAACAAATTAACCATTCCTATCTTTGTAATAATCCTTCATTACTTTTTTTTCACTCTTTTATTAACATATTTGTTACTCTTGAATACTATAACTGTTTATGGAAGGCATTTTATTTGCTGGTCGTTTCGACAGAAAAGTAACAACCAATAATAATTAATTAAACATGCATTAACAAAGCACATCATTTATCACGTATAATAAATTTTAACATATAATTTTAAGACAAAAAGCTATTATCCGAGGATATTTGTAAAAACTTCGGAAACTTTGATCTTTGAGATATTTAATTACGTTGTAATGGACAGACGCCATCCCTTGGAGCAATTTCCTTCTTTAATTAAGGACCAAGCTCAATAATCTATTATCCTAAGGATATTTAAGAGACTAGACGATCTTTCTCGTTTCACTTGCATAAAATTAATCAATCATTAACATTTACAGTTTTCTGTTCTGATATTACGAAACGCCATTAAACTGTTGGCAAAGAATTATAAATAAGGTGATTAAGGCCGAGTATTTTGTTTGCTACTTTTAAAATCCATGATGATTTATAGTTTTTAGAGTCATGCTATAACAAATATTGTATATTTTTTAAAACTGTCTGTGACGTGGCACTGTCTAACTTTTAAACTCCTATAATAATAGTCCTGTGATTAAAGGGCAGGCGGATATCGAAGTTTTAGTTTAGTAAAATGTTTTCTTTGCTCAATTGAAATAACATTTATCGAATATAATACACTGCATAATGTGTATTTGTGTTCTAAACAAACCTTAAACTTCACAATATTAATGTAGATATAGATTTATGATAAACTAATTTCCCTATATAGCGGTAAATCATATCAAGCACACTTTAATGTTTTAGGGCATAAATAATTGGAATTCATACCGTTAGTACAATAGGGTATCGTTAATGACCTCTGACCGAGTGGAGTAATTAGAACGGAACGTGGGTTTAATTCAATGATTTATTATATAATTACTGAGCTGAGTTCAGTTGTATTTGAATGTACTTATTGTTGATTTGGGATGTTGGTAAAGTTTGGGTAATAATAGTTTTGGTTGGTTATATCTTTGCCAAACATTAACAAATCGTCAAAGACGACGCGTTGGCGCAACGGTCACTGCACTGTTTTGTAGCTGTTGCGCTGGCGGTTGCGGGTTTGATCCCCGCACATGACAAACACTTGTATAGGCTATGTGCGGGGATTGATTCATTGATTTGTTGTTTGCCGTGGTGTTTGTGTATTTTGTGTTATTCTCGACCCTCGACACGGAAGTTAATTCTAGTGAGGGCCGTTGAGTGAGTGCCGTTTATTTATTTATTTACAAGTTTAATACTAATACCATTAATATAGCAGCTGTAGTAACAGACTATACATGTCCTACTGCCTGTCAATGACCGAAAAATATAAAAATTTATGTAAAAATGGAAGGAGAATTTAATTTGTCACGTTGTCTCGCTGCGTGTTACTGGATATATACTTTTTGAAGATTCTTCTGATGCTTGTAAATTTCATCACAACATTTAATCGAGTACGCGAAAAGTTTCAAAGATAAATTCGGCAATTAAATTATCAGCGGTTTTTGTTTACGTTTTAATTCATCAACGTTTAGCATTTGAAAACGTTTATACGCCCAACGAAAGTGAAGGAGCACAACAAAATATTTTCCTGTTTCGAAATATTGTTTAATTTTTCTGACAAATTTACACATGGCTTATTAATATTAACGATGTTAAACTTCTCTTATTTATTATTTATTATTATTTAATTATTATATTCCAAGGTAATTCTTACATAGTGATGACAAATTGCAATGAAACTAGACCATGTTCTCATAAGTAAAAATTGTCCTAACTCTGGCGCGCAGTTGGTGCGATCGTTCTGTTTTAGTTTCGTTTCGTGAAGTTACCGTTTGGTTTGGGAAGGTTAGAAACAACTTTGCAGGACGTAACTGATTATAGCGGGAGTTCAAATAAGTTTTATTTTCAGTTTTGAATTAGATGTAAAAGTTATTTTCCATTTACGATTGATTTAACTAAAATACAGATCAAGATTTCCACGATTAGATTACGATTTTTATACTTTGGAGTATTCTGGATAAATATACCTATGCATAACGTTTTTTATACAGACGTTTGGCATGGTCTATTATTTGTGACCGTTATGTGACTGGCACAATTAGCGATCTAATATTATCAAAAGCAGCTTTTAAATAATGAGTAGTTTTAATTTTTGCAGTAAAAAGGATTTATCTAATCTCTAAAATGAAGGGAAGGTAAAAAACAGAAACGTAGTAATAGTAGGTAACAGTTTGCACTCTTAGGCCATTGAACCCTAAGAAAAATGAGTTATTAATTTTATCACAACGAAAAAAAATAAAAATAAAAAAAATCTTAATGATAAAATATTTTAATTAGAGACTTTTTCAAATGTGTACGTAAATAATACTCATAAATTAATCTCTGAGAAATATCTAGTATTTAAATAACCCGACCCTTAAAGGTCTTCTGAGGTTAATAATCTTTTGGTATTCTTTGTGAATATTAAAAATATGATAAACGTTGATAAAATTTTAATGTCTTATTTATTTATTTATTTCTTAGTGAATTTATTTATTTATATTATTTATTTATTTTTAGTTAATTAATCTGTGTACATTAAATACATTAAGGATAGTACAACAAAACGTTATAAAACTCCATTGTATTTATATTGACTAAACTAAGCGAGGTCGTGATAAAGTGTGTGTACTTAATGTGTTATGTTTGGATTACAAACTTTATGGTTTCCGGCTTTTTCTCTGTTACGTGAGCAATCGGTATTCCGTGTAATATAGTTTTCGGTTGGCGGTTTCTTCTTGAAGCTTTTTAGGTGACGACTTGTTTGAAAATGTGTGTGTGCATATTGTTGTGTGTGAGCTAAAAATATTGTATTTGTGAAGCAAGTTGGAGCTCCTCGTCGATATCTTTTTTATACGACTAGGTCGGCAAACAAGCTACAGCGCTGACTGCTAGCTGACCCTACCTCCTACTTTCCCGCGTTGCCGACCCTAACCCCATTCCACCCCGGTGTCTGGTAACTTTATTCACCACAGAACAACAATATTAATTAAGAGCAGTATGATTTAGCTGTGATTGTTAGTAGGTACTTCACCAGACGGGTTGCTCCATATTTTGAGCAGGATACATTTGTTTGTTGTACTATTGTTTTTTGAAAAAATTGTGTGTCAATAGTCGAACAATTTTGTTGCTTCACAGGTTCCTAATGTAAAAAAAATATTTCAAAGATTTAGAATGTGTTGGTGATCTATTGTCTGGATTTATGTTTTTTTTTTTAATATCACTAGGTCGGCAAACAAGCGTACAGCTCACCTGACGGCAAGCGATTACCGTAGCTTATAGACGCCTGTAACACCAGAAGCATCGCAAGTGCGTTGCCGACCCAATCCCCAATCCCCCCAGGAGGATATGTGTCTTAATTTTTATATGGGAATAATTTTAATTAACTAAAATTAAATTTCATTAATTTCTTTTAACATACGGGCATTATAAAAATTTATCGCTAGTTTACAAATTCGCTTGAATCCATGTGAGGAAGGCCGTAACACGGGTATAAACAGAGGGATGACCGGCTTGACAGGCGTCACCCACGCCAAAAGATACTATCCCGACCTGAAATAAAAAATGAGAAATGTATTTTTAGTGTCTTTTATGTATTTATGTTAGTCAATAATTCATAAATAATAATAATAATTCTACAATAATTAAATCTAAGTTACTTGTTATTACGCCTATTACTAAGTAGGATTCTTTTTTTTAGTGTCAATAGTGCATCCGTCTCCACACTCGATGCTAATTGTCAGTTCAAAGCTTACCTAGAAGTAATCGCTGCGTTTGGCGAGTAAACCTTCTGTTGCAAAAATGCAACTTGATTTTAGTGAAATTAATGATTCCACAAATTTTAACCGACTTCAAAAAAGTAGTAAATTTTTACTAACGGTACTGATTTTTTGAATTCTCTTTTTAATCGAAATGGATGCTTGACATGTGATCCCTCATCATCGCCCTGTAACTTTTTATTATTTTTTTCGATTACCTAAGTTGTATATCTTGTTGGCAAGCAAACATAATTTTTTTTTAAAATATAATATTCGTGTAAAATTGTATGGAAGAGCTTTTATTTTAGATCTTACCAGAGTCCGTTTATTTTTCCATACAACTGTTAAGGGTCCTCCGGAATCTCCTTCACACGTCCCAACTCCCCTTGCGCCGTCCGTACACATTTGACTCCCATGAAGTGGAATGTCAAATCTAGTCTGACATACAGTATTTGTGATGACGTTCAGGTTTACATGGTGAAGAGTTGTTGTTTGCGGGAAGTTGTTTTGAGCTGAAAATGGAAATTATTTTTGACAATAGTTTTAATCCTTCAAACAGTATAATAGGATAAAATGTCATTTAGAAAAAAATATTCCGAATATTGAGTCTTAATTTTTTTGGGTTTGACATTAATAAAAACTTCTTAAAACGGTCTATTGTGAATCTGTATTCGTGATTGATTAAATAGTTGATAAAAATTTTTAAGGAAATGAAGTATTACCATCAGTTGTTTTCCCATAACCGGTCGCGGTTCCTACTAATCCAGAAAAGTCCTGATTGACGTCAGATAAGGCTGGCAATGGAATTGCCTGAATGATGTCTGAAAATAGAAGAATTTTGTAATATAAAAAATGTACAAAATTTTATAGATTTTATTTTAGAGGGATTGTTTCGAACATTTTTGTCTTATTACTAATTTAAAAATATTTTAAATAAAATTTTATATTATAAAAATACGAATAAAAGAAAATTCGAACTTTAAATTTTTAAACTCAGTTTTTTTCTCAAACAGGTTTAATGTAATTTGTCTATCAGGTGTTTTATTCATACGAAATTATATCTCAATAGTTTAGGCACAAGATCTAAAGTATTTAATCTTGTGTTCAAGTTTATGTTTGGCTTTGGCAAGCTTATGTTTGGCTGATTTTTGTACATAGTTGAGTAGTGTATGCGGCTTAAATTAGGGTTTTTTTCGCTTGTATCCCTTCTGTAGGTATAGGGAGACTTTGTCTTTCTAATATGTCTTGTTAGCTGCGTGAAGAGAAGTAAAACTGACGTGGCTTAGTTATTGTCTATCTAAAAAAGATGCCAAGAAACTTGTAATAGTTGCGAATTTGGATGTGAAAAAATATTGAATACCAGTAGTAAATTATATGCGTTGTGTGACTGTATAACAAAAACTTCATCATTTTATTTAGTCATTAAGTGAGTTGAAAAATTTAATTTTATTTATTTCTTACATCTAACATTACAGACAGAACTAAATTTAATAGATATGGGAAAAACAGAAAAAAATAGAATAGTTCATTAACATTGGAACAGAAAATTCAGAATATTTATTACACGAGTAGGAAAGACTAATCATGACTCAAATAATTAACTGCGATTAGAACCACAACGATAAAACAATGACTGTGTTACAACAAAAAAATAAAAAATAAAAAACTTTGAATTAATTATTCACAGCATAAGTATAATATATAAAGTTTTATGCTAGAATTTATGTACCTATTTGTTTTTATATTTATATGTAGACAAAGGTGCCATTTTATTTTTTCATGCTTAGCCAAAACTTTATCTGGAAGAGAAGACAAGGCTTCTTACAAAGACTTTTGTAAGCCTTATTGGTTTCGGTTTGGTTCGATATTTTTTCTGTGTAAAGTATTTTTTGGGTTTGAACAAAAATGGTACTTCTATTGTATGCACTCAGAAAATAAGTAAAATACTAACTGGTGTATTGAACTCTAGGTATCTTCACAACTGCGATATCATTCCTTATGTCATTTGTATTCCAATTGGGATGTAAAACGATATCTTTAGTGACAATCCTGTTTCCTCCCGAGAACAACAGTAGTGAGCCCAAGACGACTGTGAATTGTGATGCTTGGCTTTGACCATCCCACCAGCAGTGCGCTGCAGTGAGGACTCTGGTGTTGGAGACCAGAGAACCGCCACATACTGATGTCCAGCCCGTTGTTAACGTGACGACTATGCCAGCCTGATAATAAAATGACAATTGACGTAAGTAATTGATACAAAGCTACGTTTGAAAATGTGATAGATATGTAGAAATTTAATGTGCTGTGTGGCTACGGCACCATCGAATATATCCACCCCTTCTCTTCCCGTGGGTGTCTTAAGAGGCGACTAAGGGATAACAAGGTTCCACTACCACCTTGGAACTTAAGAAGCCGACCGATGGCGGGATAACGATCTAACCGCTGGCTTTGAAACACACAGGCCAAAGACGGGCAGCAGCGTCTTAGGTGCGACAAAGCCAGCCCTGCGGTCACCAACCCGCTTGCCCAGCGTGGTGAATATGGGCAACACACATGACTTCACGCATTTTTGGCGCGAACTTGTGGAGGCCTATGTCCAGCAGTGGACTGCAATAGGCTAGAATGATGATGATGATGATGATGATGATGATGATGATGATGATGATGATGATGATGAAGAAGAAGAGTATGTAAGAGAAATGTAGCTGTTATTGTTTTTGGTGATTGGTTTCATTGGTGATAAAGATGAAGTGACAAAAGAAGCACCAATTCAAAAAATATATATATGTAAGTATCCGAAATGTCGGGAATCAAAAGTTAATAATAAACCGCGATAAAATCCGAAAAAAGTTGTTTCATTAAATGAGTAAAATTCGCGTAAACATTAGAAAAAAAAAATATATATATTAAAAGGCAAAGATTAACAGGGAAAGAAAGAAAGATATTACGTACTAGAAACATTACGTATAAATTTTGGCTCTGTTTACCTATAAGCGAATACAATATTGCAGCCTGAAAAGTACAGACACAGTATTGGTTGTTGGTAAACGTGTACATATTTACGACGTTACAGTACAACGGTTGAAATTATTGCTTTGTGGTCGAATTTTCAATAAAATTGTGTCTAAAATAACTCGTTATTGCATTCCGAATAAGAACGCATTGACCCAAGTGGTAATCCTGGTCAATAAACTATTGATGCAGGATGTAAACCATACATGGCACCAGAACGCATTGCATTCCGAATAGAAAACAAATATGGAGGCATTTTTTTTAATGAAAAGTGCATGTGTCAGATCCGACGCGAGACTAGAATTTACCCCTTAATCATACATATATCTTCTTTTTCTTCTTCTTCTTTAGGATTAATGGCTTCAAATAGTGCCAAACGTGCACCTCTGATTACACCAATGTCACGCCGAAGTACCTATTTTGGCTAGTCTTTAGATTGAGACCATTCGAATTAATTTTCTAATGAAATTATGCCGATAAGCGGTCAAATTTTGAGCTTACCCCTATTTTTTTCATGAACAGCTAAAAGCGCTGAAAAAGTCACTTTCCGAGTCAATAAACGTCAATGACAATTAATGTCAGCATCAGTTGTTTAACACGTTTTAACTCCTTATATTCTTTTCATACTACGAACATATTATATTGCTTAAGGTGTATGCTCCAAAGAGTGTTAATAATTAGATCAATCTATTGCTTTATTTAAATGAGCGCTGTATATGCAATAGTACTAGACAAATCCCTTGTCAAGGGTTTGGAAACGCAATACAAAAATGGATGCTAAGAAAGGGACAAATGTCTGTATAGATACATTTGTCATGAACTGAAAGCGCTGCACATATTTGCTGTCTGCTCATTTATGAGCAGGCATATATGTATGTACAAATGTAACTGGTGTCAAAGAATATAATTTATATCTCCCTTTCAACTTCCGTTCACCTTGCTCCATCACTCTTTTCGTAACGCTCTCGTCACGCATTCACCAGCTTACTCCCTAAGTCAAGCAAGCGTAAAAAAGCGTTAAAAAATCAAAGAAGTTTTTGTTAATTTTTCTCTATCAAATTTACAAATAAAGTAAGTCGCGATAAATTCATTTTGTACCCCTTGAGTTAGGAAAAAAATGAGTGTAATAAATCAATGCAGGATTTCCATAGTATGTATGGGACACTGTTTGAAAGAATATTTCAAAAGGTTCAACTTTTTTTTAAGTCCATAAGAACTCGATGAAAAGAAAGTCTTACCTGATAAGGAAACGCCATAGCTGTTCCAGCCGGGCTCCCTCCAACTATTCTGGACATACCTTCCACACTCATCATCGAATATGCCTTCGGTATCCCGATAGCCTTATGGTAGCCATCACGAACCACGTCACTTTTCACGAAATAATTTAAGTAGCACAGAATAAGACAAAACGCACGCATAGCGATTGTATTCTTTGTCATTATAACAACATTGTAATTAAAAAGATGACGTTTATGAATCAGAGCTGATATCATTTGAGTTATCGCCGCTGATTGTTGTGAAATTAATTAAGTGTGAGCGATCATTTAGGTCACGTGTACTGATACGTTTTTCACGTTAATATAATGTATGTAAAAAATAAAATAAAATTTGTTCACCATTGTTGTAATGTCAATCAGCTGGTCGCTAACAAAAATAAAATTTCATATAGTTATCAGCTGATTGTTATCTATACATCTATATAAATAAAAAAAATATGGTTGTAAATGCATATGGTTGTATAATGAAAAATTGTGGATGTATCCATAAGCATTTAGTAAAATAACCATTTTAATATTACAAACAGACACTCTAATTTTATTTATTTATATAGATTAAAATTTAATTAATTTTATGTCATGTCCGCCGTCTTAGACTTCGAAATAACTGCCATTTTCGTAATAAACGTCCCAAAAAACATAAATAACACACCAATGTCGATTATTAGGTTTATTTACCTCATTTCACCCTCTAAGGGGCTGATTTTCGGAAAATTACGAAAGAGTAAGTGCTTATTTATTAGTATTATATAGGAGTACTCCTACGAAGTTTCGAATCGAAATGTCTATTTAATATTGTTCCGCCATACAAATTTTGAACCACCATTTTACTCCTTAGGGGTTGAATTTCGAAACTCGGTGCAAAGTTTCCAAGGGTTTAGGCTGGGCGTTAATGAGTGAGTCAGGACTTGTATTTTTTATATAAAGATATATTCTTTTTATGTAGTTTTAATACCATTATTTACATATATTAAAACACATAAATTAAACTAGCTGCACTTAACGGTTTCACCTGCAAGTTTCTAGGAATATCGGGATCAAAACAAGCCTGTGTGTTAGTCTTGGCTTCTAACAAAGTACAAAGCTTCATTACAATTTGTTCGGTAGTGGTTGCATGAAAGCTAACATCATGCATCTATCCCTATTAGTGTCCTATCATTATTACTTATTAGTGTGAAGCAAGGCAGGAATCATCTTGTATGAAATTTTGGAGCTTATTTTAGTTTAATTTAGAAGTCTGATTGTTAAAAATGTTTTTACACAAGGTAAATATTTATTATTACACTAGCTAACCACGCAAACATTATTTTGCCCTATATGTTATTAACTCCCTTGATAAATTAATAATTTAATTAACATTCATATCATTTTTCGTAAATAATCTTTTTTTCTTTCGTCATGACAATTATTGTGTTGTCTCGCAAACGAAAAAACTGTAGTCGAAAAAAAATACATCAAAAACGGACCATCTAGTAAAAAAGTTCTGAGATAACTCTCATGGTAACATGAATACATAAAAAATACAGTCGAATAGAACTTTCTACTTTTTCGGAAGTCGTTTAAAAAGTTTTCCCTTATAAGATGAAAAAAAATAATAATTAGAGACTTGTCCAAGTGTGTACGTACATAATATTTATAATTTCCATCCAAGCAACCAAATTATTTCTTTCTCGCGAAAAAACCACGTTTGAAAGGACTTACTCCATTGCGGGTGGCATTTTATCAGAGGTGTCTCATGTGCGCGATTTGGGGATGACGCTTGATAATCAACTCCGTTTCCATGTTCATATTAAAAATGTTGTCAGGAAAAGTCTTAAGACCCTTTTAGGCTTTATAATTTGCATTTGTAAGGTGAAAAAAACAAAAAAAAAATATACGCTTCCACGCCGCTACGGACGCCATTCACAAATTAATAGACTGATAATGAGTTTTATTTCGGATTTTGTAATCTGTGCGTAAAACTGAGGAAATTACAATGAAAAAAATGTATGCTACAGCCGGTAATATCCCACAGTTGGGCATAGGCTCTTTTCCCATGTAGGAGAAGGATAAGAGCTTAATTTGCCACGTTGCTCCAATGCGGGTTGTCGGACATATTCCCTTCTATGCGTAGCGATTGCTATCAGGTACCCTCCGAAGCACGGTGGGGAGACCCACAAGGACTGCATAAATACCCAGACCACTGAAAAGATCTGTGTGGCCAATACAAATGTTTATCATGTGCGGGATCGAACCCGCAACCGCCAGTGCTACAGTCACAAACCAGTGTTGTGACCTTTGCGCCAATGCGTCGATAAAAAAAGTAAAACGATTCAGTTGTAATATTTTTATTGACATTTTTTTGGAGATAATTATCAATGCTTAAATATATAATTGCTAATTATATAGATGTATTTATGTAGGTATGCAATGTAGTGAAATGTAAGTAAATAACAGAAATAAATAAATATTAATAATAAATATATAAATAAATACTCTTAATAACAGTAACAGGTTAAGTGATAAGTAGAACATACACTTATGTTCTACTTACAATATACATTCATATATGGTCTATGGATATAAGTGTACATATATGATAACTAGCAAATAAGTGTATAGACATAGATAAGAAAATAATAATATGTTAAGAAATCATGAATGAATGAATGAATGATTTGTATACTCTTCCATTTAAGAGTAATTGTAAAAAAAAACCGTCAGTTTCGGACCACATCCTAGTTTTAACTGGGCAGTCACAGGACTGTCGATTTGTAGTTGTAATGGAAAGTCGCCTGTGGTATGATAATAATGCATGTATGTTTAACAAAAGGCATGGGCATTTTGAGTCCGTGGATGTTAATTCTTAAATTGAAAAAAAAAGACACACACATATATACGTATATATTATAGACATATATATATATATATATATTGCTACTTATTTATACAATTGCTAATTATTTTTTGACATATATATATAGAGTTGTCATTATTATCAATTTTAGTTATTATAATTTGTTTGCTCGCAAATAAAAAACTTGTCTCTTCATAATTTTAATTTATTGTACACAACGAATTTTATGGACTAGAAAAACCAATCATCATTATGAAAAAGAAAAATATTGAGTCGTTTTTTTCATTTATTACCCTTAAAATATTAAATCAATCTTCAAGGTTTTATAACAATAAGCATAAGAAGCTGATTAATATGAAATTTAAATAGGTGCTTGAAGTAAATTAGTTCAAACATAAGCCTACGTAGTATTACGTAACAAATGACCACTTCCATTAAGCCATCAATGACATTCCGAGAAGCCCAGATAGCCTTAATTACTTGAAATTAAGTTAGAGTTTATGGCAATTATTTTGTTAATTTAAGGGAATGCAATGTATTGTTAATTATTATTTTTTATATTTTTATTTAATTGCACCCATAGATGCTAATCTTTACCCGACTACGACAAATTAAAAGGAGGGTTCTAATTTCTCCTCTATCTTTTTCTATCTCCCAAGCTACTAACTCGTTCATCTAAACTCATATTTAGATGAACGAGTTATTTATTTATTAATCGACTTCAAAAAAGGACGAGGTTACTTTTTTTGTGAGAGCCCCCTCCTTTGTTGGAAGTCGGTTAACAAACATATTTATTGGACTTATTAAATTGATAAGTATAATTATGTAGAAAATTTTTGTTTAAAATGACAATGGTTTGTTAAACATACATATTTACAATTCACAACATAAGAACTAAATATTTACAGATAGTTTTGGTACAAATCATGTCCGTGCGGAATTGTGCCAAGAATGCTGGCAGCATTTCCCCGTTAAATCGCTATGCCGATTCTCTGGGCAAAAAAATGCACCAGCCCTCTTATCACACGTGGAGGCAACAAGGCGAGGAGTTATATCATTTAAAAATTTTTAAGCACTGCTACTCCAAGGTCCAAGTGTTTCGACCTGACTCTTTATTCGATACAGCTAGAAGCCTGGCACGGTTTTTTTCACTTGTAAGATTTTGCGTCAAACTTATATGAGTATTGTGAACTATTGGCATACCCCAAAGTTTTTGTTTTGTAACGTCATTCGGGATATTGCCATTAGGACACCTCAACTTCCAGTTTTATGTTATATTTGTAGCATCTGTCATTTGGACTGAATTAGATTTTAAGATGTCAGAACATAAGCCCTTGATACAGCACAGGAGCAAGAAACGAAGGAAGAGCGACGCTAGAAATTTTTCTCACGCCGATGCCACCATCTCTAATTGGTAAAATAGCTTGGGTCCACAAATTTTCATCAAAAGATAAATTTAGAATTTTTTCTAATGAATTTTTTAAAGTGGCATCAAGTTTTTCGGTCAGGTTACTCAATTCGACCGTATATCGGACCATATATTAATGTATGTTCGGGGATAACTTCGTAGTTTATGAACCGATTTCGAGAATTCTTTTTGTGTTGGAAAAAAGATATCGTAAGTATAATACCATGATAAGGAAACAAGGATTTGATGATGAAATTCCAGAGAAATCGAGAGAAACCCTCGAAAACCCTCGTTACGAGAAACGTAACGAAGTCATTCGTTCAGTAGATTTTACTCCTCATATTTTTTTTATACCGGGGGGGGGGGGGTTAATATGAAAATCGATTCTTAAGGAGTAAATGTTTTTCGACTTAATGGTTCATTATTGTAACGAATATTTTAACATCCAATCTTGTAAATCACAATTAAATTTGATTGTGCAATCAAACAATCTTGTAAATCAAAAGTCAATCACAAGTAAAATAAACAGGACGAGTTGAAATAAATAAATGGATTTTGTTTGTTGTTATAAGCTTCTTAATATTTTCCGATATGATAATTTAATATAACGTAATTTAGTATTCTCGAGAGATTTATTTGTAATAGGATTAAGATTGTTTGTTACATCAATATCAGTGGTGTCACTAATATCATCGATTGGTCTACGATTTAACTAAAGATTAATTATCTATTTTACTTTTTCAAGGTAATTATGTTGATTTTAAATTAGTTTTATAAGTTTAGTTGTGATAGGTTTCACAATAGTGCAGTGTTACAGCATCTGAGTATGAGATATATATTAAATGCTGAATTATTTTTTCATTATTTGTTAAAAAAAAAAAAAAAAAAAAGAATCTTAACAGAAATATTAGCATTTAACGATCTGATAAAAATCACTGTTGATTAATCTGCACAACGTCATTCGACATAATACGCTCACAATATGACAATAAGTTCATTCAATCATTCATTCAATTGAAATCATCTGTGTTTATTTGGCACTATTGATAGCCACTGACTAACCCTAAAGAAGAAGAAGAAGAACAAATGAACTCGTGAAAATGAGTTAAACTTTACTCTCATAATCGATGTTAGTAATTCAAACAACTAATTTGCATTTAGTAAGCTTTATTTTTTGCTCGAGTTCACATATACAAATTCACTCGAGTCTCTAAGTCAGAAAATGTCTCGAGTCGCCTCACTGTTTCATATAATACGCGCATTGTAATCAGAATGAAATATGTTAATATCAAAACGGCGCATGAATATCAATGATATTATATAATGTTTTATACTGTATCGTCTGACTATGGCGTCGCGTTGGTACCTACATAATATTAATACAATGAAAAATTATATTTATTTACTTTTTCATTATTAAATTAATTTTTCATATTTTGTATCGGTCTATAATTGAATTTTTTACGTACTCTAATGGCAAGAGCTAGGATGGTGCATCTTTTGCCCAGAAACTTAAGTTTTACCATAACTATCTATAAATATTTATTTTTTATAAAATTATACTCTACACCTACACCGTCAATATATCATCTCCTTTGCCCTAAGGTTGCCTGGAAGAGATTGCTCTTAAGCAATAAGGCCGCCTTTTGTACATTTTTGTTTCTACAAATTATTGCTAATGTTGCTTGCTTATTTTATTTGTATGGTGTACAATAAAGTGTTAAATAAATAATAATAAATAAAATATAGTTCTTAAGTTATGAGTTGTAAGTGACCGCGTGAGTTTTGGCTAAATTATTCGTGTTTATCATCATCATCATCATCATTACAGCCTATACAGTCCACTGCTGGACATAGGCCTCCACAAGTTTACGCCAAAAAACGTTTTTGGCGTATTCGTGTTTAACTGACACATTTTTTTTTTGGTAGCGCAGGGGAACCCATTTACAGGTGATATCCAGGACGCCCAGGTAGGCACTCCTAGACTGTATGTTAGGACTGTCCGGCTCACCTCTGAACATTTCCGACGACGCCAACTGACACAAGTATAAGCCAACGAAGAATTAAATCGAATTGAACATTTTTCGTGACCTCTTGGTTTTGATTGATAATCGTAGTTGTTGCTTTGTTAGACTTTGTTCCATAGAGCTACATGTCTATATCAAGCCTTAGATCAGATTTGTGCTGTGTGGCTACGGCACTAAAGAATTTAGCCACACCCTCTCTTCCCGTGGGTGTCGTAAGAGGCGACTAAGGGATAACAAGGTTCCACAACCATCTTGGAACTTAAGAAGCCGACCGATGGCGGGATAACCATCCAACTGCTGGCTTTGAAATACACAGGCCGAAGACGGGCAGCAGCGTCTTTGGTGCGACAAAGCCAGTACTGCGGTCACCAACCCGCCTGCCCAGCGTGGTGACTATGGGCAAAACACATGAGTTCACGCTATTTTTGACGTAAACTTGTGGAGGCCTATGTCCAGCAGTGGACTGTATGACTGTAATGATAATGATGAGATCAGATTTGTAACTTCTGACTATTATTAGAGGACATATTCCTGAAAACAAATGAGGTCAAATTCATTAAATTTTTCAATTCATTTAATTCGAAATAAATGTACTATTAATCCAAGATGACGCCATCACCGCTGTTGAGTTGTTATCATCGCGATAATAAGTAATGATTATCCCAAGTATTTAAACTAATGGGTTGTGGCTTAGTGTTATAGCCTACAAGCTTCGTCTCGCGCCTTCAATCCTCTAATTTCCATTCCTTTGAGAATGTTGGGATAAAAAGTAGCCTTTGTTATTACACTTGACCTTCAGGTATTAACGTACGTAATTTTCATTACACGTAAATTTCATTACAATCAATTCAGTAGTTTTTATATGAAAGAGTAACTAATAGACATTATTTCAGAACGTATATTCATGCATCATTTCAAATTTCACTTCTATGATATTTTTTTTAATTGACCAGGAAGAAAGCAAGCGTACGGCCCGCCTGATGTTAAGTGATTACCACTGTTTATGTACGCGTACCTTGAACCTCCCTAGGAGCTCTGGCTACCTTACTAATATTATACATCATACTTGATATAGTCATCATCATCACTTCAGCCTATCGCAGTCCACTGCTGGAGATAGTCCTCCATAAGTTCGCGCCGAAAATCGCGAGAACTCGCGTGTGTTGCCCATCATAGGCACCACGTTGGGCAGGCGGGTTGGTGACCGCAGGGCTGGTTTTGTTGCAACCAAGACGCTGATGCCCGTCTTCGGATTGTGCATTTCAAAGCCAGCAGTTGGATGGTTATTCCGCCATCGGTCGGCTTTTTAAGTTCCAAGGTGGTGGAGGAACTGTGTTATCCCTTAGTCGCCTCTTACGACACCCATGGAAAGAGAGGGGGTGGCTAAATTCTTTACTGCCGTAACCACACAGCAAGCTTGATTACGACTTAATTTAATGTGATATAATATTAATATCGGTATTTTGCAATCCACTGAGAAATATTTTTCGTTTACCATATTCAAAATACAAATAATCATTTATTTAAAATGACTAAGTGTAAATTCGTCTGCTGTCATTTTACTCTTGAAAACAATCCGAAACCCTTGCTGTTAATTCATTTTAACAAAGCGATACAAATAACCTCGCGGAATTGTTCATTGTGAACTGTCACAGTAACTAATGCTCCCATTACGACTTAGGAATGATTCACACGAAACGCCGTGTTTGCTTCTATATAACTGTGTTTGCTGGCAAACGAAAAAAGCCTACTTCAATAACGTCGACATTAATACAACGTAGGTAGACGAAAAAATAGTCAAGTAAATACGCATTAACGAAGATTATCCAAAAGTTGTAATCAGATCTCGGTAAAATTTAAATATGACCACATGATAAACATCGGCTTTCGATTAAATTAAAAATCATCAAAATCGGTACACCCATTAAAAAGTTATGCGGATTTTCGAGGATTCCCCTTGATTTCTCTGGGATCCCATCATCAGATCCTGGTTTCCTTATCATAGTACCACACTTAGGATATCACCGTTCTAAAAAAAAAAAATTATCAAAATCGGTTCATAAACGACGAAGTTATCTCCAAACGTACATTAAATATATATATATATATATATATATATATATATATATATACAAACTTCAGCCTATCGCAGTCCACTGCTGGACATAGGCCTCCCCAAGTTCGCGCCACACATCCCGGTCTTCCGCAATCCTCATCCAGCCTACACCGGTAATCTTACGTAGATCGTCGGTCCAACGGGCCGGAGGACGTCCCACACTGCGTTTGCCAAGACGCGGTCTCCACTCTAGGACCCTTCTACTCCAACGGCCATCGGTCCTGCGACATAGATGACCAGCCCACTGCCACTTCAACTTGCTAATTCTGTGGGCTATGTCGGTTACTTTCGTTCTCTCGCGGATAGTCTCATTTCTAATCCTGTCTTTGAGAGAGACCCCAAGCATAGCCCGTTCCATTGCACGTTGAGCGACTTTAAACTTGTGGACCAGTCCCTTGGTCAGTGTCCACGTCTCGGCTCCGTATGTTAACACAGGCAGAACGCATTGCTCGAAAACTTTTGTCTTCAAGCATTGCGGAATCTTCGAAGTGAAGACTCGACGGAGTCTGCCAAACGCCGCCCAGCCCAACCGAATCCTCCTATCGGCCTCCTTCTCGAAGTTGTTGCGGCCTAGTTGGATAGTATGGCCTAGGTAAATATAATCCTGAACAACTTCGAGAAGGGTACCATCGACCGATACCGGTATCGGTATGACTTGGTTGTTAAACATAACTTTCGTCTTATCCAAGTTCATACAGAGACCGACACGTCGGGAGGACTCGTTTAGGCCGGCCAGCATTTGGCCTAACTCATCCAGCGTCTCCGCAAAGATGACAATATCGTCGGCGAAACGAAGGTGAGAGATGAATTCACCGTTGACGTTGATGCCCCGTTCTCCCCAATCCAAGGTCTTAAAAACATCCTCTAGCGCAGTGGTAAACAGTTTCGGTGATATTACATCCCCCTGTCTTACCCCTCGTCGGAGGGTAATAGGTCTTGTTCTTTGGTCATTGACATGAGCGGTCATCGTCGCCGCGTCGTACATAGATTTTAGTACCTCGATATATCGCCAGTCAATATGACATCTCTGCAGAGAGTCCAGGACAGCCCAGGTCTCGACGGAGTCGAAGGCTTTCTCGTAGTCCACAAATGCCATACACAGCGGCTGATTATATTCTTCCGTCTTTTGGATAATCTGCCGAACAGTATGGATGTGGTCCACGGTGCTGTAGCCATTTCGAAACCCAGCCTGCTCTGGTGGTTGGAATTCGTCGAGTCTTCTGGCGAGACGATTCGTAACAACCCTCGAAAACAGCTTATAGACGTGGCTCAGAAGTGAGATCGGTCTGTAATTCTTCAACAGAGACTTATCGCCTCTCTTAAAGAACAGCACCACCACACTCCTGGACCACGCCTCCGGCGTGGTACCTCGGTGGATGACGGCGTTAAATAGTCTTGCCAAGGCTTTCAGGACAGGTCGCCCTGCGGCTTTAAGGAGTTCAGTGGTAACTCCGTCATCCCCCGGGGCCCTCCCGTTTTTAAGCTGCCCGAGCGCTGCACCAATCACATCCTCTTCGAAGTGTATATATATATATATATATATATATATATATATACATACAACCGTGTACCGTACATACAACCGTGTATATATATATATATATATATATATATATATATATATACATACAACCGTGTACCGTACATACAACCGTGTATATATATATATATATATATATATATATATATATATATATATATATATATATATATATATATATATATATACACGGTTGAATTGAGTAACCTCTTTTTTTGAAGTCGGTAAAAAAAAAACTAATGTACATCTGAAATTTTAGTATATTTGAGGACGTAACATCAACTGAAATTTTATGCGAATTTCAGCTTCGACATTCACATCATTAACGTAACAAATAATATTAATTAACACATCATGTAAAGACTACTTGATATTTTTGTGTGTATTAGTAGAGTACTTGAAAAGTTAGCACAATTATCAACGCTATTAAAATTGTAACTGTGTAGTTAATTACATATAGTGATAATAATAGAAATAGTTGTTTAGATTAGCGTTATACTGAGCAAAAACTAAAATGAAAATTGTGAAATTACGAATGGAAAGCGAAGTTTAAAAAATAGTTTTCCATTTGCATATTTTTGGTAGTAGCTAAAATTCTGTTTCATTAAAGAAAAACTTTTAGCGATATTTTATTGCAGGGTATTTTAATTAACCAAGACATAAAGTAATCTCGATCCTGATCTAACGTATAATATTTATTTCTGAATAATAAGGACGGCCAACCCCATATGAAACATGATAAGGCTAGGCCAAATTTAGGTTACGTAAATTAGGAAAATTAACAGTTATATAGTATCCCGCACCGTCATCAGTGTAGAGGTAGCCCAACTTCATGTTTTCAATAAATTGTTAACGGAAAGAGCCTGTGTTTGTATGATTTTATTCGACTCAGGTAGCTTTAGTAATATCAATATAAAAGTTCTTTGCGTTAGAGCTTAGGTGTATTGTACGTTTATTCGCGTAATTAATCAATTGCTGGCTGTTTTGAATTCGAAATTGTACTCGGTTTATACGGACGGATTTAGACGGTAAAATAACTTATAATATCAGAACATACTTATTAGCTAAAAGGCTTTTTATTAAATATATAGACTACCGCTTGACTGCGATCTCATGTGATGGTAAGTGAAGATGCAGCCTAAGACAGTGCGCTTATATCTAGAAGATGCCCATTTACTCTTGATTTGAAGATACCTAAGTTATAATTAGGTGGAGAAACGGAAGACGGAAGAGCATTCCAAATTTCTGCGGTGCGTATTAAGAACGAGGAAGCAAAGCGTGTCGTAGTGCGAGATCGTGGGATTTCGACCACGTAGCCGTGCAGATTCATGCGATGCCTCGCGGTTCGGTGGTAGAAAGGTGATGGTTCTCACTATAAGGCAATAATTCCTTCACCTATTATGGGAGCAAGGTATTAATTCGTCACAAAGTTCCACTGTGAGTGATCAGTTTCCGAGTAAAGATTGCTATCAAGTGTTGAGAACAAACGAATCCGAGGGTTTTACTTGCTGAGCATGTTAAGAAGACTCAAAAGGACAAACATCCAGATCATAAACAACTATAAATACAATACCAATGTAGAGTCTGAGTAGGAATGGAACCCACAACTTTTAACATAACAACGCAAGAACGAACCAGTCGTCATTAATGGACTTTTTAACGCCTCAAAGCCAAAGCGATCGTTGGCTAAAAGCACCTCGTAAATATAACGCTATAATTTTTTGTTAATTACCTTCCCACGTACAAATTTTTGTCAATTTAAATATTAAACAGCTTTAGAAGCTTTCATTAACATATTATGCTCTGAGTGGGTATCTAATCGCGATGAAAGGGACTGCGTAAGATTCGTATTAACGGCTCCAGCCGGAATTAGCATCGAAGAGATTATAATATGCTTTGCATAGAGTTAAAGTCCTTCCTAGATTTAAAAAATCCTTCTCCTACATGGCAAAAGAGGCCTATGCCCAGCAGTGGAATATTACAGGGTGAAAAGTAGTAGATTTTTAAGTACTTTAGTATATACTTGTATGTAACATGTATTTGGGCTTGTATCATGTGATATCTAATGTAAATACGTAGTAATATAATTTTTTAGTACATTTTATGACTTTTAATAACTAAATTTGGAATGTTAATATGGATGTAAACGATATTCATGTTTCACTATCAAGTTCCCGCTGAGCTAGTGCTTCGTTCGTCCAATACAAGACTTTTCACTTAGTTCTAACAATATGAATAATATCTATAATAATATAGTATACTACATTTCACGCTGAAATGAAATAGGAGTAATCTTGATTATGGTATGATTTATTCTATATTTCATTACAATAAGGGCTGACTTGTATTGTTAAGAATTTTTGTCTAATTGTCAAATAATATGAACGCTGTTGTATTACGTTAAAAAAGGAAGCTTAGTCTTAGAAGAAAAGACAAGGTATGAAAACGATTCGGATTTTTCGTTGATGCTGCCCCCCTAATTTATAAAGACAATAATAACATAATACAATTAATGAAATATATACAGGATGTTCGACTCTTAACTGAATGTCTTCAAATGAGGGTATTATAGATCAATCTGCGCGTAAAAGAAAATTCCTAGCCTTTTTATACTTAACTTTGTTTAAGCAGACTAGCTACATTCATAGACTCGTTGCGCGTGATACCTTTTGTAAGCGCGTAAGCGCGGCTATAATTTACAATAAAAACAATCTACGAGAAAAAGTATTCATTTCCCTATATAGCGGTTCTTTAGTTGTATGCGGCAGTTAGTATTCATATTTTATTTATTTATTTATTTATTTATTTAATAAAAAGGTTTACCAACAGTGTTTGTACTAATACATTCATAAAAATTAAAAAAAAGTCTAAAAACTAACACTAAATACAAAAACCAATTAAAGGTAAACACAGCATGCAAATATACAAAAAAAAAAAATTAAACAATTTTCCGAATATCAGTCAGTCTAACTGTCACTGTATGTTTTCACTACAATCTAAATAGTTACTATTGGTGAAACTTGGTCAAATAAAATAAGCTCTTCACGTGACCAAAATTCGCGCTGAATATGTCGATACTGGTGCTATATTGGTTGACTATTCTACAGAGTCTAGGGATAGCGGAGTTGGCTCCTAGGACTGTACGCCGAAGTGGAGGGCAAAGGGGTGTTATAGGTTTTCGTGGGCACCTACGAGGGACTCTAAAATTAATTTTTTGTAACAGTGGCGGACAATCTATTTTATTATTAACTAGCTTTTGGATGAAGATAAAATCTATATATTCAAATCTTTCGCTCATAGACGGTATTTTAAAATACTTTAACCGCTCGTTGTAAGACTTCAACTGATTTGTCAGTTTCTCCGAGCAGGTAAGGTGCCACATAAACCTTTTCTGAATCCGTTCAATTCGAAGCATATGTACAGCATAATGTGGACGCCATACTACACTAGCATACTCCAACAGGCTTCTTACAATACTAAAATAGAGAGTTATCGTTGTATCAGAGAGTTGTGTGTTGTATCGTTATCTCATTGATGTTTTTATAAGGCTAAAGAAACAGAAGGTATTGAACGGTTATGCAGATGTTCCATGCCAGAGCAGCTCGTATATTAAGACAATGTAAAATTTAAAAAAAGAGCTAAGATTTTTTTTTACGTGGAACGTTATCTATTAGACCTACATATCCTCCCATTTGAAGGAATAATATACGTATAAAATAATTAAATGTCCTAACTTTAGTTTTTATTATTATTATTATTTATTATGCAGTCATTGTAGATCTGAAGTCATTTGTGTCGTCTTTAAATGTGATGATGTTTCTAAAGTTTTAGGAGTCTTTCGATAGTATAATATTATTTTTCGATTGTGTACCACTACGTAAACGAGTTTACGGTCTGTAGATAAGTAGTATCGGAAACATCATTAGCGCGTTATGGTTCCCCCGCTGTCAACACGGAGCCTAGGAGCTTTGAAACACAACACTGTGGCATATAGTGAACAACAAAACACGCATGGCACATGTTTTCCACTCAAACGTTAGTTTTAGTTCTAAATTAGATAATTAGATTAGCTTTTTTTGTACCATTCAATTAATAATAATTAATTTCTAAGAGCATAAGTTGTTGTTACATATATAATTGTTGTTACATATATTAATGGGGAGGGGGGGTACTGGCGTCTGCAACACAATAACAATACAGTACAGGAGTCAGGGTAATCTATTTATTGTACGAATTATGATTGTGTCCAATAAAGTTTATTATTATTATAGCTAGCTAGTTAGCCGTGGTATTTGTCTGTGATCTTCTAAAAGGCAGAGGTAATTTCCCAGTCGAACGGTCATAATGGGAAAACAATTGCGAAAATGCGAATTTAAACTTCTTTATTATGAGTTTATTGGTTGTTTTCCTGTTAATTTTTTACACAAAGTGCATGAAAAATAGAGTGAAATATAAGAGAAAAACTCAGCAAAAATTACAATACATATTTTTTTTAAAGCGAAAACCAATCACGAGTTCACAGTATTTTTTCCATTTAATGTTCCATTTTTTCAACAGTTCTTAAGATTAAAATAAATTATTATTTAAATTAATATCCTACTCATGAATGCCTTTCGGATTTCCGGTCGGAGGAATTAAATTTTTTTAATACTAGTATTTTTTTTTTGTTTATTTTTTACGACGATTGACGCCTACGCTTTGTTAGCCAATAGATGTATATATACTTTAATGTTATGGCTATTATCTGTTTTGTGTACATGTCAATTTATAATAATAATAACACAATAATAATACTATATAAATAAATAAAATTTAAGTGTCTGTTTGTAATATTAAAATAACCGCTTTTTACTAGATGCATATGTATATATATATATACCAGTCTACCCATGGTGGTGAGAAACGATGTTACCATTTGAAATATCTAATACTATTAAACGAGCAATTCTTGTATATATATAATATGAATCTTGGAAACAGCTGCAAAGATTTTCATGAAATTTAGTATACAGAAGGTTTCGGGGGCGATAAAACCTCGTCGTTTTATCACTGTTTTGCAATGAAAACATGGCTACAATATCGTTAGAATACGAAGGTAAATTTCGCAGCTGTCAATAAAGTTGTAATTGCTCAGGTGGGAAATCGGCCGGACGGGATTGACTGAGAAGACCACCGTTCAAAACCCCATGTCTCCAAATCGATTACTTTTCCTTTTTTTTTGTAATTCATCATCATTTTTTATTTAAATAACTAGTTCATACTTTTTATTATTATGTCGGTAAAATCGGGAAATATTATTCATATTTTATCAATATGTAATTCGTATTTAAATATGATTTCCAAAAAAACACGATGTACTAAAAATAAGCTAAGCTCGGTCACCCTCGGTATTTATATATGTAATAGCCATAAATTTATAAAAAAAGTATTTAGCTATAACAGTCGGTTGTTACCTGTAACACAAGCATTAAGTTGCTTACAGGAACAGACAACCGTGTGTGTATCTTATAAGATAGAAAAATGACGTTATATGTTGATAGTCAAAGTTTTTTTATTCTTTTTAAAGCCTTCAAAAAATTACTTTTAATCTATTTTATATTACTTTTAACTTTATAATAATAACAGTTGCAAATTAATTTTAAAATATCGCTACTAAATCTTTCGATTATATAAGAAAAATTGTTCCAGTGTCTATAAACTAACGTTTAAAGTTTCAATTGAACTCAAAAATAATATGCTGAAAACAAACTATACATAAGAAAAACACTCCACTTTACAAAGGAACCAAACTCACACTAAACTAAGCCAAAGACACACTAGGAAAGATTGATAAAAAGGGTCAACATGAGTCATGTTGCCCTCAAAGCAAGTTAATATAGGCCGTGTGTACAACACGGTGAAAATAATTCTGAGATATTTTTCGCAAACGAAAAACAGCCGACTTCAATAGATGTATTTACTTGTCAATGCACGACAGGTAGTACAGCGTAGGTAGTCAGTAAAATAGTCAATTAAACACGCTTTATTAAAGATAGCTCAAAAGTCCTTGTCAAATATCGATAAAATTTTAATGCGACCACAGCACTAGCACCATTTTTCAACCAGACAGAAAGGCTAGTATAAAACTATGTAATGACACACATAAAAATACAATAAATTCATGAAGTTTTTCCTAAGTATAGGGCGTGTAGAATAAGTATGTAAGTATGATACAAGAAGAAGTCTTAAAATTTATTATTCTCTTACTTTTTACTTACCATACGTATAACAGAAGATAAAATTAATTAATTAATTGGATTAAAAGCTTTTTGTTTATTAAAAAAAATAAAAAGCCTAAAATAATCCAAATATCAGAACCATTGTTTACCTCGCATTGTTCTTGAATTTTAAAGAAAGCACGTAGGTATGTTACGATTTTTAATCTGGGTTGAAGACACCTTGGATTGTATGGAATTTTGACTGTGTATGGCTTTTTAAGTTCCAAGGTGGCAGTGGTACTGTGTTATCCCTTAGTCACCTCTTATGACACCCGCGGGAGGTGGCTATGTTATTTACTGCCATAGCCACACAGCGTAAAATATATATAATAAGAATAATATAAAACATAAAAAATATAATTACACATAAATAAAAACGGTGTGAGAACGATACATGAATTTGTGGACTGTGATAGGTTGAAATGGTGATGATGATATTTTATATCACAATATTTTTTTTGATAAGGATATTGATACAAAGATTTTATATATTGTTACAAATATTTTATATTTTTTGTATTATTTGTTATAAATAACAAAATCTAGAATAGAGTGTCGAAGAACAGTGTGTTATTATTTTTACATCTATTAAAGAAAAAAAAAATTAACAACAACGCAACAAAACAGATAATAAAATTACAAAATTGATAGCTTACAATAAACAACAATGTTGCAAGCTATCGAAGAATAACAATGATAGATTAGTTATCACTTTCTTGGTATTTTGTCAAAGAAAACGAATTTTAAGATAAAGTCTTTGAACTTGCTTTACTATAAGGAAATTACAAGTTTCGATAACTTTTGGCGATAACAAGAGTTTCTAATATATTAATCAATTTCTTAAGAGGTTGGTTTAATGTTACAGAAGGATTTCTTTACAGAATATATCCAGATTCAAATATTCTCAATGGAAAATTTTTGTATCACAAAGGTGCCAAACAAATGACGGCCTGCCTGATGGTGAGTGGTTACCGTAGACTGTGACTTTTGCAATATCAGGAGCGTTGCAAGCACGTTGCTGACCTCTTCCCCAATCTTCCCTATCAGCTCTGCGTTACGCATCACAGGAACACATCACTATATGAGGGCACGTTGAGCGACTTGAAACTTGTGGACTAGTCCTTCCATCAGTGTCTAGGCACCGTATGTTAAAAAAGCCAGTACAGCATTGCTCGAAGACTTTTGTTTTCAACCATTGCGCAATCTTTGACGTGAAGACTCAATGAAGCCTACCAAACTTTTTTTTTCTGTGTGGTTACGGCTGTGTTTATGGCAGTAAAGTATATAGTTACCCCCTCTCTTCTCGTGGGTGTCGTAAAAGGTGATTAAGGGATAACACAGTTCCACTACCCCCTTGGAAATTAAAAAGCCGACCGATGGGGGGATAACCATCAAAGTCCTGGATTTTAAATGCACAGGCCGAAATCGGGCAGCAGCGTCTTCTGTGCGACAAAGCCAGCCCTGTGGTCATCAACTCGCATACCCAGCGTGGTGACTATACGCAACATACATGACAACACGTCATTTCTGGCTCGAACTTGAGACCTATGTCCAGCCTGCACTGCAATTGGCTGAAATGATGAGTTTTTGTAAAATCTGCCGAACTGTATGGATGTAGTCTGCCACGTATGGTGCTGGAGCCATTTCGAAACCCAGCCTGCTCTTGTGGTTGGAATCCATCGAGTCCTGTACCTTAATAATAAAAAAAACCATATTCAACTGAATGAAAACTAGTACTTGCCCAGTAAAATGAAACACTATAAAACTCAGACGTACAATGTATTAACGTAACTATTTTACGCATTAACAAGAATCTTGTATCCTACCCTTAAGAAACAGAGATAAGCCCTGTGTGAACTGTGACGGATAGCATACACTCGCTAGCACCCCGCATTCCAGATCTTGTTAAACTCGCCATCCCTCTCGGCGGAGAAGACAAATTTCTGAATAATAAGATGATTCCTCCTAGCGATAACACGTAAGATTTTATACGAAAAGAATGATTATTTATTTGCGCTGGCTGGTATCCGGAACTTTAGTAAATGGTGAGACATTTTTCATCATTTGTGAGGATGTTAAGCACATGTAACATTTCTTTCTTAACTGACTTGAGGATGTGTCGCTAAGTTCTTCTGAATTTATTTGAGTATTTGTGTAATAATTAAGTATGTAAAATAATTAAATATGTAAAATAATTGTGTTTGCTCGCAAACGAAAAAAAAAACCGACTTCAATTACATCGACGAGTAATACAACGTATTACAATTTTTCAAGAAGTTCCCTCGATTTCTCTGGGATCCCATCATCAGATCCTGGTTTCTTTATCATGGTACCAAACTAGGAATTACCCCCTTTTCAACAAAAAAAGAATTATCAAAATCGGTACACCCAGTAAAAAGTTATTGCGGATTTTCAAGAGTTTCCCTCGATTTCTCTGAGATCCCATCATCAGATCCTGGTTTCCTATCATGGTACTAAACTTGGGATATCTCCTTTCCAACAAAAAAAGAATTATCAAAATCGGTACATCCAGTAGAAAGTTATGCGGTATAATACAACGTAGGTCGACGAAAAAAGCGTCAAGTAAAAACGCATTATTAGATATAGCTCGAAAAGTAGTTGTTAGATCTCAAATAAATTTAAATGGGACCAATTGGCACACACCACCTTTCGATTAAAAGAAAATTTGTCGAAATCGCTCCACCCAGTCAAAAGTTCTGATGTAACATACATTAAAAAAAAAAAAAAAATACAGTCGAATTGAGAACCTCCTCCTTTTTTGGAAGTCGGGTAAAAAAAGTAAGTTCCTAAGTCGAGTCTATACATTTTAGTTCAATTGTTTTATTTGTATTTCTCTTTGTAACTACATATTCTATAAAAATATATTTGCATAAATACTCTTTTTTCATAGAAAAAGTTATTGTTTTGTTTTGAATCTATTTTTCATAATAAAAGTTTTCCGATACAGAAGAAAACGGGTAGCTGTGATAGAGGGATCAACGTAAATTTCAGTAAGGCTCGTTGATAACCGTTTAGTTATTATATTCGCGTTTCTTCTTTCTACTCAACTCAACCCACCTGTGTACATTTTTTAATTTTTATTTACGTTTATAATATAAATATATAGAGTAGGCTTAGAGAATTGACTTGCAACAAATCTTGGTAACGTCTAAGGTTTATTTATTTTTTTTTTGTTTAATATTATTTCGTAATATTTCTTCCTTTGTCTGAGTTATAGCTTGAATTTACTTTTTAATTACTAATGTCAATTTTTAATTTATTTAACAAATGTATTTTTGCTGTTATTATAGTTTTAGCAAAAGCTGATTGTGTTTTATTTGTGGGCACAGTTTTGGTTTGTTTTATGTTTATAAATTTAATTGTATTATGTTTATTTTTAACTGATTGTGTTCCTTAACAATAAAAAAAAAAAAAAATAAAAAAAAATCACTTCTGCGGTACATCATATATGTATAATTGGCTAAATTATTTTGAAATATAACTCAAAACTAACTTTGCTGTAATAGCCTCTTTGTACAGACTTCTAAGATTTTAAGGCATTTTAAAAATCAACCACTCTAGACACTTTCCTGCAAATAGTATTTGTATAGAGCTGACGATACCGAGCACTTCGGATGATAGCCGTTACCTTACGTTATACCGTTGCCTCTTTTAAGCTACTATATTTTCTTTTCAATTTTTTATATAATATTATGATTATAAAAGGAAATATGTGTAAAATACTTGTAATTAATTGTTTTGGCGTACAAAGCTAGAAAACGATATTATAGAGATTAGATGCAGATTTATCAATAAAAATATGGGATTGGTACAAATTTTAAGTACAGACGTAATGTTGTTTTATCCACCACCAGGACTTCCGTTCTGTTCAGTGCACTTTTCTTGAAAGCAAATTATAAAACTTTCAGGCAAACAGGATGCATAATTTTGAATTTCGAATACATAGGTTACATTTATAAAAATAAAAAAAAAACATTGTGACTAATACATTTTAATAAAGTAATATTAATATAATTTCACAGTAATATTTGAAATGAAAATTTAAATTAAAATTTATTTCCTTTAAAAAAAGTTTGAAGGAGTTCTAACATGGAATTCATTAAAAATTACTACGTGAGCGAGCACTGCAAGTTCTTTGAAAGACAGGCATAGAAAATCACGAAATGAGAAAATTTCAAGAAATACTGATTTAGAAAGAGGCTATTTACAAAATTAGCTACAGAGTGGAGCAACTTTATTTGCGGAAACTTGTGACGAAATCTACAAGAAATTTCACTATCCGAAAGGTAGTAAGATACACTTATTAATTTTATAGCTATGAAATTTTGGAGAAATCATAAAGGATATATTTACTAGATAGTAAACAAAAGATAGACATTTATTACCATTTCTTCATTCATATCTCTTCTTCATTTTACTTTTACTAAATTATGTTGAATTTAGTTTATCTGAGCAATTTAACGAATATATCGAGTTTAGTGTATCCAATTCTATTGAACGTAACTATTTTATATAGAGTGCGAACCAACTAGACTTTATTTTCTTTAAGAAATAAGAAATACATTTGCCCCTTCAAAAGCGGATATGTGGGACTCAGAGTCAAGACCGCAAATCGGTTTTTCAGTCCAAAATACGTATCGAAACTCATAGACGACATCTGTAACATAATGTAGCACCATGGAATTACTTACGGCGACTATGTCGACCCTTAGCAGGAAGTATCTACCCGTTTCCTGCCACATTTTCTATTTCTATAAGATGTTACACGGTATAATCTATCATTATCTATATTATTACGTGAAGCGAAAACGTTGTACCGCTTTTTATGAAAATTGTGCGGACTGAGGAGTATGAAATTTTGCACACTTATAGTTTATATAGAGAAGGAGTGCAGAATGCTTTTATTTATTTTTAATTATGCATAGAAAATAAATTAAATTATTCAAAAAAACAATACACACACTACCATACACACGCGTTGATCAAATTGAGAATCGATGATTGACTCTTGAGAATAGATGATAGACTTATTGTTTGTCTTTACTGAATGTCAAAACCTTCAGCCTGTAATATCCCACTTCTGGGCGTAGGCCTCTTTTCTCATGTAGAAGAATGATCAGAGCTTAATCCACCACGCTGCTACAATGCGGGTTAGCGGATATATTCCCTACAATCAGTAACGATCGCTATCAGGTGTACATAATAACAACGGAGACCGACGGCTTAACTTTCTCTCCGAGGCATGGTGGGGAGACCCACAAGGACTGCACAAACACACAGACCACGGCAAACACCTGTATGGCCAATAAAAATGTTTGTCATGTGCGGGGATCGAACGCGCAACCGTCAGCGCAACAGGTATAATCCATGGCTGTAACCGTTGCGCCAACGCGGTACCACACGTAATATCTAATATATATATATATATATATATATATATGTTCAAACTTATCATTTAAATTAATTGTGCTCGGAGTTCAACCCCTGGGCGACTACTAGTTGTAATAGAAAGCTTCTTTTTCATAAACCGTGTCCGGGGCAGGCTCCTCCACGAGTTAGCACGAAAACGTACAAATATTTCTAATCCAGTTTCCTCCATATATTTAGAGAAATGACGAAATGAACTTTAATTAGTTTCAACTTGCATAACCAAATATAATACCATACGTTGTAGTTTGTTGAAATTAATTTGTGCAGACTGTGTTCTAGATGTAAATTAAATTAACATAGCTATGATATTTTATACTTCGATTATATAATAGTAAATTATATAATTTATATTAATTGAAAAAAAACATACATAAAATATATATATATACGGTCGAATTGAGTAACCTCCTCCTTTTTTTGAAGTCGGTTAAAATTTAAATTTAACATTTATTATCAAAATTCAATCAAAAAAGACAAAAAAAGAGTTTATTTATATACGTTTCTGTGTGCATTGAATATTCTAATATTGTTTGGTTTGGATAAAAAAACTTTACATTCTATAACTATAATTACACTATCTATCTATATATATAAACATTTCGTGTCACGATGTATGTGGGCGGTAAACTCTGAAACAACTGAACCAATTTTTATCAAATTTTGCAAGCATCTATAATTTGGTCCAACTTGGGAGATGGAGAGGTTGTTGGGTATAGTGGGACGTTTAGTTTTTATTACTAAAACTATTCAAAAACGGGATATTTACCATGTCTTATTATTTTAATTTTGCGGAGCAATGTGCGTAAAGCAGAGAATAATGGTAGGGGTGAAAGTAACAATGATAGTGTCGACCAGTGTTTACGCAGCAAACGTGTAGGAAAGGAGGTAGTCCGGTATGGATACTGCTAAAGCCGTCAAAATCTACCCGAAAATTTCAGTCCTGTGAACAAAATATTCGCAGTTAATGTCGAAATATCGAGCTCCACAAAATGAAAATAAAAAACATGGTAAATATCGCGTTTTTGAATAGAAGTGACCATGTTAATCTAAAATCTTATACAGGATAGTTTTTATCTCAATTAGATCCGGTAGATGGCGCTGTTAGCAGTATGTAACTCCAAAACTACTGAACCAATTTTTATCAAATTTGTAAGTATCTGTAATTTGGTCCCACTTGAGAGGTAGTTTTTATCTCAATTGGATCCGGTAGGTGGCGCTGCGATCGGTATGTAAGCAATCAAATTTGGTAGCTATTTTCCGGGCAGGACAACGTCTGCCGGGTCCGCTAGTAATTATATAATTAAAAATTCTATATACTATAACTAATGAAATAACTTTATACGTATGTCAAGATAAAAATATAAATACTTCAACTAACCCACCTACATAAATACTTAATTTCAACAATCTGTATTCGAATTTAACAATTATAAAATTATGACAATATTTGGTCTGCTGAAAAAAGTACCTTTCTTGAAAAAAAAGCTAATGTATTCCCGGATTTGAACTTGTGACTTTTTAGTTACGATCCACATTTTGATACTATTGGCTAGATCACTTGACTTTTTTTTTACATATTTAAAAGTCCCTATTGTCAATTCTATTCTAATATCAGGAAAAGAGGGTGTAGTGACACTAAGGGTATCTTGTCATATAAACAAAATAGAAAACAAATACAAATGCACAAAAATATAAGAAAAAGCCGTGATGAAACAAAGACAACAATTTCGTTCCCACATACCGTACGAAACATCAGCTCGCGACACAAAGAAAATTCCACCTGATACGAATATTTGAATATTTGCAAGCCTTTACCAATTTGTAATATATGCCCTATAAACTGGGATACGTTTTGTAAATCCATCGTATCTTAGAGCGCGACCGCTGAGACAATGTGGCGACACTCACAAAGCCGGATCTACATAATGTACGCTTTTCTTGTGTCATAAACATGTACCCAATCAGGGCTTTGGGGAGGCTTCGTGCCCCGTCTGCTTTGACGTTAACTATCGAACCGTATTTTACATAGTATTTTTAGTAGTAACGAAACCTTTCACCGTTTTATCTGCAGTAAATTTTTCGCCAGATTTGCTATCATCCATAACTGAGCTTTCATGACTCGTATGGCAATAATTTACAGCCTATCAAGGAGAGTAAGGTGCTATATATGTTCCTCAGAAGATGTTTAAATCAATATAGCCATAGAAAAAATTAAACTGTGTCTATTTTGAGTTGAATAAACATGACAATCAAAAAAAATTTTTTTTTTAAATTTTATTTATTAAGATAATTGTGTTTGCTTGCAAACGAAAAAAAAACCGACTTCAATTACATCGACGAGTAATACAACGTAGATAGACGAAAAAATAGTCAAGTAACAACGCATTATCAAAGATTACTCAAAAAGTAGTTATCAGATCTCGATGAAATTTAAATGTGACCAAATGATAAACATCGGCTTTCGATTAAATTAAAAATCATTAAAATCAGTACACCTAATAAAAAGTTATTGCGGATTTTCAAGAAGTTCCCTCAATTTCTCTGGGATCTCATCATAAAATCCTGATTTCCTTATCATGGTACTAAACTAGGGATATCTTCTTTCCAACAAAAAAAGAATTATCAAAATCGGTACACCTAGTAAAAAGTTATTGCGGATTTTCAAGAGTTTCCCTCGATTTCTATAGGATTCCATCATCAGATCCTGGTTTCCTTATCATGGTAATAAACTTGGGATATCTCCTTTCCAACAAAAAAAGAATTATCAAAATCGGTACATCCAGTAGAAAGTTATGCGGTTAAGTTATTAAGATAATTGTGTTTGCTTGCAAACGAAAAAAAAACCGACTTCAATTACATCGACGAGTAATACAACGTAGGTCGACGAAAAAAGCGTCAAGTAAAAACGCATTATTAGATATAGCTCGAAAAGTAGTTGTTAGATCTCAAATAAATTTAAATGGGACCAATTGGCACACACCACCTTTCGATTAAAAGAAAATTTGTCGAAATCGCTCCACCCAGTCAAAAGTTCTGATGTAACATACATAAAAAAAAAAAAAAAAAATACAGTCGAATTGAGAACCTCCTCCTTTTTTGGAAGTCAGTTAAAAACCATTTATTACACTACATTTACTTGAAAAAGCCCTTAGGCTTGTCCGCAAGTAACAGTCAAACACATTTTATATAACACTTATACATATTGCTAGAACATTTACTAACTACAAAAGTTACAAAAACACATTTATACAGTTAAATATAATATAGAAAGCTTTTATTGACATTTTTTTTGTTAAACAAAGTTTTGCGTCTACCCTACTTATTAAAAATCACTTCTACTTTATTAATTAAACAATACTATCATCGACGGTATGGTCGCAAAGACGATTACAAAAAACATATGGGTGTAAGCGTGATAGTTAGGTTGTTTTTATTTGCTCAGTTTTAACTACATCAACTGAATCAACTTGTTAATGTCCCACAAACAAAAACAATATCTGCTCCAAGCAGCAATTCAAGCCACGTCCTCTAAGATGATTACTCTTATCACTACCTCCAAATCGTTATCTCATAAAATGCTGATGAGACAAAGTTTCAGCAATTTTTTTTTATTAAAGTACAGAAGTATATGAATATATTTCTACATTTATTTGTCTTTTATTACGTAGTGATGTAAGATTCTATCTTGCAAATTTGTATTTAAAACATATATTTTTTGTAATAATAACGAAATGTTTCTTAAGAAAATATTAAAATTCATATGCAATGTATTTCTCTGGAAGTCGTTTTTGATATCTGGTCGTTCTCTACTCAATTTGTACGAACTAGTTAAAAGCTGATTAATTATGCTACGAACGTGTTGCCTCATCCACCGAATTCTCCAGATTTGTCCCCGTGCGATTTCTTTTTGTTTCCAAACTTGAAACAGTCAGTCGCTGGGCAGAAATTTAAGTTGGATGAGGATTTTATCGCTGCCAAGGCGGTCAACTTTACAGACATCAAGAAATGTATTTTTTAGATAGACTAAAGAAGTTGGAGAATTACTCGATCAAGTGACAAATTCTAACAAGAACTAAAAGAAGTGTGTTGAGATATAAATCACCAGTTTTCCAAAATTTTATTTTTACCTTTGTAGTAAGTACTTACCGGACCACCCTCGTACATTGAAGAATATACATTAAGAATGAAGTTGAATTATTGAATGAAATGATTTATCTTTTCATTTTGAGAAATCCTCTTTATATATGTTGTTTATTTATAGACTTATAAGACACCGTGCCTCGGAGAGCACGTTAAGCCGTCGGTCCCGGTTGTTATCGTGTACAATTGATAGCGATCGTTACTCATAGTAGGGAATATATCCGCCAACCCGCATTGGAGCAGCGTGGTGGATTAAGCTCTGATCCTTCTCCTACATGGGGAAAGAGGCCTATGCCCAGTAGTGGGATATTAGAGGCTGAAGCGTGAAGCGTATAAGACATTATATTAAGTAGGTATATTATGTATACATATAACAAGGCACAGAAGGAAATGTCTAGTCAAACTCTAAAGCAGCCTGACTAGAGTTGCATCTTGAAGAAGATAACAGCAAAATAATACTGCTATCAAGTATTGTGTGCCTTTGGTGAGAAAGGTCATGGTTATCAACGTGCTTGTTATGTTCCTAGTCTTAAGACATCCTTGGGTTACGGCAAGCGTTTATTATCAGGTTGATTTTACGTTTCTTTGTACCTCTAGGTTATAGTGGCAAAGTAATAGAATGTTATAAGGCTGACAAATTACACTTAACAAATTACTAGGCATGTTTTATTAAACTTGACCAGTATCAATAACATTTTGTTAGGTCAATTTGATTTGTAGTTAAACTCGATGAATGAAACAAAAGTGATATATAGAACGCGCGTAGATACCACGATTCCAATTTAGCCTAACACCACACTGTTGGGCATATGACTTTTTCTCCACGATATGAAGGATATGAGTTTAATCCGCGACTCTGCTACACTGCGGGTTAATTATCTTGTCCTAATAGAAGTATGACCTGAATTTCTGAAAATACGTGTAAATTTCGCTAGACCTAAAATTTTTAATTATATTATCTAGGGTTCAATTACACCGAGATAGAAGGTTCCTTTATTAGATGAGCGAAGATTTTAATTAACGAAAAATTCTTAGATTGCAATCTCGAAAAATTAGATTTTCAAACCGATTTGGAAAATAGAAAATCTTTTCAATTCGGCATATTACATTGTATTTTCATTTTTCTTAATTTTGAGAATCGCTCTTTTATTAATTTCAGAAAAATACTGTTTTATCGCTACTAGACCATTTTCTTTGATAACGTAAAGAATGTAAGATTGAAAAAGTTAATTAGGACGAGGTCAAGAGATTTTGGCCAATTCCTGTAATTTTTTTATGAAAAAAAAAACACTTGAAGATATTAAAATTGTATACGATACAAAGTAATTTGATTTGAATCTTTTACTAACAAATTTATGGTCAACGTATATCGAAATATGTTACCTTTCTTTAGTTATTTTTTTTTGTATTTTTAATATTGACAGTAATATTTTAGCATTTAGATTCCACCTGGGAGTATTACACCTACTTAATTTGTCGTAGGTATGCAGAAGAGCTCGTAAGGAATTGTTGAATAGTTTTAAAAATGGAAGTCGGTTTACTATTAGAATTATAAACTTTTATTTTAAAAAGAAGTAAAATTATAAGTTATCACTCGTAGTGTCACAGAGAGAAGAGAGAAGGGCATGGATAACACAAAGTATAGAGTAATCAAAGACAGACTAACAAACTAAGTAATTACACAAGAAGGCGCACAATTTAAATTAATATTTCAACAGAACTGAAGGTTGATAATTATATTTTTACAATAGTAAATCAATTTTATTCAATTCTTTATTGCCTCCACTGGTGACAAGAGGGCTGGTGCATTTTATTCCCAGAGAATCGGCATAGCGATTCAACGGGGAAATGCTGTCAGCATTCTTGGCACAATTCCGCGCGGACATGATTTGTACCAAAACTATCTGTAAATATTTAGTTCTTAAGTTGTGAATTATATAATATATAATATGTATAATGTTTAATAAACTATTTTTTAACACTTTTGTAAGTTTAAATAAAGCAGTAGTACGAGCGTGATTGTTGTTAGCAAGGTTTTATGTGTTGTGGCTTTGACTTATAAAACAAAAGAATTCACTTGACGTAGTATTCCTTCAAAATGTCACAGAGTATTTGATGCGAGCTCGTGCTAAAATTATCAAAACTGTAACCAGATGGGCAGATAAAATGTAACTAGATATCCAATAGTTTAATATAATAATATTTTATTACAATAACAATTCATAAAACAAACCTCAATTTGAAATCAGTCGATTAAATAAATTTCATTTGTAAATGAATTAATATAATAACAGATGCGTTATATTCGTATGTTTATATAAATAAGTTTATGTTTAACAGATGTTATCAAATTTTTATGTTTGTAGTGTAAAAGTATTTGAAATTCAGTACTAACAAATTTAAATATTATTTCGAATCGTATTAATGAAGTGTAATTAACTGGTAATTAAAATACTTTTAAAAAAGTATTTATAGCAAATAGCTCTGCTTTTAATAAAATTCGATCGAATTTAATATAAAATGGATACACTTTAAAAAAAAATACTTTTATTGTCAAAATGTGATCTAAGCTATTTTATTTTATAGTGTAGTGAAGACGCCCACCATTTTAGCGTAAAATATAGTCAAATCGTACAAATGAGACATTTGCGTTTAATCGTTTTGGCGTTTTCTGGGCACAAAACAGCTATTTTGTTAGTTGCGAAAAAGTTTTTGGGCAAAAGTGCCAGTCTTTAAGAAGTGGCTGTTTTGTAGAAAAAATAAGGTATATAATACAACTGTATTATATGTTATTATTCAAGAGTGCCATGTCGTCGTTTCGTATACAATTATATAATAGTAATTGTGTTTGCTAGCAAACGACCGTCAAAAAACCGACTTCAATTACATCGACAAGTAATACAACCTAGGTAGACGAAAAAATAGTCAAGTAAATACGCGTTATCAAAGATTACTCAAAAAGTTGTACAGATCTTGATGAAATTTAAATGTGACCACATGATAATCATCGGTTTGCGATTAAATTAAAAATCATCAAAATCGGTACACCCAGTAAAAAGTTATGCGGATTTTTGAGGGTATCCCTCGATTCCTCGAAGATCCTCCTTTTTTGAAGTCGGTTAAAAATATCTTTTAACATCGTTTTGCTTAAGTACTGTTTTAGAAATACATCTGTTTGAATTAAATAACACGATAATACGTTAAAAATAAGTTAACTATATTAAGTAGTTTCTACAGCACACCTGGCTGACAACAGCTTATATATGTTTAAAGTTACTTTGTATATGTATATAGTGAATAGTGTCACACGTGTCCCTGCATATACTTAGAGCCGAAAGCGCCACAACTTGTGTGCATATTTCATATCAATGATTACATAACCCGATTTAATAAACACGTCCACAAGAAGTTCATAGACAAAATATTCAAGGGTTTGTTTTATTAGACTGTATTAAAAATAAAGTTCGCTGTTGGAAGTAGGAATATTTAGATATAAGTATTATATGTAGCGTTACAGGCGTGAAGTAAAATATATCTTTGTGATTACTTTATTTTTCTTAATATTTCTAATATTTCAATGTATCATTACAGCCTATACAGTCCACTGCTGGGCATAGGCCTCCACAAGTTCACGCCAAAAATAACGTGAACTCATGTGTTTTGCCCATAGTCACCACGCTGGGCAGGCGGGTTGGTGACCGCAGTACGGGCTTTGTCGCACCGAAGACACTGCTGCCCGTCTTCGGCCTGTGTATTTCAAAGCCAGTAGTTGGATGGTTATCCCGCCATCGGTCGGCTTCTTAAGTTCCAAGGTGGTTGTGGAACCTTGTTATCCCTTAGTCGCCTCTTACGACACCCACGGGAAGAGAGAGGGTGGCTAAATTCTTTAGTGCCGTAGCCACACAGCACATTTCAATGTAACTGACGTTAAATTGCAAAACGAAAGTTCCGTCATCTCTTCCGGACCCCATAGCTTCTACTAGTTATTGGAGCTGACTGGTTCATTTTTTATCCTTAAAAATGTGTCATCGTAACAGCAATCCCAATTCCATAAGGACATAATTGAAGCTACAATTATATCTGTAAAAAAAACGAGTGTGCTTTAGACACGACTGAAGTCAAACTTACGAAACGTAACTCACTGTCTCTTTCTATTTTCATTCACTTATATCTCTATCTCAAATTCCTTTCGCCTCGCCCGATCACACTTTTCGTAACGCTCTCGTCACACATTCACCAGCTTACTCTCCAAGTCAATCGTGTGTAAAGAAAATTATCTTCAATAATAATAAAGTTTTTATTGTAACATAACACAGCTTAGTTGGATTTTAGTAAATACTTGTTATATATGAAAACTAAAATATAATAGAAGTTTGTGAAGAGTACACATTATTGGTTTTTATGGTACAAAGGAAAATCGAATATTTCGATCTTGTTAACATCGGGTTACGTTTTAGCTTTGTCGTCTTAATTCAAAGAGGAAATGATCTCGGTAAAAAATGTGCGAATGTAGGCAATCTTTCAATTACTTTTGTCTGATATCTGAGATCGCTGAGTAATCAAACCGAAAGAGAATTGCAGTATCCGTTCTGAGGAAATCATGGGAAAAAACAAAATTGGTAAAATCTCTTTTCTATAGGTAAAGGCGTAATGAAAAAGGGACAGTGTCACTAGAAGCATTGAATGAGTTATATATCACGTTTGCTAAACGTTTGTATTGATAATATGATAATGAGTTGACTGGATTTTTTTTAAGTTTTCCAAGTCTCTGAAGTAGTTTAAAATTCGAATAGTTTTAATAAAAACTTTTGTTACACTATATGTCACCAAAGACATTGCAAATTAATGATAGCTATCATTTAAAGTGGATAATATTTTAATGAATTATTTGAAAACAATTATAGATATTATATTTACTACTACACAAAGAGTAATTTAAATTATTCAACTTTTTATTTAATGGGATAACTTGGCCGATTGTGAAGTGATTTTATAATTACTTTTTTCGGGATATAGTAGCGCTGGAAAGAGTTTTATTATTGTTGATTTATTTTTCTATTGCTGACGTTATCTAACACCAATGTTTGAAACAAAATGTCTGAAATATTTTAATAATAATAGGGTAAAAAATACATTCACGCTTCACGCTTCAGCCTGTAATATCCCACTACTGGGCACCGACGGCTTAATGTGCTCTCCGAGGCACGGTGGGGAGACCCACAAGGACTGCACAAACACTCAGACCACGGCAAACACCTGTATGGCCAGTAAAAATGTTTGCCATGTGCGGGGATCGAACCCGCAACCGCCAGCGCAACAGATACAATCCATGGCTGTAACCCTTGCGCCAACGCGGCGTCATAAAAATACATTAGTTAATGAAATCAGAAGAAACTACTATCAACAAATTTAGTACAAGAGTTATAGTTGAATATTACGTTAGTTAGAACTGATTAACTAAAATATGAAATACGTCAATCAATGTAAGGGGCAAATATAAATTTTGAATTAGATCTTGCACACTGCTTGATATTTACATTTTGTGTTATTGGCCTTTGTTTACTGAAGGTTTCCTTAATTAATTGAAGGGTAGAAGCAAGAAGGTGTTTCTATGAACAAAAGGCAAAATAATACAAGCGGGAGGTGCCAATATCGAATTTAAGGAATCTCTTATTGAAGAATATCTCTTTATTGTTTCGTAATGAAAGAGAATTTTCAGAGGCTTGTTAATAATTGAAAAAATATTTTCTTTATTTATCAATAGCGTTGTTATTGTTTTTATTATAATTGGCATTATAATTTGTACTTATTAAGTTTGTATAAAGTCACATTTTAATCTTATCGATCAATATTGGTTCAATTAGGACTTATATCTTTCTATATAAATAAATATGAATGTTGCTAAGCGCATAACTCGAGAATGGCTCGACCAATTTGACAAATATTTTTATATGTTGCTTCAGGTCCCTTTTTAATATGAAAGAATATATATATATATATATATTACCTTTTGACAGAACGAAGTCTATCCGGGCAGCTAGTTATAAAAATATCCCTCTGGCACAATTGAAAGCCATTAATCCCAATAATAATAATAAAAATATCAAAATAAAAATATGTAACCACAACAACTTGTTACTGTAATATATCAATAAAAGTTTTACACTGACACAAACTGAGGTAGGGCACAGCAGGAATTTCCTGCTCAAAATATGTAGCAGCCCGACTGGGCAGTACCTCGACCTTACAAAAGATCACAGCAAAATAATATTGTTTTCAAGCAGTATTGTGTTCCTGTTGGTGAGTAAGGTGACCAGAGCTCCTGGGGGGATTGGGGATTGGGTCGGCAACGCGCTTGCGATGTTTCTGGTGTTGCAGGTGTCTATAAGCTACGGTAATCGCTTACCATCAGGTGAGCCGTAAGCTTGTTTGCCGACCTAGTGACATAAAAAAAAAACACTTAAAGGCTCCAACTATAATTTACTCATGTTTTGCGAATTTTAAAAGAGTAACTAAGGAGTTTCTTCTACCGATTGAATGCCGATTCTTCTCAGCAGAATCTACATTCTGAATCGCTGGTAGCTTCACATTAACTATAATTATTTCATTAAAAATAGACAATTTAATTTATGACGGTAATAAATGACAATTCAAAAGTACTTTTAAAGCCTCCTAAAATAAAGTAATTTTTAATTTGATTTTTTTCGGAAACACGCATAATAACTCAAGCCTAAATGCTTAGAACACGAATATCATTAAGGCCGATTTCAATTACACGGACCAGTAGTACAGTGTAGATGAAAAAAATAGTGAAATAAATTCGCATTGTTATAGATTGCTCAAAAAGTCCTAGTTAGATCTCGATTAATTTATACGTGACATTGGCGAAATCATCTGTGCTCATTTGGCACTATTGAAAGGCATTAACCGTGAAGGAGAAGAAGAAAATTTCGATCAAATTTAAATGGGACTACATAACAAGCATCAACTTTCGATTAAAAAAAGAATAATTGAAATCAATTATTTATTTATTTATTTATTACAGTTTACATTTATTGCACTTACAGTTTTATAACCAAGGCGTACAATAAACAAGCATAAATTAATAACACTACAACAAATACATTTAAGAAATAACAATTTATCTTATAATACGAGTATACACATTAACATAATTCTAAATACTTAAAGCAAGATTTAACAAATTCAGACGAATTCATGGCGAATATATCAATACTACTATTGGAGGCCAACATATTATTATGTAAGCGAAGGGCTGACTGCGTTGGGGCGCTCCGAGCAGCTTGCGTATATATATATATTGCGTATCAATACACTTAGTATAAAGTTATGGGGTATAATACGAGTACAACGTAGGTCGAAGAAAAAATAGTCAAAAAATATGCACTATTAGAGATAATTCAAAAATCAGATTCCGATTAAATTTAAATTAGACCACATAACAAGTAAAGCCTATCGAATAAAAAAGAATCATCGAAATCGGTCCACCCAGTCAAAAATTATGAAGTAACATACGTAATAAAAATACATTCTAATTGAGAACCTCCTCCTTTTTTGAAAGTTGGTTAAAAACTTTTTCATAATATACGCTAAGACGTAAATATTACTAAATTTAAACAGTACTTGTTAAGAAAAACATTGAGTGAAAAATTATAAATTCTAGTCAATATCGTTCGGGTAAATATTTTCAAGGCGCCTTATACTAAGCCGCGAGCTCCTTATGAGATTATATTGTTTGTTGATTATTCGTAGAATATTACCTATAAGTTATAATAAACATAACTTACGTTATATATAAATTTAGATATTGTGATGGTTCGCTGCCTAAGAGGGCCGACTCAATATACGGTTTATTAAAATTTTAAGAAGTTGATTGAGAATTTTTCTTGTACTTTTAATTGTGATTTCAATTACATCATACAACGAAGGTTAACGAAAAAATTAACAGTTCTCGATTAAATTTAATTGGACCACAAAATAAAGAATCATCAAAGTCGGTACACCTAGTGAAAAGTTAATGCAGTTAATGCGTGTTGCAGAATAATACAACGTAGGTCGACGAAAAATAGTCAAGTAAATACGCATTATTAGATATAACTTGTGGTCAAGTAATTTTACTTGTCAGATCTCAATGGAATTTAAATAGGGCCACATGATACGTACCACCTTTTAATTGAAAAAAAATCGAAATCGGTCCACCCAGTAAAAATTTCTGAGGCAACATAATTATAAAAAGAAAAAAAAAAACAACGGAATTGAGAACCTCTACCTTTTTTGAAGCGTTTAGAAATAAAACGACTCACCATGTTTATGAGATGAATAATAACTAAATAACTAATTATATAATTAAACTATAACTAAGCGTTCAACTCATAAATATATTTTTCTTTTCACAACCCGTATCTATTATCCACGGTGCCATCTTGTCCAGTCTTCTGACGCGTTCCTCGTTCTTCCACGCAGTCGTTGCCGTCTTGTCGAGTTCTCCTCGTTGTTCTTTTTTCGAATCAAACAAACGGCAATCGCGCATGGAATATTTCATACAGCCAGTATTAATTAATAATTTCAATAAAATATAAAATTATTTATTTTGAATAAAATAACATTATATATTTTTTTAATTTTTTACTATATTACTGAATAATAAGTACCCATCCTACAAAAAGATTTTTTAAATCTGTTATAAACAAAACTATTATGAATCTGTATGTACACTCATAATCTCTCGGCGAATGAAAGTAGTAAAGCATACTGTGTACAAGGAGAAAAAATTACTAGCACTTTTATTCATCAATTCACAGAAGAATAATGAGTACGACAAATTGAAGCCCAATTCATTTCCATAATAGATAAAATCGACACCCTAAAATTTTTTTGCTTGCAATTACATTGCTTTATTTTCAAGAATCTCTAAAGTCACTACAATTTCAGTCACATTTTTAAAACTTAAAATATTATATTTTAATAACACGGTTCAACATGGTTATAACAATTGCATCAGAATCTTCAAGTAATTAATAATTAAACGGCTTCAGCTCTTGGAGAGATGATGAATTGTCTTGATTGATGTCTAACGAAGCGTTCCGATTAGGTTCTTCGGACAAGTGTCTATTAATTAATTTCGTGACAATGATTGTCAGATTGCAGGGGATGTTGAGTTTCTTTACTATTTTTTTATTAGAAAATTGTTATTTTAGTATTAGTCCTAGTAGGTCTCCCCATTGTGCCTCGGAGAGCACGTTAAGCCGTCGCGCGTCGGTCCCGGTTGTTATCATAAGCACCTAATAGCGATCTTATCTCATAGTAGGGAATTTATCCGCCAACCCGCATTGGAACAGCGTGGTGGATTAAGCTCTGATGGACATGGGGAAAAAGGCCTATGCCCAGCAGCGGGATATTGCAGGCTGAAGCGTAGTATTAAGCTATGTAAAAATAAGCTATGTAAAACAGGATATGAAATAGTGTATGTGTGTGTGTGTGTGTGTGTGTGTGTGTGTGTATGCTTCGACACGGGTCTAGAGTACGATAAACGTGAATATATGAATTAATAATTAAATAAAATAACAAAACTCCAAAATCAAAATCATTATTCACTCCGTTTGAAAACATCAAAAACTCTTTTGTTATTAATTTACACGACGAATATAAAAGCACGACCCGTCAATCCATCTGGACGGTTGATGGATCAGCGTTTACGCTAAAAACGGCCATTCACCTTTGGACTTACCGACCTAGCAACGACTGTCTTAACAATTGTTTTGAGAAAAAACTGAATCTGGATTTTAATTTTACGTCAGACGCTATCACATAAAAGCTAATACTATTTTTAAATTTTCTAAGTTATTTAGAAATTAATAGTTTTTTGTATTCATGACTGTTAAAAAGAAAATTTGAAGAAAATATTCAGTAGACGGATGGCAGAAATAATTTTACGATAATTGACACCGCGTTGACGCAACGGTCTCTACACTGGTTTGCGGCTGTTGCACTGGCGGTTGCGGGTTCGATCCACGCATATGACAAGCATTTATATTGGCCATACAGATGTTTGCCGTGTTGTGAGTGTTTGTGCAGTCCTTGTGGGTCTCCCCGCATTGCCATGTACCAGCAGTGTGTTGGATTAAGTTTTGATCCTTCTCCTACATGGGGATGGACGCCAGCTGTGGAATATTAGAGGCTGAAGCGTTACGATTATTTATAATTGAAATCATTATATGTTTTTCTGCGACGACTGTCTTACTGTGAACTGCAACTTTTTATATTGTTCACTTTTTAGACCCTATCTTTATTAAACATAAATCATATTCAGTTGTTTTCTTTTGATCGAGTGATCCCTTTATTATGTATTTATAAGTGATCGTGTTTAATATTAGTTTTTGAACGTAGTAACATTTTGAATGTATATTCCGAACTAGCTGTGCACGCGACTTCGTACGTGTGGAATTTAACAAAATCGTTCAGTTCGCAGAGTTATAAAATAAATATATTTCTCAAACAAAAGTAGTTAAAGTTATTCCTTATTACATCAGCTATCTGCCAGTGAAATTCACGTCGAAATCGGTCTAGCCGTTTCAGAGATTAGCTGGAACAAACAGACGTACACACAGATAGACAAAAATTGTAAAAAAATGTTATTTTGGTAAATGTATCGTGTATACGTCCACATGCAATTAGTAAAAAGCGGTTATTTTAATATTGCAAACAGACACTCCAATTTTATTTATTTGTATAGATATGTAAAGTCGTCAGTCGAGCAGAACACATGAGTTCACGTTGTTTTTGGCGTGAGCTTGTGGAGGCTTATGTCCAGCAGTGGACTGTATAGGCTGTAATGATGATGATGTAAAGTCGTAGTTAGGTTAGGTTATAAACTCTTAGATGGCGAATGCTAGCGCGACCCACCCAGGCGGATAACTGCTAACACGTGGTGGTTTTTAGTCAGTAGGAGTCTGACATAACCCTCTGGCACCTCCGCGCTGGAGGGTATCCATGATGGATTTTCCCCACGTAAAAAAAAAAGGTTATAAACTCTTAAAAGAAACATTTTCTGGAAACTTTAGATTATAAACCGAAGATTTTTTTCGAAGATATTTGTGTTATACTATACACGTATGCGTTTGGTGAATGATAAAACCGACAGTTTTATATTCATCTTAGAACTTTATTTCAAAACTTTCTCTCAATTTTGAAATAAGAATATTTATTAATTCAGTCATCATTCGAAATTAGAATTGTTTTTTTTTTATATAACTATTGTCTAGAACGTAGATAGTTTTTGACTATTCATCTTTTCGGCGAGTCTCATTATTCACTCTTCAGAATTTTGTAGGATAACGATACAATTTGAAACTTCGAATACATTCCACTTTTACTATAGTTGAAGTTAGTCGTGCAGCATTTGTTTAAAGAATCTTTTCAGAAGGATACTTGATATGACGTGTGCTGTAAGTTTGGACAATTTTGTTAAGGAATATGCCAATTATTCTCTGTATTGTACTTTTTGTAAACTTTATGATATAGAAAGTCTGAATAAAATAACTATCATAATAAATTGTCGAAATGAACATTTATGGAATTGACATCGATGTTCGATAAGTCATGTCGTTTTACTGATTACTTGATTTTACCTAATATTTGCTTTATAGCATTTGTTAAATTTCTTTGCCTGAGGAGATTTTTGGTGTCATTGTGAAAAAAGTAAACATGGAGTTTTGTTAAGAGCAAGTCTTTAAAAATAGCATTTTGCTAATCGAGTTGCTTTTTGATTGATTGACGTAATACAAATTATACATTATTTATAAATATATAATATACAAGTATTGCTACGTGGTTGAAATTTTTTACACACAACTACGATTTTAAACGTTTCCACGGATTGAAACATGTTACTAGTGTGACATAAGAAATAAGTAGAGTTAAAGCCTTACCCCTATTCCACTATAGTAGATACATGATACCTAGCTATTGCGGGTTCAATTCTTGCTCAGGGTGGATTTTGTATTTGTACAAATACTTTTTTCGGGTCTGGTTAGCTGTCTTTGTTGGTATCCTCACCGTATCACATTAAGCTGTTAGTCCCGGTTGTTATCATAGACGCCTGATAACGATTATTATTCATAGTAGGGAAATATATCCGCCAATCTGTAGTGTAGCAGAGTGATAGCAGAGTGATGAGAGTGAGATCTTTTAGCAAAACATAATTATGATTTTTTTTTTACGAAGCTACTGAAAAGGTGAATATGATGACATTGATGAAATTAAAAAAAAAGCAAGCGCGCGTCTCCGAGTGTAAAATAAAACATAAATAACAACATTTAATCATGAAAGTGCATGAGACGACACGGTACGAAAATAAGATTAGTAAAAACAACTTGATTCACCAACGCCTCAATGGAATAAATTTAAACTTTATAAATACGTTTAAAAGGTATGATTAATATGTTTTAAATGTATGATATTAAGTTATTTTAGAAAAAATGTTATTAATTAATCTAACCTTTCCAGAGTTTATGAAATATTTATCCGATTTTTTGTTAGTTTTACTTTATAAAGATTGTTTTTAGATATATGGGAAATAATGTAGTGCAGTCTGACCAATATCAGCATATTAAATAGAAACAAAATTGAAAATTAAAAAAAATATCTTTAATTTTCAAATTTAATTTTTAAGTATGGCATTGTAAGAAATATGCTTGAGTAGACCAACTTAGGCTCTGAAATAAAATTGTGTCATTAGAGTTTCATGGCATTGCGTTATGGCTTATTTTAACGGTAATCATTACATTAAGGTCCTCAATATACAGTCTTTTTGAATGAGATATAATTTTAAAATTCAGACTGACAGACTAATGTTGGCAACTTCCATTGGCGGCAGTAATCACTGTCTTTTGTGTCCCCTGTAGTTATACAAAAAGAGCTGAAGTCAGTACTTAAGATCAAGTCAGTACGTCAAAATATTCATAACACGTCTGTACGCCATAACATTACCTATGTCAGGACATAAACGCAAATGTATACAGAAACATTTAACTAAGCGGTACGAACGGAATAGCTAAGTGCGAGCTGTCACCGGAACTAATGATATCATTTCGAGCTCTCGCATTTACAATAAATGAATCGTCAGAGGCTGTGATTTCGGATTTCCGCTGTATTTTTAACCGACGTTCACGACTGCTTAGTTTCGACTGGTAATGATGTTATTGCAAAAACGTTCTTAGGATCCTTCTCAAACGTATTTTTTTTTTGTAATTGAATGAAACTAAACTTGAACGTATGTTAATGTCTCATAGCAGGACAAAAGCCTTTACTTCTTGTGGAAAAGGCTTTAAGCTTAATTTAATGTACGGTGTATGTTTCTCAAGAGCTTGCTAGCGGATAATTATCCTAATATGAATAATTATTGCTCTTAGGTATTCATGATAACAAATTAATGAGGTCTTCACTTGTACCTGCGCTACTGTATTAGTCCCCAGGTCATAGTGTAATAGCATAAATTAAGACTATAAATAAGAACGCAAGGATTGCACAAACACCCAGACCAGGATAAACATCTGTTTAGCCAATAGAAATGGTTGTCATGAGCGGGGATCGAACCCGTAACCGCTAGCGCAACAGCCACAAACCAGTGCTGTGACCGTTGAGCCAACGCGTCGTGGTATGTATATAGTTTATAAATATATGTAGTTTTATTTAAGCTTCTCCTTTGTGTAAATAAATATTACCAGAGAAATAATTATATAATATATAAATATAAGCAATTTAAAAAAAGAGAAATTCTGTAAAAATGTTTTCACTTCGAATCATCGAAATACGTTTGTGTCAAATATAATTATTTATAAAGCAAAAAAATTTGCTCATAACTGACATAATGAAATTAAAGTATAAAATGAATTTTGTATGTTAAAGGCTTTTATAAAAGAAAAAGTGTTTTCAAGTCAAATAAATGAAATAGAACACGGAAGACTGGGTCGCAAGAAATATTGTTACGTGTTAGGGTTCGAAGGATTTGGAGAGAAAGACCTGCTGACTCTTTTCAAGACTTTATTCACTAGCACTAGGTCCAACACAAAGCACTAGGTTCAAACACTAAGCACTAAGTTCAAACACTAAGCACTCACAATGTCCTCAGTCGTAGCCAATGTCGTAGGTTTCGCTGGTACCACTCTTGATCACTAGTTTTCACTCGTGAAGTCGCCTCGAAGATCGCTCAAACTGAACTGCACTCGCTCGCCTCCCTGCGGCTATTTATATCGGCCGACACGAGGCCCAGACCATTCTGGAAAGTTCGCGCATGTGCCCGGTTTTCGAGACTATACTTCTACAAAGTTCCACAGTAGTTCCTCTAACGCCATCTAGTATTGAGTAGAGAGTTTCATGCGGTCTCTGTCTTTGTGTGGTTTCAATGGTTGCCGCTAGATGGCGCTAGTTTCTTCGAGTGTTCGTAACAATATAATTACCTAAATAAACAACGCAATGTAACACGGTACAATCAATAACTTCAGAAATCAGAGCTTCATACTTCATTATATCAAAAAATATGTATCTTTTGTTTAACAATTGGAAGACACGTTTATATTCAAATCGAGTTTTCTCTTTTTATGTAATAATAACTTTTACTCCGATCGACGTGAATTGAAGGAAGCTAAATCTAAGATTGATTTTTTCGAGGATGGATTTACTTAATGGATTGATTTCTAGATCTGAAAGAACAACTAGCTTTACGATATAATAATTTGAGATATGTTTGTCGAAATTTTTATGGTTGTAATAATAGAAATAAGAAATATTTTTTTGGCATTGCTACATTTTCTGTTTTATGTTGTAATCTTTTTTTAATAATAGACCTTATATATATTGTACATTAAGTACCTCATATGTTGTGATTTGATTCTACTCAAAATGTGAAGAGAATACATGGCCAAGGATGCTGAAATAGGCGATGGCTACCTCCTTTGTTTCCCGAGGTTGTCATTTCCGGGTGTTGTATCATCTTTTCTTGGTAGTATCAATCCACTGGTGTCTCCTCCACTTTATAATGGTTATCGCCATCGATAGCTGCGTTGTGCCTTCTCGACGGTGACAATAGGAGCTCCCAAGATTAGGGACGTCCTTCCGGCGGTTTTGCATGTAGCGGGGCGATCCCTATATTGTATGGTCGATCATTAGACCCAAAGCAAGCTACTAGAAAGCGCTGTTAAATAATAGCTGCAAATAATAATTTTAAATGAGTGCGAAAAGCGTTAACATTGGATCTTCCTAACATTTACGTTTAGTGTACTTTTTATCTCTACTATCAGCATAGAGGTTAGCTTTACAATGGTGGTATTCAGTTGCCATAGCCTATAGACGCCTGCAACACCAAAAGCATCCCCGACTCTCTCCAAGAGCTTTCTACCTTTCTCACTACACGTACACATACACGTTACTTGAGAACAGTATTATTTAGCTGTGATCTTCTGTGAAGTTGAGATACTGCCCTAGACGGCCTTCTCCAGATTTTGATCAGGATATTTTCTGTTGTGTCCTACCTCGAAAAATACGTCTTTCATCTTATTGGTTACTAGCGACCCGCCCCAGTTTCGCACGGGTGCAATGCTGATACTAAATATACTACAGAGTGTCTTTATTTATAGTGTGAAGCTAGCTTATAGCATGGTTATTAACATAATAACAAAAACATTCAAATATGCGTCGTTACATTACACGTTGTTATAGAATGTGTTGAAGAAATAAAGGTTCACTGCTCGTTCCCCGTAGGTGATAGCGTGATAATATGTATCCTATATGTTGACCTGACTTCTTAATAATATTTGTGCCAAAATTGAAGTAAATACATGCAGTACTTCTTGAGTTTATCGATTGTAGATCACACCCCAATTATTCGTTTAAAAAATATTCAATGTACAGTTTTAACTTTCCTACCATTTTATTATAATTATGTATAGATTACTGTTCACATATATGAAAAAAACATTCTCCACAAAACTTATAATTTAAAGATAAAAAGAAAACAATTTAAAATTCGAATATCAAAAATGGTACGATTCGTATCAATGCCTATTCCGTTTCATTTAGAAGTGAAATTGTTCCAGTGTGTGGAATATCGGAAATTTCAAGGCTTGAAAGACACAGAGTAATAGTTCGTTTCAGCTCGCGAGGCTCGTACGAATCAGACAGTGTTTGCCCAATCACAGTCGCAAACACAGTGTGCACACTAAGCTTTAAAACCGCAGGTATACCAACGTAGATAATTTAAATCTTTAATTGTCATACATATTCTATTAATAGAGTGATTTGATGAAAATTTATTCTAAAATGTTTAATTGATTTGAAGCGCTTGGTTTATGGTGTAATGAGATGATTAGTAGGTATATGTCATTACAGTAAATAGGGGATTTGATAGTTGTTTAATAAAACTATATGTATTGTAGGGTATATTGCACATTATTTTTTTTAAAGTGAGATATTCTTTAAGCGACAGTGATAATAAAAATACATAAAAGATAAAATAACGATTTTCATCATCATCATCATCACTTCAGCCTATCGCAGTGCATTGCTGGATATAGGCCTCCACAAGTTCGCACCAAAAGTGGCGCGAACTCATGTGTGTTGCCCATAGTCACCACGCTGTACAGGCGGGTTGGCGACCGTAGGGCTGGCTTTGTCGCACCGAAGACGCTGCTGCCCGTCTTCGGCCTGTGTATTTGGAAGCCAGCGGTTGGATGGTTATCCCGTAACCACACAGCCATAGCTATAGCAGCAAATAGTTTTCCATTTTTATATATATTTGAAAATTTTTTGTATTTTAAAACGGTTTCTTTATGTATTTCTGATAAAACTATTTACAATATTGATATCGTAGTGCAAATTTTATCGTTTAAAGGATATTTTAAAAATTTCAATACTCACACTATAAGGCAAATGTAAAAAAAAATGTGCCCTTGTGAAATAAATACAAAGTATGTGCTTAACTTAGCAATCATTTATATTACAAAAATAGTGTGCGTATTTTATTCTATACTTAATCTAAAAAAAAAAATATATATATATATTATAACCTTTTTGCTCACAGAAATAGTTTATTTACTTTTATATTAAATGGAAATTTCCTACGAAAGTATATAATATACTAATATGAGAGATTTTCATGAGCTGTTTACATAACAGTGTTTATGAAACCAAAAAAGCCTTATTACAAAATTTACAATCGTTGATACGACTACATTTTATTAATGTATTCGTTTCTTTGAAAATGAACATATAAACCTAATATTTACATACAAAATTTTTATACTTTCCTCGATTCTTTCATCTAACAGCATTACAATTTGAGTCTTATCTCTTTTGTGATAAGGTTGCATTTGGTTTGTTGATGTTTGCTAGTGGGAAGTACTGTCTTGACCTCAAAGCAGAGCAAAATGAAGTGAGTTTTGTTAGGGTCGCAAATGTAGAGCTAATATTTTTCTTAGAAACGGATGCGCATTGGCGAGGCTCTATTTTAAAATTGAAATCAAATATTGTTTTATCGAACTATTAAGGAATGATTTAAGTGTGTTTATTGAGTTCCATTCAAATAAGTTTGTAGAAACAATTAAAAAAACGAGTGTGCTTTAAAGCAGAAGTGAAACTTCTAAAGTGAAACTTCGGCACAGTAAGCCTGCACTGTTTCTTAGATATACGAAACGTAACTGGCTATAAGAGAAAGAGAGAAAGAAAATATGTGCTCGCACTCCTCTCTCTTGCTCCGTACGCCTCGCGAGAGGCCTAGACTATACCACATCACTATACTAATGTTTTATTTATTTATTTATTTATTTATTTATTTATTTATTTACGTACAGAACAGGTTACAGCCATTAAAAGATACAGAAATAGTTCATACATAACATAATATCTAGGTTGAAACCCTTTAATGTGTACGACATACAGTAACATAATACATTAAGCAGAACAGAAGTGGATGGAATGCGATATAATACATATATAAATTTAAACTTAAAAACTAAGATTGCTTAACAAGTTATATTTATTAAAATTTTGGTTTTGAAAGAAGCGAGAGAACAGTGATAGATGTCTATATCGATACACGTACTGACAAGCTGGTTGTACTGGCGACACATACGAGATAAAGGATTATAATAAGAGGTGTTATTACGATAAATGTCAAGAGAGAACACCTTAGGCCTTCTAATACGGTAGTTTATGTTAAAGTTAAGTTGAGACAGCAAGTCAGCAAGTCAATGAAGTAATTAATTATTTTGTAAAGTGTCATAAGATCTAAATATTTACGACGACAGGCTAGAGATATCATTTGGAACTTTTTCATTCTTTCTTCGTATGTGTGGAGCTCACGGTGTAGGTCGAGACGAAAGCAGACCGATTTAAGAAAACGCTTTTGTATTCCTTCTATACGATTAACATGAACGGAGTAATTTGGCGACCAGATCACAGTGTTGTACTCTAATATGCTTCTTACGAGAGCATGATACAAAGCTAAATAAGATGAAGCATTTTTAAAAGGTTTAGCCACTCTTAGAATGAATCCAAGTAAACTTGAAGCTTTTTGGTTAATAAAGTCATAATGCGTACGAAAACTTAATTCTTTGTCAAAAATAACACCTAAGTCTTTGATTTCAGTTTTACGGGATAAATTATAATTTTTTATGGAATAATTAAAATTAATAGGGAATTTCTTTTTTGTGAAAGAAACAACAAAGCATTTGTTAACATTAAGGTCCATCTCATTCACATCGCACCATCTTGCTATGGTATCTAGATCTTCTTGGAGCTTCTTAGCATCGCTGATGCAAGTAATGGTCTGATAAATTTTTAAATCATCGGCATACAAAAGACAGGGACTTTTTAAGCACACCGTAAGATCATTCACAAAAATATTAAAAAACAATGGGCCTAAATGTGACCCTTGAGGAACGCCGGATGGTACCGTAAAGACAGATGAAAGTTCACCTTTTAGAGCAACCAACTGAGTTCTTCTGCTTAAATAAGATTCCACCCATCTTAAAAGATTACCATGAACACCATATCGTGCCAACTTATGTGTTAAAATGGAATGATTGACTCGATCAAAAGCTTTAGAGAAGTCAGTGTAGATTGAGTCAACTTGCCCACACTTAGCAAATACTTTACACAAGTAACTCTTGTACTCCAACAGATTACTCGTAGTCGACCTACCCTTTACGAAACCATGCTGATTAGGAGATAAAGAAGATTTAAAATGATTATATAGCACATCATAAACAATTGACTCAAACAATTTGGCACAGCAAGACAAAATACTTATAGGACGATAATTTTCGCAACATGATTTGTCACCTGATTTAAAAACAGGGACAATATGAGCTGTTTTCCACAGTGTAGGAAACGTACCAGACTTTAAGGATTTATTGAAAAGAACACATAAAGGAACACAAATTGTTTTAATACAACGCTTGTATACAACAGGAGGGATACCGTCCGGTCCCGATCCCTTGCGTTCATCAATATTTTTAATTTTAAGCTTGATTTGATGTTCATTTACGGCCAAAAAATTAATGGAATCATTAGGTTCCGGATAGTTTAGAAAGTCTAAATGTTGAGCGCAATTGGCCGAGTTATTAGAGTAAACAGAACTAAAGTATTTCGCAAATAAATCGCATATTTCTTTTCTGCTAGATGCTTCATTACCTATATAATTCATGGTGCTGGGGATATTGCTATTGCTACATTTTTTATCTCGAACATAGCTCCAAAATGACTTTATATTGCAACATAGGGACTCCTCAATCGTCTGCAAATATTTTCTATAACAAGATACCATTAACTTCTTACTCCTCGCACGCAGCATGGCAAATGCATCATAATCTCGAGGGTTCTTAAACTTTTTATATAATTTGTGAAATTTGCGTTTTTCTTTTAAACATCGCTTTAAGCCACGACTAAACCAAACTGGGAATGCCGAAGAATGAACATCAGTCATCGGAGTACTTTTTCCTATCAATCTTATCAGTTCCTTATAAAATTGTTGGACATCGACATCAATATCTGAAGAACTAAGTATTTGCTGCCAGTCAGTCTGCTCGATATCTCTGTTTAACTCATCAAAGTTACATTTATTATAATTATAACGCTTGCACCGCTTACGATCAAGAGTTTTGGAAGCCGAAGGCATAGTGATAACTGTAACAAGAGCAGGATGATGGGAGTCCGGTGAACACAATGGTTCAGCCTCACACGTGTAGCATTCAATTGAGGATAAAATAAGATCGAGGTACCGATTGTTGCGATTAGGAATACCATTGAACTGCACCAAGCCACACACATTCACAAACTCAATCAAATAGTTAGCTTTATTATCTTGAGGAGATACCGCAGAATAGTCCAAGGTGTCCCCATTTTTCAACCATGTAATATGTGGTGTGTTAAAATCACCAATTAAAACAAACTCGTCCGTTGATTTTGCATCCATTATAATTTTAGTACACGAGTTATAAAATAGCTCAAGCAGATCAGAAGAGATATCCGGTGGTAAGTAACAAATACAAATATGAATTGATTTATGAGAGTCATTGTTCGGCAATACAGTTATCCATAAATCTTCAACCATACTATCCCAAGAATAGCGCCTAATAACATTATGCTCTCTCTTAATACCCAAGAGCACACCACCCCCATCCCCCTTTTCTATACATGTTGTACAACGATCTCTGCGAAAAATATTGTAGCGTGTATCGAGTATTTCATTATCATATACGGAATTATTGAGATTGGTCTCAGTTAAGCAAATTACATCATAATCATTGTTCAAAACATTAGAATATATTTCATTCATTTTAGTTCTAATCCTATTAACATTCTGATAAAAAATTTCCATGATAAAAAAGCAAACTAGTACAACTGAAATGAAATATCCTTATAGAAAAATAAAATAAAATAAGAGGTTGAATTTTTAAGGCTTCTGAAGCTTATTTAAAATTTCATGATTCTTTATCCAGATGGCAGGACTATCATCGTCACGTCTAGCGAAAATCTTTCCAAAACGTACCCATACATACTTATAATTATGAGATTTTGTTAATTTACGAGATTCAGAGTATAACATTTTTAAAGTTGGTGAAAGATGTTCGCTCATAAATATTTTCTGATGTTCTCCATTGATGTCCAAATGGGTTGATCCTAGTCTATCATTACGATTTATACCACTAGTCATTGACTCATCAAGAGGTTTATTCAATTTAAAAATAATATGTCATAATTAAAGCAACACACACCCAAATAATTAATAATAGTTAAAAAAAAGTAAAAAATGTCTCTTAAAAAATAACCAACCTAAAAAGAAACACTATGTACTGACGACCCCTAATTAGGATAATGGAATAATTTTTTTTACTAAAGAGGATATAGAACATTTATTAGCAACTTATGGAATAATCTTATCAAATTAGTGTATTGTCATCGGTCCTCGATAAGTCTATTAAGTTTTATGATTATATTAAATGAAATCTGAACGTTTGAAGTGCGTCAAAACGAAGTCCAAAAGAGTCGGTTATAAACATACAAATATACAGATGAAGCTACTAAAAAGCGTGTAAAAAAAATCGTATTTGAAACACGTAGATAAAATCATATATATTAATACGCTAAGGTTAAGACGTTTGCCTCCCGTTTTTGAAAAAAAAAACCTCACAAGTACTCCACATACATTATATATCATTTTATAGATAATTGTTTGCTCTACCGGTATCCACAACTAAAAAAAAAATATGGCTTTTGTTTTTGTAAATTAATGAATTATTAAAATAATATATATGACGGCTTTAATTTTGTATCAACATGATTGACGGTCGGTAAATTTTTTGTTCAATTTCAAATCAACTCACGTATAAATACTTTTATGTAAATTTGTATAGTAATAATTATTATTCTTATTTAGTACGAATTATTCGCACAGGGATAGCTAGTTCCTCTTATTTTTATATTCTCAAAAACAAAAATTATTCGAGATCTGACGAGTTATTTTTGAGTAATTCTTAATAATGCTTAAAAATATATAACAATAAAAAAAATTCGACTAACTAATTTTTATTACTTGTCGATAAAAATTGAAGTCGGGTTTTTTTTTTAATTTGCGAACACACAACGATTTAATTAAACTCACTCACACATTTCACTTATTTCATACACTTGTGAAAACTTTATCAAGTACTTCACTTTTAAAAGTATTTCCATTGAAGCAACGTCGGCGCTAATTAATACAAAAGAGTAATCAAATAAAAGAAGATACGCAGCCTGTGACTTAAAATACTGTTATTAAAATAACGGAAGAACCTTAACGATGGAAATTTTGAAATAAAAGTTATCTAGAAATAATGAACTAGTAACAAACATTAATTTTAGCTGTGTGAAAATATTTCGAAATATGTAAGTTTACCATTCGGAGTATAACCTTTTTGAATAAAACTGCGTTGAATTTCGTGCAAAATTAATGAGTAAAATAATGTTTGTATTTAAAATAATATTGCTCAGGTTTTAGAACTGTTAAGCAAATCCTGCAATCCCAATTCAATGGTCATATTATGTGAAAAATGAATTAATTAGAACATTCTAAACATTCGTATGATTTATTTTTGTGTTACCCACACATTAGCTAATTCTATTCATTCAAAAATTCTAAGCATGTTTTTTAATATCATATCAAAAATCGACCGCTCCAGCGGCAATCGAACCTGCATCTCCGACTAACCGTGTCGGTGCTCTAGCCAATTAAGCTATGGAACGATGTATCTGCTGGATCGAAATTTTTGATATGACGATTTTATATTCGGTCTATTTTATGATATTAAAAAAAAAATGTTTAGAATTCCTAATGTGTGGGTAACACAAAAATAAAAATCGTACAAATTAAAAAAAAATGTTTAAGTAGAACAGAACAAATTGAGAAATAAGGGTATAACGTTCCTCTTAAGATTATACATCCATTACCCAGGGGTCCGTAAGATTGATTGCAGTTTGTGAAAGTTGCATCGGTCAAGCTAAGCCAAGAACCACGAGGATTAAAGAACAAGTGAAAGCAATAAAAACAACAATAAACAGAGTTTTACGAAGTTACACAATCGGGATTGAGCCATTGGGTTGAAGTTTATATAGCTAGAGATCTTTCTAACGAACTCTAGTATATAATAATAAAATAAAAATGTATTAAGATTTGCGGTTTTGCTTGCGAAGTCACATTATTTTTGAAGCTAAACTTCTGTAGGCACGTTTGACTTGGAGAGTAAGCTTGTGAATGCGTGTCGAGAGCGTTATGAAAAGTGTCATCTGGCGAGGTGAACGGAAGTTAAGAGAGAAATATAAGTAAAATGGAGCTAAAAAGTTTTACTACAGTCGTGTGGTCTAAAGCACACTCGTTTATTTTTGGTACTTGTTTGATATATAGGGTTACTGCTGTAGTTTTATGTTAACAGGATTTTTATGGTTACTTTCCCCGTTACTAGACTTTCTAGCCCATTGGATTACAGCTGGCAGCGACTTTGCTTTAAGGGTTCTACTCCAGTCTTAGAGTAAGATTTATAAATATTTTATATTTATGTAAATTTATTAAAGGATATACATATGTCGATCAGCTGATGTCTAAAATACAGTCATTAACTTACCTACTTTAGTAGTAGGCGACCATGTGTCTGTGCTGTGTGACACTCTGTTTTAAGACATAAAAAATTGTGTGTAACTCACAATTATCTTATATGTATACATAAATGAATGTTGCTAAGCGCATAGCTCGAGATTAGCTCGACCGATTCGGCTAATTTATTTTTTTGAATCTTCCTTAAGGTCCACGGAAGGTTTTAATTAAAAAAAAAAAAAAATAAAAACAAATAAATTTACTATTAACTTTGGACAGAACGAAGTATGTCCGGGCAGTCGGTTTTATATAAAATTACTAAACATACAATACATAAACCTAACATAGTAAACCAGCTGATCAGCTTTGAAAATGATAAATAATTCAATAATTATAAGATGGCCAAAAATGTATTATACAATTGTAAGTAATTTATCACAAATGTCAATCTCAGACGCTCTAAGAGAACGCCTCCTAACTTTCAATGTCGTGTTGAATGACCATTAAATTTGGCAATAGTTTCCTAAAATTTACTTCACTTTTAACCCACAGTAGTTTACTCTGTCCAAACACGCATGTATTTAAAATTTCGAACAATTTTGTTAAAAAGTATTCCATATGTGTCCAAGTTAAATATTATGGTCTGTATGCAACCAGTCCATAGCACATCATTCTTGCAAAAGTAAATAAAGTGCATATTTCTGAATTTCTAATAATCTTTTTAAAAAAATAAATATAAAAAGCCTACATTATTTATATACTCAATGGTATGAATTTGTAATAATCTGTACATGAATTCGAAATGCACCAGTTTTCCATACAAACCTGGGTCGTATTTTGCTGAAGAAGTATTATGGAATATTTTCGAAATTGGACATTTTACTTGAAGCTAATAAGATAAGGCACAAAAGAAGAGGATATTGATAATCTAATTCACTTAAATTTTCTCAAGTCTGCTTGAAAACTTGTCACATATTATGTAATCGAAGATAGCATTGTGATGAAACCTTGAAGGTTTTGAGAAAATACAATATATAGGCATATATATCTATCAGTCAGCTACGTACAGGCCTATGCCCAGCAGGACTTTTCCACTGGTACAGTACATTACAATACAATAAATTCCCACTCTTATTTCCGTCGGACATGGTTTTACGTACAAAATTCATTAGTACTGTACGTTCAACCGCTGTTAATGGTTTTTCGCGTAACTACCAAATGAACTCGTAAAAGTTCCGAAACTCGAAACGCAATGTTTGAAAATACTCTTGTTTGACAAATATACGTATGTGTTACTTGTTGGATATACTTTATTTTAATTGCTTTTTTGTATGTTTTAAACGAATGGGCGCGACAAAAACGACAGTCAAATTCAATGATAGGTGTGAACGCCAGAATTCATTTTTGCTGGGTATAATTCAGCCTGTAACATCCCACGGCTATATATATATATATATTATATCTTTACGTTACCCTAATTCATGAACACTCAAACTTTTAAATCAGTTCCTGTTACTCCTCATAGTGTAACGAATATAAAAGTTTATAAAGAGAGTCGAATTTGCGACAGTATATTCAAATATGAAAGTCTCTAAAATTTGATAAAACAAGTTATGTAATAAGTATAAGTTTAAGAAATAGTTAAAAAGTTTGAAGTTGTATAATACTTCTTTATCGATACATTATTTTCAACTTCAAACAGCTTTCAAATTTATATATATTAGAATATTCAGAATATCAGAATTCAGAATAAAGGGTTTCTTAAAAATATCACAAAGTGGATCATTTATGAATAATGAGGAAATAATTTAACTTTTGATTTTAAATGACAATTTTTCAACGTTAGTAGTTGAATTACCATAATTGGAGAGATAGTAATAAAAATTCCGAGCGCAGTGAGGATTTAAAACTTATCCAAATTGAGTTTACTGCATATTAACTTTTTAACTTACTTTGAAATTTAAGTCTAAAATCCTTTGAAGTTTAGCATTAGTTCAGATAAATCAGTCACGAGATTATCTTGATTAACTCTACGTTTTTAAGCTGTGTGGTTACGGCAGAAACGAATATAGCCAACCCCTCTCTTCCCGTGGGTGTCGTAAGAGGCGACTAAGGGTTAACACAGTTCCACTACCACCTTGGAACTTAAATAAACGACCGATGGCGGTATAACCATCCAACTGCTTTACTTTTACGAAAATAATAATGACTTTAAAGTTTTATTTTATAAAAAAAAAAAACAATTCGAAAGTGCTCATGGGACCTGTTCTGATTTTGATTGACTACTGGACCCTTATAAGAAGCGGCATTAGCTTTTTAAAAACTTATAATAGCCTGCTTTGGTTATCTCAGTACGATATTATAAATTAGTAACCCAAAAAAAGGTTAAAATAAATCAGGAAAAATTAAAAATAAAATGAAAAATGTTTGTTGACATTTGTTACAAAGAGCCTTAGGTGGGTTTAACACACCCGCTTGCAACTTCAACACTTTCCATAAAGTTTCCAAAGCAACACTTCCTTACCTTCAGCCACGCAACTACTCAGACACACAGAGCATAATAACAATTCGGTACCTATTAATATGTTCATACCCAACCTTACGCTCGCGCGGGTTGACAACCTCGTAGTGCACGTAGCAACAAGATCTAAATATGTATTAAAAAGATAACATCAAGGGTTCCTTTCTTTCCCAGACCCCCAAGGGGTCGCTCGCTCTCCCTAAGGCGCGTGACAGCGCGCTCTCTCGCCGAGGCCTCGATCAGCCGGTGTGGGGACCATGGCCACCCTGGCCTTTGTCGACTCAGGTTGGCACTGTCCGCCCCGGGCTACGCCTGGGGAGCCTGGTGGCGTGAGGAGGTTGCGCCTTTGGGGCGCGGTGCCCGCGGGGGCCAGCGGTTGATGGGTTGGGGGATTCGTCGTCTGTATTGCACGGTCCCAAGTTGGGGAAGGCGCACTTCGTGTTCGAGTGCGCCTTCTGAGGTGCTTTGCACCTCGGTGGGCCCATAAGGGCAAGCTGCGGTCGGTTTGCGGAAGCATGTTACAGTGTCCCCGCGACCCCGCCACATAGACGCATCGGCAGAACCCACGGCGGTATTTATTCAGTAGGAGTTTGAATCCCCTCTGGTGCCCCCGCGCCGGAGGTTGTCCATGAGAATTTTGATTTTCCACACGCTAAAAAAAGGTTCCTTTCTTTATTAGTGCCTGATTGATAGTTATATAGCCAGAAATAATAAAATATTTGATCCTAGTAGAAATTAGCTTAATATTAATCAATGAAAATGATAAAGAGGATGCCGTTACGCCTAGCTGTCAAACGCTAGATACCAATTACGAAATAATCGTATTTTAAGCTTACTGTAACTCAAATCCTTGCTATAGAACAGCTTAAAGGTGTTATTTGTCTCAATAGAAACGGATAAACTTATTTCCGAAATAATTGAAAGCCATTAATTCCGAAAGTAAATTCCGTTTCAATTAATACAGAACTTTGGAAATGTCAAGATGTTTTTGTGTTCTTCTGCAAACTTAAGGTTTGCTCATTTTGTTTATCGCCTAAAATAAATTGCGGGGAACTTTGTTTCGAATTATAAATAAAGCGTCTTTTGAAAGGACGTACAAAACAATAATGCCACAGATTCTTACCTACGAATAAATTATGCGTAACAAAACTTTTATATATCAAAAATAAATGTACTTACCTAATTGGTAACATAGCTGGATTATAATAAACAAAAGAGAATTAAAAAGTTATGGTTTAAGTTAATCGAAATATATATGACGATGGATTTACACTGAGATCTCATTAATTGACTGCTATACAGATGATCCTGGGAATCAATCCCTCTTAGACAAATATTTGAAAAGGTCCAAGCAGATGTGTTGGTTGGAGGTTGAAACCTTGTTTATATTCATATTGATTGTTTTCCGTCTTGTTCCACCATTGTGAAGGCACGTAAAGCTGTCGACCTTGGTTGTTATCTCAAACACCATATGTAAAATACTACCAATCTCTTTGTGGGGAAATTATCAGTCAACCCAGAATAGTGAAGTAAGGTAGACTAATCTCCAGCGCTTCTCCTGTAAGTAAGATCTTCTTTACCACGGTTGAGTTAAAAAAGATTTTAAAAGTTACTATTTCTTTATCATTTTCGGGATTCAATCTAACATTAAGTCCAAGAGCCTTCTTTTGTAAGAAGAATTAAATGCATATTATTTTAATTTAAACTTATAGACACTTGTATTATATTAATTAATAATTAATAAACGCTTCACACTCAACGGCCGCCAGTAGGATTTTCTCCTGTGTTGGGGGTCCGGAAACACACACAATACACAGGCACAAAGCCCACACCACGACAAACATCTATATGGCCGATACAAATGTCTGTCGTGAGCGGAAATTGAACCCGCGACCGCCAGCGTAACAGGCAGTGCTATGACCGCTGCACCAATGCGTCGTCAAATTGTTTCTAAACTACGATTCAGCCTGTAACATGTGAGATATTGCTGATACTGGGCGTAGGATTCTTAGAGGAGAAGGACCAGAACTTAAATCCACCATGCTGCTCAACTGCGGGTTTGCGGATATATCTCTATTATGATTAATAATAACTATCATGTGTATACGATAACAACCAGGATCAAAAGGTTAACGTGCTCTCCGAGGCACGGTAGAGAGACCCACAAGGAACCCAAACCGGAAAGAAATATTTGTACAAATACAAATATCCATCTTGAGCGGGAATCGAATCCGCAAACCACCGGTGTTTGGGATAGTACGTTGCGCATGCACCTTAACACCAGAGCGGTTGTTCCTTAACTAATTAAAAAAAAAATTGATGAAGTCATAATTATGTCTACGCTACAATGGAATTGAAATTAGACGAAATTGCTTTTAAAGTTTATTATTTTATAATTATCAAATTTTCTGTGCATCCAAAAGGAAAATGGTAAATTGAACAATGAAACTAAAAAAAATAGATCACTGACCTAAAAAAGTTCTTAAAGTCGATATTATTATAAAAACCATAAAAATGGAAAAGAAATCGAGCCACGTTATCGAAAGAAAACAAATATAATCACCGATTTCGTGTTAAAAATATATTACGGATTATATTTCGTAAGAAAAAGAAATGGCGGCACGGTCAGCGCCCTATTTCCTAAAGATGTAAATCTTAAGATTTCCGAACCATTGATCATCGTATTCATACCAAGAATTTGCGCATAAACACGAGTGCTTCAGATTTCTGTAACGAAGATCAAATTGCGCGTAAGTGACTTGTGTGTGAATGATTTTAATACTTTTTCGAAATTTTTTACGCGTTAAAAATCGAAACTTAAGTTATAAAACTTGAGTTTTATTACGTACGAATTCCTTTGGGTGTGGCTTCGGAGACTTTGTATGACTTGTTTCTTTTCTGTCTTCGGACAAATTATTTAATTAATACAATAAAAAGCAAGCTTGGTAAGCGTAAAATGCGAATTGTATGCGTAATGTTGCATCGTTTGAAACTTGACACCCCGTACATTAATTACCGCGTTATCTCTACAATGAAATATTAGCAATTAAGGGCTTATGGTACACGATATGAGGAATTATCTCTGATTCCATGGGATGGAAGGAGGCGCACGATCGTTAAAGAACTCTTCATATTAAACGGGATTCAGTGCAGAGATCAACGACTAACGGTGTTAATTAATCCCTATGGATTGATATAAAAACTTGCAGCTGCTTTACTCTTTTACACTGCTTCGCTCTTAGTGTGAACATCCCTTAAGACTATGTCTATGTGCTATGTCACTGTTTACGTTTGTCAAGTTGGATTTAACGTTCATGCTATTTTTTATATTACAGATAACAATGTAAGTTTGTATATTGTATCATTGAAGGTGTACTTTAAATAATAATTTAAAAATATATAAATAACACAATTTGAAGTTTTAAAGTCAAAGGCGACAAATAACTTGAAACTATGATGGATACAAATATGTCATAATGTCAGACAAAAACGGTATGACTTATCCTATGCCAATCAGACACACTATAGTTTAAAGAGGAGAGTATTGTCCATAGAGATAGAGTAAAAAGTACCCAAACTCTACTGAAATCCACAACTAAATAATATTGCTTCACAGTAATGTTGTCATTCTTTGGTAAGTAAGTTGGCCAAAGCTCCTGGGGAAGTCGAGTGTTAGGGTCGGCAACACGCTTGCGATGCTTTTGGTATTGCAGGCGCCCATATACTACGATGAATGCTTACCATCAAGTGGGTCATATGCTTGATGCCACCCTTGAAGTATAAAAAAAGAGATTTAGATTTTAATGTTCACACGGGGATTAACGCGAACAAAATTTTTTAAGGTAAAGTATATTACCTGCTGCGACCACGGCTGGTGTAACCTAGCCGAAACGTCAGGCTTCAAGGTAATATACTTTACCTTAAAAAATTTTGTTCGCGTTAATCCCCGTGTGAACATTAAAATATAATAATGCAACGCGAAAGTTTAAAAGTTGATAAAGAGATTTAGATTACATAAAATGCTTACTGACTCTCGTGTTATAATATAAGTATTAAGATGTCACAAATGAGAAAAATAAATGAATTACTTAAGAAATTATTAACTTCTTCAACTTCTTTTTCTTCAATGTTTTCAATATTAGTATTTAACTGAGGTATGGCACAGCAGGAAATTTCCTGCTCCAAAGCTGGAGAAGCCCAACTGGGGTAGTAAAATAATCTTACAGAAGATCACAGCTAAACTGCTGTCAAGCAATGTTGTGTTACTGTTGGTGAGTAAGGTGATCAGAGCTTCTGGGAGGATTGGAGCTAGGGTCAGGAACGCTACTGCCATGCTTCTAGTTTTGCAGGCGTCTTAGGCTACGCAAATCTCTTGCCAGGTGAGCCATATGCTTGTTTGTCGACCTAGTTGTATTAAAAAAAAAGTTAATCGGGATTTAACTCTTCCTGTAGATTGTTCATCCGCAGTATTTTTGCGAGAGAGATTCATCGGTAGTTTTACCATGAGGTACGACGAAAAATCAAATAATAGTTTTGATATATAGAGGTCGATGAAAGAGTGGTACTTTATTTCTTACACAATGCTATTTTTTTGTTACGTTTTTAATCCCATCTCAGCAAAGTTTACCTATATTAGTTTCAATTCCATACTACAATATTTTACTCATCACAATTGCAATTGCTTTTGATCTTTATCTAAAAATGATGATTTTTAACTCATCACCAACTTAAGCGACAAAGCTTAATCATTATACAAATTGCCTAAACAATACAAATCCCTGGATCATCTTGTCACACGTTAATGCTACAGCCCAAAAATGTCATATTTCGTAAAAATCTCTTCAGCTGATTCATGCGGGCAGAGACAAGACAAATGGCGTCGCGAAATTGACGACGAACAAAGTGTTCTCAATGACGAGGGTCAACAATATGTGATACCTCCGGTCATTTCTTATTGTCAGCTGACCCCTATCTTGTGGGCAATGTTCTAGATTACCTAATGAATCTCATTTGATGCTTTTAGCCATATATCATAAAAGGTTCTACGCAGTTTTACCTGTGTTGAATGTTTCAACATATGATGTGTCATTCTGTTCACTCATTCAGTCTGATGTTCTATAGTCTACTCGTATATATAGTTTTACTTTGAATTGTTAAGATTTTTATTGATTAAAAGAAAAAAAAAATCTTCTAATATTCCGTGAGAGTCTTCAATGAAATAAGATCTATTTGGTATTATTTTGAGACTAGCGGATATTTTGTATGAAGTTATAATCAACTATTCGGAACATTGATAGTGTTTCTCAATAATATTATAGATAACAACTGATATGTACGCCTTTTTTGAGGCGTGACTCAGACCAGAAACAAAATATCATTTTATTTTTTTCTTAACAAATGATTGTTGGGTATGTCATAAAATTGTAATAATAGTACTTAATAATACGCTTACTTTTGCGAAATACAAGTATTTTGTGGATATGAAGTATGTTTTAATCAAAATTACACGATCGGGTTCGGAACGTGCGATATGAACAATTAGAAAATTCCACACTCAGGAATTCGGTGTCAATAATTATCACTTAATAACATTTTCTGAATTTTCTACACCAATATCATAAGACAGTTTATTTCAGTCAAATAATTTTAATTATTACATTATTATGAAATTTTAACGATGATGAAATATATTGTTCATACAAAAAAAAACACGGATTAAAAATTATTAACTTAATTTATCAATTCATTTTAGACAGAATCTCTTAATTACCAAGCAGTAAACTAGTGGATTGCAGAAACTACTACAAAGCAATCTCACAGGCAGAACTAATTACAAGCGAGCTGCCTCATTTGATACCCGCAGATTGTATAAACAACTCAAATCAAAACGGTAAGCGCAGTTCTAGACTAATTCCTCTAAGACAAGGTAGTAATTACAGGAGATAGGAGCAGAAATAATTGAGACAAGGAAATCCTATATAGTAATTTTGGTGAACCCTTGCGATTCATTTGAAAGAATAAATTATTTGGCCTCGATCTTCTATTTTATGGTAATTTGTTATACGGGTTTGACTTTTCAACGCTTGTTTTGTAGATTTATTTTGAAACGATATTTGTCAGATATGTAAATATTACAACACTACACTTTTTGATTTGTTGTGTGGTTACAGCAGTAAAGAATATAGCCATCTCCTCTCTTACCGTGGGTGTCGTAAGACGCGACTAAGGGATAAGTTCCACTACCACCTTGGAACTTAAAAAGCCGACCGATGGCGGGATAACCACCCAACTGCTAGCTTTGAAATACATAGGCTGAAGACGAGCAGCAGCGTCTTCGGTGCGGCAAAACCAGCTCTGCGGTCACCAACCCGCCTGTCCAGCGTGGTGACTATGGGCAAAACACACGAGCTCGCGCCATTTTTCCAGTCCAGCAGTGGACTGTGATACGCTAAAGTAAATGACACTTTTTGATAGATTTTTAAAAATATCAGAAAACCTAAATGAGTGAAATTTGTGTGTTATTTTTTTACATATTTAATTATAAAATAAATTAATAAAATTAACATTATTTTTTTTATTTATATATTCAAGACAGAAATAAAATTACGCATCCCCTTACATTTTACCAGAATATAATAAATTCGTTCAAGAATCTTAGATCAGAAAATAATTCATTTTAAACGATAAAAAATGTTCAAGATTAAATGAGATTACGACCCTTTAAAGTGACACCACAATGACTTTCATTAAAAAAGCCATCTCGAAAGCAATGAGTGTCACTAACTACGGAACAATTTCGCCATTAACTACAATAGATTTAATAAAGTCTTGCCATTGCGCCTTAGAAAATAACCGTAAAGCACACTCACGTAAGAAAAAATCAATAAATAATACTATTTTTAACCGACTTCCAAAAAAGGAGGAGGTTCTCAATTCGACTGTATTTTTTTTTTTGTTTTTTTTTTTTTTTTTTTTTTTTTTTTATGTATGTTACATCAGAACTTTTGCCCGCGTGGACCGATTTCGACAAATTTTGTTTTAATCGAAAGGTGGTGTGTGCCTATTGGTCCCATTTAAATTTATTTGAGATCTAACAACTACTTTTCGAGTTATATCTAATAATGTGTTTTTACTTGACGCTTTTTTCGTCGACCTACGTTGTATTATACCGCATAACTTTCTACTGGATGTACCGATTTTGATAATTCTTTTTTTGTTGGAAAGAGGATATCCCTAGTTTGGTACCGTGATAAGAAAACTAGGATCTGATGATGGGATCCCAGAGGAATCGAGGGAAACTCTCGAAAATCCGTAATAACTTTTTACTGGGTATACGGATTTTGATAATTTTTAATTTAATCGAAAGCTGATGTTTATCATGTGGTCACATATAAATTTTATTGAGATCTGATAACTACTTTTTGAATAATCTTTAATAACGCGTAATTGCTTGACTATTTTTTCGTCGATCTACATTGTATTACTGGTCGATGTAATTGAAGTCGGTTTTTTTTTCGTTTGCGAGCAAACACAATTATTAACATATATAAATATGTTGTAATGTGATCTAATGTATTATTATACAATGATATGATTACTGTATTAGTGTAATATATATGATCTATACTAATATTATAAAGAAGAGACTTAATTTTTTTGTATTTGTTTTTTTATTTTTTTTATTTTTATTGATAAACTCAATTACTGGACTGATTTTAAAAATTCTTTCATCGCAATAACACTAAATCATCATTAAGTGATATAAATTATATTTTAATAGTAGGAAGGAAACACAGTAGAATACAATAACACTGTGTGGCTACGGTACTAAAGAATATAGCCACCCACTCTCTTCCCGTGGGTGTCGTAAGAGGCGACTAAGGGATAACACAGTTCTGCTACCACCTTGGAACTTAAAAAGCCGACCGGTGGCGGGATAGCCATCCAACTGCTGGCTTTGAAATACACAGGCCGAAGACGGGCAGCATCATCTTCGGTGCGACAAAGCTAGTACTGCGGTCACCAACCCGCCTGCCCAGCGTGGTGACTATGGGCAAAACACATGAGTTCACGTTATTTTTGGCGTAAACTTTTGGAGGCCTATGTCCAGCAGTGGACTGTATAGGCTGTAATGATGTACAGTAACAATGTAGGTAGACGAAAAATTAGTCAAGTAAATACGCGTTATCAAAGATTACTCAAAAAGTAGTAATCAGATCTCAATCAAATTTAAATTGGACGACAAGACAAGCACCAGCTTTTGATTAAAATAAAAATCATCAAAATCGGTACACCCAGTGAAAAGTTATACGGTATAGTGTAACGTTGATTGACGAAAAAAATAGTCAAGTAAATACGCATTATCCCTACTAATGTTATAAATGTAAATGTAAGTTTGTTTGTTATGCTTTCACGCGAAAACTACCCAACCAATCATCATGAAACTTTGTACACATATTCTTGGAGGTATTAAAGTAATTTTTGTATTAAAAAAATCAATGCGAGCGAAAACGCGGGGAAAAGCTAGTTTGGTATAACTCGAAAAGTTACAGCTTTTGATTAAAAAAATCATAGAAATCAGTCCAACCCGTAAAAAGTTCTGAGGTAACATACATATCTAATCACATATATATATTTATAAAAAATACAATCGAATTGCAAATCTCCTCCTTTTTGGAAGTAAGTTAGTAAAATTAAACCAGATAAAATTTATGCTAGAATTTTGTGTACGTTACGATATCAAATTGGTGTTGTTATGATAATTGGCTTCACGACTGATTCAAGTTTATTTTTGAAGATACGCAGAAAATCGTAGCCAACTTGATAAGTAATTAATTGGCTTCGCTTTTTTTTCTGAAAGGTGTTGTTGCTGACTTTTTTCGAATCGTACTAAAACATTTTTAAGCATATAATATGAGACTTTTATTGAACTTTATCTTTGTATTTTTTCCAGTCTGAAGAAATAATGTAGTAGTACAAACGTACGCAGTTGTATTATAAACATAATTTTATTGAAAAAAAAATGAGGTGGTTTTATGAAAACACGATTCAAGTGAGACTTAAGTGAATAAAAACATTTACATTAATGACAATTAAATTATTGTTTAATTTACACAGATCTAAAACACACAAGTACCACGGAACTTTTGCGACATGTGACATGCGATAGAATAAAAGTTTCACTTTTAAATATTTCTATACAAAATGGTATTCGAGATACAAGAGCATCACTACTACTAGCTCCAGAATGGCCTTGACCCGAATTCCAATCCAATAAAAATTATCTATCTATCCTTCAGAAAATCTTTCTATAAAAACTTAAAAAGACCACCACTGATAAAGTAAATAAAATTGAAAATAAACCAAAAACGCGATACGCTACTCTGTCATTCGTTCCACATCGAGTTTTAAAAGTTAAGTCAGTCCGTGAGGTCACAAGAATAGGTATCGTTAAAGCGGAGTGGCTCTCAACATCGACATGAAAAGCGAATCGAGGGTAGCGCTGCAGATAACCGATGATAGGATAACGATTTTTGGGTGGCTTTGACGTCTTTATTTATCCGAATATTTTCTATTTTTAAAGGTTTTTCTATGAAAGCTCTTTTAAGTTTAAAATATGATGTTGAGTTTAAAATATCCCTATTTTTAATAAATCAAGGTACCACCATAATGAACACCATAATGGTGTACTAAATAATTGTTGCTAAAAAACAAATTGTCACTTCAAATTTATTAAGTAAGTTTGGCTTGCTTAAAAAATATAACTGTCCATTTCCATTAATTTATTTATATCGTAAGTTTATACTTTAATGCGAATGGTCAGTGAAAATGTTTGAAATGGAAAAAAAATCGTATTTTTACATAATGTTTTATGTTTGTAATAACATTTATAAAATATAGGAAACGTTTAAAGAGATATTACAAAAAAATGAAATACATTAAGAAAAATTATGACACTATACAAAATTTTCTAAAACATTTTTTTTTTACATTTTTGCGCCCCATCCCACACTCCTTATTAGTCCTCTGCCTAAAGGTTGCCTGAAAGAGATCGCTGTATTAGCGATAAGGCCGCCTGTTGCAACTGATGCAAATTCTATTTTTATAAATCATTTGTAATGCTGTTAAAACCTTGTATTGGTGTGCGAAAGTGTAAATAAATAAATAAATATTTTTTTTAAATAATTAATTAGTCTTTTACTCAAGGCTTGATAAAAATAATTACTAAGTCAGTACTTTTAAATAAAATTTAAATTGACTTAAGCGCGAATATTGCTCCCACTGAATTTACACGGACTAGCTCACCCAGTGCAAAGAGGGATAAAATTCTTGACGAATTAATCATGTTGTGTAATATTCAAGCTACGGTATTTATTACTTGCCGCTTGCCATTTCGTGTTAGAGATATGAAATTGCAAGCGGCGAGTAAATTATATTTTCTTAGTTAATATTACTGAGCGAAATATATTTTAATATCAAGTTTATAATTGTCTATGGTAATATTTTAAATTTATAATTTTATTTATTAATTTATTTTTCTTAATAAATTAATAAAAAATATGTATCGATACCGCTACGAATCAAGTTGGAAATAAATATTATTAATTAATATAAATATTTCAATTGAGGATTAAGTATAGTCGTATATATGACTAGTTTCTGCCCGCGACTTCGTCCGCGTGGATCTAGCTTTCCTCAATAAATGGGTTTATCTAACAATGAAAGAATTTTCCAAATTGGACCAGTAGTTCTTGAGATTAGCACGTTCAAGCAAACCAACCAACAATCAAACTATTCAGCTTTATAATATTAAGCACAAAAGCCCAAACCACGAAATAAACACTTGTATAGCCTGCACATTGTCTGCCATGTGCGGATATCGAACCTGTGCCCGCTAGCACCATCGGTTAGTGTAGTGACCATTGCGCCAACGCGTCGACGAATATCTCACTATGACTCATCAGATTAAAACATAAAGAATACCATGAAGAGACGACCATGATTAGAATAGATATAAAATGACAAACACTAAACATTTAAGTCAAGTCTTTTCACGTATTAACAACGTGTGCTACATTGTAAAATTATCTACGTGTAAAAATTTTAACCTAAAAATGAATACAAACGTTCCACGAGGTTACATCGCAATTTACCTGTAAGTAAATGAAACACGCTCACGTAAGAGACCAGCTAACATTTGCATAAGAACGTGAAATAGTCCGCTTTTGAACGGTACACTTATCTTTTATCTAGAAGGCTCTAGAAGCGTTCGTGATAGAGTGTAGAAATGTGAAAGGTAAGAGCTTGCTTTTATTATAATTTTTGTTTTACGAAATCGTTTTGCGTATTCTTTTTCAAGTTGAGAAATATATTTAGATGTAATTTAGAGATATATTCAAAATAAGATGTGTATTTTTAATTGGTATTGTCATACAATAAAAATATTATTTTTAGAAAAATACGTTTATAAAAATTATAAAAATAACTTAAATTTTATAATATAGTAAAACAAGTTTCTTTTTTCTATTTAGTATACGTGTGTAAGAAATAGCTTAAATAAATAAATTAAGCCCCTTATGCTCCATATGTCCCAATCATATATATTTGCATGCTAAAGGTTTGAAAAAAAAAACACTTAGAAAGTTTCAGAATACGATGAACACGTCCATATATAAACAACTTCTTACATTGGTTACCATAATTCGTCGAGTCAATATAGATAAGATTTTTGTAAACATGATGTTTTAAATATCACTTCACTTCACTTCAGCCTATCGCAGTCCACTGCTGGATATAGGCCTCCACAAGTTCGTGCCAAAAATGGAGTGAACTCATATGTGTTGCCCATAGTCACCACGCTGGGCAGGCGGGTTGGTGACCGCAGGGCTGGCTTTGTCGCACCGAAGACGCTGCTGTCCGTCTTCGGCCTGTGTATTTCAAAGCCAGCATTTGGATAGTTATCCCGTCATCGGTCGGCTTTATAAGTTCCAAGGTGGTAGTGGACCTGTTATATCCCTTAGTCGCCTCTTACGACACCCACTGGAAGAGAGGGGATGGCTATATTATTTATCACCGTAGCCACATAGCTAAATATATATGATTTTAATAGTGGTTTTTTATAATAAAATGAAAAATATGAGAAGCGCTACTCTTAAACATCTATATTTTTATAAAAATGCATTAATACACTATAAAATACACACTTTTATAGAGAGTACATATTATGGTGTAAATTAAATAACGGTTTTGAAGTTTTTTTGACTGGTATTATGGTAAAATAAAAAAACGATTAAAAACTTCAGAAAAAGATCGTAGAGGTCGTGACTTCGACACCCAAAGGTGTCCGGCCGGTGGGGTGTCTTATGCCTTGGTGCAGTACGGCGTCCAACACGTCCGGCTGCATGCAAGGGTTAGTTAGTACGATCCCATAGTCTCCTTGTTCACTATACTCTAGCAGTTGCCTTCCAGCTGGGGTTATGACTCGAGATCCCCACAGTAGGTGCTTTACGTTGAGGTCACCCACGACTAGTATATGCTTTTGCGAGCTCAAAAGCGACTGGACATCCGTACCGCAGTAGGTCTCGCCGCGTGGCTTGTAGAGGGCATAAAGAAAGAGCTTCTCATCCTCAGTGCACATCCACACGCCTTGCATCCTCACGCTCACGAACGGCGTGTGCTCTGATACTTCGTACACTTATTATCGTTGTATGGTCGATCATTAGTTCCAAAAAAAGCTACTAGATAGCGCTGCAAGGTATAAGCTGCATACAATATTTTCAAAGGAGTGCGTGAATCATGCAGTTTTGGACTTTCCAAATTTATTTCATATATTTCTGCTAAATACATCAAAGAATAATGACATAAGAATAATTAGTCAGCTCCTAATTAACAAAGGTAACGTAATTTATAACACTGTCTTCATAATAGTTGTACAAATGAAACTTGTCGCTAATTAAACGAGAGCCAGGTGTGAGCTCTGTTCAAAAACAAATATGTCAGTTTGTTTCGTTGACATAGACATGTTCGGAGACCTATAAAGTCATATACATGAAGTGGATGCGGTAGAATAAAAAGCAATAATTAATTTATTTAATGCTATTTTCTAAAATTATAACTAAATTTCATTATATGCAACTATTTTCTTTTTTCAATTGTTATTTTAACTAATTGGTCACTGATTTTTTTAAACACATAACTAACTAAACTAACTACTAACCTACGACTAATCGGTCGAAAGTAATGCGCACATACATACATATCAGCATTAATTTTTATTTATATAGAAGAAGATTATTTTTAACAGCTATACATAGGTGCTTACAAACTACCACTTGGCATATAACAATACAAGCTGACTATATACTTAAATTAACGACTTCGGTGTGAGAATTATGACAACCGTTCTTGGATTTGTAAAAATATTATGTTGCTAGTCAGAGTATATGTCGTTAGGAAACCAGGTAATGCCATCTATAGGCTAGTTGATATCATAGACAGATGTTAGAAATCGTTATTATGGCAAGGAAAATACTATCCACTAACACTGCAGTGGAGCAGCGTAGATGATCCAAGATCTTTTTTACTAGAAGAACAAGTCTTTGCCCAGCAGTGATAAAATACTTGTGCGCCGTCTGATTCATAGTAATGAAAGAATACTATTCGCTTGATTGCAAGCGCGTTTCCAAACCCAAGGAGTTCCTATTACACTTCTTAAAACAAGACCATATTTGCTTGAGAACAGTATTATATGGTTGAGGTCTTCTGTGAGTCGAAGTACTTCTTTAGTTAGGTTCCTAAAATTTTGAATTAGATATTTCTGCTGTGACTTAACTCATTAAATTGTCATCGAGTAATCAATAATACAGGTTTTTAAGGAATTTTTCCATATATCTGCCAAGTTTTGGTTAAAGTGGAAGTTGGAAGAAGTGGTCTCTGCCTACCCCTACGGGAAAAAGGCGTGATTATATATATATCTATGTTTTTTATTTAAAAACCGCATCCAAATAATTTAGCGTATTCATAGGTTAAGATGAAACAGCGTGTTGAAACTTCGCGTCTTTCATCCATCTTTGTTCTAATATCTTTAAAGAACTGGTACAAAGTTGTACATTATTAAAAGCGTTCGCGAGTATGAAATCAATTTAAAGTATTTTGATTATATTATGTTTTATTTCTAAAGGCAATTTCATACCTATCTCATTTCTGAAAATTTTTGGTAGGGAGTCGTCATAACAATTATTATTGGTCTCATTTTTTATTAGAAATACAAATGCGAGAATTCATCAAATAATATTAGTTTTTATAACAAAGTTCACATCATTTTAGTAGATACCTACTGTTTCGGTGCATTTTCTGGAAAAAAATTTATCCCGATTTCGTAATTAAGTAATAAACGGAACGGCTGCGAAGTTTCAATTTCGGTATTTTTAAAATTTCTTTCGACATCAAAGTGAGAGCAGTCATCGTTTAATTGATCACATATTTGTCTACCATCCAATCACCGGAATCGTTTTCAGCAATCTATCCCTTTTGTAGTATCAATCCAAAACGTAGTTATTATAAATGACTGTATAAGTATAGTGAATTTTTAATATTTCGTGTATTATAAATCACTAATTTTATCCTAGGGTTTCAAGTGGATATGATAAATGTAATTGCAGTTCGTCAGTCCAAAAGGGATTAGCATGGTAGATTAAACTCTTTTCCTTTAGTAGGGAAGGCTATGCTCAGATTTCAAGTAGAATAGAAATGCGGTCACGTAGTATTACTACTACTACTACAAGCGTAGTATTACGTCACTGTAAAATATGTTATCCACGATAAAGCTAAGTTCACAGTAAATAAGGCGAGTAAGAGTGAGAGAGTAGTAATAGTTAGTTTTGTCGTAAAATTGATAATTTTTGTTTGATAATTGTAATAAACCCGCTCATAATTATTCAAAACAATCATGACATCAGTAGTACGTATTGCAGTCCACTTGTATTATAAATAAAGTTCTGATAAATCCCAACGAGCCCTTTGTTCAGATATACACAAAAAGAGGTCAGGTCAATTACCATTCTGGTGATTCGATTGTTGAATAGTAAGCGAGTTGTACTATAGTTTACTTAATATTTGTAATTCCGATAGATCGTGAAGTGTCTTTGAGTGGATTTTCCAATCGTCCTAATGTTGTCAATTCTAGTGTATTCGATAAATTTTGGCTACATAATATAAACGTCTGACTGCGTGAGTTGAACCTGAATTTAAAAGCCTATTTTGATTTTTACACGACTTCCCAAAAACAGTACATTAATTTTAGTGTTGAGTGTGTTTTCGTGTTTAATTCGTTCCAACTTGCTGATATTTTAGATTAAAAATGAATTTGTCAAATTGATAGTAAAATCATAAAAGACATGACGGTCGTTTTTATACAATACGATATGATTCAGAATGTAACATCCCACCGCTGGGCATGGACCTCTTTCCCAATGTAGGAGAAGGATCGAAACATTATCTACCACGCTGCTTTACTGTAAATTGACATATCTCCTACTGTGAGCAACGATCGCTATCTGGAGTATATGATAACAACCAGACCCGACAGCTTAACATGCTCTCCGAGCCACGATGGAGACTCACAAGTATAGACATTTGAACCAGAAACCAAGAGCCTGTTACCTGTTAAGCAAAGAAACTGTTAGATTCATATTTTCCAATAGAAATATAAACGCAGTGGATTTCGTTTTTCATATGACGTTTCATTTGTATCTCAACGGTCTTTCTTTGGTTTTAACAGTGATAATATCATTAATTAAAAATGTTTATTTTATTGAACTTAGTTGAACAAAAGCAAGCTTAGTCTATAAATGACTTACAGTTAAACACAAGTATTTTCTTGAATCATTCGATCAGTGCAGTCTGCCGGTATTGCTACCACTATTGAACAGATAATGTATAGTTATCAAAATTATATTTTAATAAAAAAAATAGTATACTGAAATATTTGATTTCTATCTTCTTTTTACTTTTTTCTATTTTACTTTTTGGAAAAAAATAATAATTGTTATAAATTATATTCAGGCTTTTTCCGTACTAATTACGCTGAAAATAATAATAATAATAATAATAAATAAATATAAAAATAATATATCCGCCAACCCGCATTGGAGCAGCGTGGTGGATTAAGTCTGATCCTTCTCCTACATGAGGAAAGAGGCCTATGTCCAGTAATGTGATATTACAGGCTGAAGCGTAGCGTATGCAAAAAAAGACGTACAAAGGCGGTCTTATCGCAAAAAAAATATATTTTTTTTAATTTTCTTATCTGGTAAAGATATTTATTAATAAGTTGCAAAATTCCTATAGACCTCTTAAAAATGAGGGCGTTTTCTTCCGTTATACCTTATTTTCTTCGTTACGATACCTAAAATATTCTCAAATATTTTCTCAGAGCACAAAGCGTCTCTTCTGGAATGTTCTCTTTAATTTCTCCTCAAAGCTTGTTAAAGGACTATTAAAAATTAACGCGTTATTTACCCGAGTAAAGCAAAATTACAAGTCGGAAAAAGTCGATTTCCCTTAACGCAATTTTAAACGGTATTGCTATAATTAACGAAGATTTAAATTTGTCTGATTTTAATATTTAAAATTTTTTATTTTATATTCTCAAATACACACACACACACACACGCATATAATACTATTTTGTTGATTGTCAAAGTTTGTAGTCAAATTGAAAATTTAAAAAAAAGGTTCGTTATTTTCATTATTTTTTTAATGTTTTTTTTTTTTTATTTAAATTTTAAATTATGGTCGAATTTCGACCGCTAAGCGACCACGAGTTTAGATAAATTGATAACGCATATTATTATTGAATGTCAATATGTAGTAGGTACAATCTTCTTTGTATTATAATCAATTTAAAATAAAATTATTATCGTACTTATTCCTTTTAAAAGATGTGATCATATTTGCTCATTAAATTTAGTCGAGAAATTAACTAACCGTATACTTAAAAACTAATTAAATAAGAAATCGCTGTGATGTAATGGTGCGTGCACTATGTTGGCGCTCACACGTCGCATATTGCGGGTTCGATTCCCGCTCGAGATGCATATTTGTAAAAACATTCCTTTCCAGTCTGGTTGTCTGAATTTGTGGGTCTCTCCACCGTGTTTCGGAGATAACGTCAAGCAGCCGGTTCTGGTTGTTATCGTAGACGCCTGATAACTATCATTACTTATAATAGGGAATATATCCACCATCCCGCAGTGGAGCAGCATGGTGGTGGATATATATAGTATTACATAAGAAAAATAATCAAAGAATTACAAAGAAGTATAGTTCACGAGAGTAAAATTAATGATGTCAAAATTTAGGACCGCAAGGATTTAATTTTGAAAAGGATGAAATGTAATTTTGCTCTAATGAAATTATCTTGGTAACATTTTGGTATCATTAAATTTAATGAAAACATAATTAATTTATTTAATACTAGCTGAACCGTGCGGTTTTTTATGCTTTGAAGTCATTAATAATTATTTGTTCTTGTACTATTAATGTTTTGTTTCAAATTTGGACAAGTTGACGACGCGTTGGCGCAACGTCCACAGCACTGGTTTGTAGCTGTTGCGCTGGCGGTTGCGGGCTTAATCCCTGCACGTGTCAAACATTTGTATTGGCCATACAGGTGTTTGCCATGTTCTGGGTGTTTGTGCAGTCCTTGTGGGTCTCCCCACCGTGCCTCGAAGAGCACGTTAAGCTGTCGGTCCCGGTTGTTATCATGTACAAACTGATAGCGATCGTTACTCATAGTAGGGAATATATCCGCCAACCCGCATTGGAGCAGTGTGGTGGATTAAGCTCTGATCCTTCTCCCACAATGGTTAAAGAGGCCTAGAGAGAAAAAAAATGTGTGCTGGCACCTCTCTCTCCTGCTCTGTTCGCCTCACCTGATCACACTTTTCGTAACGTTCTCGTCACAATTTTACCAGCTTACTCTCCAAGTCGAGCGTGCGTAAAGAAGTTTTACTTCAAAAATATAGATATAAGGTATTTAACTCAACTATAAAATACCATAAAATACCTTTGTTCTGTTAAAAGCACTTAAAGGTCTCATGGTGTACACCCAAATCCCAATTAATATTGCGTCGTAAATCCTTTATTATTAAGATTTATATTGCATTGCGGAACACACGCGGTCGGCTGTGCTCAAACACGGCCACTCGTTGTAAAGAATGCTTCGATTTCGGAGAGACTTGCCAAGTTGACACATAGCAAACTCTTTGTTTAAAAAAATCACGTTAAATTTTTATATATGTGTGTTTTACGAAGTTTTAATATATGTGGATTTTTGGAACACAGCAGTATTTCCTCTGATAGACTGAGGGACTTCCCCAGTAGAGCAGCTCTAAATTTCGAGTTATAATAACAATAATAATAATATTCTTGATTAAAGTAACCAGTGATTCATTTTGGTTAGTAAACAATATTTCTTACATACTATGTTAGTTTAATTACTACAATTTTTTTAAATAAATAAATGCTACGATACACACGAATCACCGCTGCACCGTTCCATTTGCAACGGCACAGCAACGGTTCATGTATATGCAATTCAGTCTATTTATAATTATATCCCGCTGCCTTGTGGCTCTCCTCACCGGCCTTGGAAAATACGCTAAGTTGTCTCGGTTGTTATCATATACATCTGATATCAATCGTCATTCTTAGTAGGAAATAAACACGCCAACCCTAAGTGGAGCAGCGTGGTGGATTAAGCTTCGATCCTTCTCCATGAAGAAAGAGGGCTATGCCCAGCAGTGGAATCTTATAGTCTAAATCGTATCGCTGAATCTATAAATCAATCAAAGATCCTGCTTTTTTTATATCACTAGTTCGGCAAACAAGCGTATGGCTCACCTGATGGTAAGAGATTACCATAGCTTATAGACGTCTGCAACACCATAAGCATCGCAAGCGCGTTGCCAACCCGATCCCCAATCCCCCAGGAGCTCTGGTCACCTCACTCATCAACAGGAACACAATACTGCTTGAAAGCAGTATTATTTAGCTGTGATCTTCTGTAAGGTCAAGGTACTACCCCAGTCGGGCTGCTCCAAATTTTGAGCAGGAAATTCCTGCTGTCCCTATCTCAATAAATATAATATAAAGTTGTTTATTTCGTGTAAATAATAAATAATTACTTTTGATATTGTAATGTTAGTTCCATTCGAAAAAAAAATCTCGACCGGATACATAAAGTTGAAATTTTTTTAATTTAAAATCGAACCCCTGAATACGGTCTGTTAAGTACGTAAACGTATTACTTTGTGTTTGATTAATTGCTCTCGAAACTTCAAAACCAGATCATTTATGTACTTATATTATACAACCTATGATCCGAATCTGTAAGGGACTAATTACGTATCGATTTGGTAATATTGGTTGTCGTTTCATACTAAACATTGCAGGTTTCGTTAAGATTAGTCATTGCTGTAATAAAAAATTCAAAAACAATGTTCCTAAATAATTTTTAACTATTGAAGTGTTTTCTTTTCTAATAGGCTATAGAAGGCATTGTCTTGCCTAAATATAGAGTCACTCAACTATAGAAGTATTTTTTTATTTTATACTTTATTGTACACCACAAATATATAACAAACAAAGCATAAAGATAGTTACAGACAGTGAAGTACAACGGGCGGACTTATGGCTAATTAGCCATTTCTTCCAGACAACCCAGAAGTACCTCAATCTTCCAGATATAAAATAATTTGCTTATCAATGAGTATATTAAGAAATGTTGATTGTTTAAGCTATGTTAAACAAAAATGAGATAAGTAGAAGAACGTTCTGATACATAATATTTAAAAACTTATAGGCATTTAAATTAAAATGCTGATCTTTCAAAGGGCCAAAACATTCGTTTCTTGAAGTTACGTCTCTGTGACCCTAACTCGAAATATTTGACCCTTTCTGATAGTAAATTCTTCATGACAGTATCGCCCGCGTCACATTGTTAAAAATACAAGAATTTATGAAATAGCAATATTGCTAACAGTGTCATTTATGTAAATCTAATGTAATAATAATATTTCAATATATTTTCTATTTCTTAGGTAAACATATAGTACAAAGGATTTGTAACTTATCATAAAAAAATATTATCTATACGAGTGAAAAGGTATTTCATAATATGACTAGCCGTTGGCGTAGTTTGTAGAGACACTGCTTTCTGCTCCAGAGGTTCGATTCCCGCCTGCAAATAATATAATTATATAATATTCTAGCTGTGCCCGCGACTTCATCCGCGTGGAATTAAACAAAAAAGTTATTGTTCAGTTCGCAGAGTTATAAAATAAATAAATTTCTAAAATATAAGTTACTTCGTACTACAACAGCTATCTGCCAGTGAAAGCCCTGTCAAAAACGGTCCAGCCGTTTCACAGATTAGCTACAACAAACAGACAGAGAGACAGACAGACAAATAGACAGACAGGCACACATAAACTTTAGAAAAATGTTATTTAGGTATATGTAGCGTTTATACATCCATATGCATTTAATAAAAAACGGTTATTGTAATATTACAAACAGCCACTCCAATTTTATTTGTATAGCTAATTATATATGTGTATATTTGGTTTTCTTCATGTTTTCTGTAATTTTAATTGTCATTTTTCTGCTTTTTTAAATTATCACCTCCACGCTGGTTATCTGGAAGAGATCGCTGTTTAACAATAAGACCACCCGCTGTAAATTTCTTTTTGTGTGGTGTGTTATAAATTTTAAACCTCTTTTTATGTGTATATAATATGTATATAAATATAAATATCTACACAATACACACACGGTCGTCTGTTCCTAAAGTAAGCAACTTAATGCTTGTGTTATAGGTACAAACTGCGCCAACGGGCTAGTCAATAAAGATTAAAATATTTTTATAGTGATTAAAAACACACACACACATATACACACACACATACACACGCAGGCAAAGACACACCCATGCATACGCGTGTACTAATTATATATTTCTATATAATCACACAACAAATATTTCGCCGAAACAATGGCCTTTATTCATAACGACCGGCCGTTCTGCCAAATATTTAACTTGGTTAACTAATTTTCTGAAAACCGCACGTTCATATCATCTGAGTTTCCATAAATTAAAGTATCTATTTATATTTCAGCCAAAGTTCAATATTAAACCACATTTTTCTTTGCCTTTCAAGTTTAACAATAAATGTTTCAGGTTAAATTAAAAAAGAACGAAAACACACATTTTGATTAGTAGACTTTTTTTTTAATAATAATAATGCTTTATTCATAAAAATACGATAACTTGTATAACTTGTTGTAACTACATATAACTTGTTTTCTCAATTTCCGTAAAGAAGCAGTGAAGAGCTAATTAGGCTTAGAATACTAGTATTTCTTATAAAAAACATTTAAAGGGTTAGATTTTTTACTAAATAAAATTTTGTAATTAACAATTATTATTTTTAAAATGAATATACATAAAATAAATATAAATAAGATAATACCACAAAAGTCAGTTTTTGAGTAAAACTTTTGACAGACAAATAGACAAAGGAGTGATATTTCAAGTCCCATTTAATACCGAAAAAAAAAAACCAAGAGAACCTCTGTGGTATTTTTATTCGAATCTGCTTGTCTACATAAATGCTAGATACTAAAACAAGAAAACGTTAAGTCTACGTCTTTTACGAAAATCGAATATTTTTAAAGTGTTCCAAAGCGGTTCTGCGAACATGGAAGATATTTTAAAATTCTAATTCACATTTTTCAACAATATGTTACTTCGCTGCTACAGACGTGACGAATTTTTAAATAAGAACCAATATGATATAACTCTTTCACTTATAAATATTTTATCTATAAAATTCGAAGTACATAACAAAGGAAAAACGAGTGTGCTTTAGACCACACGACTAGAGTAAAACTTCTATAGTTGCCCTTACAGTATTATACGAAACGTACCTCTCTCTCTCTATCTATCTTTAGTTACTTATATCTCCCTCTTAATTTCCATTCGCCTCGGCTGATCACACTTTTCGTAACACTCTCATCACGCATTTACCAGCTTACTCTCCAAGTCAAGCGTGTATAAAGAAGTTTTACTTCAAAAAGTTTTAAAAAAATATATGTTGCAGTCAAAACTCTTAACCAGTCAAAAGCACTATTTACTAGCAAAATCAATCAAGACTACTTTTGACAGTTTGCTTTACTCAACAATACTTTCGACTAAAATAGCAGTTAAAAGTACTTTTGCCTAATGGAGCTGGTTAAAAGTACTTTTGACAAAATGATTCCGTCAAATGTGGTTTTGACTGGTTGTATCAGTCAAAACTCTTAAAATGTTAAGGTGGTCGATAAAAATAACGACAAACGCATATATAAACTTTTATATTACTAATTATTAGTGGAGAAAGTGCTGATATTAGAAAAAAATGAGTGACTACGAAAAGAAAGAAGGCTTTTTGCAAAGAATTTTAGCGAAAAATTTGAAAAGTTTGCAATTGATGTGGAAGACGCGAAATTTAATGAAAAGAAATCACCACTACAGTACAGTAGACTACAACGTTTTAACATCATTGAAGTTTGTGGTATAAAAAAATTAGTTACAAACACAGAACTTGTCAAATATTTTTTGCTGGCTGAGGAAATCTACGACATTATTGATTCTGCTCATATTTGGGCATGGCGATCGCGATAGACTTAAGAATGAAACGGCAAAAAAGTACACTAATGTTACAAAAGAAATGATTAATATATATTTATCAATGTGCGAAGTATACCAAAGCAAGAAAAGGAGGGGTTTGGTTTCGAAACCGATCCTGCACACTGAAATGAACAGCTGCTACCAAGTCGATCTGATTGACACGCAGTCACAAGAAGATCGCGGGCATAAATTTATTATGGTTTATCAGGATCATTTGACTAAATTTGTAATTTTGCGACTACTGACATCAAAAATGGCTACTAAAGTTGCATATCAATTAATGGATATTTTTTTTGACCTTTGGAGCACCATGTATTTTGCACTGAGATAATGGTAGAGAGTTTGTTAACTCAGTTATAAAATAATTAACATCATAATGGCCGGAACTAAAACTAGTAACTGGGAAACCACGTCATAGCCAAAGTCAAGTTTCCGTGGAAAGGGCTTATCAAGATGTTGAAAATATGCTAGCTTCTTGGATGGAAGACAATAAAACCACTAACTGGTTGAATGGACTTAAATTTGTTCAATTCATGAAGAATAGAGCATTTTACTCAGGGATAAAGCAGTCTATCAAGCAATGTTTGGAACGGAACCTAAAGTGGGGCTAACAACATCTAATCTACCTTTGGAAATTATAAGCGGATTACATAATGAAGAAGACTTGAAAGTTGCAATCACAGAAATGAATCAAAACTTCGATGATAATGAAGAGAACTAAGACAAACAAGAAAAAATTGAAACAAAGAAAAACAGGTAAAGAACAAGAAGAAATCAAAGAACAAGGAGAAAACAAAGAACAAGAAGAAATATTTGAATACAACAGAAATGAATCAATAATATTTGAAGAAAGAGAAAAAGCTCATTTGAATTTAGTAAAACAAGAAAAGAGAATGAAAAAAGCAAGCAATCAATTCCATCCAACACTGAAAGTTGGAGACAATGGGTTTTAACCGTTTTTATCATTTTATTTTCCAGATCCTAATTTGATGACTGCAAAGAAAAATTTATCCGGCAGGATGAGGTGCCCAACGTAACAATTACATTACGAACAGCTGCAAAGAACGCTGCTATCGGAACAGGACAAGATTATGCGCGATGTGTATGTTCTACGGGTGTAAAAACAATAAATGTTTATGCAAGAAAAAAAGATTGCTGTGTAATGCGGAAGACCGGGATGTCTGGCGCGAACTTGGGGAGGCGGAACAGTGTACTGCGATAGGCTGAAGTGTTTGTTTTGTGTAATTCCAAGTGCCATAATAGTTTGAGTTGCATGAATAAATAATACGTCACTGCAGACTAGATAGCCTTGTAAAGTTATTTAAAAAAACAAGTATGTTGCTAACGATGCATAAATAAGGTGTAATAAGTAAAACATATATAATTGTGACTAGGCCGTTGGCGCAGTTTGTAGTGACCCTGCCTTCTGCTCCGAGGGTTGTGGGTTCGATTCCCACCCCGAGTCTGGGTGTAATATAAATATTTATTTATATATTTATATATGTATTATTTATAAGTATGTTTATCGAAAAAAAAAATATATATGTAGCTATAGACCAGTCGGCTGTTACCTATAACACAAGCATTAAGTTGCTTACTTTAGGAACAGACGACCGTGTGTGTATTGTGTAAAAATAAAAAAATAAAAAATTACAAGGTTCTTATACACAATCACGAATTATGTTTTGATTTTTTAAAATTTCAATTAAAGTGAAAAATTATTTAAGAAAAGCGATTAACGTAATTAGGTACTGTGTTTTTATAACCAGTGAATTTTCTGATTACCTATTTTAATGACAATTTTTAAGTGTGTGTCTTCTTTGTATTGATTGTAATGCCAAATTTTTCGTAATAAACGATTTCACATTTAATAAATATCTTTTTTATTCACATCTAACGAGTTAATAGTGCTTTTGACTGACGGTTTTTTGCAGTTAAAACTACTTTTGACGGAGCGTCAGTCAAAAGTACTTTTAACCGCAAATTTGTAGTCAAAAGTACTAATAACTTAGCACTTAGATTGAAATATATTTTGTCTATAAAAAGTAATAAAGGCAAAGTAAAACCACAGAAAATCCTAACGAAAATTATTAAAAAGCCGCAGGAAATCTTCAACTTAGTTTTATGATTACTTTTACTTTCGAACTAGAAAAGTTATAAATCGTTTAGAATAAAATAAGTAAAACTTCTTTCAAATTTTTGTAGAATATAAAATTTCTTTTTTAGTATAGACTAGCGATCTATGTCCATCCATATTTTATTACACGATAAATAATCACCAACATATCATATACTAATTACCTTCTCCTACATGGGGAAAGAGGCCTATGCCCAGTAGTGGGATATTACAGGCTGAATCGGTATATCATCGGTATATCTGAGGTAGGGCACAGCAGGAATTTCCTGCTCAAAATATGGAGCAGCCCGACTGGGGTAGTACCTCGACCTTACAGAAGATCACAGCAAAATAATACTGTTTTTAAGCAGTATTGTGTTCCTGTTGGTGAGTAAGGTGACCAGAGCTCCTAGGGGGATTGCGGATTGGGTCGGCAACGCGCTTGCGATGCTTCTGGTGTTGCAGGTGTCTATAAGCTACGGTAATCGCTTACCATCAGGTGAGCCGTACACTTGTTTGCCGACCTAGTGACATGAAAGAAAAAATATGATATTTAACGAAAAATTCTTGAACAGTTGTCAAGTACACATAAATATAAATTTTATTTTTTATAGTAATAGTATGAGACTAAATTGGCTACTTTTATTAAACACTTTATACACATTTTTTTTTCATCTTTACATATTTTAGATTACTTCACGTAAAATATTTACTCAACATGTTAAAATTAATCTCATACTAAAACAATTTCAACTTTTCTTTTCAATTTCGACCAAAATTGAAACCTCGGTCGAACTTTCCTTTTCAATTTCAAACGCTGTTTCGGTCAGCTATTTTCCAGAAGTAATAAGCGCAACACTGTTCAAGTTTTGAACTAAACTAAATCTCCTTGTTCAACTAACAGTTATATTATAAGTTCAAATGTAACTTTCTATGTCTGTCTGTATCTGTTTTTCAATTTCACGCAAAAAACACTGATATGGTAGACCTTAGGAAAATACATTTATTTTTTATTGCGAAAAAAGGCGTGAAAATATTGAAACAGTGCATGAAAATTTTGTATGAAATTTCTCAATGATAGAACAAAAAATGATTAAACTTTGTATTAAGGCACTTGACAAGAAAGTTGTAAAAAGCGTGTTTGAAAATGCTGTCCTAAGTTGCAAAAGTTGTAACTTGAATTTTAAAAAGGGTTATTAACCGAATTTCAAAAAGGAGGAGGTTCTCAATTCGATTGTATTTTTTTAATGTATGTTACTTCAGAACTTTTGACTGGGTGGACTGATTTCGACAAAAACTTTTTAATCGAAAGTTGGTGCGTGTCATTTGGTCCCATTTAAATTTATTTGAGATATTACAACTACTTTTCGAGTTATATCTAATGAGGCGTTTTTACTTGACTATTTTTTCGTCGACCTACGTTGTATTATACCACATAACTTTTTATTGGGTATACTGATTTTGATATTTTTTAATTTAATCGAAAGGTGATATTTATTTTGTGGTTACATTTAAATTTCATCGAGATCTGATTACAATATTTTGAGTAATCTTTGATAATGCGTATTTACTTGACTATTTTTTCGTCTACCTACGTTGTATTACTTGTCTATGTAGGTAATTAAAGTTGGTTTTATTCGTTTGCGAGCAAATACAATTATATCGTAATACACAGATATTATATTTTAGTTTCTCATATGACTATAGAACGTATTATATTCAGCATATCACTAACAGCAAGTATAATACAAATAAGAGAGACAGACATTTTGGCACTAGGCCGCGTAGCCATTATGAGAATTAATGGCTCTTGTAAGTAATGTGAATACTATTGACACTGCATACAAGTCACATATCACCCGAGCGCAAATATTTGTTAGTAGCGATACAATCTTTACATGTATGTACTTTGTTGCTATTTGTATATTTTAGTGTAGACTATTATATATATATATATATATATATATATATATATATATATTATATACTAAGAAATATATCGATTTGGGTTTTTGATTGTTGTTTTACTATTTTCAGCTCTAAAATCGTGTTTTTTCGTCTAAAACTTTATAAATAGGTATGTATGCATAACCTTGAAAAAGTAATACTTGAGATTAGTGTGTTTTTTAAATATATAACTAGGTCGGCAATGTAGCGTATGGCTACCTTGATGGTAAGTGATTACGGTAGTTTACAGACGTCTGCAGCACCAGAAGCATCGTAAGCGCATTGGGGTGGCGGACACGTGCGGATAGTTGTTGCTGGTGATACCATGTGGCCGGACTGGTGGGTTGGCCGCTTGGACCCCAACTTTACGACCAACGTATACGCCTAATAGTTACAAGAGTTCCGATCAACATCCTTGACCATCAAGAACACTTTAGAACCTTTGAATTTACTCTCTGGCAAGGAAGACAATTTTTTTATCTCGGCGTGTGCAAGCCCCGGCCTACGGTAGACCACGCGTCGGTGGAAGGTGTCTTTGAATTTATGGACTAGCCACATGTCAAGGATTCGCACAAAGATAAGTGACCTTAGTTAACTTCCACCCATGTGCCAGAAGTAAATCGAACCCTCGTGTAGTTTTTTAAATGATTTTTTATATAAGCTAGTAGTATATCGAGTAGTTTAAATATTTTTTTATCAATCAGCAATATAACGAGTTTATGTTTGATGTTTGAAAGAATATTGTTAATCTATAAAAATTGTGTAAGGATGTATGTTTATTCCTGGTTTATAAAGATTAATTTGTGTTAACTTTAGATTTACTTGTAATAAATTACTTTTTCCAAATGTTGGTCTGGATTTAATTTTTTTTCTCTTTAGAACTACTTACTTTTAATAGCTAAGCATTTCTTAAATATTTTTTTATTTCTCTCAGATTTTAGTTCGTCGCGTTAGAAAAAATTAATTCTCTTATTACTTCCCTCTAATTCAATGTTTTTCTAATTATAACTTTTTTTAACGCGCGTTCCCCAGTCGGGCTGTTCCATATTTTGAGAGGGAAATTTCCTGCTGTGTACGTAGGGACGTCGGTTATGTGTATTAAGAAAACAAGTAAATTTTACCTATTTTAGCTATTCCTTTACTCTTATTTATTTTATAATATAGGAAGCCAAAAAAATGGATAACGTTACATTTTTTAAGTAAAAATTAATTGTACAATAAATTTTTACTATACATTGCAATTAAAGACTAACTCATAACACTAACCTTCAGCATTGACGTCAAATTCAAGTTTTGATTATATTTAAAGTAATCAGCGAATAAGTAATTATAACAGAACAGAATTAAAAACTAAAATGACACTTGAACTGGTAAAAGATATAAAATTCCGCAGTTAATCTCACGAATTTCACCGAAATACAAGATGTGACAGATGTTAATCCACCTTACTTAACTGTAAATGGGAATATACATAATCAGAAAGCACCTAATACAATAAAATAAGCTCCTGGGTTTCTGATTTCTTAGAAATTATATTTAATTCGTCTTATAACTCAAATTCAACTCTTGACAATTTTTTTTTGTCAATTTGCGGCCATATTTTCAGTGAAAACATTAAGTTTAGTCTTCCTGTATTAAATAATAACATTAAGCAAACTTTGCAGTTATTTAAGAGCATATTAAACGCTTGAAGCGAGAAGGAACTCACCTTATTAAATATTTAATAATAGTCTAGCTTTATAGTTCTTACTGCATGAAACTATCCCTGTACGTGTTTCGCATGTGCGCGTGGTATATGTTAAGTATATGTCCCTTTCATTCATACTTTAATATCTGATCTGGCAAACTTCCTTCCCTCTCCATTTTTTTTAATTTTCTATAACTAACCTTGTCCTGATAATTAAGAATACGAAGAAATAATTGTGTTTGCTCGGAAAACGAACAAAACCGACTTCAATAACATCGACAAGTAATACAAGGTAAGTAGACGAAAAAAATTAGCGAACGCACAAGTCGTCACTACGAATTTTGAGGGTTTCCCCCGATTTCTCTGGGATTCCATCATCAGATCCCCGAACATACATACATAAATACATACACACACACACACACACACACACACACACACACACACACACACATATATATATATATATATATATATATATATATATATATATATATATATATATATATATATATATATATATACACATACATATATATATATATATACGGTCGATTTGAGTAACCTCATCCTTTTTTGGAGCCGGTTAAAGTCAAATATGTATACAGTTATACAAAACTACTTAATAGTTTTAATATTATTTATAACACACAGTAATAATAACAAAGATTTTACATAAATAACAAGTTTTTAAGTTTAAAGTATGTTTATGGAAATCCCATTTATATTGACTTAATGTATATGTACCAATATTCGAGGTTCTAGATAGCGTGATATTAACTGAGCAAATAATAACAAACACCCATATATATTATTGATTTGGATTAACAGATGCTTTCAAAGATATAAATGTAAATACAGAATAGCTTTTGTATACTTAAATATACATACATATGTGAGGTTTAAGAGTATGTATGCCTTTAATATAGTATAAAGAAACATTACGTCTGTGGCGACATCTATCGCGCGAAATACGAACGTCGACAAACTACGTAATTAGAGAAAACTGACGTATGCTACATCGCGCTATCAGAGTTTTCAAAGTGATTAAGTATATATACAAGATCCCGACGACAACCGTCGGGGCGTTAGCCCGCCAGACATAACACCCGTCTGGTTGGAGGATCCTCCCTTTGCGAGGGTGGACGAGGAACTGAACACCATGTTCCTCTCCACACCACCAAACGTCCAACACTATCGTCCAATCCTTGGGCAAGGATAGGTTACTGGCTCGCAAATACCGATGACTTAACGGAGACCTTTTACTTGGCTTATACAAAGGAGGAAAAGAAAACTCTGTTGGTCTAATGATGCGGAACTGGTCGCGATTCATGACCATCTACGAAGCGCAGGGACAGACCTACGACGATGTCATCAATGTCCCAAGCAGGTCTTTCAACGTCGTTCAAAGTTTGCCTTATGTGGTAGTGGCAGTCACTAGACACACGAACCTGCCTATAGTACGCTGATAACGGGACGAAGCAATTGGAAGAATCATCACCAGAGCGACAACGACAACAATTCACGAACATAGCTTAAAGGTGTCTACACAAACACGACACTACGGTCGCAAGGGCTGTGCTCAGGATGTTGAAGACTGAGGCAGGGTCAATGAAGAAACAAAGGGCCAATATATATATATATATATATATATATATATATATATATATATATGGCTGGCCTAAAGTGCTAAAGTAATAAAAAAAACACTCGGATAAGCAATAAAATGATAGATGTTTTTAAAAAAAGCGCGGATATACTGTCCGCGCTGTTGTTACTACGAGCACGTGAATATTTTAGCCTTTTTAGTTATATATTTTACTATCGTAAATATAACATTACGCAATTCGTCACAATCAATCGTGGTAAATGGGCGCCATCTTGTCAACCATGCCTGTGTCAGATCGCCGCCCGTAATCCATTGACAATAACGCTAGTAGGATTACCTTATCGTCTGATATATCATATATTATAAAATATTTACTACTCTTTTCAAAATTGTATATTTAAAACTTTTTTTATAAATTAGAAGAAGAAGAAATATACTTTATTGTGCATACAAGTTAACATACAATAGATATTTTAAAAATAAAAGTTACAAAATTATAATATGCACAAAAGCGGCCTTATCACTGTGTAGCGATTTCTCCTAGACAACCATGGGGTAGAGGAGATTTTAAAACAAAATATTAGGTTTTTTATTGTATACGTTTTCCAGCAAAATAAAAAAATACATTTTACTTACTATATATGATTTGACAAACAATTCTGTAGCGTACTTAAGTATCTGGTTGCGGAAACATAATATATATTTATCTGCAGTGTTTTCCGTAGCATTCAGCTTTCATCTGGATCTATAGGATTACTGTTTGTTTAACTCTACAAATAGCTAAATAACCGCTCAATGCTTTTCAAAATAACGTGATAATACAGAACATATTGCAGAATATGTTTCTGTAGATCTCGTATCCTGTTATCTTTATGTCTGTCAATGATTTTTTAACTGTTGATTACTTATCTCAACTGTCTTCTATTTTTGATAGTTCGATAAGTTCACATAAATGTAACTACATAATTATTAGCAAAGGGTGACAACAAATTACTAACAAAGGTGACTTACGAATAATTTTAGGAACTTAGGAGAAGAACTAACGAAGAATACTATATAATTATCTAAAAGTGTTTCTTTGTTACAAAGTCAATAATAATCTGAAAATAAAAGAAGTAATAATTGTATTTGCTGGCAAACGAAAAAAGAACCGACTTTAATTACATCGACAAATACGAAATACGTATACAACGTAGGTTGACGAAAAAATAGTCAAGTAAACACGCATTATCAAAGATTACTCTTAAAGTTGTAATCAGATCTCAATAAAATTTATATGTGACCACATGACAAACAACACCTTTCGATTAAATTAAAAATTATTAAAATCTGGTACACCCAGTTAAAAGTTATTGCGGATTTTCAAGAAGTTCCCTCGATTTCTCTGGGATCCCATCATCAGATCCTGGTTTCCTTATCATGGTACTAAACTAGGGATATCTTCTTTCCAACAAAAAAAGAATTATCAAAATCGGTAAACCCAGTAAAAAGTTATTGCGGATTTACAAGAATTTCCATCAATTTCTCTAGGATCCCATCATCAGATCCTGGTTTCCTTATCATGATACTAAACTTGGGCTATCTCCTTTCTAACAAAAAAAGAATTATCAAAATCGGTACATCCAGTAGAAAGTTATGTGGTATAATACAAGGCACTCTTGGCTCTGGCTTGGCATGGTATACAAGTGCATCATGCCAAGCCAGCCAAGACTGCCTTAGCCGCGGTTGCACCGATTGTTTTATACACGTCAGAATGCCTCGAGTAATAGAATGAGTGAGGTTAGGTGACTATCGAACGATGTGCTAGGTGGCGTGATCGGTGCATCTGTTGTTTATAAATCTCTTGCCGATTGCCTACCACAGCACATATATTTAGCATGTTTGTTTATTTGAAAAAGCTCCTCGTTCGTAGTGCACCTGTGACTATGGCGTATGCAATAGTGTCGAAATATTTATAAACTCAAAATGTCAAATAGCACGGCAATTATTCCATTTTACACATGAATCATATTCCTGGATAAAATGAACATTAAGACTTAAATTAAATAAAAATTAATTATATTCCACAGTAATAAAATTAAAGGTAGCGATTTTTTTTATAACGAAAATTATTTTAACTAAATTTTCAATTATTATTTATATGTAATATTATGTGTTATTTATATTAATTATGAGGAGGAACATGAGAAAAAGGCCTATGCTCAGCAGTGGGATATTACAGGCTGAAGTGTAGCGTTTCCATTTCGTTTTATAATTTTTTAACTAATTTTTGATTACATACGTAACATAGTTTATATTCTTGAAAACTTAATCATAATACTTGAAACAAATCAAGAATGCTTCATAAAAACTGAGCTAACCGAGGGTCTGTTTGGTGAGATACTCTAGGGGACGACAATAGAAAGATATTGAGACATTACGACACGATTTTCATCATTCATCGAGATTAATTTGATTTTAGTTTGTTTTATATAATGAAAGGTCGTAATTACATTTTGAAGTTATATTTTTTTTGGCACGTTAGGGAAAAAACACACCGCGCGCACACCTTTACAAAAAAAAGCGACACCCTGAAGCTAGCTAGTCCACGAAGAAGAAGTTAGCAGCATAAGGTACACACTTTTTACAAATATTACAAGAAAAATTGAATAAGTTATTTATTTATTTTTATTTATTTATTTATTCTTTATTGTACACCACATAAAGTAATTTAATACAAAATTGTAGAGAAAAAAAGAAGTATAATGCACAATGAAGCGGCCTTATCGCTCGATAGCGATTTCTTCCAGGCAACCTTAAGTTAAGTAAATACTAATTAGAGATTAATCGAAACTTTATCGGGAACGCGGGAAATTGATTTTGAGTTAACGCTAGAATAACACAATCGTTTAGAATTAACGTTCTAGAGTTTTTGGAAAGAAAATATAACGCGTATAATCAGTCTGCTTCCAACGGAAATACAACAAGAATGCTTGTGTAACAACTATGTTTACAACAATTTTATCGTAGAGTGTAAACTATTTCTCTTGTTCTTTGGTTATCCTTTTACCGTCGAGGCAGTTTAGTTCTGACGCACTTAACTCAGTGGCTCAGTACAAAGAAAATGGCGAAGTGAAGGACGTCAGAAAACATTTTAGGTTACATTAAATATGTTTTTTTAATGAATACATTAATATTCTGAATTTGTACTTGTTCAATTTAGCTCTTTTGAGTCATTGATGTATGTATATGAATGATAAAAGGTATGGATAGAAGGGTTCTAAAGAATTATAAATATATAAAAGCATAATATCATTTACTAAATACAAGCACCTTTTCTCAGAATATAATAAAAATTAAATATCTTCAATACACATACACACACGATCGTCTGATTCTAAAACAGGCAACCAAAGCCTGTAACATCCCACTGTTGGGCATATGCCTCTTTATTCATGAAGAAGAAAGACCTTCTTATCCTCCTGAGCTTAAAGCTTAATCCACCACCCTGCTGCACTGCGGGTAGTCGGATATGTTCCCTTCTATAAGTAAAGATTGCCATCAGGTTTTTATGATAACAAGTGGAACTGAAAGCTTGACATGCTCTCCGAGGCATGGTGGGTAGACCGAAAAGAACAAATATACAAACTGGAGAAGAAATATTTGTGCAAATGTATGGTCATGATTAGACTTTACACTGGCTAAGTTCAGTAGAATATTGTCCTTATTTCTCCAGTAAATTTCTGAGTAAAACAGTGAAGCTCCGCTTATGAGTATAGTCTTCGCATAGTGTTTAGAAGATCTTGAGGTCTTCATTAGTCTGAGCTGGTTACATAAAAGCAGCTAAATAGTATGATCTAAAGTTAGTACTTATTTGACGTGTACCAAAATGAAGTAACTTTGATAGATTAATAAATAAAGTATTAGTATCTTCTCTCTTAGGTCTAGGTCTTAGGTTTTTTTTTTTAAATTATGTGATATATCCACAGACTGATTATGCCCGTGCTTTTGTTATTCCATATATTATTATTATTATTTTTTAACATACATCGGTACTTCACCGCAACTTTAGAATCCTAGAAGCCTTATCTAGTCTTAAAATTTCTAAAAGTCGACGCGAGTCCACTGATCAAGACTATTTATTCTACATATTGCTTTTTTATATTTTTATATAGTAATTATTTTTATTATATTTACACTTATTTGCTAACTACAATATATGTACACTTATTTTCTAGCTACAATATATGTACACTTATTTGGTCTAGGTCTTAGGTTAGGTCTGGTTGGTTAAATACAGGCTGCGGTTGTAATAAAATAGTAATAAGTTCGGTTATAAGTATAAATATAAACATAGATAATAAAAATAATAATATTTTGTGAATGAAGGAATGATGTGTATACTGTTTTCATCAAAGAATTATGGTAAGGTACAAAAAAAAAAAAACCGTCAGCATCGGGCCACGTCCTAGGCAGTCACGTCGATTTGCAGTTTTAATGATAAATCGCCTGTGGTATTATAATGCATGTTTAACAAAAGGCGTGGGCATTCTGAGCCCGTAGATGTTAATTTTAAATTAAAAAAAAAGTTATAAGTTCGGTAATAAATAAAAGTCTGAATTGGTGTATAGTTTTAATTACGTCAGACAATATCTATATACTAACTATCATACATTTGCTCATAGTTTTAAGCGCTCAGTAAAATTTTACACGATCTGGATAAAATTTATTTGTTTTAACAAATTCGCACTTAACGTTTTTATAAAGAAATGTTTACGTTGTGGCAAATTGAATTATGGAATAGATAGGGTTGTCGCGCAAATTTATTAAATTTATGTCTTTCTTTTTATAATAGGTTCCATTAGGATTGAAAAGTATTAGTTTCATCAGCTTTTTTTTCTGTTAAAATTCACTGTTGTAATGTCCTGGTCACTATTTCTCGGCTAACGTTGTTGTAAACTTATCGAGTCTTGGATAACCACCTCAAAATATAATCATTTTTTCGTTTTAAAGACACACTGACGGCACAACCACACATACAAGTATCGCATTATTATTTTTTTTTAATATATACATACACTGTAACTCGTAAATGCACACAGACATAAACACATACTTACACATAGACATTTATATAATTATTTATCCCTTACTTAAAATTTACTCAAAATTTTACCTACGAGTATGTAGATTTAGAGACGATCATAAAGAACGTGCTTAGTAAAATACAAAGTGCTCAAATATTAACATTAATGTTTGTAATAATTACACAATACTTTTTACTTTTTTTGTTAGTTGTAAAAAGATAACAAAGAGTACATTTTAAGTACAATTTCTAGCCTATTCAAGTCTCAGACGTGACAACCCTGCATATGATTACTTTAGCCGCACCTTAACGCCTTGAAATGTAAGAAAAAGTTGGTAAAAAACGAGAGATTGTTTGTTCTTCTCTTTTAATAGAAATAAGGTAGGGCGATTAAGTTAATTACACTGAGCTTTGAAAAATAAAGCTCCAAAAATAAAATGAGTCGTTGAGCCTTTTAAGATGTATGATATAAAATAAAAAGATATATATTAATATACAACTAACTTACCTTAGAACATATGTATATATTTTACTAGCTTTCTGCCCGCATTGATGGCGTGTCTTTGGCTGCTCCGTCTTCTCCTGTTAAAATATAGCCTATGATGTCACACTCGTAACGTACAAATATTTTACTAAGGAAATAATTTAAAATATACGCTTAGTTGTTTTTAATTTTTTTTAATAAAAATAAATAAATAAATATCTACACAATACACACACGGTCGTCTGTTCATAAAATAAGCAACTTAATGCTTGTGTTATAGGTAACAGGCGACTGGTATAGCTACATTTTTTTTCGATAAACATACCTATAAATAATACATATATAAATATATAAATTAATATTTATATTTCACCCAGGCACGGGGTGGGAATCGAACCGACAACCCTCGAAGCAGAAAGCAGGCAGTAAGATTTACAAACAGATATTAAAAAGAGGAAATCACTTAATAATATTAGTATAGTATAAATTATGACGATTTTGAAATTACGTTATATAGACATGTATGTATAACAAAAATGTTGTCACAAAATACCTTACATTTATCAGGAAACGATTTAATCGTTTTTTAACTGACTTCAAAAAAAGGAGTAGGTTACTCAAATCGACCGTATATATATATTTTTTTATGTATGTTCGGGGATAACTCCGTCGTTTCTGAGTCTCCCTAGTTTAGTACCATGATAAGAAAACCAGGATCTGATGATGGGATCCCAGAGAAATCGAGGGAAACTCTCGAAAAGCCGCATAACTTTTTACTGGGTGTACCGATTTTGATGATTTTTAATTTAATCGAAAGCCGATGTTTATCATGTGGTCACATTTAAATTTCATCGAGATTTGATTACAACTTTTGGAGTAATCTTTGATAATGCGTATTTACTCGACAATTTTTTTGTCTACCTACGTTGTATTACTTGTCGATATAATTGAAGGCGGTTTTATATATATATATATATATATATATATAGGGTTGAATTGAGTAACCTCCTCCTCTTTTTGAAGTCAGTTAAAAAGGGTCTTGACAGACAGACGGATAACAAAGTGATCTTATAAGGGTTCCGTTTTTTCTTTTTGAAGTACGGTACTCTAAAAAGGCTGAAAAGTGAACATCTTTGTTCACCGTTATATTTAACAATTTTTTTGCCAAAGATTATTAGTCAATAAAATTTAATCTTGTAGATTTTGCATTTGCAGAAGATTATTAATTAATTGTATGTTTGTTTTTGGTAAATATAATGTGTAGTGCACTAACAACATGATAGCAATAGAATTTATGTTTTATTTGTAAATTTACTTATCATAATAAGTAAATTATACTTTATTTATTTATTAAATTATGCTGAATTGAAAAAGGATCAACTTAATTATTTATTAATATATATAGTAACCGCTTGCTCATTGATTTGTGGTTTCAAGTTTCTTTTTAATCAAAGTTTCAAATAACATTAAACGTTAAAATATAACAAAGTTTATAATTTTATTTTGTCCTGAGACCTCAAAATTGTAAAATAGATTAGTTAATTGATTTGTCTTTTTTTAATCCAGTTTTCATATACTTTGTACATTTTGTAATTATATCTATACGCCTGAGACTACCATTATTTTAAAGACTAGCTTTCAGCTCGTCTTTACACACGTGTGGGTAATACGATTTTTGCTGCACAGTTCTGTCCTGTTAAATATTTATTGGCGTTCTCCTGGTGAAAGGATTTTTAAAATCGGCAAAATAGTTTACAAGTTTATTCATTATCTATATATTAATACGTGAAGCAAAAACATACCTATTTTTCGAAAATTGCGCGGACGGAGGAGTATTAAATTTCGCACACTTATAGTTTATATAAAGAAGGAGTAAAGAATGCAAATATTTTTTTAATAATGCATAAAAATATAATAAATCAATAAAAATATAATATTACATTTACATTACCATGTATTTGGGTTGGGGTTGGGTTGTCTGGAAGAAATGGCTAAATAGCCATAAGTCCGCCTATTGTACTTCACAGTCTGTAAATGATTTTTTTAAATGTGTTTATTGTTTAAAATGTAGTTGTGGTGTACAATAAAGTATAAATAAATAAATAAATACATAAAATAAATATTTGATACACACACGCATATATACTCTTTTGTTTATTATTATAAAAGTATAGTCTTTGACGACAGAACCTCAATTATTTACAAAGTTATAATTTAAATTAATTATGATTGAATTTTGACCACTGGGCAACCACAAGTAAACATAAATATATTTATTGATATAAAAGTATCCGTTGAAAAATATAAATTAATTAATAATAATAGTATTACAGATAACATTTTTTTTGTTATGAAAGTAAAGCAATGGGTAAAAGTAGGTAAAAAAATAGACACGGCCATAACTCGTGGATGATAAATCAGCATTCAACAGTACTTACCAAAATCGTAAAGGACTTTCCACTTGTGCCCAATGATAAAAAATAAAAGGTTCCCATCGAAAGCTCACAGAACTATTCAGTAGAAATAATTTTTCAAACCATTCATTCATTCCGATAGAGTTATTATCAACTGATGTAGGTTCAAAAGGTCTCCGAAATCTCAGAGTATTTAACATGGTAAAAGGTTCGTTGAAGATTTGACCTTTTATGTTAATGTGTGTTCAGACTGAATTACTAAACCTGTCATAATATATTATTATGCTACTAGCTGTTACCCGTAACTTTCTACGCAAAGATATTTTTATATTATTTTGCATGTCAATCTATCAAAAGATAAAATTTTTGTCCCGTTTTTTAATATTTGTCACGAATACTTTGCATTCCTTGATCGTAGCGTGATGTTGTTCCTTTTGTTTTTCAAATATCCAATACTAAAAGAATTTTTCGATTCATACCAGTAATTCCTAAAATTAGCCCGTTTATATTTAATATTCAATAATATCGTACGCCAATCGTCGTTATCGGTCACCAACCCGCCTGCCCAGCGTGGTGACTATGGGCAAAACACATGAGTTCACGTTATTTTTGGCGTAAACTTGTGGAGGCCTATGTTCAGCAGTGGACTGTTTAGGCTGTAATGATGAATATCGTACGCGAGTAGCTTCTGTACTGAGGTGTCTATTACGTAACATGAATTAGTAGATTTGTAAAACCCGCCAAGAAAGTAGAAGTTAGATGTATGCGTGCAGGGCATGGGTGAAGACTGGACTCGCATAGGTCATGATAGGACGAACGCAGAGTTTGTACAATGTCGTCTTATTTCTAAGAGATATTTTGCTCTTTCCGCATAGCATCATATATAACCTACTCAGTACGAAGGCGGCTCGGTTACGAACGTGGTTAATGTGGGATCTGAAATTGAGTTTTCTGTCTAGAGTGACTCCGAGGTGTTTGGCTTCTTTTTGCCATGCGATCGGTGTCTCGAAGAGTTTGATTGTCTCCGGTTGCCCTTGTCTTAAAAATATCATCATCATCATTACAGCCTATACAGTCCACTGATACATAGGCCTCCACAAGTTTACGCCAAAAATAACGTGAACTCATGTGTTTTGCCTATAGTCACCACGCTGGGCAGGCGGGTTAGTGACCACAGAGCTGGCTTTGTCGCACCGAAGACGCTGCTGCCCGTCTTTGGCCAGTGTATTTCAACCGATCCACCGGTCGGCTTTTTAAATTTCAAGGTGGTAGCGGAAACCAACACTCCAAAATATATATTTTGGGTTTCGGTTGAAGTACGCCGCTGAGCTTTTTTCAGCGTCTCCTTCGTCTTCTTGAACCACTTGCCTAGTGCGATGGTTGCAGTTTGAAGGCGTCTAGACATCGTGTCTACTGAGATGGAGATCGTAAATACAGCAGTGTCATCTGCGAAGAGTGTCAGCTTTATTGCTGAGCTTTGAATGGGTAAAGGGATGTCGTTCGTGTATAGTGAATACAGGACAAAACAGAAACATAATTATATGGAAACGCATATATCAAAACCGTAGAACCAAACGCTAGCGTGATTTAAATGTGTAAAACGACATCTATCGTCGAGTGGCAATATTACGTTGAACAGTTTCAATATTCTGATTTATGTTTAATAAGAAATCATGCTACATTTTATTACAATACTAAAACAGGATTCTTGATGTGTTATAGTGTTAGTTTTAATTACAATGTAAAAAATATGAACAGAATAGTTGTTTCACTATTATTTTTACAATTTATGTTTTTCTTTTTTTTAAGGAAAATGTTATAGAAGCGCTGAAAGAGTTTTGTTATGATTCGCGCAATGTTGAAATTGCACTTGTAATACACTGTACCGTGTGGTTGGTACTGTGCGGAAAATTCTGGCTTTGAGCAAAACGTTTGTAGTCGCTATCATAAATTCTTGTATTTACAAAGGAAATGTTGCTATAAAATAGTTTCTATACTTTGGCTCAAAATTAATATTTGAATTATTTCTTGGTATAGTTTACAGTGGGTTTGCTTAAGTTTTAAGAAATGAAGATAAAATTAAACTAGGTCGGCAAACAACCGTACGGTTCACCTAATGGTAAGCAATACCGTAGCTTATAGACCTCTGCAACACTAGAAACATAGTAAGCGCGTTGCCGACCCTATCTCCTATTCCTCCGAGGAGCTCGGTTACCTTGGTCACTAACAGGAACACAACACTGCTTAAGAACAGTATTATTAAGCTGTGATCGTTTGTAAGGTCGAGGTCCTACCCCAGTCGTGCTGATTTTGAGCGGAAGATTTCCTGCTATGACCTAGCTCAGTTAAACTTCATTAATTCATTATTCATCATATCGAAAATTCCGATTTAGTGGGTACATCGTTCCATAGCTTAATTGGCTAGAGCATACATAGCACACGGTCAGTCGGAGATACAGGTTCGATCCCCGCTAGAACGTTCGATTTTTGATATAATATTAAAAAATGTTTAGAATTACTATTTGTTCGGTTCATTTGAATAACCGTTTTATTTTTACTTTCTTATTAATATAATTATTATTTTTTATGTAGAAAAACCACCTTTGCCATCAACTATATATGTAATTTTCTGTATATTCTGTTCTTAAGTGCAATAAAGTATGTATAATATATTAAAAGGCCCTTGAGATTTCATCCACGTAAACATTTAAAGCTTATTCTCCGTTTTGTTATATTTTGACCATATGCTATATAATTACTTGTTTCAGCCGAACACACTTCGTCCCTGTAGCGTTGTCCGACATTTTTCATATTTTTTTATGGTCAGGTTGCCATGGTGATACTTGATTTTCAAAACTTTAAAAAGACACGTGTTTTTGAGTAATTTCGTTATAAATTTAAGTAATATTTTTGGTTAAAATGTCCTTTGAATTTTTGAGTTAACCATCTATCTGTATCCTTTTTAATTCCTCGAATAAACCATTTTAGATATAGTTTACAGAAACTTGTATATGATACGTCAGATATATGCACATAAAGCGATCCACATCGTTATCATAGATATCTCAGAGCAACCGTGACTCATAGTAGGCAAAGTATACATTAACATGTAGCAGAGCAGTGGGATGGATTTAGCTCAAAGCTCAGCTGTCGGACGTAATTTGTTGACACCGATATTACGTAATTTTAATCATAACATGTGCTGTGTGGCTACGGCACTAAAGAATTTAGCCACCCCCTCTCTTCCCGTGGGTGTCGTAAGAGGCGACTAAGGGATAACAAGGTTCCACAACCACCTTGGAACTTAAGAAGCCGACCGATGGCGGGATAACCATCCAACTGCTGGCTTTGAAATACACAGGCCGAAGACGGGCAGCAGCGTCTTCGGTGCGACAAAGCCAGTACTGCGGTCACCAACCCGCTTGCCCAGCGTGGTGACTATGGGCAAAACACATGAGTTCACGTTATTTTTGGCGTAAACTTGTGGAGGCCTATGTCCAGCAGTGGACTGTATAGGCTGTAATGAATGAAAAAATCATAACATTTGAACCATTCTTCTTAATATAACTATAGAAGTTTCTTTTCATAATTATTTCTCTCAGTCGGGGTGTATTTTGTTCCAAACTTTTTTGATTTATGAGGAAACAAGTTTGAAGTATACCCAATAAAGAAATGATTGTCTAAGTTCGGTATTCTCTTCATTTTTTTTTGCGAGCATTGATTAAAAACTTTCTGTTTTTTTTTTTTCAATTTATTTTCTTTTTAATTAATTGATTTTTTTAAATAAATTTTTATGTATAATGAATTTGACAATGATATTACAATGGCATTTAATTTATATTTGATTTAATAAATAACTAGCGACCCGCCCCGGCTTCGCACGGTTGCAAAAACTATCAGTGGAATCACTCTATTTACTAAAGAAAACCACACCAAAATCCGTTGCGCAGTTTTCAAGATCTGAGCATACAGACAGCGGGAAGCGACTTTGTTTTATACTATGTAATGATTACAAATAGCAATTAATGTATTTATTTGCATATTGATATAATTATTAAAATTTTAATTATCTTTGATTATTTTTAATAATATTTTCTTTACTTCTTATAAATGTAAATAATGATTTTTACTTTTTATAAATTTAAATAATGATTTTTTAATGAACTTTTATTTTTAATTTCGATGCACAATAATTTTAAATATATTTGCTTCAGTGACATTAACATATTCTAGATTTAAATATTAATTGATAATATTTTGATATAATATGTTATATGTATTCCGTGGATGTACCTATTAAAACTCAGATATATAATTCTCGTGTCACAATGTCAGTTACCATATTCCTCTGAAACGGCTGGACCGATTTTTATGAAATTTTGTGTGCACATGGGATAGGTATGATAATCGGTCAACATCTATTTTTCATACCCCTAAGTTATAAGGGGAGGGGATTAAAGGGATTAATAACATATATGGCAAAACAATGTTTGCGGGGTCAGCTAGTGACGTCACTTTGTATATAATGCATTGAATATTGTTATCTTATTGTTGACGTGACAACGTCTAATAAATCGATGGACGCCGGCTGCATGCACGAAAAACGATGTCTCATTGTCCCGTTACACTCATTTTTATGTGTCATCGTCCGTAAACCAACTTTACAAGCAACCAATTTTTTTTCTTTTTTCTTTTTTGCTGTGTGGCTACGGCACTAAAGAATTTAGCCATCCCCTCTCTTCCCGTGAGTGTCGTAAGAGGCGACTAAGGGATAACAAGGCTCCACAACCACCTTGGAACTTAAGAAGCCGACCGATGGCGGGATAACCATCCAACTGCTGGCTTTGAAATACACAGGCTGAAAGACGGGCAGCAGCGTCGTCGGTGCGACAAAGCCAGTACTGCGGTCACCAACCCGCCTGCCCAGCGTGGTGACTATGGGCAAAACACATGAGTTCACGTTATTTTTGGCGTAAACTTGTGGAGGCCTATGTCCAGCAGTGGACTGTATAGGCTGTAATGAATTTTTTTTCTTCTAATTACTGTTAAGTGTATGGGTCGTGTGTAGTTTTTTCTACTTTTGATGTTGTGTATTTTTGTGTACTATTATTATTGAATCGTAAATTTTCCGTTATTTTTTCTATGTCTAATTAATTGGAATGTGGCTCTAATGTTAGATGAAAGTAAGAAATTAATAAATTAATATTTGATGAAGACTAGAAAAATTCTGTTTTGCTAAAATATTACTGTTTCTTGTGTTTTTCTTGAATAAGCTCACCTTATTCAATAGTCTAACTCAAAACTATGAATGATTTTTTTTTTTATATCACCAGGTCGGCAAATAAGCGTACGGCTCACCTGATGGTAAGCGATTACCGTAGCTTATAGACACCTGCAACACCAGAAGCATCGCAAGCGCGTTGCCGACCCAATCCCCAATCCCCCCAGGAGCTCTGGTCACCTTACTCACCAACAGGAACACAATACTGTTTGAAAACAATATTATTTTGCTGTGATCTTCTGTAAGGTCGAGGTACTACCCCAGTCGGGCTGCTCCATATTTTGAGCAGGAAATTCCTGCTGTGCCCTACCATGTTTAGGTTAGGTTATACTATGTTTCGGCGTTCAGGTTAGGTTAGGTTATACTATGTTTCGGCGGCCGATAGTCGGGGGACTTCGGCCGGCCGGACGACACGACCCCATACATCTGAGGGGTAGCCTTGTTGTGAACGAGGCCACTCCACCATTATGCCGGGCCCAGAGGCTTTGTCCGGGCCTACCGCTGAGGCGAGGTGGCGAATGCTAGCGCGACCCCATCTCGCCCCGCCCAGGCGGATGACTGCTAACACGTGGTGGTTTTTAGTCAGTAGGAGTCTGACATAACCCTCTGGCGCCCCCGCGCTGGAGGGTATCAATGATGGATTTTCCCCACGTGAAAAAAAAAGGTTATACTATGTTGAATGTTATTATATTGCAAAAAAAATATTGTGGATGGATCTCTTCATTACATTGGTTTTTTGATGCTTTCATGTCTTTTAAACAATATTGTTATAATAATAATTATATACAAAATAAATTTAATAAATAATTGTTTGCTTGCAAACGATTACACGTACACGAAAAAAATATTCAAACAAATACGCATTATTAATAGATATAATTTAATAGGTACATATCAGATCTCGATTAAATGTAAATGGAACCGCATGACAAGACTGTGGTAGGTAAGTGACCAGAACTCCTGAAGATTGGTAGATCAGCAACGTGCCCGTAATCGGTCCACCTAGTAAAAAGTTATGAGGTTTACACACAAAAAATACTGTCGAATTGAGAACCTCCTCTTTTTTTAAGTCAGTTAATAACTAAGTAAATTATACTAGTTTTAGTATTTTTATTATTCTTATTATATATTATTATATTATTCTTGGGCTTGATGGCTTTCAGTTGTGCCAGGGGGCAATTTAGTATTTTTGTTATTGTATTTTTATATAACTCTTTACTATTCAGTGTGGATATATAAATATAAATACCGTCTTATATCACGCAATTCATTATAAACTTCCATTAGTGAAATATGCCAAGCGGAATGTTATTGATGTAAACCACATGTGTGTCAGAGTTGAAAGCGTCTACGGTTTTACGTTGATATGGAAACTATGTCACCGGTATCAGATTTACTGATCATATGACAAATTAAAAAAAGCATTTTAATATCGTTCAGAATCCTGTCTATACTCTTACAATTTTTTATTGTATGTTTTATTTTTAATTAAAAAACGAGTGTGCTTTATTTAGATTACACGACTGAAGTAAAACTTAGGAAACGTAACTCTCTCCCTTTCTATCTTCACTAACTAATATCTCCCTCTCAACTTCCATTCACCTCGCCCGATCACACTTTTCGTAACGCTCTCGTCACACACTCATCAGATTACTCCCCAAGTCAAAAAGTCTGCCTCATATTTTTGAACATTTGATACCAGTAAATAATGGTACAAATATACGTATTAAAGACAGAATAATTGTGTTTGCTCGCAAACGAAAAAAAAAACCGACTTCAATTACATCGAAGAGTTATACAACGTAGATCGACGAAAAAATAGTCAAGTAACTACGCGTTATCCAAGATTACTCTAAAAGCAGTTATCATATGTCGATAAAATTTATATGTGACCACATGATATGACACCCAGTAAAAAGTTATTGCGGATTTTCGAGAGTTTCCCTCGATTTCTCTGGGATCCCATCATCAGATCCTGGTTTCCTTATCACGGTACTAAACTAGAGATATCTCCTTTCCAACAAAAAAAGAATTATCAAAATCGGTAGATCCAGTAGAAAGTTATGCGGTATAATACAACGTAGGTCGACGAAAAAAGCGTCAAGTAAAAACGCATTATTAGATATAACTCGAAAAGTAGTTGTTAGATCTCAAATAAATTTAAATGGGACCAATTGACACACACTACCTTTCGATTAAAAAAAAATTGTCGAAATCGGTCCGAAAGTTCTGATGTAACATATATATAAAAAATACAGTCGAATTGAGAACCTTCTCCTTTTTTGGAAGTCGGTTAAAAACGCTTAAAATGATGGCTTTTGTTACCATTTAAATGTTACGCCTTTGTCAAAAGCACATAATACAATGACTACCTCATAAAATGTTGGTAATATTTAATAAGGGTGAGGGTAAATTAATAAATAATTGCTTATATTAAGTGTTTTTGTAAAATTAATTTTTATTTGATTTATCTAGGTGTGAAAGGAGCGTCAAAACGAGTCCTTGTTTAATATAATTAACTTTAGGTCTTTATTTTAAAATAGAGTCAACATATTCTAAATTAGTTCTATAATTAATTTTATTATAACTTACGTGAACTTTGTATACACTATACTCGTATATATGCACTCTGATGATATTATTAACTGTCGTGTACTACTAATTTTACAAGATTATTTTTATTTTAAAATTAATAATGTTCTCCAACTACACTCAAACTTCAATTAAACAGCCACCTACGTTTATTCATTTTATTCGAAATTATATGTCAATTTAATTAATTTTGTAAGTTACAAAGGTTTAATAATTGTCTATTAATTTTGTAAGTTCGTAAAAGGTTTAATAAAAAAAAAAACAGAATGTGCGGTTCTTAAAACAAATAAAAATCAGTTAAATATTAATAAAAAAAAAATGCGTTATAAATCATCAATTTAACAATGTGTATTTTCTCCTTTGTCTTAAGTGAACTCCTACAACCGATTTGGAAGCCGGTCCATTATATCTTGGATGTCACTTTGTGAAATGTTCTGCCACTCCTAAGCGGCAGCAGTTTATATTTCTCTGATGGTTGTAGGATCTGTTGTCTAAATGCGTCATTTTAGGTTGTCCCATACACGTCCGATCAGGTTCAGGTCAGAATTCCAAGATGGCCATGGTAATCGCTGAATATTGACATAAGCTCCATTCCTTCTCCTACGTAGAAAAAGATTCCAATGACCAGCAGTGGGATGTTACAGCCTTAGTAAAAAGAATGAATATTGACATCATCAAAGTAACCGGCAACAGCTCTCGCGCCGTGTGCTCAAAATATATTGTCGTACAATAAAACGACATTATCGCCAATAAATTTCACTAAGTACTAAGACGTTTATAGCATACTTCTGAATATTAACCCTACCTGTATAGAAGTCAAACAACTCTGTACGAGCGTTAAAACAAATGCACCACCAGTCCATTATCAAGCAGCCCACATAGCCCTCTCTTTCAACTACAAATCATTCAGCAAACCTTTTACCGGGCATCTATACACACGCTTGCATCCATTATTACTTCGCAAAACAATTCTTGATTCATCAGAGAAGAGAACTGTCTTCCATTGTCCCAAAGTCTAATTTGAATATTCTCGTATAAATCCAAGTCTCGTTTTTGTTAGCTACTGTCAGTTCTGGAACTTGAACTGGTGGAAATGATCTCGGCTCCCTCTCTGCTAACCTTGAAATTGTTAGACTCAAACTTAAGTTTCAGACAAGCAAGCAGTAAAGATTTTTGGCTATGCCTTACCTCTATAAAAACTACATGAAATTGGATAAAATATCACAAATATATGTATATATATATATATATATTATCGTACTTGTTTATTATAAATCGTATCTAGAACGTTCAATACTTACACGCTACAATAATTACAATTATTATTCTTAATAGATTCTCTGACTTTAATAATTACTAATGACTCTTATAATAAAAACAGTTATCATTAAAATGGTATTCATTTTTCATTAAGCCTCACATCGTTAAGGCGAAGTTAAATTGCTTTATTATTTAGTGTTTTGAATGCGTAGTATTGTCATGTCATTGTTTTCATTTTTCACATTGTGTATAGAGACTAATTCGATTCAAATTAACCATACGATATCTTTTAATTCATATTTCGATTAATAAGTGAGTAAATTCTCAATTCTACTTTTTTAAATTGATAGAATTATAAATAAATGGATGTAAAATTGAATATGCAAGTACTTGATTTGGTTGTATTTGAAAGGATTTGCTATGCAAGTTCTTGGATTCCTTACAGTAACGTCAGTGAACCACATTTACAAGTTATGCTCAGCGATAAAAGCAGGGATAACTGCTTCCATTAGTAGGATTTGTAAGACATGTAAATCTGCCAACTCACAATGGAGCAATGTGGTGGATTAAGTAGCAAGAACTTAATCTCGGCCAGAAGTGGTACCTTTTCAGGCTATTAAAATATCTTTTTATGATTTTTTACCTTGTTCTGAACCTTTTTGCGGGCCGTTTATTTAATAATTGGGTGAAATAATTCAGTAACTTTTGTTGTCATTTTTTAAGTTTACTTCAGGAGTCTTTTTTTAATTAGATTTAGTATTATAGCACCTTCGAGATGTAAATAGATTTAAAATGTTTTTATATATTTATTTTTGGTTTCTATTTCTTTGAACGGAAAATGTCTGATTAATCTGATTAATAGACAAAAGGGTTTTAATGTTTTGACCGCTGCCCCGCTGCCCGCAATATTCGAGCCATTAAGTCATTTTATTATGAGAATACTATTAATGACAAAACGATGACTCGTATCTTTTTAAAACATAACCAACTCTAGCGAGCATAAAGAATAAAAGATGACGAATGATCGTAGAATTCAATCCATATAAACACAAAAAAAAAAAAAATGATTACACGCTAATAAAGCTATATGATTTCTCACACAATTTTATTGGTTCAACGGACAGAGGAAGCAAAATATATACCCTCAGGGTAATAGACGTTTTAATACTTCTACCAATCTTAGACTGTTTACGTGATGAAAAAACTATTAGGGCAGCCGTAAAAACCGTCCAACTTTTCCGAACTCTCTCACATTATGAATTAAAAAGCTGTAAAAAGAACAGTCGGATCGCAAAATATCTATTCAAAGTTTAATTGAGTTGTTTTATTCATTCGAAGTTTATTTTGATAGGTATGGATAAATACTATTTGAAAGAAGTGTGTGTATTGTATTTTTATTTACGTTTTTATTTTATTTTTACGCTGTTTTCATTACTGTTGTGAATGTAAGCTGTTTATGTGTCTCAATCAAAAATATGGTAGATTTGACTTAATATCTTTGTGTGTGTAAATCGGTTGACAGTTAATCCGATCCGTGACTTTGACTATGTTCGGTGGACGACCGATGTCTACAAACATTGGTTTCTAGTTGGGGTATTTAGCTTGGTTGGAAAATTAAAGGTCATCCCACAGTAGTGTACACATGGGGTATCTTATACTATAACAGATTTTTGTAATAATGTTTACTGAGTGTTACAAGTTCTGGTATCGTTTTTGCTTTCTAGTATATCGATTGTTTTGATAAATTGATGTTTTTTTTATGTATCTATTTGAAATGTAACTATGTGTGTGTTTATGGATAATTATATAATTGTTATTGATTAATTTATTTTTTGACGGCTCAGGTGTAAAGGTACATGTGCCGTATCTGTCGTTTATACAAATATTTCTGTCCAGTCTGGTTGTTGGTCTTTGTGGGTCACCCACCGAGCCTCGGAAAGCACGTTAAGCTGTCGGTCCCGGTTGTTATCATGTACACATGATAGCGATCGTTTCTCATCGTAGGAAATATATCCACCAACCTGCATTGGAGTGGCGTGATGGATTAAGTTCTGATTCTTCTCCTATATGGGGAAAAAGGCCTTTGCCCAGCAGTAGGATATTACATGCTAAAGCGTAAAAGCGTATTAATTTATTTTTATTGAGGTAGTCATAGGAAAGTCGATTATTAGTCTAATTTACTGCGTAGGATAAGAGTAGTGTATGATGCTTAAAAGTGCGCAGGCATATTGAACTCGTAGATATATTATTGGTATATTTATTTTATTAAAAAATAATTATATCACAACAACTCTGGTGAGGTGGTGGTGGTATTCACCTAAAAAACCGACGGTTTGCAGATTTTTTTTTAAAGGCATATTTACAACTTTTACAATGACAAATTCTATCATAAATATTACCACAATTCTTGATATTTTAATTATTCTTATATTATTTTATAGCTGTGTGGCTACGGCACTAAAGAATTTAGCCACCCCCTCTCTTCCCGTGGGTGTCGTAAGAGGCGACTAACGGATAACAAGGTTCCACAACCACCTTGGAACTTAAGAAGTCGACCGATGGCGTGATAACCATCCAACTGCTGGCTTTGAAATACACAGGCCGAAGACGGGCAGCAGCGTCTTCGGTGCGACAATGCCAGTACTGCGGTCACCAACCCGCCTGCCCAGCGTGGTGACTATGGGCAAAACACATGAGTTCACGTTATTTTTGGTGTAAACTTGTGGAGGCCTATGTCCAGCAGTGGACTGTATAGGCTGTAATGATAATGATAATTATTCTTAACGCTATAAATATTGTATAAGATTACCGCATTTTGTTAGAATATCCGTTGTGTAGGCGAAATTTGTTGAGACGAAAATCATTAGCTATTGTACCATTACACTCCTTGACTAAGGGCAAAATAATTACAAAGACGGCGAAACAATAGAGTTAATAGGAAATTGTTAATTCGTTTTCTGTTAAGATTTCATGACTTTTTTTTTTCGTTCTGTCGACCCTTACTTTGACGAATTTTTAATTAAAATAAAATGAAAAAGGCGATAATTAATTTATTACCCTTTATAATTTATTACGCACTTGGTACTATTGACACGTTTCTGTTTTATATCTATACAAATAAATGAAATTGGAGTGTCTGTTTGTAATATTAAAATAAAAACTTTTTAATAAATGCATATGGATGTATACACTATACATATACCAAAATAATATTTTTTGACAGTTTTTTTATGTCTGTCTGTCTGTTTGTTCCGGCAAATCTCTGAATGGGCTGGACCGATTTTGACGAGACTCACTGGCAAATAGCTAATATATTAAGGGGTAACTTAGGCTACTTTTGTTTTAGAAATGTATTTATTTTATAACTCTGCGAACTGATCAATAACTTTTTTGTCAAATTCCACGTAGACGAAGTCGCGGACACAGCTAGTCTTATTCTCTCTTATCGTTACTAATATCAGTGACACGAGATATAAACGTTATCGTTTATATCTCGTGTCACTGATATTAGTAACGATACTCCTCCGAAACGGTTGGACCGATTATTATGAAATTTTGTGTGCATATCGGGTAGGTCTGAGAATCGGCCAACATCTATTTTTCATACCCCTTAGTTATAAGGGGATTAAGGGGGCTCATAACATATATGGCAAAACAACGTTTGCGGCGTCAGCTAGTAATTGTATATATGAATGTATGAGAATGAAATGGTCTACGACAGCTCGATTTTTGTGCCATTTCCTGCCACGCACGACCCTTCTATGGAACCAGCTGCCACCAACGGTATTTCTGAACCGATACGACCTAGGGACCTTCAAAAGAAGAGCATATTCCTTTTTGAAAGGCCGGCAACGCGCCTGCTTATCCTTTGATGTAGCGGGTGTCAGTGGATGTTGTTTTTCACTTACCATGAGATGAGTTAACTGTCCGTTTGCCCCCTCTTCTATATATATATATATATATATATATATCGCAGAGTTATAATGTAAATAAATTACTAAAATAAAAGTAGTCTAAGTTACTCCTTATTACATCAGCTATTTCCCAGTTAAAGTACCGTCAAAATCGCTCCAGCCGTTTTAGAGATAAGCCGGAACAAACAGACAGACTGACAGACAAAAATTGTAAAAAATGTTATTTTTGGTATATGTGCCGTCTATTTTAATATTACAAACAGACACTCCAATTTTATTTATTCAAAACAAAAAAAAATTCAAAACGAATTCACAATTTAAATGAATCATTTGACAATCGACTACATCCTAAAAAGATTTCCATTTGTTTTTGAGTTACCGTTGATGGGATAAATTCCATTTTCGGAGCAAAGTAAGCTCCCTCGGGGTGATATGAGCTTTGTTTAGGTCGAGGGCCCAAGGGGCTATTATTTGCGACGATTTTCGAATGAAATAAAAAGGATACGCCGTATTTAACAGCGTTTTGATTTATTGGAGGCCTTAATTTGAGGTTATTTTATAACCTGAATAAACTGAGCAAATAGATACGTTAATTTGGAATATTCCAATTTTAAGTACTCTAAGGCCTAATTTAATTTTATTTAATACTAGCCGACCCGTGCCCACTTCGGTGGGCGTTAATTATTTTTGTGATGCAAATATACAGTAAAGTTTTCATCTCTCTCGTATTTCTCCAACTTGATTTACATATACTATTATTCTAAATTGATTTTTTTGTTCAATAGCAATAAAATATAGCCTATATCACTCCTGAATAGAGTAGCTTTCTGTTAGTGAAAGAATTTTCTTGATCGGATCAGTATTTACGAAGATTACCTCTTACAAACAAACAAAGTAACTTTACCTCTTTATATCATTAGTATAGATTAAAATAATTTAAAAAGCAAACCTAAAAGTAATTAAGATTTGACATATTGTTGACAAGCTAATGAATGGAATACAAAAATATGACGAATATAATGAATAGAATATACAAATTTGACAATACTTTCGTCTACGTGCTGTCATTATTACAGAATATTGTGTTGCTGTATTACGAACTTTTAATCAAATAATAACAATTATATATATTTTGTTTTAGACAAAGATCTCTACACAGTTTTAAACAGTACAATTTATTAATGCCTAATCACTACATAGTAAAAACAAAGTCGGTTCCCGCTGTCTGTATGCTTAGATCTTTAAAACTACGCAACGGATTTTGATGCGGTTTTCTTTAAAAATACATGCATAATATAGTAGAGGAACAATGATCTTTTTAGAGTTTTCTCATGTGATGTTGTAAATAAACACATTTTTTGCGCATATATATTATATATTATATTTATTTTATTTTATATTTAGTATCAGCATTGCACCCGTGTAAAACCAGGGCAGGTCGCTAGTTAACAATAAATTAGGGGTTAAAGTAAAAATCACTGCAACTAATCATTGCGCTAATGGTCAAGTATATGATTCCGGCTGAAAATGTTTGTACTGATAATTTAGGTTATCATCTCATTTAGTCATTTCATAATTTTGTATTATTTTTGTTACCCAATATAGTAAGTAGGCAAGCCTTCAAATATTTTTAAAATACGTAAAATGTCATATTACAGCTCTAATATAAGGCCCTGTGCTAGATTTATTGTTTTTTCTCTTTTAATTTGTGTCAGAATTGGATTAGGAAGTCTACGGGACTGATTTAATTTTTTCCTGCGATCAATTACTACTTAGGAAAGAGTGTAGGCGATAAATGATTACGCTATGATTCATTTTAACAGTTCAGTAATCGTCAAGTAACAAGAGTGAAAAGTCAATACATAAATCAACAAAGAAAGGAATTTATCTTTTCCCTAATTATGTTTACAAAACGCTAATAAATATAACAAACATTGTTGACAGTAATTGTTACGTGATGAATTCATTATGGAATTCCACTCTCTTTGAAGTGTAAATTTTTCATAGTCGATCCGCTCGGAATAACGGAATTTCGCCGGCGAGACTATCGTTGTCGGAACTGTCCACAGTAAATTGAATTATCCAGGGCGCAATTATCATTTCAGTTGAATTTCGTTTGTGTTATCGCGTACGTCGTGGGCGTCGCACGCTTTAATGTTCAAAATTAAGATAAAAATAGTTTTTTTTTTAAATATAATGAATAAACTCTTATATCTTTAAATAGGAAAATTTAAAGGATTTTTTAAAATATATATGTAGATGTCGACTTAGTCTTTAAGGCTGTAATAAAAAATAATATATATATGTAGGTTTATAAAACACGAAAAAGATTATAAAATTTATTCCGTAGCAGAATAATTATTTTATTTTTGTTACCTGCTATTACGTTGGTTTCCGCAACTCATAAAAACAGATTATCAACAACAACATTTTATTGACTAAGTTTAGTTATATTTTGTGCTTAGAATTTCGTAATAGAGCGTAATATTTTATTATCCATTACTTAAGATAGTCTAACTCCCCACTGCTTAAAAATTATAAAAATCGATTCTATATTTATTTAAGAATAACTTTATATTTATTGTACTAGTTCGTGCATTAAGAATTTAATTACGAACATCGCTTTATGATAAATCTATGCAAATAAATAAAATTGGAGTGTCTGTTTGCAATATTAAAAGAGCCGCTTTTTACTAAGTGCGTATGGATCACACGGTACATATACCAAAATAACATTTTTTACAATTTTTCTTTGTCTTTCTGTCTGTCTGTCTGTTTGTTTTGGCTAATATCTGAAACGGCCAGACCGGTTTTGACGGGAATTTCATTAACAGATAGCTGATGTAGTAAGGAATAACTTAGGCTATTTTTATTTTAGAAACTTATTTATTTTATAATACTGCGAACTGAACAATAGCTTCTTTGTTAAATTCAACGCGAACGAAGTCGTGGGCACAGCTAGCAATTAATATTAAATAATTATTTGTTATAAGTCTTATCAATTGTCAATAGCAAGATGTTTGACACGTCTTTGATAAAACTTAAGCACACTTGCTAACATTAAACGATGATCACTCGTGTGCTAATATCTTCTCATATCTCTTCACATTTGTTAAACGTTCATCCATTATGCATAATTGCTGAAGGACGATAAATATTTTGTGGGTACAGAGACCTGCTTGTGACAGTTCGGAAAATGATTTTAAAAAATTTATGAATTTGGGATAATATCGCAATTACGTATACTAATGGTACAACATATACTTGGAAATACAATAATCATAAGTAAATAAATAAATCATATATTTGCCTTTTAAATTGAAATAACTAGATATGTATAGTATATAGAGAAAAATAAAATAAACTTATATACAAACCCTGCAAACGTTGGTTTGCCATATATATATGTTATTAACCCCCTTAATACCCCCCACCCTTATAACTTAGGGGTATAAAAAGTAGATGTTGGCTGATTTTTAGACCTACCCGATATGTACACAAAATGCTTCGTAGGAGTATTATTGTAAAAAAAAAACATTGTGACAAGAGAATTTTATCTATAAGAACTTAGCGACCCGCCTCGGTTTCGCATGGTTTTTTTTTTTTTTTTTTTTTTTTTTTTTTTCACTAGGTCGGCAAACAAGCGTACGGCTCACCGGATGGTAAGCGATTACCGTAGCTTATAGACACCTGCAACACCAGAAGCATCGCAAGCGCGTTGCCGACCCAATCCCCAATCCCCCCAGGAGCTCTGGTCACCTTACTCACCAACAGGAACACAATACTGCTTGAAAACAGTATTATTTTGCTGTGATCTTCTGTAAGGTCGAGGTACTACCCCAGTCGGGCTGCTCCATATTTTGAGCAGGAAATTCCTGCTGTGCCCTACCTCAGTTAAAATGTTGCAATGCTGTCATCATAAATATAAAATATAAAAGAATTATTTGCAATGTAAGCGCAAAAAATGTTCTTATTTACGACATCACAATAGAAACCTCTAAAATTATCAGTGTTTCTCTACTATATTATGTATGTATTATTCATATAAACCTTCCTCTGGAATTATTCTATTTAATAAATAAAACCGCAACAAAATCCGTTGCGTAGTTTTAAAGATCTTAGCATACATACAGCGCGAAGCGACTTTGTTTCATACTATGTAATAATTAAAACTTAAAATTAGACGATAATACAGCAAACCTAAATGTGTAAAATAAAGTTTAAAAATACTTACAATAACCCTTAAATAGAAAACAGCTGAAATCAAATTTTATGGTCGTGAATTAGAAAACATTTTGTTTCAATAAAATCAAATTTAAATTTAGATTGTTGAAATGTACGTAATAATTAAAAGAAATTAATGGAAACCATTACAATTATATATAAGCGCTTTTCTGTTGTAATAGTAATTACAATCTCATTACGTATCACGCGGTTCGATATCTACACATTGTCGAAATTCGACCAGAAATAATTTAAATTATAAGTTTGAACATTATTAAAGTTCTGTTATCAAAGACGCGCGCGCGCGTGTGTGTGTGTGTGTGTGTGTGTAAAATAAATGGTAATGTATGTAATGTTTTTTTTATTGATGTAATCTATTTTTTACGAATAATAATTAAAAAAAAAACAAAAAACCCGCCTGCGTGAAGAACAACTAATAGAAAATCAACTGAAAAAATCATTGTTCTTCACGCAGGCGGGTTTTTTGTTTTTTTTTAATTATTATTTTATTTATGTCTTTTTAGTCAGACAAATTACGTAATCGGTTCAATTAATTAAAACAGTTTACATCATGTGGTTGATTAAGTAAATTTTTAGGGTCAAGAGAACTGATAGCAAGCCCGGAGAAAGATCTCACTCTGCTCAAAGCAACGTAAGCCTGACCTTTAGCAAATAGGTGACTGCTTAAATCAACAACTATTAGTTTTAATATAATGAAATTATTATTAAAATTATTTGTTTGTATTTGGTATTATGTATTTGTTATTAATTTTATTAATGTAATTGTAAATTGGTGTGACATTTATTAATTTTTATTTGTAATTTTAATTGTATGTTTTTTTTTTAACCATTGTATTTTATTTGAAAGGCTACACCCCGAAGTTGATCGTCGCCTAGGAGGCGAGTTTGACATGGCATAGGCGTGCGAAAGAGCAAAGTCCACATTTTTTAAACTTTAATATTGTATTTCTGTCTTAGTATTACGGTAATAATAATCATGATATACTTTTTTAAAATCCTTGTATTGTGCCCTTCAATTTGATACCCATATTGTAGTATTCGAGAAAAAAATTTTTTTTTTCATTAAATACAATGGCTTCGCACAGCCGCCATGTTTGATTTTTTTAATGTCACCTATCTAAGAACACTTGGGCAGCAAAGACGAACCTAACGATACCTCAGTTATGTAAATCCGTTTAGTGGTTCTGGAAATATGAGGTAGTAAAGAATATTACATACATACAAGATACGCGCGAAAAACATAACCCTCCCTTGGCAGTCGGGTAATAATTAAAAAAAAATAGCATTCTGCACTTCTTCTGTATATAAACTACAAGTGTGCGAAATTTCATACTCCATCATCCGCGCAATTTGTATTAGGACATTGACTAGTTATTTCAATTTAGTTAATTTTTTTATATATAAGTAACTCGGCGAACAAGCGTACGACTCACCTGATAGTGAGCGATTACCGTAGCTTATAGATGCCTGCAATACCAGAAGCATCGCAAGCGCGTTGCAGACCCTATCCGCAACCCCCCGGGAGCTCTGGTCACCTTACTCACCAACAGGAACACAATACTGCTTGAAAGCAGTATTATTTAGCTGTGGTCTACTGTAAGGTTGAGCTACCCACCCCAGGCAGCCATTAACATTTTTTTATTCAAGTGTAAAATCGAAAGTCCGAAAATGATTGATACTTTAAGATTTGTTCGTTAAAACTTAACGTAATTTTTTTCGTTTCAAAACTTTTACCCTAGTCATGTAAGTACAACGCCTGGTACTTTTCTAACCTATCCCTAGAGCATTTGTTTATAAATTTCGCTGCCGTTCCGGAACTTCATACATTTTAAAAACCCTAGGCTCTGAACGTTATTAAAATTAAGTGCAAGGTATATCTACATATTCGTGTTACTGACTCATAAAGTCTGAATTCGGGAAGAAATCTTTACGAAACTCACTGTCACCTTTAAACATAAGACGAAATCTTTAATATACTAGATCATTGACGAACTTCGTACCTCATACATCGATTTTTGAAGTTATTCTTCTTTTGGCGCGTAAGGCAAAAATGATGAAAGTAAATTTTTACAATGCGCGCGCACACTGTCACAAAAAACCGACATTCTGAAGTTAATCAACGAAAAAGAAATTAGAAACGTGGAGTTAGCTAATGAAGTATAACTTGTTACGTGCGTACATAAGTACACACACACACACACACACTTCAGCCTATCGCAGTCCACTGCTGTACATAGGCTTCAACAAGTTCGCGCCAGACATCCTGGTCTTCCGCAATCCTCATCCAGCCTACAATCAATCTTACGTAGATCGTCGGTCCAACGGGCCGGAGGACGTCCCACACTGCGTTTGCCTGCGTTCGCCTTGGAGTAGACGGGTGTCTCCACTCTAGGACCCGTCTACTCCAAGGGCTATCGGTCCTGCGACATAGATGACCAGCCAGTACACACACACTTTTTGCTTAAATTTCTTTTATACAATTCTTGTACCCATAATAATGGGCACAAAAAAAATATCAGTTTGATGCAATGTTCAATGTTGAAATTGTTCGATTAAATAATGTTCGAAAATTATACACGGTACATACAATTTATCGAATAATTCTTGAAGTGATTCTTTTCTAAATCATTGTCATTTGAAATTAGACGAAACAAAAATGCATCACGATAAAGTAACAAACTCATAAATGTATACGAGTAGGAAGGAATGAGATAGAATATGTTAATGCTCTAAACGCGTAAGCGACGCGGTTTTTTAGAAGTTTCACTTCTGCGCTGTGTGAATTGCACATACAGAGATACAGAGAAACGTCGTAGACTTTAAATCTTGTGCTACACTAATTAAAATGGCTGTGAGACGTTCGTGCGTACATAATCTGCATTCGAAATTGTAACTGAAGCTGTATGTGGAGATACAAGAGTATTCTATGCACTTAGTTAAGCTACATACTACATACATTTGGCATTTGCATGTGCATCTTAGGAGCTATGACTATCACGTGAGAAACTATATTTATTTCACTAGCGACCCGCTCCGGTTTCGCACGGGTGCAATGCTGATACTAAATATACTACAGAGTGTCTTCATTTATAGTATGAAGCTAGCTTATAGCATGATTATTAACATAATAACAACATCCAAATATGCGTCGTTAGATTACACGTTGTTACAGAATGTGTTGAAGAAATAAAGGTTCACTGCTCGTTCTCCGTAGGTGATAGCGTGACAATTTGTAGCCTATACGTTGATCCGACTTCTTAATAATATTCGTGCCAAATTTGAAGTAAATCCATGCAGTACTTTTTGAGTTTATCCCGGACATACATACAGACAAACAGACAAACAGACAAACAGACAAAAATTCTAAAAACTATATTTTTGGCTTCGGTATCGATTGTAGATCACAGCCCAAGTATTCTTTTAAAAAAATATTCAATGTACAGTTTTGACTTTCCTACCATTTTATTATATGTATATATAGATTAAACAATTTCTCTCAAATGGTGGAGATTCTATTTTCGTATTTTGTTGTGGGTAATGTGACACGATCGTTCTAGTGTAGTATTTTAGTTCAGTACCCGTTCGGGGCAGATATTTGCATTTATACGAAAACATATTGTTACAAATTGCGCCATCTCTTAACAAAACGAATAAACAAAAGCATCGGCAACGGTGTGAAGTAGCAGCGGACGGCGCGCCCGAGCAGCGACGGAGTTCACGAACTTCACGACGTTCACTTTTTTTATATAACATTCGTTGATCTTTCTCTAAGCGTTAAAAATTGTTTTTTTTTTTTCTTGTTAACAAAATTACTGTACAAATTTTTGAAATATATACGTTAAAATATTTGTCTTACATCTCTTATTAATTAAATCACGAACATAATTTGGTCCTTCGAGCCGGATAAAATTTTGAACCAAGCTACACGTAGTACAGAAAACGGTCTGGAAGAAAGGAAGAAGAGTCATCAGCCGGTATCGGTCAGGTCAATCGTTCCTATTTCTTCTCCTTTCATAATTTGCGTTAAAATCGTTACTCGTATTCCAGATTCGTCAGTTTCGGGCTTAAAGTAAATAAGCCTGTGAGTTTTTTGGCGCATCTGGTCTTCAAGACTGTAAGTACTTACTTGTTTTCTTTTCTATAGCTTACCGAAATGAGTGAGGGTGCGAATGAATGTAAAGTGCCTACCCAAGCACAAAAGTCAGGCAGGTCAAAGTCGCCTAATCCATTAAGTTCTATTAGTGTACCTGTACCTGAATCTGAACGCATTCTACTGCTAAAAAAGCAAAGGGGTGCTGTTAAGTGTCGATTAACTTTGTTCGAAAAATATTTTAATAAGCTGTTAGAAGGGGGTAGATTAAGCTCAGAACAAACGGTCGAGTTACAATTGCGATACACCGCTTTAACTGAATTATTTAAAGAATTTAATAGTATTCAAGTTGAAGTTGAGAACATTGTTGAAGAGTGTGATCTTTTACAGCATCTAGAGTACCGAGAACAGTTTGAGAGTTCATATTACCGCGTATTGGCTGCTGTAAAGCAACTATTACGCGACGAAAATAAAGATATTCGGCCTCAAATGTTTTCAAATAATCCTGTGTCGATAAAATTACCCGAAATAAAACTACCTATATTTGATGGCTCCTATGACCGGTGGCTTGAGTTTCGTAATTCTTATAAGACTATGATTCATTCTCGTGATGATTTAGATTCGATTCAAAAGTTCCACTATTTAAAATCATCATTGAGTGGCTCTGCCCTTCAGGTGATAAGTGCCTTAGAATTTACTGCCCCGAATTACTTTATTGCTTGGGATTTATTGGAAAATAGATTTCATAATAATCGTTTACTCGTTCAAAATCACGTTAAGTCGCTATTTACTATACCATCGATTACTAGGGAATCGCCCACTCAAATCCGTAAATTAATTGATACAACTTTACGCAATTTACGCGCATTAAATTCATTAAATGAACCTACTAACTATTGGGATACCCTCATTATTTATTTAATTGTGTCGAAGCTCGATTGTTCAACAGAACGTGAATGGGAGACACACAAGGGTACTTTTAATGTTAATCGAGATAATAATAGTAGTTTGAAGTTGGACGATTTAATTTCATTTTTAAAAAACAGAGCTGATATGTTAGAGATGATTCAAAGTTCAAACCATAAGCCCAATAGTTTACCGATCAAATCGAGCCAAGACTATTTACGAGGTACAGATCATAAAAAACATTTAAATAAATCATTTAGTTATGTTGTGAGTAAAAATTTTAATAATCAGAGACAAAATAAAATTCCTATGCGTAATTGTTTGTTGTGCAATGACAATCATTATCTTTACACATGTCCGAAGTTTCTTACGTTCTCGGTGCTAGAAAGACTTAACTTCGTAAAGGATAAATCAGTCTGTACTAATTGCCTACGTACAGGAGGTCATACGGCAGAGAGTTGCACGTTCAGTCATTGTAAAATCTGTCAAATAAAACATAATACCTTGCTTCACGTCGAGAACAGTGTAGGTAATAGCGATACTTCGGAGACGGTTCCTCAGGTGGCGTCATTTAAAACAAAAAATAATGCGAGCAACGTTACTCGCACCAGTCATGCACTCGCATCAAAAACATCGATCTGTGCGACTATACCGCAGCCGGTTCTATTATCAACGGCGCTTATAGAAATAGCCGATGCAGATTATAATTTTCAAACGGCGCGCGCACTTCTTGATAGTGGCAGCCAACATAGTATTATTACCGAAAGGTTATATAAACGTTTAAATATTACATGTATACAGTCCACTATACGCGTTAGTGGTGTAGGACAAATGATTTCACATTCTAACAATTCGTGTAAAATTAATATACGTTCAAAGACATGTTCTTTTAATACCCACGTACAATGTTTAATTTTACCTACTATTACTTCAAGCTTGCCCTCTGTAAGGTTTGATTGTAATTACTGGCAAATACCTAATAATATTAAACTTGCAGACCCTACATTTAATATTCCAGCCGATATTGATTTATTACTAGGCGCTGACATGTTCTGGGAATTATTAAATAATAATAAAATTAAGCTTAAAAATGGCCCAATTTTACAAGATACTAAAGTAGGGTGGATAATATCGGGGCCTATTCATAATATGCGTTATACGACTAAGCAGGTTCAATGTAACACAGTCAGTATTATTGATTCCCAATTAAAAAAATTCTGGGAATTAGAAGAAATTGCGAATAAGTCAAACGTTATTTCCAGTGAAGATGAAATCTGCGAAAAAATCTTCACAGATACAACGGTACGAGACGAGCATGGCAGGTTTCACGTACGCATGCCATTACGGCAGCCGGCGAACGTCTTAGGCGACTCGTACACTAGGGCAAGAAATAGTTTTTTTTCGCTAGAAAATAAATTAGAACGTTCTCCTCAATATAAAAAATTATATATTGATTTCATGCAAGAATACGAAGAGTTAGGACATATGTCGTTATGGACAGGGGATATAAATAACATGAAAACCCCATACTATTTTTTACCCCACCATGGCATATACCGCGAGGATAGCTTGACAACAAAATTGAGAGTCGTTTTTAATGCAAGTGCTGCTACAACCTCTAATTATTCGTTGAATGACATACAATACGTTGGCCCCATTCTTCAAAATGATGTATTCTCAATATTGTTACGTTTTAGACAATATAAATACGTAGTATGTGCGGATATTCAAAAGATGTATCGCAATATCGGAATTCATTTAGATCAACGAGATTTGCAACTTATTGTGTGGAGAGCGAGTCGAAATGACCCATTACGTATTTATAAATTAAATACAGTTACGTACGGCACCGCGTCTGCGCCGTACCTTAGTATACGTTGTTTACACCAACTAGCTGCGGAGTGTAATAATAAGCGTATAGCTCAAGTCATTACCGATGATATGTATGTTGATGATGTGCTCACTGGTGATGATCAATTGGATAATTTATTGGATATTTGCAATAAGACATCGGAAGTGTTACAAAGCGGTTGTTTTTTGTTAAGAAAATGGACATTTAACTATGACGTTGATCTTGATACAATAAAACAGTTAGGCGGTGATGAGTTATGTCAGGCTAAAACTTTAGGGTTAGGCTGGTCTAATAAAAATGATGAATTTAATTATACTACCAAATTAAAAAATTGCCATTCAAAAATTACTAAACGTTTAATGTTGTCAGTTATTTCTCAAATTTATGACCCTTTAGGTTTATTAGCTCCGGCTATAATTCAGGCTAAAATTTTACTTCAGAATCTTTGGCTATCCAAGTTGGATTGGAATGATACCGTTCCCGCTAACATTGCACAGTCATGGAATAATTTCGTTACAAAACTAGAATATTTACCTAAAATTAGGATTCCGCGTCATGTTCTAATAGAAAATGCTACAATAAAGGAATTACATATTTTTTCTGACGCTTCACAACACGCATACGGCGCATGTGCATATATTCGTTCATTCGTTAATAATAATTCACCACCAAACGTTAGGTTATTGTGTGCTAAATCTAAGGTGGCCCCAATAAAATCAATAAGTATTCCCAGACTTGAACTCTGTGGAGCATTGTTAGGTGCAAAATTATATAATAAAATAAAAAATTCATTACGTTTAACATTTGAAAAAATTTATTTTTGGACGGACTCCACTATTGTTTTAAGCTGGATCCGCATGTCTCCTCACTTACTTAAAACGTTTGTGCAAAATAGGGTCACACAAATAAATGAACTCACAGGAGATATGATTTGGCGGCACGTAAAAGGTGCTTTAAATCCCAGTGATTTATGTTAACAAGAGGAGTAGATTTAGATTCTCTTCAATACGATATAAATAGTTTATGGTGGTGTGGTCCTCCCTTTTTGAGTGATCCGTATAATTCGAACTGGAGTTGCACTGATAATGATGAATATAATCACATAATTTGTTACGATGTACCCGATTTAAAAGTTTCTACGGTCAACCTATGTAACGTAAGTTCTAATTCATTCATTGATTTTGAAAGATTCTCGTCCTTTAATCGCTTAAAGCGAATGGGTGCATACTTATTGCGTTTTATATATAACACTCGCGTGAATAAATCTAAACGTAAAACCGGTTCGTTAAGTGTGGATGAAATCAATGAGTCACTGCAAATGTTGACGCGCATCGCTCAACAGCAATCGTTTCCCGATGAATATCACAATCTTAAACTTAATTTACCTATTAAAGTAAAGCATGATAAAAAAGTAAATAAAATATCGGGATTAAATATATTTTTAGATAATAATTCAATAATGCGAATAGGCGGTCGTTTGGGTAACGCTGAATTTAATTATAATAAAAAACATCCGATATTATTGTGCGCTAAACATCGATTCGCGTGGCTTTTATTTACTTCTGAACATAAACGTTTACTTCACGCGGGGCCTCAGTTGTTGGTATCCACTACGCGCGACCTGTGGTGGACTCTGGGCGCTAGGAATTTGGCAAAAAAAGTTACGCATAGCTGTGTCACTTGTGCTCGCATGAAGGGAAAAACGTTAACACCCGTTATGGGTAATTTGCCCCCCGAACGACTGGAGGCAGGTTACGTATTTATGAACTGCGGAGTAGACTTCGCGGGTCCTATCTATGTTTTAAATAAAAAGGGCAGGGGTGCTCGATTGATTAAAAATTATATATGTTTGTTTATATGTTTTTCAACACGCGCAATTCATTTAGAATTAGTTAGTGGTTTATCTACGCAGGATTACATTCTGGCGCTCAAAAGATTTATTTCTCGTCGTGGTAAGCCTCATCAAATATTTTCAGATAACGGGAAAAATTTTGTTGGAGCCGAAAAAGAATTATTAAGGAATGTTTTTCAAAATTCAAATGATATTATAGACTTTGCTAGTAATAATAACATAAAGTTTACATTTATTCCTCCATACGCCCCTCATTTCGGTGGGCTGTGGGAGGCGGGGGTGAAGTCTTGTAAGTACCACTTGCGTCGAATTGTCGGAAATGCAAAATTAACGTACGAGGAGTTGAGCACGGTTTTAACGCAAATTGAAGCCGTCCTGAATTCCCGTCCCATGCATCCTATGTCCACAGATCCTGATGATTTCCAGGCCCTTACTCCAGGTCATTTTCTGATTGGCCGGCCTTTGACTGCGCCCATGTATGAAGATTTGACCGTGACACCTTACACACGTCTTGCTCGCTATGATCGAGTGGAGCAGCTACGTCAACACTTCTGGAAACGGTGGTCAAAAGAATATGTATCCGAATTACAAAGAAGGACAAAATGGATCGAAAATAAAGACCGTATTTCAATTGATACGCTTGTCGTAGTCAAAGACGACTATCAACCACCACTTAATTGGAAGTTGGGGAGGATTATAAGACTGTATCCAGGCAAAGATGGTATTCCCAGAGTTGTAGATATCAGGACCTCCAATGGAGTCATACAACGAGCCGTTACTAAAATCAGTCCACTTCCTGTATCGTCCGGTCACGAAGGAACGAGGAGCCCCTTGGAAACCGATCTAATATAATCAATCTATCTTATTATGAGTTCATTGAAAGCGGAGTCTTTCAAGGCGCCGGGCATGTTACAAATTGCGCCATCTCTTAACAAAACGAATAAACAAAAGCATCGGCAACGGTGTGAAGTAGCAGCGGACGGCGCGCCCGAGCAGCGACGGAGTTCACGAACTTCACGACGTTCACTTTTTTTATATAACATTCGTTGATCTTTCTCTAAGCGTTAAAAATTGTTTTTTTTTTTCTTGTTAACAAAATTACTGTACAAATTTTTGAAATATATACGTTAAAATATTTGTCTTACATCTCTTATTAATTAAATCACGAACACATATATACATACATATAATCACACCTCTTTCCCGTAGTGGTAGGCAGAGACCACTTCTTTCCACTTGCTACGATCCTTACACACTTCTTTCGCTTCGTCCACTTTCATTATTCCCTTCATACTGGCCTTCTTTCAAGACGTCCCTTATTTGATCTCAGAACGTCCGCCTAGGTCTACCCCTTCCAGCCCTTCCATTCACACTCGCCTTATACACTTTTTTCGTAAATCGTTCTTCACTCATTCTCTCGACATGATCAAACCACCTGAGCGTACCTTTCTCAATTTTTGTCACTACATCTTGTTTAATACCACAACGTTTTCTTATCTCACTATTCTTTTTTGTACGAAAATTTGTTTGTTATCTTAGTGTACGTTCTTATGAGTATCCCCCGTACCTTTGAGGCCCCGCAAACCATTCTGTTGCGGTTGTTATCATAATGTTAATTATAAACATCTGATATCAATCATTACTCGTGTTAGGGAATCTATCAACGCGTCATGGAGCAGTGTTTTAGCTAAATTTCTTTTTTTATCCATGGAGAAAAAGGCCTTTCCCCAGCAGTGAAACTCTGCAGCCTGAAACAATCAAAACAAATTTACAACGGAATATTATTAGATTATTATTATTATTATTAAGTGAAGTTGTTATATTCAAAGCGTGAAAATCAGAACTCTTCGTTGGAAGATAGTTATTAGATATTTAGTTCATAGTTTTATGAGGTTAAATAGTTTCGTGATTCGAGCATTCTTTATAAAAAGTATTCGTTTTATTATCTATACAAATAAATAATATTGGAGTGTCTGTTTGTAAAATTAAAATAATCGCTTTTTACTAAATCCATATGGATGTATACACGGTACATATACCAAAATATTATTTTTTACAATTTTCGTCTGTCTGTTACCTGTCCGTTTGTTATCTGTCTGTCTGTTTGTTCCGGCTAATCTCTGAAACGGCTAGATCGATTTTGACGGGACTTCCACTGGCAGATAGCTGATGTAATAAGAAGTAACTTCGGCCACTTTATTTTAGAAATTTATTTAACTCTGCGAAGTGAACAATAATTTTTTTGTTAAATTCCATGCGGATGAAGTCGCGGGCACAGCTAGTTAAACAATAATATGAATGCTGTTAACATATTTTTAACCAACATAAAATACAATTAAAAGTTTTGATGGTTTTAATACTTCTTTAACAATAGGATTAAGATAAGAATAGGACTTTTTGTTACACAGGGACAAATTAATATTTTCCCATTTTGTTTTTCTTTTCAGCTGTGTTTCTTCGAAATTAGAAATTTAAGAAATTTTCAGTGTTAACGAAAACGTTTATTTCATTTGTAAGCGTTGAAATCAAGTTACAGATTTTATTATATTTAGGAAGTCTTACTCTTTTTGTTTTTTAGAAATCACAGATAATATAATAATCAGTCTGAATCCATTTTGACAACAAACAGACTGAATGCCAGATACATGTATTTTTACTTTTTTAATGGCCCCCACTAGGTTTTATTCGTGTGTAAGAGACACACACACACAAGCACAAATACTCAGAACAGGGAAAATATTTTTCCTGCCAATATAATGTTTGTCAAGTGCTCGAAAATGATCGACCTCGCGACTAGCAGCACAACACCCATAAGCCAGTGTTGAGACCGTTGCGCTAACATATCAAAAATATGTCTACGGGTATATTGTGTCTTTTCGAAGTCTAGTATTACGAGAACGCTTTTAGGTGAAATCCATAAGGACTAACAACCAGACCGGAAATAAATATTTGTAACGGAAATATATAATTGTGTAAACATCGCCACCGACACGGCACACACACTATTACACCAGAGCGGTCGTCAACCAAACTATTTACTATAATATTAGATATATCTGTCCTTTCAAGCAAATTCAGAAAAGAACCGCACGAATTTTTTTCAGGAATTTTTTTGGATTACGATGTAGGATGGTACTGTTATGTTACCTAATTGTGATTTTAATTTAACTACTAAACTGTATCTGATAATTCTTTAACTTATAATTAATTATATGTTTATTTCTAGCAACAAGATAATTTTCCAACAACAGTATAGGTTGATAGCATATAGCGACGATTCATCACAACAAAACAAACGCAAAAATTATATAAATATCAGTGTAATAAAATCATGTATTCAAGTACGGCGGATTAAAAATTTTTGTATGATAAAATTACATATATAAATGCAAAGTCATTTTCATACCGGCGATATCTAAGATCATTGTCACACATTTATGATTATAAGACTTTGTGAAAAATATGCGACGTTGCCGTTTAGTGCGTACTGTTTAAACTTATAAGCTTATAGAGTTTCGTACAGCATATGATTTTCATTATATGTACTCATACAACTATTCGCATGCGGACATCCTCGGTTGATACAGTGGAATAGATTAAGGTTGTCAACTTATACACTTTTAATAACATTTTTAAAAACATGCGACGTTGCTGTTTAGTGCTTACTGTTTAAACTTATAATCTTTTAAAGATATGTACTTATTCAACCATTTGCATGCGGAAATCCTTGGGTGATACAGTAGAATACATTAGGGTTGTCAACTTAAACACTTTTAATAACATTTTTGGAGCAATCTGCGGAAACGGTCTGATTTACCGGTTGCTGGTAAATTTCTGTGACGTATGACGGTATTCAACAGATGAAAGTTTAGGATGCGTTTTTCTTTCTTACCATAGATTTCTATATGGGATATTCCTATTCGATCTTAAAACCCATTAGTATAATAACTTAACCTATACCTAGTAACTTAATTGCACGACATTTTTCGTAATCACTGATAAAACAGGTCAATAGTGAGAAAAAAAATGTTAAAGTAGTTATTTACTTAATATAATATTAAAATATATAATTTTGTGTTTGTAAACATTAAATTAGATAAGTTTCGGAACCCTGATCCCATGCATATGCTGACTTAACAAACTGATGAATTCTTTCCAAGCGACCACCTTATGAGTTTCCAACATCAGCCGACTTTCCCGTGGTTTCCCCGCCTTTCAATGCCACATTGTTTTAATTTCAAACTTTATTGATTGTAATATTATTTTGATCACTCTCTAGTCCCACTTCGACTAAAACGACTTAGTTATAAGATTTAGTTTTAAGATAATTATTGTATTAATATATAATTAATACACAATTAATAATTATTCGGTATTTCGTGAACCATCTGACTTCTGCAAACGTAATAAATTAGTGTACATTTTAATGGACTTCAAAACTTTTCAAAATATAATGTAAATTTATAGGTGAAATGGGTTACGAAAAATACCGAAAGTTGTACACAAAAGTCACGGCAGGCAACCCCATTCTCGAATGCCGATACAATGACCTATATTCAAAACAACTCAGTTCTGGCGTCCGGACACGTCGATTAGTGAAGCCCATTGATTCGGTTACTGCGAATTTCGGATATCGAATACGTCCTTATCAATGTTCCAGTCGTTAAGTTAATGTCATTTCGTTAGTTTCTTTAACTTATCTCTTTTTGCAACGGTTTTATGATATTAGCTATTTACTTACTTATCGACTAGACACATTTTGTATCATAACATGTTTTTTACTAAATATTTTTGAAGTTAAACTATTTCAGTTAAGTTTTACTAAGTTTAACTTATAACTTATTTTAATTGTAACAGTATTTACGGCCAGGTAAAGTTCTGTAAATATACGAAAATACAAGAAAAATTAATTGTAAGTAGAATTAAAAATGTAACGGAAGTGTCGTGTAATGTAAGGGTATTGTGTATAATGTACCCGTGACACTAAAATGTTACATTATTCTCTGTACACATAAACTTTATTTGTTATCTGTTTGCATCTGTTACAGACACATCTCAAACTGCGCGAAAATTGCGCATACCTTAAACTTTGTCGTGTCACTGTTTGAACGAGGATTTGTGTGATTTCATTTTTAGTTTGACAGTTTGTCTATCTGTTTGACTTTTGTAAATTAACTAAATTAAATATACGTTTTTTTTATGTCATCTAATCTATGTGGACATCATTCTGTTCGTCGTGGAGAAAATAAAAGTCTAATTTTAAAATAGGCTTCGATGTTTTTACATAAGTGTGACTGATCACCTATACGATAAATATGTCCAAACTGCTAATATCTTATGCTTGTAGTCGAGTTAAAAATTCCATCCATACTGCCTTATTGTGACAGGAAACTACACAACTCTGTGCGTGACATGATTAATATTTGGTTGATTTGGTCATTGAATCTTGCCCGAACATAAGTTTACACAACGTCGCTCGTTCATAACACGGTTATTACACGGTACTCTACTATCTTCTCCAAAGGTTAGAGACGATTCCCGCCCTGAGTTTCGGTGTAATATTTGTGTACAAGTAAGTACTTATGTATAAGATGAGCATATCTTATGGAATTTACCGGAAATATCTCAGAAATGACGATCTTTCATTTACAATTTATTCCACAATTTAGCAGCTTTTAGGAGTAAATTTTTAAAAATTCTTCCTAGAGTATTAACTTTAAATGAGCTTCTATATAGAGATCCTGTAAATTTCGTACGAAACTAAAAGCTCAAAGGCTTAGGGTTATGGTTCTATGTTTCTAAGCATCAGTATAAGAGTTTAACTTAGTTGAAGGTTTAATTCAATTTAATTTTCGCTACCATCTTCGCTTACCAAGTCTAAGGAAAAGTAAAGTGCGCTTACTGGGGCAGACTAGATCGACACCTCCGACGCATAAGGTCTTAACGCATTTTTTATTGAAAATCCATATTTTACATTTTCGTAATAACGTATATGAGCTTTATAAATTCCTGAAACCAGAATCTTAAAATTACTTTTAATTAACGAGTTTTAGAAACGCTTATGGTCGTATATTTTGATAGTTACCGCGCATATAGTCGCATTTCACGTTACGACGATAAGCGTTGTACTACTGGTTCGTGCAAGACCAATCAAGGTCAGTTACCGTCGTCGTATGTCACTGACAGTGCATATAATAAGATGTGCAAGTAATAAGAAATTTGAAGTGTTTTACGTTATGATATTATCACGAGTGTGTTGTGATATGTTGATTGTATTATATTACCACCAATTACGATCATCAAGAATTTTAAAATTAGTACTTAATGAAAATGAAAAAATTACTTCTAATGAATCCAGTCAAATTGGTAAGTTTTGGTTTTTAATTGATTGTTTTTTATTAAATAGTTAGAAATCATATTGCTATACAAACTTATTAGATTAGATTTATTATTATATTTATGTGATTTTTTTTGAAATTTATAATTTTAATCTAGTTCCACGCATAACGTCGTAATATTATAGTTACGACGTTATGCGTTATTTTTTTTCAAAGTTAACGGCTGTAACTAGTACTTACGACAATATGCGTCGTTATTAAAAAACAAAATCTGTGTTCTTATAGTCGTATGTAGATCATACAACGTTATGCTTCGAACTCAATATTAAATAAGACTTTATGCCATTTTTTATTTGCTAAAATCATAAATAAATTTAAAATTTTGTACCATTAATATGTTGTGGTGGTTAATGAAATGTAAGTGTGTGTGTTTTTAGAATCATATGTTCAACTGGAAACCGAGCATAACTGGAATTTGTACACGTCAATGGTTGAGGTCGATGACATTAGAAAAAGTTCCCAAGAAGTACGACTAGCATTAAATAATTTATATAATACTAGCTCAAATCAAGACATGAAGAGTTTTATGCCTATCGAAGGATATGGTGAAACAATTAATGTGGCTTTGGAATCCGAGGTACTGTACGTAGTAGATAGCAATCAATCTCAAATTGATAAAACATTATTCCTTCACCCCTAAGCGAACCATTTCGAGTCGAAGAGGTCATTCATGCTTGTCCATCTGATCACAGCCTGGTGCCAGATTCGAATATCTGTTTATCAAACACCAATAGCAGAACTGACACACCTCTGCATAGTGACGCCTATAGTTTTATTTCTTCACATTGTTCGTCTGTTGAGGGAACACCATCTTCTAGTCGAAAACGACTCAAGCGACGAGATGATTGGAAAGATGTAAAACGAAAATGTCTTAAGAATTTTGGTAAAGCCTACATAAGCAAAAAAGACAGCGTCAGTAGAGATGTTAAGGTAATTAAACTTCCGTGTACCTCAACATGTCGCCTTAAATGTCATCAGAAGTTCAGTTCTCAGCAACTTTATGCGTTTTGGAAGCTTGGTGACTATACTAGACAGCAAGATTATATAGCTAAGTATATTGAAGTTTGAATTGTAATACTCATACCACTACAAAGGCTGAATCTAGACGTAAGAAAACTTTGAAATATTCCTTCCCACTAACAGAACCTAATTCAGATAATCGTATTATTGTTAGGGTGTGTAAAACGATGTTCCTCAATACTCTTTCTATAGGAGAGCGAACAGTTAGTACGGCCGTGTCGAAGTGGTGTTCAGGTGCTGGATCTATTTCCCCAGACCATCGTGGCGGTTCGAGAGTTGTTATCATAGACGAAAAGATTAAACAAGGATTAATAAAGCATGTGCAAATATTTCTACCAGATGAATCACACTATGTGCGCAAAAAGTTTACGAAACATTACTTAGATAGCGGACTCACGTTTACAAAGATGTTTTCTTTATATAATGAGTGGTGTACTAATGAAAATATAAAAAGAAAAGTTAAAACAGCTCGGCAATATAGGGATAGTATAAATAACAATTTAAATTATTCATTTTACAAACGGAAGAAGGATATTTGTAACGAATGTCATGCTTACGACACAAATAAAAATAATATGATAGAAGAAGAAATAAATAAACAAAAATAACATATAATATCAAAAAAATTAGCAAGAAATTTGAAGGAAAAAGACAAAAATTAGCTGTAGAAAGTAAAGGAAAAATAATTACAGCATGCTTCGATTTTCAAAAAATTCTGAATTATTCTCATGGAAATGTAGGTTTATTTTATTATTAAGGAACAAAAGGAACCTATTGGTCCATAATTTTACAGTTTTTGATCTAGCCAGTAAAGAAGCATATTGTTACATGTGGCGAAAGATTAATGGGAAGCACCATGCATGTGAAATTGTAAGTTGTGTCTAAAGTAAAAGATGGCGCTAAGGAATTCATTTTTTGGTCAGATAATTGTACTCCAAAATCGTAATGTGTTTTCATTTTATACTTATGCTGCAAAAAAATATGGTGTAACAATAAATCATAGATTCTTAGAGCGAGGACATACTCAAAATGAAGCAGATTCTGTTCATGCTAGAGCGAAATTCAAAAAATAAACTCATATACGCCAGAGTTATGGTATGCTTTAGAAAGATGGTCAAAAGTTAACACGCCTTATATAATGTGATTAAGATGAGTATTACAGATTTTTATAATTTCAAAAAGTTATTGGATGGAAAAAAACTATTAATAACAAACTAAATTATAATAAAGTTGATTTGAAAAATATATGTTTTTATTGCTACTAATCTTATTTTTTTATAAGTATATCAAATTTTTTCATCTGCCGTTTATGGTGATCAAAGTTTTGATTGTTTGTCTAGCAAGAATTACGTCGTAACAATTTGCAACTTGACGGTATGTAAATTTCTTACCACGCATAAAGTAGCAACCCGGCGTAACTTGAAGGCAAGGAAACTTTACTCCACGCATATCGCTGTAACTCGTCGTAACATAATAATATAACACTTGCATCCCTACGCATAAAGTCTTAAGTTTGTAATTTCCGTATTTTTTCATTAAATTATAAATTCATTTCCTATAAATAGTGTTTGTTTAAAGATGACTTATGGCACCATTAATTATAAGCTTGATTAAAATTTAAATTTCCTTCTCGTTTTCGAGTAGTGACAAAAGTAAACTTTAAATGCCCATACTGTAAACTTGCCATATTCTGTATACGACCTTATGCGCTGGAGGTGTCGAGATGATTACTGGTTGTATATTTTGGTTCGTTGCTAAGCCGCGACACTTACCCTTAAGACTTAAAAATCATTTAAGATTTTTTTGCGTAAAATAATTATTAAAATGTCGACAGTGAAATAAAATCTGACGGAAACGAAGTTTGGTAGAAATTAAATTAATTTTTTTTATTTTTTCGTGATCATCATTGATCGATATGATGCAACCTACAACTCATAATTAACGAAAATTTCCATATGTGAAAATGACGTATAAAATCTCTAGATTTTAAAAAGAGGGCTGGAGCTTATAACATTCCACCTATTCTTGCCAAAAACACAGCACAAACATTAGTGAAACCACTTTGCATAATATATCAAAAATCTCTGAATGATGGTTACTTTCCCTCTTATTGGAAGTAATCGGGAGTCATACTATTTAAATGGAGAAAAAAAATGCAAAGAAAATTGTAAACCTACATGTATTTTATCTGTCTAATAAAAAAAAAATTAAATCATTAATTAAATGTCCTTTCCTTACTTAGCACATGAAATCTATAATAAGAAAATCAACATGGCTTTATTTAAAATCATTCTGCCCCGGACAGACTTCGTTCTATCAAAAGTTCATAGTAAAAAAAAAATTTTTTTTGTTATTTTATTTATTTATTTTTAAAATTATTTTTACTAATAAAACCTTCCGTGAGCCTTAAGAAACATACAAAAAAATAAATAAGCAGAATTAGTCGAGCCATTCTCGAGCTATGCGCTTAGCAACATTCATTTTTATTTATATAAATAATATTAGTTATATTTAGATATACAAATAGGTAGATATATGTTGGAGAAGGATTGGAGGTTAATCCACCACGCTACTCCACTGCGGTTGAGCGGATAGATATCCACTATCGAGAAAGAATTTAGGTTTAAATGCTCAACTAAGAATAGCTGGAAATTCTTAAGATAATTTATCAAAATAAGCTGACCTCGATATATTCTTCGACTCGTTAAACAGCCATAAAGATAAGCTCACAAAGTACTTTATAAATTCTGGTAATCAGATCCCTTAATACCTCAAAAATATTGAATCATTATTTTTCTTTTTTATATTATTGTTCTGATATTATTTTCTATTGATGATTTTTTTAAATTCTAATATTGATTTTAATATTTATTTTAATCTAATTACATTTTACACATTGCAGATTTGTTAAGTTGTAGAGACATTTAGCTTTTTATTGTTTATTGTTTTTTTTTAAACAATTACAATAACAATTGTATTTATACTGCATTTATACTATTTGCATGTTAGCTTGTAATTGTGATATACTTTGAAACAATTTTACATTGACAACAGTATTAAATTAAAAAATGTACTCTTAGTTTATTCCGTTGGCTTCCTAACAAATAAATAAAACGACAAAAATTGGTTTGTAAATAGCTAAAGATATTTATTGAAGTAATAAAAATAACTCTGTTTTAACATTTAGTATCACCAAAATAATGTGACGTAATTAAAATTAAGTGGGTGTATAAATATACGGGGTGTATAAATATACGGGGTGAATAAATATAGCTACACAAGAAGAGTGTGAACTAATAGTAGAAATTGAAATAATTGTGTTTGTTCGTAAATGAAAAAAAAAACCGACTTCAATTATATCGATCGTATACGAACACGTAGCTTAAAAAAAATAGTCAAGCACAAACGGATTGTTAGACATTAATCAAAAAGTACTTGTCAGGTCTCAATTATATATATGTTACATGAAGTACACTATCGATTCAAAAAAGAATCATTGAAATCGATGCCACCATTAAAAAGTTCTGAGGTAACACACATAAAATTACAGTAGAATTGATAACCTCCTCCTTTTATGAAGTCGGTTAAAAAGTAACCTAAGTCTGGGCAAGTTAATTAATTGCCTTATTTTCTTTGACATTGATCAAGGGTTCTATCGTTCAATCTAATTAATTTGTTATATAGATTCTTTTGCATCGAACGTATGATAAAAATCCATTGTTATATTCTCGTGCTGCTGTGAAATAAATACATACTCTAATAATTAAGAAGATTGAGTGATCTTAAGAATATATGGAGTTAGGAATATTCTATCTGTATTTGGTCTAATATTTTTACACTGCTTAAAATCAAAGGCTGACTGTGAAAACGAAACTGGTTGGGGGTCACACACAACATAAACATACGCCTAGACCACGACTGGCATCTATGTGTTTTATAATGTCTGTTATTTTATGTACTGTGAATATGTAATGTAATTAGTACAACATAATCGCCAACGTCCATACCACGTTGAAAACACCGGTTCTCGTCTGATCACCGCAGTTAAGCAAAGTCAGGCGCGGTTAGTACTTGGATGGGTGACCGCCTGGGAACACCGCGTGACTTAGGCTTTTTGTCACTGTTTGTTATCGTCAATGGTATTTCATGTACTGCGAATATGTAATGTGATTAGTGCTACATAACCGCTAACGTTCTTAACACGTTGAATACACCGGTTCTCGTCCGCTTTTTAGAGCGACTATAAAACTTAGCGTATCAACTTACGATACCCACCATTAGCAGCAATTTTTTTTTAATTATTGACATTTGTGACATATCATGTCACTAGTACACGTAAAATGACATTAGATGGCCTAAAACTTTTCAAAAAAAATTTTTTTTTGTTTAATTAGACTTTTTTGAGAAAAATTATCGTTGCTTCATAAATAGCAACACATACAAAATAAAAATTTACACATAGAGATAAATTTATAGCAAGTTCTATTTTTAAATGAAAAATATATATATATATATATATATATATATATATATATATATATATAAAGTAACCCTCTATAAAATTCTTTACAGACGATACTTTTTTCAAATAATGTTTTTTTTTTAGTTTACATAAAAAGATTACATTTGAATTTTATATCTGGAACAAGCAGGAAAAAAAAATTATCGATGTATTCGATTTGGATTCATTATTTTCGGATAAAAATTCAAGAATCGTTTTTACATTTAATTTACAAGAACAAAGGAGAAAAGGTTTAGTGAAAGAGATAAAAAATATTATACATTCACTTTTTTTTGTTGATACATCTTTCATTTAAAACGGATTTTTATTCTAAAAAAAAAAGTAAAAAGTATAGAGTGCCTTTTATACACATTACCTTATTTAAGTTTTAACACTGGCCACATGAAATCTTTAATAGTCATAACCTAACCCTGCGTATGCGTACTGTGTACCTGCATGTATTACAATAATTGATATATTCTATCAATGGGGTCATCTATGCACCAATTTTTATTAAATTCTAACATTAAAAAGACTAATTTTTTATTTTATTTTAGACAAAACATCTTTACGTTATTATAACTTTTAGCGCAATAGCTTTTTTTCTCTTTTAAGTACTATATTAAAAATAAGTTTATTATATACCGATTTTAAATTTCTCCATTGATCAATTATGTTATAAAATATATAATTTAATCGAATGAGGGTATATAGGGTTTGATATTATAATTACTAATTATCAGTTAGTAATCAATACACGGTAGTATCTATCTAGTATATATCTGATCATATACGATAGGTGCGATTCTATCAAAACATCAAGGCTACGTACATACATATCTATACATTGATCTGTAATATAGTTATCAAAACAATAACTTTAGAAAGCTTAAAATGTAATTAGTGTTTGAAATTGCAATATAACTGTAAATTTTCACACAGCTTTCAAGAGGTTCCATGGTGTAATGGTTAGCACTCTGGACTCTGAATCCAGCGATCCGAGTTCAAATCTCGGTGGGACCTAAGTTTTTTCTGATTGTAGAAAAAAAAGGTTATGTTTTTTTCTACATTTTTACTATATATTTTGTTATATTGACGTGTGTATCTTTGGATTTTTTTTTTAAATATAATATATAAATAAAAATCCAAATAATTATAGAGCGTTCATGGAAGCCTACAACAGGGATTTAGATATTTTACATATAAAATTCTCGTGTCACAATGTTAGTTACAACCGTTTTGGAGGAGTACCTTCAAACTGCTGCGCCGACTTTTATGAAATTTTCTGTAGGTACGTATCGGGTGGGTCTGAGAATCAGCCAACATCTATTTTTCATACTCCTTAGTTAAAAACTAGGGGGGGGGGGATTAAGGGGGCTAATAACACATGACAAAACAACGTTTGCGGGGTCAGCTAGTATACATATAATTACAGCAATATCGCGGTTAAACAATTTTTTTACAAATGCTTAGTAAAAACCTTATGACAAATGCTATATTGATAATTGTTTATTGAAAAATATTAATTAAGACATTTGCTCAAATATATCACAAAAAGTGTGCTATTTTCTTTTTATCAAAATCAAAATCGAAAATATCTTTGTTCAAATAGGCTTCCAAAGCACCTTCAAATCGTCATTTTACAAATTGAAATTTTAATTAATTTTAAAAGTGAAGCTACCACCGGTTCGGAACGCAGATTCTGCAGAGAAGCACCGGCAAAACTAAAAAATAAAAAAAAGAAGTATAAACTGTATTTTTGTTTTATACAAATTTGGCAACATCTTGCATGAAGTACAGCATCACTCTAACATTAAATTTTTGTATCAAAATTGACAAATTAATATCAATTTATATTTGTACTTCATATAAATACAGAAGGTTTATAGAAGGTAAGTTCTTTAAAAAAAAGTTATGTCGAAAATGTTTGAGATGGGCGTATTAAATGAGTTAATAAGCTTAAAATAATAGCTTAATGACAACATTTTATAATTAGAAACAGGTTAAGCTGTTTTAAGAACGCAAGATTTTCGTGGAAATCTTTCTAATTGTTGATTATCGCTTTTTCCGTCCTAAGCTCCTCTACGTTACTCGTGTAATCTGGATTCTCGCCTAATAGGAATTAAAAAGGGATTTCTTTTTTGTCGTTTAATGAATCTAAGTCGGCTCAGACATTTACCTTTATTATAATCAGATAAATTTGTTGCGATGTTCTTTAGTGATTTTAGTTTTATAATATTAGGAGTCAGCGTTCCTGGGAGGGTCGGCGATAGTGACGGCAACAAGGTGGCAATTCTTTTGGTGTTGCTGGAATTCATAAGCTATGGTATTCGCTTTAATCCGCTGTAATGAAACTGTAATGACCATACGCTTGTTTACTACTTTTGTATCAATAAAAAAAACGTACAGACGGCTATGGTTCCGGAAACATAGCTTATTCTCCTTATAATATTACAAATAACCACTTCAAACAAACACATGTGTCGTGTCAAAGTTTGTTTTACGGGGATCATAACCGCAACAGTCAGATTCACTGACCGCTGTGTCAACACATTGTCAAAAGTTTGTTCTACATCCGGCTTAACCGGCGCATTCCGGATGTACTTAGTTGGCGGAATTTGAATGTTGAAATTGTTGATAAGTTCCATAAAGCAAGTTGAAGTTTCGTTTTATTGTTAATTTAGGAAGATTTGAGTTAGTTTTGAGATGACGCTATCAAGTTTTAAGAAATTGAAAACTTATTTATGTCCTCAGAAAGCAAAAAGTGACATTATTATAATGACGATATTTAATTAGTTGACTGACATAGGTGTGTCTTTGTCAATATCATCGTCGCGCCTCGGAGACCACATAAAGCCATAGGTCTTGGTTCATAAGAAGTCCATTCTATTGCCCACAAGTAGGACCTGTCTTTTTGATCCAGACAAGTAAATAATATAGTAAATAATATAGTTTCTATATGTTTTATGTCATAGCTCTAAAATGCGAAAGACTCCTGCAGCCGAACTGGCTTCACACGTATCGACTCGTCGTTCCTGTGGGCCTAGCGAGTGCGGTTGAGAAGGTGGCGCAGAGCTTAGACAACTCTGTGATTTCCTGAAGAGTGTCCTAGGCCGACACAGTGTCTGTCTGATACTGTCTAAATCGTCTGCAATAGATGGACTAAGGCCAATGACGATGATATGTTTTATGCACTTTGGTATTTGGAAACTAATTTATTAAAAGAAGGGGTTCTCAAAAGAAAGACGAACCTAGATTTACTAGGCAGTCACAGAACTGTCGATTTGTAGTTCTAATTTTAAAATCTTCTTCTTCTTCTCCTTAAAGTGCCATCTTCTCACGAAGTTCGGTGATCATTTTGGCAACTTGTATCCTTGATACCGCAGCCCTGAATAACGAACGGGTGCTTTTCCCAAACCATTGGTATTATAATGCATATTAAACAAGAGGCATGGGTATTTTGAATCTGTGAATGTTAATTTTAAACGAAAAAAAAGAGAGATGATACTACAGATTATTGTGCCAATGTTATGTAAAGTGAGAATTTACAAACATAATTGATAAGTATTATACGATTATTTGGAGATATTAACTCCATAGATAATAACTCAATTAAAATTTCTAGATAATTACTCCTTAATACAGATAGCTGAGCTACCTAGCTAGGAGAAGTAGAGATCGTACTTAGTAATTACTTTCAAATTACACCTAGAAACTAATTATTCCTTTTTTGTTAGTTGTTACTTGAATATGCTACTTGTTTCAATTCTTTGTTAAAAATATGACTGTAAATACAAAATCTTGTTAGCTGTTGTCAGACATTTTTAAAACTATTTTTAAAGAATTGTTTTATAGGTACAAGTTATAGATGGCTTGGTTTCATAGTTTAAGCAAGTGACACAAATAGCGCCGGTTGCAGTAAACACAGAAACTTGTTGCTGCGTCCGAGAGAATTCAGAATATTAGGGAAATTTGATAGCTTAAATACTTGTTTAGAATAGTATAAATTAGTTTAGTCTATGTACTTTAGAGTTCGCTAGTTTTGACTTCACTTAAACAATTAGTCAGTATTCTGCCATAAGAATACAGTTATTGATTTTTTAAAATCAGAGTACCGATTAAAAAGATATAAAATAAATATCTTGGACACATTCAAATACTTGTCTGTCTATACGCAAGGCAAATTTTTGCCTGTTATTAAGGTATCTATACATAGGTATATTTACTTTTAATAAATCTAGACTCTTCTAAATGGCGAAAGAGGTTTACCGCAGTAGTAGGTTGTAACTGACTGAAACAATAAAAAAATAAATTTACAAATAAAAATACAATCTGCAAGTTCAGGCTAGTCTAATTCTGCGAACAAGTTCCAACTTGTCATTAAATTGAACGTAAAATATCACGGGCTTACGTACCTAAGCTACCATCGGGCCACGCGGACGATGATCATACTCATAAAATTATTAATACCAATAAAACCGGTCTGCTTGTAATTTCGAATGTCACAAACGTATCAACCCCGAATATATATACGAATATTAGATTTACATGCAAGTGAATTAGATTTGAAATATGTTACGGCAGGCGTGCTAGTATAAGTGTATCTGTGTATTGATTACAGTTATTGATTACATGTGAGTTAGAGACATATGAGAGAAGGGCATGGGGTAAACCAAACTCAATGAAAGTTGATCTAGGACTAAGTTTATTTAGGTGGCGAATGCTAGCGCGACCCCATCTCGCCTTACCCAGGCGGACGACTGCTCACACGTGGTGGTTTTTTAGTCAGTAGGAGTCTGACATAACCCTCTGGCGCTCCCGCGCTGGAGGGTAGCCATGAAGGATTTTCCCCACGTAAAAAAAAAAGAAGGACTAAGTTTATAAAAAAATAATGTAAGTATATATATTGTTACGTGTTAGGGTTCGAAGGATTTGGAGAGAAAGACCTGCTGACTCTTTTCAAGACTTTATTCACTAGCACTAGGTCCAACACAAAGCACTAGGTTCAAACACTAAGCACTAAGTTCAAACACTAAGCACTCACAATGTCCTCAGTCGTAGCCAATGTCGTAGGTTTCGCTGGTACCACTCTTGATCACTAGTTTTCACTCTTGAAGTCGCCTCGAAGATCGCTCAAACTGAACTGTACTCGCTCGCCTACCTGCGGCTATTTATATCGGCCGACGCGAGGCCCAGACCATTCTGGAAAGTTCGCGCATGTACCCGGTTTTCGAGACTATACTTCTATAAAGTTCCACAGTAGGACCTCTAACGCCATCTAGTATTGAGTAGAGAGTTTCATGCGGTCTCTGTATTTGCGTGGTTTCAATGGTTGCCGCTAGATGGCGCTAGTTTCTTTGTGTGTCCTTAACAATATTAATGTAAGTACAGACGTCATGTGTGTCTTATGGAAATCTTAGGTATATGCAAAACAGTAATTTCACATGAACTAACTTTGAATAGGTTTTGAAGCCTGTAATATCCCACTACCTGGTATTGGCCTCTTTCCCCATGTAGGAGAAGGTTCAGAGCTTAATCCACCACGCTGCTCCAATGCGGGTTGGCGGATATATTCCCTACTATGAGTAACGATCGCTATCAGGTGTACATGATAACAACCCGCAACCCGCAACCACCAGCGCAACAGGCACAATCCATGGCTGTGACCGTTGCGCCAACGCGGCGTTGGTATTATATTTAAACGCAAATCGGTATAACTCGAAAAAAACAAACACAAGCAATGAGCTTTAAACTTTACTTTCCATACATACCACACAAAATCTTAAAAAGGTCTTAAATTATTTAAACATACAGACGAATTGTAAATAAATGTTGAATTGTGGAGTTTAACAATAATAAGAGTAAATTAAAAATCTAAATCCCTCACTCATTCTTTTAACTTAACGAATCTTTTAAAAGAGTAGACTAAAAAGATACTAAATATTTTATCTTTATCATTTCGTGATGATAAAAGTACTGAAAGTGTCGTATGTATCGATACAAGCGATCAAACAGCTAGCGGCGGGCCTGGTAACACTGAAACACTTTAAACAGTATTTCAATAATCCAACAAGCATTTAAAATTCAACCGCTTTGTTTCAGATTGTATTTTAAATTTCTCAATTTTCGTAAAACAATATATCATTGTTTTCACGAACACACAAAATTTGTGACATATTTAATAATATTAACATTGCACCGTGATAACACGTGATTCGAAACTTAAACTTCCTCCTTGTTGTAAGTGGAGTGGTTATTTATTTTATGAGATTGGTTCTGAATATTACGTGATAAGTAGCTCGATTTGCTGCCTTTGGACGTGTCGTCCGTGTGCGGTGCACGCTTTGCCCGCTTGAGGCGAGCCTGAGAATCTTAAAATTACTATTCTTGCAAACTCTATTTTCTTTGATTATAACGACCAATTCCATTAAAAGAAATAATCGCTAAAAATGGCGCAAACTCATCTGTTTTGTCCATAGTGACCACGCTGGGCAGGCGGGTTGGTGACCGCAGGGCTGATTTTGTTTGTTTAAAAGCCAGCAATTGGATGGTTACGACGCCATCGATCGGCTTTTTAATTTCCAAATTAGTACAAAATATAACATAATATAAAATAATCTAATCTTTGAAAGATTCTCTCGTAAATATTTCAAGATATTTTGGAAAAAGATTTTACATTCTAAAAATTACGGATGTTGTAAGCAACATTAGGACTGAATATACTGAAATTTTGAAATGCATATGCATCTTTGAACGTACGGCTCATCTTAATCTGGCTTTCATATTTTATCTTATGAACTATGAATCTATATGGACGGTACGGCGCGGCGATCAGGAAACAAGTCGCAGAACACAGCCAGTATGTGTATGTAAAATGTATCTTTCGATTCTAGTCTCTCGAAATCAATACAATCTATTAAATACAATGTCCTCTTTGCAACAAAATATTTAAAACAAAGATAAAATACCGTTAAATATTTATGGTAGATGTAACAATGAAGTGCGCGTTTTTTCTCCGCAGATGCTCTTTTGTAAAGTTTTAAAGTGATTTAAAATGTAAAACTTTGCATAATGAAAATCTTACATTATTAAAAAAAAATATATATTACTTATTGAAATGGTACTGACGATGAGTTGGCATAGTGGTTACAGGAACTGTCTGTTGGACTAGGAGTTGCTAGTTCAATGTTACACTGTGTTAGATACTTGCGTAGGACTTGTATTATTCAAGCACAACAGGAAAAAGATTCCTAAAAATTTAGATCAGCCCAACTAGCAAAACAATTAAACCTTGCTGATCGCCACAGCTAATTAGCCCTGCTTTTAATTAGTATTGTGAGTGAGATAACCACAGTCCTGGGGCGGGTCAGAGATAGGGTTAGCAATGCACTGGAAATGCTTCCAGTATTGCCAATCAGACCAAAAGTCCATAGGCTACAGTATACGTCTACCTAAATTTCATGCTTCAAATCTAGAGCAGCCTAACTGGGCTAGCAAATCGACTTTACAGAAGATCGCAGCTAAATAATACTGCTTTCAAGCAGTGTTGTGTTCCTGTTGGTGAGTAAGGTGACCAGAGCTCCTGGGGGAATTGGGGATAAGGTTAGCGACGCGCTTGCAATGATTTAGTGGTTGCAGGCATCTATAAGCTGCGGTAATCGCTTACCATCAGGCGAGCCCTACGCTTTTTTGCCCACCCAGTTGTATAAAAAAAAAGAAAAGATTCAAAATGTACTTTATTTGATAGTGTTTTCATAAGCAATTCAGAAATTCCCTGATATAAACTTGTTGGTTTTGCGTTCTAGTTTCTTTACCTAAGCTTAACACTAATAATCGTATTATTGTTAAGCTTAGGTAAAGAAAGATGTCTGTGTACAGAGGCTAGAGAGGTCCAACTATTTATTTGCATGAAATAATTACAACTAATAAAATAAAAGTTAAGCGTCGAACCTAAAATCATTTGCCAATAAAATCATTGTAAAACAAAATAAGATGATATAATTGAAAATAAAAAATTGCATTCGGTAAATAAAGACGCTCATATCTTTTCTAATGTCCAATATATCTTGCCATATTTTTTTTAATAGTCAATATTCATTATTAATATTTCATTAAATTTATTACATACATATAAAGCTGTTAAATATCTACCTTTTTCAGAAGATCTTTGCCAAAAAAAAGAAACATTCTCGTCACTTGTTTCGTTATAAGTTTTCGCTACGCAAACAAAAAAACTGACAGGCAACTAAACTTTCCTTTTAAGGTTGCTTGGAAAATTAACGATACCTTTACGAAGTGTAAAAGAAAGTAATGGGATCACTTTGAAAAAATGCTCCGGACTTTAGAGCCTGTACTGTAACAGATTATTATATATACCCTTCATCTATATATTAATATGTTAAGCAAAAACTTTGTACCCTTTTTTACGAAAATGGCGCCGACGGTGGAGTATAAAATTTTGGACACTTATAGTTTATATAGAGGAGTGCAGAATGCTACTTTTTTGTAATTATGCATAAAAATACATTAAATCAATATTAAAAAAAAAAAAACATTACACACACTACCATCAAATTGAGAATAGACTATAGATTAATATTGTTTGTCTTTACTCAATGTCAAAGATAACCATAATAAATTATTTAAAGCCTTAATAATGTATAAACTTATAATTTAAATCAATTACGGTCGAATTTCAACCACTAGGCGACCACTAGTATATACAAATCTTCAAGTTTTCATGTTCCCTGTCATGGTCATTTTTAAGCCCTCGATAATTTAATAATAAGAAGTTTTTACTAGCAAAATACTTTTTATCAATCAAAACCCTACATGACTTAAAGATTTATAAGAAAAAAATCTGATTACGATTTCAAAGTTATATATTCGATCTTGCTTTTCCTAAGTATAATGACTGATGACTTACTTTATTATTTAGTTTGAATTTTCTCCAAAATTTATAGATCTTTCAAAATACGTTAAGTTTCATATAGCTGTCCAAGTAAATACTGGAGTTTTATAGTTAAGCAGTAAATCGAACTTTTATTAAGAAAAATAAATAAATAAATGAATACTAATATTTTAGTATTCATTTAAAATTAATTTTTGTTATAAAATATTGTTACCAAATACTCATAATTAATACCTGTTACCTAAAAAAGAGCATTATTCTATATATAAGGCCACACTTGCTTTATTTTTTATTCACAAAAATCCCTTAATTTTAAAAGACAAAATTGTAAAACAGACGTTACAGTGACAACGATAGCTTTTTACAATCAACATACACTCTAGAAATTGAATCGGTAACACGTGTTACGATATAAAACATGTATAGGATTACAAAATATAAAATCGAGATGAAGCATTTAAAACTCTCCGGACGGCGCATCTATGTACGGAATATTTAGAAAATAAAGTGAAGGATATTGCGGAACGCGCTGTGTACGGAATAGCTTAGGTGCAGACCAAGTCAAACATGAAACTCGACGATAGAGAGGAAAGAGGAACAGATGATAAGATAGTTAATATTAAAGTTGTGTGTTGTGATTTCATAAAACAAAAATTCACCCACACATTGATTGACTAATCATTACCTCTCAAATCGGTACGACTATACCTATGAAGTTGAGATTTGGGACGAAGATTAGGAATGAGAGAGGTCTGCTAAGAAAGAATTGTATGCTAGTGATTTTATGCACGTATGCATACTGACTAAAAATAATATTTCAAGGACTGCAACATCTATGAAGTTGGGATTCGGCTTGAGGATAGGCAATAAATGGGAGATGTTATCTACAAATAAAATTAGTAAACGCCTCCATATAATGGTGGAATGGGAGATTAAAATTTATATGAACTTTTTAGTTTTCTGGAAACATATAACAATGGTACTAGCTTGAAAATATAATTTTAAATTTTTAAATATGGAGTTTCGATGAAGTAAATTAAGGCTGTTGGGAGATATTTTCTATAATTTCGTAACACGGCGTGTTTTATCTAAAACAAGATTTATTTATTAAATTACACTCTCGATCATATCTTGAAGAGCACTTTAAGCTGTCAGACTCGGTTGTTGTCATAGACGCCTGATAGCAATCGTTACTAAGAATTTTAATTCAAGAAACAACAGATACAATTAAAAAATAATTTAATGCTTTAATTGATTTATTCATTTTATTTTATTAAAATGTTTAATTTATTTATCTGTTCGATTTAAATAATATTTTGTGAATATATTTTAGTTACTCTATGCAAATGTTGTTAATTATATAAATCTATATAAATAAAAATGAACGTTGCTAAGTGTATAACTCGAGAATGGCTCGAGCAACTCGGCTATTTTTTTTGTATATTTTTTAAGGCCACAGATTTTAATATAAAAAAAATATATTTTTACTTTTAACTTTTGGCAGAACGAACTCTGTTCGGGCAGCTAGTAAATAAATAGAAATAAAATTTTAAAGATTAATTATTAAATACTAGCGCTAGCTAAGCTCAGTAGCGCACAGCACTTGAACCGCGTGCTGCTAGTTCATATAAAAATTCGTATTATTTAAACTAATATTGGGCAGTGAAATTTTCGTTTGAAATGAAGAATTAAGATGTATAATGCGTTATACTAAAAAAAAATGATTATAGTACTGAAAAATCATTAAAATATCAATTTGTTTATTTAGAATATAATCAAAAATATGATAATGAACAAATAAAATTTGCAAAATTTGATGTGAAATTATAAATATAATCGCTGGAAATTTCGTAAATTTATCTACGATTGCTTTTAAAAAAATTATTTTTTTAATTATTCACAGTAGGTACATAAAATAGTATTGACGGTAAGAAACAGTGACCAAAAGCCAACGTCACGCGGTTTTCCCAGGCGGTCACTCATCCAAGTACGGTAAGATCGGACGAGAAAAGTGTGGTGGATTCAGCTCAGTCACGTTGTATGTGCAGAAAGCCCAGCTGTGTAAGTTACAGGATAGTAAGGTCTTCCTGATGATAAGCAGTTACCTTAGCTTATTGACGCTTAGATACCTGGAGCATCACAAGTTTGATTCTGAAACTACTTCCTATTTTTTCCAGGATCTTCAGCTTTCTCACATGCTACAGAAACATAACAATACTTTAAAGCAGCGTATTTTGGCTGATCTTGTGTCCTTAGTACCAGAATTTGAGCTAGATATTTACTGTTGTAAACTATATGTAACTAAAAACGTAAAATACGTACTGAAATAATTTATTAAAAAGATAAAAAATTATATTTAAATTTCATATGATAATGAATATAAACTAATCCGATATACGAAAGATCAACATAGATGGAATAGAGAGAAACATCTACCGTACCGAACATATAAAGCTTTGAGATTAGTCTTAAAAATACTCTGTTTATAAGATTGGAAATAATGTGGCGATACTCAAGAGCGGATATACATGATGTACGCTATTTGCGTGATGTAAACTTAAGACCAGTTTTGCTTTAAACATGAAATATTTAAATAGGTTATCCGTTCAAAGGATTTATCGATAGCGCTCGTAATGTCATCTTTGATGGAAACTTTTTGAAGTTAAATGCAATTTATGACGTGTATTAAAACTGTTATGGGTTTTATAGTTGAAGAGCGGTGAGAAAATATACGAATTTTACGTTTTTATTTATTATTTACGTTTGTATGTTTTAGGGACGAATTTTCAATTTGGTAACATTTTATTATTGTGAATGTTTCAGATTTGTAATTTGTTAAAAACTACAACATTTTAAATGGCTATATACCACGGCTATATATAATGGCTATAAATATACACAATATTTCAATATTGTGTATATATTTTTTTTAAGTTAAAAAGTACGAAAGTTCTTAGTTATTATTTTTTTTTGGTCCACAAAGAAGTCAAAGCTTGTTTTGTTACAAATCTGCGGTTTACAATTAATGATTTGTAAGCCAAGGTAAAGCTAGGTAACTGAAATAATGAATTTTTACTGATATTAAAGGATTAAGAGACTTTAGATGTCAGTCTGTCAGACAGTTCAGACTATTGCGGTCCACTGCTGGAAATAGGCCTCCCTAGTTCCCGCCAGAGATCCTGTTCTTCTGCAATCCTCATCCAGCCTACACCGGCATTCATACGTAGATCGTCGGTCTAGCGGGCCGGATGACGATCCACACTGCGTTTGCCAACACGCGGTGTCCACTCAAGGATACGTTTGCTCTAACGGCTATCGGTCCTGCCACACAGGTGATCAGCCCTATATATGCTACTTCAACTTGTTAATTCTGATTTTAGATGTAAATAATTTAAATAATTACTTTGTTTGTATTTTTAACTGACTTCAAAAAAGGAGGAAGTTACTCAATTCCACCGTATATATTCAATGTATGTTCGGGGATAACTTCGTCGTTGATGAACCTATTTTAATAATTCTTTTTTTGTTGGAAAGGAGATATCCCAAGTGTGGTACAGGTATGGTAAATACAAAGGCCGAAGATGGGCAGCAGCGTCATTGGTGCGACAAAGTCAGCTTTGCTGTCACCAACCCGCCTACCCAGCGTGGTGACTATGGGCAACACACATAAGTACACGTCATTTTTGGCGCGGTCTCATATACTAAAACACACTCATATCAAACACAGTACAGTCATGTACCAAAACAACATTTTTTTACAATTTTTGTCTGTCTGTCTGTCTGTTTGTTCCAGCTAATTTCTGAAACGGCTGAACCGGCTGATTTTTTTTTAACTAAACCGAGACAATGAATAATAATACATAAATATATAGAGCAATTTGTATATGGATAATGAGCTCTGCTTAAGCAATATTGAAATTTGATTTGTTATAGGAATAATTATTTAAAGCAGGGGTGATTAACATTTTTTATAAGAGGGCTGCGAAATTTTGAAAAATTGATATTCGGGCCAAAAGCATAGAATAATGGAAAATAATAAGACTTGATGGTACAAGTCACAAATAATAGTACTTGATGGTGGATTTTGGTGTGCCTTATTATAATAATATTGACAGTTTTGAACATTTGAAAACCAACCAACATGTGGGCCGCACAAAATCTCTATTCGGGCCGCGTGCTGCCCTCGGGCCGCGTGTTGCTCACCCCTGTTTTAAAGCTTAAAAGTAACATAAATTTTAAGAAAAATATAATTATCACACATACTGAAACTGTAATATTATCAAGAAAACCCATATCTTAATCATATCGATGATTTTAAATTAGTTATGAAAGTAATTTAATATACTTGTATAATACAAAGCTGTCTTGAATACTGTTACAAATTCATTTACAGACCAGCGCGGAATTAAATTCATTTAGACTTGACCTGATTTCGTGCGGACATTTTCCGCTTAATATTTCAGCGATATTTGCCAAGCTATATTTGCCAAGTTTGTCATAATCTAAATCCATATAAGAACAAGTTTTAGACCGTGTGTCTTGACGTAATAGCCTGCAGTGGAGCAGCATAACGGATTAAGATCCACAGATTCTTAATAGAAAATGCCTTTGACATGCAATGATTATATGTATACATATATTACACATTTCCGTATGTGTGTGTTTGTGGATTATAATAATTTGGATTTGTATAATCTATACCTATACAAATAAATAAAATTGGAGTGTCTGTTTGTAGTATTAAAATAACCGCTTTTTACTAAATTCATATGTATGCACGGCACACATACCAAAATAATATTTTTTGAGATTTTTGTCTGATGTATGTCTATCTGTTTGTTCCGGCTAATCTATGAAATGGATAGGCCGATTTTGACATAACTTTCACTTTAAGATAGCTGATGTAATAACGAGTAACTTAGGCTTTTATTTTAGGATTTTTTTATTTTATAACTGCGAACTAAGCAATAACTATTTTGTTAAATTCCACGCGTAAGAAGTCGTGGGTACAGCTAGTCTTCTATAAGGATTGATGGATAAATTTGTCCGAATAGTCTTAACGTCTGCGTGTGCGGCCTCAATAGCTTTTGGCAGATAATTTGTATTTGTACAAGTTTTTGTTTCTGACTTCAATAGCTGTTCAGAGAGCACATATCCTGTCGATTTCGGATATTATTGTAGACGCTGATCGTAATTTATGTACGAGAAAATATCCACCAGATTGTGTTCCAATCTTTTATCGAGAGTAGGATAATGACGCTTTAGATACAATATGGTCAATATAAATCAATATTAGAACATAACAGAAAATACTAAAAATTTACATTATTGGCACAGTTGTAAAAATGTGCTAAAACTTAATTTTCTCAAGAAATTGAGAAAAAAATATATTGAAGAAATTAAATTTTACTGTCACTTTGATTTGTGTTTAACGGAACTTGAGAATAATGAATCATGGCCATCAGGATCAAAGGATCAAGGATGTCGGGGAAGCATTAATACGACATCGGGATTTTCGCTTATTTTTCATTATTGAAACGTTTTTGATGAGCGATGATTCGTGAAAATTATATTTTAACCGATTTCAAAAAAGAAGGTTCTCAATAAGACTCTATTTTTTTAGACGTATGTGACCTCATAACTTTTTATTGGAGTGACTGATTCGGATATTTCTTTTTTTAATGGAAAGGTGGTTATTTGTCATATGTTCCCATTTAAATTTAATCGAGATCTGACCAGTAATTTTTGAGTTATCTGTAGTAATGCGCATTCACTTGATAATTTTTTCGTCTACCTGCGTTGTATTACTGGCCTATGTAATTGAAGTCGGTTTTAGTTTAAAAGCCAACACAATTATGCATACAGGTTCTGTTTAGACATATTATTTTTACAACCATATAGTTATAAACATACTAATCAGATTGTTAAGACTATTTTTACTAGATTTTCGATTAGAACTGTTTTTAGTTGCTTCTTTTATGTACGTCAAAAGTAAGTAATAAATTTGCCAATACTTTCAGATTACCATCCGAAGAACAGATGCATACATTCATACACATACGCACACGCGTGTAGCACACGCTCATGAACACACAACACACACTCACAAAAACTTATCATCATCATCATCATCATCTGAGGCATTACAGCCGCGGGTGGGCCTTAGCCTGGTCCAGCAAAGCTCTCCAGTCCGATCTGTTAGAGGCTTTCCTTCTCCAACTTGTTATTCCCAAGGTCTTGATGTCCTGTTCGACGCCGTCCAACCATCTGAGCTTGGGCCTTCCTCGACTTCTGCGGCCCTCCGGTCGGCCTTCTAAAAGGCGCTTGGGTACTCTGGCCTCGTCCATTCGCAATACGTGTCCTGCCCAACGCAGGCGCCCAATCTTTATGGTCTTAATTATATTTGGCTCATCGTACATTTGGTAGAGCTCGTGGTTATAACGCGTTCGCCATCTCTCATTTTCCATCACAGCTCCGAAAATGCGTCTTAGTATTTTCCGCTCAAATACCAACAAGGAATTTTCGTCTTTTTTGCTCAGCACCCAACATTCGGAACCGTAGGTGAGTATGGGCCTTAGTAAGGTTTTGTACAAGAGAAGTTTTATGCTTCTTGAAAGGAGTTTCGAACGTAAGTATCTTAGTAGTCCGAAGTAGCACTTGTTAGCCGCCATTATTCTTCTACTTATTTCTGAAGACACATCGTTGTTATCGGTTACCAAGGATCCCAGGTATACGAAATGATTGACGCTAGCGAAGGTGTTATTGCCAATATTAACTCCTTGTAGTAGGGTTTGCTGGTCTTTTGACGCTTTCAGGTACTTAGTCTTAGCCATGTTAATTTGAAGACCGGCCTCCACAGCTGATTTTTCAAGAGCAAGGTATGCACTCTCCATTGCAGGTAGAGATCTTCCTATCACATCGAGGTCATCCGCATACCCTAGAATTTGAACGGATTTGTGGTAGATAGTGCCTTTGGTCTCGATCTTTGAGTCGCGAATACACTTGTCGAGAGCGATGTTGAACAGTAGGCACGAGAGCACATCCCCTTGTCTTAAGCCGTCATTGGTTCTGAACGGTTCTGATACACTTGTTTGAACTCTGACAACGCTCTGAGAGTTTCTAAGAGTCATCTCCGTCAGGCGCACGAGCTTTGTTGGGATGCCGATCTCCATCATAGCCTGGTACAGGAAACTTCTGTGCACATTGTCATAGGCAGCCTTAAAGTCTACGAAAAGGTGGTGAGTGTTCACGTTGTATTCAAACGTTTTCTCAAGGATCTGCCTAAGCGAGAAGATTTGGTCTATTGTGGACCTGTTTGGACGGAACCCACACTGATACTCCCCCAAGCTGGATTCTACATATGGCTTTAGTTTATTGAAAAGCATATTGGCAAAAACTTTATAACCGGTGTTCAAGAGAGATATGCCTCGGTAATTATTGCACTCCAATATGTCGCCTTTCTTATGTAGGGGACAGATAACAGATGTATTCCAATCATCAGGCATTTTTTCATCATTCCAAATCTGGAGAACCAGGTGGTGAAACTCCTTCTCGAAACCAGTTCCGGCATACTTTATAAGCTCGCCTTGGATATCGTCTATTCCCGGAGATTTGTTATTTTTACTGAATTGAATGGCTCGTATAGTATCTTCTATGGTGGGGTACAAAGATTCATCTGTCTGTTGATCGTTTAGTAGAGCCTCAGGTACTGGTACGGAAAGTGGACGAGTCTGCACTGAGCTGTTAAGGAGTTCACGAAAGTATTCAGCCCATCTTTGAACGATCTCATCTTTATCATTAAGTAGCTGACCAGTCTTACTTCTACACGCTGTGGTTCTGGGTTTGAATTCTTTCCGTCCCCTATTCACTTGGTTGTAGAAGTTTCTAGTTTCTTTTTGCGTGTAACTAGATGCAATCTCCCGCAGTTTTTGTTCTTCGTACGATCTTTTCTTTTTCTTATGTAGGTGTTTTTCTCTTCTTCTTAGCTCCTTATAATCTTCTCTACGCCTGCGAGTGTACTTCTGTTGCATTAATCTGTACGCATCATTTTTTTCACAAAACATTTCACAAAAACTTACGTTAGCAATTAATGTCAAAACTTATAGGAGTGTGATAACAATTCACACGAAACTGTAACATTGCAATTAGTTAATCAGCTTTAGTCTAAAACGTTTACCAAGATAATAATTTTTGAAGTAAAACTTTTTTACGCACGCTTGACTTGAGGAGTAAGCTGATGAATGTGTGACGATGGCGTTACGAAAAGTGTGATCGGGAGAGGCGAACGGAAGTTGAGAAGGAGAGAGTTAGCTTTCGTAAGTTTTACTTCAGTCGTGTGGTCTAAAGCTCACTAATTTTCACTTAACAAGAAAACTACGTTTCAACATTATTGATATGAAAATAATAATATATTTATGAGGAACAAATAAATCATTATGATTAAATCTTTCAATCCATGTTTGCATTGTGCCTTTGTAATGCATTGTTACTGAATACGAAATTATCGTCATAACCGCTATAAAAGGAAAAATTAATGATACCAAAATATACCTGGTGCGCGGAATGGCATTAAATTAGCGGCTAGTGATTTCAGAAGTGTAGCTCTGTATAAGTATGTGTATGTTTATTATTTTTTATGCAACTTATCGTATTTTAAGTATCATTTATATTATTTAATATTTGTTTATATTGTTTTAATAAATGGCATAACTGTTTGATCTTCGGATGTTTGATTGTTTATTAAAAACAATTGTATAACTTCTGGTAATTTTCAGAATTGCAAAAAAGTAAAAAAAATATCGTCCGCAACAAGACTCATATGCATTTTATATTATAATGAAATAAGTATAATAATATAATGGTTTAATTTAATTTAAAGTACCTACAAACAATTAAGATTTTTTTTCTTTTATAGCTCCTTCTTTATGTCGAAAAGAATAATAAATTGGTCTCAAATCTCATTCAGACTGTAATATCCCACTGACGGGATTGGTCTCTTTCTCTATGTAGGAGAGAATTTGAGCTTAGCGGGTATATACTTATTACGACCAATTAGTATAATATATAAACAAGTATAGTATTTATCTTATTTATTCAAATTGATAATTTAATAAGTTCATTTTTGAAAACTTTGTAAAGTACAAAAATAAAAATAGAAACTGTTTTTTTTTTTTAAATATGTAACCAATTATAAATAAAATCCGGTCCATTTAATTCAGATACGCCTATTTATATTGACCCCAACTCTGCCTTTCCCGATATTGTTGGACGTACGTGGTCTTGGTTTGAGTTATTTATAGGAAGAGGCCCTAAATGTATGCGAAAGATGCGTTCACATTGATGAAATACCCAACGTTTTGTAAGTTTTAAACTAAGCAAATACAGTCCTCACAAAATAAGGGGCCCGTTTTAACATTTGACAAATACCCTAGAAGGTAACTTGGTACGAAGCTATAAGAAACAATAAAAGCATTATTAATAACATAAATTGTTTTTAAAAATTCGTACATTTTTTTGGCGCGTTAAATAATATAATAGAATATATTCTTTTCACGCACTTTATAGAAGAATGCAATTTCTAATTATTAGGAAACGTCTCAAAAACAAATACTAAACTACTACTGTAACTAAATAATTACTGAATTAGATTCATTCGATTTTAATTATTAAAAATTAATTTTAAATTAAAAATTTTGTGTGGTGATCTTTACTGAAAAACAAGCTTGACGCTCAAAGCCGCAAATCAAATTTTGATTTGGCTAATAAACTTTACATTACATAATCAAATCAATCAAATACTCATACAAACTTAAATCGATTTATCGTGAGTATCGAATACCGTACTCGACCTCGTACCCGACTCGTATGGTTATTTAACTATTTACGTCCCGATGACATATGCCCAAACGATCCTCTTATTTTGTGACAACTATAATTAAGTTATCGATCCCACTGTTCTTATTTTAAAAGTGTTATTTAAGAGAGCTATTATTTTACAAGCCGGAAAAATATCAAGAAACATGATAGGGGGGGGGGGGGGGGTATCACGTGTGTTTATTTTTCGTTAAACGTCCTATTTCTAAACAAAAAAACAACCTACCAACATCTTGCACCCTTCATGCCTGTCTAGACATTTTTATCACGATGTTTAATTTTATTCAAAATTAATCTGATAATCTGATCACACTTGTATTGAAACATTATATTTTGGAAATTTCAAAATGGGAAATCCAGAAACACACACAACACTCAAACACCCAGACCACAATCAACATCTTCGGATCGGATGTCATCTCGCCCACACCGTCACATAAAACCGATACCCTGAAGTTAGCTTGACAACGAAGAAGAAATTAGCAACGTGAAGTAACTAGCCAGTGAATAATAAATTCTTACTTGCATAGTAGTAAGTACACACACACACACACACACACACACACTCTTTTTTGGTAAGTCAAATACTGTAACCACAGTTGTCATAATATTTAGGTATTAAATATATTATATTTTTATAGTTCTCCTAACGCATGAAGAAAATTAAATTTAGTCTTCTTTGAATTTGGCGTCAACCTTTCCTTATACTATATGTGTAAGAATACCATTAAATCACTATAAATAATAAATAAATAAATATCTACAGAATACACACACGGTCGTCTGTTCCTAAAGTAAGCAACTTAATGCTTGTGTTATAGGTAACAGCCGACTGGTATATAGCTACATTTTTTTCGATAAACATACTTATAAATAATACATATATAAATAAATATTGATATTATACCCAGACTCGGAGTGGGAATCGAACCCACAACCCTCGGAGCAGAAAGCAGGGTCACTACAAACTGCGCCAACAGGCTAGTCAAATACTATCGTTACGTTAGAAGTCAAGCTTAATCGTGATACTTGTGAATCCCGAAAAGAAAACGAATGGAGGTCCATTAACTCGCCCGCATCTTCCCACGCTCTGATTATAGAAGCTACCACGAAATTTTATTTGCAAATACTTCTGTGATTTAATAAACTTAGGTACCTACTTAATTTTTATACTTGAATATCAGAATAATTGAATAATTATGTTGACTAAATGATTTTATTTATTGTTATTTTTTTCACCTTCTCACTGGAAAAATATTTAAGTTTCTTGAAACGCATTAATTAATATTGATACATGATACGTTTAAATTAGTTATCAATAATAAGTATAATCATTATGATCGATAATGGCAAAGATATTCAGCATCACATATTGGAAATGCAATTTGAATGATGTTTGCATTTTTATCAGTGTCGTTTTGTTGTAGAAGTCTTATATAATAAAATTGAGAACCTTAATAAAAAAAAGTAAAAAAAAGTATAAATAAAATAATATTGACCCTTAAATTATCGCTTTCAAATATTTTTATAAAAATTTATGGTATTGAATACATTGTTCTTCTTAAAAATGTATTTACGACTTCGCAACAAAATTGCAGTTAAAATCACGATACACACTAAAAAAACTCGTTTCAATTTTAAAAAAGAGATCGTAATATTTTTTCATTCAACTTGATTTGTAACCTAGCCGCAATTAAAAGAGTTACAGCTTTATTGGAACATAAAACATTATACTGGTATAAATCACGCTCCCCACTTAAGAGACACCTTTTTATCTCGAAAAAAAAAAAGTTTTGAAGCTACCATATAACATGTTCTCGACTTGGCGCTTTTTTAGTGGATTACTACGTGGAATATAAAAAATAAAAAATAAAATAAATAGTCTTCAATTTACATCGAGAAGTGATAAAATGTAAAGCACGATAATTCAAAAAGTATTCGTCAGATTTTGATCAAATTTAATCGACCACTTGACTGTCACCAGATTTCGAATATAAAAAGAATCACACATCAATATAAATCGTGATCGGTATACCTAGTAAGAGTTATGAGGTAACAATCTTTAAAAAAAAAATGTATTCTAAATGTGAATATCTTCCTTTTACGTAAAAACTGATTAATCTGGAGTGTTTGCAGAATTAACCACTGCTCATGTAAAATTTTTTGATACTTGTTTATTTACGCCTTGATGTTTACTTTTTTACTTGTTTTAATTTTTAATATTGTTTTAAAAATATTTGAAAGTTAGAAATCAAGCAGGTTTATAAGTTATTACTGCTACCAACAACAATCTGTAGCAACTGAGAAATTATTATTATAGACCACGCCTATTCGACTTCGTCTAGCACTTGACAATTTTTTTCTTACATGGCAGTCGTGATAAAAAGGTTCATCATTACAGCCTATACAGTCCACTGCTGGACATAGGCCTCCACAAGTTTACGCCAAAAATAACGTGAACTCATGTGTTTTGCCCATAGTCACCACGCTGGGCAGGCGGGTTGGTGACCGCAGACCTTTGTCGCACCGAAGACGCTGCTGCCGTCTTCGGCCTGTGTATTTCAAAGCCAGCAGTTGGATGGTTATCCCGCCATCGGTCGGCTTCTTAAGTTCCAAGGTGGTTGTGGAACCTTGTTATCACTTAGTCGCCTCTTACGACACCCATGGGAAGAGAGGGGGTGGCTAAATTCTTTAGTGCCGTAGCCACATAGCACAATAAAAAGGTTAGCATATTTCAAAATTATTTTCTTTAAGAATTCCCGATAAACTTAATGTAAATTTGAATAAGTCTTTAAGAGTCCAAACCTATTAAAAGACTATTACTCCATAAGGAAGATGTGTTGTAGTTTATTCGCTACACTGCGAGGTGGTGTGGCTACGCTGCTTTACGTACGTACGCCTTATCATATTTTCTCTCATATTATAGAAATACGATTATAGATAATTATAAACAACAGAAATATTAAAATATGAGGACAGAATTAATGACTTTTAATTTTTAAAGGGTAAGTAAGAATTTTACAACAGAAATATCAGCAAATTGTAAAGGAAAAATTGTCGGGTGCCAATTCGTAAGTGACTTTAACCGTTGGCAGGCTTCCATACAGGCGAGTGGGCAATTCTTTTGTCTTTACATTTATGAAATTTTAACAGCATATGCCAAATCATATTTTGAATTATCTGATGTGTCAAGAGATGGTTCGTGCTACGAGATTTCAGTGAGCAGAAAATTGTATTATTTTTTCGATATATTTATAACGATATAAAATATAATATATATTATATACATATGTACACATAAACATAATATAATATCATTGGGCATAACATGACATGTCCTGTTCAAAATCTGGAGTAACTCGACTAGATGATATGATACTGTAGTGTTGTGTTTCGTGGTGAGTGAGATGGCCAGAGCTCGTGGGGAGGGGGAGGGTAGGGTCAGCAATTTGAAATGATTTTGGTTTTGCAGACGCCCATATGCTATGGTAATCACTTGTTGTTGTTGTTTTATAAGTTATAGTAATCGCATACCGTCAGGTGATCCGTACGCTTGTTTGCCAATTTAGTTATAAAAAAAATCAGGGATCTATGACAATGAATAGAATAAGTAAATCTTAATCGAAAAAAAAAAAAAAGAAAAAAATATCAAGTTTGTTGCAAGTACATAATGTGGGGCGATTAATTTTAAATTATTTAGGTACTTAACTTAAATCATCCGATTTTTACTACAGTTATTTAAATTATTTCAAAGCTAAAATTGATTCATTTTCATGCGAGTTTCGTTTATCGACAGAGCGGAAAATAAGAAGGCATGTGGGCGAAATCGAACTGTAGGTAATTCTTCGGGAAAATTCGAGCGCACTGTCTTTTAATACGATTTAAGTCTAGACTAAGAATCAGATGCATATATTAACATAGCCTCGAGGTTACATATCATTATACAAAATACGAAACGCCTTGTCCTTAATTGATTTTAAACCATTTTTCTTCATCTTCTTTTTTTAACCGACTTCAAAAAAAGAAGGAGGTTACTCAATTCGACCGGATATTTTTTTTTAATGTATGTTCGGGGATAGCTCCGTCGTTTATGAACCGATTTTGATAATTCTTATTTTGTTGGAAAGGAGATAGCCCTAGTTTGGTGTCATGATAAGGAAACCAGGATCTGATGAAGGGGTCCTAGAAAGATCGAGGGAAACTCTCGAAAATCCGCGTAACTTTTTACTGGGTGTATCGGTTTTGATGATTTTTAATTTAATCGAAAGCCGATGCTTATCATGTGGTCACGTTAAAATTTCGTCGATATCTGATTACAACTTTTGGAGTAATCTTTGATAATGCGTATGTACTTGACTATGTTTTCGTCTACCTACGGTGTATTACTTGTCGATATAATTGACGTCGGTTTTTCTTCGTTTGCCTGCAAGCACAATTATATTATACAGTTGTATAAAAAAAAGAAAAAGAAGGTCAGCAAATAAGCGTACGGTTCGCCTGATGGTAAGCGATTACCATATTTTATAGCAGTCTGCAACGCCAGAAGCAAGTTGCAAGCGCGTTGCCAACCTTATCACCCCCCCCCCCCCCCCCCCCCGAGGTGCTCTGGTTGCCTTACTCACCACAGGAACACAGCACTGCTTGAAAGCAGTATTATTTGGCTGTGATCTTCTGTAACGTCGAGGTACTTCCCCAGTTGGACTGCTCCAGAATTTGAGCAGAATATTTTCTGCTGGGCCCGTTCCCTGTCATTTTTATATATAACTTACTACATCAACTTATACTTGGAACCATAAGACATACAAACGCTGACGACAGCCTTATTATGGGTAAACGATTCTTGCGGTTTTTCTCGCTATGACTTTTGATATTAACTCTCTTGCTGCTAAAGATTACAAAAGGCATTATAATGAATAAAGAAATTCTGAAATGGGACTTGTAGCTCCGATGCCACTGGAGTTGTTCGATAACACTAACTAGTTATGTTAATTAACGTTGAAACTAATGATATTTAAAAAAAAAAGATCCCTAAAATGTATCCTATGTTACTTCTAATACCTTCAAAAATAAAAGGTTTCATGATGATCGGCTAAGTAGTTTTTGCGAGAAAGCGTAACAAACAAACTTAGATTTAGATTTATAATATTAGTAGGGATTAGCTTATGTTTCTATAATAACGTAGGAGCTACCAGAGTTATCAAATAAAGTTGGAGCATTTATTTGTAGTTTTTTCGAATTTTTTTAAAATAATATATATATATATATATATATATATATATATTACAAGGTTGGCAAATAAGCGTACGGCTCACCTAAAGCGATCACCGTAGCTTACAGACGTCTGCAACACCAGAAGCATCGCAAGCGCGTTGCCGACCCTATCCCCAATTCCCCACAGGAACCCTGATCACCATACTCACCAACAGGAATACAACACTGCTTGAAAACAGTGCTATTTAGCTGTGCTCTTAAGGTCGAGGTACCACCCCAGTCGAGCTGCTTTATATTTTGAGCATGAAATTTCCTGCTGTTAATTTAACATGGTATCCTTAGATAGAGACGTATATAATGGTTTATGTGTATGCGTAGAGTTAACTAATCCTTCTTTTGTCACGCTTTTGATACTATTATTAAAACAACGCGTATTACGAAGCGACGTACGAGAAACATTTTACCATCGCTAATTAGGTTTATTACAGCTGTCATTGAACACGAAATAATTGTGTTTGCTCGCAAACGAAAAAAAAACCGACTTCAATTACATCGACAAGTAATACAACGTAGATCGACGAAAAAATAGTCAAGCAACTACGCGTTATTAAAGATTACTCAAAAAGTAGTTATCAGATCTCGATAAAATTTATATGTGACCACATGATAAACATCAGCTTTCGATTAAATTAAAAATTATCATAATCGGTACACCCAGTAAAAAGTTATTACGGATTTTCGAGAGTTTCCCTCGATTCCTCTGGGATCCCATCATCAGATCCTAGTTTCCTTATCACGGTACTAAACTAGGGATATCCCCTTTCCAACAAAAAAAGAATTATCAAAATCGGTATATCCAGTAGAAAGTTATGCGGTATAATACAACGTAGGTCGACGAAAAAAGCGTCAAGTAAAAACACATTATTAGATATAACTCGAAAAGTAGTTGTTAGATCTCAAATAAATTTAAATGGGACCAATTGGCACACACCACCTTTCGATTAAAACAAAATTTGTCGAAATCGGTCCACACGGGCAAAAGTTCTGATGTAACATACATAAAAAAAAAAAAAAAAAAAAAAAAAATACAGTCGAATTGAGAACCTCCTCCTTTTTTGGAAGTCGGTTAAAAAAATTACAATAAGTTTATTTCAAAGAGTTAACTACTTTATGCACATGACAATAAGACTCATTTTCTATCGACAGTAAAATACAATTATTTTGTCCATATTAAAAAACTTTTGCACTCCGAGACAATATTTTAATACTAAATGTCGACCCATTTTTTGTACCGAAAATTTGTTATTGGAATATCGTATTAATGTTTTTATATTGAATAATTAGCGTTAAAAACAAGTTAGAAAATTATGTTATATTATGGCATTTGAATGTGATAAACTTTAGCTTATAGACGACTAGCTCGGCTTGGTAATAACTATTATCGCGATGAAAAATATACGTTGGAGGTCTGAAATCACAGATAATGTCAGAGAAGTAGTATAACCCATGTATGTGAGGGATTTAACCTGTAAATTGTTAGCGTATGCCAGTTGCTGTGTCTACTGCGCTATGATGACATCTTAATTAATTCCATATCCAATATTTTAAAATAATTTTAAGTCAGATAACTATCAATGCTTGTATAAGCTCCCTGTAACTCTGTCCTTGATTACACCTTTTGACCATTGTAACATATGAGTGCAAGTAACCGTTAAACCGTCCATATGTAATGTAAATCACTAGAGTTATCCCGTGTAACCTGCGTGTGACAAAATTCAGAGTAGATTTCTAGCATTGATAAAAATTTTGTTTAGAAAATCGGGTCAATCCCGAAATATCGACTTTAGCAAAAACCAATTTTACGAAAAGGTCGGCCTTAGAAAATCTCTCTATAATAAATCAATGCCCTGGAAAACCGTGTGACAACTAAATAGGTTTAGATGTCACACCACTCCGATGACTGACGTATAGAACACGTATAAAAAGAGTCTGCAAAAAAGTTGTCCAATTAAAATTTAATTATATAAAACCAACATTATACATATTTCGTTATCTGTTATTGTATGTTCCACCATCTAAGGATAAAAAAAACTACAATCGAATATAGAACCTCCTCCTTCTTTGACTTCAATTTATTTTGCCTGTGAAGTGTACATAAAACGTGCAGATATGATTGGCGTTTCTTATTTTTTTTCATACGCATAAGTTTAAAAATATATGTATTTCTGAAAAACTTAAAAAAATAATAATAAAAGGGTATGAATTTATCATACTCTCGCGGCTTTAGAATTGTTGTTTAACGAGGTTTTCTGTACTGTGTGGCTACGGTACTAAAGAATATAGCCACCCCCTCTCTTCCCGTGCGTGTCGTAAGAGGCGACTAAGGGATAACATAGTTCCGCTACCACCTTGGAATTTAAAAAGCCGACCGGTGGCGGGATAACCATCCAACTGCTGACTTTGAAATACACAGGCCGAATACGGGCAGCAGTGTCTTCGGTGCGACAAAGCCAGCCCTGCGGTCACCAACCCGCCTGCCCAGCGAGGTGACTATGGGTGGAACACATGAATTCACATTATTTTTGGCGTAAACTTGTGGAGACCTATGAGCAGCAGTGGACTGTATAGGCTGTAATGATGAGGTTTTATTGAGGTAGGGCACAGCAGGAAATTTCCTGCACAAAATATGGAGCAACCCGACTGGGGTAGTACCTTGACCTTACAGAAGATCACACTTAAATAATACTGTTTTCAAGCAGTGTTGTTATCCTGTTGGTGGGTAAGGTTACCAGAGCTCCTGTTGGAATTGGGGTTAGGGTCGGCAATGCGCTTGCGATTCTTCTATTGTTGCAGACGTCTATAAACTACGGTAATCGCTTACCATCAGGTGAGCTGTACGCTTGTTTGCCGACCCAGTTATATAAAAAAATCGAATCAATATTTTTTAATAATTTTTCATCATTTCATGTACCTCACATGTAAGGCAGACTATAGATATATACTCAATATAAAATTTTTTTTTGTTACATAAGAAAAGAATGAAGCTTAGTTCTCTATAGCGTAAAGTTAAAAATATAAATATGAATTAATAATTTATATAAGTTATTGAGGTATGTGGTAGGAAGCCCGGTATGTCGTGAGGTCATGCATCACGGTTCGAGATTCAAGTACGATATTGTGCTACTTCAATGAAGTTAAGTATTCACGTGAGGCATGCCAAGCGTTCCATATATAGTAAACACATCACTTAACTCTGTACAAAAACGTAAGGCCATTTTATATTTTATTATTGCAAAATAAGGAAAGAAAGAAAGAAAGATAGACAAGAATATATATTTTTAAATTTTTCATCATAATCGCCAAACTCCAATTAGAAAATAATAACAAGAGAAAAATCACTTTTATGACTCTGTATTATATCAATTTTATTTGAGGTTATATGATTTTTGTTTTTACAATGAAAATAAACTTTAGAATAAACACATACTTAAACCTATCGCAGTCCATTGCTGGACATGGCTTCCCCAAGTTGGCGCCAAATATCCCGGTTTTCAGCAATCCTCATCCCACCACTACCGGCAATCCTACGTAGACGACTGTCAAGCGGGCCGGAGGGCATCCATTGCGCATTCATACTCGTAACATTTGTGATTTTATTTATTTAATGTGAATTTAAACAGGAACGTTCAAAATATATACTTGTATGTTTCCAAGAGGCGCGCATGTGAAAGGAATGTGTTAAACTAAACTTCAGTCCTATGCTTTTGAAGGCTTCAGTAGGTATACTGGTATACGGATGGCTTTGTCGTGAAATTTCTCGTCATATTGCGAAAGTTATTTGGCTAAAGGTTTCGAAGCCCCGTTTCTATATCGACTTCTTGTTATTAATATAAAGTCTAGCTAGCATTTGAAGCCAATGCCTCAAAAATGCCAATAACTCAAAAAGCGACATCGTTCTGGTGTAGTGCTGCGTGCGCCGTGTGGATGCTCACAGTTCGAACCCGCTCGGGAGGAATATTTGTGTTTGTACAAATATTAATTTCTATCCGGTCTGTTTGTCTGTCCTTGTGGTTATCCTACCGTGCCTTGGAGAGCCGTTAAATCGTCGGTCCCAGTTTTTATAACAGAAACCTAATAGCGATCGTTGCTCATAGTAGGGAATATATCCACCAACCCACAGCTGACTAGCGTCAATTTTTAAGCTCTGACCCTTTTCCTATGGAGAAAGAGGCCTATGCCCAACAGTGGGATGCTACAGGCTAAATTAATCAATATTTTAAGTAAAGAAGTAACTAAAAAAGTACCATTAAACTAAAATTACTTATATCTTGTTTTTTTTTTGGAAGAGTCCTAATTGGTAAACAAACCGCTGTCAATCGTAATTCACGTTTTTTCCGCATTTATCACTCACTTTCACAACATATTAGCTTACGGACATTTGTAAAACTCCATTTACTATTTATTTCACTAAAAACAAATATCAATTTATCATTTTAAACACATAAAAACTACAAAATACGAATTCCGAGAGTACAGATAACTAATATTTTCGAATATGACATTTCAATATCTTTTTTTATAAGGCAAATAGGGATGTGGTCATAATATTTTTAGAAGTGAATGAGTATAAGTGAATGAACAGCATGAGCGATAAAATAGGCTATGTTCTTTAACTATATTTTAAAATTTCACGAATTATAACTTGTTAAATAATATTACAGTAAAGCGATTTGTTATTTATTTGTATTTTGTTATTAATTGTTTTTTTTTCTTCTTTTTTTATGTTGAGCGCACAAAAAAAAATGCTTACAAAATATTGCAAATGTCAATCATTTATGGTAAAGTGTTCATTGTAAAGGTTTTATTTTATATTATGAATATTTCTGAATATCAATTTCACCCTGAACATTTTTAATGCTATCCCATATAATATTAAAGTATACCACATAGCAACGGCATAAACGTTTACTGTAGTTCACAGGAAAAATTTTTGAGACTTTAGGATGAGACTTAAGATTACCCAATGAGAGCTTCGTGGAGTACAATGTTATTAGTCCTTTTTTTAGATGTTAGAGAGAGTGTGCCGCCGGCGCAAGGTTTTTTATTCATAGTAAATACAAATAATGTGACAATAATATTAATAGGGTCGACTTTTTTTAGACACAGGCGGCCCCTTTATTTTGTTGTAAATTTTATTTTTGGCTTTTTTTTTACCGACCATATCACATAAACGAAATATATAGGGGACTGTCCACTTTGTATGGGGGTTTCGGCCCCGAGTGGACAGTCACTGAGAATAATAATTATATATTAAGTTAGTAGTACTAACAAGTATGAATTAGAAAAATGATATAGTTTTGTATCCAGGTGTTTCATTTTTTGTTTTTTTGTGGATAATTACAAGAAGGTTTCTGAAATAAAAAATCATTGTTTTGTTATTTTTGTTTTACTAATCGGATTCGTACGTTAACAGAATGTTATCTAAAAACTAGGCAGGTAGATTTATAAAATCTTGAAACCTTTTTCAGCCCAAAAACCAAATAATTTCATGACATGGCCACAACAACCCACTGTCCGTCGACCAACCATGCAGTTGCAATAATATTTTTTTATGGCTTCTCTGCCTGACCTTTATTGTTTACATATAAAATAAATACAAAATATATTTTCCTACTTATGAATATGCCTACTGTGTATTTTACGTCGCAGTAGTGATGAATTCTCGGTTGACGGAAAACCTTACAGTAGGTTGCTATATCACCATGAAAGCAACATCGAAGTCAAATGAATGTATGAAGCAAAAGTCTGTAGTTTAGGGTTGCCATAATAAATAATATTTTCAATAAACAAATAAATCGATTAAATCGATAATCGAATTTAATATAATTAATTGCTTGCTTTTTATTTAGTCAATAACAATGTTTCTAAAATAGTTTATTTTTCACCAAAGTTAAATGTTTTTTTACTAAATACACTTTTATAGACTTTTTTTAGACTTTTTTCTTATTAATTCGATTTAACAATACTTTTAATCGATTTTAACAAATAATTGATTTAAAAATATTTTTAAATCGATTTTTCGTTAATAATAATTGTTTGTTTAAGACTGGCAACGTGTTGTAATCAAATCACCAACCGAAAATAAACTAAATAAATAAATTAATGAATTAAAATACTTATTAAATAAACTTTTCATCAGTTTATATTGATAAAACTGCAATTCACGAATAAACATGATTTAATTTATGAAAATTATTGGTATATTTGTTTTTTTGTATGAATTCTGTTCACCTTGGGCCAAAATGGACAGTCCCCTTTGTTGCCTTTTATGCTCGATGCTCGATTAATATTTTTTTTCGTAATTCTGTACCTCTACTAATTCTTAGCAAAAATATTCAATATATTATTAGGTTTTGAAATATTTTTAGCAATATGGTATCATTAAATATTTCGATGTAAAATTAATTTTACTTTGTCTATGGCTTATTGATATTGTTCATTCATTTGCTCTTTGTGTCACTTCACTAAGCTACACTATACTCTAATTGTCTGTGGTCATAAGTACGCCATATTTGTTTACCAATTAGGACAATTCCAAAAAAACAGACCTTACAGAAAATATCCCCAAATATTTGTTTTGCATAATTATCTATTAAACCCAACACTGAGCTGGAATTTAAAAAAAAATATTATAAAAAACGTTATAAGAACATACAGATCGACTCGCCTATGTCCCGTGTAATTGAGGGGTTTGCAACAAACCTTAGTTTAGGTTGGACGCATGCTAAAAACCAAACTTTGCATTAATAGCCGAGTGTTTAGTTATTCTTAGAAAGCAAATCGCCAATCGTAGTCCATTGCTGCATGACCTTCTCAAGTTCGCGCTGAAATTCTCGGCTCCCCACAATTCTCATCCAACCTGTGCCGGCCCTGCCTGGCCCTGCTGGCCAGGTTTTACGTAGACCACTGGTCCAGACGACCAGAGGACGTCCCACACTGCGTTTGTCCATACACGGTCTCCACTCCAGGACACGCCTGCTCCAGCTGACATCGATCCTGTGAAATGCGTGATCCGCCCACTACCATTTGTATTCTGATTCTACGGGATAAGTCGGTTACTTTTATTTCGGTTGAAATCTGTAAAGTTTTATACAAGAGAGAGAAAAAAAAACTCAGTGGTTTTATAATAGTAATATAATAATAATAATATATCTTATAATTACTTCTCACTGTATTAATCATTTGATGGAATACATTTACATAATGTATGGCTAAAGTTCTTTATCGTTCCTCATTAAGAGTCAGCATCAGTCATTTATTCCTAAGGTTGATCTTGATGAAAAACTTAACCTAAATACCCAACATATAATGTTGTGTCACTTAACGATCTTCCATTAGAAGGCAAACAACGTTACTCCATTTCTAATGTTTCATTGAAATTGATAAAAAGAAATATGATATCTGACGAAACTGTATAATCAAAAATGCACAAAGTTTATAATACATAACGTTTGATCCTATTCCACGAAACAGTGGGGGTTACTACGCATTATTTTTGGGCGTCACGCAATAAATGCGCTTATGACTGATTTTTATTGTTATTTTTTTGATATGTGTTGATAACTTTATTGCTTTCGTAAAGTCTTTCCCGCTTTATAACAATCTAAGTTTTTCTAATGGGTTATCAAACGCGAAAATAAAATGGTTTTCCAACTTTGTAACTTGTGTTTAAAATAATATTTCACACTAGCTGTGCTCGCGACTTCATCCGCGTGGTCTTTAACAAAAAAATTATAGTTCAGTTCGCAGAGTTATAAATCTTTCTGCCAATGAAAGTCTTATCAAAATCGGTCGAGCCGTTTCAGAGATTAGTCGGAACAAACAGACAGATTGATAGATAGACAGACAGACAAACAAAGATTACAAAAAAATGTTTTTTTATTTATTTATTTTTATTTTATTGTAAAATATTTTTAAATTAATATTATAATTAATAAACTATCAAATTATACTATTAAAGTGACAGTACACTGAATATTCTCATAAAGACATACATAAGTTTTTTCAATGTTTCTTTTTCAAGTTTATTAAATTAATCTACACCTATAACGTAGGGGGTAGGATATTGTTAATTGATATATATATTAACTGTTGGTACAATATACACGTACTAATCTTTGTTTATATCGTTTTTGTATATAGCTTTGTAATTTAGTATTAAGATCGAATATTGTTGTATTATTATATCTCAGGACAGCAGATTTTACAAAAAAATATATATTTTATATTTATTTTAATATAATTTTTTTATTAATAATAAATATGTATATCGTCAAATGTCAGCTGCTCGTGACGCGATACCTAGTGTTTTAGGCGGAATTTCAAATTACATTCACGTTTATTTTATACGCTCAGACGTGAGGTAGGAGATTGATGACTTGAATAAGTGTTCAGACGCACTACGCGAAATTTGTGTACGAGTATATTTTCGTAAAATCAGTTATATTAAATAATTGTATTGAGCAAATGAAAAAAAAACACCGACTTCAATTACATCGACAAGTCATACAACGTAAGTAGACGAAAAAACATAACAAACGCACTAGTCGTCGCTACGATTTTCGAAGGTTACCCTCGATTTCTCTATGATGCCGTCATCAGATCCTAGTTTTCTTGTCATGGTATCACCCCTGGGATATCTACTTTCCAACAAAAAAAAAAAAGGATTATCAAAATCGGTACATAAACGATGAAGTTATCCGCGAACACACATAAATATATAAATATATATACGGTCGAATTGAGAAACCTCCTCCTTTTTTGGAGCCGGTTAAAATAATTGTAAATGATCATATCACGATGCAAATTATTAAGAGATATATAGATTAAACGTTACTCAGTATGCGTTTAAACTGTAACTCGTTTCATTATAATGAAACGACTTTTTCGAATGTTATCGCGGTTTATTATTTTTTAGATGCCCGACGTTTCGGATACTTTACAGGGAAGACTGAGGTGTCAGACGTCCTAAGGTTACAAAGTTATTCGAAACCCTATGATACATCAATATTTTAATTAGAAACACACTTGGGCAATTTTTTTGTGTTCGTTATTGTCAGGATAATAGCTCTTGTTAGTTCGATTTTCTATTTATTGAACTCTCATTGTCATTATACATACATATTAATATTAAAAAAACAATTTTGTTAAATGTAAATTTGTAAGTCTCGTAACAAGGAAATAAATTGAAGTGACATCGTCTAATTTCGTACACTTACTGAAATACGACGTACCTAAAAATGTCTTGTCTAAACTGCAAAAGGTATAAATTATTCTCTCATATATGAATGGTTTTCTAAAATTTCAATTATTTGCTTGTTTTATATGAATCACATAAGTCGATATTTTTGTTAAATTAAAACATGCTGAATCGTTGAACTTGTACAAATATATTTATTTTGTCTATATATTTATGATTTTTACTCAAGTTTTATATTATATAAATAATGTACTGACAATAAAAATCGAATATAGTGACTGTAAAATTAGGAAGTTATGCACGTACGTAAATACATTTCGTTAATTCACTTTTATTTATACAAATATTATTATAGTTATTTTTAGTTTTTATTTAACAAAAAAAAAAAACATAGTTAATAAATAAACAAACATAGCATTCCATCTCGAACTCGACCAAGTTGTAGTTGAAATCATAGATAGTACAACAACTACTATCCAAAATATATCAAGTTGTAGGTGTCAAATAGTTCATTCAATTCGAGGTTTAAATTGGTCACGTAGCATAATCTATTAACGGCCTTCTAACTTCAGCTACAGTGGGTATAATTACTTGATTTTCGCAATGAGAAAGCGGAGCCGTTTCTGTATGTGCTATAGCGAATTATCGAACCGTAGCTGTAGCGTAATGCATGTGTTAATGTTGCTAAAATCATGCTGAAATGTTCATTACTAATAAGTTCTTTGAGATTTTAAATTGAAAACCATTCGTCATCAGAATGGTGATTAATATTGGTAGTCGGAATTGTGATTTTAATTTCGGAGTTTACCCCTAAGAATCGATTTTCATATAAAGCTCCCGGTGTGAAAAAATATGAAGTATAGGTAAAATCTACTGAACGAATGACCTCGTTACAAATCTCGTAACGCCATCTATCTATAGATGGCGTTATTTGATTTGTTTATTTATCATTTAATATGTTATTAATCTTTTTCTTAGACTAGCCTTTTTGTGCCTATGTAGACAGTTGATCTGAAGGAGTAAGCTCCAGTCGTGCATCAGATCTGATATACAAACTTTTTTATACCACTAGGGTAACAAAGAAGCTTATAGTGTGCCTGATGGTAAGCAAATACAGTAGCCTATGAACGCTTGTAACAGAAGGAGTATTGCAAACCCGTTGATGACCCGACCCTCACCAGGGTCTCTGAGACCTGGGTCTCTGTAAGGTCCCAGTCGATACCGCTTCCAAATTTATAGCATTAAGTATACATCTGCAGTACTCTACCTCAAAATCAACTCTGAAGTGCTTCTGATATTAATTTAACCAATTAATATTGTAATTTTTGTGTTAATATGAGGTAGACCACAGCAGGAAATATCCTGCTCAAAATCTGGAGCAGCCCGACTGGGAAAGTACTTACCTCGACGTTACATAATCACAGCTAAATAATGCTGCTTTCAACTAGCGATGTGCCCTGTGGTGAATAAGATGACCAGAGCTCCGGAGGATTTGGGGTAGTGTCGGCAATGCTTCTGGTGTTGCAGGCGTCTATAAGCTACGGTAATCACTTACCATCAGGTTAGCTGTACGCTTCGTTGCTAACCTAGTTGTAAAAAAACTACTTGACTTGATCAATAATACACTAGGGAATTCTGACAGAAGTTTGAAAGGGAGTATGACAGAAAACCTGTCAAACTGAACGAAGCGAAAACTAAGCGAATACTTTTTCAGTACATTCTCAGAATTATTTTGAATGGTTAAAAAAAATGTCACTTTAATATAGTTAATCATATATTTACTATGATATACGATTGATAAAAGGGTAATCCTAGTTCCTTTCAGAGTCCAAGCAATGGCATTACTCAGTTCAGTTTTCTTTGGACTTGAATTGTTAGTTTTTCAGCTTCGAATTAATACTTGCTTGCTTAGTAATATTGTTGTTAGTTATATCTAGTACACATTATATGTAATCTTATTATTATACCACAAAAACCAAAAATTACACATTTTTGTTGCTTCCTTATTATATTTAATCCATAAGTACTAGATCGTTCAATAAGTCCCGAGACTAACCTGGAAATGGCGCATATATTAAAAACTCTTTTGATTTTTAAAAAGTACTGGCTATCAGTACAAGAATATGTGTCAAATTTTTAAAAATGGAACAATAAAATTATTGATTTTGAAACATTTAAGTGACGCTACGGTTGTAATTTCGATACAATGGAAAAAAACGAGTTTCGCGTGTTGATAAAACATTGTTTTTTAATGGAAAAAAATACCGTTGAAGCACAGCAATGGCTTATAAAATGTTATGCAGGATCAGCTCCCTCTAAAGCAACCATTTGTCGGTGGTATGCAGGCTTCAAACGCGGTCGCATGGACACCAATGATGGGGAACGCTCAGGTCGTCCAAATGAAGCAGTGGCTCAACAAAATATTAACCAAGTCCTCAAAATCGTATTGGAAGATCGGAAGGTAAAAGTGCGAGAGATAGCCGAGATAGTGAAGATTTCAGCTGGTAGTGTTTTCACTATTTTACATAAAAATTTGGCCATGAAAAAGCTTTTTTCTAAGTGGGTGCCGCGTTTGCTTACAACTAATCAAAAGGAACAACGTATCAATGATTCAGAGCGATGTTTGGCGCTGATGAATCATAATAAAAAGGATTTTTTACGTCGTTATGTAACAATGGATGAAACCTGGATATACCATTTCACTCCGGAATCCAATCGGCAGGCAGCGGAGTGGAGAGCGGCTGGTGAAAGCCGCCCGAAGCGTCCAAAGACTCAGAAATCGGCCGGTAAGGTTATGGCGTCTATATTTTGGGATGCGCATGGAATACTTTTCATCGACTACCTTGAAAAGGGGCAAAATATAAATAGTGACTATTACATGTGCTTATTGGAGCGATTGAAGTACGAAATTGCGGATAAACGCCCTCACATGAACAAAAAGAAAGTGGTGTTTCACCAGGACAACGTGCCTTGTCACAGGTCCGTGAGAACAATGGCCAAAATTAACGAATTGGGCTTCGAATTGCTTCCTCATCCCCCTTATTCGCTAGACTTGGCCCCCAGCGATTACTGGCTGTTTGCAGACCACAAAAAAATGCTTCAGGGTAAGAAATTTGACTCAAATAGTGAAGTTATCGCAGCAACGGAGGCTTATTTTGAAGCCAAAGACAAATCGTTCTACACACATGGGATAGAAAAGTTGGAAAAGCGTTGGAGGGACTGTATCGCTCTTGGAGGAGACTATGTTGATGAATAAAAAATAATTTTATAAAAAAGACCTTTTTTTTGTACTTAGTCTCGGGACTTATTGAACCACGTGTTATATAAGACTTCACTTTTAATTTTATTCAGAAAGTCTACGCTAATTACTTTTAAATCACTTAACTTTTTTTTGAATTTACGTGATCGTCGATATTTAAAAGACTTTTAACTGTTTAAAAAAAGTTCTTAAATTCGAATAAGTAACCTACATAAATAGGTATAAAGCAACTAGGTCAAAAAATATTTTTGATACCGTATTAATTAAATTTATAAAAAAAATGTTCCATTTAAAGTTACAACGTAATAATACCTTCGGGAGGTCTTGAGACTTCCGTGAATTCCCTGACTACTAATAAATATGTTGAAACTGTGCTACCCTAAATCAGTCGTAGAGCACCCTCTTGCAAATTTGTACCGTATATTTTAAAAATTGCGTTGATTTTTAACCGACTTCAAAAAAGGAGTAGGGTAACTCAATTCCACCGTATATATATTTATATAATTTTTTTTGTATGTTCGGGGATAACTTCGTCGTTTATGAACCGATTTTGATAATTCTTTTTTTGTTGGTAAGGAGATATCCCTGGTGTGGTACCATGATAAAAAACCAGCATCTGATGATGGGATTCCAGATAAATCGAGGGAAACTTAAAAATAAGCATAACTTTCTACTGGGTGTACCGATTTTAATAATTTTTAATTTAATCGAAAGCCGATGTTTATCATGTGGTCACATTTAAATTTCATTGAGTACTTATTACAACTTTTGGAGTAATCTTTGATGATGCGTATTCACTTAAATATTTTTTCGCCAACCTACGTTGTATTACTTATCGATATAATTGAAGTCGGTTTTTTTTCGTTTGTCTGCAAACACAATTATATTAAATCCAGATTCACACCAACTTTTTTTTCTTCAATTTGTCACAATTCTTTTTCCACCCAAAAAGTCTATGTCAAATAACCAGATAATTGTTTTTATTTTTACAACGGCTATCACTTCTTTTCGTACGAAAAATTGTATTGAAACTGAAAAACAAAACGGGAAAAACTGACAAGTCGTAACATTGAAATTTATTCAGGGGAACTACACAATGCGCGTTTTGGGAGCTATTCGACCGAATAGGATTAGCCCTGGCCGAGTTTTTGGGAGTTTTACCAACCTTATAACACCGGTTTAAAGTATAAATAAATTTCACATTAACCCTATATAAGTTTTTTAACATTTAATATTGTCCAAATTTTGTAAATGTGTTGCAAAAATGAAGATTTATTTATTTTACTCAATTTCAATTTTCTGAAAAAGAGATATCTTTTGCTTTTTATATAAGCTATATTGCTGCGCCTGTTTGAATAATTTATTTATTTATTTATACTCTACAATAACAGCATTAAAAAGAGGAGAAGAAAAAAAATGAATAAAGTCCAAAGACGGTCTTATCACTGACAGTGATTTCTTACAGATAACCCGTCTATAAAGGAAACATTTGTAACATATAACAGGCACACGGTGCAATTTAAAACAATATGCTATAATTATATAAGATTCATATATACAATACACAAAAAATTATATTTACATATACATAAACCTAGACACATATATGTATTTACATAATAATATGCATAAAAATAATAACATACAATATATAATACATTAAAAATAATTATATACTAAAAATAATATATAAATATATCTAATATTTTTTGACACGTCGTTTAAAAATATCTATCGATTCCGCTTGGCCAATGTCTCGTATAATTTTTGGTTACCTTTTGCTTTGAAATGAGATGTATCACAGGTTGTTTAGTTTAGTATCACTTGCTTATAAACATCCAATGTACTTACATAATATAAATGTGTTTTAAAAGTAGTTTACGAAAGAAAACTTTTGAATTGTACTTTTTACAACTATCATATTAAAAGTGTGATAAATGATAATTGTACTATTTTAAATTACACTTATGACTTGTCTTTAAATAATTATCCTAGCGCAATGTTCCTTAAACAAAAGATAAAAAAAATATGTGCAAACAAAGTACACATGTCAGAAGCGAAACTTCTTTGGCAAAAAAATTCAAAATACGAAGTGAGAAAAAAAAAACAAAAAGCCAACGTCACGCGGTGTTCCCAGACGGTCACCCATCCAAGTACTGACCGCGCCCGACGTTGCTTAACTTCGGCGATCGGACGAGAACCGGTGTATTTAAAGCGCTATGGACGTCTAAAATTCGTAACGACATGACGCGTTTGATCCAAAAAATTTAATCCTTATGCGCCTAATGAAGTTTCACTTCAATAATTGTGTTTGCTCGCAAACGAAAAAAAACCGACTTCAATTACATCGACGAGTAATACAACGTAGATCGACGAAAAAATAGTCAAGTAACTACGCGTTATCAAAGATTACTCAAAAAGTAGTTATCAAATCTCGATAAAAATTTTATGTGACCACATGATAAACACTAGCTTTTGATTAAATTAAAAATTATCTAAATCGGTACACCCAGTAAAAAGTTGTTGCGGGTTTTCGAGAATTTCCCTCTATTTCTCTGGGATCCCATCATCAGTGCCTAGTTTCTTTATCATGGTACCAAATTACGGATATCTCCTTTCCAACGAAAAAAGAATTATTAAAATCGGTACATCCAGTAGAAAGTTATTGCGGATTTTCGAGAGTTTCCCTCGATTTCTCTGGGATCCCATCATCAGATCCTAGTTTCGGTATCATGGTACTAAACTAGGGATATCCCCTTTCCAACAAAAAAAGTATTATCAAAATCGGTACATCCAGTAGACAGTTATACGGTATAATACAACGTAGGTCGACGAAAAAAGCGTCAAGTAAAAACGCATTATTAGCTATAACTCGAAAAGTAGTTGTTAGATCTCAAATAAATTTAAATGGGACCAATTGGCACACACTACCTTTCGATTAAAAAAAAATTGTCGAAATCGGTCCACACGGTCAAAAGTTCTGATGTATCATACATAAAAAAAAGAAAAAAAAAAATACAGTCGAATTGAGAACCTCCTCCTTTTTTCGAAGTCGGTTAAAAAATTGTTTTCACTCGCCTATTCACATAATCTACCTGATATTTTTCAGTTTATGAAAATTTAGGTTCAAAGAGATATAACCAGATACATCAGTATTCACAAAAAAATGTACTGAAAATTAAATTTGAAATTCAATACGATCGCATTTAAATCACAAAGCACAAAGAATAATTTTGAATACTAAAGGTGAGATTGATTGTTGATTTGACAAATATCGATTTTCACGAATTCTTTTACATAGTTAGGTATATCACTTGGTAAAAAATATATTTTCGCAACTATAACAGATAGAACAACGTGAATTCGACATGAAAATTTTATTATTTTAGGGTTCCGTATATTAAAAAGAAAAAACGGAACCCTTATTATATCACTTTGTTGTTCGTCTGTCTGTCAAGACCCTTTTTCTCAGGAATGCGTGAAGGTAACAAGCTAAAATTCATATCAAATACTAAGGTCTTCTGTTCCTTGGCGCTGTGAAAAAATCAAACTTCTAAGCCAATGAAATCAAAAGATACAGCAGTTTATGCTGTCAATTTTCGACACTCTAAGGGAATCAAAACCTACTGGGTACTTTCCGTGAACTCAGAACCTTGAAATTTGGTATGAAGCAACGAAATATAAGAATAGCACAGATAAAGAAAAAGTTACGAAAAGCATAAATTTTTAGGAAATATTTTTAATAATTTTGTTAGTACGGGACCCTTGGTGCGCGAGTCCGAGTCGCAATTAGCCTGTTTTTTTTCTGATTAAAATCCCTCATCCTTTGTTAAAATCACACAAAGTGTATGAGCGTTAGCTATTAATTGACATATCACTTATCACAGGAGACACGTATTTAATTCAATATTTAATGAACTTTTATCTGCGGTAACAATTCCTCTCTTCCTGAATAAGTTTTAAAGTTTCAATGAAATGCTGACTGAATTAGTCGCTTGTTCGAAATTTGAAATTAAATATGATTTAAATTTTAATATATTAAGGTGTATCAGGAAGTTAGTTCTCCTACGTTACCAATTCTCTTACTGACTTTGTCTTCTATTTTTGAAAAATTAAAAATCGACATCCGAATTCGATGCGAATCCGAGTTGAATATACGAGTATATACATTAATGTTCTAAACTTTTCCTTTCTGTTCTTTAAGTCATATGGCAAAGAGATAAAACGAATAGCCTTTAGGCGATAAAGTACCCTTCATGTGATATCAGATACAAAATATCTTCGGTAAAAGGCATCGAACATCGCTATTGAGGAACAAAGTCGTGTTAAATGCAGTATAATAATATTTTTTATCAACCGACTTCTACAAAGGAGGAGGTTCTCAATTCGACTGTATTTTTTTATGTATGTGAGATACCTATCTATATACCTAGTATACCTAGTATGTGGATACATCAGAACTTTTGACCGGGTGGACCGATTTCGACAAAAAATTTATTAATCAAAAGATGGTGTGTGTCAATTATTCCCATTTAAATTTATTTGAGATCTAACAACCACTTTTTGAGTTATATCTAATAATGCGTTTTTACTTGACGCTTTTTTCGTCGACCTACGTTGTATTATACCACATAACTTTTTACTAGATGTACCGATTTTGATTAAACTTTTTTTTTGTTGGAAAGGATATATCCTTAGTTTGGTAGCATGATAAGGAAACCAGGATTTGATGATGGGATCCCAGAGAAATCGAGGGAAACTGTCGAAAATCCGCATAACTTTTTACTGGGTGTACCGATTTTGATAATTTTTAATTTAATCGAAAGCTGATATTTACCATGTGGTCACATTAAGGTAATTTTATCGAGATCTGAAAACTAATTTTTGATTAATACATGCTAACGCGTAGTTACTTGACTATTTTTTCGTCGATCTACGTTGTGTTACTTGTCGGTGTAATTAAAGTCGGTTTTTTTTCGTTTGCGAGCACATACAATTATTCAGAGTCCAGTTAGTAAAAACTATTTTTGATATAATATGACTGTAGTTTGTATTATAAATGTGTATGAAGTATAAGATATGTCACTTCGTTTCACAACATTTCGCAAAGCTCCGGATCACGTAATTTTTTTTAGGGTAGCCATATAGGGTGTTCATTTATACCTTTACCTTTATATATTCTCGTTTTCTACTATTTTAAGTTACTTCAATAGCGAAAAGAATCTATGAATCAGACTGACAGCTTTTAAAATTCTCAAATACATACAAATAACTACAGCAACAAACCTTCATATTAGCTATTGTGGTAGGGCACAGTATATCCTGATCAAAATATGAAGCAGCCCGATTAGGTAATAACTTGCAGAAGATCACAGCCGAGTAATACTGTTCTCAATTAGTATCGCGAATTTGTGACCTTGTGGCCCTTGACCCATCCCAGAAGCTCTGGCCACATTACTATGGACGGGTCAAAGGTAGGGTAGGTGGCGAATGCAAGCGCGACCCCATCTCGCACCATCCAGGCGGACGACTGCTCACACGTGGTGGTTTTTTAGTCAGTAGGAGTCTGACATAACCCTCTGGCGCCCCCACGCTGGACCTATGGTGGATTTTCCCCACGTAAAAAAAACGCTAGGGTAGGCAACGCTCGAAAAGATTGCTCAAAAAGTAGCCATCTGATCTCGATCAAATTTAAATGGGAACAATTATAAGTTTCCGATAAAAAATAAGAATCATCAAAATTATTTATAAAAAATAAACTGCTACTGCCCTGTAGCGAATAATATTGCTCTCTAAATTATAGTAGATCTGGTCGCGTTATATCATTTGATCAATAGTCCGAACATAAAAGATTAGTTGAAATTGGTCCACTCAGTAAAAAGTTCTGAGGTAACATGCATAAAAAATATAAATAAAAAAATTACACACGAAATGAGAGCCCTACCTTTTTTAGGAGTCGGTTAAAGTTGCTATATTACTGAGCGAATGATAAATAAAACGACCGAATATAAAGAAATTTTATTTCCAAGTAACTATTTATAATAATATTATATCTTTAAAATCATTATTCTTATATTATTTACATATTTTTATCACGTAGGTAATAGTAATACTTTGTAATGCTCATTCATTTCGCCTTTGGCGCTAATACTACAGGCTAGTGTTGGGTACGCGATCGTTATGGATAATAGTGATGACCTTGAAACGATTAACGTTACGATGAATAGTGTCGTGACTGTTGTTAGTGATGGTTGTACTGTCGATGTACCACCGTGCAGCTCTGCGAGACTTTCTGGAACAAATAATTTTTTAATTAGTTTTATTTGATAGTCTACAATAAATAATTTGCAATACAAGATGTTCCTCGCAATTTTCTTATAATAAAGCCTACTACTATTCCTTTATTCTGACGCAAACCGTGATATTTTTATATCTATTAGTATTTGTATGTTTCTAAGGTAAGCAGTTTAATGTGATGTGACCACTGATCACCATTATCAATATCATCATCACTTAAGCCTATCGCAGTCCACTGCTGGACATAGGCCCCCACAAGTTCGCGCCAAAAATGGCGTGAACTCATGTGTGTTGTCCTGACCACTGATGCAGATACAAATTTATTTATCGTAATAAATGTACATATAAATAAATCATGAAAATAATACACCTAGACTCGGTGCAAGAATCAAATACACAACTCCTAGAGCAGAGAACAGGATCACTGCAAATTCCGCAAATGCGCTATTAGAGTAACTTTTATAGTATTCAAAATGCCTACAAATTAACAGCGGTATTATACATACATAAATAATTTACACACACTTGTACCCTCACAAATCACATTACTTCTTACATAATACATTAACATCGCGTGGACGGATAATTGCATGAGATCACATTAGGAAAATGTTGTTTTCTATATTTTTTTCCTCCAGATTAAAATACAATAGGACAAAGCTTAATTCATAACTTCATTGATGTATTTTATGACCTAAAGCCATATGTGCAAAAAAGTTTTTTAAAAGTACCTAATTAAATAGGTATATTGTTATTGAATTTTGGTATTTTAACTGGCATTCGACATTTGCTGGGCGACCGAACTGAAAAAAATGTGATACTAAAACCGTAAGAAAATATATATAACGGAAGTGACGTAATATCAGTCACACGACTGTATAATATGACGTTTGTAAAACTAAAATATAACTAGTAAACTTTTTTTTAATATTTATGTAATTTTATACCGTCGACAAAAATAAATAAAGTCATATGTTTTTTTACTTCACTTAATAGTTTGAATTATTATTATTTTGTTTGATTTATTGTAATAAAATAAATATTTTATTTTACCATTTTTTTGGTTAAATCAAAATAGTTTTTAATCCCGAATCGCTAATTAAATTATGTTAACAATTATTGTTCGGTTCTTAAACATTTTTTTATCCATGGCTTTCATTAAAATAAAGATTAAAGAAATTTAGCTCATACAATATAGCTCATACTAACAGCATACAGGTTACTTGGTAAATTTACATGGAAAGCTTTCAGACCACCACCAAATTTATGTGTTATATTTTTAAAAAGCTCGAGGGAAAGTCATAAAATTATAATGACATGTGCAAAGCGTATGTGAAAAAAATTCATGCAAAACCCGTTGGTAATATTAATGTTCGTACTTCACACAATTTTTATGACAGTGTTCAGAAAGTCTGCAGGTGGCTTACCAGCGATTAAGTGGCAACTGAAAGCCTAAAGCATACAACTGAAAAATTAAAAAACAAAATCAACAAACAAGATGTAGTTAATACTAAAATAACAGTATTTGCTCGCAAACGATTAAAAAAACCGACTTCAATTACGTCGAAAGGTAGACACAAAATAGTTAAGTAAATTCGCGTTATCAAAGTTTACCCAAAAAGTAGTCATCAGATCTCTATCAAATTTAAATGAGACAACAAGACAAACATCAGCTTTCGATTAAAATCAGAATAATCAAAATCGATATACCTAGTGAAAAGTTATGCGGTATAATACAAACGTCGATGAAAATAGTGAAACAAAAACGCATTATTAGATATAACTCGAAAAGCACTTGTTAGATCTCAATAGATTTGAAGTAAGACTAAATGACATGCACCATGCATGTGCTGTGTGGCTACGGCACTAAAGAATTTAGCCACCCCCTCTCTTCCCGTGGGTATCGTAAGAGGCGACTAAGGGATAACAAGGTTCCACAACCACCTTTTTTGATAAGACGAAATTGAGCAATAAGATGCTTGTTTCTACTAACTAATTATTTATTCTATTTCAACAAATTACGAAAGTAACTTTAGACTTGAAATTTTGTATAATTACAGTGATTATTTGTAACAGAATGAACAATTTTGTATAGAAACAAATGTTTTAAATCTCAATTAGCCTAATCGAATATGTATTACTTCATATTCATCTGTTTGTAAACGAAAATATGAATCGTTAAGTAGATTTTTCTAATTGAAATTATGCAAATTCGTATCAAGATACAAAAAAGTTAGGTTATCTAAATAATAAAAAAAAAAAACAAACCTAATTCTTAATATAGGGTTGATCACTCTTACTGAGTATTAAAAATATACGTATAATAAAGACAGAAATATCATAATGCTCTTTTTAAAATTTATTGAAGATTATTTTTAAACATTCGTTATTATTAAGTTCGTATTCAAAGCATCAATTATTTCGAATCTTTGACACAAGAACAGCAAAAATTTGGAATGACATTCTATTATTTATCATATCGTATATTATATCCCTTTCTTATATCTTTAAATATAAGTTATACAAATTTTTGCGGTTATATTTCTGACCAATTGTACATTTTATGAATCAATACGCAATCTTCAATTTTAATCAATCTTATCTTAACATAGCATAAAGTACAATCACTTCCCGCTGTCTGTCCCTATGTATGCTTAGATCTTTAAAACCATGCATCGTATTTTGATGCATTTTTTTAAAAATAGATAGAGTGATTCAAGACAAAGGTTTATATGTATAATATATGCATAATATGGTAGAGAAGACTGATAGTTTTAGAGGTTTCTAATGTAGCTTTTGTTGTTGATAGTATCAACGTAGGCGGTAAAGGAGTCAAATCCTTATCTCAGAAATAAAACGTAGTTTGTAGGAATAAAACAGAATTATATTTCGACACAACCTTCTCACAGCTCGGTACCAAGTAAAGTGAGTCGACATCTTTGCTGTCAGTTGATTCCGACATATCGAATGACCGACATTAATCATTTGATTGTTTGCAATGATTAGTCAATGTGACTAATCATTGCTTACAAAATGTTTAAAAAAAAAAAAACTTAAGAATGATATATTAATTAAATTAACCTTACAGCTCGGCCATCCTTTGTAAGTGAGTCCTCTCACTTTTACGTGTAATAATCATATACCTTTTTAATTTAAATAATCCTTCGCAACACTTTATTTAACAAAATCACTCAAGAGAGCGAGAAAGAGAGAAAAAAATTACACAAATAATAATAATATAAGTATGCATAGCAAAGAAAAAAAAAGTAGTAATAACAAAATAAAATACACTAATTAAATCTATACCTTAAATAAAATACCTTAATTAATCATAGTACAATTCTCGTCGGAAGTTCATAATTTAAACTACAAATATTTATCTATCTCTTATCACAAATCTCAAGTCTATATTTCTATTATCTTATTATCCTGCACAGTTTGTCACAATCTGCGGTCATCTGTGCGACACCATCATGGTGCCATTCTCAATCTGCACTGACCTCTGACAACTAGCTGTGCTTACAATAATAATAATAAAAAAAAATCATAATCTCGCAATCATCTGTGCGACATCGGACTCGATGCCATTCTCAATCTGCACTGATTGCTCATAAAGTCTAAATAATAAAGTAATTCTCAGCAGTAACACACACAATCTAACATCTCATCAAAAATAAGTATTAGAGTAAAAACTAATATAACGAATGAATACAAAATTAATTATTATGTTCACTCATCGGTTGCATCGGTATTGTTACCCTGCTCACTTTCAGTGTCACTGGAATAACCAGTAAAGTTCATCCAGGGATGAATTTTATCTAAAGCGATAACATTTTCATATCTTTTATTCCCTTTTCTCGTTAAGGGGGTATCTTCAACTAAAAACCGATCATTTGGCAAAATTTTTAAAATTCTATAGGGCCCTTGAAATTTAGGGATCAGTTTTTTAGATTTTCCTATGTGGTCTTTATCGATAACGGTTCTTTCAATCCTAACAAGGTCACCTACCTTATAACTAGTTTGTCTTTTTCTATGTTTGTTAAATTGCTTTTGAGCGTATTCTTGTTGTTTCTCTATTTTATTTTTAGTATCTGATCTCAACTGCATCAGATCATCGCCAGTAACCCGCTCGTATGTTTCATCAATCACGTCAACCAACAGGTTTTCTGAGGCACTAACTAATTTACACCCAAATAATAATTCAGAGGGACTTTTACCCGTGCTTTTATTGACCGTTGTATTAATTCCTAATTGTATATCACCGATGTATTCGTCCCATATGCTATCATTACCTCCATGACACTTTGTACTTAAGGCATCTGAGATAGTGCGGTTAAATCTTTCCACCTGCCCATTCGCTCTCGGGGTCGCTACGGCATTCAGTATATGTTTAATTTTAGTTTTGTCCATAAAATCTTTGAATTTTGCACTAGTGAAGCAAGAACCGCGATCTGTTATAAGGCGTGAAGGTAAGCCAAAAAAACTAAAGTGCTGTTTAAATACCTTCATCGCGGTTGTAGTTTTTGTATCCTTAACAGCAGTTATATTAATAAACTTGGTAAATGCATCTATAATAACTAACAAGTACATGTTTCCCCTTTTTGAACGAATGAACGGCCCTAAATGATCCGCGTGAATGGTATGGAAGGGTTTTTCTAATTTTGGTATTGGGTGAAGCATTCCTTCCTTAGGGCCACCTGGTGCCTTGTGATGCGCACATTCTAGACACGAAGTCACGTACTTTTTAGTAAATTTACGCATTTTAGGAAACCAAAATGCACCTTTTAATCGGCTTAGTGTTTTCTCGTAGCCGAAATGACCAACATCGTCGTGGTTCATGCGCAGCACCTGCCACCTACAGCCCCTTGGAACCACCCATCTCAATCCCTCATCTAAAATTCGATATACGCGACTACCTTTTAACTGATAATTTTTACGAACGTCTGCAACAAATTTAGTACTATCATCTTCTAGTATGTCCTTTATACGCCTTATCTCACTATCATCATCCTGTACGGTGGCGATCCAATCACATATATCTACATGTAAAACATCAATTACGTGTTCGGAAATTTCATCAGTAGGCTCAGCTACAGGACCACGACTCAAGGCATCTACGTGGCTCATTCGGGAGCCCGGTCTGTACTCAATTTCACAGTCGTACTCCTGAAGTTGAACCCACCAGCGAGAAATTCGGGGTATGACGTCTCTTTTGGTTAAAGTGGTACGAAGCGCATTACAGTCCGTAACTATCTTGAACTTCAAACCCAACAAATAAACACGAAAACGGCTTAGAGAAGAAATAACCGCCAAAGTTTCTAACTCAAATGAGTGAAACTTCTGTTCATCCGCTGACGTTTTGCGACTATAATAAGCCACAGGTCTCAGCAAACCATCAACACCCCTTTGCATTAGAATTCCAGCTATTCCAATTTTAGAAGCATCGGTGTGCAATTCTGTTTCTAATTTTGGATCGTATAAGGCTAAAATAGGGCGCTCTATCAATTTTGTCTTTAAGACTTTGAAAGCTTCTTCTTCCCTCTCAGTCCACCTCCACTCAAATTTTAATCTCATTAGGTCTGTTAGAGGGCGGGCTAGGAGAGCAAAATCTTTAACAAACCTACGGAAGAAACTAGCGAGACCTATAAATCGCCTAACGTCATGAACACTTTTTGGGGTTGGAAAGTTACTAATGGCCATGGTTTTGCGTGTACCTGGGCGAATACCATTACCACTAACGTGAAATCCTAAGAATTCTAGTTCGGTACAGAAAAAGTTACATTTTTTAAGTTTTAAGGTAAGTCCTGCATCATTCAAAATACTTAATACCTCTTCTAAGCGAGTGATACCTTCGTTGAACGACCGCGCCGGGATTAATACGTCATCCATATAAATGATGGTGTAATTGACTCTAGAAAGTATTTTATTCATCGCTCGTTGAAAAACCGAGGGTGCATTTGCCAGTCCGAAGGGCATACGCTTAAATTGGTATTGCCCATCGGGTGTAACAAACGATGTCTTATCTTGTGAGTTTGCATCAACTGCGATCTGGTAATACCCAGAAGCGAGGTCTAAACTTATAAATAAAGAATTACCGGCTAATCGATCTAGCTGATCATCTATTAGGGGCATCGGGTAGTGTTCCTTTCGAGTTTTATTATTTAAGGCGCGATAATCGATGCAGAGTCTACTTTCACCAGTCTTTTTCTTTACTAAGAGAACCGGACTGGCGTAGGATGAGTTAGACTCGCATACAATATCCGCTTCAACCATCTCTTTAACCATACTCCGAACCTGTTCACGTTCCGGAAACGATAGTCTATATGGCCTATAGACCACTGGTTGACTGTCATTCAGTTCGATTTCCATCTTGACTATGGTAGTAAGTCCTAAATCATTCAAATTATCCGAAAAACATGTTTCGTATTTCTTAAGTAACTCTTTTAATCGTTTAACTTCAGTATCACTTAACTGTTTACCATAGTGAAATGAACTAGCAGTATCGGCACTATCGAAATTTAATAGATTAACATTTAAGTAATTTTTAGTACAAACGACGCGAGTGATCAGTGAATTGTGTTTTAACGTAATTGGTCTTTTGGTAAAATTCTGTACCAGCAACGTACCCCTTCCGTTAACTAATTCGTACTCGCCAGGAAGCAAATAGAACTCGGACTGTGGTATACCGCGTAAAGAACCCCTTACGACTACTGCACCCGAATAATTATCACTAGAGAAAACTGGTAACGGAAACATTCCTAGTGACGGAACCGTGACGTCATTTAATAATCGTAAATGTAGCTTGGTTGAATTGTCACGTGAAAATATTAAGGAATCAGTAGTTTTTGTTATAATGATTCCAGTCTTTTCAGTAAAGCTGTGCCCAATTAAGATAGGGTACTTAATAACATTATCATCAACAATGTAAATCACGACGTCTTCTATAAGATCTTGAATATCAATGCTTACATTTGTGACGCCTAATGGTTGCACAATATTATTACCTATCCCCCTCATACATGGTAAGTTCTTATTTGACCAAGTAATACCCCTTTTAATAGCCTCACTATATTGGAGCAACGTACATTGACTACCTAGATCAATATAACCTTGAATTGTATCCCCGTTGATTTTAAGATTCAATAAATATTTAGAATCACTACAGTCATTTGTCACGATACGCATAACATCCTTGTCCTTACTTGTATCATTTTTATCTAAAGATCCTGTCGGTAATCTGGGGCAGTTTATAGTTAAGTGTCCCAGCCTATTGCAAACGTTACATTTTAATATCCTTTTTGTGCATTTAGTACTAAAGTGACCCGGTTCATTGCAGTTATAACAAATGACTGGCGATTTATTTTGTGATTTTGACATTCTAGACTCGTTACTGCTCGCTATGCTCTTTAAATTATTATTAGACATTATATTAGTAGAATTACGTTTTTCGTTATTTACCTTTAATCTGTCTAATTCGCGAGACTGCTGTTTTATTGATTGAAAGTATTTTAAAACTTGCTCTGGTTCTTGGCATTTCGCCGCTTTTGCACCTAGCCTTAAGGATCGATCATCGATGCCATACAATAGACAATCAACAGCTCTCTTACCCTGTATTTCACAGCGGTTGAGTAAATTAATTTTTTCATAATAATAAAGTTCTAAAGATTCGTTAAACCTGACACGTTTTGAAAGCATTTCTGTTAATAATTCGGCATAGTCGTCACTGCTAGGAAAGGAATCTTTCAATTTTACCTTCCATTCCGACCACGAAAATGACATAGTGGGGAGTGCCTGATACCAGGTTTTAGCAACACCTGACAATTTTGGTAAGACATAATGAATAATTTGGTCATCACCCCAATTATAAAGACTCGCACATTCATCCACCTTATTAATCCACATGTGGATAGTTTGACCCTTAATCATGGGGTCAAACTCAGGTATTACATTACCCAACATGGGAAATTTGTTACCCTGCGGTCGATTATTAGTCAGAGCCTCTACCAAAGTACTCAGAAAAGTTTGTGTGTCACTACTGAGAAAATTAGAATTACTTACATGAATGGGAGGAGTTTTACAGTCATTTCTCGCTACCGACCTCGTTCTACTAGCACGCTTGTCGCACGTACTGCTGCCACGCCTCCTGCTGCTACGCGGTCTGCTACTGCGACTTCTACTGCGCTGCGCACTGCTGCTGCGTCTTCTGCGGCCATGTTGTGACCTTCCACTGGCGGTCTCCCGAAAATCACGTATATGTCTTCTGCTGCTAACACTCCTTCTTTTGCGATTACGACTTCGCCGAAGAGAATCTTCATTTTCGTCACAAGATCTTGAAGGGCTAACCGTCCGCTGTCGTCGACGCTTCCGTACGCTCGACACAGTTCTACTTCGGTTTCGGCGCCGCTTTTGCCGTATTTTCTTTAGAGTCGGTGTTCTTCGTCGAGGGCGACTTCTTATTTCACCTTCATTGTTGCTCGAGACGTTCATATTCGAAACGAAATTAATGAATACGAATTTTCAATTGAGGGTAGAAAGAAAAAAAAATAGCACTTGTGTAAGCTACTTTCTCTTAATCTGCGATATTTCTTCGAAATCGTGGGCGTCCTTGATATATCCCACTTCTGAGATAAAGGAGTCAAATCCTTATCTCAGAAATAAAACGTAGTTTGTAGGAATAAAACAGAATTATATTTCGACACAACCTTCTCACAGCTCGGTACCAAGTAAAGTGAGTCGACATCTTTGCTGTCAGTTGATTCCGACATATCGAATGACCGACATTAATCATTTGATTGTTTGCAATGATTAGTCAATGTGACTAATCATTGCTTACAAAATGTTTAAAAAAAAAAAAACTTAAGAATGATATATTAATTAAATTAACCTTACAGCGGGTCGCTAGCATATATAAAATTCCAAATTCAAATTATGTAAACCAGCATCCGCATTTTGTACAAAATCTCAAAACGAACACTACCTGTATAACGTCGTTAAAAGTTAAACAAGGAGTAACAATTCAGTTTGATAGAGTAATCCAGCTCAATTTAAACTTAATATCGCGCTCGTGTATTCGTAATATTAAAACTTTTGTAGTGGCCGTATTAAGTTTTGTTCCGTCGGTTGTAAGAACTTCATTATATTACTAATTCAATACACGTACAAGCGTGACTATGTGCACAAGTTATACAAATTATATCCAAGTTGTAAGTAACTCCAAGAAATGTTTTATTTTATTATTTATTAAAGTTTTGTTGTAAGTGTTTGTTGATGACGCGTTGGCGCAATGGTCACAGCACTTGTTTGTACCTGTTGCGCTGGCGGTTGCGGGTTCGATCCCTCACTTGTATTGGCCATACAGATGTTTGCCGTGGTCTGAATGTTTGTGCAGTCTTTGTGGGTCTCCCTACCGTGTCTCGGAGAGCACGTTAAGCCGTCGATCGCGGTTGTTATCATGTACACCTGATAGCGATCGTTACTCATTTAAGCAGTGTGGTGGATTAAGCTCTGATCCTTCTCCTACATGGGGAAAGAGGCCTATGCCCAGCAGTGAGATATTATAGGCTGAAGCGTAGCGTACGCTTCGCTAGCGTAGCGATGTCATAAATTTATAATATTTATTTACTAGGATGACATGTGCAGCGAAATACCACAATCTTACAGAAAACCATTACTTAATACTCTCCTACTGGAGTGTTCCTTGGGTGAGACAAACGGGTGTCAAAACGCGCAGAAAAGAATCACGATTCACCCTGTCACATCCCACTGCTGTGGGAGACCTCTTTTTCCACGTAGACGAAGAATCGGAGCCCAATCCACCACTACACCAGAGCGGTTGCTTGCAATTGCAAGAAAGAATACTTGGTAGATATACAAAATAACATAAGCAAGGGATATTAAACGAAAACCAAATCAGTGACTTGGTACGCAGTAGTACATAAACTTCGATATAAATACATGCATGTAGCATATAAGAATCAATTTTAACTGAAAAATAGAGATATATTCTACTATCGATTGCTCTAGTTCCAATATTAAGTAATATAACTGAAAAGTTTCTTTATCCATTTGATTGAACGTGTTAATGGTTTGAATTTCGGAAACCTTTTGTCTTCTAAAAGCCCTTTCATTAAGAAAGGTTACATAATGCTTTAGTTTGTACAAGCTGGGCAGCGACTAAAGGCGCAAATCAATCTGTAATGTTCTCTCTCGTTTGGTTTGTTTTGTTAAAAGTGTTTTTTATTTCGTAATCAATGTTCGCTTCCTTCTATACCTTTCGTTTTATTTTTGATACTTTTCAATTAGACAGGTTTTTAATGTATGATATCTCTAATTTTAATTATGAGTTGTATCGTATTCGAAATGGAAATTATTCAATTTTAGCAATTAAACTATAATGTAGCTGTTAATAATTAAATCTCTTGTATCACAAAATTACGTCTCTGTAACCTTGTTCAAAGTCTTGGTCATGCGTGATAAGGTCTTTCTAGATCGTTCCTTTATAATGAAAAATTAGATGTCAGTATAAATATAGATTCGGGCCCGGCTCCATGTCCACGGCACGGCGCCGATTTACGGGTACGGCGCCGGCACTGCATTACGGCACGACGGCGTCGCCGTAACACGTTACGGCGCCGTGCCTTTTTATGGCGACAGCGTCGTGCCGTAATATTTCATTTCATTGGACATGGGACCGGGCCCTTACGTCAACGGCGCCGTGCCGTGGACATGGGGCCAGGCCCGAAGAGCTAATAAATCCGCCGTATACCTACCGCGGACATGCTTGTTAAATAAATTTATATACATATATTATAATATTTTTATTTATTACTGAAGAGTTTGTTTGTTTGTTTGAACGCGCTAAGTTCAGGAACTACTAGTCCGATTTGAAAAATTATTTAACCCTTAACCGGAATCGTGGGTCCATTTTGACCCGACAACGACAAAAAAATCGTTTAATTTCGAAACGCGAACATCAACACTTTTGCGCCCAACGTAATGTCATTAAGTCGCTTGTTGCGACGGGTGCCGGATGCGTGGCGCTTTGAATTTACTGGAAGTGTAAGTACGAGACGTCGTTGGGTCCAATCGGACCCACAATTCCAGGTACGTTTTTTTTTTTCAAATTTGTATATATATATATATTTTAAATTGTTTTGATACAATTCTGAAATAATGGCGCGTAGTCTTAGCGAAAACGATATCCAGGAGCTATTGTTGGATGAAAATGATACAGAACCAGAACCTTTGAGTGATTTCAAACCTTGTGACGAAGAAAACATAAGTGACAATGTGTGAAATTCAGAACATGAAGCCACTTTTCAATCACGTGACTATTCATCTGACGATAATGTTGAAGATGAAAGTAAAGGAGAAGGTAATGCACTGTCATCTAAAACTTACTATAGAGGCAAAAATAGGTTTAAGTGCTTTAAGACACCGCCTAGTAGCTCCAGAATCAGAAGTCCCAACATTATTACTGACCTACATGGGATCGTTGGTCCAGCTCGTGATAAACAACAACGAACAACAAGAAAGAAGAGCAGTTTATTCTTCATTTTCAATGGATCTGAAGAATAGAATTAATAATTTCCTGAGGCCAACTGTTGATGTACCGCAAAATGATACACAACAAGAAACTTCCACTCAAAGTGGGTCACGAAAGAGAGGAAGATGCTATTTATGTGGTCCAAAGATTGAAAATAAACAATGGCAAAAGCGTGGTAGATGCTGCAAATTTATATGTAAGCTTCATGTACAAAAAAAAAATGTGTAGCAAGTGCCTTACGTAGAATAAGTAAAAGACTGATAACAATTTTACGGTTTTAGAATAGGTTGTCATTTTTTTTATTTTCAGTTGATCTCACAAAGAATCTATATTTTTGTTAACGTGAAGATACGTAGAACTCTAAAGTATTGTAAAATTTTAAAGCTTTTTTGTTTTTATTATTTTTTGATATGGCCAAAGAAGATGACCAGATAAAAATGACCAAATGTATAACCTAAGATTAAAAGTGAAAAAAAATATATAATTTCATGATGTAAATGAATAAAAGTTCATTTATATATTACATAACAATTGTTTTAATGCATTTATAACCCATCTAAGTGATAATTTCTTCTGTATTAAATAATAGCTTGGATTTATTCTATATGTGGTAGCTTGTTATTAGCTTTTTTTTATTCATATCCTGTATTAGTAATAGTTATAATAAGCTGTAAGCTATCAAAATAAAATAAAAATAAAAATAAAAATTTAATTAAAAGGTCCATTTGGACCCAAGATTCCAGTAATGTAGAACAATTTAGCTATTCCGGTTAAGGGTTAAGTGTTAGATAGCCCATTTATGGAGGAAGGCTATATGCTATACATATATCATCACGCTAAGATATAGGAGCGGAGCACTAATGAAGAATGTTTCATAATCGGTTTTTTTTCCAGTAATTATTCAACGCAGACGAAGTCGCGAGTAGTAGCTAGTTACTAATATGTGTTGAATACAAATAAATATAATTTACATAAATAAATAATAAATGCTAAGTAGCCTACACAACAATTGAAAATAAAAAACTAGCTTTAATCAATGATAAGTTATAATTATTATATAGTATGGAACTCCGTTTTGAGTCATGCTTTCTAAAATTTTCACTTTTGAAACTGAGAATCGAATGAGATAAACTCGTGTTTTATCAGCTGTAACTTTTAAATTTTTTAAGAACACTTAATTTATATTATGCAAAAGCAAACAACTTGTTACTCACAAACTTTCAGCACCGCGAGCAAAACAACAAAAATAAAAAGTACCGAAAGCAAAATATTACAAACGAAATTATAAAATTCTTTCAAACACTCCGGTGTGAATGTACCCACCTATTAGCGCTCTTGAATTTTTTTGTGAAATTTTAATGAGATTATACGGGAAATTTCGGCCACGTGCTTTCTGCGTCTGACTGTCAGGCTTATAAATCCCGGAAAAGAGACCATCGTCACGAATTGTATGGCCGTTTTTTTTTTTAATGTTGAAATGAAAAGGCCTTTATTCTGAATTTAAATGGATTACATATTTTACGGGGATAAGATATTTAACTGCAAGCGACTTTATTGCTTTACGTCAGATTTTTTTTTATAAATAATTGATTTTCTGGTAGTTTCTGTTAAGTTTAAATAGTTGATTGCCACAAAATATCACCTTCCAAAACTTTCTCAATGATTAGTTGGTAGAATTAGTTGGATAAGCGGAAAGTGTCTTGGATAAGTAGAAACATTAAGATTGCCATAAAAAATCATTACGTATCGAAATTAACATTTAATTGATATAAAATTTATTTCAACGTTCATCAAAGCTAATGAATTATTTACGTTTAAATATCGAAACCGGAGCAGTAATTTTATTAAATTAATTTTCAGATAGTTGAAATAAATATCGTTTTATAGGTTAATTGTAATTAATAAATTAAGTAGGTCATTGTTTCTTTGAACGTTTAAGTAATTACTACCAACCCTCCTGCCCAGCGTGGTGACTATGGGCAACACACGTGAGTTCGCGCCAATTTCGGCGCGAACTTGTGGAGGCCTATGTCCAGCAGTGGACTGCGACAGGCTGAGTTGATAATGATGATGATCATAATTAAGTAAATGTAATAAAATAACGCAACGTTGTTTCGTAGGACACAGTAGATGTTTCTTTATATTTCATTTCAATCAAACAAAAAATACCATATGTTGGATGTTAACCGAATCAAAATTTCGGTCTAAAATGTTTATGTATCAGCTCCGACTTCTGAAGTTTACTCATTAAGTACGATTACTGTGATGTATATATAGAACTAACTTTTACCCGCGGCTTCGCTCTATGTTATTTTTCATTCATTCATTTTTTCATTCATTACAGCCTATATAGTCCACTGCTGGACATAGGCCTCCACAAGTTTACGCCAAAAATAACGTGAACTCATGTGTTTTGCCCATAGTCACCACGCTGGGCAGGCGGGTTGGTGACCGCAGGGCTGGCTTTGTTGCACCGAAGACGCTGCTGCCGGTCGTTGGCCTGTGTATTTCAAAGCCAGCAGTTGGATGGTTATCCCGCCACCGGTCGGCTTTTTAAGTTCCAAGGTGGTAGTGGAGCTGTGTTATCCCTTAGTCGCCTCTTACGACACCCACAGGAAGAGAGGGGGTGGCTAAATTCTTTATGTTATTATATTAACCTCCAAAAATATGTGTACAAAGTTTCATGATGATCGGCTAAATAGATTTTGCGTGAAAGCGTAACAAAGAAATTTACATTCACATTTATAATATTAGTAGGGAATAGGGATAAAAATAGTAAATGCATTAAATTATAAATTATTTAACAATAAAACTCTAAAATAAAAACAAATTCTTATCGGTTTAGCAAATTCTGCTATACTATTACACCCGTATCGTGCTACAGCTAAAAACGCTGTAAAGCTTCACTGCTGTTTCCTTCTTTCACACGATAGCGTCCCCCACATTTTTGAAGTTATACCTTCTTTTGGGTTGTTAAGGAAAAATTATGAGAGTAAATTATTACGATGCGCGCACGTCACGAAAAAAAAAGTTAACTAGTCAACGAAGAAGTTGGCAACGTAAAGTTAGGAAGTATACACACACTAATTTTCAAACAGTACGCTTTATATTATTATTAATTACTAGCTGACCCCGCAAACGTTGTTTTGTCATATATGTTATTAACCCCCTTTATAACTTAGGAGTATGAAAAATAGATGTTGGCCGATTCTCAGACCTACCCGATATGCACACAAAATTTCATAAAAATCGGTCCAACCGTTTCGGAGGAGTACTATAACTAGCATCGTGACACGAGAATTATAGACATAAATGAGATATAACGTAAACAATTATTTTTTATTTTAGTGAGAAAGATCTCCAGCCACCAACCAGCTCCAATAGCCATCACCAATCAGCCAATATCCAAAGCCAATAGCCAAATCAATACCAATCAGCTCTTAGTGTTTTAATGCACTACCTATTTATTATTGGGCTACGGTGATGCGTGGTGTTTGAACCTCAATGATGCTCATTTAAACAAACACGTTCGTGCTTAAAGCGCGCATTGGCGTCGGAAATTCAAATTTATTACTGCTTTTTAACTGACTTCCAAAAAAGGAGGAGGTTCTCAATTCGACTGTATTTTTTTTTTTTTTTTTTTTTTTTTTTTATGTATGTTACATCAGAACTTTTGACCAGGTAGACCAATTTCGACAAATTTTGTTTTAATCGAAAGGTGGTGTGTGCCGATTGGTCCCATTTAAATTTATTTGAGATCTAACAACTACTTTTCGAATTATATCTAATAATGCGTTTTTACTTGACGCTTTTTTCGTCGACCTACGTTGTATTATACCACATAACTTTCTACTGGGTGTACCGATTTTGATAATTCTTTTTTTGTTGGAAAGGGGATATCCCTAGTTTGGTACCATGATAAGGAAACCAGGATCTGATGATGGGATCCCAGAGAAATCGAGAGAAACTCTTGAAAATCCGCAATAACTTTTTACTGGGTGTATCGATTTTGATAATTTTTACTTTAATCGAAAGCTGATGTTTATCATGTGGTCACATGTAAATTTTATCGAGATCTGATAACTACTTTTTGATTAATCTTTGATAACGCGTATTTACTTGACATTATTTTCGTCACCTTACGTTGTATTATACCTCATAACTTTTTACTGGGTGCACCGATTTTGACGTTTTTTATATAAATTAAAAGCTACTATTCGTCACGTGGTCCCATTCAAATTTAATTGAGATTTGATTCGTAATTTGTGAGTTATATCTAATATTGCGTATTTACTTGACGGTTTTTTCGTCACCCTACGTTGTATTATACGTTATATCTTTTTACTGGGTGCACTGATTTTGATCTTTTTTGTATAAATCAAAAGCTAATACTTGTCATGTCGTCCGTTTTAAATATGATTGAGATATAATGAGCAATTTTTGAGTAATCTTTGATGACACGTATTTACATGACGATGTTAAGACGACTGTGGTCATGTTCAATACTTTGCCACAACGCCATCTATCAAAATGTAATGAAATTACTTCGTTCACTATCGATCAAATTACAATATTCCACTAGAGTAGAGAGTAGCAGTTTATTCGTTATAAATATATTTGAGCTTTTAATTTTTGAGTTATCGCTAATACTGGGTATTTACTTGGCTATTTTACGTCGACTAACGTTATATTAACCTCATTACTATTTTACTGGGTGGACCGATATCGATGATTCTTTTTTTAATCGATAGGTGGTGCTTGTCATGTGGTCCCATTTAAATATAATTGAGATTTGACTCGAACTTTTTGAGCTATATCTGATATGGCGTATTTACTTGACTGTTTTTGGAGTTTTCTCCTTAAGAATCGATTTTCATTTAAGGCCCCGGAATGAAAAAATTGAACAGTAAAATCTACTGAACGAATGACCTTGTTAGAGATGGCGTTCAGACGTTTTCTAATAACGCAATTAGGTTCCGATAGATGGCGTTATTGCATTCATTTATTTACAATTTGATATAGTAATAATATATTTCTTAGACTAGTAAGCCTTTTTGTGCCTATTTAGACAGTTGATCTGAAGGGGTAAACTCCAGTCGTGCATCGGAGCTGTGTGAAAACATGAACATTACATATTTTTAATAAGAAAGACATAAACCGTAATTCAATATAAATCCGCTTCAACTAAAAAACCCGCCGTAATAAGCGATGTCAGCGCTTCGCGCGAATCGACGACGGGCCTTTTATGAAATTTCTGCCTACAATCGCTAACAAAATGTTAGAAATAACAGTAGAACATTATATAATTCTACAATTTTATAATGTCGCGTTATATGGAATACGAACAAAGTATTACTATTTTTTCGTCGATCTACGTTGTATTACTCTTCGATGTAATTGAAGTCGTTTTTTTTTTCGTTTGCGAGCAAACACAATTATGAATGAAATGGTATATTGAGTGCGAGTTGTTTATTTAAAATTAGAAGTTTTAGTTTTTAGGTGTATTGTTTGTATTTATTATTAGAGTATAAACCAATTATTTACACATATTTTTTTTAAAGTAAAACTTCTATTCTGTTACCACAAAATTTTTCGTTCATCTATTGCATGTATCATTAATGTAAATGTTTTTATTCGCTAAAGTTTCATTTACTAAAAACTCACAAAAACAATAGAATACTTTTAACTGAGGTAGGGCACAGCAGGAAATTTCCTGCTCAAAATATGGAGCAGCCCGACTGGGTTAGTACTTTGACATTAAAGAAGATCACAGCTAAATAATACTGCTTTCAAACAGTGTTGTGTTCTTGGTGGTGAGTAAGGTAACAAGAGCTCCTGGGGGAAATTAGAGATAGGGTCGGCAACGCGTTTGCGATACTTCTGGTATTGCAGACGTCTATAAACTACGGCAATCGTTTACTATTAGGTGAGCCGTACGCTTGTTGGCCAACCTAGTTATATTTAAAAAGAGTTTAACTTCCATCGTGGTTACATAAATCACACACCATTTTTTTAATTTTTATTCTTATTTTTTTTTTTGAAACAACAAAGACAATATATATATGCCACCACACCACCGTGTTATTCTTAACACGTGTTTGTTTTCTATTAATAGCAAACTATCAAATTCTTAGACGGTGCAGAGCTTTTATCTATTTTATTACATCACTCGACGTCTTTAAAGTCCGTCACGTATGTCAGCCATAATTTACGGCCACAATGATGTGTTTGTCATATTCTGGACGACTGTGCTTGTATGTAGTGTATGTTTTCGAACACAAAATTCACAATTTTGCTGAAATACATCGAGTGTAAGATGCTTAGTTTAGAAAAATAGTAAAGAATTTTAAGTAAGCCGGATTTGTAAACTCACAACGTCCTAAATAAAAGTAATCGTATTTGTCGTCTTCAATTACATTGACAAGTACCTACTACAAGGAAGAGTTAGACGAAAAAATAGTAAATAAGTGTTATTACAGATTACTCAAAAAGGAGTCATCACGTCTCGATAATTTAAATGAGGCCACATTACAAGTACTAGCTTTCGATTAAAAAAAAGAATCATCAAAATCGGTACACCCAGTAAAAAGTTATGAGGTATAATACAATGAAGGTCGACGAAAAAAAAAAAAAAACTCAGTAAATAACCATTATCAGAGATAATTCAAAAAGTGCTTTTCAGATTTGAATTTAATTTAAATTAGATTAATAAAAGGATCATGGAAATAATTTCACCCAGTAAAAAATCCTTAGGTAACATACATTAAATTTACTAGTCCGTTGGCGCAGGTTGTAGTGACCCTACTTTCTGCTCGGTTGTGGGTTCGATTCCCATCAGCAGTCTGGTGTAATATGTATATTTATGTATATATAGTATCTATATGTATATTTATCGAAAAAAAAATGTAGCCATACCAGTCGGCTGTTACCAATAACACAAGCATTAAATTGCCTACTTTAGGCACAGACGACCGTGTGTGTATTGTAGATATTTATTTATTTATTTAAAAAATACAGTCGAATTGAGATCTTCCACCTTTTTTTAAAGGTAGTTAAGAAAAATTTCTTCAGATAAAAAATATGTAAATATGTGAGTTAATTAAGTTAATTTTTGCTGTAATTATGATGTGCTCGAAATTTTTCAAGTTTATACAAACAATACTTTATATCATTACTTACAGATGCACCACAAAATGAAACTGATAATACGCAACGAAATCAATTAATTTAACGAATTATCGAATAGAAATATTTAATAGAAGTAATAATCAATTCATATTATTAAAATACGTCGTGTATTATGAATTTAACATGCTAGCATAAAATTGCTTAAAAAATCATCACATCAGCCTTTCGCAGTCAACTATTGGACATAGGCCTCCACAAGTTCACGCCAAAAAATGGCGTGAACTCGTGTGTTTTGCCCAAAGTCACCAGACTGGGCAGGCGGGTTGGTGACCGCAGGACTGGCTTTGTCGCACCGAAGACGCTGCTGCCCGTCTTCGGCCTGTGTATTTCAAAGCCAACAGTTGGATGGTTATCCCGCCGTTAGTCGGCTTTTTAAGTTCCAAGGTAGTAGTGGAACTGTGCTATCCCTTAGTCGCCTCTTACGACACCCACGAGAAGAGAGGATGTGGCTATATTTTTTAATGCCGTAACCACACAGCATCAAAAAAATCATATCGAAGTTTAAATAATTCTGTAGATTAATGAATATGAAACGATTATGATTATCATTAAAAGTGAGAAAAGCTTTGAATTCTTTTTATATTCAGTGATTAAGGAAGTACTCGAAAGAGATTAAAGAATAATATCCTGTCTTTCAAATTCGTTTTTTACTTACAAATTAATCTTAAACAGAATTTGTAAATATCTAGCTGTGCCAGCGACTTCGTCCGCGTGAAACTTAAAAAAATATCGTTCAGTTTGCAGACTTAAAAAATAAATAATTTTTTAAAATAAGAATAGTCTAAGTTCAGTCAAAAGCGGTCCAGCCGTTTCAAAGATTAGCCGGAACAAACAGATAAACGGACAAAAATTGTCAAAAAATATTTTGGCATATTTACCGTGTATACATCCAAATGCAATTAGTAACTAGCGGTTATTTTAATATTACAAACAGACACTCCAATTTTATTTATTTGTATAGATTATTAACTAAGGCCTGCCAAGTAACTACTTTCAAAATCAAATTATATTAAAATATAGTAATAAATTTAAAATTTAATCTATTGAAGCTTAAATACCTCAACCGGAGGGCAAAAATATCTTTGAATAATGTAATTATGAATAAATTGTTGGATATAATTTACAAACTTCTTACAGTCAAAGGGTAAAATAATTTAAGTTTAATTTTAAAATGTAGAACGTAAAAGTTATAGCGATTCACAGTTAACGAAACTATTCACATTAGTAATAAAAAAAAAAACAAGTATGTTTTAGACGACGCGACTGAAGTAAAATTTATTTAGTTGCCCCTGCAGTAATAAACGAAACGTAACTCTCTTTCTTTCTCTTTCTATCTTCACTAACTTATATCCCCCTCTCAATTTCCGTTCGCCTCACCTGATCACACTTTTCGTAATGCTCTTGTCACACATTCACCACCTCAATCTTCAAGTCAAGCGTGCGCAAAGTAGTTTCACTTCAATAAATAAATACACTTGACACTAAAATTCACTCCTATGATGGGAGCCTGGACGTACACATATACAAACACAGACCTGTATGGCCTGTACGAAATGTTTGTCATGAGTGGGAATTGATATCGTAAAGGGTAACGCAACAGCCAAAGCTGTGACTATTGCTCAATGCAACTGATCAATTATCGTCAGTACACTATCCTATCGAACAATAGACCAAATTAATTATAATAAACAAAGTTACCGTTGAGCACATGTACAGCGACAGTGTGGGGCCTCGCTCCCCGCACCGCGCACGTGTAGTTGCCCGCGTCGCTGCTGTTCACGCGTGCTAATCTGAGCACGCTGTCAGCGCCGCCCGGTACTTGCTCTGTTTTTACACTGTTGACAAAATAGCCCGTCTTAATAATTTTTCATAATCGTAAATCTATTTATTGTCTATGGAATACGTTGTCATAGGATTTTAACATACACTTTCTATTACATTGAATTTTTAAACTTAGACTTCATTTTTTAATTGAGTGATAATAAAGTTTACGATATTAGTTTTACAATGTGAATGTAAGGTTTTTCATTCTTTAATTACATCAAACACTAGCTGCGCTACGAAATATTCATATTATATATATAAAACAAGTAGGTAAGTTTTAGACGACACGACTAAAGTAAAACTCATTTAGTTGCCACTGCAGTAATATACGAAACGTAACTCTTTCTCTTTCTATCTTCACTAACTTATATATCCCTCTCGACTTCCGTTCACCTAGCCCGATCTTACTTCTCGTAACGCTCTCATCACGAATTCACCAGGTTACTCCCCCAAGTCAAGCGGGCGTATAGAAGTTTTACTTTAAAACTTTTACCTCTTGGACACTTATCCGTCGAATAGCGTTATCCACACCCAGTGAAACAGGCCCATAATCTCAAAAACACCAAAATATCAAATAACATACTAGTAAATTGTTTCTATAAATAAACATTGTTTGACTATTTAATATTTCTTTCAATGTTTCTATTGATGACAATAAATTTAATATAAAAATTAAATAATTCATCTACAGAGTGAGTCACGTAAAAGATATAAATATTATAAGAGTGTATCCCGCACTTATAAATATAAAAATATCGATGTGTACATAACTTATACTTATCAAACTGTTTTGGCTACGCAACGGTCAAAGGTATAAAGGTAGGTAAGGTACATTTACTTTGACTAATACGTCTAAAACCCGTTGCCTTGTTTGAAAATATCTTTGAAACTTTTAGTCCTACTTAGTATTCGTTTACTTAATTACAATTTTACATAACTTAAAAGTCTATACAAACACATAAAAACTTAATACCCTATATGAAAATATTTCTTCTGCAAGAGATCGAACCAGCCATCACTGATGAATTACTGAGACCACGGCGTTGACCTTCTCCCATTTTAGAAAGAGAGACACGTACAGAAGAATAACATTGGGCATTTACATAATAAGAACTGTACAAATAGGGTATACAAGAACTTGTTTCTTTCTAAAAAGGTGATACCATTACAAGATTTGATATTAGATGCTTTGGAACTAATTTATAAAGGTGTCATAGTAAGGTACACGTAGCGGCCTCGTAACCATTATTTATTTATAACCTCATTTATTCCGTGCACGTGCAAAAAGGTTTAGCTATGTCATATCGCATTTCAAAGTACCTGATATAATATGAAAATGTATTTTAGCTTCTTTTGAAGGGGTGAATGCGGATCATCTATCAACGTTGGAACACATTGAACCAGAAATACGGCATAAACAGATTTCGCCTTTCAACCGGGGTTAACTGTCAAGCTAAGATATTTTCCATTATATTAGCTTGTAGATTGAAATTTCAACTTGAAATATTAATTTTCAGCTATACGTATATCAATTTTGTGCCACATATTCTATGTAAGACGTTTTGGCAGGGAAAATTGGCTTAGAAGCCAAAAATTCTCAACTTTGTAGAAGATTAAGTAGGGAGTAAATTACATATTTGATTTGTGTTTCAATATTGTATGAATTCGATCAAACCCTTACCTGATTCCTCCTCTTGTTGTGTCAGCATTAAGGGCCCGTCCCTCATGTAGCCAAGTAAGCACGGCCGGTGTTTCCACATGTCGCGCTCGACACACCAACGCTAAAGTTGACTCAGCTTCGTAATATTTCGCTTGAAGCGGACCACCTGCCTCATCGACTACCCATACTTGTGGTGCTGACGTAAAGATAAAATTCACTCATAAATTTAATATTACGATAGCTAGCATTAAAAATTACTAAGTATACTATTTTGTATTAGCTTTTTATTTTATGCGACTTAGTCCACGTGGAATTTAAAAAAAAGTTATTGTTCAGTTCGCAGAGATATAAAATAAATAGGTACATTTCTAAAACAAAGTAGCTTAGTTACTCCTTACTATATCAGCTATCTGCCAGTAAAAGTCCCATCAAAATCAGTCCAGCCGTTTCAGAGATTAGCCGGAACAAACAGACAGACAGACAGACAAAATTATAAAAAAAATATTTTGGACGATGTATACATCAATATCCATTCAGTAAAAAGCGGTTATTTTAATATTACAGAGACGATTTATAGATGTAAGTAATAATTATTCTAATTTTTATTTTAGAATAACCACGATCAAAGGGAAACAAAAGCATTAAAAGGAATTAAATTGGAAATAGAAAGAAAAAATCAATTTTTAAATTTCTAGTAACATTTTTACTATTTTTAAGTTATGGAGAGTGTGGATCACTGTCTACTAACAATAAAATTTACCTTAGAGTAATGTACTTACTGTTCACATGTAGGTATGTCCTACTAACTCTAGGGGGGTGTGTTGATATTTGACATTCGTAAACTCCTTCGTCATCTGGCTTAACCTCCCTGATAAGTAATCTCCAGTTACCAGGATATCTCTTTCCGACTGACACCCTATTATCAGCTGCATATGTAACAGCACCTACAGTTAGGAGTTCAGGAATTTCCTCTTTGCCTCTTCGACGAACCCAAGATACCTAGAACACACTTAACATTAATCATTGAATAATGAGGTATTTTTGTACAATATAATAGACATTTGGAACGTCAAACGTAAATATCAAGACAAGCAATGTCGTTCACGTCCATGTTGATATTGGCAATATATTTATTAGCTGATTTTGTAATCCGAAGTCGTATCAAAGATATTGTACTTTGAACCAAGTCAAACGTGCGCAGATAATTTTTACTTCAAAAAAATATTACAGATTCTGGTCCAGATCACAACTGACGTAAATACTGTAAAACGTACATACAAAGAAAGATATTCCATCTTTCGTCAATCATCAAGGGCGTTATGCCGCAACACGACGAAAACCAAATCCATGAAACTTAATGAATTGCGATGGGAGATGTTGCATCAGCAACAATTTTTACCCGATAATTTGTCATCGGATTTTAATTTATTTTAATCTCTAAAGAGGTAAGAGGTAAATGAATTAAACTTCAGCTTGAATAGTAATGAAAACATTCCTTGTATTGAGTGAAGGTTTAAGATCTAAAGATAATCTAAGGGTAAGATCTAATGATCAAAAACATAAAAAAAATTATAAGTTTTGATAAAAACTTAACAAAGTCAGTTTTTAATGTAATACGAAAGAAAAAATTACTAGCTCAGAAATTTATGAGAGTTATTGTCAACTGTGTTCTGCAGATAACTGGACTTGTGGGATTAAGTACATTTTGTCACGTTATAAGATAAAACAAACAACTGTGGCTTCCACAAAGTGTTTCCTAATAGATGCGGTCGAACGAGCAACGCCATGCTATAAACGAAGACATGATTCTAATCCGCTTTTGAACTTTGAGCGCTTTGATATTGCAGTCTAGCAATCAAGTTATAGCAGCTAAAGTCTAGCCATGAGTGGCGTAAAGTTTCATAGATAACGCAAAAGCAGCAGCAGCAGACGACAGTTTTAATATTACTTGAAATTTCGAACTTCTGTTAATCAGCTAAAAAACCACGTTAAAATTAAAAATTGGTTTAAAGATTTATTTAAATTGACGACATACATGATGTAATACAAAAGCATTAATAATTTTTTTCTTCATTTTAGTTGTTTTTTCATTTCTTTCTCCCCGCCCCAGTAAATCAAGATTGGAATTATTCAGTTCATTACAAAGCGGAGTGAAAACCGTATTGTACTTAAACAACATTTTTTTCCCATACCAACGAGCAGAACGTTAATAAATTTACTGAATCCTTTGTAATTGACCTCGAGAGTTTCGTGTTAGCCAATTTAACAGATATCGTAACAATTTCGGTAATTATCTTAAAAGATCAGAAACAATGAAGCTTTTAACCATTATAGAGGGTTCGGGGTGCGCGTCTTAATAATGATAATTAAATTTTATTTATCCACAAATTTGGTTTGAAGGGAACTTCTTAGAAATACTTTTGCTTGTGATTTTCAATTTTGTTTTAATATTATACTTTGTTTGTGCATATGCATTGTATGTTTTTGGACCCCCGACATAGGAGAAAATCCTAGCTAATAGGGATGTTTAGTGTGAAGCGTTTATTAATAAATAAAAAATATATATGACTTCAAAAACTAAAATACCTACATAATACCCAATTTTTTTATAAGGTCTAAATTAGATAAGTACAAGTAAAAACACATAAAATCATTAAGCTTGATGCTAAACAGACTTAGTAAGAAAAGATAAGGTTAATGTAAGAGTATTTATAAATTAAGAACAAACGAGGCCAAATAATCTCTTTTATTGACTATTAATCCTTATAACAGTCGACATTGAGCAGCTTATTTTTATTTATTATTAAAATATCTATATAATTATGTGCGACTTTCTGGTATAATTAAAGGAATTTTTCTGTCTCGTGAACCATCAAACGCGTGAACTAGAAACAAAGATTACATTTTCTTAAATTTTAATTTTTTTTTGCGCAATCTTCTTAAGTTCTCGTGTCAGAATCTTCTACAAAATTTAAAAAATAGTTGACACTGTCCACACGTTCTTGAGTTTTGCGATTAAAAATGCATTTTGCGATTAATTTTTATTTATATAAATAATAATCGTGTTACAGATAACAATGAATAAACCGGTAAGTTATGTTAAAAAAGAAAATTAATTATTTAATATATGATTTTTACTTTGTTTTTTTTTTTTAATCTGTGTAATCAAATTTATTTGGGGTACCTTAAGCTTTACATTGACCCATATTATAGGAAATATCAAATCAATTATATTAAGAGCCCAAAAATTGCATCACGAGTACAAACAGGTGACGAAAAACGCACTAGTTACATACAAATAAATAATTGTTTCAACATATCAAAATGCGTTTTGATAAAGAAATATTTGGTTAAATCACGGAACCCGCGTTCTTTGATGTTGGTAAACAATAAAATACTTTAGCTCATTTATTTGTACATCAGATACCAAATTAATGAACTTATAAATGTTATGTTCAAATTAAGAGAATTGTTGAATTTTTGTTTGTGAAGATCTTCATTTCAGTTTGCGATTCTTGCTCTTCGGAAAGAAAAACAGTAACTTTATTAAGAAGTTGAATGAAGTGGCGCTGTTTGCCACGTCTCTAACACAATTACCGTGAAAAGGAAATGTATTTTAATTAAAATGCAATTGCTCATTACATAGTAACATTTACTATGGGTCTAGGTTTATTAAGATTTGTATTCCAGATTCAATTAATTAATTGCTAAAGATATTAGTCATTTATAAAGGCAAATTTTTGTATCGTATACTTTGATTTTCGAATTTCGAATATCAAATAACAAAAAAATAATCTTAAAATACTATTTACGCTATTGTAAAGACATTGCTACATAGGATAAAAAAAATTAATATTATTTTAGTTTCTTCATTCTTCTTTTGGCCAAAACAAATACAAAGTGACATTTAATCCAGATATTAAAATTCACAAAACGGAAATTAAAATAAAATAACAAAGAAATTTGGGAAAACTGTAAGTGTTGTTTTATAAATAGACTCGGCGTCACTCGGTATTTTTGTGAAAACAAAAGAAGCCGGTCAAGTGCGAGTTGGTTTCGTACAAGTAGAACTACTTAGTAGCTTTTGCTCAGGTGTTTTGCTTGTTTCTAAAATATATAATTGTGTTTGCAGGCAAACGAAAAAAAACCGACTTCAATTATATCGACAAGTAATACAACGTAGGTAGACGAAAAATTTGTCAAGTAAATTCGCATTATCAAAGATTAAAATTATCAAAATTTGTACACCCAGTAAAAAGTTGTACGGATTTTTGAGTTTCTCTCGATTTCTTTGAGATCCCATCATCAGATCCTGGTTTCCTTATCATGGTAGCACACCAAGGATATCTACTTTCCAACAAAAAAAAAAAGAATTATCGAAGTCGGTTCGTAAACGACGAAGTTATCCCCGAACATACATAAAAAATATATAAAAAAATAAATAATAGAATAATCCAATCTGAAAACTTTGCTTCTAAATCCACGATTCAAAGATCGCTTTCAGTTATTCTGAAATTTACGTGTGAAGTTCCAAACAGCCTTTATTGATATTTCGCTGAAATCCGTCAAGCTAAACTAACATAATTTACTAACTCACCGTTTTATCTTGAAGGAGACTAATCCGGCAATTGAGGTGAGCATCTTCACCCAGTTGCACAGTTATTTTTGTGATATTACCATCTGGAGTATCCTCGAACGTTGGTCCATATTTCCTGTCATGGTCAAAATAGGTATTCTTCACTGATACAACGTGTGGTACCATATCCGGTACCACATTCGGTTGAACAGTTAGAGTTCCCGTATCAGGTTCTTTTGAGGGTTGTGGTACTTTGAACGATTTCGTGCTATCAATGGTTGAGTTACCAAGTCGGAGCATCACGGGCGCTGGTACTATACCTGTACTAAGCGCGTAGAATGGTGTAACAGTTTGGTCTTCTTCTGTTGTGGATGTCAGATTTTCTGTCAAAATGTTTACTTGTATTATTATTATTATATTTGTTACTAAACCAATATGCTAATTAGGATGGATTATTGTTTTTTGATGTTTACGCAAATTTCTCTCATTATAATGAAATAAATTTTTCGGATTTTATTACGGTATATTATGTTTTTAGATACCCAACGTTTCGGATACTTTACAGCAACCATGGTCACGGGAGTATTTCCAAAATAAAATCCTAAAAAGTTGTTTCATTATAATAAGATGAATGGGCTCTTGAGTAGATCTACACACGGTTTCCTTATAATAATAATAATAATAATTTACTCTTTATTGTACACATAAAAAGAAGTTTACAATTTATTAAGCTATTCACAAGAGAAATGTACAACAGGCGGTCTTATCGCTAAACAGCGATCTCTTCCAGACAACCAGCTTGGAGGAGAGAATGTGAAAAAGTTTAACAGTTAAGTTATCTAGACCTCTGGGACAGTGAGTCTACAGAAGTGTTATCCGTTTAATTTGTAAAGTATATAAGCCTCTCAAATAAAAAAAGAAAATAATTTTTGCGAATTTATTTAAAAAAAATTGTGAACAATATCTAATAAAAACCTGTCATAAACTTAAAATAATAATAAATCTGCAGTAAATTTTATTATTAAATAAAACCAATATGTCATTAGGCAATATAAGTCAATAAATGAATTAAGAATAATTTATTAAGCACTCACCTGTAGTAAATTGACATATAACTATCTGAGTGAAAAGGTACACGCCCACACACCACATAGCGCCTGAACGAGGCTGCGCCCTGTACGAGGCTTCATAATCTGAAATAGAATAATTTGTATCAAATTTTAATTTCTAATAATTTTGAGCGAATTAATATTCAAGTTTTTTTTATGTATTATTATTTCTTTTTATATATGACTGGGTCGGCAAACGAGTGTATGCTTCTAATGGTAGGCGGTTCATCATAGCAAATTGTATAGCATTTAAAATCAAAAAGACAGAACCATTTTGCAAAAAGAAAAATTATTATAAATAAATGTGTCAAATTATTTACCCTGTGTAAATGGAAATAAAAAGCGGTTACTAAGTAGGCCTTAAAAGTAGAGGGAACCCACCCTGTGTGAGAAAGGTGATGAATGCTAGAAAGATAAGGTATGCGGAATGGAAAGTGCGAGAAGAATAAATGCGAGAACTGGTATGAAAGAGAAACTAGAAAAAACCGGCTCCGACCCCTATATCGGATGATTAGGAATATATAAAAAAATACAAAAAAAGCAAAAAAAAATGCTAGGCGGTTAACGTGGCTGACACCTGCAACACTAGAAGCATTGCAAGCGCGTAGAGAACACTACCTCCGACATTCCCCAGGAGCTCTGGCTAACTTTTTGGTTCACCACAGAAACAGAGCACTAATTGTTAGCAGTATTATGTCGCTGTGATTTTCTGTAAGGTTGAGGTACTTTCCCAGACGAGTTGCTCCAGATCGTGAGCAGGATATTTCCTACTCTGCCCTACCTCAAGAAAAAAGTTATAAATATCCTACTGCTGGGATAAGTGTGACGACTTATTGAGAAAAAATACTTTATAATTAATTTATATATAGTGTAGAACACGACTGGGAACACGTAACGAAACATTTATTTCTCACTTCAAATCTATAGTTATTCATTCACAATACACACTTTTAACTACATTGAATACGACATGACACTAATCACTTATACGCTACTTATCAAGTAGCAACGCTAGCCGCACAATAATTAAATAATAACTGCTTCTTCACTTACAAATTATCATATTTATAAGATAACAATCCCGCCAATACATGACAAAGATGGCCACTGACCAATCATAAAATTAGCATTAACTATTTGGTATATGGTGTCTTCATCTTTATGCTCTTCAGGTACTTAAAAAAATAATAATCAGAATAAGAATATTTAAATGACAACAGTATTTATTGTTTAACTACAAAACAGATAACAAAGATAGTGACTGACTAATCGTAAATTAGTATTAACCATTCGGTAGATGGCGTCACCATCTTTGTACTGTTCCGGTATTAAGCGAATAAACAATAAGAGTAATATCGACACAAAATACAATATTTTAATAATTGACAGAATTACAAATTTCCCACTTAATCCACCACACTGATCCAATGCGGGTTGAAAGGAACATTAAATTAACAAACATTAAATAAATAAATACCTTTTAACATACTAACACGATAGGCTATTCCTAAATAAGCTACTTAATGCTTGTATTATTGGTAACAGTTGACTGATCAGCGACATATTTTTTTCGATAAATATGCATACAAATAATTCATATAAAAATAAATACACTTATCATACCAACGCTCAGGAAACTCAGACGGAAATCGAACCCACTAGGAACTCTGGGAGCAGAAATCAGGACTACTACAGACTGCGTGAAAATTATATTACATTTTCACAGAACTGTTAAGCTTCAGCCCTGACCGCTGACGGCTTTAAAAAAAAAAAAACAAAAAAAAAAAAAACAAAAAAAAAAAAAACTTGTGACATTTGAATTGTAATATGCTGCAATCGAGCGAACAATCTTACATCTTAATAATTATGCAGAGTTGAGTTGAAATGAACTCAATATACCGTTTTATTTACATTTTCATATTTTTTTAGGGTCGTGACGTAATTATCTGAAACAATGTGTGAATATTCAACTTTAAAACGAATACCTTATCATGTAAAAAGAGGACTAGAGTTTAAGGTTCCTAAGAGTTTCCTTTTAAGGGTCTTCGATTTTTAACATGTGTTATCATAAATAACAACCCCAGCTAACATGGCTTTATGTTGTTTTCGAAATATCAGTTACGTAAGTAAGTAAGGTAATAAAGAAGTAGTGGTGAATCCTAAAAGGCCACCAAAAATCAATATTATTGCTGCAAGTAAGATTCGAAATCCCTACCATCAATGTTAATGAATATTTAGAACATCAATACGAGATCAGCTTGATATCAAATAATGTAAAAATTGGATAAACAATATTAAGTCCTAACTTGTACAATCATATTTCATTAATTTCATCATAATCATATTTCATTTAATCGTTTTTAAGACCTTGGATTGGGGGGAACGGGGCATCAACGTCAACAGTGAATTCATCTCTCACCTTCGTTTCGCCGACGATATTGTCATCTTTGCGGAGACGCTGGATGAGTTAGGCCAAATGCTGGCCGGCCTAAACGAGTCCTCCCGACGTGTCGGTCTCTGTATGAACTTGGATAAGACGAAAGTTATGTTTAACAACCAAGTCATACCGATACCGGTATCGGTCGATGGTACCCTTCTCGAAGTTGTTCAGGATTATATTTACCTAGGCCATACTATCCAACTAGGCCGCAACAACTTCGAGAAGGAGGCCGATAGGAGGATTCGGTTGGGCTGGGCGGCGTTTGGCAGACTCCGTCGAGTCTTCACTTCGAAGATTCCGCAATGCTTGAAGACAAAAGTTTTCGAGCAATGCGTCCTGCCTGTGTTAACATACGGAGCCGAGACGTGGACACTGACCAAGGGACTGGTCCACAAGTTTAAAGTCGCTCAACGTGCAATGGAACGGGCTATGCTTGGGGTCTCTCTCAAAGACAGGATTAGAAATGAGACTATCCGCGAGAGAACGAAGGTAACCGACATAGCCCACAGAATCAGCAAGTTGAAGTGGCAGTGGGATGGTCATCTGTGTCGCAGGACCGATGGCCGTTGGAGTAGACGGGTCCTAGAGTGGAGACCGCGTCTTGGCAAACGCAGTGTGGGACGTCCTCCGGCCCGTTGGACCGACGATCTACGTAAAATTGCCGGTGTAGGTTGGATGAGGATTGCGGAAGACCGGGAGGTGTGGCGCGAACTTGGGGAGGCCTATGTCCAGCAGTGGACTGCGATAGGCTGAAGTGATTGTACAATCATATTATAATATTTTCGAAGTCAATTATTTCAAAGTTCTCACAATAAATTTTAATTAAGTTATGTGAGTTTAGTATTTGTCTTATATTATACGACAAATATTTATCGCTTGACAGGAGTAAACGTGTTGTTTAGTTTAATTCTATTTGTGACATCTCATTACGTAAAATATCTCATTACAAGTACAGTAAAATATTTGTTACTAGCTATGCCCGCTACTTTGTTCACGTGAAATTAAAAAAAAAAATAGTTGTTCAGTTCACAGAGTTAAAAAAATCTAAAATAAAAGTAACCTAAGTTACTCCTTATTACATCAGCTATCTGCCACTAAAGGGCCCGTTCAGATCAGGCCAGCCGTTTCAGAGATTAGCTGGAACAAACAAACAGACAGACAGATAGACAAAAATTATAAAAATGTTACTTTGGTATATGTACCTACCGTGTACACATATATATGAATTAACTAAAAAGCGGTTATTTTAATATTACAAACAGACACTCCAATTTTATTTATTTGTATAGATTAAAATTATCACACACCATTCCCAATCTTAGGATGGTTTAAAAAAGACATATAGCTCTGGTTAAAATTAAAAAAAAAAAAAAAAAAACAATAGACAAATACCTCAGTAATTATTTATCCTACTCCGTTCTCTATTTTTAAATATAAAAATAGGCCTTACAACATTCCAATTGTGTTCAATTTCACACATCAAACAATAAATTCGTCAAACAATCAGTATTTTTTTTAAATCGTAATTTTATATTCATACATCCCTACTAATCTTATAAATGTTAATGTAAGTTTGTTTGTTACGCTTTCACGGGAAAAATACTTAACCGATCATCATGAAACTTTGTACACATATTCTTGGAGGTATTAGAAGTAACATAGGATACTTTTTATTTAAAGAAAACTTCAACGCCAGCAGAGCCATGTGTACGAACCAAGTCGTACATTTGCGAATCAGCAAATTTAATAAATAAATTGGTTATCATTATAATAATTATTCAGTACGTTTCGATCTATCAAGGCGATCGCGCGTGCTCGCACAGCGGGTCATTTGATCATCATCAAGGATCAATAAATTAATTAATTTAATTAATTGTGATTCGGGTTTATTTCATATTAACAAGTAAAAAGTGTGTAGAGTCAAGCAAGGACGCTACACCATGGGAAAAAGCTAGTGCTTCATAATTATTTAAATTCTATATACACAAAACAAGTTTCATTGGCTTATTTGTTTTTCTAAGAAATAGGGAGTGTTAACTGTTAATCATCTGTTTCGAGTGTGAAATCCGTTTGGTTCGTTTTCACTCAAAGCGAACATATATATATATATATATATATATATATATATATATATATGTGTGTGTGTATTTTGGTGTCTCCCATCCAACTATTGTTAACCTTTAATTGAACACACTGCGTAGAATAAGCTATAATAAATCTTTCTTTTGCCCCCCGCTGGAATATTTACTGACCTAATTACGGCACGATTTAGGTGATACGAAAATAAAAGCGGAAAACCAAATTACAAAAAGTCGAAACAAACGAATTAATATAAAAAGGAAATTATTCTTGGACCTAAATACATTATGTATTATGTTAATTTATTCTTACCTCGGCAACTTTTCGGGGTGCTTCAGGGCTTAGGGTATGCTGGCATTTAACAGTGGAACAGAGGTATAGCGGATTATCCGGCTAATTTCGTCTCGTTTTGGCCTTTAAGCAAAGATCGTCGGATTGTCCTCCGGCCTTAGCGATAAGCAAAGTATGAAGCTATAAGCCACTAGCGACTTTCATATGTATTTTTTTTTTTTCATATACTACTTAGTATATGAAACTATTCCTTTATGATTCCGTACAGAAACTTATTTTCTCTGTCTATATTATTCAAAAAGAATATTTAGGCTATATTTCATCGAAATTCATTCAATTTTATTTTAGATAGGTATTAGATAGATAGAATTAGATAGTTATATTTTTAATCTATTTAATTAATGCAAATATAATAAACATATTTGATAATTTTCAGAGATATCGTTAAAATAAAGATTTAAAAATGGAATTTTTGCCCAAAATAATAAAAGAATTCATTAAAGTAAACGCTTTAGCCTAGGGCTTACACCACGTACCTAATTTTGTACCTTTAATTCTTACATAAAAGCTAAGATTTCATTCATTTTATATTTTTAATTATAACCTCCTCACGTTAAGATTTAAAATAACAAGGCTCCCAAATTTCTAAAAATTTAGACAGAATATTCCAAATACGGTAGAAAATGTTCCTATAAATAAATTATATTCCATCGCTTTGTACCTTTTACTCGCGTCTTGCTTGATTTTCTTTGATAAACAGTTGTTCATTGTATTATCGTAATTAAAAAATCACAGAATTCGAAAATAAATACAATTTATTTGTTAAGATTAATACATTGCTGATACTTATATTTATTTTAATTGGTAATCTCATAAAATGAATATTATTTTTATGTGATAAAGTACAAAATCTAGCACTCGCTGATATGCATGATATATGAACATAATTATAAAGATGTATGTAACGTATGTACATGAAATATATTTAAGGAAAACCAATTGTATGGATTCTTTTTTAAACCAATAGAAATCGAAATAAATTACTTTTTTAGTTTTGTTTGTTCTTCTAATAATGATTATAACAAAAATAAACTTTGTATATTTGTATCACGAAGATCTGCTACCAAAAATTTAAAACGGGTTTGATGTGGAACATCTATAGGCAAGGGTAAACCTGATTTCTGGCGTGGCTATACAAGCCATGGCGATCCATCGCCATTAATAATATGATGGAATATATTTTTGAATATCATATCAAAAATTGACCGCCCCAGCGGGGTTCGAACCCGCGTCTCCGATTGACCGTGTCGGCGCTCTAGCCAAGCTCATGGTAGCTCAAGCTCAAGCTATGGAACGATGTACCCGCTAGATCGAAATTTTTGATATGATATTCAAAAATGTTTAGAATTCCTAATGTGTGGGTAACACAAAAATAAAGTCGTACATATGATGGAATATAATTATGCTACATAATAATTGAGTTGTCGCGTATAAAGAAAGTAAATGTTCTTCTTCTTCTTCTTCTTTGGCTTTAGCACCCTAAAGTAAATGTTAATAAATGTTTCTCATCTGCCAGCCGTCACGTGACAGTTAACATTTTTAACAACTATCTTTTTGGACTGTAACTTAATATTTTATATATTTTTCATATGGAAACATCGTCTAAAAATAAAGTTATCACTTTCGTTTTTTTTTATAAAAATTTGATAAAGGCTTGTAAATAATAAGTATACATAACAAAAGTTCCTGAAGTAGTTCTGGAGGAGTACATAAGGAAATAAATATTTTACTGCATATTTCACAGCTGAAGAAATTATTTTATATTCTGCTTAAAAGAAACTCATCATTAGATATCTGCGATGGGTAATACAAATCTATGCCATTTTTTTTAATTAACGTCAAAAAAGCGAGTCCTCTTTGGCAGAGGAGAGGCAAGATTTTTGCGTGAGTTACCTCATGACCTTTTCCTGGATGCATCAATTTTGATAATTCTTCTTTTAATCAAAAGCTGGTACTTTTCATGTGGTCCCATTTAAATTTGATCGAGATCTGTATGAGCTGATCGATTGAATTATTACTAATAACGCGCATTTGATTTCCCATTTATTATTTGTCAATTTAAATAGAAGTTGGTTTTTTTTTCGTTTCTGGACAAACACATTTATATTGAATTACCAGAAACTTAATGATTATTCTTAGTAAGGATTTTGTTCGAAATTGCAATAAATTAAACTCAAAAAATGCTAAAGTAAACGAAAAAGATAAAAATAAAAATAGGGTATCTTTTATTTTGTAACTGGAAGACGCCAAACGAACAATTATGACACCGGAGATTTCCCGCTGTGTCTTCAAGATAGGTCCTTATTTTTAATTATTTTATTCAAAGTCAAAATTTAAATGGTTTTCGTTAATTGCGATTTCAACGTATTTATTTATTAATTGGCGTTAACTAGAAACTCGCTGTGGTCTGTGGATTTGGTTTCACTTTGTCTCTTATTTACTCAGTTCAACTTTTAACCGCTCTGGTGTAGAAGTGCGTGACTAAACATTGGCGGACACGGGTAAGATTCCCACTCGGGGTGGGTATTTCTATGATTGATGTTTCGGTATCCTTGTGAATCTTCCCATCATGCCTCGGAGAGCACGTAAATCTGTCAGTGCCCATTGTTATCATAGACACGTGATAGCGATCATTACTCGTAGTAGGGTATATGGCCGCCACCTTCAGTGGAGTAGATTGGTGAAGTAAGTTCCGACACTTCTCCTGCATGGGGAAGCGGTTAATGCAGTATTGTATTACAGGTTGAATATGATCAGAAAATAGAGCTTAACGTAATTATATCTGATAACTTACGTCAAAGGTTTTTTATATAATGTTTTATCGAATTGTTCGCCAAGAAACCATATTGAATACCGAGTAGTCTTTGTTTTTTTTTGAAAATTAATTGCATTATTTTATTATTGCATTATGAGATTTAATATTGAATAAATCTATATTGCAAACTTACTATGATCACGATCATGATTCAGCTTGTAACATCCCACTGCTGGGCATGTATCTCTGTCGTTGTGTAGGAGAAAGATCATGCTCCTCCATTGACAGATAAAATTTAATACGCTTATTACTTTTTATCTATTTTGAAATAGCTTCTTTTTGAGCTGAGGAAAAAAACTAAAATATACCATAGCAAATACATTTATAAATGCCAAACGTTCATCGACTTATTGCAGTTCACTGCTAGACATAGGCCTTCCCAAGTTCGTGCCAGACATCCCGGTTTTCCGCAATCCTCATCCAGCCTACACCGGCAATCTTACGTAGATCGTCGGTCCAACGGGCTGGAGGACGTCCCACATTGCATTTTCCAAGACGCGGTCTCCAGTCCAGGACCCGTCTGCTCCAACGGCCATCGGTCCTACGACACAAATGACCAGCACACTGCCACTTCAACTTGCTAATTCTGTGGGCTATGTCGGTTACTTTCGTTCTCTCGCGGATAGTCATTACTAATCCCATCTTTGAGAAAAACCCCAAGCATAGCTTGTTCCATTGCATGTTGAGCGATTTTAAGCTTGTGGAGCAGTCCCTTCCCTGGACACTGACGTCCACATCTCGGCTCTGTATGTTAACATAGGCAGGACGCATTGCTCGAAGTTTTTTGTCTTCAATCATTGCGGAATCTTCGAAGTGAAGACTCGACGAAGCCTGCCAAAATGGCGCCCAGCCCAACCGAATCCTCATATCGGCCTCCTTCTCGAAATTGTTGCGGAAAAAAACGCTTAACTGTTCACCATTAAATTATATTCATAGTTGGTTATCTTTAAAAACTATAGGTTTAAAAATAAGTTAATTATGAAACAAGATATATCGTGAGGATACTTGCAAAAACAAATACTAAGAACTATCTTAGAAACAAATTAATGATTTTGTAAATAACAATATTTTCAACTTAACGCGAGGATCAAATTATGAAGCGATAACGGAATGTATAAACCATAGATTTTTAAATATTTTGACATTCCCGCTCAGAATTTAATATGTTTAACTTCACAAATATGTTTTACCGATTTGAGTGTTTCTCTTTGTTTATCTCTTAGAGAAATGAAGTCATCGATCGTGGTTAGAATCACGATCATCGTATAACAATAGATACACTTCAACATCCAGCAACTTACAAACTTACGCACTAGATTCGTAAAATATTTATTAATTGATATTTATTCAAAGTAACAATCTCTTCCACTTCATTATATCAATATAGATTAAGAGAAACATTAAAAATGTACAAGTAAAAGTAATAAGAAAAAAAATCTTATAAATCACCCCTTATACACCCTTGAAATGAAGACCGTAACGATTTCAATCTAAATATTACAGGGGCATAAAGAATTAGGTAAGAAATACGTTTTATCACTATCTCATTTGAGGTTCGATGGAGTGAAAGGGATAGGAACAAATATTACTTAAGCCCTGCACGAACTGCGATTAATGGGATTCGGTACTCCTCTACGATGGGAGTATCTTCTTTAATCAGTAGTAACTTTTTCGGACGTACCCAATTGAATATTGACTGATAGCTACAACCTAATTGCGTTACGGTTTCCCCATCCATGAAATTAGTATTTCAGTACTTGGGTTTTATTTCGATTTTATTTCTATCACGAATACGTGATTGCTATTTTCACATGCAAGAGCTTAGGATTTACGAAATTTAATATGAGAATATATTTTTGGGTGAGGTGATTAAGCCCAAATAAACTTAGTAGATACTGATGTTTTTTAATTAAAAGATTGACTGAGTGAGTCTGTAACGTAAATTGCTAGTAAAGGCTGAAACCACAACGCTTGTCTAATGCAGGTCTGAGCGATACATTTTTTTTTTGCTTAAATCAAAATAATATATATTCGAAATCGACAATTCATAACTATGTCACCACACCTCTAAGAGCTTTTAAGGCAAGAATAACCTTTGAAATAAAGTATATATGTTGTAATCCGTCGTTCCACAGTGGAGCAGCGTGGTGGGTTAAGCTCTAATCCTCCTTCTACACGAAGAAAGAGGCCTATGCCCAACTGTGGGATGATACAGGTTGAATGCGTTGAAAATATTTTCTTAGACTGGATAAAATTCACTTAGTCAAGACATAGCGAGGAGTTGGTGACAGCTGTCCAATTATCGTGTTTTTCGAAGCGCGGTGAGAAGAAGTTCAAATATATATAATTACTAGCTGTGCCCGTGACTTCGTCCCAGTGGAATTTAACAAAAAAGTAATTGTTCAGTTATATAAATAAATTTCTTAAATAAAAGTGACCTAAGTTACTCTTTATTACATTAGCTATCTGCTAGTGAAAATCCTGTAAAAAACAGTCCAGCCGTTTCAGAGATTAGTCGGAACAAACAGACAGACAGACAGACAAAAATTGTAAAAAATATAGTTTTGATATATGTACCGTGTATACACTCATATGCGTTTAATAGAAAGCGGTTATAATATAAGTACCTGGGTGACCGAGCCCAGCTCGGTATTTTTAGTAAATCGTGAAGGATTAGTAGTAGAAGAGAGAGTTAAAATGATTCGCTGCCGGTTTGGATGAAGTCTTTTTTAACCGACTTCAAAAAAGGAGGAGGTTACTCAAATCGGCTGAAGGAAACTCAATACATATATATCGCACCTTCGGTGCAACAAAGTCACAATTCAGGACACTTTTTTTTAATTTAATATAAGACTTTTTGATAATTTAATATAAGTTTTTTAAACTATAGCAAAGAAAGTAAACTATTAATTTATAAAGATTTCAAACCTACTATAAATAGTTATCCAGAAATAAGGAAGTAAAAGCGAAAGAAAAAAATTGAAAATCCTCTCCTGTAAAATTAAGAAATGAGCTTTTTTGACTTTGTTATATATATATCACTATCACTACATAGTATAAAACAAAGTCGCTTTCTCTGTTCCTATGTCCCTATATATGCTTAAATCTTTAAACCTACGCAATGGATTTTGATGAGGTTTTTTAGTAGATACAGTGATTGAAGAGAAAGGTTTATATGTATAATAACATCCATTAAATAGTGGAGAAATACTGTTATTTTTGAGGTTTCTAATGTGATGTCGTAAAAAATTACATTTTTTTCGCTTACATTGCAAACGCAGCCTGAACCCTACGAGATTTATCAAAATAATATACTAAGTATTATACACATTGAAAAGTTCTACAGAAAACTCCGCTATGGTATATGTCTATCTCTTATGGATATCCCACAATAACATTTTTTTGTCATTTACTTTTTACGATAAATAATGGCTAATTTTCAAAGCGATTTTAACCAATACAGCATTAATCCTTATCTAATTAAATACCGTAAATACATTGTTGATTTAATATAGCCCTTTAAAGCATATGATTTAAATGAATATTTTTGAAGATATTATAGATTTAAAAATTGCGATACGTAGCGTTTGCGACAGTTCCGGCCGGCTTTTACTCTAAATTTAACGCGTGCGGGCCACGGGCAGTAATGAATAAATCAAAACGACTGGATCGATTTTAATCATTTTTCAGTGAATGACATAGGCTATAATTATATTTTATACCCGTGCGAAGCCGGAGCGGGTCGCTAGTATATATATTTTAATGTATGTTCGGGGATAACTTCGTCGTTTATGAAAAGATTTTGATAATTCTTTTTTTGGTGGAAAGGAGATATCCCTGGTGTGGTAGCATGATAAGGAAACCCGGATCTAATGATGGGATCCTAGAGAAATCGAGGGAAACTCTCGAAAATCCGCATAACTTTACATTAACTACATAATACTTAACATGGGTGTACTGATTTTGATGATTTTTAACTTAATCGAATGCCGATGTTTATCATGTGGTCATATTTCATCGAGATCTGATTACAACTTTTGAAGTAATCTTTGATAATGCGTATTTCTTGACTATTTTTTCGTGTACCTACATTGCATTACTTCTCGATGTAATTGAAGTCAATTTTTTTATCGTTTGCCTGCAAACACAATTATTTATAATGAATTAACGCAAAATAAAAATAAAAAATAACGATAAATTAAAAATTGATGCAAAATACACAATTACAACGCTTCAGTCTGTAATATCCCACTACTGGGCATAGGCCTCTTTCTTCATGTAGGAGAAGGATCAGAGCTTAATCCACCACGCTGCTCCAATGCGGGTTGGTGGATATTAAGCGAGTAACGATCGCTATCAGGTGTACATGATAACAACCGGGACCGACGGCTTAACGTGCTCTCCGAGGCACGGTGGGGAGACCCACAAGGACTGCACAAACACCCAGACCACGGCAAACACCTGTATGGCCAATACAAATGTTTATCACGTGCTGGGATCGAACCCGCAACCGCCAACGCAACAGGTACAATCCATGGCGTAATTGTTGCCCCAACGCATGTCAAACACAATTACAAGATTGAGAGTAATTGCGTCTCAAAAACTGACAGGCGCTCCAACAAATCGTGTTTTTTCTGAAAATCACATTTAAATACGAATTATATATTTATAAAATATGAATAATATTTTTTTACCGACGATAATAAAAAATATAAATATACATAAAAAATCAAAAATAAAAAATAATTAAAAAATAATAATGATAAAATATGAATAATATTTTTCGATTTTCCCGACATAATAAATAAAAAAGTAGGAACAGCCTATTTAAATAAAAAATAACGAGTGCAATTAGAAAAAGAAAAAGAAAACATAATTGACCAGGGACGTGGTTATTTGAACCATGATCTTCTCGGTTGGTCCCGACCGACCAATTTCCCACCGAGCTATTGCAACTAACTTGACAAATGCGAAATTTACTTTCGCATTCTAACGATATTTTTTTCACTCCCTAAAAACAGGGATAAAACGACATTTTCTGAAAATGAATCCTAGCTAGATAGATTTATCTCCCCCGAAACCCCCTATATACTAAATTTTATGAAAATCGTTGGAGCCGTTTCCGAGATCCAGATTCTATATATATATATATATATATATATATATATATATATATATATATATATATATATATATATATATATACACACGAATTGCTCGTTTAATAGTATAAGATAAACAGACACTCAAATTTTATTTATTTGTTTAGATAAACTAGCTGACCCCGCAAACGTTGTTTTGCCATAACACAAAATTTCAAATATTTTTCTCAATTTGATCGCAGCACCAACTGTCGGGACAAACTGAAATTAAAATAGAATAATATTTAATATTTGACCCTGCGATGGTAGCGCAGTCTACCGGATCCAATGTAAAACATTCCAAAATTAACAACTACTTATAAATGAAAAATTAGTTAAATAAACATTTTCTAGTGAACCAAATTGTGAATCTAAACCATCCTCGAATCCCCTTGAACTCACACAAAAAATTTCAACAAAATCCGTCCAGCCGTCTAGGAGGAGTTCAGTGACATACACACGCACACAATATATATATATATATATATAAAGATAAACGGTTATAAAAAAGTGTATCAGCCCCGAAGCGCGACTTTAACTCCTCAAGAACAATTACCACGATATTTAAAAATTAAAATGTTCTATTTAACGAATCCAATTGTACTCGTAATTAATCTTTACTAATATTATAAAGCTGAAGAGATTGTTTTTTTTTGTTTGTTTGTTTGAACGCGCTAATCTGCGGAACTACTGGTCCAATTTGAAAAACTCTTTCAGTGTTAGATAGCCCATTTATCGAAGAAAGCTAAAGCTATCATCACGCTAAGACTAATATGAGCGGAGTACAAATAAAGAATGTTTCAAAATCGGGTTTTTTTCCTTTTGCTAGCTTCCCCAGTTAGCCCAAAGTAATTATTCCACACGGACGAAGACGCGGGCAAAAGGCAGTTTAAACATTTTAAAAAATACGGTTGCTATTCGTATGAGCGCAGTAAATGCTGGTATACTAATACACGTATATAATTTATTAACGGCTAGAAGCGCTGTAAAGCGTAACAGTAACTTAACGTCAGCGTTACTGAGCGTCAGCGTTAGAACCGCCATCAAAAGTGGAGGCGCTTACAAGCTTAGATGTCGTTAAACACTCATCAGGGCTAAGCACGTGACGTAGTCAAATTTATAAAGTCAGATTTGTAGTTGTAAAGTGAATAAACATAATTTACTTTTGAATCGTCTTGGGAGTTGTTAAGAAATTCGTAACTTCGGATATTTCACTGTCAATAAGAGAATCGTAGTCATTACGATATAGGGAAGCAATTTTTCGCGTCAATTTCATAATTTTGTTTTCAATTTTATTTGAAAACCATTTGTAGTCCCATATATCGAGCCGAGAGTATTTCTTCAAGGTTTAAAACTTTAGCAGAACTCATTATTAATTGTACGCTTCAGCCTGTGATATACCACTAATGGGCAAAAGCCTCTTTCTTCGTGTAGGAGAAGAATCAGAGCTTAATCTATCACGCTGCTCCAATGCGGGTTGGCGACTATATTCCCCACTGTGAGTAACGATCGCTATCAGGTGTACATGATAACAACCGAGACCGACAGCTTAACGTACTCCCCGAAGCACGGCGGGGAGGCCCACAAGGACAGAGAAACACCCAGACAAACAAAAAAAAAAAACAGAAAACAAATGTTTATCATGTGCAGAGATCGAACTTGCAACCACTAGCGCAACAGCCACAAACCAGTCGTAATTATAAACACTCATTCTTCAGTATTATATTCTTATGTATTATTAAGTATTCTTAATATATATTCTTATATATATTCTTATATTCTTAAGTATTCTTAAGTATTCTCAAGTATTATTAAGTATATTGATTAAAATACTGAGAGCAGAAAATATGTTAGTATATAGATATATTAGCTACTAAATTAGGTCGTTGTCATCTAGTTTTCGAACGCCTCCTACTCCTGCCTCAAATATGGTTATATGACCTTTTGCATCAGCATTAAAAACCTTTCGCTCTTCGCTCTTGTTCTTGAGTCCGTGAGCCTCAGCATACACTTCACAAGACAGTAATCATCTACACCAGAACAGCTATCGAATGACACCGTTGTCAAAAACATCATTAACGCGATTTTTTTTTTTTTTTTGTTAAAAATAATCAAACGAAAGTCTTCCGGCTCAAGCAAACTTTCCTGGTCTACATAATTGGAGGGGCACTCGATAGTTTTTTACTTTTTCGTAACTCTAAAGCGTCGAGACCGCGAAGTCATCGGCGGAGTGTCACTCGACCGTGTTTTTAAAAATATTTTGAATTTAAATTCTAAAATGATCCGTTGGAAGTTCGTTTGTTTCGAGGGAAATTAAAATTTCGGTGAAAAGTAATAATTGTTTTGCTTCGCCGTTGTCGTAACTCACCGAGTGTTTTAACTGAAACGGTCGACAGTGTAAATTACTGCAACATTTAAGTACAATGTTTGAAATATTAAACGTATTTTCACATCAAAAAATTTGAAGATCAGTACTTGTAACGAACTTTAATTTTATTAGAACAGCTACATATCTCCTGCAATTTTGCCCGTGCTAAATTTCCTTATGTACTAATATAATTAGTTAACGCTTAAAGTTGGACGTGTTTTGAAGTATTTGTCGATATTAACAGCTTCGGGTTTAAATACAAAATACTTAGACAATAGGCAAGTTAAATCGCATTTAAATGTCACGTTATCATTTTTGAGTTCTTTATATACCAAATACATGCCAGGGACATTCTCATGAATCAACATGTAAATGTCCTACAACTGGGCAAAGGCCTTTTCTCTGCTTAGGGGAAACTAGATGTGAACAATATTTTATGTTACAGGTATAAAATTAATATTTATTGGATCAGGGTATCAGACTTACAGACTACTTACAGTACAGCGCTTCCAGCTAGATATTTGAAAATTGAAATTTGATATAAAACTTAAATCCTTACTCTGACCACTAAATTGTACCAAATATATATATATATATATATATACACGCGTATTTGAATGTGAGAAAAAGTATTTGCTTAGTAATTTTAAAACAGTTTTAATGATTGATTTTGAGCCGTTTTTATGTTGTAAATAAAATAATCTCGTGTATTGTGATAATCTCTAATCTATTTAAACCTTGGATATTATAAATAAGGAACGCTTCAGCCTGTAATATCCCACTATTGGGCGAGTTGTTAAGAGTCAGGCGGAAATTGAACCCACAACCACTGGAGCAGAAAGCAAGACGAACTGCGCCAAAAGGTTAGTCTACATAAAACTCCAATCGTTATTACCTAAAATAACTTTCAGAAATTCAAAAGCACTTTAAACTTGTCCATCAGTCAGAAAAAATACCGGTTACAAATAAAAAGTAATTCCATTGATAAGATGCGAAAAAAATAACATTTCAAATAGAAAAACCTATATAACGTTTACGCGCTCATAGCAAGTAAAAATTTAACTTTGTGGCTTGCTCTTTCGTTGCTAAAAGAACTTTACGCTGACGAGATTATGATGAAGTTTTTACTGAATTGAAACGGTTAACCTTTCAGTTTTTCATCATGCTTACTTTACATTTCTAGTTTGATAAAATTTCAATTTTTTTTTTACTTTTGCTATTATACATTCCGTAGTCCGTACACCGTAGTCCGTATTCCGTAGTTCCGTATTCCGTAGCGTCTTCGGTGCGACAAAGCCAGCCCTGCAGTCAACAATCCGACTGCCCAGCGTGGTGACTAAGGGCAAAACACATGAGTTCACGCCATTTTTGGCGCGAACTTGTGGAGGGCTGTGTCCAGCAGTGGATTGCGATAGGCTGAAGTGAGTGTGTGTGATTATATATTCCACTATATTCAAATTAATATTTGTGTTATTAAATCAATCACTTGTATAGACTGACTTTAATATATTACTACATTAACGGTGGATAATTTAACATTAATTTTATTTTTCAAGAAAAAATCGATATCACAATAACGAATGAAAAAAATTTTTTTTTTATAATATCGCTTACAAATTTACTATACATATATATTTTTTTGATTTTGCAAGCATTTTGTACAATCATTTGAAATGTATCCAACATATATTTTAACGATTTTTTTTTATCTACATTGATTAAGAGGACAAATTTAATACGCAAGTTTGTATATAAAATTGAAAAAAAAATTAAAACGAAAGTCTTATAACTTTAATGGGTAGCCAATGGCTTTGTATAAAATATCAACTAAGAGAGTTCAACGGTGCAATTTTTTACTCACCTTGCTCTCAGCCTGAAGATAGTCCGATAATATATCGTTCACGTTGCTTAAATGTGATTAATCCTTTAGTTCATTCACCGTCATATTCTATTTTAATTTACTTTTCTTAAAAGAAAAATAATCTTTACGAAGAATCAATAAGAATATACAGGTTATACATACAAACGTTATAACCCTCGTGCTAGATGTAACTAAATAGGTAAATATCTTATAATATCTTATAACATTTACACACGGTTGTCTGTTCCTAAGGTAAGCAACTTAATGCTTGTATAGGTAACAGCCGACTGTTATAGCTAAATATTTTTTTGATAAATATAGATATAAATAATACATATATAAAATACAAATATTACACCCAGATACAAGGGGAATCGAATCTGCAACCCGCGGAATAGAAAGCAGGGCCACTACAAACTGCGGTTAGTCTACTATAATTATAATTTTTAGGGCACAGCAGGAATTTCCTGCTCAAAATATGGAGCAGCCCGACTGGGGTAGTACCTCGACCTTACAGAAGATCACAGCAAAATAATACTGTTTTCAAGCAGTATTGTGTTCCTGTTGGTGAGTAAGGTGACCAGAGCTCCTGGGGGGATTGGGGATTGGGTCGGTAACGCGCTTGCGATGCTTCTGGTGTTACAGGCGTCTATAAGCTACGATAATCGCTTACCATCAGGTGAGCCTTACGCTTGTTTGCCGACCTAGTGACATAAAAAAAAAAAAAAATTATTAAAAGTAAAAACTCCCAAGTGTAAATTTAGATAATAAATTTAATAGAATTCCATTAAAACACATACCCAGTAAAATGTTACAAGAAAAACAAAAAAGGAACTTTGCACTCATTACTGACTTTTATTCATCTTAAAGTTTTATTTCACAGAAAGAATCTGCCAGCTACGTGATAATAAAACACCTCTCATAACATTTTTTTTCTTTCATTCAGACGCAGATCTTGACAACGATTTCATTACGACTAATACTTTATGGTTTTTTAGGGTTCCGTGCCTCGAAGGAAAAAACGGAACCCTTATAGGATAACTTTGTTATCCGTCTGTCTGTCAAGACCCTTTTTCTCAGGAACGCGTGAAGGTGTCGAGCTGAAATTTATATAAAATACTTAAGTCTACTGTTCCTTGGAGTTATGAAAAAATCAAACTTCTAAGCTAACGCAATCAAAAGATACAGCCGTTTATGCTGCAAATTTTCGACACTAAGAGAATCAAAACCTTCAGGGTACTTTCCGTGAACTCAGAATCTTGAAATTTGGTACGGAGTAACGTCTTATAGCACAGATAAAGCGAAATTTTTTTTAGTTGTATCATATAATAAAAATATTTTAATCATTTTGTTTGTACGGGCTCGGTGCACGAGTCCGACTCGCACTAGGTTGGTTTTTTATTTTATTTTATCTTGCTTCATTCATTTCTTTCCATTTAGATAAATAGTTACTGCCTTTGTTTCGTATTGACCTTGGATGTGATGTGCTAAGTCAAGATGGATTAGTGGATATAATACTTTTATCTCAGCTGGAGAGGTTAAATAAAGTCTTTCTTTTGACTAATGTGCCAAACAAGCGAACGGCCAATGCAGTGGTAAGCGTTTACTGTACCTTATGGACACCCGTAAAACAAAAGTACCGCAGGGGTATTGTCGAATCTACCCCCGATGATCCTCAGGAAATTTGGCTACCTAACTCACCACAAGAACACAACAGTCCCTGAGAGGAGTTTTTGGCTGTGATCTTCTGTTAATTATAAGTACTTTCTCAGTCGGGCTGCTGCAGAATACGAGCAGGATATTTCTACCTGTGACCTTAATAAAATTTATGATCTTATTTTATATTATGCTTAAAGTTATGTACGACTCCATAAGTAAACTTGTGTAACATGAAAGAAATTCTAATATGGTCCCTACCTTGTAAAGGAGTCGAGTGGAGAATAAATATTCAAACCTCTCCTTAACTTTACGAATCACCAAAACTTAACTTGTACCCAGCAGTGGAAAGTTTATTGAGATAAAATATATAAATGATTCAAATTTTGATGACATCACGGAAACTGACGACATATGTAATTAAATTATGAGATGGTTAGTGGTCACTAAATAACATAACAGTTTATGGTCTCGAATATATTGCCCGCTCATAACATGTATAGACCTAACGAATATTCGCCGGAGACGTATATATTTTGTTTATGATTCTGATACTCTGACATAAAGTCCAATTTTATTAGAAGTTGTTGCGTGTATAGCTTTTTTTATTCATCCTTACCAATGTAATAAAAACGAAGAGTCCGTTTGTTCGAACGTGTTGCTATAAAGGATTACGAGTATGGTATAGTTCTTCCAAAAATGTGGTTCTTTTTACTGTTAGACAACTTTTACATGGGAATATATATTTTTTTATATCACTAGGCCGGCAAACAATCGTACGGCTCACCTGATGGTAAGCGATTACCGTAGCTTATAGACACCTGTAACACCAGAAGCATCGCAAACGCGTTGTCGACCCAATCCCCAATCCCCCCAGAGCTCTGGTCACCTTACTCACCAACAGGAACACAATACTGCTTAAAAGCAGTATTATTTTGCTGTGATCTATAGGCTATAAAACATCATATTAGTACATGAAACATAGTATCCACAAATGCAATAACCTGTCAGATACCCAGAGAAACTACTAAATAAATGTACGTATAAACTGCAACCAATATACTGCAGGACAAAAAATCGTCTATGAATGGAATTGGAATAGCTGGATCTTAGTGGGCTGCGTTACTCATCATGTGTCGGTGGTTTGATACATTATCATTCCATTTAAATATTTAAAAGTTTTAATACATGAATTTCATTTCGCTAATGAATAGACGAATACTCATCTGATTAGTAGTAAATCTAGTTTTTAGAACTACTTAACAATATCTAAAAAAAATTGGTAGTAGTTTTAAATTTCTTATATTTCGTATATTATTCTAATGTTCTCCTAAGAACATATTTTTGTTAGTATTTCTTACATTCAAGCAACACTATCTTTTTCTTATTTGCAGTCGCGTATATCATTCAATTATTTAAACAAATGCGATTAAATTCAGATGCCGCGTTGGCGCAACGGTCACAGCTATGGATCGTGCCCGTTGAGTTTGCGGTTGCGGGTTCGATCCCCGCACATGACAAACATTTGTATTGGCCATACAGGTGTTTGTCGTGGTTTGGGTGTTTGTGCAGTCCTGGTGAAGATCCACCCACCGTGCCTCGGAGAGCACGTTAAGCCATCGGTCCCGGTTGTTATCATGTACACCTGATAGCGATCGTTACTCATAGTAGATAATACATCCGTCAATCCGCATTGGAGCAGTGTGGTGGATCAAGCTCTGATCCTTCTCCTACACGGGGAAAGAGGCCTATTCCCAGTAGTGGGATATTACAGGCTGAAGCGATATTATTTCAAAAATGGTTTTGATATTTGAAATAATGAAAGTAAAAATTAACTATACTTCAGACACTTAGACTTTTAAAAATATCAGCGCTGTCAAAAATATAAAACCTAGATGTATTTAAGATCTTTACTTTTTATAGCCAAAACTTACGAGGCTCGGCGCCATATCTACATGAAATTGTCTTCAAGGGGTTACATTTAGGTCTATAACCGCGTATAATTCTTGGGCTGTAGATTTGAAGGTATTTTATGATGTAAAGGGTAAACCTGCTATTCAGGAATTGTTGGTCTCATACCGTCGAATTATTACGTAAAGAGAAATTCTAAATTCCAGTACAATAAATACCGACTCACGAATAAATTCCTTAACAAATATCTTTGAGTTAATTTAAAGAAATGTTTCTTATTAATCAGAGCGATGAAAAATTTTCTTATGTCATAAACATAATATTGTTTTCATTAATATACTGTATTGGATTCATCTTTAAACGAAGTTATTTATAAATTAATATATGACAATCATGTGTATTACAGGTATTACATTTCACAGCAACATATTTCGAGGCATTCTAATTTGATTTTGTTTTGTTTTGTTTTTGTTTAATTAGTGTTTTTTCAGTTAAGTTTTATAGAACGCTGTTCCGTTAAACACTCGCAACGGCCATTAGATAACATAGATTTTTATAACTTATTGTAGTCGCAAACGTATAAATAATATCTGTGCGATTTGATTAAGTTCAAATAGAACAGCTTTAATTTGAATTTTTAAATATAGAATTATATTGTTGCACCAAACCCGAACAATACGTTACCTACTTTACGAACAGACGATCTTATATTTACCTGAAACATAATTATTTATTATTAATAATACGAAAGTAAGAAAAGAATGTTTTTTGTAACATGAGAGATGTTTCAGAGAAACCGTCCGAACCATTTCGGTGAGCGCCAAAGTTATTAATAGAATACCAACTTGGTTTCAAGGTTTCTTGCCGGCGAGTTTTCAAGGTTAAAGTTAATACAGGGTCTCTGTTTATTTAAAACTTCATTAACGCAACGTACATAAACTAAGCCCGTGTATATAAAATACATGTGAATCGTGTTCTTGTAACTCAGCCGGGGTAGCTTAGTCCAATAAGGCTACAGTTTGCGTGTGTACTTTCTCTTATATCTCCATGTTTTGGGATTAACCTTTGTTATATTCTAAATGAAAAACACTAGTCTTTGGTGTGTTAGCAGTTTGATTACGCTTATTCCAATTACTTTATTTATAAATGTTTTTGATAGTTAAGATAAAATTTAACGACTTTTAAAAATTTCAAGATTTTCAAGGATAAGGTTATAAGGCTATACGTATACTTGCTTGTTTCTACATACATATATTGTCTTTTTATCTTTTTATGTATGTTGAGCAATATGATTGTCTTGCAATTTAATAACCTCCTTAATTTAGCTTATTGGAAATTGTTATTTGTTTGATGCGGATGATGTCTGTACTTCTGCCTATATATACTTAAAATCATCATCATCATCATCGTCATTTCAGCCTAATATAGTCCACTCAATATATAATATCGAGTGATATAGGCCTACACAAGTTTGCGCCAAAAATGGCGTGAATTCATGTGTAAATAATCTTAATAAACTTAGTATTAGATCGACTTTCATTGGGTTTGGTTTCCTTCATGACCTTCCCTCACATGCCAACTCTCACTCAACCATAGACTGTACCATACAGTGGTTAATTAATAAATAGTACTAATTATAAATTCAATATTCAAGTGCCTAATAACTTTATTAAAAAAATCACAAACAATTAAACATAACCAACTACCATTAACCATTAATTTTATTATAAAATATTTTAAATAATAAAAAAGCAATAATAAACAACAAAAGTAGTTATTATTACAAAATGTCACGTTTCCGTTGCAAAATGGAGCGCTGAAAATTCCGCTGAACAGAAATTTCCAATATTTTAACAATTAAAAATGATAGGCGATGAGATGAAAAGGAAATCTACAATAAAAAAACTACTTTCAAAATATCCCAGAAAAGCGTTATCAATCGATTAATTTATAAAATAAATTCAGAATTGAATCGTGATGGATTAGACCTTTGGTGAATAGTATTCGTTAGACCTAAAATATGATTGAAGGTAAGAAAAATGTAAGAAATGATAATTCCTATAATTTATCAGAAATTTTGACGAAAAAAGACTTTCTGCTGTCACGTAAGTGTAAATCATAAATCACAATGATATTTGAGAATGAACTATCCATCTTTAGGTTATTTCTTAATTAATGATCTACCGTTTGTTATTTCAAGGAAAAATATTGGAGTACAAGTCGTCAGCCACTTGATTATTTGTTTCCAATAGATATAGCTAGCGAAGTTAGGTGTTTGTACCCGCTATCTTCAGTTTTAATACAAGTGCTCTGTTTATACAGTCGGGTTGGTTTAGTTTCCAGCTGTGAAGTACACTATCTCATAGTGATGTGATTCTCATCACCAAATCAGCTACATTTTCGAAGTCAAACTTCTTTACAATCTTTGTGATTCGAAACTCAATGAAACAAATATACAAATATATAGGAGAAAATGAGATAGAATAAGATTGCAGCTCAAAACGCGTAAGCGACGCGATTTGCATGGTGTTTACGACCTTTAAGATCATCGCCGATAGAATAAACCGCAACGACATACCTTCCTACGACTTTTAAGAAGTTTCGCTTCTGCCGTATACACGCGTACTCTTTTTTTTAAGTATGTTTCATACTTAAAAAATTAAGTTATTTACGAAACTAAAATGAATTAATTTTTTTTTAATTTTTTTAATAAAACTAGATCGGCAAACAAACGTACGACTATCGTACGGTAATCGCTATAGATGCCTGCAAAACCAGAAGTATAATAATAATAATAATATGTTTGTAGTAAATGTTTCTTATACTTTATTAAATTTGTATTACAGTATTGATTTAAACTTTAAAATTAATAAATAATGTAAAGCAAAAGATTTTTCTATTGATTATTACTCTTTCTAAACTACTTTTTAATTGGATCATTACCAACACAGATGCAAAAAGGTTTTGACTATGTAGTCCTTACGTTGGTGGTTGATTTAAATGGAGCAATTGATGAACTAAAATATGAGAATAAAGTTACATAAAATAGTTACCGCACAGCTAGGTTTGCTAATTAATTACAGAAACAGTTTGAAAGTTTAATTCGTTATGCTGATCTACTGTAGGCATCTGCCCACATTGGTTCATAATTCTCTAACTTCAACCGGCAGCTCCGCTAGTGAGTTATCGTTTGTCTGAGAAGAAATTATCGGAATACTCTAACGGTTACATTATGAAAATTGTTGCAGTAAAAGATTAAATGTTGATTAAGTTTATGCAGCAAACTTTCGTTCTCTAATTAAAAGTTAGAATATTTTTTAGGTTTCAGCAATTATCAACTTAGGTCGAACGCGTTAGAGGATTGTTCGAAATTTTAATTAAATTGAATATTTAGAAATCGAGTTTTTACATTTATAGGATTAACATCATTTTATCGATGGCTGTCTTTCATATCTTCATTAATATAAAATCTAAGAAAGTAATTAATACATAGTTAAATTGATATTATTACTTGGCCTAAAATAGCCAAAGTTACTTTACTTCCCCCTCCCCCGACACTATTACTTTACACTTGATTCTGACTTGTATATAACATTTATACAATCAATCAATAATACAAATCAACAACTTGAAGAAGAAATTCATTTTATATATAGGTACTCTAGCTATTGATGACCCTCAATGCGTGCCCTCAAGCGTACATCGTATTTAGACAAGGGAACCAATATTCATCTTGAAATCCATTATAGGTCTGCGTAGTTTATTCAGAACTTATACAGTTGATTGTATTGACTGTGGATAGTGGAGGGCTACCTTATTCTTAGATTTTCTTCCCATCCATATATTAAGAACTAAGTAATATTATGTATATATTATGTATACCAATTAAATTTGGAGGAGGATGGGTTTTACTCTCTGGAAAATTAAAGTACGGGAAGCGCTTACTTTTATATACACACTTTTACGCTTCTCACAGTGATCAACGTTCTGTGTTCTAGGGCAGGCAGTGGAAAATTCACAAAAAAAAATAATAATAAACGAATATCCGTCAAGTTTGATAGAAATATTTACTTGAAGTAAAAATCACTAATACAAGAATTTTTTTATACCATTGACACACATGGTGTGCCATTGCCTGATGTTAATCGGTTACCATAAGCTTTGGAGACGAGTTCACGGCGTTTTTTTTCGTCAGAGGAATACAGCACTACTTCAGAGTATTATTGACAACAGAACGACACTATTTTTCATCAAAATGTGACCTTAACTAAGCGTCACCATCACTTTCTTGTGAAGTTGGGTTTATACATATAACAAACCAAATAATATTGAGAAACAAAATATAGATACCGGAAGATTCTATAGAAGAAATATCCATATTTCCAAACTCTTGACAAACAATTCTGATGATCTCGGAATCAAGCCCTCGAAAAGGACAATACGATATTGAGATAGAGCCAATATTCATTCGAAAGATCTTTTTTCTGAAGATCGATTATGTCTGATTGGGTATGAAGTGTCACTCACGTAGATGGCAAAAGTATTGGACTTCTTGAGTATGTATTGAGAATCTTTTCACTTCTTCAAATAAAAGAATTTTGTGTTGATTTAGGTCAAAACTATACGTTTTTCGAGTGTTCTTGTTGATATGTTTATAGATATACAGATGCATAGATCAATATTTGGAGGAAGATTTTGTTTGTATGTGTACGATTACGATACCACTTAGCCTGTAATATCTCACTGCTAAGCATAGACCTCTTTCTTCATGTAGGAAGGAGATTGAAGCTTGATATTTTAGCTTGATAATTGTGTTTTGCAGGCTTACGAAGAAAAACCGACTTCAATTATATCGACAAGCAACGTAGATAGACGAAAAAATTGTCAAGTAAATACTCATTATCAAAGATTACTCCAAAAGTTGAAATCAGATCTCGATGAAATTTAAATGTGACCGCATGATAAATATCGGCTTTCGATTAAATTAAAAATAATTAAAATCCGTAGACTCAGTAAAAAGTTATCCAGATTTTCGAAAGGTTGGCTGGTAGAGAATGCTTTTAGCATTAAGCCCGCCTTTTGTACAATTCTTTAATGTATTGTGCAATAAAGTATTAATATATATATATATATAGATATATATCTATGTGTATATATACGGTCGGATTGAGTAAACTCCTCCTTTTTTTGAAGTCGATTAAAAACATCATATCAGTTGGAAGTTAAATTGGTCTTCAAAAATCATTATAAAACAAATAATATCTACGACAGGTTTATTGTCACGAAGAATAATAATCATAATAATCTAAAGAAGATGTTTTATATTTCTTAGTCCATAATACTTTTTTAGAATCTTAGCAATTTAAGTTGAGAAAAATATTATACTATGGTTGAAAAATTTCATATTAAAATGAGATGATTAATTTAAATAGATTTCAATCATTTAAACAATATACAAAAATGCTAATAATATATTTATTGCAAGTTACTAAGACCTACAGTTATATACTTTATGAACTGGTTAGCGTAACTTTGCTCTGTTAGAGTGGATAGATTAAGCGAAATTGTACGGCATTTGCTATCATGCAAGGTGCTCGTTTCAGAATCATCTAGGAACGTTTGAATCAAAAGATCGTGTTCCTGTATCTTGGTATATAAGATATATTTTTTATATGCATTCAAATGTCTCTGATTTTATATTAATTTGAATTTAATGACGGGATCTATTAAGAAATTTAAATGTGATTTGGAACTTGCTTGATTATTTTGGACATATCTTCCGTTTGGTGATTTTTTTAAATAATCTTATTTTTATCTTTAACTATAATAATAATAATTATTATTTATGTAGAGTAACAAACCATATTGTCAAAATAATATAATAATTACAATATTAGAGATTACATACAAAGTTGTTTCAATGAAGGAACAAGTGAGAGATTTTTTTGTATTGTTTCGTGGAAAAAAAAATTAAGAATAAGATTCTTAGGAAGTTGTATCACGTATCGGTTGCTATTAGGGCCCATTAGACCCAAACGATAGTTGAACTCAATACTTCACCGCAATCACTGAGGTATATTAATATTAAACTTAGTTTTGTTTCCGTTATATTTACTATCGTTGCCCTGCGATTTTGTTCGCATTTAGTTCTGTAATTTATTATCATTGTTTTATTTGTTTTTGTTACTAATCTGCTTTTATGAGGGAATTTCAGAAAAGTATTATATTTATACAACTAGATTGACACACAAGCTTACGGTTCACCTGATGATAAGCGATTACCGTACCTTATAAGACGTCTGCAATACCAGAAGCATAGCAAGCGCCTTGCTGACCCTACCCCTAACCCCCTCCCAGAATCTCAAAACAACTTAGTCACCACATCAACCTACACGATTTAAAAAATATTTTTTATTTATTTATCGAATATACAATAGTTTAACTTATTAAAACATTTTTAATATCAATTTCATTAAGAAGAAAAAAATAAACAAAAAAAAATTAACCCAAGTTTTAAGCACCTCCTAACAAATATATATGAAATAAAGAGATCATTAAAATAGCAAAATTATACAATTATTGTTTTCCACTAAAATCAGTTATTAAATTTCAAAGGTATAACTTTAATTTAATCACAGAAACATTGTATTGATATTAATTTGTTCGATGAGGTTGAAACAACCGATGTTACTAACGAGAACTTGAGGCTTGACGAAAACAGATATTTTCAAAAAAATTTAAAACAAACGAAATAGTCAAATTTCTATTATATAACAAAACATTCGATGACTTTCCATAAATTTATAAATAAAAAATATTGAACTCGAAACTAAATACAAAAGAAACTAAATTAAAAGTGAATGAAATAATTTTTTTGTTAGTTATAGTTAAAAAAGAATAGTGCTTGTTATTGCTAACGATATGAAACAATAAAACATAGTTATTATATAATGTGCTGTGTGGCTACGGTACTAAAGAATTTAGCCACCCCCACTCTTCCCGTGGGTGTCGTAAGAGGCGACTAAGGGATAACAAGGTTCCACAACCATCATGGAACTTAAAAAGCCGACCGATGGCGGGATAACCATCCAACTGCTGGCTTTGAAATACACAGGCCGAAGACGGGCAGCAGCGTCTTTGGTGCGACAAAGCCAGTACTGCGGTCACCAACCCGCCTGCCCAGCGTGGTGACTATGGGCAAAACACATGAGTTCACGTTGTTTTTGACGTAGACTTGTGGAGGCCTATGTCCAGCAGTGGACTGTATAGGCTGTAATGATGATGATGATGATTATATAATTCCGTCGATAGCATTTTAATTTTGATCAATTACACTGTTTTAAGTATTTACTACAATATAAGTATAAAATTTTAATTTTTTGTATAAATTTTACACTACACACAAACGCGGACGGTCGCGGGTTCGATTCCCGTTCGGAGTAGATATTTGTGCTTACACAAATATTAATTTCCGGTCTAGTTGTTAGTCCTTGTGGGTCTCCCACCGTGCCTCAGAGAGCACGTTAAGCTGTCGGTCTCAGTTGTTGTTATATATTTGTTATTTTATCCGCCAACTCGCATTGGAACAGCATGGTGGATTAGCTCTGATCCTTCTCCTAGATGGGGAAAGAAACCTATGCCCAGCAGTGGGATATTACAGGCAAGCGAATAAATTTTACGGTCGTAAAGTATATAAATAGTTTGCCACCAAAAAAGCTTTCTCTCCCATCAGTTTAAAAAAACCCTTCCGTAAAACACGTCATACAACAATGATGTAACTTTAATTACTTTTTCAATTTCATAATGTTAATAAAATTACGGACTTTTACGACCTATGAAATTATACAAGAAAAAATAAATTATACATACATTACGAATTATATATTTTTGTAAATATCTCATGAAAGCGTCATCAAGATAACTCCATGGCGTAAATTTTATTGCCCATATTAAACGCATCATCAAGCGCTTGCCGCATTACGCCCGTAATGCTCCAAGCGTACAAGTAACACTGATATCACAAGTGACAAAGTCTTTGTTGCAGGATGTATTTGACAAATTGTTAAGCTTTATTTCTATTGAAGACTGGTTTATTATGATTAAATAACGCTGTTTTCAAGCAGTAACAGGGTAATTGGGGATGGGTTCGAAAAGCGCTAGTTATATAAAAAAAAAATGATTTTTCTAACTATATTAAAATTTTATTATTTATAAAAAAAAAAAAAAAAAAACATTTATATTACAAAATGCATCAAAACTTTTAAATTTGTCTAAATCATACGCGTAACTAAATACATTGTAAATCATTGTTTAGTAAAGTTATAAAAACAAATCTTAAATAATAATCTAGTCAAATGTGTATGTAAGATATTAGTCAAATTCTTATATGAGAAAGACGACCACGAAAAAAAAAAACAAGTGTGCTTTAGACCACACGACTAAAATAAAACTTCCTTAGTTGCCCCTATTGTAACGACTCGAAACATAACTCTCTCTCTTTCTATTTTCACTAATTTCTATCTCCTTCTCAACTTCCGTTTGACTCACCAGATCACACTTTTCACAACGCTCTCGTCACGCATTCATTAGCTTACTCCCCAAGTCAAGCGTGTGTAAAAAAGTTATACCGGAAAAAAAAAAACAACTAATTTCGCCACAAAATAAAAAATAAAACCACACAAAAAGTTTTATTCAATTGTAAACATAGGTTCTAAGACTTCTATCGCTATCTTAGCCGCTCACAAAAATCTACGACTATTATTAGTATTTCTTATTTAATTTCCGCTATCTTATTTCATTCTAAACAATATCCGTTCAACTCCATTGCTAACCTTTATATGTCATCGGTCTATCTCGTGTAGAACGATCAAGGCTACGCTAGCCAGTTTTACTATTTTTATTCTTTGTAAAAAATAAATTTTAATAGAAGTGCTGAAATCCTGTCCAAAGTCCTTTCAATTCTGACAAAATTACATCCATCTACAATATTAACCTAGGTATTATTTGCCTTTACTCACATAGAAATTGTGAAAGTAAAGACCTAATTAAATTTTTTAAAACTTTTTTTTACCTTTCTCGCCAAAGGCCTTCTTACTGTTTAATATTCCCCAAGTACTTAATTGTACTTGGATTCATATAAGGTCTCACTGACACTTGGAGGTTTTCAAAAAATAAAAAATTTATTGGGAATATTTTCAGAAGTGCGCTGAATTACTAAGTTAAATTATTATTATTATTATTATGTGACTGGATGCCACTCCACCCGCTCCATGTACAATAGATACACGTATTATATTATTATTATTATTATTTTGTAAAGATTGATTTCTAAATAGATTGTCTAACTTTGGTTTTAGTAAATATTATATTCAAAGATATTTTGATTCCGTTTAATATTATAAACTCTTTTTCACTGTCGACAAAACTAACCCAAAGTACCATACTTTAGAAGATTCACATAACAAAATAAAACTTGTATAATGTATCCTAGTGATGGATGCTCTGTACGGTATTAGAGCCTTATCAAAACTCAGTTTCAGAAGTCGGAAGAGTTCTTTTGAAGCAATTTGTTACAAGGGCTTCGATAAGAACTTATATACTTAGCCCGAAAGTAAAATCTAGGTCTAACTCTTTAAACATCTTCCATCATAGTATCATTATTTATAACTCTCTTACTGTGACTATGACTAGCCCGTTGGCACAGTTTGTAGTGACGAGTCCGAGGGTTGTGGGTTCGATTCCCACCCCGACTCAGGGTATAATATAAAATTTATTTATACATTTATGTATGTTTTATTTATAAAAATGTTTATCAAAAGAAAATGTAGCTATACCAGTCGGCTGTTATCTATAACACAAGCATTAAGTTGCTTACTTTAGGAACAGACGACCGTGTGTGTATTGTGTAGATATTTATTTATTTATTATTATTATTATTACTGTGTTTTCAACTCTCACTAATCGTCGAAGTTGAACTGTGTTTAAATCCGTACTAGCAATAAAAAATAAAGTATAATATACTAACACAGATAGTAAAGGAAAATACATTATTTTAAGAGTACGGGTAAAGACTAGTAAAATTTTCCAAAAAGATAAAATAAATAAAACTAGAATTATAGTTGAAAATTAACGGAAATCTTCTCATGGATGTGTATTTAAGAAGATTGATGTTTTTTAAACGACGAGCAGTACGGCACACCTAGCAAGCGGTTACCGTATGCAATAGACGCCTACAATATCTAAAGCATCGCTAGCGCATTGCCAACATTAACCCTGAATATTCTCAGGAGCTTTGGCCACCGAACTCATTACATGAATACAACATTACTTGAAAACAGTGTTCTTTAACTTCAGATTTGGAGCATGTCATTTACACCTCTGCTTACTTCAATGAAATTTGGTCGTACATATCATAAAAGTTAAAATTTTTTTAAATGTTTTTGTATTTATTAATTAAAATTCTCAAAGCTTAATATTAATAATGAATATCCGCCCTAACATCAGAAAAAAGAACTGTTTACTTCAAACGCCTACAAAATAAATAATTTTGCCATTAGCCGTGTAATAACAGAGTAATCTACTTAAGTTATAATCTTAATGGAATGGTTTATGTATATTTTTTGTCTTTGATTTTACGTTGAAGTTCCTGTGGGAGTCGAAGTACCCTAATTGCTTAAGCGAAGCCGTAAAATACATCTTATATATAAAATGTTTGATATAATTCAATAAAGAATGCTTTCGGAGCAAAGAACTGCTTAAGATGTTGTATTTATTATATTTTACAGTTAGTTGATTTTGGATCCTTTGATTAATGACTGATTCTGAATATATGTGGGTTCGTAAGAGGCGACTAAGGGATAACACAGTTCCACTACCACCTTGGAACTTAAAAAGCCTACCGATCGCGGTATAACCATCCAACTACTGGCTTTGAAATACACATGCCGAAGACGGGCAGTAGCGTCTTCGGTGCGACAAAGCCAGCACTGCGTCACCAACCATCCTGCCCAGAGTGGTGACTATGGGCAAAGCATAAGAGTGTATTTAAATTTGTGGAGGCCCATGTCCAGCAGTGGACTGAGATAGGCTGAAGTGTGTCTGAATATATAGAATTTTGTCATTTTACCGAGTTTTTATTACTTTTTCACAATATGCCAGACTTTTAAATATAAATATGATAAGTTTTAGCCTCATAGCGTCGGGGTTTTGAAGTTTGTGATCTCCGATCTCTCGAACAGCTGAAGTTATACTACACTTTATGCTGAAATTGCTACAGAATTTGATATTTTCAGAAAAACGTGTAATAAAAATTCAACATAGCTGAAATCACAAGAAACCTAACATTATTGCCAAGTCTAACAATGATCATTGTACTAAGAACAGCCCCGTAGCAGCATTATCGCTCCTTATGTTGCTGACTAAATTTGATGTTCATGTGCAGGCAAAATGAAAATAAAATCTTAGACAAAACGCTATGTATAGCATGCACGTACAAATTACACTTACCAAGACCGGAACATGACCATTAAGGCAATGTTTGCAATAAAAACCTTTTATTTTGCTCAAGTTGTTAACAATAATTGTTGTTCCTTGAAACGGATTTATAATAAAATATATAGTAAAACAAATTATTTCTCTGATCCCACGGATTTCCGTCCATCCTACGTCGCATAAGATTTGAATCTTTCTGTCCAATGAAACATTACGAGAGCTCATGTTTTTAACATTATTTTGTTGTTAACATGAAGCCGGGAACACAGCTATCATAAGTTATCGTAAGGCCCCTGGCATAAAGAGAATATCTGGGAAAATCAAAATCAAATATGAAATTGGAGCGAATATTGGGCGTTCTATTGTGTTAGAAACTTATCAGTCACGCAGAAAATTTATTTATTGTTAATTGCAAACAAGCATTTATACTATTTTGAACCGACTTCCAAAAAAGGAGGAGGTTCTCAATTCGACTGTATTTTTTTTATGTATGTTACTTCAGCACTTTTGACTGGGTGGGCGTGGCCGATTTCGACGAATTTTTTTAATCGAAAGGTAGTGTGTGTCATTTGGTCTCACTTAAATTTATTTGAGATTTAACAACTACTTTTCGAGTTATATCTAATAATGCGTTTTTACTCGACTGTTTCGTCGACTTACGTTGTATTATACCGCATAACTTTTTACTGGGTGTACCGATATTGATGATTTTTAATTTAATCAAAAGCTGATATTTATCATGTGGTCACATTTAAATTTTATCGAGATCTGATTACAAATTTTTGAGTAATCTTTGATAACGCGTATTTACTTGACTATGTTTTCGTCTACCTACGTTGTATTACTTGTCGATGTAATTGAAGTCGGTTTTTTTTCTTTTGCGAGCAAATTCAATTATTCTGATACAATAAATCAAATCATTGTATGAAAACTAACAATTATGATTAATATCTATAAATCCTAAAAAATATTCTAAAAACTTCTATATAGGTTATGTAACTTTTTTTTATCGCTAATAATGCGTACCTATTTACTTGACGGTCGTATGCGTACCGATTTACTTGACGGTCGTATGCGTACCGATTTACTTGACGGCCGTATACGTACCGATTTACTTGACGGCCGTATAGGTACCTATTTACTTGACGGTCGTATGCGTACCTATTTAATTGTCGGTCGTATACGTACCGATTTACTTGACGGCCGTATGGGTACCTATTTACTTGACGGTCGTATACGTATCTATTTACTTGACGGTCGTATGCGTACCTATTTAATGACGGTCGTATGCGTACCTATTTACTTGACGGCCGTATGCGTACCTATTTACTTGACGGCCGTATGGGTACCTATTTACTTGACGGTCGTATACGTATCTATTTACTTGACGGTCGTATGCGTACCTATTTAATGACGGTCGTATGCGTACCTATTTACTTGACGGCCGTATGCGTACCTATTTACTTGTAGGCCGGCTAAAAAATATTTATGTGTATAATGTATTTTCAATAATACGCGTGTTATTCTCTTTCATTTTTTTTTAATTAGAAAAGATGTTAAAAAAATATTCTGTAAACATTTCAATTCAATCTTTGTTTGGTTTAATTAAAAAATGTCATGATAAGCCTCTGTAATATGGTGTAACCATAAAAAACGTGATGGGAGAGTAATTGAGTGGACTGTATTTCTGTATTGATAGGCAGGAAGTAAAGAATAAAAGGAATTTTAACACACTTTTCACTGAGTTTTTAATTATTTAGAAATTATAAGGAAATTGGTACAAATTCAAACACACAGTATTACGTTAAATCGAAAAGACCAGTAAAAAGGAATTGACAGCTCGAGGTATTGCCAGTACCTCGTAGAAACCTTTGTACGTATGTATGTCTCATCTTAGAATGATACAAAATATATTTATAGACTTAATACATAACATAATAACATAAACGGGATAACAACTGCTAATTAGGTCGAGAAATTACATATTAATGTATGTTTTTGCTTTTTCTAAATCATAATTAATTAGAAGTAAGACATCACACAAATGGTTGCGCTGTTGAATTCATCGTTGTTCTACTGTTTCCGTTATGCATGTATCTTCAACACCATAATTATTGCCATAATACGTCACCCAGATGTGACCCATATTTTAATGCGGTAATTAATGCATTTATACTTTTTTTAAATTACTTATAAAAAAATTATTTTGGTTAAAGGTCTGTATTTTTTAGAACCACATTTACACAGAAGAGAGAATAAAGTCAAAGATTAAACTGACATAAAAAAAATACTTTTTCATAAAAGTAACAGTTATAATATATTTCGGTATTTATTTTTTATAAAAATATGATAAAAAAAAACTAAAAGAAAAAATAACAAACATATCGTATGTTACTGTGATGTAACATCCTGTAGACGTCGATCTGGGATAAAAACCTTTCTTCTTATTAACCAAAAGGATTGGAGTGTTCGTCACGATGTTCCGCCGCAAATTGATTGATGGATGGCACGTGTCTCTCATCGTCTTTCGCGATATCCAGATTTCTTCACAATGTTCTCTTCAAAGCAGAGCACGTAGCGATTTTTAAATAAATTTAGCATTTTTTCTCATTCGATTTCAGTCTCTTCTGACGGAATGTTATAGTAGATTTAGATCAGATTATTAGCTATATATTTTACTTATCCATTAGTGGTGAATCCAAGTACAAGTGTGTGGGCTTTCCTCGCTTGTACACATAGCATTCATTAAGATGCCTATTCCCCCATGCGATTTTAGCAACATTTGAATTTCATTTATGTAAGACTAGATTTGATCTCACAGTATTTGAACATGCCCGAATCTAAATCTACAATCAGATTTAATTTAATACTAACCCAGCTGAAAACCTATATTTGAAACTAGCTATAACCGTACGAAAAATTCGCACTAAATGAGTATAATAGTTAACACCTTACAAAATTACAAAAAAGTATTTATATGTGAGTTGATTTGAAATCGAACAAAAAAATTACCGACCCGTTAATCATGTTGACGTTATTTTAAAATTAAGGCCGCCGTATATATAATTTTAATAATTAATTAATTTGCAAAAATAAAAGCAATAATACATTTTGTAGTTGTGCGTGTCGGTAGAATATGCTATTATCAAAAATACTATTAATAATATTATACAGTTATAGTGAGGTTTCTTATAAGAAGGGAGACAAACATCCCTAACCTCAGCGTATTAATATATATGACGAATTTAGTTTGTACTGTCTATAGTCACATACATATCCAACAAAATTCCTATCATTCTATCAGCCACGATTTAACCAAAGTTTAGAAGTAGGTAATCAGTTCAAATTATTGCCCTACATGAAACTGTTTCAGAGCATCATTTATAAAATTTCAGAATCCCTAACAAATGGCTGTCAAGATTGTTCGCGGGTTTACTCAAGGATTTATTGCTTAAAATGCGACATTCACATGTAACGAGGTCACCCTTCTCTGCCACGAGCGCAACCAAAGACAGATTTACATGACTCTTTCAATGGGGTAACTAGAATTATAATTGAAATATATTATAAACATAATACATTATACATTATAGGGTAAACACCCTCGACGCAAAAGGAATGTTATAAGGTTGACGTCAATTTTCGTCTGAGTGTTTGATGATTACTGATGCGTTTTTTTAACATGAAAGCCAAATTTCTTACAATAATTAATAGGTACATTTGAAAACCAATAGTTAAAAGATTGTGAGCTGCTTTCCAAAAACGTTCCAAGCATTTTTTTTTAATTTGATTTTTTCGAATATAGTTTCAATTAAACGCTATAATCTATCATTACAGCCTATACAGTCCACTGCTGGACACAAGCCTCCACAAGTTTACGCCAAAAATAAAGTGAATTCATGTGTTTTGCCCATAGTCACCACGATGGGCAGGCGGGCTGGTGACCGCAGTACTGGCTTTGTCGCACCGAAGACGCTGCTGCCCGTCTTCGGCCTGTGTATTTCAAAGCCAGCAGTTTGATGGTTATCCCGCCATCGGTCGGCTTCTTAAGTTTCGAGGTGGTTGTGGAACCTTGTTATCCCTTAGTCGCCTCTTACGACACCCACGGGAAGAGAGGGGGTGGCTAAATTCTTTAGTGCCGTAGCCACACAGCAAACATCAAAAAAACATAAACGCTATAACATCATGCTATAAGTCTTAAAATGATAATCACATAAAAACCTTGATTTGATGCTACAAGAAATAATTTATAAATGATTATTTTTAAGCAATGTAAAAATGTATTCGCAGGATAATTTCCAATAATTTTGTTAAATAAAATTAACATTATATTATTCTTATAATTTATTTTAAAATAAGTAACGGAAATGAATAAATTGTGCAAGCAATATTTCAACAGAGTATAGCTTCTGTTTTTAAATAATCGAAATGTTAAGAAAGGTAAAGGGACACGGAAGTTAAATCCTCTTTGACTTTAAGCAACGATAAAATTGGACAACATAATGTTAGCCGTTCTGAAGTTCACATAACCCTTTTCTTATTCATAGACTGTGAGAAAAATTTATCGAGGAAAAAAGGTTCGAGATAAAAGCGTTTGAAGATAATGGTAAGTGCTACCAATTTCGTGAAGTGCATATAGCGATTCTAATAATTTTAATTTTTTTTCTATAGAGCGGAAGCTCAATTTAATATGTGATCTACAAATTGTAGTGGTGTTTTACTTTTTATATGAACTTTATTAATTCGAGTTAGTAGTTTAGTGTCGCTGTTTGCTGAGTTTCTTGTTGTTTGAAAAGTATAGAGCTAGTAACTCAATTTTAGCTTTAAGAAATGAAACTAAGACTTATACGACGGGAGAAGCCTGTTTATAAAAACTATCAAGTGATTAGATGATCACTCTATCTTCTGATATTTCAATAATATGTCACTGTTTTAACATTCTGCTCAATTTATTTATTAAGGTTGACCGACGCGTTGGCGCAACGGTCACAGCACTGGCTGTAGCAGTGACCGTTGCGGGTTCGATCCCCGCTCACGACAGACATTTGTATTGGCCATATAGATGTTTGTCGTGGTCTGGGCGTTTATGCTTGTGTATTGTGTGTGTTTCCGGACCCCGGGGAAAATTCTACTGAGGGCCGTTGAGTGTGAAGGTATTTATTTATTTATAATTATTAAGGTGCTTTATATTAATTACTTCATAATTGATAGAGCTTTAGACCTGCAAATGTGGTACTTATTAATTCAGTCAATCTTTTGTTAAAAACAATCAAAACTGAACAAATAGCTTTATTAAAAGCCTATATTTATCTGAACACTTGGAAACCTTACACTTATTACATTTATTGAATTCTCTTTTATTTATTATTTGAAACCCGATTCATCTAAATCTTCACTGAAGAACTAAATCCTTTAAGAGCTAAATTGTCGTCGAAAAGGTGAATATAATAGGAATGTCTTGAAAAATAACCTTGAAGATACGAGGCTTTAAAACTGTCATCATCTACGATATAAATGACTGGAACATATTATGGTGAAATCAGGGGTGCGAAATGCTTAGCAATCCGATAAATCAAAAGTTCTTTAACAATTACATGGAGTGTCAACATCTTACATACAAATATTGTTTGTAAATTATTATCCTTATTGTTAATAGTTTTTAGTTTTGCTTTTGACAAAATATAACATTCTTCTCATTCTCAACGTATGTTGGTGACAAATCTGAACCATCTTGAAGTCAAGGGTGCGAAATGCCTAAAATTTCAATAAGTCAAACGTTCTTTACAAATACAATGAAGTTTTCATATTATATCGAAAACAATTTTAGTTTTGCTTTCGACGATGATTATTATTACACATTATTCTCTCAAATTTATAAAATCACATAAATGTGTAGTATGTATGTCAGTGATAACCCTGAGCGACCATTTTGAAGGGTTCGAAGCACTTAAAAATATTGTTTGTAGCTTTTAGTTTTGCTTTCAACGAAAATAACATTATTATCCTTAATTTATAAAATCACACAAATTAATGGAATGTATGTTGGTGACAGCCCTGAGTGTTCATCTGTCTGTGAAGTTAGGGGTGCGAAACAATTAAAAATCCGATACGACGGGGGTCCTTTAAAAATGAAATGTAGTTTTCACACCTCTAATACACATATTGTTCGTAGTTTTCACTTTTGCTTGTAGATAATTACGTAATGCTTCATTTATACAATTATGTTAGAACAAACGTCGTGTGAAATTTTATAGTTTGTTTAACACTTACTTTATAAATACACTCTATATCTCACACTAATACCACACGATAAATTTAAAGCCTCTTTAACTATCTTGACGTAACCCTTTGCCGACTAGCTATCAGGTGATAAATGTACGTCTATACATATTTCGAAAGGATAATTAATTGCCTTACATCGCTAAAATATTAGATTAAATATAGTATTATACATATAATACTACCATCCCACTGCGGGTTAACACCTGCGTGACCTTGCTCTTATTTTAATTTAATTTTTGACAGTTCCGTATTCTTATATTTAAATATAGCCTGTGTCGAAATGTGTACACTAGTTTTTGAGTTTACCAAACAAAAAGTAAGGTAATATTAAGACAGACTTATTAGTAATACGTATCATCATTATTGTCAACCGATAGACGTCCACTGCTGGACATAGGTCTCTGCAAGATCTTCCACCTTTCGAGATCTAGTGCTGTCAGTGACTGCAAGCGACCCGTTTGACATCATCTTTCCACTTAGTGGGAGGTCTTCTAACTCTGCATTTACTAGTGCGAGGTTACCATTCAAACACCTTGGGACCAGAACGTCCATCGATCTTTCGAACTATGTGTCCTGCTCATTGCTACTTTAGCTTTGCGATCCAACTATATCGGTGGCTTTGGTTCTTCTACACATCTCGTCATTCCTGATTTGATCGCGTAAAGAGACTTCAAGCATAGCTCTCTCTATTGTCCACTGAGTGACCCTGAGCCTTCTTTTGAGGCTCATAGTTAGTGACTACGTTTTAGCTCCGTATGTCATCACTATTTTCAATTACCTTGGTCTTCGGGCACTGAGGAAGACTGGGAAAAAGACATTTCGGAGTATCCCGAACGCTGTCCAGCCGAATTGGTTTTGCCGAAATGACTAAATGAATTATTTTTTTTTTTATCTGGGAAACATACAATTTTATATTATTACATTATTATATTATGACTAGTTACAATAACTGAAATCAATAAAGTTTCCACTATTAGCTATATATATATATACTAGCGACCCGCTCCAGCTTCGCACGGGTATAAAATATAATTATAGCCTATGTCATTCACTGAAAAAATGATTAAAATTGATCCAGTAGTTTTGATTTATTCATTACTGCCCGTGGCCCGCACGCGTTAACTTAGAGTAAAAGCCGGCCGGAACCGCCGCAAACGCTACGTACCGCGATTTTTAAATCTGTAATATCTTCGAAAATATTCATTTAAATCATATGCTGTAAAGCGCCATATAGATCTATATTAAATAAAAAACATATTTAAGGTATTTAATTGGATAAGGATTAATGCTGTATTGGTTAAAATCGCTTCGAAAATTAGCCATTATTTGTCGTAAAAAGTAAATGACAAAAAAATGTTATTGTGGGATATCCATAAGAGATAGGTATATACCATCGCGGAGTTTTCTGTAGACCTTTTTAATGTGTACAATACTTAGTACATTATTTTGATAAATCTCGTAGGGTTCAGCCTGCGTTTGCAATTTAAGCGAAAAAAATAATAATTATTTACGACATAACATTAGAAAACTCAAAAATAACAGTATTTCTCTACTATTTAATGAATGTTATTATTCATATAAACCTTCCTCTTGAATCAATCTATCTATTAAAAAGAACCGCATCAAAATCCGTTGCGTAGTTTTAAAGATTTAAGCGTACATACATTTGCAGGGACAGAAAAAGCGACTTTGTTTTATACTATGTAGTGATATATATATTATAAATGATTGACTTCAAAAATTTATAAATAACTAAAAATATAAAAGAGTTAAAACCCTATCTGCTATTTATTGGCATAACATAAGCCTTTTTTGTAATGTTCAATTTACTATACCCTTTCGATCAGACCTTTACACGATACATGAATTATAAGTGATGGCAGATAAAACACGTATTTTAAATAAGAATATACTAGTCCTCAGAGGCTGTACATGAATTCACGGCTCGTAGGGTACACGTGCAAATACCAGAATTATTATGTATTCATATTTTGATACATTTTCTAACCGAAAACATTTTTTTAGATATATACTTATATGTATATATATTAATAGCTATGTTGTTTAAATCATTTAGTTTTATTTTGTAATTGTATTATGATTTCTTTTCTCTTGATGATTATAATTATATTCAAAATAGCGACGACGCGGGCGATAGCAAGACGTATATTTGTGCCCTCAAATACACGTCTATCATTAGTTGTTCAGATCTCTCAGGCGTCTCTTTTCTAAATATAGAAATTTAATTTACAGTAGCGTTCTAAGCTAAAGCTTTTACTATAATTACAGAAGAGATTTCTATTCCACAATATAAATACTAAAAACATTTCTAAACGTTGGCATTCAATGACTCAATTTTGTGAAAACGTTCATGTACTCTTGTCAAATTTAAAAGAAAACGAATTTCCGCTAAAAGCTGGTGCATGTTCTATCTGAACTTTGTATTATTTCGCTGGAATATTTTTCGGTATTGGTTTTGAGAAAAAGAAATATGGTTTGATAAATTCAAAAGTTAAACATAATAAAAGCATTAAAATGTTTAAGACTTCTGATCTTATTTGTTTTTAATTCTTAATGTTACTTATTTGCGTCTAATTTTTGTTTGAATAAAAACACTGAGTTCCTTTTAAAATGTTTCAATATTTTCTCTTTATAATCTTCTTATAATAGACTGCAGATTGTTTCGTAAGCTAGAATCAATGCCCCTTATTAGATCAATGTCAGTGTTAAGAAAGGGAAGTTTACTAAATCGTATTATCAATTAGGGAGTTTGGTCCTCAGAGAATTCTGAAGGCTTATTATTATCAAACATCCAAATATCAATCAAATTACTAAAACAGGCAAGAACAAAAATAGTGATACCATCGCATTCAGTTTCTATCTCGCTGATATACTGGCTGGTAGAAACCAGTAGCAGTCAATTGTGCATTTATGTTAACATAGTTTTGTATATATAAAATAGTTATCAAAATCGATTCAGTAGTCTTTAAAAACAACTTTCAGAACTGTAATGATAGTAAAAATTATCTACTGGTGCTTAAAAACACGTTAACAAAGCATTTAGTTATATTTTATTTAGCCACTTACTTGAACTATTAAAAAAATTGGATCTGTGTGAAGATTTCGTCTTAAAACAACGAAATTCAAGAAATAGATACTAAAATGGTAAGAATGTGAACACGTACAAGGTATTATTGTATGATCTGAAATGAGTGAAGAATGAGTTTCAAAACTGAAGACTAATTTAACAAGTATCTTTTCCTTAATATTATAACAAGCTAAAATCCCCAGTGCTATTTGAGGGGTCTGAAAATTATTTTATATATTATGCTTTATAAGATATCTATATAACATATAGATCACAGCAAAATAATACTGTTTTCAAGCAGTATTGTGTTCCTGTTGGTGAGTAAGGTGACCAGAGCTCCTGGGGGGATTGGGGATTGGGTCGGCAACGCGCTTGCGATGCTTCTGGTGTTGCAGGTGTCTATAGGCAACGGTAATCGCTTACCATCAGGTGAGCCGTAAGCTTGTTTGCCGACCTAGTGACATATAAAAAAAAAAAGAAACGAAAACAAATTAATATTTTTTATTAAATTTCTAGCTTTAAGATGTTTTTAATATTTTCTTTAGCTCATTAAAGTTTAGTACATAGTGCCTGAAAATTCAGTTTTTCTAGCTCTTATTTTTTTAGTAACACTCTCAGTTTATTTTCACTAGTTTTAAAGACAAAATCTTAAATATTATTAATATCTCGTGTCACAATGTTAGTTACTATAACTCCTCTGAAACGGCTGGACTGATTTTTTATGATTTTTTTTTGTGCATATTGGGTAGGTCTGAGAATCGGTTAACATCTATTTTTCACAACTCTAAATTACAGGAGTGTTTAAGGGGTTTAATAATAAATACTATGGCAAAAAAAACGTTTGCTAGGTCAACTAGTATACTATAAAATTATACAATACAAAAAACTGTCATAGTAGTGTTGTATAAATCATTCATGAAGCTCTGGACTAAAGCCTCGATAAATGAAAAGTAACACGACGTCTGGACACTCCGCAGATAGCACATAGCTCTATCGGCAGTCAATAAAAATTCTGTCGCAATAAAATATCAATTCTATTCGAACAAAACAAAAGTTACGCCGACATTAAACAATTTCCCAAGAGATGGTTACAAAGTTAATCATTCGCAACGAGGGAAATCATCCAAATAATAACATAGTCACATAAGCCTCGGAATGGAATGGAGCTTTGATCGAATACACTAAATCATTCATTCAGCGATGCATTAAAGTTTGATAGAAATATCTTTGTAACTGAAGTCAGTCAGTCATTCAGACTGAAGAATTATATGATAATATCAGTAACGACATGACATGACTTTTCGAGTGTAATAGTGACTAGTTTCGATTGTAGGGAGTAATAAAAGAATTGTTTTCCATTTGACGCTAATATTTGTATTACGTAAATATTGGTTTCTGTTTTTGGTTAAAGGTCGCTTTTTCTACAGTCTTCAAAAGTCTGTTGAGGATGTAATATTAACTGCATCCATTAATCTCCTCCGTGTCTTTTATATTAGAAATGTCATTGACGAAATTATTCGTGCTATTTCGGCACGGTTGGAAGCCATAAATATGAAGAAATTATTGAAATATTTGTATCTCATCTGAATTTTTATTTTCTAGAGCAATTTTCGTAGAACGTCGTTTTGTTAACTAAGGTAGAGCACAGCAGGAATTTCCTGCTCAAAATATGGAGCAGCCCGACTGGGGTAGTACCTCGACCTTACAGAAGATCACAGCAAAATAATACTGTTTTCAAGCAGTATTGTGTTCCTGTTGGTGAGTAAGGTGACCAGAGCTCCTGGGGGGCTTGGGGATTGGGTCGGCAACACGCTTGCGATGCTTCTGGTGTTGCAGGTGTCTATAAGCTACGGTAATCGCTTACCATCAGGTGAGCCGTACGCTTGTTTGCCGACCTAGTAACCGGTGGTAGTGGAACTGTGTTATCCCTTAGTCACCTCTTACGACAGCCACGGGAAGAGAAGGGGTGGCTATGTTCTTTAATGCCGTAACAACACAGCTTAAAGAGACAATACTAATACGTGAAGCAAAAACTTTGTACCCTTTTTATGAAAATTGTGTGGACGGAGGAGTATGAAATTTTGCACATTTATAGAGAATATAGAAAATGAGTGCAGAATGCTAATTACTTTAATTTATAATTATCTATAAAAAAAAAAAAATTAAATCGATATCAAAAACATTACACACACTACCATGTATTTGACACACACTGCTTGTGTACACTCTTTTGTTTTGGACCACTGGAAAACATTAAAACACAAAAAAAAACTTTAACACTCTTATTCTCTAAATATATTTAGTATCATAATCATATATATTGTTTATATATATAAATACACATCGTCATATTAAGGTACTGATACACTTTTTATCAGTCGACAAAAATTGCATATTTTGACTTGTCGACCAATCCGACAATTCCAAATCTTTAATTCTACATCATTACATAGTATAAAACAAAATCGCTTCCCACTGTCTATATGCTTAGATCTTTAAAATTACGCAACGGATTTAATGCGGTTTTCTTTAGTAAATAAAGTGATTCCAGAGGAAGGTTTATATGTATAATACACGCAAAATATAGTAGAGGAACACTGATAGTTTTGGGAACTGTGCGAAGCCGCGAAGGGTCACTAGTATAATTATATATTTTAAACCATTAAGTTTCAGGTCAAAACTTCCAGTTTCCAGATAACGGTATGATGCCGTAAATCTATATACTAGTCCAGAAACAGTCGCATATATAACATAATAATAAAAAAAAATGTTTCTACATTTAAAATTCATTTAAAATAAAATATCGGTTGAGCGAACACACGCCTATCGGGCTAATGATTTTCGCAGATACGACAATTAATCGAAAATGAACGATTTTAATACGACTTTTGTAAAAGCGAAAAAGTTTACATGGAATGCATTCACTTTATAACAAATTTTTATAGTTTATACCGAAATAATTGGGAAGAGTATATAGGTTATGTGTTCTCAGTAAAAAATATGTTGAGAAATATTTTGTATTTGGCTGTTAATGTAAAATAGCCCTAAAAATCACTATTGTCAAAGATTAAAAAAAAACTTCAGCTCACTCGGTGCTTTAGACAACACGATTGAAGTAAGACTTCTTAAGCTCCTACAGTAATATACGAAACGTAACTCTCTCTTTCTATCTTAACTAACTTATATCTTTCAACTTCCGTCCGCTTCGCCTGATCACACTTTTCGTAACGCTCTTGTCATGCATTCAAGAGCTTACATCACTAGTCAAACGTGTGTAAAGGAGTTTTAACTCAAAAACTTTTATCGTTACAGTAAATGTAACTGTTAGTTGTAGCTAGATTTTATAAAGTTCTATTTATTCAAGTAAAAGTGTGTTATTCCGGGATATAAATGTACATTAAATAACCTTCATCTGAAATTCCGGATAAAGCTGACATCTTAATCGTGCTCGAAGCGTTGCCTGCCTCGAGAAAAGAGGATAAAATTTGGTTATTAAAAATTATACAGCTACTTATACTGTTAAGATATACGCAACGGGATTTATTTTGACGTAAAAAGTCGACAGACTTTTTTATTAAAGAGCATTCGAAATTAAATTTACAATACGATCTATAAAATTAATCAGTATGGTTTATAATAGGATCATCGATCATTACGTCACACATTACGCGGTCGACGAAGTGTGACATTATGTGACAAGGGGTGGCGAAGGGACCAAAATTTTATAATATCACATATATAAATATCACATACAATTAAATTTCTTACAAAATACATTTATCAATAAAGTTTCCACTAACAATAATAAAGAGACATGTCATTTGAAAAGTCGAAATTTTAAATTAATTAATAGAATACAAATTTAATTAACTATCAAAAAGAGAAGAACAAAATCAGTTAGATATTTTAAAGAAATATGTGATTAAAAAAAATACGAGATATTTTTGTAATTAAGAGATGATTTTCGCACTACAAATCTATTGAGAAATGACTATAAAAAATTAAAGAAAAGCTTAAATTGTTTTCATAAATTCTCGTACTCGTTTGACTAAGGGTGATTTTATTGAAATAATAAATCAAATGGAAATAAAAACAATGTGAAACTGACATATAAAATGGAAAAATATGTGACGTCACACTATGCAGTGTTAAAATAAATCATCAATATAATAAATGTGGCCAACTGTGACAAGGACTAAGGAAGGTAATTTATGGATAGCCCCTAAACATAATACTTAGTCTAGATGCTGTGCATCTTGCTGTGCAAATTTTTCGTTAATCACAGTAGGGTATGGGTATATATCCCAGAGCCTGCAGTGTGACAACGTGGTGGATTTAGCTCCGATCCTTCTCCTACATGGAGGCCTATGCCAAGCAGTGGAAGGCTACAGACTGGATATTGTCGTAAAATAATAAAATAAGATATTGTAACTTTGTTTAAATATCTATTGTTACTTCTTTTTGAGTCTTTATTTTTATTTTTTATATATATTTTAGTCAGATATTTGGAAATTTAAAATGTGTCATAGACTTCTAATAGTCAAAGCACTTTTTTCACCTATTCGGTTGAAGGTCAAGTCTGTCAACTTTAAATTCAAATCATGATAGCTAATTCAAGCGGTCTATTTTAAGTAAATTTTCTATTTACAAACCATATTTAGTCCACATTTTTCTGAGTATATGATAATAAGTTGTAACATTTAAAAATCAGTATTAAAAAGTTTCTCTAATGTACTCTTGTTCTAACTAAATTTTTATTATTTTTTTTTTATGTCAGATTTACAATAGGTCAGACTGCACACAACTAAGCGCATAAAAATATCACTCATACTTTAAAACTGTTCAGATTACCGTTAGTATGTCTTTATTATAGTTAATATCAACTTTTAAGACTGTCCTATAAACCGGTTTGAAGCGGTTATGGGGTAATACAAGAAAAATGATTTAAGTTTTACGGCTTTCCTGTATTTTATGGCGATATCTCAACTCATTTACTAGTTTGATCATGTCAACCTAGAATACTTTTGTGGACAATATAAAAGTATCTTATTACTGTTATGACCATAATATTATTATCGAAAGAAAACGTTACCTTATCACTAGCAGAGTTACAGAACTTCGTGAATATATTGCTTGCTTAATTTTTAATTTTTTTATTAACTCTTTCCTGATAACAGCAATAGAAAAAACGAGTGTACTTTAGAACGCACGACTGAAGTAAAACTTCTATAGCTCCTACAGTAATTTATGAAACGTAACTCTCTCTGCCGTTTGGTTACGGCAGTAAAGAATAAAGCCACCCCCTCTCTTTCCGTGGATATCGTAAGAGGCGACTAAGAGATAACACAGTTCCACTACCATCTTGGAACTTAAAGAGCCGACCGATGGCGGGATAATCGTCCAACTGTTGGCTTTAAAATACACAGGCCGAAGACGGATAGCAACGTCTTCGGTGCGATAAAGCTAGCCCTGCGGTCACCAACACGCCTACCCCTTTTTTGATATCGCAGGGTAACCCATTTACGGGTATACCCCTGCGGGAGCCTTCAGCCGCTTTAATTGGAGGATCCAGGATCTGCAGGCAACAGGATCCCTCCAGCGACAGGCTGACCTCGGCGAAAAGACCAGACTTCTCCTCCATGGGGACTGTCCGGCTCACCTCTGAACAATCCCGACGACGCCATGTCTAGCAGGACCGAGTTCCTATCCCGGCCCGACATGGGCACAGGGGCGTTACTGGAAACGCATTAAGTAGCGCCCCCTACGCACCCCCGTTCGTCGCCTGCGGATGGAGACCTCGTCGGCGGCCCTCTCTCTCATCCGCTCGTTGTTCTCCTTCTGGGACATTACTGTCTCGCAGAAGGAGACCATTGCCTTCCAGGACTCGTCATCGCCGAGCATTGCGGTGATAACGCTCGGCAGTGACAAGTCCCCCCCGAGGACCAACACGCCTACCCAGCGTGGTGACTATGGGCAAAACACACGAGTTCACGCCATTTTTAGTGCGAACTTGTGGAGGCCTGTGTCCAGCAGTGGACTGCGATAGGCTGAAGTGAACCCTCTCTCTTTCTATCTTCATTAGCTTATATATATATCTTTCTCTCAACTTCCGTTCGCCTTGCCCGATCACACTTTACGTAACGCTCTCGTCACGCATTCACCAGTTCACTCCCCAAGCTAAGCGTGCGTAAAGAAGTTTTACTGCAAAATAATTATACAATTCGGCGCAATCGTTCGGCAACTACGCGCGTACATACATTTTGGAGATTAATTTTAATTTATGTAAACTCCTTAAAGATACCACAGTACCATCCTTTCTGCTTATCAAACTCGTTTATTAAGTATTTTTAGTGGTAAAAGGAACCCGTACGTAAAGTATTGATACAGATGTCCAAGCTGCTCAGATTGTTCATGTGACAACTGCGTCTGGAACTTATAATTTTAGTAGGTATATATATAAATTACGCGTCACGTTGTTTGTCCACAATGGACTCCTAAACTACTTAACCGATTTTAATCAATTTTGCACACCGTGTGCAGTTTGATTCAACTTGAAGATAGACAATGAGAATGATGAGAGAATTAGAAAGATATATTTTATTTCGATATAAATAATTATTATATTCATAAAAAAAATGGGGGTACGTAGTTCGCAGGCCAGCTAGTTAGACTGTAAAATATATATCAACCATTATTACTATATACGTATATGAAACAAAGCAGTAAGTAACTATAATAGTCAAGTGAAACCAAACAGGACATCTTCAATTAAATACTACATTAAAACTGAAATACGAAATTATATTTTAATTTATATTAAAAATTTTAGTTACTGATAAATCGTAAAACGTATTTTAATAATAATTTCAATTTATACAACAATCAACGTTTAACCTGTTTCATTATTACTGACAATTGTTTTTATTTCGGTTTTAAATATAAAGGGCAATTTATTTTTTAAAACGATGATTTTTTTTTAAATATCTGTTACGTTCAACATTTTCTTCTCAACATTACCTTAATTACACAATATTAAAATACTCATTAGAATAAATGGAGTAACAAAAAGCATAATTCAAAAGATTTTACTCCGACAATCTTAATGTAGCATCATAACCATCCAACGGCTAGCTTTGAAATACACAGGTCGAAGACGGGCAGCAGCGTCTTTGGTGCGACAAAGACAGCCCAGCGGTCACCAACCCGCTTGCCCAGCGTGGTGACTATAAGCAACACACATGAGCTCACGCCATTTTTGGTGCAAACTTGTGGAGGCTTTTTTTCAGCAGTGGTGCAATATGCTGAAGTGATGAGCATCATAAATATCCTTTCATCTTGTTTTCTACCAGAATTACTAGGATGGTACAGACGAACAGGTAGTGACATAGGATATTTACTTTTTAATAACTTACTTAAGGCAGCAATGCATTTGTGGCTGCTGTAATGCTAAAAGTGTCATTAGGCTTCGGAAATTAAGTAACGTGGGACTCTTTTTTGGACAAAGTGAAAATCAGCATGACAAACTATCACCTGAAGCACGAAAAGGGTCACAAATGCTTTCTTGAATAAAGGGATATTAAGGATTGAAGAAGAAGAGTAAGAAAGAAACATAGTCTTCTAGCTTTTTCACAATAGTTTTCTTAGTGTGGTACCACTAGTTAACCAAACATGTCCTGCCTGAGTAGTGGTGCTTTTTTTCCTTATTTTATCAGTAAAATACATCTCCTGAACTTCATCAACGTTTATACTTAAATCCACATGATAAACCCAAACGTACGAAATATATATAGGCGTAATATAATATTTACCAAAGCTTTGATACGGACGCTCACACCAGGTGACAAGTTTCGCTATCAAATACTCAATAGATACACCACTACATTCATAAGCCGAACAAATTCGGTTATTTCCTGTTATATTCGGTTCAGAGTCATAATATATGTATAACCCGGTTTTTTTTTTTGCGTGGAACCATCAAACCGGTTGATTTACGATTATTGTAGTCAGTGCTTGGTACTGGCGGACACGAGTATAACTAACGTGGATATTGTCTTCAAATATACGCACCGTTATTAAGAATAATTTTATTGTTATCTTTATTTGAATGACATTCTATTTGTATTTAAAAAGAAAAGTGATGAAAATGAAAATAAAATTGAGATGTTAGACGTTAAAGTTTACAAATAGAAGCAACTGTTTATGTATTAATGAGGTATTTTCATAATGTAACAATTATGTATAAAAACTTAATCCTTTATTTGTTTTCTCTTTGCTTTATCCGTAATTTATAGTCTTAACTGAATAGTCTTGATACTTAAATCGTAACCTTAAAACTGAAAGTTCAAAAGTATACCTATACACTCATCTTAATCAAATAATTATAGCAAAAACTAGTGTCTTACGCTAAATCAAACTCTAAAGCAAATATTTATAATCCTTAAAAATAAAAAAACGTTTGTGTGCAATTCACAGACGGCAGAAGTCGAAGTTCTGAGTAGTCCTTAGAAAGGTATGTTGGTGCGGTTTGTTCTATCGACGATGATCATAGTCTCGTGAAAAAGGTCGTGAGCGCCATGAAAAACGCGTCGCTTACGCGTTTCGAGCAGTAATGTATTTCATCTCATTCTCTCCTATACATTTATGTGATTGTTTTTTTATCGTAAGGCGATTCTAAAGGTTTCACTTCAAAAAAAAAAAGTCCCAAAACTAGACAACGAAGAGACGTTTACATCTACTGTAATTCTATTATCCTATGTTATATTATATACTAAACCAGGGATTTTATCGAACTGTATTTCGCCAACCTAGACAAGGGGAAAGACCTTGTATATAACCACAACTGCGACCAATTCATCAGTCTACTTGGCAACGGTTCTCAAAACGCTTTCCCGCCTAATCCATCATCGCCATTTGCACACATTTTTGTGGTAACAGAATTATGGTAATCCAATATACTGTGGATTAATCAAACAAGATAATTAATTATAAATTAGTAATTAGTGAGTTCGTAGTAACATAAATTTAAAGTTTTTATTAAAAAAAATTATAGATAAAGCTTATTACTCGGTGCAGAATTACATTGTTGATAAAGATGTGTGGACTTAGTGACGCTGTATTTTATGCAACATGTTACTAATTTTGTACTAAAACACAGTTTATATATTATTTTTCAAAAGAGTAACTACGGAGTTTCTTGCAGATTCTTCTCTGTAAAATCTACATTCCGAATCGGTGGTAGCTTTACTTCTACAAATTTAATTTATTTTTAAAGTTTTAATTTTAAAATGACGAATCGAAATTGCTCTTGGAGCCTATTTGAATAAAGCTGTTTTTGATTTTTTTTTGATTTGGTTTTTTTATGGAACATGGACATAGCCCACAGAATTAGCAAGTTGAAGTGGCAGTGGGTTGGTCATCTGTGTCGCAGGACCGATGGCCGTTGGAGTAGACAGTTCCTGGAGTGGAGACAGCGTCTTCGCAAACGCAGTGTGGGACGTCCTCCGGCCCTTTGGACCGACGATCTACGTAAGATTGCCGGTGTAGGCTGGATGAGGATTGCGGAAAACTGGGATGTCTGGCGCAAACTTGGGGAGGCCTATGTCCAGTCAGGGCTGCCATAGACTGAAAGGAAAATATGAATATATTTTTTTTCCGACAATGATAAAAAATCAAAAATAAAAAAAAATAATTAAAAAATAATAATGATAAAATATAAATAATATTTTTCGATTTTACATACATTATTAAATAAAAAATAACGAGTGCAATTAGAAAAAAGAAAAGAAAAAATTATAATCGATCGAGGATTTGAACCGTGGTCTTTTCGGTGGTTTTTACATCTTTATTGACAGTGCGAAATTTACCTTCGATATATGCACTGCTCGTTCCCCGTAGGTGATAGCGTGATAATATGTAGCCTATATGTTGACCCGACTTCTTAATAATATTCGTGTCAAATTTGAAGTAAATCCATGCAGTACTTTTTGAGTTTATCCCGGACATACATACAAACAAACAGACAAAAATTCTAAAAACTAAATTTTTGGCTTCGGTATCGATTGTAGATCACACCACAAGTATTCTTTTAAAAAAATATTTAATGTACAGTTTTGACTTTTCTACCAATTTATTATATGTATAGAAGATCTTCCAGTATTGAATATTTAAATTTAAATATGATATGATTTTTAAAATGACTGAATTAGTCATTTTTTCATTTCGTCTGACGCAGTTTGACTTCATTTTTGTGACTCGAAATTTTGATTATAAATACGTTTTAATACCGCGTGACTTGGTGACACGCATAATGTTATATGGGCAATCAAAAGAACGTATAATATTATATGCGTTCGTGTATGAGGATTTAAGGTTAAGTTATTTATTTCTTCTAAGTAGGAAAATTATTGCACGGTATCCATTTATTGTTTTCGTGTGTGTAACTGTGTAAATAATTACAAGAAAATATAAGCTAAGAATTTTATGTCTACAAAGAAGGAAGCGATTCTCAATTCGATTGTATTTTTTTAATTGTGTTACCTCGATTTTGATGATTTTTTTTTTAATCAAAAGGTGGTGCGTATTATGTGGTCGCATTTAAATCTAAATTGAGATCTAAGAAGTACTTTTTGAGTTTTATCTAATAATACATTTTTACTACTTAATATATATTTTTAATAATATTAAACACGGCAAGTAACAAAAACGTGATAGCGATGACAATAGAGTCGGTTCCGAATTTGAAATAAATCCTCACTGTATTGTATTTCGAAAGCACATTCATAAGGCTGACTGTCCATTATTTCGAGATATATATAGCGCAATGTCATACGTAACATTAAAAACCAATTTAAACTTTTTTTTTGTCTATTGCGTTAATGGTCGCGGGTTTGATCTCCGCTCACGAATACCATTAATTTGTAATGGTTACAAAAATGTTTACCGTGATCAGAGCGTATGCGCTTGTGTATTGTGTTTCCAGAGCCCCGATACCGCGCCGTTGAATTTCATGAGTTTATTATGTTTATTTATTATTGAATAATGTAAAAATCTTTATATGAAAGCAAAGAAGTAAAAGCTAACTAAAAATCAAAATAAAAACTGTAACTTTATAGATTCAACACTATTCAGACAAAAATTATTAATTTATATTATTTCTAATAGTTTTTACTATGCCATTTTATTGTTACTTAAAATTAATTAAAAAATAATAACTTAAAATAATCGTGATATTTAGTGAAGCCAGCGTAACTTACTTTTTGTTATAATCGATTATAAAGGAAATATTTTACTATTGAATTTTGGTCAAATAGTAAAATATTTCCTTTATAATCGATTTAAAAACAAATTAATATCACACTTCTTCTCTTTTAGAACATTTCACACTAAGGTCAGGTTTCAAAATATAAATTGAAATTCTACCCACAGTAAGGTAATAAATACTAAATAACGCTATATAGCGCTACAAATCCAATGGATGGTTCATATTAGTCTGTAACTATTTATGACAAATCAATAAAAAGACGACACGCTATTTCGTAATACCTATATGTGACTTCCCATTATATTTCATAAAGAATGTTTGAAATACTTGATCGAAAAAGTACTATGACTTTTAAGATACAATACAAGGAGACAAATCCGATTTCCATTAATATTGACATGTAATACCAAATTCGTAGTCGAAAAAATACTTAATTTATTATTATGTAAATATATATATATCTCAATGTATTTATGTATGTGTATGTATATATTATGTATGTGTACGTATATATGTATGTATGTGTTTATGTGTATTATATATTATATACTAAAATATTTACTTATTTATATGTCTTTTGTTTCTCTTTTAATAATTATGTGAGTCTATCATATCGTAGTTTTTGTCTCTTTATTATTGATTTTTCCTCCTTAATTTGTAACCACACCTCTAACCGCTGCTACTATATCGTGTCCAGTACCCAAAGGTTATCTGGAAAAAATCGCTATTTAGCGATAAGATCGCCTTTGTACATCTTGTATTGTATCTTTCTTTATTTGTCTGTATTTTGATGTACATTAAGAATAAACAAATAAATAAATAATTTAATATGCCTTGTTATGGGAAACAACAACCAGTAATAAAATGAGAATATCGTTAACGTGATTGAATTCAATGACATATAAATTACTAGGAATATAACAAGTCATCAGATGTCGCTCTCGATCTCGCGGAACATGAAGATTGCCAGCTTTCTAAAAAAATCGTTACACCCAGTAAAAAAATTGTGAGATAACACGCGTAAAAGTACATTTAAATTGAGAACCTTCTCTTTTTTATAAAGTCAGTTAAAAATACTTTGTTTTGACAAGTTTGTTTGAATATTACGTTTAAAAACAATTATCTTGTTCCTATTGATTATTTTTACTTTGATGTATATTGGTATTGAATTCCTCTGTAATTAATTCAATTTATAATTATAGGACTTTAAGCTTGAATGTCAAGAATTTGGGAGTAACTCTAGATCAGTTTCTCTCCTGGTCACCTCAACTAACTGAACTTAGTAGAAAGTTATTCGCAGCCGTCGGGTCACTTCGTCGTCTTCAGTTCTTTCTTCCTTTGCCTACTAAAATTGCACTAGCCCAATCACTCCTTTTACCGATTCTTGACTATGCAGATGCATGTTTCTTAGATCTTACAGAGGAGCAACTGAATAAGCTTGAGCGACTCCAGAATCTTTGTATAAGGTTCGTATTTGGGCTTCGCAAATACGACCACGTCTCCAATTTCCGCAAGAAACTCAAGTGGCTCCCGATTCGTTTTCGTAGGAATACTCATGTACTTTCCCTACTTTACTGTGTACTTTTCAATCCTGATACCCCTCAATATCTTAAAGAACGGTTCACGTATCTTTGCAATTCTCATGAGCGATCCCTTAGATCTGATTCCAATTTACTTCTAAAAGTTCCTTCCCATAAATCCTCCTTCTACTCTAATTAATTCACTGCTAAAGCTGTCCGCCTTTGGAATTCTCTTCCGCTTTCAATAAGACGTGCTTCTACTCCAGCCTGTTTTAAGCAACGTCTAAAGAAGTACTATATGTCCCTTAACATATAATAATATTCAGATTTTAACATGCATATTTTATATTATCAATATATATTTTACATTTATACACGTATATTAATACTATTTTGATTATTTATGTATGGATATTTGTATTTATATGTGTATTTGTATGAATTAATGAATCTATCATACACTATTTTTATTCATCCTTAAGAATATTGTACACTTCCCATCCGTCACTACTATATCATGTCCTGTGCCCAAAGGTTATCTGGAAGAAATCGCTCTTCAGCGATAAGATCGCCTTTGTACATCTTTTATTTTGTAATTAATACTGTTTGTTTATATTTTGGTGTACAATAAAGAATATATTATTATTATTATTAACTATTGGTCTGTTAGAACAAAAAAATAACACTATTTTTTTTTTAATTTGAAAACTTTTAATATTGCTCTTTTTTAATGACTATGAATTCTTTTGATGAAAAATTGATGAAAATGCATTAGAAGAACGCTTGTCTACGAGGATTATATGATATTTTGCAAATTAGATGGCCCTGAGACAACTGTGACAGCAAATAGCAACAAAATAGGTCGTTGTTATTACTGCCTGTCTAATAATAGTCTCAGGACTCGATATAATTGCACTAATTTGTAAGAAAATATAGATTGGTAGTGATCATGCTATTGATATGTTCTGATTACCTTGTTGAAGTAATAAGTGGTAGAACCTAATTTTATCTTAGTTCGTACATAGCGATTCTTAAATATTTAAAAGGTTTTTTAGCTTTATACAGAACTAGGTAATAAAGTTACCTAGTGCAAGTTTTGGTAGCTACCATGATTTATGTTATTTTTTTCAAGGTTGTAATGAATAACTGTTAGTTGGTAATGAAAGTAAATATATTTATAAATTATATATATCAAAAATATTTAGAATTCCTAATGTGTGGGTAACATAAAAATAAAATCGTACATATTAAAAATAAATAATAAATAAATAAATAAATATTTATTTTATTTTCTCTCACACAAAACAAAATACAAATTTCAACATAACGAAACACAATCTGTGTGAGAGACTGGCGACTGTACTAGGAGACCTGTATTACAGATTGCCAGTCCCTCCACATCCGGACCGAATTCGATCAATAAAATTATTAAATATACTCACACTTTAGTGTCATGGTGTATATATGGGTTAGTGTATGTATTTTTTAATGCATGAATGTGTCAGTGTATGTAGTAAATGTGTTAGTGTATGTAGGTCTTAGTATATGTACATGTATGTGTGGTAATGAACATAATATGTGTATACGCGTGTTAGAGTGCTTAGTATTAGCTGAGGACCAGTAACAACTTCTCAGTCCCATTGTAGTCTAGATCTTTAAGCCATTTTACTATAGCTTTTTTACATTCATATTTAGTAAGCGGATATATGTTGATCAACCTGTTTATCTTGTTATATAGATGACAGCCCATAAAACCAAAAAACCTCCTTGAGAAAGCGGTGGACCAACGGGTATCTGAGGTGCAGACTTTATATTTGCATCGTTTGTTGTTATTTAAAAAAGGATCATAGCGAGTCATAGAATGTTGTTTGAGCACTGTGTTTAGTATATATAGTTGGCGAACACTGAGTACGTCAGATAAAAGATAAATATCTTTGGTAGGGTAAAAAAATGGCTTAGAATAACTAACTTTCAATAACGCACGCTGAGCCCTCTCCAGTTTTATAAGATTAGTTTTACAAGCACCTCCCCAGACTGTAATACAATAGCTTAAAACAGATTGGCAGAGGGACTGATACACCATTTTAATGGTCGATTTTTCAGCAATATTACGGAGATTCTTAAAGGTGAAGATAATTTTCCGAGTTCGCGATTGTAGCAGGTCCAAATGGTAGTTAAAATTTAGCGAACTATCAACAACTACACCTAGATACTTAGTGCTGTTGGCAACAGAGATCCTTTGACAGCTACAAGATTCAATCAGAAATAGCATGGTGTCGTCTCCTGTCAAAGGTTTTCATTGTAATATGAAACTTTGAATAGTTACGGGTCTCTGTAAAGAACTCACTATAGACGGCGCCACGGTTCGCTTAAACCGAAAATAAAAATCATCATATCAAAAATTTCGCTCTAGCGGGTACATCGTTCCATAGCTTAATTGGCTAGAGCGCCGACACGGTCAGTCGGAGACGCGGGTTCGAATCCCGCTGGAGCGGTCAATTTTTGATATGATATTCAAAAATATTTATATTTATAAACCTTTGTTTGATAATTTTTTATACATTCGCATCCATACCCAACTTAATTAAATGATAATTCTTTACTGAAAGATCTATTAAAACGCCATTAAAACTTTCCCAAAGACCCCAAAGACCATGAGCGGAAAATACGTGTTACTCATTTTCACGCTGGTATAGGAAGGTTAAATAATAAACTTTCTGAGTTAGAATAACTTTCAAAATAATTTAATAAAAATTATATAGAGACGTACTTATGCGTAACGTTTGCAAGATTTATCTTAATCAGCTTAACACCTGTACGATTTCGGTGAACGTAATCGAGTATAAATAATTTCATATCAGGTTGAATGGAAACACCGTAAATAAATCTCCTTATTTTCCTCAACGAGAAATGCGAAAGAGAAAATCTTACCTAAATACGCGTAGAACACATTATTTCCTAAAACGTGTATATGCGATACATTCTAAGTCGTATTAGGATTTGTTTGGAAGAATCTGAAAACAATTTTGATAAATCGGAGGAGGTTTGTGAAAATATTTGATCCGTAATATTAATGTTATTGCTATTTGCGTGCTGTGTGGCTACGGCACTAAAGAATTTAGCCACCCCCGCTCTTCCCGTGGGTGTCGTAAGAGGCGACTAAGGGATGACAAGGTTCCGCAACCACCTTGGAACTTAAGAAGCCGACCGATGGCGGGATAACCATCCAACTGCTGGCTTCGAAATACACAGGCCGAAGACGGGCAGCAGCGTCTTCGGTGCGACAAAGCCAGTACTGCGGTCACCAACCCGCCTGCCCAGCGTGGTGACTATGGGCAAAACACATGGGTTCACGTTATTTTTGGCGTAAACTTGTGGAGGCCTATGTCCAGCAGTGGACTGTATAGGCTGTAATGATGAATATTAATGTTATTAATAATTTACACGCAGAAGCGATTGAAACTCAGACGAAATTGCGAGGAAAAATTAATAGTAAAATATTTTGTGAAGAAATAAGAGTTATATTTTTTGAGTATTTTTCGAGTATCCGCAACAAACTGTTTATATGAACTCAGGAAAAGTAAGCGTTAATTTTTTAAATATAAATACCGCGACTAGTATTTCATGTGGAGTGCTATGAGAGCGTTTATTTTAAAGCACAGCTTGAAGCGTTTAATCTACAAACATAACGAACATTACATAAATTATCATTTGCTTCTCGTCCATGATAATTAAACTGAGGTATATCACTCTCAAGTAAAAGTTTGAAACTACGAAATATGTATTCAAATCGTAGCACTAACTTTATAGCGATAGTTAATTCTGTGTATTAATTTTTTCTAAAGAATAAAGGTATATTTAGTTTTTTGTCTGTCTACTGATTTTGAAGTCATCTAAAAAGTTTATGGTATATAGATCATACATGTGATATATCTTTTTATAAGTATAGCTATGAAAATTTAGACTACGATTTAAACAAATTGAGCAGAAATTATTACGATAGTGTACTTAAACGAAACGGATCGGATTGTTTAATAATTTGAGTTCCACCCTAATATTGTAATAAAAATAATGTAGCTAATGTTTTCCTCGCGAGACAAACTCGCTATTGTAATAAGTTTTTTTTTTAATACAACTAGGTCGCCAAACTAGCGTAGGTACGGCCCACCTTATGGTAAGCGATTATCGTAGCTTGTAGATGCCTGCATCATCAAAAGCATCGCAAACGCGTTGCCAACTATATTTCCAATTCTTTCCAGGAGCTCTGGTCACCTTAGTCACCAACAGGAACACAACACTGCTCGAAAACAGCATTATCTAGCTGTGATCTTCTGTAAAGTCGAGGCACTGCCCCAGTCGGGTTGCAGGAAATCTGGACGTTATTGCGTACAGAAAACAAATCGACCTCAGTATTCGAATAGATAAATAAATTTTCGACATTTTAAGAAAAAACTACTACTGTCCAGAAGCACACAAAGAACAAAGGCCGACCACGAAAAAACATCATCCTCTATACATTTTTCCTCGAAATGAAATTGAAATTTTCAAGTGTCTACTACGAATTGAAAGATAGAGACATATTATATTAGATTGTGGAACGGACAGCCAGACACCTGAATACTGAGAGAGTTGAGTGTGGTGATCTCTAAACAGTGAAACAAAACTTTTATTTTCGATTAGGATATTTTTGTTCATAATAAACTTTCAAACTACCTTCTTTTATATGAAAAAATAAGCCCAAGTCCAGCAATGGAATGACTCATGATGTATCAAATATCAATCAAAATCAAATAAAAAATAAAGAAATTACGTATTTTTAGTCTCGCTTTTTATTGTATTTTTTTAATTTAAGAATGAAAGAAAATAGTACTGTAACATAACAAAACAAAAAAGTAACTACTAGTTAGTACAAAGAAAAACATAGAAAACGAGTGGTTTGAACTAATAATTATTTTCCTGTTCAGAAACGTGACTCGAGTTACAACGTGTAGATGCTTTCCTTTGAAATAGAAAATTTTAAAGTACCCTAGTTGTCAACACAATTAGATATCAAACGAAAGTCGCGTAGTGTACGAGCCGTGATGAATCCAACGTGATGTATGGTACTCGAACGCTGTACAATGTCGAGTTGCAAACGCAGGGCAGATAAGCAAATGGGAACGGATGTGGCGTGTGTGTGTTTAAAGATTTTAGCGAAAAAGTGACATTCTTGTAATAAGTGCGTACATTATATTATACATCGCGTTATGCAAATTCATTGCAAATGTTTACTGTGTGATTCGTCTTTTTTTATATTATTTTGTTATTAAATGACAATATCAATTGATTGATGTCACGTGACTTTAGGCTCAGTAGTTGTTTTGACGTTATTAAAAGTGGCAACGATTGTGGACACTAAACGCAACATTCGTTCTAATAATTGTCAAATAAATAAATAGATAAGGAACACTTAAAATGTATTTCAGAGAAGAGATATTATAATCTAAACAAAATTATGTACTTCTGACCCTTGACCACACACTGTAATATTGACAGCAAAAATTTTACGCAAATATTAGCTATCACTATACAGCGTCGATCTAGTGCATGAATTCGTACCATATTACGGTAACCATTGAGCTCTGGTTGTGTAGACTTGACCTTATCACCACTACGACTACAAAAATGTCCTATTGCAATTTTTTTTTCGAGAAGTCAGATTATACAAGTCATTGTCGGCTATGCCCTGCTATTAACACATTCATATTATTCAATGATTTAATCAGGTAGTCAGTCAACTAGTTAAGTCTATTGTAGTCCACTGCTAGACATAGATGACTCAATCATCAAAAATAATTTTCTTAAAAATCCGAATTTTTATAACTTGTACCACAGCCCGCATTATATAGTAATGAGGCAGGTGTACGTATACATATGTACCTATATATAGATGCTTACGTAAGTGTAATTGCGTATGCTATTGTGAAAACTTCAGTGTTTTACAAAACGATATAACCTTTTAAGTACGAATTGTGTACATAAATCGTTTGTTTCGAAGTAATGCAAGTGCAGAGGTGTGAGTATGATGGTTGGTATTGTACTGGTGTAAATTGTACTTTAACTGAGGCCTACCTCAGGATATATCACAGGATAGGCACAACAGGATATATCATTTTCAAAATATTTTTTCTTTTTTTACGTGGGGAAATTCCATCGTGGACATATGATATATGTCAGACCCCTACTGACTAAAAAACTATCACGTGTGAGCCGTCGTCTACCTGGGTGGGGCGAGATGGGGTCGCGCTAGCATTCGCCACCTATGCTCAAAATCTAGAGCACCCCGATTGGGGAACCCCCACTACCTTACAGAAGATCACAGCTAAATATCACTGCTTTCTTGCAGTGTTATGTTCCTGTGGTGAGTAAGGTGACTAAAGCACCTAGGAGGGATTTGGGGGTAGGATTGGCAACGAGCTTGAGATGCTTCTAGTGTTGCAGGCGTCTATAAGCTACAGTAATCGCTTACCATCAGGTGAGGCTTGCGCTTGTTTTTCGGCCTAGTTGTATGAAAAAAAGTTAGCGAAGTGTAGTAGACATGTTTTCATTTACATATAAGGTAAGTAATACTATTTCAGTGAGCAGAATAAATCAGAGCGTTGTCATGAACACTTGTATGTCTTTGACCGTATCTCTCCGCACCCGACGTTTCACTAGTAATGTTGTATTGTATTTTATTGTGTTACTATTATTGCATTAAAAATTTGAATTGTTATAAATTAGGATATAATTTAAAATATTATGACTATTATATTCGTAAAAAACAATGAAAATTTTTTATAAACTTCCAGAAAAATAAGTTATATGTTTAGCTTAACTTATTAAGTTATTGAAGTAAGAGACTAAGCAAGCGGTTGATCATCTTATTTACTGGAAAATGGCGGATCAAAATCTCACAATTTTTTCAAAAAAAGCTAAGGATTCCTATCAATATCTTTCTTTACCCCCCAAACTCCCCCCTCCGCATATTATTCAACATCAAAATCAGTTTTATTCAAATGGGCCCCAAGAGCACTTTCGAATCGTCATTTTACAAATTAAAACTTTAAAAATAAATTATTATTTTTGTAAAAGTTTGTTTTTCGTTTGCGAGCAAACACAATTATACATGTATAGAAATATTAATTATATTCTAAAGTCGGTTGTTACATAATTGTGTCGCAAACGAAAAAAAAAACCGACTTCAATTACATAGACAAGTAATACAACGTAGGTTGACGAAAAAAAATAACAAACGCACAAGTCGTCAGTACGATTTTCGAGGGTTTCCCTTCCCTCGATTTCTCTGGGATTCCATGATCAGATCCTGGTTTCCTTATCATGGTACCACAGTGGGGATATCTCCTTTCCAACAAAAAAGAATCGGTATTATCAAACGGTTTATCAAAATCGGTTCATAAACGACGAAGTTATCCCCGAATTTCAACCCTAATTTGTTTTTAAGACTGGGACACTATCATTTTTCGGAAAATAATTTGTTATAAGTTAATAAAATTATTTTATTCTCTTTTTCACTTACGTACCATTTACACTGAAATTTAAAATATAGCTACATCTATATGAATCTATATTTGTATGTACAAAAAAGTATTTACTTCAAAGAGTTACAACTATTACTAAAGAAGCGTAATATTATTCATACAAAGAATACTAAAAAGGCTAACTTCGAGAAGAATAGGTAGCAATTACTTTTATTGCTACATTAGTGGTCTATCCGTATCATGAACTCGCCTTGAACTTGTGACAAACAACTAAATGCGTGGAACTGAACTTGCTGACTGTTTGATTAATGACTTTACTTATTCTGATCTTCGATTGTTTTTATATATTAGTTTTTGATTATTTATTTACGAGTAGAAAAAAATTATCTTTAACTAAGATGAGCTTTATTTTGGAAGTAAAACTTTTTCACGCACGCTTGACGTGGGGGGTAAGTTGGTGAATGCGTGATGAGAGTGTTACGAAATGCGTAATCATTCGAGACGAACGGAGCAAGAGAGAGAGAGGTGCGAGCACACATTTTCTTTCTCTCTTTGTTTCATAGCCAGCTAAGTTTCGTATATCTAAAATACAGTGCATGTCTGTTGTGCTAGCCTATTGCTAAACATGTTTTATTTCAGTTGTGTGGTCTAAAGCACCCTCGTTTTTTTTGTATTCATTTTACGAGTATATTCCAAATAAAACTATTTTCATAGTTATAAACAAATATAGATGAAATTAAATTTAACGCAATTTGTTTTTGAATAATAAGTCTTGTTAAAAATTATTAGATTTGTTTCCTATATGTCCTTTCTTTTATTTATATAGGCTTTATAAAAAATATTTTTTGCTATAATTAAAATATATTGTTATGTATTGAGATCCGAACTAAAGACGACCGTCACCCATCTGATTATCGTTTGAAAATTATTTTATATTTATTTTAGTATAATAGAGAAATAATCACGAAAGGATTTGAATAAAAAGTACTAGCCCAGTTATATTTGATTCAAAATTAAAAATTTTTATTTTTACAAAATATATATTGACATAATTTTAGTATAAAAATAATTTGTCACTCATTCTTAACAAACGTAGTCGATCTTTGCAAGTTATATTAAAGTTCAACTGAGTCTAATATAATTTTGTATTTACGAGATTTTGACAGAGAGTTACGTCATGTATCTCATTACTTACGAAGTTCGCTCCTTCTTGTAATTAAGAATTATATTTAATGGATTGTTAATTAAATTCCTTAATGAAAAATAAGAAGCCGATTTCACAGAGTAATACGCTTCAGCCTATAATATCCCTCTACTGGACATAGGCCTCTTTCCCCATGTAGGAGAAGGATCAGAGCTTAATCCACTACGTTGCTCCAATGCGGGTCGGCGGATATATTCCCTACTATGAGTAACGATCGCTATCAGGTGTACATGATAACAACCGGGACCGACGGCTTTACGTGCTCTCCGAGGCACGGTGGGGAGACCCACAAGGACTGCACAAACACCCAGACCACGGCAAACACCTGTATGGCCAATACAAATGTTTGTCATGTGCGGGGATCGAACCCGCAAACGTTAGCGCAACAGGTACAATCCATGGCTGTAACTGTTGCGCCAACGCGGCATCGTACAGAGTAATAATTAAAGTATAAAGCACAAAAGTTATAGTTTTGACAAATTTGTTCCTTTTTTAAACTTCACTGACACAGAACATCATTAAATAATAAGTCGAATCGATAATAATTTCTTTTTATTCCAAGAAAGTAACTATTGATCATTAGAGATAAAAAAAGTCTGCGACTCTGTGTCTGCAGAGATTTTATTAAACACAAATTTAACGATACTAAGCCGTACAGTTATACTATTGTCTACTTGATTAAAACGTGACCGCCGTCTGTATCGGACGTGAAATTAATTGCCGCACCAGTATTAATAATTCATTTATTATTTAAACATAATACATATTAATTGAGGCTACGAACGTAGAGCCTACGTAACAAATGTACTCTATCGGTTTTTACGTTGAATATTTTATGCGGGTTAATCACTGTTAGTTATTTGTATATAAATATATTTTGAGAAATTGATTTTAGAAGGCTTAATATTGAAATACTTTAATTCGTTTTCGTATTCGTATTCGTATGTAAATATATAATAGAAAGGCGATATCTAACAAGAATGATGAAAGAAAAATAATAAATATTATTGTTAAGATTTTTTCATGTAACTGGGTACTTTACCTAAATTCATAATGTACTTAATGTTAAAATATAACTACGCTTCAGCCTGTCAATATTATTAAAAGTCGGGTTGGTATACCAAATTCGATACTATTGTACACATACAACAAAAATATTACTGAATATACTACTGAAACGTTAAATGATAAAAATGTGTAAATGTGTATAGGTATACGTAATTACTTTTCAAAATGACAACACTTGTTTATAAGTGTATACATTTTTTTTTTCATCACACCTAACTATTAACAACCAAACAATAGCTTATTGAAATTAACTAAATGTGTCATTACTAGACAATGGCTTCTTTTATACCAGACGGTTGCTTAGACTTCAACGCCATTCCACTAAGGATTGACCGTTGTTTCTTTTATATGATTAGGGAGGCACACAAGCGTCGCGTCCAGTTAACTGATGGTAAGCAGTTAACATAGCTTATTCCTGGAATATCAGAAGAATCGCAAGCGTGTTGAATGCCCTACCCTTAGCCCTGCCCAGAAGCTCTGACCACGTTAGTCACCACATGAAGACAAAACTACTTGAGCAGTATCATATAGCTGTGGTCTTCTGAAAGAATGTGGTATTCTTTATTTCAAGACTCCCTTTAGTAGACATTATCAAATGTTTATCAGATATACAAACCCGTATCAATGACTTACATGTGTTATACTATACTTATATATGGTTGACTTAGACTCATAGTATATATGTATATACATAATTCACAAGTACATGAAAAAGATCGATACCAATAAAATCAAATCAAAATAACTTAATTCAAATAGGCTTCAAAAGCACCTTCGAATCTTCAATTTACGAATTAAATGTGCCAAAACAAATAGATACGACCGATATAATTACACGTACAGATTATGTTAACGTGTTACGTCAAAGGTGTTACAGATTTACATTATAATATTTCCTGGTTTCATTTTCGATATAAATTAACAAGTAGTCCTTTGACCTACAAGGCAACACTTCGCACATTTAAAAAGTTTAAAAGATTTTTTAATCTGTCAACACTATGCAAACCTGACAATCCCTAGCCGTAGTCACCTCATTCTTTTTCCGTGCGAGGCAACGAGCGCACGCGTTCTCTTGTAGCCGTTGAAAGTATTGCATAATATCTTTGTCACGTTTATAATAATTGCTTTTTACCATGCCAAAGAGGACTTATGAAGAAAAGGTGGAGTATTATATACGAAAGTTAGACAAAATACGGAACAAACATCGTCGTAAGCGACGACGTTTAGAGGATTCAACATCTTCCTCAGGCCAGGATAATCAACAAGGTTAGCATATTTATCAATATTTTTTAATACCATTCAAGTGTTATACAAAATCTTGTACGATTTAATTTGCCATAGATTCAAACATGAACGCGGCAATACTAATAATATCTACCCGCCAAAGATTCAATAAATGAACGAGGCGTTATGGATTCAAATACGAACCATAATTTTATCGATAGGTATAATCCTACGGTAATATCTTTCATTTCCGGTGTCGTTACATACATCTTCTTTGTCTTTTAGGGGACAATTATGTAATGGAGAATCACGAAGATTCTCATCACGGCTTGGTGCCTGATGAAGTAATTACCGAAGGCTTGTCGGAGTCTGCTATGACTCAACAAATGGAGCAGTCTGTAGCACCAGCACCGGATCAGACGTCGGAACCGGCACCGGGACCGGCACAAGAACCGACACAGGAGCCGGCACTCGATGATCTCGAGCCGCAATTGGACCCGGAGATCCTGTCAGCCCTTGGTGAGGCGACCGATCAGGGACCAATTTGGGGTCCAGAAATACACAGTAATCTGTCCCAGTTGTGGTTGCCGTTATTAAAAAAGGGTATGACGAAAGAGGCCCGTGAAAAAATTCTTAAGAAATATGTTATACCTAGTAACTGTATGTTATTACAAGCCCCCAAACTAAATATTGAGATTTCGGCTGCGGTCGCAGAAATGGTTAGGATACGCGACAAAAAAGTCGAGACAATGCAACAACAGTTAGGTTTCGGCATAACTGCAATTAGCAGGGCGATGACGTCATTACTTACGAATGATAATAATAAAATTGAAGCTATCAAAACTTTGAGTGACGCTTGTCGGATTTTATGCGACTTACATTGCTCGGAAACACAGGCTCGAATCAAAATGGTAACGCCTGGATTGACAAAATCTTTTTTAAATATAATACAAGATAGCGAAAGAGACGAAACATTGTTCGGTAATACATTACCGGACAAAATTAAGGCTGCAAAGACGGTCGAGAAGCAGGGGCTGCAGATCAAAAAGACTGGCCCAGCAACAAGATCGAGCACAGTTTGCCAGTCCCAGAATTTGCCTGCGCGTCAACAGTTACAGGGAAACTGGGCAGGACCTTCTCGTTACCCGACGAACAGGGGGGGGCGAGGAGGTCACAGGCGATATCCCACGTCAACCCGCCGATCGGCCCCAATGGCAGCTGCAACGATGTCGCAGCCCAAGACCGGACAGGGACGCTCGCGTGTCCCTGCTCGACAGTAACACAGGTACGTGTTCATGCCGGCCGAGTACAGTTTTTTGTCAAATGTTGGAAGCGTGTTACAAACAATGTTAGTATTGTTAACTGGATACGCGACGGAATACCTATTCCGTTTACGCACACGCCATTTCAATCGTTTGTTCCTCCGCTCGCGTGGTCGCAATCCGAGTGCCGTGAGATGTCTTTGGCTGTCGGGAATTTGATTGAGTTAGGAGCCATTACACAAGTTCAAACCACCTCTGATCAGTTTATTTCTAGTACTTTTTTAACACCAAAACCCAATGGAGGAAGTAGATTCATTCTAAATTTAAAATCGTTAAACCGTTTTATACCTAAAATTCATTTCAAAATGGAGGACAGTAGAACTGTCTGTAAATTAGTACAAAGTAATTGGTTTATGGCTACTATAGACATGAAGGAATCGTATTTGCTCATTCCTATACATAACGAGTCACGCAAATACCTAAGATTTAATTATATCGCGCCAAACTCGACCGAAGTGATAACGTACGAGTTTAGTGCTCTGCCTTACGGACTCGCTATAGCACCGAGGTGTTTTACTAAGATTGTTAGAGAGGTTGTCGGTTATTTACGCGGGCGCGGTTTCAAGTCAGTTTGCTACTTGGATGATTTACTTTGTTTAGGTAAAAATTACGAGGAATGTGTCCACAACGTAAGGGTGACCTTAGAAACACTAGAGTGTTTAGGTTTCGTAATAAATTACGATAAAAGTAATTTAACACCTCAAAGGTCTTGTAAATTTCTAGGATTTATTTATAACACCATTGATATGACCTTATGTTTACCGTTAGAAAAACGAAATAAGATTGCTGATTTGGTCAAAAAGTATTTAAGATTACCGAGGGTTTCAATACGCGAATTTTCTCAGTTGATAGGAGTTTTAGTATCAGCGTGTCCAGCAGTGCGTTACGGCTGGCTATATACCAAGTTGTTAGAGAGGAGTAAATATTTGTTGCTACAAGAACATGGTACGTTTGATACCAAAGTTAACCTTCCTCGAACAATTTTAAATGATCTCAACTGGTGGAATGAAAATATTTATAAAGTAAATATGGCAATTAAACAACCTAGTTTTGCAATCGAAATTTACACAGATGCGTCACGCAGCGGCTGGGGGGCGTTCTGTAACGGAAGCAGAGTAAATGGCCCTTGGCGCAGTAGTGAGCTTAGTTCTCATATTAATTATTTGGAACTCCTAGCGGTATTTTTCGCGCTTAAATGTTTTGTGCGAGATCGAACCGAATGTGCTATACTACTTCGTGTGGATAACACTACGGCGATAAGCTATATAAATCGAATGGGCGGCATTCAATTTCCCCATTTGAACAATCTTGCTCGAGACATTTGGCGGTGGTGCGAGATGCGAAAGTTGTGGTTATTCGCTTCGTACATTAACACAAAAGATAATGTCGAAGCCGACGAGGAGTCACGCAAAATAAACCCCGACATTGAATGGGAATTATCAGAATCCGCATTTAATTACATCGTCAGTAGATTAGGTAATCCCGAGGTCGACTTATTCGCTTCTCGCATCAACGCAAAGTGTCCCGAATATGTGTCCTGGAAACCAGACCCCGACGCTATTAACGTGGATGCATTTACTATAAGCTGGCATAAAAAATTCTTTTACGCTTTTCCACCATTTTCTCTCATTCTAAACTGCATCCAAAAAATTATTTATGATAAGGCCACAGGAATTCTAGTATTCCCTATGTGGCCTACGCAAACATGGTTTCCGCAACTAATGGATTTATTGGTAGCGGATATAGTTATTTTAAATCCACGTCCAAACCTAGTATTGTCACATTCCAGACAACAACACCCGCTACACCACACTCTTACCCTGGGAGCCGCGCTGCTATCCGGCTCGCCTTCTCTCGCAACGGCACGCCCCCGAGCGCCCTGCGTCTGATGCTCAGCTCACTGTCAGATAGCACTATCAAGCAGTATGGCGTTTGTTTTAAGCTGTGGTGGCAGTTCTGTCGAAACAATAATTGTGACGTGTTCGACAGTTCTGTCACCCACATAATAACTTTTCTAAGTGAACTTTATGAAAAAGGCGCCACCTTTGGGTCGCTAAGTAACCATAGATCGGCACTATCGCTGCTGACTGGTAATAATTTAGCATCCGACGAGTACGTGAAGAGGTTGCTAAAGGGAGTGTTTAGATCAAGACCCTCCCTACCGAAATATCCGAGTACGTGGGATCCCCAAATTGTACTTGACCACGTCTCTAAATGGTTTCCCCACGACCAACTAAAACTAGATAGACTGACCCAAAAGCTGGTGGTTTTGCTAGCCCTATGTACCGCACACAGGGTGCAAACCTTTTCACTTATAAAACTTTACAATATTAAAATTAATCCAAATTTTATCGAAATACCTATAACAGATATTATAAAGACTTCCGGTGTAGGCAGGGTTCAGCCAGTTTTAAATCTGCCATATTTCAGGGAGAATCCTTGCATTTGTCCAGCCCCTACGCTCGTCGACTACATGTCTGCGACGAAGTATTTGAGGCCTCCGAATATCGAATACCTCTTAATTACTGTGAAGCGTCCTCACAGGAACGCGACAGCACAGTCTATAAGCAGGTGGATCAAGCAGGCGCTGTGCGCGAGTGGCATTGATGTGACAGTGTTCGGCGCACACAGCGCCCGCCACGCTGCCACTTCAGCGGCGCGTGCAGCCGGCCTTAATCTAGATCTCATCAGAAAGACTGCGGGCTGGACCCCTAACTCCCAGACCTTTGCTAAATATTATGATCGCCCTATAATAGAAAGATCTAATTTCGCAGAAAGTGTTTGTCTGCCAAATAATACAAATAATAATTGTTAAGAAATATAAATGGTGATTTCTGTTATTTATTGTTTTATTTCAAATCAAATATTCTAGTGGTAAGACACATAAAAGGTAACAAAACTTCAGCTCTGAACATCTACTTGTTAATTTATATCGAAAATGAAACCAGGAAATATTATATATGATCAAACGAACTTCTAAAGTGAAGTTCGATCAATATAATATGACTGGTTTCATTTGAAGATATAAACTACCCAACCCTCCCAATAACCCAGTTTTGTTACCTAACATCAGTAAGTATTCTTAAATATTAACTCTAAAAAGAATGAGGTGACTACGGCTAGGGATTGTCAGGTTTGCATAGTGTTGACAGATTAAAAAATCTTTTAAACTTTTTAAATGTGCGAAGTGTTGCCTTGTAGGTCAAAGGACTACTTGTTAATTTATATCTTCAAATGAAACCAGTCATATTATATTGATCGAACTTCACTTTAGAAGTTCGTTTGATCATATATTATATATTATATTATTATATATTATATATGTATATAATATTATTATTCACTGTGTTACATTTTCAGATGTCATCGTAGTGCATTACGTAGTAGCCTCTATCCTTACACCAGAACAATAGGTTTATAACTTTCGTGAATCATATTAGTGACAGCGCTGTCGTATCAAGTAAGGTTGATAAACTAGATAGCACACAAAACATTAGGAATATTTACGTTAAATAAACCGTTCCTTTCCACGATTAAGACATGTCGTCTAGATTAACGCTGAAGTGCCATGAATAGTCGAGTTTTTCGCGAAGTCATCGTTCGACTTGTGACTAGGAAACTTTTACAAGGGAAAAACTTGGTGTTTTGATTACATTAGCCTTAGTCATTCTTTGTTGAAGATATTTAGGACATGTATACTTTAGGGAAAATGATACCCGATTCATTGTAATTTACTTTTATTTGTGGGTGGAATTTTAGGGAAAATACATTTATTCTAAATAGTATAACCGTAAAAAATTATATTATTTAAACATTTTTAAGAATTTTAGAATTCTCTAATGTATGGGTAACATAAAAATAAAATCGTACGAACAATGTTATTTGTTTCATACAATTGTAACGAAATAAATATGATCAGCCAACCAACATTAAAGCAGCGTTTCGAATTGCTCTAATTCTTCTCCTTACGTGGGGAAAGAGACCTATGCGCAGTAGTGGGATATTAGAGACTGAAGCGTAACTATGATCGAATAATAATAAGACCGCCAACCTAAAATTTATATTTAAAATTCTTATCAATTAAAATGTTCTATTTTCAAATACAATATTAAAAATATTCTTTACATTATCAGTAAATCTGGCACGTGGGTGTCTAAAGAGGTTCTTCTTTTAAAGTCTTGAGACTTATCCTGTAAGTATATATTATAAAATTGAGCAATATGGTGGATTAAGTTTCAAATCTTTTTTTTTACAAAAGTTTATTTTTTTCAAAGACAACCAACCAATCTCAGAGTGGTGCGAGTATTCGCCTAAACACCTATGGTTAGCGGGTTCGATTTCCGCTCGCCGTGTATATTTATACGTGTATAAATATCTCGTCCCGGTTTGGATGTCTTTCTTTGTCTTTCTCTCCCCACCATGCCTCGGAGAGCACGTTAAGCTGTCGGCCCCGGTTGTTATCATAAATACCTGATAGCGATCACTACTCATAGTAGGAAACCTATACGCCAACCCACAGTGGAGCAGCGTTATGGATTAAGCTCTCATCCTTCTCTTACATGGAGAAAGAGGCCTACGTTCAACAATGGGATGTTACAGACTGAACGCATGTATACATATTTGCCTAGTGATAGAACATTACAGACTGGCAATATAAAAAAGGATTTAGTGGCTTAAAATATAAAGGGAAAAAGCGATAAAATATTTTAGGTCCCAAATTTTACAATGCATCTTTGCGGCATCTTTTTAAAACTAAAGTTAGGAAGCTACTTAGTTAGATCAATTACTTGCCTCGGTGTTTTCATTAGCTCTAGACTATTAATAGTAATAACTAATCATCATTACTGTGCTGTGTGGCTACGGCACTAAAGAATTTAGCCACCCCCTCTCTTCCCGTGGGTGTCGTAAGAGGCGACTAAGGGATAACAAGGTTCCACAACCACATTGGAACTTACGAAGCCGACCGATGGCGGGATAACCATCCAACTGCTGGCTTTGAAATACACAGGCCGAAGACGAGCAGCAGCGTCTTCGGTGCGACAAAGCCAGTACTGCGGTCACCAACCCGCCTGCCCAGCGTGGTGACTATGGGCAAAACACATGAGTTCACGTTATTTTTGGCGTAAACTTGTGGAGGCCTATGTCCAGCAGTGGACTGTATAGGCTGTAATGATGAATCATCATTACTGTCCTTGCTGTAAATCTTATCCCTATGTTCTTAGTGAGACATAGAGGGGACAATTTGTATCTATTTTTTTTCTGTTTTATGCTACGCTGTTATTCTGTAATTGTTTCTGTACCGTTCTCCAAATAAATAAATAAATGCTACGTAAATCTAAGTAGTCATAACGTATTTAAGAACTGACAATAAACTTCAACTATTATGTTCCTTAAACGGAGCAAGTGTCAGTAATGGCACGAGATTGAATGAGATCTTATTATGGATACTAAGAATACAGTTCCTCAGATAAGATACATTTTGCTGACTATAAGCATTAGAAGTGGTACTTCCTGGCTTTGATTGATACTTATTCTTTTACGATTCGATTTCTTCAAGGCAGTCTATAATATTACTATTAATAATTTTAATAATATATTCTTAATTATACACCAGAAATTATAACAAAAAAAAAAAAAAAAAAATTACAAAAACAATAAAAAGTACAAAAGGCGGCCTTATCACAAAAAGCAATTTTCTTCAGGTAACCTTTAGATGTAAACCAAAAATAAGAATTACGTAACTATATTACATTACAGTGGTACTAAATATCATCACTTTTATATATTTTCAGAGTGTATCCAACAATCAAATGAATGAAAATGTAAATTACATTTTTATACATATGAAGAACAAAACTGGTTAAGTAAATCGTAATCAAGAATAATAATTATTTAACTTTGTTTAAAAAAATGGCTAACAATATAGATACAAATAAAAAAAAATAGCTATAACAGTCGGCTGTTATCTGTATTAAGCATTAAATTGCTTAATACGGAAACAAATGGCTGTGTGTGTATATTATATGATATTTATATTTATTTATATAAAAAAAAAACTTTATTGGTGCAGTCTTTTATGCAATAAATATGAGTGATTTTTTTCTGACTTATTGATTGATTCAGTCTTTCTTTATAGTCAATATGATAGAGAAAGATTGGAACTTAAACCACATCATTAAACGCGCAGCTCAGCGGTCGACAGCTTAACGTATCCTCCGAGGCACGATGGGGTGACTCGAAAGTATAGGCAGAGATATGTGTATCTATCGCCTATACTTGCGAGAAACAGATCACAGACCGGAAACAGACATTTGTACCAATACTAATCTGATAATATTTATTCATTCATTCACTCAGCTTAATGGCTTCCAACAGTGTCTGATAATATTTATCCCGAGCGGGAACTGAAGTCACGATTTGATTTGAAAAACGTTAATTATTTATGATCTCTAAATAAGGGTTAAATTATAATCGGTATTCGTAATACAATATCGCGATAATATATTGTGGCTTATATGAAAAACATTATTGCAATTTCATATACAGAAGGTTGCAGTCAAGGTCAAATAACTCATTATTGTATAGCAAATAAATAGAATATAGCAAAATGAACATGACACGTGTAGCATATATAATAGCCTCTTTATGTGATGTAGAAGATCATTATCAAGCAATTATTTAGAAACATTATGTTTGGTACGAAAATATATTTATTGACAAGAAGTAAAGCATAAAAAGTTTGAATATCTACGATTTTATTTTTGTGTAACCCACACATTAGGAATTCTAAACATTTTTGAATATCATATCAAAAATTGATCGCTCCAGCGGGGTTCGAACCCGCGTCTCCGACTGACCGTGTCGGCGCTCTAGCCAATTAAGCTATGGAACGATGTACCCGCTAGACCGAAATTTTTGATATGATGATTTTTACATTTGGTTTAAGCGAGACATGAGTTCACGTTATTTTTGGCGTAAACTTGTGGAGGCCTATGTCCAGCAGTGGACTGTATAGACTGTAATGTATGTATGTTAAGCGAACTGTGGCGTGGTGGGAATTGCTGGAGCGGTCAATTTTTGATATGATATTCAAAAATGTTTATAAAAAGTTTCATTTGTTCGAACAAATAAATACCTATTCGTTATTGATACAAAGTTGTAGCATAAGTGATTGTTGACAATTTTGCTTCCAATTACAGTTTGAAATGGTAACAATCCACTTGAAGTTTGGCGGGTTAGCGCAACGGTAACAGCATTAGCTTGTGACTATTGCGCTGGCGGGTTCGATCTCTGAACGTGGCGAACATTTGTATCGGTCATACACATGATCAGGGCGTTTCGTTATGTGTTGTGTGTATTTTCAGATCCCCGACATAGGAGTAAATCCTAGTGCGAGCCGTTGAGTGAGAGACGTTTATTTATAGACCTATAGAATTTGCTACGTATTTTTTTTTAACTTTAATGAGACTAAACAATAAGTCAGCTTTATTAACACTGGCAACTTTCATTCGTCATGATAGCAAATAAACGTCTTGATTTAGGGCAGTTGCTGGTTGATTCTCGTGTTATTCGGATAAAGAGACGCACGTGCAGGTTGTTAACCCTCGGGAGCACTCGTGCATTACCGACACTGCTTAGTTATAAGCTACGATGTATATAATATTTTTTTAAGCTTACTACTTAAGATACCATGATCACATGAAAAAAATAAGGTGATTGAAACCGTGTAAAACAGTAGAAATAAGCAATGACGTCATGTAGAAACATTGATCAATACCTACAGTCCTACACTTATACAATAAAATGATAACAGAAAATAGTGACAACTTATACAGGCATACTTGGATATTTAGTATAATTTTTAATTAATTAATTTTATTTTTATAACCCAATAAAAGATACACAATAATTTACACACAATGGCACCATATTTTTTTCTATAAATATTTTATTATTGCTATAATCCCAAAAATAGTTTTTATGCATTTTTATTTCTATATTGTTCTATTATAGCGGTATATGTATGGCATGGTTGTGACATTTGACTTAATAAATTTGATATTTTATAAAATTTCTTTCTGTTTCTGTAACTTAAAGTATATCAATAAAGTATTTGTAGATAAAAAAAAATGATCAGTTTTAGAATCAGAAGTAAATATATGTATTTTTAACGTGTTTCAGCATATTATTGGCGCTTATTCGTATTTAATCTCAATTAATTGCTTGTCATAAGTCATAAGCGCAGTAGTTGAAGCAACTGACAGCTCCGTTTGACGTAACGGCTTCGTTACCCGAATATGAAAAATTTATATGAGTCATACATATGTTTGTCGTGGTCTGGAGATTTGTTATTGTGCTATTTGTTTTTCCAGACGGTACTCACTTACTATTAGGGGGTTGTTGAATATAAAATGCATTTTTTTTTGTTGTCTTATTTATTTATTTATTTACAAACGCTACTATTAGAATGAAACTAAAAGAATATTATAAATATTTGATCCGAACGGTATCGTAAGAAAAATCATGCCAATATATAATGGCTTATTTTTGAGAACGCATTCGCAGATCCTATTAGTAGAATTGAAAAAAAAGTATTTGGTACTTCTAGTAAGGGGTTAGTGTATAAACTATGACGCTTTAAATCGTTTAATACATAAAGTAATAGAAATGTTAAGGTATATGGGTACAAGCTTGTAATCCCTTCACAGTAAATCTACTACATTTTTTCAGTAAAACTTACAACGTTCTAAACCAAAGCAAAATATATCGATATTCTCTTGGAATTTGGGTATACTTAACTACATTCAATTTTAAACCCTACATTTTAGAAACTGACTCTTCGTTACAAATCAGACGGTTCTGCATATGGAACCTGGGTCAAATTACAACGTCAAGATCAACTTTTCCAAGTATATATATATATCATTTACAGGCATTGTTGAAATTCTATTATAAAAATATCAATTAAAATCTTCAAAGACTGCTTTTTATCTGATATAAACGTACCTACATCACTCAAAACCTTTCAAAGACCCTATCCCTATCTAGGTAACTGACATAGGGTTAAAAGTCCTCTCCAAACCCCGTTTTTAATAGGATCAGTCGTGTGTGATATTAGTTTGAACATAATAGATGTGGACTCTGAGGCTCGACCACTTTAGCGAGTGGTAGCGTATGTGACTTTAACGATAATAATAATTGTGGATCGATCCACAATCGGGGGGTACTAGAACTATTTTATTTACTATTCGAATCGGTGGTAGTTTAACTTTTACAAAAATTATAATTTATTTTTAAAGTTTTAATTTGTAAAATGACGACTTAAAATTGCTCTTGGGGCCTATTTGAATAAAGCTGTTTTGATTTTGATTTTGGTTTTGATTTATATATTGCCTTAATAACGATGGACAAGTTAACGATATTATCAAAATTCTAATTGCCACTTATATCCAATCAGGTCTTATCTGGTACGAAAGAAGGACCATTAAAAAGAAAAATGTTAAATGAACTTTAAACTGTATTTGCATTTGCATATAAACATCTTACCGTGTAAAAAATAACGTAAAATACAAAGATCAGAAAAATGGAATATCAAAAGTCGTTCTAACGTTGTTTTGTGACAATGAAAGGCTGTTGGTATAAATATGTTCAGTTAATTACGTCTTTTTGTGCTGCAATAGATATTAAAATAGTCTAGTCTCCTGACGCCAAAATATAGTATTGGGAGTCATTGACATTATACGCTAATAAACGTATATATCACAGACTAGGTTAGGTCACGTTAAAAATTTGCTTCATTTATTAAACACTACTTAATTTATTATTAATATTCACTGTGATTTTATGTGTCGTATAAATATAATTAATATTTTGCGGCATAACCCTATTCAGTAAGCAGTTTGTTATGGATTGGAAGGTCAAACAAATAAAAAATGATTTTCTTTTCAAACTTCAGCTAACTAACTAGTAGTGTTCCTATATTGAAAACCGTTCTGAAGAAGTTGTGCAAGTTTCCTTGTGGTCATAGGTTCAATATCGTCACAAAAAAGTGATTGGGCGAGGCAAATGAAAGTTGAGAGGGAGATATAACTTAGTGAAGATAGAAAGAGAAAGAGTTACGTTTCTTATAGTATTATACATATAGATGGAGCTAAAGAAGTTCTACTTCAGTCGTGTTGTCTAACACTCGTATTTTTTTTTAAATATTCATTGCTGATCGGGTCTTTGTTCTTGTGGATCACAAGGCTTCGATAAGGGCCTGAAGCCGCTTGTCTTGCGATAGCGATTATTACTAATGGAAAGGGTAATAAGCTTCAACTTTCCTGTATTAAGGCATGAGGAGGCATTAGTTTCACACCTGTATTATTTTGGCCTATTGTTTACATTTACTGGAAGTTTCCGTTCAATGGCATACATGTTGGTGCAGCTGTCACGGCAATGACTGTTATACAGCAATAGAGGATTTGATTGGATTGTCTGTGACGGTCTGGTCATTTTTATTATGTATTTATTTCCAGACCCTCGAAACAATAGTAAAGTTTCCTAGTAGGTATTTTGTGTCTCAGGCGTTATTTTTACATTTTAGTTCAGTAAAATATCATTCCAGAACAAATAGTAATTATTAATGTCTTAAGCAATTCACTCCAAGAAGTTATTTTAAAAACCATAAAGAAAATGTCACCGGAACTTAATAATCTAATTTAATATTAACCCTGATGCGACGCTCGATGCGAAAATGTTGCAGATAAAAAGCAATGTACCTGAACGATAGAACGTGTGAATAAGTTATGAAACGAACACAGGGACTTATCGATCGTAACAATACAACTCCCAGTGGACGAGCATTGAGACGGGACAGTTTGCTGCTTGATTTTGTACCAAAATATTAAGTTTGGTTTCAGTGTTTAGAAAGTTCATTCAAACAGTCAAACAAAAGTTAGACGATTTCATTCTAAAAGTATGTTTTTTTTTTAATTCCCGATGTAATACAAATTTACAACATACATATCCTGCTTGGATTCACTAATTTACTTTAAATGGCTGACCTGATTCTACAACCCGGGTGGTCTGAAGAAAACCTAAATTATTCTTTGTTGCGTAGGGGCTTATCGATTTATTTATTTTTATTTGCCCATTCTGATGTTGTATGGCTGACTCCAAGCTGTTCTAAATTTAAATAAACCAGATAGCGTTTCAGCAATTACCTTCGAACTCAATCCACCTACCGATTGATATATGCACGACAGACTAGTTGTCTAGCTGACTACGTCACGTTTAATTATTTCGTATCGCTGACATTCACACATCTCGATGTTGAGTGCCTACATAGTAACATTACATTTAGATTATAAATAAATATTTTATTAAACTTTGAAATATGTTTATGAATCAGTCTTTGTTACTGAAGTAAATGTTTCTTTATTTTTTCAATTAATAACATCATCATTACAGCCTATACAGTCCACTGCTGGACATAGGCCTCCACAAGTCCACGACAAAAATAACGTGAACTCGTGTGTTTTGCCCATAGTCACCACGCTGGGCAGGCGGGTTGGTGACCGCAGTACTGGCTTTGTCGTAGCGAAGACGCTGCTGCCCGTCTTCGGCCTGTGTATTTCAAAGCCAGCAGTTGGATGGTTATTCCGCCATCGGTCGGCTTCTTAAGTTCCAAGGTGGTTGTGGAACCTTGTTATCCCTTAGTCGCCTCTTACGACACCCACGGGAAGAGAGGGGGTGGCTAAATTCTTTAGTGCCGTAGCCACACAGCACTTAATAACATATTATGGACATTTCGTATCTATCTTATCATATTATTTTCATAGATTATTTACACATTGAAGCAGCGTGGTGGATTAAGCTCCGATTCTAATCCTACATGGGGACCGAGGTATAAGCCCAGCAGTGGGTTACAGGCTGAAGCGTAGATTATTTACGAGAACAACTAGTTATCAACCCTCCAAAATATGATTGTACAAACTGAGTAACGTTAGCCGGTAGAATCAAAGGAATCAGAAACGTGATCAATGCTATATTTCACATAACCCTTGTTTTTTTTTGTTTTGAATATATGGATGTAGTTTTTTGTTTGTCCCCTAAAAAGACCCTTCATTTCCCGAAGGAAATCCTATATCCATAATAAAGTCAATTTCCGTGTTATCTATACGGACGGACAAAGGGGTCGTAAAATAGTTAACATACACTATTTATTCGATATTATATTTGAAGTTATCAATCTATTTAAGTACCCCTTGAGGTGTATAAGGTAAGGTTTAAGGAAATTAAAAATAACTCCTTCTATTTTTATAGCTCATATATTTTTGTAGCATATTTTACCTTCTATTTATATGTATATCATACAGTCGATTTATTTGTACAACTACGCTACGGTAAGTAATAAATCGTCAGATCCATATGATCGCAATCATTCACTGTAGTCTCAAGAACACCAGCGACACTAAAATTACAGCAATTATAATTACAGCAATATGAGTTAATAAGTACTAATCAGATCACGATCAAGTTTAAATGGGACTACTTGACAAACATCAACTTTCATTTAAAATCATCAAAATCCATGACAAAAATCAACTTTCATTTAAAATCATCAAAATCCATGACAAACATCAACTTTCATTCATCTAATCAATTCTTTCAGTAAAACGTTATGAGGTATAAATACAATGAAGGTGGTAGAAAAAATATTAAATACGCATTATTTGATATAACTCAGAAAGTACTTGTCAGATATCGATTAAATTTAAATGAAACCACATGACAAGCACCATTGTCCGCAAAATTGCAATTCTGGAATGCTTAATTATACTTACACAAAAAAGTTATAATTATATAGTCACGTATTATAATTACTAACAGTCTTGATTTATGTTGTGATCCGTATAACTGTTCTAATGCAAATTTTGGCAGAGCACTTTCAATATTATGCTTGCAAAGCGAGTCACAGGTTCAAGGTTATGCGCTCACTTTCGAACGCCAATCCTCTCCAACGTGAAATGTGAATGTGGTGATCTGTAATACGTGATTCGGAAACCGTATCTTGGTTCAAGGTCACAATTACACACACTGCCGTAAGGAACTTCGTTCCAATAATTATAAGGAAGGGCTAAACACCAACATTAACAAACATTGATTATTTATAGGGTGAGGAATATCACAGGAAACGCAATTCACCATGCTACTCCACTGTGGGTTGGCGGATATGTTCCTTACTATGTCATTGTAACGATCGTTATCAGATATGATAACAATCAGGGCCAACAGTTAAACGTGCTCTCCGACGCACGCTGGGGAGATCCAGAAAGATAGATCCAAACCGGAGATAAATATTTGTACAAATACAATTATCCATTTCAAGCGATAATCAAACCCGCAGACCGCCGGTGTTTAGGCGCGTAAATACCTACAATAGCGCGGATTTTAAAGAGGCTAGAACATATTATACGGTGTAATTAATTTTCATTTATTCATCATAATACATCTTCATTTATTTCATAATATACCATCGACACATTACAAAAACGTTTTACAATGGGTATTGATGTTATACCTTATGTACACGTTAAGGTGTATATAATATTTTTTTACAATTATATTATGTTTATATGTACTGTTGTATGGCTACGGCAGTAAAGAGTATAGCCACCCCCTCTCTTCCCGTGGTTGTCGTAAGAGGCGACTAAGGGATAATACAGTTCCACTACCACCTTGGAACTTAAAAAGCCGACCGATGGCGGGATAACCATCCAACTGCTGGCTTTGAAATACACAGGCCGAAGACGGGCAGCAGAGCCTTCGGTGCGACAAAGCCAGCCCTGCGGTCACCAGCCCGCCTGCCCAGCGTGGTGACTATGGGCAAAACACATGAGTTCACACTTATTTTGGCATGAATTTTTGGAGGCCTTTGTCCAGCAGTGGACTGTGATAGGCTGAAATTATGATGATATGTACAAATCTAATTTAAATGACATACATGTAACATAAAGTTTTTTTCAGTGAAAGTTATTTTTTCATCTTTTACTAATATGATAGAGTCACGTTACGCTTGAATCAGCTTAGGCGATGAAATTAATTTGAATTTTAAAACCTAAACGAAATATGAGACAACATAAGCGAAATTCATTTTTGAATTTTGAAGTCATTTGCATGATTACACAAAACGAAAGCGGTACAGTGTGGAATAATTTTTATTTGCAACAGAGGATCAAGATTAATTCGTTTCTAGACAAAATTATGGAAATCAAACATTTCATTACACAGTATCTTAGAATATTTTCTTTATATTTTTGATAAGGTGAACGTAAATTAATAATTAGTTTCTTAAAATATTACACTATACTCATACCAAGGTTGGCTGGTAAAAAATGCATGAGCGTTAAGCCCGCCTTTTGTACACACTTGTATTAGTGTATTCATTGTACAATAAAAAATTTAAAAAAATAAATAAAATAATTCCTTTTCAGAACCTTTCCTATGATGGAAAAAAAATCCAAATGTTGTTGATTTTTTCTTTTCTAATATAAAACTAAAAGAAGAACATTCAAGCAAATTAATGTGAATTTAGAAATACCATGTTAATTTAAATAAAAAAAAATTAAAACGTAAAATATGAACTTAATAATTATATCAAATTCTCTTTGTACTTAACAAATTATGGTTATAAATGACATGCGCGAGGTTAAACTCATTTCTCATAATTGTGTTTGCAGGCAAACGAAAAAAAACCGACTTCAATTATATCGGCAAGTAATATAACGTAGGTAGATGAAAAAAATAGTCACGTAAATACGCATTTCCAAAGATTACTCCAAACGTTGTAATCAGATCTCGATGAAATTTAAATGTGACCACATGATAAACATCCGCTTTCGATTAAATTAAAAATCATTAAAATCGGTAAACCCAGTAAAAAGTTATGCAGATTTTCAAGAGTTTCTATAGATTTCTCTGGAATCTCTTCATCAAATCCTGGTTTCCTTATCATGGTGCCACACCGGGGATATATCCTTTCCAAAAAAAAAAAAAAAATTATGAAAATCGTTTCACAAACGACGAAGTTTTCCCCGAACGTATACATAAAAAAATATATACAGTCGAATTGAGTAACCTCACCTTTTTTTAAAGTCGGTTAAAAAGAGATCTTTATCAGTCACATAAAAAGCACAAAGCTTAAAGTATTTCCGCTGCAAACGTATAATTTACCAACAGTACACAACAAAATATGATGAACTGATAATATTATAAGTAATAAGTATAATATAGTATAAGTTTTATGAAAATTTGGTAATATCAAATTTTGCAGGTGTTCTTAGAATTTTGCCATCAGCTTAGTGCCAACAAAGTTACATCATAATCAATCAAAGAAGGGACGGGAAAGAGATGAGCGCCAAAGAGCAAAGACACAGAGTTTTGGAAGGAGTTTTACGAAGTTTTTACTTTGAGAGGTTTAAACGGCCATATAATCTAATTAAAATTCCAAAAATAATCTCTACTATGTTATTAAAAAACCACGAAGCAAAGTATATCTTTTAACCAATTTCCATGACAAAAATAAATGACATATTTTCTAATCAAGTTGTATATCAATATTTTAACTCTGACTTCTTAAGAACGCAGTTTACAAATGTATCTTCATATGATTTTTTGAAATATCAAGTTTTAACAACAATAGTTCTGGTTAACTTTATGACATTTTGTATATCGATAGAGTCTACAGAGTTGATTAAATTATTCAGCCTCTAACATCCCATTGCTAGACATATGCTGCTTTCTATTTCTTATTTTTCTTCGTTTAACGTGCTTTCCAAGGTACGGTGGAAAGATCCACCAGGATTCACGTCAACCAAGTACATATTATCGATACGAAAATAAGATTACTTGCTTAAGAATAGCGTAGACCATTGCCAATTAATAGACAATATTATCAGCAGATTAAAAAATAAATAAACTAATCTAAAGTACACGCTAATATGTAAGATAAATGAAAATTAGAGCGTTACAAACTCAAATTCATTCCTTTGCTCGTAAGTCAGGCTCGTTAATCTATTCAAAGCGCTCACGTAACGTAATTATCTGACGGTGATGGCGCGTAACAAAATGTTCTGTCAGATCAAAACGATCGTTGAGGTAAGACCTTGATTACCCGGTGTTGTGGTGGTTTTATTATAATTTGCATATGTTAATATATTACGTAAGTCTACCGCAAGTATTTGCGCATCTAGGATTAGTAGTGATTGCAAAAAAATTAACTTTAACACTGTATTATCAAGAATTTAAAGTAAAATCGATGCATTCATTTTATTATATAGAAAAAATAATTTTGATCATATATTTATTGCAATAAAATTAGAAACCAATGATGAGGTTAGGCAATGACTTTTCAACGGTATAATAAACACGAACAGATAATGTGTATGCGTGTTAAGTTTTTGATTGTTATTTGCGTAAAAGATTTCTTTGCGTACTCGGTTAAATATTTCATACTATTGTTTGCAATTGTATACTATGAACATTTCTATAGACTTTTTATACATCATTGTGTGATATACATACATGTTCACACATACATTTCGTTTAGTACATGTGTAAGTACGAAAGTTCATAAAAACTTATATATGTTACGCTCAAAGATCGAAAACGCTCATTGAGCGGAAAAATAGCTCACAACGCGATGTGGTCACAGTAAAACATCCACATAGCGAAATTCGTGTTATGGCTCTAATGAAAACGCGCACGACGCGTTTTGGCAATCAAAGAAAGACCAAATAGCGAAATTCGTGTCGTGGCTTACATGCTATTCGATCTCAACGCGTTGTGGCAATGAAGAAAAGCCATGACGCGTATGGAATACTATTTGATTACAACGCACACTACTTTCCGATATAGATCCTACTAGGCCTAGGCTGGAAACGTTTTGGTAGATGTCCTAAAAGTTTTAGGAAGAAATTAGCTGTTATTAAAACCGTGCAATCGGACTAAAGAGAAGAAATTAAACTAAATCCTATTTCATGGATAATTTGTCTACCATGTATAATGAGTGCCATCAGCGATGTCTACGATATTATTTATGAAAGGAAAAAGTGACTTCTTCTAAAATTATTTCACCAGGAGAACGCTGCGCTAAGACTGAGTGACATCGGACATAAATTAACGGGAGCAAGCGAAATAGTTTCAAATAGTCTCAAAAAAATATATAAAAAAAATCGCGAACTACACGGATGAAAAGAAGCAAGCAAAAAGCTACTATAAAATGAAATTCGATCACTTTTCTTACATTTTCCTAAAATCGAATGATTTCTCTTCGATATAGGTCGAAAGATTTAGATATTTCCAGAACATCTGGATTACGGCTGGTCTTCGAGGTTCTATTGTAATCTGGGGTGCGCTTATCGGACTATCGTTATGTCTACAAGTAAGCCTACTTTCGGCTTCTCAACTCACTAAATTATAAAACATTATTGGAAAACATTTCGACGGTGTATAATAAAACAATTATTTTTTTTTATAATGAAAATTTCAAGTTATCTTTTAGGGTAATAAATATAAAGTGTTTCTTTTTTTATAAAACTTCCTTACGTTTTCATCACAATTAAAGTCATACACACAACGGACCCCTACAGGTTTTACTCCAGTGTCGGAGGTCTAAAAAACACAAATCATAAACACACGGTCTGTGGTCTGTGCATAAAATTAAATGTCCACACTACAGTAAATATTAATATACCCACCATCCTTTGAAATGCTCCGTCCGATTATATTATTTTGTTTATCTGAAAAAATATTTGTTCGAGAAATATTTTGTCTAAAACCGTTAACATATAAGTTTTTCTTGAGTCGTGTGTGTAATCAACTCTCGTTCTTTCTAAGGTCACTCAGCTGGATGTAGCTATAACGTAGAAGTAATAACGTGGCTTCCATATGAATTGTATTTGATAAAATATCACTTACTATTTACATATAGAAAGAGGAGCGCTAGCTTACATAACAAGCATCAAAAGTCCTTAAAATATTGACTAAGTCCTTGTAAATATCCTTCAACTTAAACGTGATTTCGCTTAACTGGGTTTAAATTTATATTAATAATAGTAACAATAAACATTATTGTATTGTATTTTATTGTATTGGGCTCGGTTTTCCGCATTTAGACGCAAAGGTGGTCCATTATGCGTGAAAAGAGGGCTGACTAGTTCAGCCAGCCCAGCTCCTTCCAGAAGCTCAGAAGCCTCCTGGGGCGTTCACAGGCTTCTCGGAGCGTCCTTATTTTTTTAAGAATGGTAGCCCGGTACAATAAACATTACTTATTATACGCTATTAATATGTGGTGATCCAAACACTCTGCAGATTATGATCGAACAACTGATAAATAAAAGCGAAAAGGTAGGACTATTAATAAATACCAGTAAAACAAAGTTAATGACAAATCACATCAAAATTCCCATTAAACCTGAAAATGCTGCTGAACTGGAATATGTAAATGAATATACATACTTAGGTCAAATAATATCCCCAACAGACATCACAACCAAGGAAATTCAAAATAGAATAAACCTAGGATGGAACAAATACTGGGCTCTAAAAGATATTATGAAAAATTCGGAAATACCAATAGAAGGGAAGAAGAAAATATATAATACATGCATTCTACCAAGCATGACCTACGGATGCCAGACATGGAGTTGTACAAAGAAAAATATCAAATCACTAGAAACCTGTCAACACCGAATGGAAAGAAGCATTCTCAACATAAAATTAAAAGATAAAATTAGTTTAAAAACAATCAGAAAACGAACTAAGATTAAAGATATAAAATACCAAATTAAACAACTGAAATGGAAATGGGCTGGACACATAATAAGAAGTAGGACAGAAAAGTGGACAAACGAAGTGACGGAATGGTGCCCTAGATATAATAAGAGAAGTAAAGGCAGGCAGTATCGAAGGTGGGAGGATGATATCAAGGAGGTAGCAGGACCATGCTGGATGAGGATAGCAAGAGATCGATCGTTGTGGAGAACACTTGGGGAGGCCTATGCCAAAGAGCAAGACAATCACAAAACCGGTGTCTAATACAAATAATAAATTAATTACGTTGCTTTCATAAACAACCAATTTAGTATTTGTAAGTAGTACATAAGTAGTGATAAGATGAAATGTAACATATAAGATTGTTAATAAAGGCTTTTATTATTATTATTATTATTATACGCTGAATGATACTGAAAAAATGTAACTGCAATAAGACAGTTTTCATTTATGAGAGTATATAAGTTAGCTTGTGGTATTACTATTCCTAAGTCGTACTTTTAATCAAATTAATTCAGTCTATTTGGTTACATCTCAACGGCAGCATTTAATCTATTCAATTTAAAAAATAATACAATGTAAAATTTCAATTTCTGCATTTCAAGTTTTCGTTACTGGATTGTATTGATTTCAATCAACTCTGCAAAGCTGCTTCATTTCACAAAGTTTTTCCCATTGTTATTGAACAAAAAAAAGAGCTTGTAGGTAACCAATACGAGTTACAAATGTAATTTTTTCATATGTAAACACCCATACGTACAATTTTACGTTTTTTCCATTAAAATAAGTGAAATACAACCCTTCTGTTGTAGTGGTGCGTGTAATCGCCAAAACGAAACGTTCAAGATTCCTACTTAGGACAGATATTTTGTATATGTTCAAATATTTATTTTTAGTCTGCGCGTTTATCCTTGAGAATTTTCTTACCGTGTCTTAAAGAGCCGTAAAGAAGTCGATAACATCCACGATCGACAGGGCACGAAAACGTCTATAAGTAAATTGGGGTATAAAAATTACTAACCTACCTGCAGCGGAACACCACAATGACCACAAATTGTATTTTTTTTTTTTTCATGTACGGAGATAGAGGCATGGGCCTCATATGATATGCTGAGCAATGAGATACTACAAGTTGAATTAATCAATCAATCAAAAATGAAATAAACGCATAATAATGAAATTTGTACTGGTCACAGCAGGAAATAATTGGGGTTAAAATCTTGAGCAGCCTGACTGGGGAAGTACCTCGACCTTACAGAATATCACAGCTAAGTAAAACCGCTTTCCAGCAGTGCTGTATTCCTATGGTGAGTAAGGAGACCAATGCTCCTGGGGGTAATAGATAGTACCCAACTGATAGCTATATTGATAGTATAGAGCCGATTTTGTGTGTGTGTGTTTTTTTAAATGCGCTAATCTCAGAAAGTACTAGCTGGAGGCCCATTTACCGACGAAGGATATAGGCTATTTTTTAAACGGTTTTATTTAGCTCACCCCGTTTGTTTTATTTTTTATTCTTGGGTCAAATTTAGTAATTCAAATTTCACCCTCTTCCTGTCAACCGATTAATCTGAAATTTTGTATACACTTTGGATTTTGGTGACAATACAATTATGTTTATTCATTATCATTATAAATTCAAGATGGCCGCCGCTACAAAATGGCGGATAATTTATGTTTTATTAATCCCATCAATAAGGGTATCAAATGAAAGGGCTCAACAAGCAAAATACAATATACTATAAAAAATTGAAATCCAAGATGGCGGCCGCTACAAAATGGCGGATAACGTAGGTTTTATCAATCCCATCAATATGGGTATCAAATGAAAGGGCTCAACAAGCAGAATACAATATACTATAAAAAATTGAAATACAAGATGGCGGCCGCTACAAAATGGCGGATAACGTAGGTTTTATCGATCCCATCAATATGGGTATCAAATGAAAGTGCTCAACCAGTATAATCAATGTACTATATAAAATTAAAATCCAAGATGGCGGCCTCTACAAAATGGCGGATAACTTAGGTTTTATCAATCCCATCAACATGGGTATCAAATGAAAGGTCTCAACAAGTAGAATACAATTTACTATGCAAAATTGAAATCTAAGCTGGCCGCCGCTACCAAATGTCTGATAACAATTTTTTATCAATCCCACCAATATGGGTATCAAATAAAAGGGCTTGACAAGAAGAATACAGTGCACTATACAACCTCAATATTTAAGATGGGCCTTGCAATAATGAAGCACTAAATGAATTAAACAGAATGCGAAATAAAAACTAAAAACTAGAAAATAAAAATAGGTAAAAAAACTTTTTAAGTTAAACGGTTTTATGTTAAACATACATTGCAATGTTTAAGATAAATGTACTAAAAACCAAAAAATAATAAAATAGATACAGTCGTGGGAATTATAAACATATGCATAGACTAGACTAAAATAAAACCGTGGGGCACGTCAATTGTCTACAAATTATCGACTTAATGTGCGATAGAAGAATCGTTTAATTCGTCGTTAAAATAGGCAGTTGGCCCGCAGACGGTGAGGAAATTACTTACTATTTTTTTGCTCATGGAAATTCCAATAGTTATACACTCCATGTAAATAAAAGAGACGTTTCAACTAGTTTATCGTTGGACATTCACACTGCTGGCTGGCGAGGAATCGTTTCACTGCTCGTAGTTTGTCTTTAATCGACAAAACATATGATAAAAGTACTACTCGCTCACCACTATGAAACCCTAAAACTCGCTTATAATCGAGCTTGCTAGCTTGTTTCCACATTCTAGCCCTACTTATCACACGTCCATCGTTGTCGGTTGAACAACTGCCTAATTATAGTGTAACATTACAAAACAAACATTTTAATCAACGATTGTAGACAATTGACGTGCCCCACGGTTTTATTTTAGTCTAGTCTATGCATATGTTTATAATTCCCACGACTGTATCTATTTTATTATTTTTTGGTTTTTAGTACATTTATCTTAAACATTGCAATGTATGTTTAACATAAAACCGTTTAACTTAAAAAGTTTTTTTACCTATTTTTTTCCTTAAATTAACGCGTGTGAAACCGCACGGCACAGCTAGTAGATACATATTTTTGGTAACTGATAACGCAAGATTTTTTACCATAAAACTTTTAATTTTTAAATTCTTAGTTGACACATTCTGAGATAAATGTACACATTGAAGATACAAATATTTATTCTTCTCTACAATTTGTTCTCTAAGGACTTTGTTCCCACGTTGTTGTGTCAACGGTTAATAAAATGATTTATTCATACTGTTTACCTTAAATAAATATTAATTCCTTAGTGAGAAAATTTAATTAATAATTTAGTAAAAGATATGTCTATAATAATAATAGTTACAATTTTGACAATTTTTTTATTACATATCTGAATTAATGAAGTGTGCGATTGCATTAAAATTTAGAGAGTAATTTACTATAGTAATGTATTTAATGTAGTATAAAAATATACTATTCAGCCTGTAACATCCCACTGCTGGGCATAGGCCTCTTTCTTCACGTAGGAGAAGGAACGGAGCTCAATCAACTAAGCTGCTGAACTGCGGCTCAGTGGATGATTAAAATTATGCAATATAAGATATGACCAGTATATAAATGACGCTAGTTACAGAATTGTTGCTCATCGCGGCTTACGACTGAGTGGATAGGGTGCGCTTCGGGTACCTTCTCGGACCCACCAGAGTAGACCCGTGAGTGCATACGTGGTGGCAACGTAAGTACGCAAGCCCTTGGGTCACCCTTGACCTCCGGGTGTAGGTCTAGCCAACTTGCTCACGGCTCGGATATGGATAAAGAGGTGAGTGTGGCGTCGAAAAGGCGCAGAGTTGAACTGTAGGGCTACGGCCACAAGCCCTTGGGAGGCCTTAGACCACCAGGTGCGGATATTGCTATTTCGTTCCCAGCTTGGATGAGAATTCGAATGTCAATGTGGTGCTGAGAATGTGTTGAGTAGGAGGTAAACGGCCGTAAGCCCTGGGTTGCCCTGGCCACCCATAAACGGGTCTTACAAACTCGCCTCATGGCTCGGATGGGGTTTCGAAGGGGGGGTGTGGTGGATGGTACGAAGGTGCGTTCAGCGCTGAGATAGCGCGGATAAGGGGGGGGGGGGTTTTCTTCCCCACACACGGAGAAGTTGCGGGAGTTACTCCTCTCGCCGATGTAGGGAGTTGTTGAATCGGGGCATACGTCATTCGCGCTGATTTCGGAGAACTATCAACACGATGGACCTAAAACGAACATTGGCGGAATTACAGAAGTACAATAGGGTCCCGCGATTCCGCTATAAGTACGACGAAGGGACACCCCAGTGGTTTTGGTCGGTGCGGGTCCGATATAACCTACGGCTCCTTCGGGCTATAAGGGATTTCCCCTGGGTCAACATAAAAAAGGCTTGTAACATAAAATTGTTCTCAACAGCATCTCCATTATGTTCTCACGAAACTCTACGGAACCACTGTTTGAACCCTCAGACTGTGGTTAGTTCGAGAAAGTTCAAGCATTCGGCAATTCTGTACATGCATTACTTTAACGAGGTGGTCTAACTTCGTCCATAACTATCTGCCTTAGCGTCCAGTTACAGCGAAGCTAATAATATACTAGCTAATAATATGGTTTACTTAACTGGATGTAAAAATGTTCTTTGTTGTAGATGAATTCTTAAAAAATGGTTATTGCTCTAAATATGACGTTGATTCAACAGTTGTTAGAACCGTACGTGTTGATCAATTTGAAAAGCATTGAGACTGCATTGAACACTAAAAATTGTATGACCAGTTTCTCTCTCTAGTTTTCTTGTTCGGCTGTTACCAGCTTCAATTATGCGTTCGCGCAAAATTTACAAGTTTGGTTAGTGCCCCCCCCATATGGCAAACATGGATTGGCCATGCATATGTTTGTCATGTTCTGGATGTTGTGCTTATGTAGTGTGTGTGTTTCCGGACACAGAGTAAATATTAGTGGAAGCCGTTAAGTGTAAGGCTTTTATTTATTTTTATTACCATTATTTTCATATTCTTGACAATGTTTTGCTTCACACCATATTGGTGGCAAACAAACATTTGGTTCGTATGATGGTAAGTGGTTACAGGTACTGCTTTGTAAACTTTAAATCGTGTATATTAAGTTACTGATTTTAGTGACGACTGGGAAACAGTAAATTCAATTAAAATATCGTTTAGCATGGCATAGCTTTACACTGGACAATAAACTTACTTATCCAAGTCCAACAACACAGGATTGCGGTGCAGGAGTGAGATGACTGCGAATTAGTTTTATTACTTTTATTATTGTCCTAAATGTTATATGAGCATGAACGATTTAAAATAATTATGTAGGGATTGTTTTGTAACACAGCAATAAAATTTGTTATTTTTTTATTAATAGATCTAGTGTAAGAGCCCAGTAAATTGTACAAGTAAATGAAAAGATCCAAATTCCAAAGACTTAAATACTCTTTAGACTTTTAGTAAAATTCCGTCAGCATCGGACCTCATCCTAGATTTACTAGGCAGTCACAGGACTGTCGATATGTAGTTTTAGTAAAAATTGGGCTGTAGGATGAGCACAATTATAAAGAATGTATGTGCATTTAAGAGCCATGTTCATTATAAATAAAAAACAAATTCTTTTTAGGCTGGTAATACGAAAATCCTGTAAATTGAAAGCGTACACCTTCTTTAGACTTCCGCCCCATATTTTTATTTTAGGAAATTTATTTATTTGTTTGTTAAAATGTTTCAAAGTCTGGCAAAATTATAAAAATTGCAATCAAATTTTACAGAACCCAAATTAATATTAAAATAAAGTTCTAAGTTACGATCCGTCTAAAATTATCTTTCTTGTACCAAGATTAGTATCCGTTTTAAATTATTATTAGTAATGTTTGATGTAAAGAACATTTAAATCACATTCAATATACAATTATTTTGTCACCATGTTGATAAACATAAATTAAGTTTTTTTCAATGGCAAAAATTCTATATTAATATAACAACTTTATCGGATTTTTTCGCGTTTTATTAGGTTGACGTGACCATGGTTGCTGTAAAGTATCCGTTATTTACGCTATTTTTATTATTTATATTTTAATATTATTTCACTATAATGAGTGAAAATCGCGTTAACCTTAGAAAACAATATGCTATATTAAGATAAAAACTACAAAATAAACTAAGTAAAGAAATAATTTTCCATAAGTACCATGTATACATTCATATGCATTTAGTAAAAAGCGGTTATTTTAATATTACAAACAGACACTCCAATTTTATTTATTTCTATAGATATTGTACTTTGTATACACATATTGTGACCAAACTAATAAATTTAAATAAAATGTTGTTTTTATTTTTTTTATTTTAAAATATACATTCAACTTATAAACAATTTTAATCCGATGACAAGGTCATAAATATGTGATATTAGGTAAAAGGACTAAACAACTACTAAATTAGTAAATAAATTAAAAAGTCACTGAGGGATGTTGGCTTAACACCAAATCCTGGCTTAGAAATCACAGATAAAGAAAGAAAATCGGCACCAGTAAATACACACAAACAAACGCACATTTTTTTTTTTATTTACTTAAACTCATTTTACATTTAAAAAAATTACAGTAATACACTCCAAAAATCACAAAGATTTTTCCGGAGTGTTAAGTTTGAATACAGTTCATTTAGGCAATTAAAAATAAGGTGGGTAGTTCTACAAATTAAAGTAAGTAGGTATCTTTTAAATCGGTGTAAATTTGTACGCAGGGAAGGCGATCGAGATGCAATACCGGTTTGTTACAACAGTTACAGGATGTTCAGATAATACGACTTCAATTCATTTCTTAAATTTTTTGTAGTGATTCTTTTCTTAAGTGTCACATCTAATTCATTCAACAAGAGAGAGAATTCATAAACACATACATAAATTTAATAAAAGGTACAAACTCATAAGTTTTCATATCTACACACACACGGACAAGGACTTGAATTGATATATATCACAACAAGGATTTGAATTGCGCCAAATAAATATAGCAAAGATTACAATCAGGATGCTAAGACTGTATACACCGAAAAAAAAAAAATTAAAAATTACGTTTCCATACAAACAGTAACAAATAATAGGTCGGGAAAAGTATTTCGTATTTTCTAGTAAAAAGTTGCAACAAATATTTTTTCTTGTATTGTCTGTAACTGGCTGGTTTTGATACCATGAATAGGTGAAATTTTTAAAATGAAATTAAAAAGTAAAAAAAGAACACTGTTTTCTGTCTGCCAAAATGGGTGAATCCAATGAAGAAATCCGTTACATTTTAAAGTTTCACTTTAAAAAGGAAAAATGCGACTCAAGCAGGGAAAAACATTTGCGACATTTATGGACCTAGTGCAATGTCATTGAGAAGAACACAAAATTGGTTTAAGCGTTTTCAGTCAGGAAATTTTGATGTCTAAGATGCATTTCGCTCTGGTCATCCAGTTACGGATAAACGTGACGACACTTTAGAAAAAGTGGAGCTAGATCGATGTTTGATGATAGTAGTATGTTGTAATGTGATATGATTCGCCTTAAATTTATTTATTTATTGTTTTATTTTTATACTTTATTGTACACCACAAATATATTACAAACAAAGCATAAAGATAGTTACAGGCAGTGAAGTACAATGGGCGGATTTACGGCTAATAAGCCATTTCTTCCAGACAACCCAGCCACAAAAACGAAACTTATTATCAAAATTGGCTAGATGGTGTAGATGTATAATAAACTTACACACAAATGTCTACATTCTAATACTTATAATAAAATTTATATACAAATTCAAAATATATTTCATGCAAATAGGCTTACCGAAGCACTTTAGTTCTCTCTTAACAACTGTCATGCCCAGCTCTCTGCGATATGTATTGTTAAGTTACCACATAATATTTCAATTACAAACAGTAATATTGATACATAAATAATAATAAGTCAGCGAAATACGTGTATAACTACTAAACGACTGGCACAAAATTGTACCATTATTATAATGAAACAACTTCTTCAGATGTTATCGCGGCTTATTAGGTTTTTTACTTGCCAGACGTTTCGGATACTTGACAGCAACTATGGTCACGGGAGGACAGTTTTCCAAGTAAAAAAACCTAATAAACTGCGACAAAATCCAGAAAAGCTGGAATAATTATTTCATTTGTATTTAGTATTGCCAGAGCAAAATAAAAAATACTTTATATATAATACGAAAAAAAGTATAGTAATAATTCAGCCTATAATTTCAACATTGCTGGGGAAAAGACGCTTTCTTCATATAGGATAAGAGTTATAGCTTACTCCACCACGCTGTTGTACTCGTTGGTTGATTATTTCCCTTCACCAAGTAGCGATTGTTATCAGGTCTATACGATATAAACCATGATCGACAACTTTAGGTGCTTTCCGATCACTATTAATTCTAAAATAATAAATATTTAAAGGTGTTCACAAAAAAGATTAGCTAAGAAATTTTACTAAATTCTTTGAGTGTTTTAGAAGCTTTACGTGCATACCCGAGACACAGTTGTTAGAACCAAAGAAACAAGAAACAAGCATTTGCACAAATGCAAATATCTACCCCTGAACCCCCTACTGAGGAAATGAAATCAAGACCGCTGGATTAAATTGACATTTTGTACTAAAACCCAGGTTGTATATTATTTTCAAAAGAGTAACTGCGGAGTTTTTCTGAGACCTGAGGCCAATTTTTCTCTGCAGAATTTACATTCCGAATCGATGGTAGCTTTACTTTTACAAGAATAATAATCAATTTAAAATTTTAATTTGTAAAATGACGATTCGAAAGTGCTCTTGGGACTTATTTGAATAAAGTTGTTTTTGATTTTGTTATTTACAATGACTTGTTGAGTTCTCAATACTTAAGCTGTATGACATTAAAACAATATATTCGCTTCGATGGATGGCTTAGCATTTTCATTACAATCACATTATATTATATTTCACCAAGGGCAGTTTCCTTAACTCAACCCTCCACTGAGCTTCGTAATTTCCTGAGCACATACAAATTCATTAAGTAAGTAATTGTGTTATAACTTCAATGTGTTTCTTAATAATTGGAAAAACTTTCATATTAGGTTGGAGAAAAAGTTTCTTCGTATTTTATATAGACATAAAAAATTACGATTTTACAAAATTTATTTACATTATTGTAATATATATATACCATTTTATTCCATAATTTGCGTCGCTTTATAAATTTTGGGACTTCTTATTAAAAAACCGCGACAAATAGTTTTGACAGTCTTCTTTTGATTACTAATAAGCTTTGTAAAGTTGCAAATTAAGCGACGGTTGTGCTGGCGGTCTTGGGTTCGATCCCCTCCATGACAGATATTTGTATTGGCCAAACAGTAGTTTGCCGGTATCTGGGTGTTTGTGCAGTCCTTGTGGGTCTCCCCAAGGTGCCGCGGAGAGTACGCTAAGCCGTCGGTCCCGGTTATTATCATGTACACCTGATAGCGATCGTTACTCATAGTAGGGAATATATCCGCCAACCCGTATTGTAGCAGCATGGTGGATTAAGCTCTGATTCTTCTCCTGCATGGGGAAAGAGGACTATGCCCAGTAGTGGGAAATAACAGGCTGAAACGTCAGCCATATAGTCAACAACAGAATATTTAAAGCAAATATAAGCCAATTAAAATGTTTCTATCAAAAATCGTTTTTATAGTTGACGGAGTAAGGTTTAAATAAAATGATTGAATTTTCAATGTTATTGATTTTATCATAGTGTTCGATTCCCTCTTACTTTTACGTCATTCAATGTACAATTAAATTAACAATTTATTCAATGACCAACTAATTATTAAGCTCTACTTATTTTATATTAAAATTAAATTGATGGTTAATTTCGTTGCACGTTTCGAGAAAATAACTTCTGCTGTAATATTATGCCTTGTTCACGATAAATGTTTCGTAGGCCATACAGATATTCGTTGCAATTAAGGCGTTTCATGTTTGTGTTTCGAGCTCTCAAAACTGCGTCGTAAGATCTTGACTACTCGGAATCGTTTTGAGAGTATTATTTAATAAAATAGGAACAAAAATAAAACATTTTGTTATTAGTATCTAAATAGATTTTTTAGAATTTTTTCCTTTTTTTTACTACGTAAAAGTGTTTGACTATACTTATGGAAGAAGTAATAAATAAATAAATAAATAGATCTTTTGGTCATATAACTAGTGGAAGTCATTATCCTCTTGGATATTAAATTATAAATATTAAATACTAAGACAGTAAATAAATAAAAATATATTCAAGTAAAAAACATGACATGAAATAAAATAAAATACACCACAACCGTTTTATTAAAAGCGTTTGTCTCAGTCTATGTTCTCTATGTCGTTTATCAGTTCGTATCGTTTGTTGATCTTGGTGTCGACATCATTTTTACTCACTCCTGTTTAAAAATAACGCGTGAAAGTTGCGAAACGGATCATGAGTGCACTTCCCGCAGCGCTGGAGCTTACGTAGAGTCAGACGCGCAGCTCTGAGGTATTGTGATAACTTTAAATAAAACATTTCTAACCTCAAAACTTTAACCACGATATCTCCATAACCGTGGGAGTGCTACCAGAGGGTAAACCACGCCCCCCCTACCCCCCCTAACCTGTTTTATTTATATTTATTCATAATTTTAAGAGTTGTCGGCCAAGATAAATAATATATAGATAGTTTCCATTGTGAATATAAAGATATTTTATCTATTTCTAAACGGTTTTTACTTATACATAAATTAAATTCTTATATAATAATTTGGATGTAAAGTTACTTCCATCGTCAGTTGTATAATAATTTTATTAATCGGTCTCTCTTCTCGTAAAGTGTATAAAAAAAGCTGTGATTATCATTGTTTTCTGAACACTTGACATTGATAATTATTCTTGTAGGGATTAGGGATTCATTATTCTATAACCCAGGGTGCAGTGGCATGAAGAGATATGCTCTACCTAGCAATGGGACATTGAAAGACTGTTCCAGTGCAGTTCAGTTTCTCTACGAGAATATTTTTTTGTGTCATCTTCACATACGTTCAGCTTTTAATGCGAATTCTGTAGATTTTCTCGCAGACGTGAAAATTATTCATAACGTTAAATATTTAACGTCGTTCAAACAGAAGTCGAGGTAATTTCGTATTTAAGCCTTGCCTCGACTCCACCGCTGAATTTAATTTTTCTAATGGAATAAAGATCTTTTAATCATAAAAAAAAATTAAAATTACATATTTTAATAATTAAAATACTTTGGTAATTTCATTATCCTCTTCAATCTGTTTTTAGCAGTCGGTTTATCAGTAGGTAAGCAGATAGTCATAGTTAAATGAAAGTTACAGAATTCTCACAATGAAGAAACGTGTTAATTTTATTTGAACTTTTTTCCTATTTAGAAACAGAGGCATTTTTACTATAATACCACAGTTAATTTTGGTATAAAAAAGTGTAAAGTTCAGAGTCTCGTATCGTTCCGGCGTAGTTCACGGAACAAGCGCAACTTTGTAATATAAATACACGAATTTCCAACTCTCTATCGTTTTACGACTTTTATCGTTTCCCTTTTGTTTACGAAACACAACTCTGCGAAACGTATTCCAATAAAAAACGAAATTATTTCTGTATCGTTCATATTATATTACTTTTAAAGTGGACTTGAATGAGTTTTTGATTAATTTAAGCCCATGGAGTAATTTTGGAGAGTCATTTAACGAACGATGAAGAATAATATTAGATTTAAAGCAAATTTCTAAATACTCCAATTTTACCAAAGCTTGTTCCACGAGGCATAATAAATGGAGCTCGACTCGTCACTCTTCTGTTATTCAGATGTTTTATCCACCGAGTGTGAAACCAATTTCATATTTATAATAAAATAAACCCACAGATACAAATTAATTCTATGCTTTAATTTATAATCTACCTCAGTTTTTCTAAGGATGGTGTCTCAAAGAAGAGTAGGCAGATATTTTTTGTATTTTTTTTTTGTGAAAAGTAAATCATAATCGTAAATGTCAAACTGTGATCAGACATAACTTTTTTAAATTATGTTGTAGCTTGGAGAGTTAACAACGGCTCCGGTTTAATGATGCGAATAGTAAATACCTAACCTAACACACTCTTCCTTTTCCTTTCTCCTACACGGAGAAAGAGGCATATACCCAGCAATGGGATGTTACAGGCTGAATGCGAATACGTAGAAGAATCAAACACTACCTTTTTTTTATTTATTTGTAACATTAAGAAAAGCATACATCAAATTATATTTACTTGCAAAAGCCCTTAAGCTTGTCCGCAAGTAACAGTCTTACACATTTTACATAAGACTTATAATATATTGCTATAACATTTACAAACTACAAAAACATATTTATACTACGCTTAGATAATTTTTGCTAAACAAAGTTTTGCGTCTACCCTACTTATTAAAAATAGTTTCTCTTTTATTAATTAAACAATACTATCATCGACGGCATGGTCACAAAAACTATTACAAAAAACATACATGTGTAAGCGAGATAGTTAATTCGTTTTTATTTGCTCATAAAATAGCTAGCAGTATACAGGTTGTTATGGTAAATTAGTTACTATATTCATATATATTTTACTTCTATTTTCTAATTATTCAAAAACAGATAGCAATAAAAACCTAAACTCTAGCAGTCCAAAAAGATTCGTAATGAACGAGTATCAAACCCACAGCCGTTACAAAATCCACTGGTAGTGACAATTATGAAGATACATAGATGCCATAAATCAATTTCGCAAAATTTATTATACCACTACATCACTGCGTAAGATATATAAGATCTAAAATATTCGTATTCAAGTAGGGTGTTTTTACTATATGTACCATATAACGACGTAGCGTGTGTACATGTAGCTTTATAAAAAATACTCTCATAGCTACTAAATAAACCTACATAAAAAAAGACATAAAAGCAAAATAGAGAGAGAAACGAAAAGAGAACGAAAGAACGAAAGAGAACGAAAAGAAATAGCACGTGAGATGTTGTTAATTACATACAAATCAGAGTATTTCCACCGAGAAGAAAACAGGAATATTTTACTAATATTTAATGTAATGCTCGAGAGCTTTCACATAATATTTATTATAATTTTCTTAAATATTTTTAAGCAAATGTGTAATTTTATGAAGAATAATTTATTTTACATCACTTGATATTTATTGTAACATATAAATCTTATACTAGAATGTAATATTCATGTACTAAACTGGCTACTTTTTGTTAACACACAACTACTTTTTGTTACATCCAACTTCATAAAATTTGGGTATGATAAGTAATTTACGTGTCAGTCTATCTGCTTAGTTAACTATTAACTTAGGTTTCTTACGAAATACAAACAAATTTGGGATATTAGGTATCCTTTTAATATTTTGAAATTTAAATATTAGAAAAAAAAATTAAATTATAACAGTTTCAATCCTGAGAATAATATAAAATTTAAAAGCTTTTGACTTTTAAAAAGATGAATAGTATTAACGCTACTTATATTAATATAATATGCAAAAAGATAAATATGTTTTACATACGTATACACATATAGGCACTTACATATTATATGCTTTAATACTAAAACAAGACAAACAGACAGCGCCATTTTTATAATTTGTTATATTAGAACAGAAGAAACCATTAAGAACTGGGTAGTATCCCCTTTTAAAGTTCACTTTATTATAACTACAGCAATTTTAGTTTGCGGTTTAAATCATCACTTTTGCCATTCTCTTTACTATAAAATCTTGCAGTTTTATTCTCTGCACGAAATAAGATCAAAACTTATTAGAAATTTTCTCCAACGATTTATCTACGTGATTTTTTTAACTAAAAGTACAAAAATGAACCCATAATACTAGGTTTATAATATTAGGTTTTAATATTAGATATGTTAAAGGAAATAAATTAATAATTGTGTTTGCTCGCAAACGAAAAAAAAACCGACTTCCATTACATCGACATGTAATACAACGTAGATCGACGAAAAAATAGTCAAGCAACTACGCGTTATCAAAGATTACTCAAAAAGTAGTTATCAGATCTCGATAAAATTTATATGTGACCACATGATAAATATCAGCTTTCGATTAAATTAAAAATTATCAAGAGTTTCCCTCGATATCTCTGGGATCCCATCATCAGATCCTAGTTTCCTTATCACGGTACCAAACTAGAGATATCCCCTTTCCAACAAAAAAAGAATTATCAAAATCGGTACATCCAGTAGAAAGTTATGCGGTATAACACAACGTAGGTCGACGAAAAAAGCGTCAAGTAAAAACGCATTATTAGATATAACTCGAAAAGTAGTTTTTAGATCTCAAATAAATTTAAATGGGACCAATTGGCACACACACCTTTTGATTAAAACAAAATTTGTCGAATTCGGTCTACCCGGTAAAAAGTTCTGATGTAATATTAATTTTAAAAAAAAATACAGTCGAATTGAGAACCTCCTCCTTTTTTGGAAGTCAGTTAAAAAATAGAAAATATTCTTCAAATATATACCTAACAAGCAATTTGTAAATTCTAAATTGTTAAATTTTTATATTGTTTTATTCTAAATTGTTATATATTTATTCCTGTGTTCCAGTCTCGTGGAACAATAAAATTAAAAGTGACTTTCTTCTTTATGTTAATTATATATGTAATTATATATGGTTAACATAAACAAGAAAGTCCAAATTCCATGTCGAATGCCGGTGTGCGGATAAACCAACAATGATTTTTGTCACGCCGTTGAATGCTAATGGTTTTAGTTAAGACTCTTTATATTTTAAATACATAAATATATTTACTTTTGTACAGTAGAGCCAACGCAGTTTTGGTAGATGTAACCTATTTTTACTGAAATTGGTATTTACTCAACTAGTTGAGTGGGTTATACCTAGGTATGAACCCACTTTCTAATTCAGTTATATACGGATCTAAAATTAAGATACTTTAAACTTAGAACATGGACTAAGATTAGTAATAACGAATAGAGCTCTAGGAATTTTTATTTCAGTAAGTGGTTTTCAATTTAGGTACAATAATTGTGTTAGCTTACATCTATATAAATAAAAATGAATGTTGCTAAGCGCATAACTCAAGAGTAGCTCGACCAGTTCGGCTAATTTATTTTTTTGTATGTGCCCTAAGGCCCACGAAATGTTTTAATACTAAAAAAAATTAAAAAAAAAATAATATATATATTAACTTATGACAGAATGTAGTATGTCCGGGCAGCTAGTAAATGAATATTTATTACAGTTAAGTATAAAAGAACCTAAAGTTTCTTTAGAACATACTAACAGCACGGACGATTATGGTTTCATGTAGTTAATATTTTATCAATCTCAAAAATTAGAATAAGAATTAAGAATTAATAAACGCTTCACGCTCAACGGATCCCCTAGTAGGATTTTCTTCTGTGTTGGGGGTCTGGAAATACACACAATACACAAACACTACGCCCAGACCACGACTAACATCTATATGGTCGATACAAATGTCTGTCGTGAGCGGGAATCGAGCCCGCGACTGCCAGCGCAACAGCCAGTGCAAATACCGCTGCGCCAACGCGTCGTCAAAAATATAATAACTGTAATTAGTGTTATTGTAAATTAAAAATTATAATCGTATATTTGATTTAGATTTTGCAACTAATCACTGTCACGGTTGGTATACTTTGTTGCTTTGATAAATCTGAAGTTTGTTAAATAGAACGTGGTTATTTCGAGGTTTACAAGATTAACTTCACTGAGGGTAGTTAGAGATATATATATGAAATGCCATTAATCATTTAGAAGTAGAGACGTAGCAATAAATTTAAATTTTCAGGCGAAACCGCGTGACATATGTAGTAAATTCTTTATTATTAAATATTACAATGTAACTTGATATTTTGAAATATCATTTAAGAGGCGTTCCATATAAATATGACGTCAATATTCGTGAGTAAAGGTTACATTTTCCACAACAACGGAAAGATATTGTATTAAGTTTGTGTGACTATTCAGTGATATTCATAGTTCATTTTATTACGTACAACTTATATAATTCGATTGATGACTTTTTAATTACAATACAATGTTTTAGAAATGATATCATAAAACATAAGTTATATATAATTACAGTGTATCAATTTTAGTCTGACGCCGCGTTGGCGCAACGGTTACGGCCATGGATTGTGCCTGTTGCGCTGGCGGTTGCGGGTTCTATCCCCGCACATGACAAACATTTGTATTGGCCATACAGGTATTTGCCGTGGTCTGGCAGTGTTTGTGCAGTCCTTATGGGTCTCCCCACCGTGCCTTGGAGAGCACATTAAGCCGTCGGTCCCGGTTGTTATCGTGTAAACCTGATAACGATCGTTACACATAGTAGGGAATTATCCACCAACCCGCATTGGAGCAGCGTGGTGGATCTCTGATCCTTCTCCTACATGGGGAAAAAGGCCTATGACCAGTAGTGGGATATTACAGGCTAAAGCGAATTTTAGTCTAAGCTTTTTCCTGTACAAGAATAACTTAATTGATTTTCATACAAAGACAGTGCGTGTAAGCACAAAATTTTGAGCTTTACGATAATTTTGGTACAGTTTTACCTTACATGATAATTATTAATTTTGCTTCAAATGGAAGAATGGCATTATTGCGGTATTTAATTGATCAGGATGATGCTTTCGGATATGTAATAATAAGTGTTTGTGCGATTGAAACTCATACGAAAATGCATTTAATATAGAGAACAAACTTATAGTACTACTAGCTTTTACCCGCGGCTTCGCTCGCATGGAATTTTTGTAATAATAGGTATCCTATGTTACTTCTTATATCTCCAAGAATATGAGTACAAAGTTTCAAGATAATCGATTTTTTTTATGTCACTAGGTCGGCAAACAAGCGTACGGCTCACCTGATGGTAAGCGATTACCATAGCTTATAGACATTTGCAACACCAGAAGCATCGCAAGCGCGTTGCTGACCCAATCCCCAATCCCCCCAGGAGCTCTGGTCACCTTATTCACCAACAGGAACACAATACTGCTTGAAAACAGTATTATCTTACTGTGATCTTCTGTAAGGTCGAGGTACTACCCCAGTCGGGCTGCTCCATATTTTGAACAGGAAATTCCTGCTGTGCCCTACATCAGTTAAAGCGTAACAAACAAACTTACATTCATATTTATAATATTAGTAGGGATTCTTGAGGCCTAGTTGGATCATAACATTTAACGCGCATTGACAATCAACAAATCTCAAAACGACAAATATATAATGCTGACCAAAAACCAAATACATTGAATATCACCAGTAACTGTTTACGGCTTACTCTATGTATCATTAGATTTTTCTTACTAGCGACATACATGTACATTATAGGGTCATATATATTGTAGCAAAACACTATCTCTAATTAGCAGTTATTTCAGCATGAAAATACTGTGATTAAAAACTACACTAAGAATCACAGACATAAAATTCAGTTTTATATGTATGTTTTAGTTAACTTGTTAATGTGTTTCGATGATGGTTAATCTACGCGTTATCATAATCCACTATCTATCCTACGGTATATCTAATATATCAACATTTGGAATGTATACGGGTACTAGTTATCACTAATTACTTGCGTTAAAATTAACAATAAATTCGAATACTTTCTTAGTATGTGTAGATAGTACTGTAGTTAAATTGATTATAAAAACATTGTTTATTGTTAACAAAGTCGGTCAAAAATCCTTCTTGTATTACTTTTTATATGTGTTTTTTTTTTCAAATATAGTCATCTCTGTCTGATTAAAAAACTCATAATCATAAACGTATACTCGTATACCTTACATCTTTTACCCGTCTAAAATATAAATATATACAATTGAAGTATAAATTATGTTCACATTTTTTTCAAATTCTTTATCGTAAATCTATTTTAAAATGGTTTTAACTTTTTAGGTAGGTAATATCAAAGTTCTGTTTCGACGAATCATAAATTTTAGTTGGTCAATATGAATAGATTAAATTCTTGTTTTTAATATAATAGTTTGTTGTCACGTTATAATGTACAGAGAATATAAATAAACATAGTGTCTAAAAATGCTATAAAAATAGAAAGCCATAGTTCCACGGAAACCATAGTCCGCTAGTACATTCTTGATCCGTACAGCCAAAAGAATGGAACTCTCTACCAGCGTCTGTGTTTCCAGAAAATTATAAGCTGGGGATCTTTAAGTCGCGAGTGAATAGGTTACTTCTAGGTAAGCGTGCTCCATCTTAGACCGCATTTTCACTTATCATCAGGTGAAATAGTGGTCTAACGCAAGCCTATCATTGTATAAAAAAAAAAAAACAAAAAAAAAACAATTTATCAATATTAGGTTAAAACACGCCTAATACAAAATTACATAGTTCAACTAACTCCAGACTCAGTCTCGGGGCTCAGATTTACTCTTTCTACAATAATTTTTGTAGAGTTCTATAAAAATCTCAAAGTGAGAATCCTGTTCGCACTTAACCGATTTTTTGTTTAGTGCCTTCGAAAGCGAGACTAATGAAAAAGACGGTAGTGAAAAGAATTGAGAGTCCAACATTTATTAAGTTTCTTTGAAGTACTCCTTTATACAAGATTATTGACAAGCACAGGAGCTAACTAGTAGAGATGGATCTTGAGTAAATTCTATTTAAATTTCTTTTCTATTTGTTGTAAGAATTCAGGTCAGTTATTGAATATTTCAAGAACTAACTTGTAATAAAGGAAAGTTATTATCGTAAAAGGCAAAATAAATGTCTTTTTTTATTATTATTAAAATTTTTACGATATTTATAAATTGTTATAATTATTAATAATAGAAATAATACAGAAATTCTAAAGGAATTTTTAAAATTTATCAAAACTACGTAACACGAAATTTAATATTTCTGAAGAAATATTTTGTTATTTTTAGTCAAAAATAATTCTTAAACAGTTCACAAACGCTATCGAGAGACTCGTCTTATTTTTCAGGAAAAAAATTTAGTATTCTATTAATTTTCTTCGAAACTAAAGCGATTTGGCAATGTTTTCTCGTTCAGAAGTTGATGCCGCGGGCGAGACTTACTGAGTTTTATCTAGAAAAAACCGGATGAAATTTTAAAACATCCCATCAGTGTCTCGTGAGATCGGGCTCGGCGCTCTTTTTAAAATTACTTGTCACACTTTTTCATACGTACGTCTAGTGTAAAATATTTGCTGCTCTTCAAAAAAAAAAAAATTTCGTATTTCTTACTTTTTATTTTTGACATATTTTTATATATTTTTTATAAATGTTTGAATATAATTCTATATATATTTATATATTTTTTTTTTGACTTTTTAATATACACGTCAAGCAACGTTGCAAAAATTATCATTATTAATTAGTTGATATAAAAATAAAATTTATTAAAATATTTCAGTTAAAAATTAAAACTCAAACATTTTAAAAACAAATTTCTTTGGTGTTTAAAATTATATCGTAGATTTTTTTTTTGTAAAATATTTTAAAAGTCGTCTACAAACTTTTGAATTAAAATTTCCTAACCAAAGAACAAACACCCGAATCCAGCATCCTAATTAAAAATACACAACTAACCTGCAAAATGAAAAGGTCATCGCTGGCTCGCTTTATAAACCGAATAATACAGACGAAACATTATACTCAAAAAAACACATACACATATTTTTAAATAATACACTCAAGAGTTAACACAATACTCCGTTCACTTAGAAACCACTAACTTCGTTTATCTCACAAAGTTCGTTCGTAACCTGTTCGTAGCATTTGTAGCGTTACCGTGCGTAGCGCTCGGTGTAGCACGAGTGACTGCTACGTCGGTCTCCAGAGCGCGCAAGTCCGGACTAAAGACGACCGAACTTACTATGGTAAAAAACAATTTTGTTTATTACTTGTGTTATAAATAGACAAAAATAGATATTTTTAAACGACGTGTTAGAAAATATTATCTATCGACATATCGTCAATAACAATTGTTTCTATGATATATTTATATATTATTGTTAATGTATTATATATGATTATTTTATATGCATATTATTATATAAATGTGTGTATGTCTACGTTTATGTATTTATGTGAATATAGTTCTTGATGTATTGTATATGCTGCATATATGAGTCTTATACGTAGTATATTGTTGTAAATTGCACCTTGTACCTGTTATATGTTACAAATATTTCCTTTATAGACCGATTGTCTGTAAGAAATCACTGTCCGTGATAACACCGCCATTGGACTTTATTCAGTATATTTTTTTCTTTCTTTTTAATGTTCTTGTAAGTGTGCAATAAAGTATAAATAAATAAAAATAATATCGGCTAAAATTTTTGTAATTCCAATTTCAACATACCCATAAAGCGATTAGCGTTAATTACAACTGTCAAGAAAAAAACCGCTAAGAACGAAGGCATCCTCATTAAAATGCTTTATCTTGGGCTAAAAGTTCTTCTCTGATGGCACTCTCCCTTTTATGAAATATTATTTTTCCTCAAAATATTCATGTTATGAGGTTAGGGGAAACGTTAAAATAGATTTATAAATACTTTTCGTTATTTATTATCGAAGTTACTGATAATGGATTTCGTAACCCTAACAGCCCTCTTTTGTTTTTACATAACTTTTTTTTTAACAACAAACACATATCAATGTCAATCTTTTTTACATGACTGTATTAAAATTAAAGGCATTTAGGTTTAGAGCTTTGAAAAGATTGTTAGCAAAGATATTACACATTTTTTATATTTTCTCAAAAACATGAATTTTAGACACATTTGTTAATATTAAAGATTTTACTACTGTGCTGACTAATAGCGGAATAACCATCCAACTGCTGACTTTGAAATACACAGGCCGAAGACGGGCAGCAGCGTGTTCAGTATGACAAAGCCAGCCTTGCGGCTACCAACCCGCCTGCCCAACGTGGTGACTATCGGCAACACACATGAGATCACTGCATTTTTAGTGCGACTTGTGGATGCCTACGTCCAGCAGTAGACTGCGATATGCTGAAGTTAAAGGTTTTATCAAAAAATACACAAATAGAAATAAAAGCAATATAAAAAAAATGAATTCATGGTTTTAATGTACATCATATTTAAGCTTTAATCCTAATTTGTCTGTAATCCAGTCCTTGTTAATCATAATTGGTGACTAGTATTATAAATACATATGAAATTAATAACAAAAAGAGTGTGCTTTAGGTCACACAACTAAAGTAAAAGATCTTAAGCTCCATCTTTATAATACAAATTATGAGAAAAAGAGAAAGAAAATGTGTGGTCGCATTTCTATATCTTGCCCCTACAGTAATATACCAAACGTAACTCTCTCTCTTTCTCTTTTCTCTAACTTACATCTCCCTCTCAACTTCCCTTTACGTCACCCAATCAAATTTTCATAACTCTCTCGTCACGCATTTATCAGCTTACTCACCAAGTCAAGCGTGTGTAATGGAGTTTTAATTTAATTACTAGTTACATTATTTTATTTAACAATTAATAAGCATCATTTAAAATTTTACATAATGAAGTTTGAGGGAACTAATAATTTAAAAAACCTTTTTTTTTCGTTACGTTGTCTATGCTTAAATATTCTCAAAGACATTTATTTTCAACCATTTTAAGAATAAACTATTCTGATTTAAACGAGAATCAGTACTCGATTCGAATTATTGTTACGTAATAGGGCTGGACACAGAAAAGTTAGACTTAATGGAACTCTTACTCCTATTTAAATTGGATGACTGATTGAATTGAATTCATTGAATTGAAAATATAAAAAATTATTTCGATTATTATTATTTACATTTTGCGCCTTATTCCAAAATAGAAACCCCTTATTAACATAGTTACGATTGTTGCAGCCGCAGATGCCAAAAAAACCAATTTACTTATAATAATTTATTAATCTACATTATAATTAAACTTAATACTAAACAGGTGATTCCCTACTGATGTTAAGTAGAAGAATGATTTAATAAAAGAAGTCGAAGAAAGGTTTCCTCGGTGTGGCCGTCGCTGCGGTGGTCTCTGCGGTGGTCGCTTTCCGTTGCTTGCCATCTTCATCCGAAATGATGTTGAAATCTTGCACGTGTGCCGTACAGAGAAAATAAGGCTGTGGGCACACCTGGGTTTCTTATATTCAAATATATGGTTTAATTATCTTCGTATGAAGTTAAGTCGGAGGCACATTGATACCGTGGGGTTAGGCTAATGTAACACCTCCCCCCGTAGAACAGCGACTGTTGAAGACTGATGTCGTAAACTGCGCTGGAAGATTATCAGGATCCACCCTTCTGGTACCTGGGACAGCGTAGACAGCTTGCATTTCCGGATAATTTTCTTCATTTTCTTTCGTTGTTTTAGCTGGTGGTCTGGTACGACGCTTCCAATAGCATACGCTTAGAAGGGCGCATATACTTAATAGTATGTAACATACATAGGTATCGTAGTGTGATAGATACCATAGTTTTCTTCGGTTTTTAACTTTATAGGTTGCTGCATAGAGATTCTAGTATTAATTTCTTGAAGGTTTTTTTAAGCTTACTGAGTTAAGGGTGAGTGCAGGCTGTAAGCTTTGATCGGCAGTGGTGTAATTAGGCATATTCAATAATTTCAGCGCCTGTCCTTTTAAGCGATCCTTGGAATTAGAAATAGTGAATTGTGGTGTCTCCATATAACATTGCTTAGGGATTATGACGAGATAGCTGCCGTGAAGAGTTTCATAGGAGTGTCGCTCGCAGAACAAGTGGACCTCTGTTGATTCAGGAAAACTGACTGTGTAATGCTTGTCATCCAATTCTTCATATGCTGCGTGGCTCAAAGTGACAGTCATAGACTTACATAAGGGGCTGCGCTCCTGCGTTGTTATAAGTCGTTGTATGCAGTCTTCTGATTGATTAAGAGGGTTCGGCTTTTCTATACATAAATGCCACTTGTTGGCCTTCGGGCATTCAGCCTCTATGTACCTGAATTCTTTCTCATGGATAACTAGGAATGGAAAGGTGGGTGATAGGACCTGATGGTATTTATTGGGAACCATAGATAATTTATATAAATTATAGATATAAGATATAACTATTGGGAACTTAAAAACTAAAACTATCTCATTACCTACTTAAAATGATCCTACCTATTTATGTCATAGTATTCTCTTATGTCTAAATTAATTATATGTTCGCTGTCGTATAATAATGACAGCTTATCTATAATAGAGCGCAAGGTGGTTTGATCTAAAGCCGAATGATGTAAAGTGGGAGTTTTAACAAACGCTAGAATATTCTGTAATTTAATTATCTCCTGTGAAATATAATCTACATCGTCACTCAATATCAGTAGTGTTTGAGCAAGATGAGCATATTTCATTTTGATTTTAACCTTATATTACTTAACCTACTATTCCAAATTTTTCACGGATGAAAAATTTTTGAATTTATAAATCAACACATAGCTATATAAATTATAATTATAAATATGTATAATAAGCCTAAAATTCATACATAAAAATTATGCGATATGATTTTTATGGCTTACCTAAATATATTTGAATTTAATTTAACACACAGATATATAATTATGTAAAATATTATGTATAATACGACTAAAATTCAGACATAAAAATTATGCGATATAATTTTTATGGATTATTTAACTATAATAAGTAAATTAAAATTAACACACAGACATATAATTATATAAAATATGTATAATACGACTAAAATTCAGACATAAAAATTATGCGATATAATTTTTATGGATTATTTAATTATAATAAAAGACTTATAGGATAGGTTTGGGTAAGGAACTTGAAAGATTCAAGGTACCTACCATTGCATTTTTCTTAGCCGAATCGATTTCTTGATTCTCTTTGGCTGCAACTTCTGTAGATTCTTCGTATAGTACTCGATGGGAGTTCGAAAACCACACGGGTGGCACGCGTCGTGATGATTTTTGATCCCGAATCTCGCGAACCGGCCCGCGAGTACTATCCTACCGACTGCGCCAGTTACGATTGTTGCAGCCGCAGATGCCAAAAAAACCAATTTACTTATAATAATTTATTAATCTACATTATAATTAAACTTAATACTAAACAGGTGATTCCCTACTGATGTTAAGTAGAAGAATGATTTAATAAAAGAAGTTGAAGAAAGGTTTCCTCGGTGTGGCCGTCGCTGCGGTGGTCTCTGCGGTGGTCGCTTTCCGTTGCTTGCCATCTTCATCCGAAATGATGTTGAAATCTTGCACGTGTGCCGTACAGAGAAAATAAGGCTGTGGGCACACCTGGGTTTCTTATATTCAAATATATGGTTTAATTATCTTCGTATGAAGTTAAGTCGGAGGCACATTGATACCGTGGGGTTAGGCTAATGTAACAACATTAATATTATAAATATGAAAGTATGTTTGTTTGTTATGCTTTCACGCGAAAACTACTTAGCCGATCATCATGAAACTTTATATAAATATTCTTAGACGTATTAGAAGGATAGTTTTTAATTTAAAATTAAAAAGTTTTTTAAAAAAAGCGGGTAAACGCTAGTTGAAAAAAATTTGTATTTTTAATTACTGCAAGAAGAGTAATTTGTGATGAAAATTAAAGTAGAAAATTTTATGTGATTTCTATATTAAATAAATTTTTGAATTAAATATTTATAGACATTTTTTTTAGTCTAGAAATCTATAAACGTTAACTCTTTAGATCTGATGAGTTATATTGTATCTTATGGCTATTTTTAACAAAATACTTATCACTTTATTGTTAAATAATTTCAAATTAAGTAAATTCAGATGTTGACAAACACTTTAACTTTATTCAATCAGTAGAATTCAAAAGAATTGTTTTTATGGAATTGTTTTCATGCGTTAAAAATTATGTTAAATATACAATCATATAGTTGTATATATATATACATATATACATTATAAAAAAATGTATTCTGCTGTCAGCTTGTGCAAGTTAAGTCTTCTTACAAAATTTTGTCAAGTTCTCATATGAAATTACATTATTTTAATGAATTGGAATTAAAGCAGCGTTTTACGGCAATGATCTCTGCAACTGTTGCACTAATGGATGCATATTCTATCTAAGTTCGTGACCAAAGTCTCTGTAGATTAGACTGTGATTTCCTTAACTTATATCATATAAAGTTCTTAAAAGCTGACTTAGTGGGTGTGATGTGGATCGAGAGCATTTTTGTATAAAAACCAGCTGTGCCCGCGACTTCGTCCACGTGGAATTTAACAAAAAAGTAATTTTTTAGTTCGCAGAGGTATAAAATAAATAAGTAGCCTAAGTTACTTACTACACCAGCTATCTGCCTGTGAAAGTCCTGTCGAAATCGGTTCAGCCGTCTCAGAGATTAGCCGGAATAAACAGACAGATTGACAGACAGAGAGACGGACAAAAATTATAAAAAATGTTATTTTGGTAATTGTACCGTATGGACATACTGGACTGTAACTAAATCTGTCATATAATGTTGTTATTTCTCATGCAAATGACTGTCTGGTTTTAAATGAGAAAATAAAGATCTTTAACCTTATATATACATATGAATTTAGTTCAAAGCGTTTATTTTTTATTTATTTGTATAGATTAATTATAATTGTTTCGAAAATTTCTATACATGCAGTTATGTTCTCTCTGAACTCAACAAGACGACTTGGAGCAATGGTCATAGTAATTTGCTGATTTGCAAGTGGTCGGGAGATTGATTCCTACATGTGAATGATGGGTTTGTAATGGTCACGGCGTTCGTGTTTTCTTATACGATTAAGTTGGCAAACAAGCGTACGACTCACCTGATAAGTAGTTGCCTGCCAGTAGATGGCCAATACGCTTACACCACTAGAAGCATCGCAACTGCTGACCCTATCCCTGACCCCAGGAGCTTAAGCCACTTCGTCACAGGTACAGGTACACAACACTACTTGAAGGCAGTATTATTTAGCTGTGATCTTCTTTAAGATGGAAGTACTTCCTCAGACGAGATGAACGTGATGACGTGATGATTTTGAATAGAATATATTCTACTGTTTGCTTCAGATTTTGAGCACGATATATCCTATTGTTTCCTACGTCAAAAATTTCAGTTAGCTTAATAGTGTTTTGTCATGATGGCGTTTTTGACGTAGAATTCTCATTTTATTTAAGAATTTTTAGTAAAAACATTTTTTTTTATTAGACTCAAACCAACCTTAAAAAAATAAAACGTAAACCATTACAAAATACAAGTGAACCGAATAATGTAACTACTAATACTAATACAATGGTTTCGTTAAGAACATCGTAGTCATGTATAATGAATTCCAATCAAAACTATGTACTTTCTCAGATTTAACAGCCCTAGCTGAATCGCAACAGCTGACTCTACCAATTTAGAATTAGAAATTGCATTCCAGAGGATTCCATTCTAAAATTGCGCCTATTAGTTTTTCAATCAGTTAATTACTGACTTGATTCAATTGAATAAATTAAAGAACTTTATTTAAATAGAATTGGATTACTATTTATTTAAAAATAAAAAATAAAAAATAAACTATAGGGACTCAGTAACAATGTTTAACTATACTAACCTGCATACGGTACGTCAACGATGCAAGCATTGATATTTTCCAACACCATACGAATATTGACACGTATTTAAAAATCGAACGTAAGAAAAGGTTAAATAGAAAAAAGCAAAGTCCTTGTTTTATATTAAATTAAATTAAGTATCTTATGTTTGTTCAGACGGTCAGTCAGTTTAGCCTATTGCAGTCTACTGTTGGATTTAGGCCTCCCTAAGTTCACGCCTGACATCCCAGTTTTCCGTACATTGATTATACTGTTTTATTGATAATAATAAAGCATGAGAAAAATTTCATCTAACCAGGACATTTCGGACGATACTTAATTAGTCAATATTTATTTATAGTAGGTAATTATTTTTTGTCATATTTGATTTAACTTGCTACTTATTTTGGTAATAAATTTTTATAATAAATTGATAGTAAGTACGTAGGATTTTGCAAAAATATTTATTTAAAATATAAATTAAAAACCTCTGATAAATCATATTAATTAAAAAAAAAACAATCTTTAATTATAATATTATTAAAAGCATATTCATTCAATACAGGGTTGAGAGAGATTCCATGAAGTTCGAGGGATTATATCATCAGGTTCTGTTACTAAGGGCATAGAAAATCCCTTAGAGCAAATCATTTAATTGGTACACTGGGGTTAACTATTATCATCAACTGAAAATTGCAGTTAATATTTTTTCTATATAGTCCATTATGCATGAGGTGCATTTGTACAGCAAAATAATGGTCACTACAGAACCCTACTAAATATTCGTACGATTTATTTTTGTGTTACCCACAGATTAGGGAATTCTAAACAATTTTTAATACTGTAACAAAAATCGGCAAATGGGCAACACACATGAGTTCACGCCATTTTTGGCGCGAATTTGTGGAGGCCTATGTCCAGTAGTGGACTGCGATAGGCTGAAACGATGATAAAATGATGATCAAAACTCGACCGTTCCAGCGGGGATCGAAATTGCATCTCCGACTGACCGTGTAGGTGCCAATTAAGGTATAGAACGATGTACCCGTTAGATGGAAATTTTTGATAATTATGATGATTTTATATTCGGTTCTAAGCGACAGCGGCGCCGTCTAGTTAGGTGTTCTATAAAGAACTTACTGTAGATAGATAAACATACTGCGAGATTAGTTAAATTAAAAAAATAAAACAAGTGTACTTCTGACCACACGACTGAAGTAAAACTTCTTTCGAAACATAACTCTCTCTCTTTCTATTTTCACTAACTAAACTTCCCTCTTAACTTCCATTCGCCTCGACTGATCACACTTTTCGTAACGCTCTCGTCTCGCATTCACCAGCTAACTTTCCAAGACAAGCGTGCGTAAGGAAGGTTTATTTCAATATTTCAAAATTCCTAAGTTTCTTAACTTCTAAATCAAATTTAAAAAAGTATCTACTTACATATTTGAAAAATACAATAACTCATTATGTTTATTTTTTAATTCTAATGTATCTTTTGAAATATTTAAAAAGTGTCAAAAAGGTAATAAATCAATGCTTATTGAGAAGGTACAATAAATATAGTATATCTATATGATATATTTATATATATTCAAATAGGCTTCAAAGACACCTTCGAAACATAATTTTATAAATTTAATTTTTTAGTGACTTTTATTTTTAAAAGTGAAGACCACCGATTTGTAATGTAGATTCTGCAGAGATAAACACTTTAAATTTATGCAGAGGCAAAATTGTTCCTGTAAGTATCATTTACGATTAACAAATCTTGACAATAAATATACGAACTTTGTAATTTTTTTTATTATTAAATTTATTTTATTTAAATATAACTTTTAATCTGTGAATTAAACCTGATAAGACTTAATTTGATTGATTTTATTCTAAAGTTAGCTACGCACACTATGAACGTTAAGGGACCTTAATTGTTTTGGGGTTAACGTGACAGATCCTTGGAGAGGGAACAATTATCACTCTAAAGTGCTAAGTAACACAAATAATGGACGGAGACATGACGGTGATAATATTCTATATCTAATAATATCCATACAAATAAATAAAATTGGAGTGTCTGTTTGTAATATTAAAATAACCACTTTTTACTAAATACATATCGATGTATATACGGAACCTATACCAATTTTTTTTTAATTTTTGTCTGTATATTCCGGCTAATCTTTGAAACGGCTGGACCAATTTTGACGGGACTTTCACTGACAGATAGCTGATGTAGTAAAGAGTAACTCAGGCTGCTTTTGTTTGAGAAATCTATTTATTTTCTGACTCTGCGAACTGAACTATAATTTTTTTGTTAAATTCCACGCGGATGTAATTGCAGGCACAGCTAGTAATTTATATTACGAATCTGTAGTAACTTCACAGTAAACCCTAATTCATTTACTAATGACTAATATAATTATAAAATGTAAAATAACGATTCGAAAAGTGCTTTAAAAGAATTTAAGCCGTTTTTTGAATTAAAGTTTTTTTTTTTTAATTTATTAATTATGGTTTGCTGTTTTGATTTGAGAATTACTTAAACAATATATTTTAAAAAAATGCCATAGCATATAAATTTACCTAATATAAAAATGTATGTAAAAGGTCACCTAATATAATTTGCTGTTATTATCCTAGGAACAAGTTATATGTTTGGAATTATAATCAAACAATAGTACCACTGCATAAGGATTGGTGTATAATCCAAAGTACGCAGCCCACACAAATTTCATTTACCTGTGTATTAGATGCTATCAATTCAAACGAAAATACTTGCATGGCTTTGAAGGTAACAATTTTATTATTCATAATAACAGTTACCGTGCAAATATAATCAAAGATACGCATGTCGCATATTGCACATTTGCAAAAAAACCTGTTAAGTTTATCGGACAGTTCGTTAAATCATTAGCTAATCATTATCCACAACAATCATATCCTTGTACTTCTTGAAAACTCGTATTTTTTTCTCGTTTTTTTTATTCTTTAAATAACTTAATAAATTTCAAGACATTCCATTTTCTTTCAACACATTGTTATTCACAAATATTATACATCCATTATAACTGAGTATTCCGCTACGATGGTTCGTATCTAGGCAGTATTTCTCGAATAAGCTGTAAGTAAATCTGCCAAGTGGACTTGCAGTCGACAGATTCAATTTCATTGCGATTGTGCGCCGTACTCATCACTATATGCACGAATTTGGTTACATAAACTGATAAATGAGGATTAAAACACTTTATATGCCTTTAAAGAAATATATTTCCAGGAATATTTAATTCAAACATTCAAAGGCACTCTAAACCAATACTGTCTATAAAATTTAACGTGTTAAGTACTCGGTAATTAATCTATCAAAAACGTTCAAATACAATCTAATATATAAAATTCTCGTGTCGCGGTGTTTGTAATTAAACTCCTCTGAAACGGCTTGACCGATTCTTATGAAATTTTGTGTGCATATTGGGAAGGTCTGAGAATCGAACAAAATCGATTTTTCATACCCCTAAGTTATAAGGGGGGGGATTAAGGGGGTTAATAGCATATATGGCAAAACAACGTTTGCGGGGTCAGCTAGTGTTATATATTATTATAAAAATACATATTCAATATATTTTCATACATAGACTGATTGTTACCTACGTGGAAAATTCTAAGAAGAAAAATCCTATTCTCTGGTAAAGGAGAGGGTTTGAAACTGAATACATAATATCTGACTTCCTTAGAATAAAAATAATATCTTTATATATTTTTGTTTTATCCAAACTTCTCCAATATTTCTTACTCATTTTTATTCTATATTTTTCCTTTTTTTAGATTCAAATGTTTATTTAACTCACGGTTCACAGAGAGAGTATTCTAAAAATAAAATCTTTCAACAAAAAACGTTACTAAAACTCTGATTTCGTATTTCATGAATAATTTTACAAAACTGAAATGTTTTTAATGAGAACAAGTCCCTAAAATACAGTTAACTTTGGAACACTTTTCAAGAATATCAATATCAATTACGCTTCAGCCTGTAATATCCCACTACTGGGCATAGGCCTCTTTCCCCATGTAGGAGAAAGATGAGATTAATCCACTACGCTACTCCAATGCGGGTTGGCGGATATATTCCCTACTATGAGTAACGATCGCTATCATGTGTACATGATAACAACCGGGACCGACGGCTTAACGTGCTCACCGAGGCACGGTGGGAGACCCACAAGGACTGCACAAACACTCGGACCACGGCAAACACCTGTATGGCCAATACAAATGTTTGTCATGTGCGGGGATCGAACCCGCAACCGCCAGCGCAACAGGTACAATCCATGGCTGTAACCGTTGCGCCAACGCGCCGTATATCAATTACCTATTAACTTTTTTTTAAATAATATATCCTTATATTTTTTTACTTTTGTTTAAAAATTAAAAAAAGGCAGTAAAGCGTAGCTTCACTTTTCAAAACAATAATCACTTAAAAATTTTTATTTGTAGAATTATGATTCGAAGATGATTTTGAACCTAATTTGAATAGTTATTATAATAAGTTATTTTTGATTTTGATTCGCGTGCCTACTCGTACATTTAGGTGATTGATTTTTATTTATATAGATTACGACCGGGTAAGCGTTGTTCTGCCTATGGATAGGGTCACCATCATCATTACTCATAATGATGATATAAAAAAGCCTACGACCTAGTCTTAGACCTACCAAATATATACCAAAAAAATCCATAACAATCAGTCAAGCTTTTACCGAAGTAACAAAACATTATGACACTAGATTTTCATACATTAGATTGATATTTTAACTTTTGATGTCTCAGGAAACCATTACGATCGACCGATACGACACGATCATTACGATCTAGTGAGACACAAGTCTAAATTATAGATCGGTCCAATTACTCATCCTTTATGATCCTCTAAGGGATTCAACGGCATTACATTTACCTATTGTATACGTCATTTAGATTTTAACTAAAGTAATAAACTTGAATCTCGTGGGAAGTACAAGTATAGGCCTAATAAAGTGTCCGATATACAATACCATCAAACTATAAAAAGGCACTTTTGAAATGTCATTTTATAAAAGTATAATTACCACGATTAAAATTTAATTTAATTCAAATTTATTTCATTTTTGTTAAATTTATCTTAACTCGAAGTACGGCACTAAAGATACAGGTTTGGAATTGTTATAATAATACGGAGATGAATCGACATTTGCGCTAATTATAAGGTTCAACTGACACACTCTTTTATCAAATAGTAATGAATCATTGCTGCCTATATCCAAAATTACTCAATAAGAAAATTAATGTCTAGCCTAACGATAAGTATGACTCTTTTTGCCCGACCACAATTTTTTCATACAACGAGCCTACGGAAAACTATCGTACGGTTCACCTGATGGTGATGGTAAGCGATTACCGTAGCTCAGAGATATGCAACACCAGAAGCATAGCAAGCTCGTTGCCGACACGATCCCCAATCCCCCAGGAGCTCTGGTCAGAGTAAAGACTCACCACAGGAACACAACACTGCCTGAAAGCAGCATTAATTGACCGTGATCTTTCCGTTCCATTCGAGGTTCTTTCCGAGTCGGGCTGCTCCAGATTTTGAATAGTGTATTTCCTCCTGTGCCCTACCTCAGTCAATCATTCACATTAAATCATTCTACGTCTACTCTAATGTGATATTTTTGTTTAATACTTGACTTTGTTAACTTTTATTTCATTTAATATGCGGGTAAACATTACATTGTATAGGGACCATGTATTGTATATAAGGTATATATTTATACAACACATGTTTGTAATTAATTGTTGCGTTAAAGGAATGACAAGGGTAGGACAAATCCACGTTTCGCTCCAAAAATGTTAAGAATTGTGATTTATTTACTTACTTGTAATTCCATCTTTATACAGACTGTATTACAAAGAATTTACGATTCTTTTGTTATCTTGGATTAATTAATAAACCTTTTTCGTTCTTTTTCCAGTTTTATTTTTTATTTATTTGTTTTTACTTTAATTAGTGTGTCAGGAATATTTCAAGACCATTGAGACAATATTCTCAGGAATTTTTGATTGGAACGATCGATTTTAAGCCAATGTGCCATATTGGTTTGGTGCGTCCTAAAAATTCAAAGATGGCGTACCAATACTTTGACCCCGTAGCTCTATGATGATATATTTCGGATGTTTGGTTTCGAATAAAAAGCATTCCATTTCGAATCAATGTGTGCGGATTTGAATATGAAAAATATAATAAGAATTTTGTTACATAGAAACTTTAGACGACAAACTGCATATAATAATTCTATTTTTCCGAGGCTAAAAAAAAAAAATACTCCGTTAGTTTTAATTACCGTTTGCCTAAATTTGATGATAAGTAAAGTTGGATTGTCTGCATGCATGTGACATTGAAAATTGAAATTGACATTTGTAAGATAAAAAAAAGTAAAAATGTGACGATGACACGTGACAAAACAGTTCAGTAATGAGAAAACAGAGATCAATAGAATTTATTTATAAGGTTTATCTTTTTAAGGAATGGGATTAAATTTACTAAGTTTCCAGAGGGATTATGATATTCAAGACGTAATAGAGGAATTCAATATCTTAATAACAACGCAGATTTCATACCAGGGTAGATTACAACAACGAATTTAAATAAAACTTTATTGTACATTATTTATAAAAAACAATAAGGATTTACAAAAATATTTATGTTTAATGCCATAAACAAAAATGTAGAAAAAATTTACTTTGTTTTTATTTTGATAGTTTATACCCATTATGGTGCCAAGTCCAGCTTCAATATCTGAGGTCACTATTCCCTTACTTTATAAGTTATATCACTATATTCCTGTTTAAGTGATTTTTTTCCGGAATTTATATACTAGAGAATCTGTTCAAAATATATTATTATTAATATATTTTTATTATATATATAAATTAAGTTTGCGGTGTAGTAGTGGTGGTGCCTAAACATCGACGATCGCGAGTTTGATTTTTGCTCGGAGCGAATATTTGTATAAACATTTGTTTCTGGGTTCTGTCTTTGTGTTTGTGGGTCCACTGTTCCTCGCAGAGCACGTTAAGCTGTCGGTTCCGATTGATATCATAAACGTCTGAAATCAGTATAGAATATATACACCAGTCTGCAATGGACGAGCGTGGTGTATTAAGCCGACCTTTCCCTTCATTGATAAAGAGACTGGTGCACAGCAGTGACATTTTATAGGTCAACAATCATCAATCATTATATTTAGGCCAGAACGAAAAATTATTACACAAAAAAACTATATTTAAAAAGCATTCAATAAAGATTAGTTCGAAAAATAATATCGTAAAGTGGTTTTCTAAAAACTTTTTTTTTTTTTGGAATGTTCGCCAATTTTTATCTTGATCTTATATAATAAAATGATTAACTTTTGAATGTTTTGCCAAAGTTTATTTAATATTGTCTTCGCAAATATTATCCCATATCAAATTTAGGGCGATTTTAACATAGAAATTTGAAATTTCATCCTTAATATATTTTAGATAACCAACTTGAAAAAAAAGAAGTAAGTTCCCGTTTCGATCGTATATTTTTATACGTGCTACTTCAGAACTTTTGACTTTTTTCGTTTGCAAATACAATTATTTTGATTTATCTGCCATGGAACAACCTTAAATATTGCCTTAAGCTGCTTAATAAAGCCTTGAATATTGTTTTACACAATCTAGAAAATCTATTTCCTGCTTTTATTGTGTCTTCGTGTAAAATTGGCAATTAAAATATTAATTCTTCTTTTATAAATTTTTATTGCCTAGAAAAAAATTATATTTAATTTATTTAAAAAGTTTTTACTTCTAAAGATTGTAGAGCTTCGATCATATGCTATCATGTGTTCCACATTTTTAACCGACTTCAAAAAAGGAGTAGGTTACTCAATTCGACCGTATATATACGTATATATTTTTTTATGTATGTTTGGGGATAACTTTGTTGTTTATGAACCAATTTTGATAATTTTCTTTTTGTTGGAAAGAAGACAAATGTAGTACCATGATAAAGAAACCAGGATCTGATGATGGGATCCCAAAGAAATCGAGGGAAGCTCTCAAAAATCCGCATAACTTTTTACTGGGTGTATCGATTTTGATGATTTTTAATTTAATCGAAAGCCGATGTTTATTATGTGGTTACATTTAAATTTCATCGAGAACTGATTGCAAATTTTGGAGAAATCTTTGATAAAGCGTATTTACTTGACTATTTTTTTCATCTACCTACGTTGTATTACTTGTCAATGTAATTGATGTGGTTTTTTTCTTTGTTTACCAGCAAACACAATTATTGTCACAATTATGCGAAACATTTTTTTTCTTTGATTTTTTTTAATTTAAGACCTAATCAAATACACAAATAATATAATTATAGTCAGCTCACATTAATTTACAGTACTCGTATGTTAAACATATCGATCGAGCGATACACACTGTCAACAGAGCGGCATATGTGTATCGTTTTCAGAGAGTATCACGAACTGTCAACTCTATTTTCGACCGTGAAAGCCTCCGCTAATAAAATTAGGCACAGATCCAAATGTGTTTTCATTATAACATAAAATGTGTCAATGGTTTCTTTTGCCAAATATACACTGAAACCCCGGCACAATTCTTACAGTTTTTACTGACACCGTTATGTCTACAATGGATTTGAAGGCTTTAAAAATTGTTTATATATTTGTACTTTTATTGATATTGGATTCATTTTGAATATCCACAATAAACGTTGTACCTGATATACTATATCTCGCCGCTGACGTATGTAGATACCGCGTTAGAGCAACGGTCACAGCACTGGCTTGTGGCTGCTGCGCTGGTCATTGCGGGTTCGATCCCCGCACATGACAAACATTTGTATTCGCCATACAAACTTTTGCCGTAACCTGAGTGTTTGTTCTTGTAGGTCTCCCACTTTCTAGGAGAGCAGGTTAAGTTGTCGGTCTAGGTTGTTATCATGTACACCTGATAGCGTTCGTTAATCGTGCGGCCTGCGAGCGTGGTGGATTAGTCCTACATGGGGAAAGAGGCCTATGCCCAGCTGTGGGAAATTAAAGCTAAAGCGTTACTATATCTGAGAACCAGTATCCTATCTCACTTTGTTGCTTTCTTACATTATTATGCTCCTTTTTTATTAAATATTACGAATGTGAGATGTGAGCGTAGCTATGTTATTTTGTATGTCTGTTACGTTTTCACGCTTCAAGCACTAAAGCGAGTATAGTAGAATTTGAAAAATAGATAGACATGACCATGAATGAATAAAGGTTTATATTTTTTATGCAATAAATATATTACAAAACACTGATTTAAATAAAATTTCAGATTTTATGAATATCAACCAACCTTAGTTATATGGAAAAAATATAAATAATATTCATAAAATTTTTAAACAGTTCAAATTTTACAGAGTATACACATGAAATTTCATATCTAAAAACATATTTAGTATTTCCTAAGAACTTCGAGGTAAATTTAAGTAAAAATAAAAAAAAACAAAAATACAATCGAATTGAGTACCACCTCCTCTTTTGACGTCGGTTGAAAATAAAATGACTTTAAAACATCTCAAAAGAAACTTTCGTAATATTCTAACCGCTTCAATATCCAATCTCGACAACTTTAAAAATAAACTATTATAAAAAGACATTACTCTCAACAAAAGTACTTCTCGAAACGAATTTATATAACTGTTCCAACCACGTCTGTACCTTTCAGTGTATATAAAATGATTTGTACCAGCATTTGTTTCGACTCTTACTGGTAGAGTTAGAGTAATGTCAAAATAATTTTCCTGTATTTTTTATATAACCACTAGCTGACCCCGCAAACGTTGTTTTGCCATATATGTTTAAACCCCTTAATCTTGACCTTCATCATTTTTAACACAGGTAGAAGAAATGCCTAAATATGAAGTTAAACTCATAGTTGCCTTGGCAGACACCAGGTTGCCAGGTGGTTGTCCTTGTTTCAATATGTATATATATATATATATATATATATATATATATATACTAGCTGACCCCGCACGTTGATTTGCCATTAACACCCTAAATCCCCCCCCCCATAACTTCAAGGTATAAAAAATTGATGTTGTTCGATTCTCAGACCTACCCGATATGCACACAAAATTTCATGATAATCGGTCAAGCCGTCGTCGGCAAACAAGCGGCTTACCGGTGGTAAGCAATTACCGTAGCTTATAGACGCTTGAAACACCAGAAGCATCGCAAGCGCGTTGCCGACCCAATCCCCAATCCCCCCAGGAGCTCTGGTCACCTTAGTCACCACCAGAAACACAATACTGCTTGAAAACAGTATTATTTAGATGTGATCTTCTGTAAAGTCGAGTTATAGGTCTCGGGCTACTCCTTATTTTGAGCAGGAAATTTTCTGCTATACCTTACCTCAGTTAAAATAAATAAAAAGGATCAGCAATGCGTTTGTTATATTTCTGGTGTTGTAGGCGTCTGTAGACTACGGTAACCGATTACCACCAGGTGAGACGTACGCTTGTTGAGCATACAAGCTCAAAGCGAGTAAAACCGCACGGAAGTTTTAGCACTATAAAAACAAATGACGACATAAATCCGACTAAATCAATGACTACAGTTATGAACTACTTCTCCAACATTCAGAGCTCTGTAAACAATCACTTATTTGCATAGATAAGGAAATATTGTAATTTAGATATCAATGCTTCAGTTTCCTTGGTACAAGCTATAAGAGAACTTATTATTTTTGCTAATATACATGTATATAAGTTATTCATTAATATGTAACTCACTCACACCTACACACACACACACACAAACCAACATCATCACATCACAATAGGTTTGCTATGAAAAAATAATGCTTACAAACAAAACGAAATTTTTACCTTTGTTTTTGTTTCTTATACTAACAGTATAAGAAGTAGAAATACGCGATAAAATAAATAACATACTATGTTACTATATTTAACCTCAAAACTTTAAAGTTAGCAACATTACTGAAGATTACAAATGAGAAAATTTAAAACAAATGTTTTAACCACACCGAAGTTATGAAGGCAGGCACTAAACCCGTTTTTGATTCTGCCAAATTGGCTCACATTACATCGCCTACTTTGGCATTTAAACCAACTGTAACCTTGGCACGTATTGTTGTTAACCTATTTTCTGTATAAAATTCATTTTGTAAACTAGCTGTATCCACGACTTCGTTCGTGTGGAATTTAACGAAAAAGTCATTGTTCAGTTCGCAGAGATATGAAATAAATAAATTTCTTTAATAAAAGTAGCCTAAATTACTCCTTATTATATCATCTATCTGCCAGTGAAAATCCCGTTAAAATGGGTCCAGTTGTTTCAGAGATACAAACAAACAAACAGACAGACAAAAATTATAAAAAATGTTATTATGGTATATGTATCGTGTATACTTCCATATGCATTTAGTAAAAAGCAGTTCTTTTAATATTACAAACAGACACTCAAATTTTATTTATTTATTTGTATAGATAATTGTTACGTAAGAATAATAAATATGTTAAATAGGTGCTATTTTTTAAAATGTAATATTGATTTCCTTTACTCAATATTAATCTTCATTTTGGTTTTATTTACTAAAAATTATTTGTGGTTATAATTAATACTTTTATCTATTGTAACTTTTGCTATATATAATTATAGTATATATATAATTCTCGTGTAACAATGTTTAGTTAAAATACTCCTTCGAAACTTTTGATTAGGTCTGAGAATCAGTCAACATCTATTTTTCATACCCCCAAGTTATAGGGGGGGGGGGAGATTTAGGGTGTTAATGGCAAACCAACGTGCGGGGTCAGCTAATATATATATATATATATATATATATATATATATATATATATACACATATGGAAACAAGGACAACCACCTGGCAACCTGGTGTCTGCCAAGGCAACTATGAGTTTAACTTCATATTTGGGCATTTCTTCTACCTGTGTTGAAAATGATGAAGGTCAAGCCCTCACTTGCTCTTGGGTTATTACTTTTATTGAAAAAAGTTTACTTAAAAAAAGGCATAAAGATTAACCTAGCTCAGAAACTGTTGACCGTGTGTGCTAAATATATTTATTTATTTATTTACTAGCTGACCCAGCCACGCGTTGCTGTGACTCAGTAATTATAATTTATTAAAATATATGTAAATTCTAGAAATAGAAATACGGCGCCATCTACCGTATATTTGTGCAACTTAGATGCCAAATTGCCATCTATTAGGATTTTATATAACTTACCTATAAATACACACTAAAGTCGTGTATGTATATATATATATATATATATATATATATATATATATATAACACATATATTACTAACAATTAAAGTTTATTAAACATTACATATTTACAATTCAAATTCTTATAGTTTATTAGCAACTTATAATATAATAATAATAATTAGATAAATAACATTAAACTAAAAAAAAACCTTAAGTATATATATATATATATACATAATATAATAATTAAAAAATATTATTAAAAGGAGTCCCTTTAGGCAAGGTTCCGAAGATACTGGCAGCGTTCCCCCTTTGAATAGCTAGACTAATTCTTTGTCCGAAGTAGCTGCCAGCTCTTCGGTCTCCTGTGACGTCGAATAACCTTTTAGATATTTCCTTAAAAAGTGTTATAGCACTAGGACCCCACGGACCAAGGGTCTCGACACCGAATGGGACAAAATCATATTCGGAGCCTAGACCCCTGTATTTGTCTGCTTTTGTTTTTTCCGCCGCTTCACAAGCCGCACCAGCTCTGTTGTTGGTTCCATGTAGATGGGAAGGGGCCAGCGTGTCTGAACAGGTTGCATCCCATACCAGCACCCGGCCCATCTTCCATGGAATCAAACTCATACCGTCCGGTCTCTTGCCATCGTCTCTTGCAATACCAGTCGGCTCAAGTAGACTTAGCACGTTGACGGTGGCAAGGGACCGGCGTATGATATCGTTTAGTGCGGCATGTCGCGAGAAGCGGCCTGCACTTTTTAGGCATGACAGACCGTGATGTCCTAGCTTATCGACATCACTGCCACAGGGACATTTATGAGGAGCGCAGACCGGAACCCCAAGCCGTAGACAGGTTGCGATTCGGAGCGTGTCAGGCTCAAGAAATGTTCCTGTATTTGTCGAAGGGTACGCGTGAAGCCAGTAGCCGGCCTCATGCGTACCCACGGCCAAAAGCCTAGCACGCGCCGAGCCTGTACTACAGCTTAAAAGATTTTCATAAGTCAATTTGCAGTTTAAGAACATAACATATATATATATATATATATATTATTATTATTGATTCACATTTTCATACTTGTACCACAATCAATATCATCGGTAAGGAAATGTCTTCAGGCTTTATTTCCGACACGCCATAAAAAGGCCAGGACGCCAAGAGTCGGTATTTGAGCGCGGTTGTTTATATCTCCTTCAGATGATTCGCTGTAATACATGATTCTCGTTTATTCTAATTTAAATCTTAAACCTATATAATAAAGATGAATTTTAAAGAAATTTAAATGAAGCAGAACGTAAAGATTGAAAAATAATATCGTATATGTTTTTCATTAAAAATAAACTCTATTTATTTAAAGTTAGAATATTAATTCTAATTTCATTAAAGCTTTGTTTGTAATACAATTAATGTCAACTTAATTTCCAATAGCTCCAGACATTTATATTTGTAGAGGTAGGGATTTTACTCAATCAATATTTCTATTTCTAAGATGATGATGGAACGTAGTTTAGTCACTCAGACATTCTATTTTATAAATTAATTAAGTTATACCACGAATTGTTAGGCTGGATAGTAAAAAGGATTCCATTTATTTTATTTATCGTAGTGACAAAACAAAATATACAAAATTAATATAATTTAATACATAATTTTTCAAAATTAACATTATATTACGTCGTGTAAAAGTGTCATCTGAGTATTATATACTTATAATGTGACATAGACATTGATGACGGCATGGACGGATTACTAATGACATACGGATAATACATAAATACATACATAAAGATTTAATAAACAAAGAATTTTGACGACATTGTAGTGGCGTTCAACTTAGGACTAAAACTAACTAAAACTAACTAACTGTAACTTAACTTTTAATGTAATTTATCTTATTATAACTACTATTATAATAAACATACACAATCCTTACATATATAAAATACATACATATATACTTAGGACTAAAATGTTGTAAGGTAAAAGAACTTTAGGCTTAGGTAAATATAAAAACTTTCTCTACGAAAAGATTATTATTTTTAAATTACTCGATTCTACGAAATTTAGTTCACTATTTTTAACTTACTCAATGACGAACATTTATTCTAGAGGTGTCGGCACTCACCTTCTACTTAAGCCGTATTCTATCCAAGGTTTTTATGTTCAAACCTAAGTTTCAGCCAGAGTTTAGAAACATTGTAATAACAAATCTCGTTATTAAAAATTGATCTACAAATATTACAAAAATGATACAACATGATACAATCGTTAATTTCGTATAGTTTGAATTACAACACATTAATAATTATTTTAAATTAACCGCCACGACAGACTTTGTTCTGTAAAAAGTTAATAGTAAAAATGATTTTTTGTTTGACTTTTTTTAAATTATCAAAACCTTTCCTGAAGCCTGAAGGAACGAAGTAAAAGCGTAAAAAAGTTGTTTAATTTTAAATAAAGTAAAAAATTTACTAATTGTGTTAATAAAAAAGTAATAAAAAATGACAAATTTATAAATATTTCTTTGCGGTTTGGATGTCTGTCCTTGTGAATCTGTGCACCATCATCTACCGGTCCCGCATTTTATCGTAACATACGCCTGAAAGCAATCGTTACTCATAGTAAGGAAATATCCACCAGCCCGCAGTAGACCAGCATGGTGCTATAAGTTCCCATCCTCCTCCTACACGAAGAAAAAGACCTATGCCCAGCAGTGGCATGTTACAGGTTGAATTATATTGTGATATAATATTGTATTTGGAATATTACTTTTATTTATATATTGTGATTGTGATTGTATTGTATAATATTGTAATTGTATTGTGATATGATATTATTGTAAGGATGATGAAGTTAAAAACCTCGGATGTAATGTCAAGGTGGATAATAAATTGACTTTTAAACTCCTAACGGCTAATTACGATTAAGCCTTTTCTCACTGAAGGGTTTTATAGAAAAAAATGTTATGCGAGAATGTGAAAAGCTATGAGTTTTTATCCGTTTTAAAAATTTTCGCCATTCCTTGTTTTGATCCACCCTGATGACTTTAAAAATCACAGATTTAGAGCAGAGAAATCACTAGCGAAATTTTGCTAAGTTAAATAATTAAAAATTTTGTATTTTCATCTGTATCAATCACCGCTGATTCATCTTGTCTTGCAATATGCTGTAAGCATCATATATGATGTATGTTATATCTACTTTTTCGCTATGAAATGAAAACAATTTATTTCCACATAATGTGTTTGCTAATACAGTTGTTTCATAGCAACTTCATAAACTTAATCTAACTGTTCGAACTCTCAGATTTAACAAACTCGTAAGTGAAATTGACAGTAAACGAAAAACAAAAAGTTGTAACAACAAAGTGATGAAATACATCACACGATAACAAAATGAAAGTGCTTACAGCGCTTTTTTAGTATGGAAGCTTTTGTTTCCTTATGACATTTTTTTCCTTAAAAAAACACTCTAACTTATATAATTACACTAAAACTATAATTTTTTGTGTAGTTATATAATTTAGAACGCCGCGTTGGCGCAGCGGTCACAGCACTGTTTTGTAGCTGTAGCGCTGGCGGTTGCGGGTTCGATTCCCGCACATGACAAACATTTGTATTTGTCATACAGATGTTTGCTGTGGTCTGTGTGCTTGTGCAATCCTTAGGGGTCTCCACACAGTGCCTCGGAGAGCAGGTTAAGCCGTCGGTCCCGGTTGTTATCATGTACACCTGATAGCGAACGTTACTCATAGTAGGGAATAATTATATCCGCCAACAACCATTTCAGCAGCGTGGGAGATTAAGCGCTGATCCTTCTCCTACATGGGAAAAGAGGGCTATGCCCAGCAGTGGGATATTACAAACTGAAGCGATAATGGAGAAACAAAATTCTTCCTAATAAATTATAACTATACACATCGTAGATAATAATTTCATAGGATATTATAGATATTAAACCCTGCCATCTAAAAGGAAAGATAACCTCTAAGTAAAAAATAGTCAAAACGTACTTCAAAACGGCTGTACGCATAAAATCACAAGCGTATTACAAATAGCTCGTCATAAATATCTCCGTAAATATCGTTATCGCGAAAATTGTATCATAAACCAGGTACGTTGTAACAATGCAAGTTGATTTATTAAAGCAAATTGCGGGCAATAGAGGGCGGAAGTGACGTCATTACCCCAGCCGCTCAGGCCACCGGAAGTTGTCTAGAAGAGGTTTAAATCTGTGTTTGAAGTAGAATAAGGTAAGATAAACCTGAAAATTAATATTTCTAAGGTTAGAGTGAAAAATAATGTGATAATGTTTTTAAAAGTCAAAGAATACGTTTTGGTGGATAATGATGCTGGATTAAAATTGGTCAAAAAACTAAGCAATTTTTATCCATAAAACTCTTATAATAAATATTTAACAATGTAAAGCTAAGTAACAGGTAGAATATTACACACATAAACATACATATATTCTATGCTAGTAATAAAAACCGTCATAAAGTCAAGTGTTTAATTAAAAAAGGGGGAAATACATAACTTTTTTTGGCTCTTCGTATTAAAAAACTCTCAAATTACTTAAACAACCGACGCCCATAAAATTGCAAAAAAACAAAGGAACGCCTGTCGCGACAGAAAAGAAAAACTTTTAACAATTACACGAAGAGCTCTCTAACTCCTGAAGTGATATTAAAAAAACATCCCATTTCTGGGTGATGAAAATGTAGAATTTATGTAATACACCACTTGTTACATTATCTCCTAAAACTCAATTTTTTTTAAACCGTAATCTGCAAAGAAATGCATACACGTCGTGTTTTTTATATGATACACAATAATTATGCCAGTTGCTAAGCACCTTCACGACTAATGTCGGTCGTAATAAACACCCCGTCTCGTAACCGTATGATATTGGATTTGACGTGGATAAAAATAATGTTCATCTAGTATCTTTGGGACGATCTGTAGAGTGCGTTGGACTATCCTTAGCAGTGGTTTTTTTATCCGTCTCTTTTCGATGAAAAAGGTATAAACGTAGATGTTTTAAAACGAACTTTTTTTGCACGTCTCGGTAATCGCTCTGGGAAGATGTAATCGAACTATCGCGACGTACCTCTTCAGGGATTTTGTGGAATTGGACGATGTTCTGATAAAGCTTACACTTTAGAAAAACCTTAAGATGAAAAAAAAGGAAAGATTCTTTAATTTTGTACTAAAGAAGTGATGCACATAACTGTACATATTACAAATTTTTATATTCGTCGTCACTTCAAAACAATATCGGTCGATGACATTAAACAAATAAGTTAATATTTCTTGTTTCGTACCAGAATATCTCTGCTATGTACATAATATTAAAAATAAAATAAAAAGTTTATGAATATATGATTTTCTACAGAAGTTCTTACAAAGTCATTCAGTAATCGAATGTGGATATTAATTTTATATCTAAAATTAAAAGGTTTCACTCATATTGGTTATCACAAATGAGTGTATTTCGATGAAAGGGACGTGTGATACACAAAAAATTAACAAAATACAATAATGTGATCATAAGCTTTATTTTACTAACGTAGATATCTTGAAGTGGCAAAACCATTATTGTAGTTGTCAGTGCTAAGAATATATGAATCGATTCCGTTTTGAAAACTAGTTTTTTACTGTTAAGTTTTCTCAAAAAACTCATACAAGCTTGATGGTGTAAGAAAACTACTGAGAAACTTTGGAATGATTTTTTGTAAGAGAATTTCTTTTTTATGTCACTTGGTCGGCAAACAAGCGTACGACGCACCTGATGGTAAGCGATTACCGTAGCTTATAGACGCCTGCAACACCAGAAGCATTGCAAGCGCTTTGCCGACCCAATCCCCAATCCCCCCAGGAGCTCTGGTCACCTTACTCACCAACAGGAACACAATACTGCTTGAAAACAGTATTCTTTTGCGGTGATCTTCTGTAAGGTCGAGATACTACCCCAGTCGGGCTGCTCCATACTTTGAGCAGGAAATTCCTGCTGTGCCTTACCTCAGTTAAAAGCAGAAAACCAAGAACACTTGGAAACAATAATATATATATATATATATATATATATATATATATATATATATATATATATATACACACACATAAGTGTACAGTGTAGCAAAATGGTGGAGTGAATTCGAGTTCTTCTTCGAAATGAGAAGAATACACTGGTTTATCATATTACGAAATAAACGCTTCACACTCAACGGCCCCAGTAGAATTTATTGTATCGGGGGTCCGGAAAAACATACAATACACGAGCACAAATGCGCAGACTATGACAAACATCAATATATGGCCAATACAAATGTATGTCGTTAGCGGGGATCGTACCCGCGATTGTCAGCGCAACACCCAGTGCTGTCGTCAAAGTAAAATACAGACACAAAAAAATTAAATAAGGCGAATCGCACAGTTCTAAGAAAACACTAAGTAATTAATTAACTGGTATAATTTTAAAGGGTAATGCTATTAGCATTTGTTAAGCAAGGAACACAAAAGGAAGCGGAAACAGGTGAGCCCTTAAATTATCCTCATCTCAGAAATTGTGGCTGTTGTAGTGTTTTGTCGAGACTAGGAGAGTATATTTAACATATTTTATACAAAGGACACAACTTTGCTGATGCTCGGATCCACAACGGTACGATACAAATCATAATTTTAAAAAAAATCTAATTTTAATTTAATTACAAAAGCTTTTGATTGCATTATATTCAATGTCACAGAACTTACACCAATCTTTAACTAAATTCGGAATCTTTAATGCTGTTTGAGTTTTGCATATTTTTCGGATTTTTTCGCGGTTTATAAAGTGTTTTAGATGCCCGACGTTTCGGATACTTTACAGCAACCATGGTCACGGGAGTCGTCCGTTGTTGATAAAACGCAATAAAATCCGAAAAAGTTGTTTCATTATAATTAATATACCAACTCAGTTTGGTTATCGAACGCGCCGATCTTAAAAGTTCAAAGAACAAATTAGAAAAAATCTTCTTGCAACAATCGTCCTATTTCAAGGAATAATGACTTTTTTATGTACTTTAATTTACACTTTTACAGTAGACTTTAGATTATCAGTCCAATGACTGCCTAAGAAAGTTAGATCCAACGCTGGTGGAATTAATTAATTATATAGTTACTTTTAACCGTCATTAGATAGGAGAAGATTCTCAATTCTATTGTTTTTTTTTTTTTATATGTGTTACCTCAAAACTTTTTACTGGGAGGATCGATTTATCGCGGAGGTGGAACCGCGTCCCCGTGATTCCGCCTAGGCGTGTCAAAAGAACATCCGTTAAGAGGTTTTGGTCCGCACGAGTCGGACATAACCCACAGCTCCCTCAGGACGTGGGTATCTAAGGGATTATATAAGATTCTCCCTGGGTGAACAAAATAAAAGACCGATTTCAATTTTTCTATTTAAATTTCATTGAGATGTAATAAATACTTTTTGAGTATTCTTTGATAATGCGTATCTACTTGACTAAATCGATGTTCCTTATTGTAATCGCTTTTTTTTTCGTTTGCGAGCAACAACAATTTTTAATAGATAGAAAAATGAGTTAGTGATCTAAAGTTAAACTATTCATGACTGTATTGTCAAATATTGTATTTGACATGTCGCATCTTTTCGGATAGCGTCGTTTCGCGTCCGTTTTTGTTAAGATATTGCATTATCAAAGTAACTAATAATCTCATATCCATAGACAAAATAGTTAGTCTCAACAAACTTTAGCAACATATTGGTGACATTAAATAGCAAGACCTCTTCGAGAATTCAACAAATTGCCACTTTCATAAGATATCTGTTGCCCACTAAGCCGTCTTCATAGTTCAATCTGAAGTTCGACGTTGATCGGATGTTTTAGAAACTTTGGATTATGTTAACCGTAGATTGAGTCCAGCAGAGTAGTTGTGAGAGTATATAGGGCATGACCCTAGTATACTATGATTAGCATATCCTTGTATCAATATTTCAGTAGATTGATATTAGAAGTGTGATACGAATATATGAAAGAAAAATTAGATTTTTGTGTCAAAACTTTTAAAAACTTTATGTCAGTTTTTACTGCATTGTTTTGTTTTTGGTATAGTGCTTCACTAAAGCTACGATTCAATTTGAAACAGGATATTTTCATATTTTTTTTGATAATTTATTTCATAAGAAACCAAACCCCAACAAAACTTATATAAACTAAAGCTTTTTCGTATACCTAAAAAGCCTTGGTTGTAACGATAGCCTGCCAAATTATTCTTGAAACAGTGCCCACCACAACACATTCTATTTCAAATACTTAAAAGAAAATAGGTTTACAAAATATATTTCTCACACCAGTTTTTCATAGTATAGGCAGCTCCTTAACAATTTATGTAATAATAATTTATAAGGAGCTGTGTCATCCATGTCTTTTTTTATATAACTAGGTCGGCAACTAAGCGTACGGCTCACCTGATGGCAAGCGATCACCGTAGATTACAGATGTCTGCAACACCAGAAGCTTCGTAAGCGCGTTGCCGACCCCAATTCCCCCCAGGAGCTCCTATCACCTTAACCACCAACAGGAACAAAACACTGCTTGAAAACAGTATTATTTAGCTGTGATCCTATAAGATTGAGGTACTTCAGTTGGGTTACTCCATATTCTCTTCTTCTCAGTCGTTCACTCTTGACAGAGTGGTCGTAGTTGACGACGATTCATTAGCTAAAGCAGCCCCCGCTATACGTCTCCACTTGATGCGGTTTCCAGCGTCTCGAGAACTCTGGACTATGGAGGTCTACGTCGCAGCTTTGATGAGGTCTGTCCAACGCGTAGGTGATCGACCGCGTGACCGCTTGCCCTCTACCTGCCCTTGGACAACGAGTCGCTCTATGGATTGTTCATTTTGAACAACGTGTCCGAAATATTTCAGGATTCGAGTTTGCACAGTCGATGACAAACTCTGCTTGATTTCTAACTCCATATTTGAGCAGAAAATTTCCTGCTGTGCCCTACTACTACTCAGTTAAAGTCTCAGCGAGCGTAGAGCCTTATTCAGACGAAATAGCACACTTAACAGTTACAAATTGCTGGCACGTTTTGCAAACACGGTATTGTTTGATAACTTGGTTTACTTTGTAAATTTTGAATACATTTAAATACTTGAATATTGAATGAAGTTAGTAACGAAATGCTTTGTGTTTGTATCTTTCAGACTAAAATTTATGAGCACTAATGATTATATATCAAGGTCGACAGACTTCAAATTTGTTCTGGGTATTTCAATTCAATGTGAGATAATAGCCTAAATTCTAAAGACTATTTATTCACAGACATATTTATAATTGTTTAAAGCTTATAACTGTAACTTTATGTTTTTGGATCTTATTGTATTCCTCTAGTTTAGCAAAGTAAAGAACTTTTATCGTCAACATATTTTAAAGCCGATTCTTAACATGTTTAATATCTTAAAAAATATTAAAAAATATTTAAAAGAAATTTTCGACAAACGTGAAGATAATAATTGTGTTTGCTCGCAAACGAAAAATATTAACTTCATATACATCGACAAATAGTAAAAACAATCAACAAACGCACTAGTCGTCATTATGATTTTCGAGGGGTTCTCTCGATTTCTCTGGGATTCCATCATCAGATCCTGGTTTTCTTATTATGGTATTACTCTTGGGCTATTTCCTTTCTAACAAAAAAAAATATTATTATCCAAGTCGGTTCATAAACGACGAAGTTATCCCCAAACATACATACAAAAATATATAATTTATACGGTCGAATTGAGTAACCTCCTCCTTTTTTGAAGTCGGTTAATAATGCAAAAAAGTAGGGTTCAGGAAAATCAAGCTAGACGTTTTTACAACTTACCAAGAGTTATTGTTAATAAGCATTTCATGGCAATATAGGGAATAATAAGCAATTATATACTGGTTAAATCGTTATCATAAGTTAATAGATTATGGTCTCCAGTTTCCACTATACTATATTATATGTTAATGTTCCACTACTGAGACAAGATTTATTATTTTCCCTTGTTGTAGAGTATGAACATCCCCTACTAAAGAGTATTTTTTAGTTTAATCCACGAAGTTACTACATGCTTTGCGAGTATATGTCTCAATTTTAAAAAAATGGGTGTTTCAAAGTAAGTACCATTACAATTCGAAACCTCAACATTCTTTTATCGATTTACGAATCCTATTCACTGAGCTGTCTTTGGTCGACTCTTTAATTATCGTCCTTTATAAATGTGTCACTTGCACGAAATCCTTTGACAGTACCATTAGATACAACTTTGTCCACTAATCTTTGCAATATAGAAACAATAAAATCACTAATGAAATATCCAATTGTGCTCGATTTTTACTAGAAAATAGTAAGTTACTAGTATAAAATAAAATTGTCTAATATACACAATGAACGTTCTTCATTTTAAGGGTAATTTAAGATATACATTGTTATATTATATAATGTACAAGTTAAATAAAAAAAAATATCTACACAATACACAGACGGTCGTTCCTAAAGTAAGTAACTTAATGCTTGTGTTATAGGTATCAACCGACTGGTATATAGCTAAATATTTTTTTTTCTATAAACATACTTATAAATGATACATATATAAATATATAAATAAATATTTATATTACACCCAGACTCGGGGTGGGAATCGAACCCACAACCCTCGGAGCACAAAGCAGGGTCACTACAAACTGCGCCACCTGGCTAGTCATCAGTTTAGTCAGTTGAATTAAAACATAATTACAAATCAAAGGTATATATTTTTTATGATGTAGAAACTATTTGATAAAAAATTCTTCCGAATCGATAGAGCTCTGTCTCTGAATACAAATGAGTCTCATCTGTACGAAGTAATAAAATTTAAAAAGTGTCACCGTTCGCCGTTAAAATGCGATTTGGGTTGAAATTATGGTCGTGGATAAACCCTTATATTATGTGAGTACACGGAAAATCCTTTTTAATGTGAATACTATAATTATGTTTTGTATCTTATACCACACGGGTATCAAATAAGTGTACAGTTAGTCTGGTGGTAAGCGGTTACCCCAGGCTCATTTTAAAGCGTTGCTAATTCTTTTCCTGCTGTGGACACAGTGCATCCTTAGAAGCTCTGACTTTCTTATCATAGAAATAAAACGCTAATCAAAAAATAAATACGAATATTTGGATATAGAATAATTAAGTCATTTTCAAGATTGTCTACGCATTATTGGTCTAATTCCTTTATGAACAGGAATATAGGTAACCTAACGCAAAATAATGTGATATGCTAGCTTAATAAAATAAATAGATTATTTTATTATGTTTTTAAATTGCAAACACAATAATTGTGTTTCCTATCTAACGAAAAAAACCGACTTCAATTTCATCAACAAGTAATACATTGTAAGTAGACGAAAAAAATTAACAAAGGCACTAGTCGTCACTACGATTTTCAAGGATTCCCCTTGATTTCTCTGGGATTCCATCATCAGATCCTGGTTTCTTTATCATGGCCCCACTCTTGGGATATCTACTTTCGAACAACAAAAAAAAATATCAAAATCGGTTCATACCGATGAAGTTATCCCCGAACATACAAAAAAAATTATATATATGATCGAATTAGATGATCTCCATCTTTTTTGAAATCGGTTAAAAATAATAATCTATAGAAATAAATTATCCAAACGTTATAATTCTTTTTTGCCATTAGATCACATTTTACTCGAAATAATCTATTTCTATTTTTTTTTAATTTTGAAAGAGGCATTGAAAACCACATTTAATTTAAACACTACATAATCATATATATTTTTTTCAACATGAATGATAAATAACAAAGCGAAGTGTAAACAAAGTTTAAACTAAACTTTAGAAAGATAATTAGATGAACTCGAGTATATTCTAAACAACGTACTTGTTGAAATTGTCTTGGAAATTTAATTATTGTAATGTAAATTTTATTTATGACTATTGACTTAGAGTTTTGCTTATATATCCTCAAAATACTCGTGATAATCGGATGTCTTGTTTAGAATATAAAATAATTTTTATTTATCCACTTAAGTACAAATCACGTTGTTGACCGACTTCGAAAAAAAGAGGCAGTTCTCATTTTCACTATATTTTTTATGTGCTTCCTCATAACTTTTTACTAAGTGTAGGAATTTATTCATTCTTTTTAACCAACTTCAAATATATATTTCTAATAATACGTGCTTATTTTATTTCGACTGCGTTAATAATAATATCATTTTATCATTCGTCGATGTGAAATGAACAAAAAAACTATGTAAGATTTTCCTATATCTAACATTTAAATAAAATTTTAAACAACAATAATTGTGTTTGCTGGCAAACGAAAAAAAACCGACTTCAATTACATCGACAAGTAATACAATGTAGGTAGACGAAAAAATAGTCAAGTAAATACGCATTATCAAAGATTATTCCAAAAGTTCTAATCAGATCTGGATGAAATTTAAATGTGACCACATGATAAACATCGACTTACAATTAAATTTAAAATTATCAAAATCGGTACATCCATTAAAAAATCATGCGGATTTTCGAAGGTTTCCCTCGATTTCTCTGGGATCCCATCATCAGATCCTGGTTTCCTTATCATGGTACCACACTAACGATATCTCCTTTCCAACATTTTTTTTATCTAAACCGCTTTATAAACGACAAATTTATCTCGAACATACATAAAAAATATATTATACGCTCGAATTGAGTAACCTTCTCCTTTTTTGAAGTCGGTTAATAATGCAAAAAATTAGGGCTCAGGAAAATCAAACTAGACGTTTTCACAACTTACCAAGAGTTATTATTAATAAGCATTTCATGGTAATATAAGCAATTATATACTGGTTAAAAATACAAAGAGTCGAATACGATCTTCATATCAAACAATTCCGTTAACCTTGAATTTAGGCTGCGGTCAGACAGTGATAAGTTTCCGGTTTTTTTTGTCCATTTCAACTTTCGTCCAATCTGTGTTCACCCTTAACGGACACTGGCGTCATTCCAACTCTCTATTCCGGACAATACTCATATATAAATTACGATTCAGAATGCATTGCTGGCAACGTTGCTATCAATGTAAGTCATAAAAAGATTCTTTTATGGCGTAATACTATATTTTTATGGAATATAATGAAATTCGTTGATATGTATAGAACTGTCTGGGAATCTAGATTGTATTGGCGCTGTATTGAATAATATATATTCAGTTTATATTTATAAACATACTATTGCTGTAAATACATTCAATTGTCAATGTAGACAAGTTAAGGGGAGCGCGAAAGGGCTTTTTTTTAAATATTACAATAATTACACTAAAACTATTTAATTAAAAATTATTTAAAATTACAGTGGACACGTCCGAACAGAATTACATGCTCTGGATTAATCCCCCATTTTATTCTAATAAAACTTTCCCAAGACATATGATCCCAAAGCATGAGACAACGTGAGAATTCGTTTCTTATTCCTATTCCACTGATCAAGCATTTACTTCTATTGTTCTCATATTTTGGTCCAACATAACTATGTTTTCAATTAAATAGTATATTATTTTGATTTTTAAAATTAGTGTGTGTGTGTGTTTTGACTTAGATGATGTTTTGTTTGTTTAATGATTTCTTTTTATTAATAAGATAGGGGTTTGATTTTTATAACCGTCATGGTTACAAAAATTAAATGAATTGATTCAATTCAATTTCAATTGACATTTGATGTTAAATAAGCTGATATTGTTTTGATTTTTAAAATTAAGAGTGTGTTTCAAAGGTCAAAACACATTCTTTAATGAAAACCGTGACGTTCCACGCAGCTGTGTCTGGGTCTTCCTGACAGGCCCGAGGGTCTGTCCGGGTACGGGCCTTGAGGTTGCCCTCTTTACCCGGGCTATCATCGCCGGAGCTTCACCTCCGGGATCACAAAGCACAGCGTTAGCGCTAGCGTTAGCACAGTTAACGTTGTAGTTAGCTCTGTAGCTAGCGCTAATAGTTCCACGCAGCTGACTAGTTTTTAAGTTAGTTCTCGTTGAACATTTGAGCGGATGTGGTTCTGTAAATTATTTCGAAGTATTTATAAAATTGTGCTTGTTCTCTATTTGTGCGAATTAAAAGTCGATGATATTGATACGATGCTACAGAAATATTGTTTTAATAAACCGCATAGTCCTTGTAAACGAAATAATTGCTTAAGCTCAAAATATCACAAATATTAAACTTGTATTGGTGTAAATGTTGTATCATAGTAATAAAATTTACATTGGTTTAATATGAATCCGATAATATAAAGGCTTGATATTGACTTCACGGATCAAAACAAGGACATCTGAGTATTGATGTATTATTATTAACATTATTTTATTGCCTATATAACCTACAAAGATATTCTGCGTCTTTAAGACGTAAACAAAATAAGTCTTACTGTGTTATTCATTTGGTTTTTTCTTCATTGTACCGAGTGCTTTTGTCAGTTAAATTGGTCTATAGGTAGAGCTTACTTGAGATTACTTGCTCTATTTGCTGTTTATATTTTTTATATTAATAATTTATTTGCTCATTATAATGAAACAACTTTTTAGGATTTTATCGCGGTTTTTTAAATGCCCGACGTTTTGGATACTACAGCAACCATGGTCACGAGGGTTCTCCCGTTAAAAAATTGTTTCATTATAATGAGTGAAATTTACGTTAACATCAGGAAACATTCGTATTTGCTATAATTATATCAATAATGTGTGGTTCAAGTATAGTTATTTTTCATTATAGTATCAATGATTATATATCACTAGAAATAGAGGCGTGATGCCATAAGATACTATTGTTAAAATAATAAACTTGACATAAATTGAGCAGTAAATAATATCACCTCAAAAGTTTTGATTCAAGTTTGTCTTTACTCGAAATTAAATTATGATACGTTAGATTGGTAGTCACAAATTATTTTATTGATTTCTTTAATAATGGAAAATCTAATTACTGAACGCAATGGTTACAAAAAAATACTTGTAAGCGTATTTCTCAAACGATTGTCTGAAAAAAAGATATTTACAGCGAAATGGCTTGATAGCAGCTGCCATCATCACTTCCTACCTGTTATTTGAATCGTACAAAGACAGGTTGCTGTCATTTTGAAGTAATGCAGTGGAAAATCATATCCTCTTTCAATATTTGTAAGAATGAAATCCTTTTCAAGTAACTACTATTAATAGGATTATAATGAAACGACTTTTTTCGGATTTTACCTCGTTTATTAGTTTTTTTTTTCATGCTCGACGTGTCCGATACTTTACAGCTACCATAGTCACTTGAGTAGTCTCTGACGTCCTATCGTTACAAAGTTATTCGAAACTATACTACGTTACATCAATATTTTAATTAGTCCTCTCGACGCAGAAAGTGCTAACTGAGCCTTTAATTTGTAGTATTATGCTTAGATTTTAATTTAATTATTTTAATAATGGAATCACAGGCCAGCCATTTTTAATCTGAAAAAGTTGTTTTATTATAATTAGTGAAATTCACATAAACATTATAAAATTAATATGATTTCTTGTTCTAGTAAAAGAAATGAATGACCTCTATAGCAATTCTATTCTAAGGGTACCGATTACGATTTACAATTCTTACTATCATCATCATCATCGTCATCATTTCAGCCTATCACAGTCTACTGCTGGACATATATAGGCCTCCACAAGTTCAAAAAATAATTGGGGTGAACTCATGTGTGTTGCCCATAGTCACCACGCTAGGCAGGCGGGTTGATGACCGCAGGGCTGGCTTTGTCGCACCGACGACATTGCTGCCCGTCTTCGGCCTGTGTATTTCAAAGCCAGCAGTTGGATGGTTATCCCGCCACTGGTCGGCTTTTTAAGTTCCAAGGTGGTAGCGGAACTGTGTTATCCCTTAGTCGCCTCTTACGACACCCACTGGAAGAGATGGGGTGGCTATATTCTTCATTGCCGTAACCACACTTTTTACTATACTCGTACTATATAACATATGCGGGGATAGTCCTCATCATAATTTAATTATTATGTTCATATTTATTTTAGTGAAGTGAAGGTTACAAATACCTATATATACCTATATACAACAAAAACATGTATATTCCAAGTCTAAAGAATATCATATGAATATTAAATTATTTAAGTTTTTTCTATATATATTCATTGTCATCATTCAGACCTGGACGCTGTCTGAAAAATTTCAATCGAATAAACATTTTATTCAAGTAAATATGTTAGGAATCCTAAACAAATATGCATGAGAGACCATTCGAGTCCTGTTACAGGCACGACGCTTAGACGCCGCAGTTATAGTGGATTTGAAGATAACATAATATGAAATATGTCCCAATGTGGGTGGCTGCCAAATCGACCATCGAAAATAAACTCGAAACGTCAGTATAATATAATATACAATATTTGCTTAACAAATGTAATGGCTTTTAAGATTGATTGCACAGTAATATAAGAAATTTATTATGTAAATTTGTTATTTTTTATTGTATTATGGCGGAAGTGAAAGTAAATAATTCGTAATAGCCTTGCTGGACAAAAGCACTTTTTCCTGTTCCGGACAAACATACAAGTTTTATTTCATCCCTTTTCGGCATTACAGAAGATTATTATCGTCAGCTGTGCCGCATTAATGGTTGAGTTTTTTTTAATATTGTGTGTTAACATAATACGATAATGTTTACACAATTATTTATTTACACAATAACTTGATCTGGTTTCACAAGCGTTTAATTCTTTTATATTTTTCATTTCTACAGTGCATTGAGTCACAACGGAAAGTTCCGATTAAATGTATTGTTGAAGAATTAACAAAAAAAATTGGAACTAGGATCTATAATCAACACTTAAACCCAAAAACGCAAACCTTGTCCATTTTTGTTGTCTATATATATCTTGGCGTATGAGATCAAACCTACTGAATAGATTTTAATAAAATTAGGCACAACTTCAGTCCAGGAAAATTTTATTCTGAAATTGAGTATGATTCTCTTTAAAGAATTAAAGAAAGCCAGAACATGTAGTCGTGATCAAAATTGGAAACACAGTTTATCACAAAATAGAAATAAAATGTTTGCCACTATTAATTACTTAAAATTCTGAGCAAAAAGCCAAATACACATATAAGATAGAATCAACTTTATTACATCAAAAACCATCCCATTATAAAGACGCCTCTTCGTGCCTTCATAACTCCGAGCGCTTGTAAAACGTTTTATGGGGAAATTTACTATGACATCATCTCATTTGTATTCAGCTTCGTTTTTACTCATACTCACGGCTTTGCAAGTCCGGTAATTCGATGAATTTTGATAAGAGCTTCAAATATCTTATGATGATAAATATATATCTAGTCTTTAATAATAAACCAGATTGTGATAAAAATATAAATATTAATGTTATTCAATACTAGGCAAAGATCGCAAACTCACCCGCGTTTTTCTAGTTATTTGACGTTTGTGGTTACTGGCATACCCGGGTGTACTACAGAAGTTGACTTTTACAAAAATCAGACCGCTAGAACAGAAACTTTATTTCAACTTTACCTTCAACCTTCAACTTTAAGAAAGGTTTTAGGTAACACAAAATAACGCTGTAACTATTGAGAGTAGAGCTAATAAATATCACGCAATATTACATCTATAGAATCGAAATTCGAGAAAACCACTGTTGATAATTTATTAGACATTGTTCTACAACTAATGGAAAGTAATTAAAATTGTTGACACAATAGAGTTTACAGAGTAACATAATCAGAGCACGTCTCAGATAAGCTGAGATGCAAACAGCGGACAAATTGATTGCTAGATAAATCGTTTCATTGTTATCACTTAACTTTACGATCCTATAACAATTAAACAACATTTTTAGAAATAAATAATATAATGAATTTAATTTAATTATTATATATGTTTATAATAAATTATACAGAAGCATTTTTTTAATTAGTCCTTTTAATTTAATTTAAATTAGTCTGGAACAGAACCATTGTCTATTCGTTTAATATTTACGTGTTTCATCAAGTGAACTTTGTAAATGAAAACATTCACAAATTTGCTAACCAGAAACTATAATCGAATAAAATGGACTAATATTCGTTATTCAATACACACTAGTGGGCGCCAAGTCGTCGAAATTCGACCATAATTCATTTTAATTATAATTTTGAACTTTATTAAGGTTCTGTTGTCAAAGACTATAGTTCTATAATAATAAAGAAAAGTGTAGGCGTGTGTGTGTCAAATACATGTAAGTGTGTGTAATGTTATTTTTTATTGAATTAATGTATTTTTTACGCATGATTAAAAAAAATATTAGCATTCTGCACTCCGTCTCTATATAAACTATAAGTGTGCGAAATTTCATACTCCTACGTCCGCGCAATGTTCATAAAAAGGGGTAAAAAGTTTTACTTTACGTATTAATATTTAAAAGATAACTGATTAGTATTTATTCATCTAAAAATACATTTGAATACTAACAAAGAGAGAAATGTCTTTTTCATTAAAATTTGAATTGAATTTTTATATGTTCTTTTAGAGGTCATTATGAGTTTGAATTTTTTGTACTATTATTATTATTTATTCTTTTACGCTAACGCGTGGAATATTATGAAGTACATTTCAGGAAGGTCATTTTGGTTCATGATAAAGATGTACTTTATAAAAATAATTTTAATACTAAATAAGTTTGCCATCACTTGGGAATTAATCAAGGCAAGCCGAGACCTATTCTCGTTGGATTCAAAACCTTGTAAGCTTACTAATTAGTTCGGGCCTCAAAAGCCCATCTTAAAAGCACGATATTACTATCTCTGAGTTCCTTATACAATGTAATCGTAGTATTTTTTGTATGCCACGAACATTTAGTGATTAAATATTTGTTGTACTAGTGATGGTTAGTTATAATGTTATTTCAACATGAAGATAATCTATAAGTATAGGTAATTAAATCTAAATGTGCATTAACAGCTGTATATGTATTATTACATTAAGACTTGGATCGGGAATCAAACCTATTACCTTGGAGCAAAAATAGGATCTAACTGCACCAACGAACTAGTCGTAATGTAAAGCGGTAAAACTAATTGAATACAAATAAATGAATATTCATCATATATAATAATAAACATAAATAAATAAATAAATAAATTCTGTCCAGCCTATTGCAGTCAACTGCTGGAGATAGACCTCCTCAAGTTCGCGCCAGACTTGATATTTTTTCCATTTTAGGGAATTTAGTGAGAGTTTTATTTATGATTCGTATGATTTATGTTGAGTTACCCACACATTAGGGAATTCTAGACAATTTTTAGTATTGTATCAAATCGACCGTTCCGAATTAAAAATAGCATGGTGTCGTCTACTGTCAAAAGATTTTCATTGTAATATGAAAGTTTAAGTGTAATATGTTCTATACAGAACTCACTATAGACGGCGCCGAGGTAGCTTAGAACCGAATATAAAATCATCATATCAAAAATTTTGATCTAGCAGGTACATCGCTCCATAGCTTAATTGGCTAGAGCACCGACACGGTGAGTCATAGATGCAGGTTCGATACCCGCTGGAACGGTTGATTTTTGATATGATATTAAAAGTTGTTTAAGTTTTAAATGTTCTTTTGACAATAATTTTATAAACACCGTTATAGAATGAGATTGTAGATACATAACCTCAACCAATTTACAAGAGCAAGTTTACTAGCATCTATGAAAATAATATTTTTATTCTTACTGTCTACTGTTTCAATATATTTGGATTTTATTTATATTATACAATTTGTTATTAAACTGGCGTCCTACCATTTAACTACGATATCGGAATCCTTATTGTAACTTAAATATACAACTTAATAGTTCTAAGGCTGTCATAAAAATAATAATATTTAATATTAAATAATTAATATTTATTAAATTACCGCCGTAAGTCGTGTCAATGACCGAGTCAACTGAATTTTACAGTTAAGTCAGTTATTTATACCTATGCCTTCTTAACATTTTTTGTAATGTAGGTATCTATTTTAAAATTAAAGATACGCCGCTATATAAGCTGTACTACGTATAATTTCGGCTAAGGTATGCCTCCATGTATCTTTATATGGTCTTAAACAGATGGACGCCATGTTATATATCTTAGATATCCACTACATATATTCTTTGTACAGCTCAGAAGGCATGATAGTTTTATTCGTTATAGTTATAACTAAGTATCTTATTATTATTATTTTGCGTCGTGTACGTAACACTTCAAAAATAAAAATAATAAAATCACAAAAGTTAAACATATATCAGAGATGAACAAATGTATATGTCTCAAATATAGAACCACATTGTAAGTAAACTTTGTTTTTATCGCAAATAAATTCTTTAAGCCTATGACGCGATTATCAAGCTTTTAAGTTACGCTACAATTACAATCTACCGCTAAGTCAAATTACACCTACACAGATATATTAGTTTTCGAAATGTTATAATTAATCAGTGAATGAATAACCCTGAACTTTCGATATTAATATATTTGTGACTTTTGTATAGCTTGTAAAACTAAATAAAAGAAAACAAAGTCTAAGAAGATGCTTAAATAAATTATTAAGTAATTAGGTATCGTCTCTGAAGTTTCAAGAGTCATAAGAAGTTCTTTATTGTCTTTGTATGTGTGTGTAAGTGTTATATATGATAGTATTATATATTATCTATATGTACTTTATTCAAATATTCTAATTCACAACCCAATTATTTGTTTACTTCCTAACTGCAGTTTCTGTTTCGTGTCCTATACCCAAAGGTTGTCTGGAAGAGATCGCTGTTTCAGCGATAAGACCGCCTTTCTACATCTTTCATTTTATGTTATTATTATTATTATTATTATTTGTTGTTTCTTTTAATGGTGTAAAGTAAAGAGTATGATTATTATTATTAATTACGATCATTAATTGTCGAATATAATATATTAATATAAGATACCAGCAATTTATACTAAGCTAACTCATAAAAGTGGACTTTACAGTAGTGGCTTATAAAAGGGAAAAACGTGATACCTTTTATATTAATTGAGAAACTTATTTCAAATTTGGTATCTTTAATAGTTAATTTATTCATTGCAATTTCACAATTTTTATTATTACAAAAAAAAAAAACACATTTACTTATTCAAGTTGCATTAAGAAAACCAACTTATAGAAAATTCGAGTTGGCGTAGTATAAATTGTTGGTGTAAATGAGAGATATTTTAATTTTATTTTATACAAAGATTGTCCCGATGAATGATCACAAGTGCAGTCATTTAAAAGTTATACGTTTACATTAATTTTTAGACCCATTTTAAGTTATATAGAATACTTTGAGAGAACAATAAAAAAATAGTTGTGCTATTCAATCGAAAAAAAAACGACTTCAATTACATCGACAAGTAAAAAATACAACGTAATTAGACGTGTTGTACGACACTAATCTTCGATACTGGTTTTCTTATCATGGTTCCACCCTTAGGATATCTCCGTTCCAACAAAAAAAAAAAAAAATATCAAAATCGGTTCATAAACGATGAAGTTACCTCCTCATGTTTCGAAGTCAGTTAAAAAAAGATCGAAGTCTTTTTTTTTTCTTTTTTTTTTCACTTCAAAGATTTCGCACTTCCGCAATGCTTGAAGACAAAAGTTTTCGAGCAATGCGTCCTGCCTGTGTTAACATACGGAGCCGAGACGTGGACACTGACGAAGGGACTGGTCCACAAGTTTAAAGTCGCTCAACGTGCAATGGAACGGGCTATGCTTGGGGTCTCTCTCAAAGACAGGATTATAAATGAGACTATCCGCGAGAGAACGAAAGTAACCGACATAGCCCACAGAATTAGCAAGTTGAAGTGGCAGTGGGCTGGTCATCTGTGTCGCAGGAATGATGGCCGTTGGAGTAGACGGGTCCTAGAGTGGAGACCGCGTCTTGGCAAACGCAGTGTGGGACATCCTCCGGCCCGTTGGACCGACGATCTACGTAAGATTGCCGGTGTAGGCTGGATGAGGATTGCGAAAGACCGGGATGTGTGGCGCGAACTTGGGGAGGCCTATGTCCAGCAGTGGACTGCGATAGGCTGAAGTGTAAAAAAGATCGTTTTAATTCCATCCTTTCTACAACTAAAGGACTCTATTCGTTGGAGACTTTAATGGTATTTACGTGCATTGCATTTACATCTCTTTAGACAACAGTTACTAAATCTTACAGCCAGACAGACTCACTAGACTGAGAAAAAATATATCAAATCCAAAAGCTTATCTACCCCACGCTCCATTATTATCTAATATATAAAATTCTCGTGTCGCGGTGTTTATAGTTAAACTCCTCCGAAACGGCTTGACCGAGTCTCATGAAATTTCGTGTGCCTATCGGGTAGGTCTGAGAATCGAACAACATCTATTTTTCATACCCCTAAATTATACGGGGGAGGGGGCGTTAAGAGGGTTAATAAAATATTATGAAATTTTGTGTGCATATCGGGTAGGTCTGAGAATCGGCCAACACGGCCAAGTTATAATGGGGGGAGGGATTGAGAAGGTTAATAAAATATATGGCAAAATAACGTTGGCGGGGTCAGCTAGTTGATGTATAAGGACATCACAGAATTCACTTCAAACACTTACATAAGCTGTGTAGTAAGTGAAACAAAAATTATTAACTAGGCCGAAAAATAATATTAAGTTGAAATCACTTAATCATAATATACGATATTGTTTTCTAATATTTACACGAATTTCACTTATTATAATGAAACAACTTTATCGAATTATATCGCGGTTTATTCCTCCTCCACGTCATCTTCCCGTGACCGTGGTTGCTGTAAAGTATCCGAAACGTCGGAAATCTAAAAAACTTAATGAACCGCGATAAAATTTGAAAAGTGATTTCAATATAATCGCTATATGATTTTGTTTTCAACAGATGTATAAAATCTTTGTAAAAATATTTTGAGAAATTCAGAAGGTTCTGATTTCCTTTTCAAGTAAATTCAAACAAAAAATTCTTGCAATGACAAATCAACTGTTTTATAAATCAAGACACTATAGAACAAGCTTGAATTTGACTACGAAATTAATTACTCTTGTACTTTTTTTTTCTAATATTTTTCAGTCCAGCGCCTTTATCGCAAGTCTAACTCAAACTTTTTTTACACCTCTTGTATAATATGGTTTATACAAAAAATAAAACTGTTTTTTGTATTTTTTGAGTAGGGAACGAAAATGCATCATGTTTGCATTCATAATGTTTTATTTACAAATTATACAGATTTTTGCGCTGCTGCACCTACCTTTTCAATGCATATGTTCCTGTTTCTAAAGGTTGTCTGGAAGACATCGCTAAGACCGCCTTTGTACATCACTATCTCTATGTTTAAATAACTGTTTTATGTATTTTTTTCCGAATGGTGTGCAATAAAGTTTATTCTATTCTATTCTAACTGTGTTATAACCGAGTAAGGACTACGTATCTATAAAATGTATGCCAAAATGAACACACAAAATGTATAAGACGAATTTACTTTGACAGATTATTAAGCTATAAGGTCTCCCTATAATTTTACTAAATTTTTACCAAACGTCTTCATTATTCATAAGGCATCTTACGTCTTACGGATGAATTTATTATTTATGCTTATGAAAGTTATTAGATCGATGTTTGATCGCATGCCAAGCTGGAAATAATTGATGCTATAAATATAATATTTGTCGTCATATCAAAATAATTTCCTACAGGATGTTTCCGAAGATTACTTCACTAACAATAAGTAATAAGTTTCAATAATCTTTACTAGTAAGACATTTAAGTGTCTATTAGAAAGTAAGCTTATACTAACAATTCGATACGATATACAATTTAAATATTGCATTTCAAATTAAGCTTTGTACATTTTAATTTTGTAAATTATAAGTTTAAAACTACTAAAAAACGATTTAAAAGTATGTTTATTTACTTTAATAAAAATAAATACAACCTTACATTCGTAATCGGTAAAAAGATAACTACCCTCACATGTCGAACCTCAACCTTAAGGTCAAATGTTGACTTTTGAATAAGGAGAAGAAGTTTTCTAATTTTTCTCAAGAAACGAGCTGACGCGCGCCGCCTTGGCCCAGTTTCAGATTAACTTGTAATTCGTGGCTTTTGATGACTTATAACAAGATCAACTGAGTTCATTACGACTTTCTTTATCTGATTAAAATGGAATATCTTTTAACCGAACTAAATTTTATTATCTTGAATATCAATTTGCAAAACAGTTTCGAAATTTACGCTGTTTAACGATTTCTAAGATCTATTTAAGAGAGTTTTTGACAAATGTATTCATTTCATAATTAACTTCTAGGAGTAAGTTAATTAGAACAACGGATAAAAATGATAAATATATTATATTCTATGTTATAATAAATACAGTCTTAAAACCAACAGACACAAGAATACTAAGTAATATAACATATTAACAATATGCATTATAAAATTATAATATTAACAATTATTTAAAAAATACTCATAATGCATAATTCAATCCTTAAAATTATTATGTAATATTTAAATGAGTTATTGCATACTTTATGTGCACTTTTAGTAGGAATAAAATGAAAGAGGTTTAATTTCCACGAGCGGCTAAAGAATGCAGTTAAATTTCTTTACACTGTACAAAAGTTACGACCAAAGCACATGTTACTCTTATTAAAATATAAAACAATTTCTGTAAAATCGCACTTACTCTAAACTCATATTGGATTTGAAAAGGGTTTTTAAAAAAAAAATATGAAATGGCTTAAATAACCAAATATCTGGTAAATTATATAACACTTAATTCTAAGACGTATTGAAAACATATTTTAAAGGCGAACTATGTTTTCAGGAATTATGCTCTGTATTAACATACGATTCGAGCTACAAGATTCAGCCTGTATCATCCTACTCCTGGGCATAGGCCTCTTTCTCCATATTGGAGAAGGATATACTGTAATATTTATTTCATTTCTCTTATCCGTCACAATGAAATGAATAGGGAAAATTAAAACCTATAAAAGGTATACTACTGATCTTGTCCGTTTAGATTTATCACGTGTCAAATGAAATACTATTTTATTTGACATGTTATATTTCTTCATGTCATGTTACATGACACACATAGTATGAAAGAGCCATGTCATTTATCTTGACATCTGTCAGCGGAATGTAATTGAGTAACAAAAATCCAAACTTTTCCTTTTATAATATAATGATATTCCTGATGTCACTTCGACTTTCATACGTCGATATAGTTTTTAGTACCGTCTATTCTACTCCCGTTCATTTCCTGAGATGAGAGATATTCTATTTGACCCAAAACACAACCTATCAAAATGCCTGAATCTGATTGTATCCAACCCAAGTTAGTGTTTTGGTTACTACGGAAAATACGTGAATTGTCAATCTTAGATTTTCTTATTTCGATATTAATTACTTAGATTTTTTTTAATGTTATCTTAGTCATGTATAAATAAAATTTATATCGTAAAAATATTTTTATTGGTCTTTGAAAGCAAATAGCTTTAAATATCATAATTATTCTAATCATCTCAATGATCCATTGGCTCTGCTTTCTGCTCAAGCGGTGTACCTTCGATTCCCTTAGTTAAAAAAGTTTCTTAATGTACATGTATATGTCAGTCAACTGTTACCTAACACAGGTCTTAAGTCACGGACCTTAGAAACAGTCAAACAGTCGATATCTTTAAGTTGAACACGTTTATTTATTTTCTCTACTAACAAATTCAGACAATTCTATGCAGAGTTGTCTAGTTCAAAACTATGTTATATATACATATGTATTTGCTTGTACTTGAGAAGATATATGGTAATTTTACATAGTATTTGTTTTAGGACACTAACTTCTAAAACACTGTCGCTATACAGATATTCAACAAAATATAGAACATAAGCACAAAGTATTCGATAGTAAACAACAGCAAAGGATCTCACAGGGCATTGTAAAAACTTTTTAAAGATTAAAAAATCCAATAACTCTTACTGAATTACTTAAAGGAAAAATATTTGCGAAAGTTTGTCTAATTTTTGTCCATTCCGATACGCGTGATCAGCTACAGAGCAAGGTCAAGGTGAATGAACTTTTGTACGAATCCTTTTATATATTATGTGTGCAGGTTCAGTTACGTTGTTAATAGAAGTGTCTGCAGACATAACTGTGTACATATTTTTATATCTATAATATATATAAAAGCGAAAGGTCACTCACTCATCACGAAACCTCCGAAACTATAACACCTACAAACTTAGAATTTTGCAGGTTTTTACGAAATTCGACCCCTAAAGGGGTAAAACGGGTGTCGGAAGTTTGTATGAAAGTCTTATGTTTATGATGTAAGAGATTTGAAATTTAAAGTATATGCTCTATAGAGGGTGAGGAGGTGCCCAAATAATGCATCGTAATATATATATATATATATATATATATATATATATATATATATATATATATATAAGAGAAAGAGGTCCCTAACTCATCATGAGAACTCAAAAACCGCTGGATGGTCTATCCATCCAGGTTGGACAAAGATAAAATTTGGCAAAGAGGTAGATTATAGTTAGCAGACGTCCGCTAAGAACAGATTTTGGGATATTCCATCACTAAGGGGATTTAATTGGGGAAACATAAAGACAGCCTGAAAATAAAACTAAAAATGTGGTGTATAGAGAGGTTTTATAAAAATAACTATTAAATTATACTAAATTGTGCCTTTTAAAAAATTACTCAGTTTGATAAGCGTTACAAGTGTGACTAAAATAAAAAAATAATTTGCCTTAAACATCTTAATAGTAATGCATATCTTCATAACGACGCGGACGTAGTCGCGAGCAACAGTTAGTGTATTATAAAACAAAGTCCCAAAAAGTGTATGTGATCGATTCGCTCAAAATCTGAACTGAACAGATTTTCATGCGGTTTTACCATTGGAGAGAGGGCTCCACCATTGGCAAGAGGAAGGTTTACGGAACGGCTAAGCCGATTTTGATGAGAGTTTCACTGGAAGTTTGCCGGGAAAACTTTGTGACACACTAATTTCAACGCGGGCGAAGCCGCGGGCACAGCTAGTATTATATATGTTGACCCGACGAACTTCGAACCTGCCCATTTTTTTGTGAGCACATGGTTTTTTTTATATCTAAACCGTGTCCATGCAATAACTAACGAAATGAAAAACATACATTTTGGTGCTTTATCAGTTTGAATACTCAGACTTAATATCGTAATTGCAAAGCTTGTTATAATGATATGTACAAGTATAACTTTCTGTTCTAGAACTTTGTGCTTTTTAATTCTCTACATAAGTCCTTGGAGAAGACGAAAAGTCATCGACCCCCGCTGTGATATATATTGATAGTGATCATTACTTTAAGTTGACGTCGATCTTGTGTAGTGTTGGTGGTATGGTGTACCGTATAGGCGCTCACACACCGGCGATTGCGGGCTCGATTCCCGCACGGGATGGATTTTTTTTTGTACAAATATTTATTTTCGGTCTGGTTGTCTGTGCTTGTGGATCTTCCCATCGCACCTCGGAGAGCACTATAAGCTGTCAGTCTCGGTTATTATCATAAACACCTGACAGTGATTATCACTCATAGTAAGGAATATATTCACTAACCCGAAAAAATTAATTAAACTGACTAATTTACCTCGACCTTACAGGAGACCACAGCTAAATAATACTGTTTTCAAGCAGTATTGTGTTCCTGTTGGTGAGTAAGGTGACCAGAGCTCCTGGGGGGGGGGGGATTGGGGATTGGGTCGGCAACGCGCTTTCGATGCTTCTGTTATTGTAGGCGTCTATAAGCTACGGTAATCTCTTACCATCAGGTGAGCCGTACGCTTGTTTGCCGACCTAGTGACATAATAAAAAAAAAATTTCATTGGCAATCGCAATCAAGCCCTTCACCGTTCACAAGCGAATAGCAGTTATCTGTATCTTTCTCGCTCGGGTACATTCGGCAGTTCCGAGCTCATCCGATCGAAGCTTTCACCTCAGGACGTGACGGATGAGCCTAACTTAGTACCTACGAAAAAATGTGTGTACGGTGCGCCAAAAAAGTTTTCATTTCGAATATATAAATGTATATGCAGACAGTTACTAAGCAATGCGACGGTCATATGCTACTTTACTTTCATTCTGATATAATTAAGTGTAATAATTATTATAGAGTAAAATATATTAATCTATACAAACAAAAAGTAAGCATGCCCATAACTTTCGAAAAACTGTACGAAATCGGATAATTCTTTTTGAAGTAAAACTTCTCTACGCACGTCTGACTTGGCTAGTATGCTGGTGAATGAGTGACGAGAGAATTACGAAAAATGTGATCGGGTGAGGCAAACGGAAGTTGAGAGGGAAATATAAGTTAGATGGAGCTAAAGAAGTTTTACTTCAGTCATGTGGTCAAAAGTATACTCGATTTTTTTATGCTCGTTACTGCCATGACATGGCTTGCTACAAGATAATTTCAACTAGTATATTATAGATATATATATATATATATATAAATATTGAAATAAAATATCATTTTATTAAATGTAATAAATTATTTATAATAAAACATGCTTTTAACAACAATTTATTGAAATTAATATTTCTTTTAAACTTCATTCCCTATTAATTAATTTTACAATACGTTTCGAACGAATACGTAATTCAGCAAATAATATTTGTTTGTAATTTGATTCATTTAGTAAAATATTTTTGATCTACTGAAAAGTTTCAATAAAAAGTTCGTTTGTAGACTGGAAAAAAAATCCTAGATACGAAATAAAAATGAAAACGTAACAAATTACAGTGTAGCAGAAATATATGGCGAAGCGAATAAAGTTGTTGATCTAGACAGATGTGGGGGCTGCAAAACTATTCGGAAATTTCTGTAAGTAGTTTAAGTTCGGCATTCGGAAGTTTGGTACTGGACAACCGCCAGACTCGGGGATTGAAGCATTTACATTACAAGCCTCTATATCATAAGTAGTTAAGACGTTTCGGACGAAATAGTTTGAGTCTTGTTTGTAATTTTACACTACGTACTAAGTAGCGAAACATTTACGGAATTCGCGACTGCTCAAACTTTCTTCTTTATATTGTTATTGCGATTAAACTTTGGAAAATTTTTGAAATCAGAATAATTTGGTTTACGGTTTTTTGACGTATTTTTATATACAGTCTTAAAAATTTGTCACATTTCTGCGTTGGAACGAAAATACACACAACACTAGCAATGCCCAAAATATGATGAAAATTAGTATTACTAAGTCAAAAAAATTCTCATAAGTGGCAATCAAAACTGTGACCGCTAGTCCAACGTTCAATTACTGTAACCACGTCGCTAACCCTATTAAAATATCCAGTTTGTTTAAACAATAACGATCAACAATCAATAATAACGCGTAAACATAATTTTATGTAAAATTCAGAACCAACTTTCCAAAAATAAATTTAAATAATCAAACAACAAATAAAACAGCACAGACACGCTCCGGATTGTACGTCAAAATGCTGTCTTTTGAACATCAATAAAGAATCTTCAATTTAATACGAAATAAAAATTTCTCGATGTCTCAAGTCGAGACAGATAATACTTGTTTTCAATACTCGGATCCTTGAAACTGGAATCGCATTTCCAGCGCTGAGTGCGCGATTTACAATGACAGATCGCCGCGAGAACATGTCTAGATATGACTTTCATTCCTTCATGTGCACATCCTCCTTGTAAAGGTTTTACAATCAAATCATTTTAACCTCTAAAGCTTGAGCACTAAAAGATATTTTGGCATGATTTACGTTCTAACTGATTAATATTAGCGACGTATGTTACGGAAATATAATTAAATTCTGTAAGTTGATTTGGTTTGAACAACATTGTCAGATTTATATTAAAAAAACCGTGTGTGTTCAATTCACAGACGTCAGTAGTGAAACTTCTGAAAAGTCGTAGGAATAATTTCTCGTAACGCCATCTATCGGAGAAACGTAACCCTATTGGGTTCCGATTGATGGCGTTATTTGAATCTTTTCTTAGACTAATAAGCCTTTTTTTGTTCTTATTTAAACAGTCGATCTGAAGGAGTAAACTCTAGTCGTGCGTTGGAGCTAACACACACTTTTTTATCTATATATAATTAAAAAAATTATCTATATAAAATATATAAACCATATTTATACAAAAAGTTTTAGTAGTATTAAGGGGTCTGGCCACCCTGGCGAACCGAGAAATGCACTTTTTTATTTTTTAATTAATAAATCTGAAACTATCGGTCAGAATATTTTTATTATTTAGGTCATTATCACAAAGAGTTTCAAGAGTAACATAATAAATTTTTTTTTGGAAAATATTTAAAAATGACGTCGTGACGCTAGTTGCCGCGGGGGTCCTCCACACGATACGCGCGGTCCTTGTCCCACCTGGAACTCGGTTATGGTACATCTGAAAAACAACAAAAAAATTCAGGTTCTTACAATGTAGTGTGACTACAATGTAGCGTAGCCGTTTTGTTTTTCGAACGTCAGAAAAATTATGGGAGTCGCAAATACAAAAATTATCATTTTTTACCGAATGCTGAAATGATAATTTTTTGTATTTGCGACTCCCATAATTTTTCTGACGTTCGAAAAACAAAACGGCTACGCTACATTGTAGTCACACTACATTGTAAGAACCTGAATTTTTTTGTTGTTTTTCAGATGTACCATAACCGAGTTCCAGGTGGGACAAGGACCGCGCGTATCGTGTGGAGGACCCCCGCGGCAACTAGCGTCACGACGTCATTTTTAAATATTTTCCAAAAAAAAATTTATTATGTTACTCTTGAAACTCTTTGTGATAATGACCTAAATAATAAAAATATTCTGACCGATAGTTTCAGATTTATTAATTAAAAAATAAAAAAGTGCATTTCTCGGTTCGCCAGGGTGGCCAGACCCCTTAAGACTAAATATTTTTCTAACAGCTTGTAATTGAATTTTTTTTAAATGATATTAATACTTTTTATGTACAGATATTAATGTTGTTTTAGCCATTCCTTCTTTAAAATACACAATTGCTGAAATGCCGCATTGGTGCCTACACACCGGCAGTTTGCGGGTTTCATTCCCGTTCGATATGGATAGTTGTATTTGTACAATTATTTCTTTCCGATTAGGATGTCTGAGCTTGTGGGCTTCCCCACCGTGTTTACGTTAAACTGCTGGTCCCGGTTGTTATCATAAATACCTGTGTTTGACTACGTACGCGCCTAATGATCGCGTGGGGCGCGGCGCGGGCGACACGAAGGGGCGGGGAGCGCCGGCGACGGTGCGGGCGCAGCGGCGACAACTCTATTATTTTTTTATTCGCAACGCCAAGCCGTCCAAGTTTTATATATTTTTTATAACTTAAACAACAATATACGATTGAAGAAATACAGTCCATTTTCATTAACCAGCATCGGGTACCAGTTTTCCCTAACCATTACGGCACAGGGCACTGGCCCCAACAACCCGTGTATCGTGTCGTACTATTTACTAAAATCGTATAAATAATTAACCTTAACTTAAAATAATATTTTGAAAGTGTATTTAATTAAAATTATATTCCATTTCAATTTCGTACAAAGTTGGAGGCGAAACGTCTGCCATCTTTAATTTCCGGAAAATTGTTAACTGTTTGTTTTAGAAATGAAATATTATCTTCCCTAAAGCTTATTTTGATGACTAAATAACCCTTACGAAAGATAATATTTTAATAAATTGCCAGTTTATTGTTTTAAGTTCGCAAATCTCTGATTTCATTTTGTACGAATTTGATTAAAATAACACCATCCGTGTTTCATTAACGAATAATGAATAAAAAATTATTTAAATTTTGACATTTTTGTTTTTCTTATTTTTTCAAGTCTGTATTTAGAGTTTTTTGATAGCATTTTTTGTATGCCTTTATAAGTTTTGGTAGAAGAATAAGTCGGCTTTGCTCGAAATACGTTGTATGAAATTGAGTACGACTTTCAAATTTGTTATCTTGGAGGGTATAACTTAAAATCTAGTGCTAGTTTCATCTCAGTGCAACATCCACAAATAAAGTTATTATTCCATAAGCATTTATAGAAACTAAATTTATTTTTAATATCATATCAAAAATATCGACAGTTCCAGCGGCATATTTTTGATATGATATTAAAAATGTTTAAAATTTCCTAGTGTGTGGGTATTATATAAAAAATAACACAAACCAACTAAATCTCTGTATATTTCTGCCTAATTACACACTTTGATCAGAAGCACTAAACAGGAGTCTCTTTAACACTAAATATTTTTTTATACATACATTTATCACTAACGGTCTTACTTATAAAAATCTCGCTAAGCAATACTTAGCCACCGCTTAGTTAAACCGCTCTTAAGCTACAAATCCATGTTTAACTTTTGTTTACTTATAAACGTTGATTAGCTGTTATTTAGTTAAGAAACGAACAAAGAATGATAATTTTTTTTTCTAACAAACACACGCAAGTAAGTAGATCAAACGTCACAATATAACAGCTGATTTATGTAAAACCCGCCATCTTGCCGCTTAGCAGGAGTTAAACTATGCCTCGGCAGTGTTTAAATTTGACGGCTATTTAAACACTACTTAACGACCTCTTAACGCTAAATAGTGTTTATAAGTGAGGTTTTTGCTAATCCGTTGCTAAGCAATTGATTAAAAATTAAGAAACGTTTATAAGTAAGACCGTAAATGTCTAGTCGTAGTGTTTCTAAGTTACATTATATGATCAAGTGCTATGTAATAGGGTTATGAATCCAATTTCCTCAGCTTTTTCGTGAGCAAATCTCGAGAAACAGGTCTATTTGAAACGGTCACCCTCGCGGTAAATATAAAAAGCCGTCAAGATTAGACCCAATGTGTTATAATCCGGATTCAAGGTAAACTATGAAATATTTACGTAGAAAGAGAGAGAGAACGAAAGTAACCGACATAGCCCACAGAATTAGCAAGTTGAAGTGGCAGTGGGCTGGCCATCTGTGCCGCAGAACCGATGGCCGTTGGAGTAGACGGGTCCTGGAGTGGAGATCGCGTCTTGGCAAACGCAGTGTGGGACGTCCTCCGGCCCATTGGACCGACGATCTACGTAAGATTGTCGGTGTAGGCTGGATGAGGATTGCGGAAAACCGGGATGTCTGGCGCGAACTTGGGGAGGCCCATGTCCAGCAGTAGACTGCCATAGGCTGAAGTGATAATGTGCTGATGATGATGATATATATATATCGTGTCACGATATATTTAAGTGATAAACGTGATCAACTCCGAAACTACTGAATCAATTTTTATCAAATTTTGTAAGCATCTGTAATTTGGTAGAAATTGGGAGATAGGGTAGTTTTTATCATTGAATCAACTGGTGATCTCAATATTGGTTATTGTAAATTAAATGTTTATTATACGACTTCAGTGTGTTTTTATTAGTTAGTTCTATAAAATTCTAATCGATGGTGGTTTGACATATAAGTTGCACAGATATCCGGTAGATGGCGCCGAATGCGGATGAATAATGAAAGATAATAGAGAATTACTTAGCCACAGCAACGCGTGCATGTGTATATGTGTTAGTATTTTTATCCCGAGTATGTACTTATATGTATGTTCGAATTGATTTCTAGTATGGGTTTAAATATTTTTCTGTTTCTCTGGAACTGATCTTTAAATGCTTTCAGTAATACAGTCAAATTTCACAAGAATATATCTGCAAAAAGGAATTTAAATATAATTATCAAAATACATACAAGCTTTGAATACTATTGACGATAAACATTGTCGACAAAATTGCACAAAAACACCATATTTTAGGCATATTCATCTTTATTTTAATATTTTTACTTACTAATTTTGAATCGAAACTTTTTTGTTTTTAATTTTTACTTTGGATCCTGTCCCCGCATTCGTAATTTCCGACTTCGTCTTATCTAAGAAGAACTTTACCAGACTTGTAATAAAATTGAACTTTTGAACAGCTCGTGATATTAACGAGCTCCTATATTAATTAATCATATCCGGTACCCAGAGATGAAATTCCTAGTAAAATAAGTGATCCTAGCTGTCAGTTTGTTATTATTACAAATATAAACCCGATATTTTTGATTTTATTGTTAGTCTTAAACATTAGACAAAAAAGTTTGTATATGTGTATGCGTATGAATTATTGAATCTATCATACACGATTTTTATTCATCCTTAAGAATATTGTACACTTCCTATCCGTCACTATTACGTATATCGTGTTCTGTGCCCAAGGGTTATCTGGAAGAAATCGCTCTTCAGCGATAAGATCGCCTTTGTACATCTTCTTTTTTTTAGTCACTACAGTTTGTTTATATTTTGGTGTAGAATGAAGAATATATTATTATTGTTATTATTAAAATAAATTTCGTGATAAATATTTTTTAGCAAAAATTCAAAAAACAATGCTGACGTTAAAGCTGCCACAATGAGTGCAAAAGTTACTTTCAATGTGTATTGGGTTGGAACCATCAAAAATCTATCATACCACGATATCGCTTCATAAGATAGTTAGTACTTTAGTCTTTCGCCGTAACTAACTCTAATATTACAAAGAGGAAATTTCGCAAGTGTGTAAATGACTCGAAAAGTTAGACTTTTATCGTAGACATTCGACACCAACTGTCACTTTTAGTATAAATTATCTATCAATACACCACACACAACCATTCTAAGCAATGTGCTGGATAAAGCTAAAATCATTCGCCAAATAAAGAAAGTGCAAAAATAGAGTCGAATAAAATTATCAAACATAGATATTTATTGTACGATTATAAGCATGAACTATAAATGGATTTGTAACCAAAAGTATTTAATTACAGCTTTTCCAAATAGCTTTTAAATTTGTTACAATAATGGGTACTTGATATATTTTTATGTTCATTAAGCATTCGATGACCATCGTTAGTTTTACAGCTGCACTTACCAGAACTCGAAGAAGTAGGTTAGAGCGAATTTCAATAGTGAACTGAAGATTCTATATTTTTTAACCGACTTCCAAAAAAGGAGGAGGTTCTCAATTCGACTGTATTTTTTTTTATGTATGTTAAATCAGAAATTTTGACCGTGTGGACGGATTTCGACAAATTTTTTTTAATCGGAAGGTGGTGTGTGTCAATTGGTCCCATTTAAATTTATTTGAGATCTAACAACTACTTTTCGAGATATATCTAATAATGCGTTTTTACTTGACGCTTTTTTCGTCGACCTACGTTGTATTATACCGCATAACTTTCTACTGGATGTACGGATTTTGATAATTCTTTTTTTGTTGGAAAGGAGATATCCTTAGTTTAGTACCATGATAAGGAAACTAGGATTTGATGATGGAATCCCAGAGAAATCGGGGGAAACTCTCGAAAATCTGTAAAAATTTTAACAAGATTTGATAACTATTTTTTTGAGTAATCTTTGATAACGCGTAGTTACTTGACAATTTTTTCGTCGATCTACGTTGTATTACTCAAGATTTGATGATAGGATCCCAGAGAAATCGAGGGAAACTCTTAAAAATCCGCAATAACTTTTTACTGGGTGTACCGATTTTGATAATTCTTTTTTTGTTGGAAAGAAGATATCCCTAGTTTAGTACCATGATTAGGAAACTAGGATCTGATGATGGGATCCCAGAGAAATCGAGGGAACTTCTTGAAAATCCGCAATAACTTTTTACTGGGTGTACCGATTTTAATAATTTTTAATTTAATCGAAAGCTGATGTTTGTCATGTGGTCACATATAAATTTTATTGAGATCTGATAACTACTTTTTAAGTAATCTTTGATAACGCGTAGTTACTTGACTATTTTTTCGTCGATCTACGTTGTATTACTCGTCAATGTTATTGAAGTCGGTTTTTTTTTCGTTTGCAAAACACAATTATTTTTTCAGAAAGTTAGAGAAGAGTAGAAATGAAACAGCGCTCAAGGTCAGGACAGTGTTTTTCAATTATACGTAAGTTTGTTACTTTTTTATTTAATGTAGCCTAAGCAACGTTATCGAATTTTTATTTAAACAACCAACAGATAGTTTAAATATTTTATGTAAGCCGTGTAAATGATAAGTTCTGCTATAAGAAGTAGAAAATATAATAAAACTATACCCATTATTTTATAGGCTTTTGCTGTACTTTTTCTACTAAATTGTGGTACTATTCTGGTTAGAATCAATTGTATCTACTAGCTTTTGCCCGCGACTTCATCCGCGTGGGACAGTTTCTTTGGGCTTACTGGGGAACTTAAAAGAAAAATAAAACCCCGATTTCAAAATTAATACATTACCCCGATTTAAGAACATTCTTCATTGGTGCTCCGCTTCTATTGGTCTTAACGTGATGGTCTTCCTCGATAAATGGGCTATCTAACACTGAGAGAATTTTTCAAATCGAACCAGTAGTTCCTGAGATTAGCGCGTTCAAACAAACAAAAAAAAAACAAACAAGCTCTTCAGCTTTATAATATTAATATAGATACTTTATCGCCAATTAATAAAAATAATACCAAATAAATAAATAAAACGTACAAAATATAATATTTTTTGTATTTGTAATTATATCATGCGTGATTCAATGAAAAATTACTGACTTATTCGCTTTTAAAATAGTAAGAAGATTGAAATAAATTTTAATATATCAACAATCCCTAAATTTAAACTGTCATGAATTTAGGCTTTGAGTCTTTTGACAGAACTAACTATTATACCTAAGGCTTAATCTACCACGTTACCCCACTGCGGGTTGGCAGATATGTTCCCTAGTAACAATCGCTACCAGGTATTTATGATAACAACTGGGACCAACGGCTTGACATGCTCTCCGAGTCGCGGTGGGGAGACTCACAAGAACAAAAATCCAAACCGGAAAGAAATATTTGTACAAACACAAATATCCATCTCGAGCGGGATCGAACCCACAAAATGTCGGTGTTTTAGGCAAATACTCAACCACTACACCAGAGCGGTTGTAATCAAACTTAATATATTATAATAAGAACAGCAAAGGATAATGTTGTTAAACTTAACTGAAAACTAAGCATAGCTAACTTTATATGTATATCTTTAGGCTATTACAAGGACTCTTAAAATTAAGGTCTATAGTAACTTAGAAATTACTTACAGAGTCGTAATTGTTCATTATTCAGCAATTATCACGTTTTATGCGTCTTAATATTTAATTATTATCAACGACACTCAACCTCGAGACCCTTTTCAAATTGAAATAAGCCTGACAATAATTTAAAGTAACATTACTCGTAAGCTAGAAGATGGATGTAAAATAAAAATTAATTTGTAAGTACTGAGCTTTTAAAAATTAAATATAGCAAGCTGCTGGCTTTGAAATACACAGGCCGAAGACGGGCAGCAGCGTCTTCGGTGCGACAAAGCCAGCCCTGCGGTCATCCGCCTGCCCAGCCTGGTGACTATGGTCAACACATGTGAATTCAAGCCATTTTTGGCGTGAACTTGTTGAGGTCTATGTCCAGCAGATGACTGTGAAAACTTCATTCCGTTATTACCGCTTAAAAAATTTATAAACTATGTATATATTAGTATATAGCCTTTTGCTCCAAAAACCTAAACATTTAACACGTCATATGCATATTAGTTAAAATGAATCGTGACTTATGTAATCAAGATAAAAACAGTACAAAATTCTTAAAAATAAAAAAAATCACAACTTGGAATATAGTTTATACAAATATTTGTTAAAATGTTTTCGTACTCGATTATAAGAACTATATTAAAGGAATCATCAATCATTATTAGGTATAGTGTGAATATATATCTAAAAAGGCATTTACCGCAGTTCTACTTGTAATAAATTTTTGACTATTTTGAAATTTGTAGATTTCACACGGTGCACACGACTGTCATGATTCCGATGCTCGTCTAAGATTTCAACTAATTGTACACCAAATCTTTTAACTTTGGTTTTCTAGTATTTATGCATATTACTCTAAAAGTAGTCGAATTTCGATAACTAATTTAATAATAGATACAAGTTGTAGCATAGTTTTTTATACCTTAGAACTTTCCTCGATATTTCTAAACTAATGATCCGAATTTTATATTAATGTGTAACTGATTTGTTTCCACTTTTTAATAAAATAAACTTTTTTTTACGTACCATATTGGTATAGGCAAAAACATTAGCGAAAAAGGGTTACCCGAAAAATAAAAAGAACCAAAAGATTTGATATGAACCTTTTCCCCTCTGACACTTAATTTTGTGGTGACTGTGTAGTATAATAGATCCAATTTGTTGTGCGTGTACAAAATATAAATTGAGAAATCTTTTGTTAGCCATACTCTCATTTATACGAGGAAAATCTAGCGATATCTTTACTTGGGGAATTCTGTGTGATGTGTAGAATTGATTTTTTTAGTTTAAAGTACATGTTTTAATATTATTTATAAATTATTTATGACTTTTATACAAAAATATCTGCAACGCTAGGCTTTTAGATTAGCTTGATCATATCTAAATAGTAAACTATACTCATTATTGAAAAGCCTGTTGATAAGTGTCAATTCTGCGATTTCCTGAAGAGTGTCCTAGGCGACACAGTGTAAGTCTGACGCTGTCTAAGTCGTATGCAATAGACGGACTAAGGCTAATGTTGATAAGCATAAGAAGCTTAAAATATTGTTAAATAGTTTAAAATTACAGTTTCATTACTACGTAAGAAACTATTGCTATATCAAAATACTAATTTCATAAACTTATTAATTATTATTATTAGATCATGCTTATTTATTAACCGACTTCCAAAAAAGGAGGAGGTTCTCAATTCGACTGTATTTTTTTTTTTTTTTTTTTTTTTTTTTTTTTTTTTTTTTTTTTTATGTATGTTACATCAGAACTTTTGACCGGGTAGACCGATTTCGACAAATTTTGTTTTAATCGAAAGGTTTTGTGTGCCAATTGGTCCCATTTAAATTTATTTGAGATCTAACAACTACTTTTCGAGTTATATCTAATAATGCGTTTTTACTTGACGCTTTTTTCGTCGACCTACGTTGTATTATACCACATAACTTTCTACTGGATATACCGATTTTGATAATTCTTTTTTTGTTGGAAAGGGGATATCCTTAGTTTGGTACCATGATAAGGAAACCAGGATCTGATGATGGGATCCTAGACAAATCGAGGGAAACCCTCGAAAATCCGCAATAACTTTTTACTGGGTGTACCGATTTTGATAATTTTTAATTTAATCGAAAGCTGATGTTTATCATTTGGTCACATATAAATTTTATCGAGATCTGATAACTACTTTTTGAGTAATCTTTGATAACGCGTAGTTGCTTGACTATTTTTTTGTCGATCTACGTTGTATTACTGTTGATGTAATTGAAGTCGGTTTTTTTTTCGTTTGCGAGCAAACACAATTATTGTCGACTGGAACGACACGGAGTGGCAACGCCGCGCACGTGTCATTGAACACAAGTTTGTGATGTCTGTTCGTTTTTCTTTGCCACGATTTCTATGCCATATTATATTAAGTTGAATCGGAACTTCACTGGACTTTGTCGTTGGGTGACGTACGCTTCCTGTACGTTTCATAAACTTTGATAAATCAGGTAGCATAAACGTGATAAATGCGTGGTTAAAGCAACAATTTAATTTTAAATAGATCTATTTTACAATATTGTACGTGAAAAAAAATTAAATATAGAACATATATAAAAATATGGAACTACATAGACGCTTGTCAAGATAGAATCCTCAAAATTTTAATTGAGATTCCTGTGTTCTGGAACTACTTAAACTACTAACGATGTACATAAGATTGTAGAAAATATAAGTATAAATAAAATAGTATCTTACGAAGATAATGAACTACATTTTTTATTCATTATAAAATTAACCAACAAGGTATTTTTCCAAGTTCAACTTAAGTCGTTTTATTTTATTACCATTCTATTAAAACGTGCGTTAGCTTTGACGGTCTTACTTATAAAAATCTTGCTAAGCAATACTTAGCCACCGCTTAGTTAAACCGCTCTTAAGCTACAAATCCATGTTTAACTTTTGTTTACTTATAAACGTTGATTAGCTGTTACTTAGTTAAGAAACAAACAAAGAATGATAATTTTTTTTTTCTAACAAACACACGCAAGTAAGTAGAACAAACGTCACAATATAACAGCTGATTTATGTGAAATCCGCCATCTTGCCGCTTAGCAGGAGTTAAACTATGCCTCGGCAGTGTTTAAATTTGACGGCTATTTAAACACTACTTAACGACTTTTTAACCGACTTCCAAAAAAGGAGGAGGTTCTCAATTCGACTGTATTTTTTTTTTTTTTTTTTTTTTTTTATGTATGTTACATCAGAACTTTTGACCAGGTAGACCGATTTCGACAAATTTTGTTTTAATCGAAAGGTGGTGTGTGCCGATTGGTCCCATTTAAATTTATTTGAGATCTAACAACTACTTTTCGAATTATATCTAATAATGCGTTTTTACTTGACGCTTTTTTCGTCGACCTACGTTGTATTATACCACATAACTTTCTACTGGGTGTACCGATTTTGATAATTCTTTTTTTGTTGGAAAGGGGATATCCCTAGTTTGGTACCATGATAAGGAAACCAGGATCTGATGATGGGATCCCAGAGAAATCGAGGGAAACTCTTGAAAATCCGCAATAACTTTTTACTGGGTGTATCGATTTTGATAATTTTTACTTTAATCGAAAGCTGATGTTTATCATGTGGTCACATATAAATTTTATCGAGATCTGATAACTACTTTTTGATTAATCTTTGATAACGCGTATTTACTTGACATTATTTTCGTCACCTTACGTTGTATTATACCTCATAACTTTTTACTGGGTGCACCGATTTTGACGTTTCTTATATAAATCAAAAGCTACTATTCGTCACGTGGTCCCATTCAAATTTAATTGAGATTTGATTCGTAATTTGTGAGTTATATCTAATATTGCGTATTTACTTGACGGTTTTTTCGTCACCCTACGTTGTATTATACGTTATATCTTTTTACTGGGTGCACTGATTTTGATCTTTTTTGTATAAATCAAAAGCTAATACTTGTCATGTCGTCCGTTTTAAATATGATTGAGATATAATGAGCAATTTTTGAGTAATCTTTGATGACACGTATTTACATGACGATGTTAAGACGACTGTGGTCATGTTCAATACTTTGCCACAACGCCATCTATCAAAATGTTATGAAATTACTTCGTTCACTATCGATCAAATTACAATATTCCACTAGAGTAGAGAGTAGCAGTTTATTCGTTATAAATATATTTGAGCTTTTAATTTTTGAGTTATCGCTAATACTGGGTATTTACTTGGCTATTTTACGCCGACCAACGTTATATTAACCTCATTACTATTTTACTGGGTGGACCGATATCGATGATTCTTTTTTTAATCGATAGGTGGTGCTTGTCATGTGGTCCCATTTAAATATAATTGAAATTTGACTCGAACTTTTTGAGCTATATCTGATATGGCGTATTTACTTGACTGTTTTTGGAGATTTCTCCTTAAGAATCGATTTTCATTTAAGGCCCCGGAATGAAAAAATTGAACAGTAAAATCTACTGAACGAATGACCTTGTTAGAGATGGCGTTCAGACGTTTTCTAATAACGCAATTAGGTTCCGATAGATGGCGTTATTGCATTAATTTATTTACAATTTGATATAGTAATAATATATTTCTTAGACTAGTAAGCCTTTTTGTGCCTATTTAGACAGTTGATCTGAAGGGGTAAACTCCAGTCGTGCATCGGAGCTGTGTGAAAACATGAACATTACATATTTTTAATAAAAAAGACATAAACCGTAATTCAATATAAATCCGCTTCAACTAAAAAACCCGCCGTAATAAGCGATGTCAGCGCTTCGCGCGAATCGACGACGGGCCTTTTATGAAATTTCTGCCTACAATCGCTAATAAAATGTTAGAAATAACAGAAGAACATTATATAATTCTACAATTTTATAATGTCGCGTTATATGGAATACGAACAAAGTATTACTATTTTTTCGTCGATCTACGTTGTATTACTCTTCGATGTAATTGAAGTCGGTTTTTTTTTCGTTTGCGAGCAAACACAATTATTAACGTTAAATAGTGTTTATAAGTGAGGTTTTTGCTAATCCGTTGCTAAGCAATTGATTAAATGTAAATATGTAGCTATATACCAGTCGGCTGTTACCTATAACACAAGCATTAAGTTGCTTACTTTAGGAACAGACGACCGTGTGTGTATTGTGTAAGTATTTATAAAAAAAAAAAAAAAAAAAATTAAGAAACGTTTATAAGTAAGACCGTGAATGTTTAATATCGTTTGCGCTATTTATGTCTCAGACGTTTCTATCAAAATAAATTTTTCCACAGTTTGATTTACTAAAAATAAAAGGAAACTAAAAAATGAAAAATAAATTTACTTAGTACAAAGTAATTCGTATTTAGATTTGGTTAATCAGATATGATTAAATAAATATTTTATAATTTTGAAGTCGGTGCCAAGTAAAACAATAACTACTCTAGTATCTACTCCTAAGTTGTATTCAGTTTTCTTTCATAATTTGTTTCATTGACTATTAGGTTGAATACTATTATTATTCTGTTATGGTTTTGACATATCTAATAATATTTTTTTGTACTTGTTTGTTGTGTGTGTGTTGTTTGTATTTGTTATTGTAGCCAGGTTGTTGTAATATTTACTTGGCACCAACTTCAAAATTATAAAATATTTATTTAATCATTTCTGATTAACCAAATCAAAATACGAATTACTTTGTACTAAGTAAATTTAAAGTCCTTTTTGAAGTCGGTTTTTTTTTGTTAAAAATTATTTTATTTTACAATTTTTAGTGATGCGCAACAGCCGGTGCTGTGACCACTGCGCTAACGCGTCGACATACTATGAGTAAAGTTCGCTATCAGGTGTACGTAATAACAACCGGGACTGACAGACTAGCGTGTTCTCCGAGGCTAGGTTGGGAGAACCACAAGGATTAACAACTAGACCGAAAATAAATATTTGTATAAACATAAATATCTACTCCGAGCGGGAATAGAACCCGCGACCGTCGGTGTTTAGGCGCCGCCGACACGGCACATGCAACATTATATCAAAGCGGTCGTCAAACAGCAAAAGGTAACTGCTGTAAATCGTTGAAAAGTTCCCTCGACTATCTTTCGTCTCCATCATCAGACTGTAATGGCACTTGAAACTCATATGGGTGCAAAGTTCTCATCAATAGAAACGAATTAAGTTCAAACAGCAGGTAATTGCTATAAGTCGTTGAATAGTTCCCTCGACTATCTTTCGTCTCCATCATCAGACTGAAATGGCACTTATAACTCATATATATGCAATGTTCTCATCAATAGAAACGAATTAAGATCAAACAGCAGGTAATTGCTATAAAGCGTTAAAGAGTTCCCTGGACTATCTTTTGTCTTCATCATCAGACTGTAATGGCACTTATAACTCATACATGTGCAATGTTCTCATCAATAGAAACGAATTAAGATCAAAAAGCAGGTAATTGCTATAAATTGTTGAAGATTTCCCTCGACTATCTTTCTTCTCCATCATGAGATCAACTCCAGACCTTTATTAAATAGTAGTGCTTTATAGTACTTAATGAAAACATGATTAAATTTACTAGTCACCCTTACAATTTTTGAAAGTTTCCCTCGATTTCTCTGGGATCCCATCATCAGATCCTGGTTTCCTTATCATGGTACCAAACTATGGATATCTCCTTTCTAACAAAAAAAGAATTATCAAAATCGGTTCATAAACGAAGAAGTTATCTCCGAACATACATAAAATATATATATATATATATATACGGTCGAATTGAGTAACCTCCTCCTTTTTTGAAGTCGGTTAAAAATGATAGAATTTAGTTAGTGTCTATTTTTACATATGATAATTTTTCTGACTTTTTCAAGAAATTTAAAAAGCGTAGACTATGTATAATTTAAAATTACACAAAACACAGCTAAAATGACAAGAAAAGGCGCTGCTTAAGTGCGATTAATTGATCCCAAAAACTGCAAAAGTAAATCTGGTCATACCCAATAAAAATAAGATTGTATATTTTGATACCAATCTTTCAAAATTCACTAATAATAGCACTAGAGTACACCCACGAAAGATAGCATAGAGAAACGTTCTCGTCAACTTCGGAGTCAAAATGAAGGGGTTAAATAAATTCATATTTTAATTTCATTGCTAGTTTTTAATATAATCCAAAAGCTCAAAATACCAGATAAAAAAGTCATCAAACTTATTATTTTAATAAACTATCGAGGAATGAAAGTTTCTTGTTAGAATTAAACACACCCTATTGACACACAATTCTTAAAACTTCCGTAACCTTTGAACAAAACAATAATTATGTTTGCTAGTAAGTGACCAAAAAAAACCGTCTTCGATTTATATTGACAAGTGATAATATGGAAAATCCTATACGCATATTAGGGATAACTCGTCTCGGCCTAAATCTAATTTACCTGGAACCACATGCCAAAAACCGGCTAGCAGCTTAAGAATGGACTAGCCCGTTGGCGCAGTTTGTAGTGGCTCCACTTTCTGCTCCGCGGCTGTCTATTTATTTATATGTGTATTATTTACATTATTTACTGATATTTAAACTACTGAATATATTTTATATCTGAAAAGTTTTATCGGCACTATTACAGCGACCAACAATGTAAACATAAGTAAATACACCTATAAAGAATGTGTTATATCTATAAACAATGTCTATCACGTTACGCGTTACTTTGATAATAGCGTTTGCCGCATTTACTTGCCTATACAAAAGATACAAAGACCCATTTTTCCCTTTTTGTGTCCGTATCTCTTTATTAGCCTTCCAAAAGTTTCAACCATTATGTTCGGGTAAAGTTCAATAACCATTTTATTAAACACAATTGGGTCAAAGACAGGTAACATTGGCTTTTGACTTGTAAAGGTCAGATTCCCGAGGTCGTTCTCGGGATATGAGTCATTTATTTTTTTATAACCATAAAAGATTTAAATATATATAATGGTGTATGTAAATTATGATCGAAACTTTATTGATTGATTATTTTAAAGCGTTCAACAAAATCGAATATAATATTTATTATACGGCAAAAGCAGATTTGATGAATTGATACCGTCAATACATTGTATTCGAATCAAACGCCCACGATAGATTGGGACTATTATACCCCAAACTGTTGGGTCGCCGAATGATATGATAGCGAGTGTTGATGTGATTTTGATTTCTTTTCATATTTTCTTCTACGATATCAATATTTTTTATAAAATTTCAATGTCGAGGTAAATAGAAAGATAAAAATAGATGATATGCAACAAGAAAATATAAAATAATATTAATATGGACTTGAGAGGAAAATACGCGTATTTATAATAATAATTCTAATTTATTTAATATAAATTATACAACAATATTATTCTGTAATTGAATGATTTAAATGTTTTAGTTTTTGTGTACACTTAATGTAGTTCAAGAGAAGATAATATTATTCTGTAATTGAATGATTTAAATGTTTTAGTTTTTGTGTACACTTAATGTAGTTCAAGAGAAGATAATTATGTTTACACGCAAACGAAAAAAAAACTCACTTCAATTAAATCGACCAGAAGTACAACGTAGGTAGACGAAATAATAAAACAAAGAGTTATTAAAATCGGTCCATCCAATAAAAAGTTCTGAGGCAACATTAAAAAAAAAAATACAGTCGAATTGAGAACCTTCACTTTTATTCTATTGAAACAGCGAGGTGTGCTGCACTGGTACTAATATCTATCGTAAATAAAATTACGTTATAGCAAGCAAAAAAAACATATTAGTTTCATGTTGAGATTTCGTATATGTAACTGTTTGTTGAATTTGTAAATTTACAATGTATTTATTGTAATGCTATGGATTTGACCAGAGCACGTCACGTTTTCACGTTTGTATTCCACACGCGTCCGCCCACGCCAACAGATTGGGTCTATTATACCCCTCAATGTACCTTATAACATTCAATGTCACTGAACGAAAGAAGGGTTTGGGAAATATTGCTCATATATATCACCTTTCCATATCTATAAAGCTTTTTTATTGGTCATCCATTGTTTATTTATATTCTGACTGGGGTTTCATTTGTAATATATTTTGTATGTGTTTTAAATGCGAAATTAGATTTTTCTTTGTTGAAATAAAAATACAATTTGTACTCTTAATTATGAAAATAAATTAAAATTTGTTTAGAAACTAAGTAACTATTTTATAAAATAATATGTAGGAAATAAAAATACGAAAAAAATAATTGGACTGTCTTTATTTAACATCCACCTTGAGTAAATTTTACGTTAAATTTTTGAAGTAAACCTTCTTTACGGACGCTTGACTTGGGGAGTAAGCTACGGTGCAAAAGAAAGAGGTTCGAGCACACATTATTTCTCTCTTTCTCTCTTTCTTTTATAGCTATTTCATTTTTTTCTTTTTAAGCTTTATTCTTATGTGATTGTTATAAGTCACTGTGTGCAATAAAGTTATTTATTATTATTATTATTATTATTTATTAGATATAGCCAGAATTAGCAAGTTGAAGTGGCAGTGGGCTGGTCATCTGTGTCGCAGGACCGATGGCCGTTGAAGCAGACGGATCTTAGAGTGGAGACTGCGTCTTGGCAAACGCAGTGTGGGACGTCCTCCAGCCCGTTGGACCAACGATCTACGTTAGATTACCGGTGTAGGCTGGATGAGGATTGCTGAAAACCGGGATGTCTGCCGCGAACTTGGGGAGGCCTATGTCCAGCAGTGGACTGCAATAGGCTGAACTGACTGACTGAGATATAGCCAGTGAAGGTTCGTATATCTAAGATACACTGCAGGCCTATTGTGCAGAAGTTTTACTTCAGTCGAGTGGTCTAAAGCACACTTGTTTTTTTAAATATGACAGGCAAGTAAAGAATGAGGAAAATTAAAGACCAAACTAGGTTGTGATTTTGTTTCCACACTCATGTTATCATTATTGATCAGTAACTTTGTAGCAGTTTCTATTTTTACTTTTTCAGAAATTAATAGACAGCCTTTTTAAGCGTTAAACTAATATATAAAGATGAATCTTAATTTTTTACCAAAGACACGCTATCAATGAAAAGTAATTAAGTGGCCCCGAATAATTTCTTAACGTAATTTTAGAGTAATTTAAAATATATAAAAGATCTATTATATTCTTCAAATTAAAACCATAAAAAGTTGAAATCGTAAATAATGTTATTTTTAGGACTTCGTGAGAAAATATAATAATAAAAATGTTTCCAATCTTATGCAAAGCAGCCCACTCGTGTCCTTTAGAGTAAATTCTTAAATCACCAACATCCTACGAATAACAAATGAAATAGCAATTTCAATATTTCTTTCTTTTCATTTATTTACTTTGTCTTTACGGACATTTTTAAGAAGTTTGCCCTTTTCGAAAATGTATTTAATTAAATTTCCTTATTACAATGAAATTTTAATAATAATGTCTTGACGACCTTAGCCATAGAATGACATAGCCCACAGATTTAGCAAGTTGAAGTGGCAGTGGGCTGGTCATCTGTGTCGCAGGACCGATGGCCGTTGGAGCAGACGGGTCCTGGAGTGGAGACCGTGTCTTGGCAAACGCAGTCTGGGTCGTCCTCCGGCCCGTTGACCGGCTGGATGAGGATTGCGGAAAACCGGGATGTTTGGCGCAAACTTGGGGAGGCCTATGTCCAGTAGTGGACTGCAATAGGCTGAAGTGACTGACTACCTTAGCTTAACATAAATGCTTAAGTGTATTTCTCCTCAAAACAAAATACGAGTATTAACGACTATATTGCACTTTTTTACACTTGTTGATCTCCACTTACTTTGGAACATACTTAGAATTTGTACGGTTGATCACTTCAGTCTATCGCAGTCCACTGCTGGACATAGACCTCCACAAGTTCGCGACAAAAATTACGTGAACTCATGTGTGTTGCCCATAATCACCACGCTGGGCAGGCGGGTTGGTGACCGCAGAGCTGGCTTTGTCGCGTCGAAGACGCTGCTGCCCGTCTTCGGCCTGTGTATTTCATAGCCAGCAGTTGGATGGTTATCCCACCATCACTCGGCTTTAAAAGTTCCAAGGTGGTAGTGGAATTATCCCTGATTGATTGTTGATGATGCTCTGTTATATAACTGATACTGAGCGAAGTTGAAGTGGCATCAAATTCTAACTATTGCCTTCATGAACGCTAAATTTTTGCATCGTCCTGATTCTGCCAGTTCAACGTCTAACTACTTAGTGAATTCCTTGACACTCTGTACCAAAATTTACTCTTATTCCCATACTGACCACGTAGCTACAAAAGAGACACCTAAATAATATTATATCTTGTTATGTTGTGATGTGTTATAGTTATACTTGAGTCATTTTTACTTATGTACCAGAGTACTTACTTATAATTACCACAAAGACGTTCAAAATACTTTCGTATTATATTCAGTTCAATTTCATTGCGATTATGATAGTTTATATAAATCATAAAAAAGAAAGCCCAGTAAAGAAGACCATCATAACACCTAAAAGCGAGCAGAAGTTAGGTCAGCTGGTCCCTTACCCCTATAAAACTCCCTTTAAATCATACTCTATTATCTAATAGAATGTTCCATACGATCCAAATATGTCAAATATTCTCACATTTAATATGTACGATTTTTATTTTTGTGTTACCCACAATTAGGAATTCTAAACATTTTTGAATATCATATCGTTCCATAGCTTAATTGGCTAGAGCGTCGACACGGTATGTCGAAGACGCGGGTTCGTATCCCGCTGGAGCGGTCAATTTTTGATATGATATTCAAAAAATTCTCACATTTTTTGTTTTATTACTGTTGACTATGAGTAACGAAGGATAACATAATTTTTATATAATTTGTATAGTATTTATAAAAACTATAAATACGAAGGTAGAACAAAAATATATCTTTATAGCGTAAAATTGTTACTTAGGATAGGACTTTTTTTATTTAAAAATAGTAATGAATATGAAATAGCGATTTTAATAATTCTTTATGTTAATCTGTTTATTGCGTCTTTATATTAAATTAATATATATATTTTATTTAAAAACTTTTCGGATGATACGCTATTTTCTTATTAAGTCCCTAAGAACAAAATTAAAGATACGGCCCACTAGGTGGTGTGCGACTACCGTAGCATATAGACGCCTGCAATACCAGAATCATCGCATTGATATACTTGTAATAAATATAATATAAACAGAGGTATGGTCGTCATAGGTACAGAACGGACGTTTATAACGTATACAAAATTTATTTGTCTAAATATATTGTATATGTTTAGGTAAAACTGTACACCTAAACTGTCTACATATATACCATTTTATCTACCCAAAGGTTGCCTGAAAGAGATCGCTCATTAGCGATAAGGCCACCTTTTGTACTTATCTCCTGTTTTTATTTTTGCAATTTTGCTCACTGTTGGTGTACAATAAAGAGTTTCTATTATTATTGTTATTATTATTATTATTTTCGGTATTTTTTTTCTCAGCCTTTGGCTGGTTTTTCTGCATTTACGGGTCAAAACCAAGTAAATGCAGCGTGTGGTGTGTTAAAATTATGTGTTGTGTGGGATTTCGTGTTCGTCAATTTGCAAGAACTTTCTTACGATTCGGCATGTATTTAAAATGGCGGCTTTTTGTAAGGTGATATAAAGAGTTTCGTTTAATTCTAGTAGTTTAAGACTATGTAACAGATGGTTTGGGATAACACCTGTCGTGGAAAGAGCTATTGGGATTATGTATACTTTATTTTGGTTCCAAATTCTAGCTACTTCCTCCTTTAGTTCAGTATATTTGTTGATTTTTTCAGAAATTGTTTTTTGTAGGTTATGAGTGTTGGGAACAGCAATATCTATCAGATAGGTTATTTTATTTAATTTATCTTGGAGCGTTATATCCGGTCTATTGTAGTGGATGGTTCTGTCTGTAAGTATTGCGCGATCAAAATAGAGCTTATGTGTTTCGTTTTCTAAGACTGTTTGTGGCTTATATTTGTAATAAGGTGTGTTTGTGTTCTGTATGAGTTTGTGTTTGAGTGCTAACTTTTGGTGAATAATGTTGACTACTTGGTTATGTCTATGTGTGTAATCTGTTTGTGTTAGTGTTGTACATGCCCCAGTAATGTGTTGGATGGTCTCTGGTTGAATGTGACATTTGCGACATTTATCGTTTGGTATTGAGGAGTCTTTAATTATGAATTTTCTGTAGTTTTTAGTGTTGACTATTTGATCCTGTATCGCTATTATAAATCCTTCGGTCTCTGGAAAAAGGTTTCCTATTTTAAGCCATTTGTTTGAGGCTGCGATGTTTATGTGGGGTTGTTCTAGATCGTGAGGATGGCGGCCGTGTAATACTTTTCGTTTCCAGCTATCTAGTTTTTGTGCTTGGAGATCGTTACTTTGGGTATTTAGAGAGCTTATGTCTTCTTGTAAATTTAGTGGAGTATAGTTAAAATCATTTTGAACTATGGCTTTATGTATTTCGCTAGTCTGTGATTTTAAGAGGAAAAAAGCTTTTAAATTGCCGACTTGTTTTTGACAGAGATGATTAAAATCAATAAGGCCCCTTCCTCCATATTCTCTTTTGATAGTAAGTCTTTCTATTGCAGATTTTGGGTGTAGATTATTGTGTTTAGTGAGTGTGGTGCGTATTGTCCGCTCTATTTTTTCTATGTCTGTTTTTGTCCATTTTATTATACCAAATGAGTATGTAAGAATTGGGATAGCGTATGTATTTATGGACTTAATGAGATGTTTGCCTGTTAGTTTAGTTTTACAAAGAGCATTGACTCGTTTTTTAAATTCTATTGTTAAAGTGTTTTTGATTTCTGTGTGATCTAATCCTTTAAGTTGTTTATATCCTAAGTATTTATACAAATCGGTGGGTTCCATGGCTGTAATTATATCGGTATCGTTAACTTCATAATGTCCTGGCCGTATCTTGCCTCGTTTAATGTGAAGTGTTCTACATTTATCCAAACCAAATTCCATATTAATGTCTTTGCTAAATTTTACTGTAGTATCTATTAATTTTTGCATTTCCATTTCTGTTTTTCCATATAACTTAATATCATCCATATATATGAGATGAGAGACTATTGTATCTTGGTTATCGTATTTGAGGCAACATCCGGCCCGACAACCACGCAGCAAATGTGACAGGGGGTTTAAGGCGAGGCAAAACCACAGAGGACTCAAGGAATCGCCTTGATAGATCCCCTTCCTAATGATTATTTCTCTAGTTGTGATGTTGGTTCGATTCGCGGTCAGACAAAGTGTGGTTTTCCATCTGGTCATAATATCGCGTAAAAAGTTTATTATTTTCGGGTTTATTTTGTATATTTGTAATATTTTAATCAGCCAAGAATGTGGGATACTGTCGAAAGCTTTTTTATAATCTATATATGTGCAATGTAGGTTTCTATTTTTTGAAGTCGCATGTTTGTGAATAGTCGAATCAATTATTAGCTGTTACTTACATCCCATGTGGCCTCGCCTGCATCCTTTTTGTTCTTCCGCTATTATATTATATTGTTCAACATGTTTATTGATTTTTGTTGTTATTGCTGACGTTAAGATTTTATATATAGTTGATAGGCATGTAATAGGTCTGTATTGTGAAGGTTGTGGAGAAATCTGTGATTTAGGGAGCATATAGGTTATTCCAGTAGCAATGAAATCTGGAATTTTTTGTTTACCAATAATGATATCTGTAAAATTTTTAGCAATGATCTTATGTAAAGAAAATAATTTTTTGAACCAAAAGTTATGAATTTTATCTATTCCTGGTGATTTCCAGTTATGCAATCTAGCTGTGATGTTATTTATTTCTGTTTCAGTTATTTCTGTGAATTCCATTTCTTCAATTGAATTCCATTTATTTTCTTCTTTAATTATCCAATCGGCTTTATCATTGTGATGTACTTGTTGTTCCCAGATGCCTGACCAAAAAGTTTCCAGTTGTTTTTGTGTGGGCATAATAGGACTGTTTACTGTATCTGTATCTATTTTTGGTTTGTGTAAGTTTCTGTAGAAAGTTTTTTCATTTGTGCTAAACATTGTGTTATCGTTTTTCCTTTGCTGTGCCTTTTTGTATCTTTTAAGTCTATGAACTTTTAGTGCTAACTTTTGTTTTAAAGTGTCTAAGAACTCTTCCGGTTTTGTATTCCTATTTTCGTGTTTAGTGTGTGTGTTTCTTGTTTCAAATATTCTTTTGACATGCTTAATGATTTTACGGGATCTATTGTTATTTATGAACTGTGTGAGTCGTCCGCAGTCTGCTCTGAGTTTTTCTATGTCCTTTTCTAATCTTATTTGCCATGGTGGTTTATTACAGTCTTTGGACCTTGTGCTTCTAATATTTTCTGTGATCTTATAGTTAAGTTCTTCGGAGATAACTAAGGCTACGCAATACACTATTGTATGTATGTCGGTTAGTTTTGTATCGTCGGAAATAAATTGGAACAGAATATCATGATTAAACATATGGACTAGGTGAAATAGGTGAGAACTGTATCTAAGTTTAGGTAATTTTGGTCGAACTAGTGGGTCCATTCCTGAATATTGTGTTAGTGCTGTCCTGAATTTGTCACAGATTTCTTCTATTTGAGTGTTCGTTCCTAGGTTATGGTCCAATACTGTATCAATGTCGTTATCCATCATTATAGTAACAAATTCAGTTTGTGTTGACATATGTGATGTCTGAGTGTTAGTAGAAAATGTGCATGTTGACTGAGTATTATATGTGAATGTGTTTGATGGCGAAGTGTGCCTTGAGTTGGGTTTTGGGTGAGTAGAAGAACATTGAATATCATCGTTTGTTGATACTCTTCTATTTATATGGATTTGGTTTTCATTTTCTGTTTCTAGTTGTGACTTTATTTCTTCTTTAATTATATTTAAAGTTTCCTGATTTAAAAGGTTGTTTTTTACTATTGCTCTTCTTTGATCTGCGATTCTCTGTTCTGTGACGTTTACTTCCGGATATTTTCGTAAAAAAAGTTCGTGCAATTGTTTTCTGTAGGTGGTTAGGTCGGTCTCTAATCTAGTGATGTAGTAGTAGGTGCGCATGATAAATAGGTTTACTTCTTTACTCCATTTCATGCGCACTCTCGGTTTACCGGCTTTGGTGGACGTGGGTAAAAAAGCACCTGCCTCCCGCGCAACATCCAAGGTCGGTGTGGGTGAATCTCTTTTTGAAAGGGGTGAGGAGGGAATCGATGGTGTATATGAGATGGTACTTGGACTATAGGGTTCTGTTGAAGTTGTCCTGTCAGTCAGTCTGTCGGCATCGGCTGTAGCATTTTCGGATGACCCGGCGGGAGCCCGCCTGTTCAGCTCCTCACCGCTGGCGGTTCGCATGCTGAAACACCCAGCGCCAGCTCCAGGTGTGCCCCGGCGATTGCCCCCGGGAAGCGGCCCTTTACGTTTCTTCATTGATCGCGTCTCCATATTGATTGGGTTGTCGGGACCGTTAGTTGGAAAGGTGTGTCTAGGTGTTGGTGTCCTTGTAGGGTATTTGTGCCTGCTACTTCAACGAGGTAGGGTATGGTCAAGATGTTAATTTTAATTTGTTCAAGCCTTCCTTAAGCCCCCCACCACGGCAAGGTGGTCCCTTGGGGGGTATTATTATTATTATTATTATTATTATTATTATTATTATTATTATTATTATTAAAAACAACAAATCCTCAAGAATTAAACTAATTTATAGAAAGTCATTGACGTTACATTGGTGAGTATACTGTGACCCGTACGCTACTAAACAGTAGTTATTATTTAGCTGTAATCTTCTGTAAAGTTGAGGTGCTTCCCCAGACGGACAGCTCCAGACTATGAACATGATATTTTCTGCTGTGCTCTACAGTGTATAAAAATGTTTAAGTAAATTGAAAACCTTTAAAGAGGTTGAATCTAAAATGTCATAACTATGGTCATAATTTATTATTTCGTTAAAAGGTCTGATTATTCAGAATAAAATAAAAAAGTAAATATTATATCTTCTGCTATGCGGAGAAATAGGTCTATGTCCAACAGTATAAATGTCAAAGTCTGACTCCATCGTGAAAAATATCGAAGTTTGATGCATATTGAATATTATATAAAATTCTAAGATAATACAACGTAGGTAGACGAAAAAATAGTCAAGTAAATACGCATTATCAAATATTACTCCAAAAGTTGTAATCAGATCTCGATGAAATTTAAATGTGACCACATGATAAACATCGGCTTTTGATTAAATTAAAAATCAGTAAAATCGGTTCACCCAGTAAAAATTTATGAAGATTTTCGATGGTTTCCCTCGATTTCTCTGGGATTCCATCATCAAATCCTGGTTTCCTTATTATGGTACTACACTTGGGATATCTTCATTCTAACAAAAAAAGAATTATCAAAATCAATTCATAAACGACGAAGTTATCCCCGAACATACCAAATATATACATCGAATTGACTTAATTCCTTCTTTTTTGAAGTTGGTTAACAAGCAATACAAACTTCCTATATTATGTACCACAAAATTCCAAAGTTTGTCCATGTGTATTAAAAGTTTTAAATTAGATTCTACCCAAGAAGTCTATTCGTTTTTTGTAGAAAGAAGGAGGTTTTTAATTAAATATTAATAAGTATCTTATAAACTCGACTTGTTCTCTCATTACGACAATGCTATCTGTATGCATGAAGTTTTGTGAACGAGATGTACGATTGTTTTATTGACTGTTGTATTTTTCTTTTTCAATTTTGTTTTATTTCTTTTTTCTTTTAGTTCTATTTGTTGTATAATTATCTGATTGCTGTGTTTATGTTTATGTTTCATGTTTCTCTTAGTAATTAATGTAACTGGTGTAAACCGTTTTAATTATTATAATAAATAAATAAATAATTATGTTACTGTTTGATGTATATTGAAGCCTGTTGATTTTTGTTTTGTAAAAGGCAAAAATAGAGAAGGGTAAAATAAGTTCATGTAACTGTTGTAAGAACGACGGTGACGACCAGCACAGTTGACAGGTTAATTCCACTAATGCAAAGATGCGAAGCAGACTAGAACAACAAAATGCTATAAAATTCAGGATAACAATTTAGCATATTATAATCGGTCATATTAACTTCATATTAAACTTAACAAATTGAAATGATCATGTAATTATTGTTGTTAATGTTTTAAACTATTTAATATGCTAATTACAATTTTAATCCAAAAAAAAATAGAAGTTGCTTGCTTTTTCATAGGGTTTCACATCCAAATATTGTTAACTTGATTCATTTTAAATTTATTTTAAAGACTCAGTTAACTCGGATTTATTTCAATATCTTATTAATAGTATAAACAATCTTATCTAGATAGTTTTTTTCTGAGATCTTCAGTGAAGCACCGTTTGTTTTTACACAGTGTAATTACTTGAGACAAACTGTAAACAAAATTAAAAAAAAAATACTATTAGGTATAAAGTATTATGAAAGTCTACACTTGTGTATAATTTGATTTTAAAAATAAATCAACAGTGTCGCAGACACGAGCTAGTCTACACTGAAAAATATTTCTACCCTTTACTTTGGTTGAATTTTTACGTCGTTTATCTTTGTTTTACACGATAGAACCGAGACAAGAGCGGTGCAGCTTGAATTTAATCCCCAAAAGGGACATTTGAACGTTTTCTTAAGAATACTCGGATACGATTGCATTGTTTCGGGGAAGCTGCAATAATTTTATGTACCTATCAGTCGGTTCGGATAAAGTTCAACTCCTATAAAATATTATGTGTAATGCTTACAAATATTTTTATTACTTTTTGTAGCGAAATACTAGATTTAAAATAAGAAACGAAACTTAATACGTACTATTAAGCAAGGTGAGAATAATAAATAATATCTGAAATATTATCATGTATATGTAAAGTCCAAAACCGCTACTAGTAAAGATTGGGCCAGAAAGTTTTTTATCATCATCCAGATGTTCGCCATCGAACAGCAAACGTTCCTCAAATTTGAACCTTAAATTGGTAAAAACGCGCTGGTACATTGTGTGTGGAATATCGGTTGTTTCTTCCCTGAAATTGTCCTTCGAAAGGTCAATAATAATTGTTAGTTTATTGCAGAACACACGACTTTTCATGTATCCCGATAGAAAAATGTCTAATGGTGTGAGATCTGTAAACATCGCGTTTATGATTGCCATTGAGTAATTAGATATATAAAAAATTGTTCAATTTTGTTGAAATTATGTCGCACAGTTATGAGCTCAAAATTCTTGCAAAAAAAAACGCAACATGGCTATGTATTCGTCAGAATTCAAAGACCAATGGTTCCGTCTGCTGAAATGACCACCCAAACGGTTAACTTCAGCAAATGCAGAGCTTCTCATGTTTTGAATGTTAATTATCTACAATCTAGATACGGTAATTTTGTTTCAACCCATTAATCTTCCTTCGTATGCTCTCCGTCATATGTGACAATGACGTCGATGCAGCTACTTTGGCACTATTAGGAGCCACCTAAAAACGAATGCCAGTATCTAGACTCCACATGAGTACACATATGTATATAAAAATGCTTGAAAAATTTCAGAACATTCACGAGGATCTTATATTTAAAAGAGTAAGGTGTACATCCGCGCTTTTTGCTGATGTTTGTCAGCGTACGTCATGGGTAAGGTCAATTACAACAGGCTGTCGGTGCTGAAACCTTTTTCTCGTAAAAATGGCGCTGCGTGTTCCGCGACTGGATACATTGTCCAGATGTACTAGATCTAGGATTTTTTTGTGTACCTAGGGTGCGCGACGGTCAACCGGACGCATTCTGTGTGCCACCAGCTAAATGTATATTTTTTACATGTCCCCATATCACGAGCTTTGCGGCTTGTGAATGAAATTTCAAAACATGTACATACCTATATACTTATGTTTTCTGATAGTCTTTAGAAAATCACGTAAGTTGCTCAGCAGAAAATTGTAAATCCCCCTTAAGGTAATGTAATAAATATTATTACTTGAAGCATCACGTTAGAGAGTAAGATGTGATGATTTTATAATTGTATGTTGATGAAATAAATAATAATTAAAACTTTAGCTTTTATTTTCGTATCAAAAAAGCCATCTACTACCTATCCCTTTGATGTCGGCATACATAAGTATTCCAAGTACACCATGACAAAATCCTACAAACAAGTAATCCCAAATATGTTCAATCGTTTTTGATACAAACAAACAACTTATACCTTGCGGTAATTCTTTCCGTAGCGTGTAAATTTATTTCGGGAAATGTGCGAAAACCTTAACGATTTTTTTTTCGAAATAATTCTCAAAGGAATAAGAGCCATGATTACGGTTTCATTGAATCTCCTTTAGGTCACGTACGTGTGACTCTATACTTCGTGACAAATATATATTTTCGATTGGGTTATGCTCAATTACATTGCGATAAGGACTATTTTCATATGATTTTTGGTCTTAAAAACCTATTTTTCACGCCTTAGGAAGTACAAAATCATTTCGTAAAGTATCTGTAAGCCTTACCGTTACGTGTTTGACTACTTTTTTGAATATTATTTTATGTATGTAAATAGTTACGTTTATTACTGTGTGAGTATTTGAAGAAGAACTTAGCGCTTCAGCCTGTAATATCCCACTGTTGGGCATAGGCCTCTTTCCCCATGTAGGAGAAGGATCAGAGCTTAATCCACCACGCTGCTCCAATGCGGGTTGGCGGATATATTTCCTACTATGAGTAACGATCGCTATCAGGTGTATATGATAACAACCGGGACCGACGGCTTAACGTGCTCTCCGAGGCACGGTGGGGAGACTCACAAGGACTGCACAAACACCCAGACCACGGCAAACACCTGTATGGCCAATACAAATGTTTGTCATGTGCGGGGATCGAACCCGCAACCGCCAGCACAACGGGTACAATCCATGGCTGTGACCGCTGCGCCAACGCGGCGTCGAAAGAACGCGAAGAACGAAGAAGAACTTATCTGTAAGTAATTTCCTAACGTATACGGCTGAATTATTTTGTATTATACCACTCTGACACTTAAAATCAATTATTATGACGCTTAAAGAGCCAATTAATATAAAAATAACTGTCAAAATACAGCCCGTACAATTTTACGTAAGATTGTAAAATTATAGTACCTTTAAGTTTAAATTTTTTCGTGTTTTGATTTAATATACTTTTAATCGTTTCAATTATGTTGTGCTTAATTAAGATGTATTGAAAATGTTCATCCCTTTATGTACCAAAGTACATTATGAGAAGGCTAACGGAAAACTCGAGCGCTCTAAATGGGGAAAATTAGCGGTTGGGAGGAGCACCTATCCGGTAACGAGTGAGATACGGGCAGGACGTGTGCACTTCACTCGGATGATAGGTGAAAGCCAGGAAACGAGCGGTTGCTTTGAAAAATGTTGTTATGTTTTTTCTCTCTTTTATTGCTGCTAAGCTTTAAAATAAATGGTTCCTAGATTTTGGACAAAGTTGTTTTAAAAAGTGGGTATTCTAGAAAAGTAAGTTTCTTCTTTAGTACGAAGTCTGGAGAAAGAGTGGAATGAAGTTTTTTTTTTGGAAAATATTGCAAATTTGCTTTTTTAGATATATTAATTTCAGACAGTGTATTTTTTTGTTTGTTTTTTTTTTATATTGCGGATCTTAGGCTAGTTTGACAACAAAATTACACATAAAAATGTTGAAATTTAGCCACCACTACACAATCGTCTGCTTCAATATTAAAAAAAATCGTAGGATCAGTCTTAAATTTTAAACGTAGAATAAAGTCAGGGTATCGCGAGCTAAAGCTATTTATTTTATCACTGTTAGTTTTAAGCGTCTCTTTAAGTCGCATGGGGATAAAACATTGTGGCCAGAAGACTTATTACTTCAATTAATTGTATTAAAATACCCAATAAAAAATTTAATCAAAATATAAATATATACTTTTGATTCAAATTTAGTGATTTTGTAACTTCTTTTGAATATATATTTACTCGCATGGACATTAAAGATCACTGCTCTACGTTTATTGATCATAACGTAACGTAAATTTTACTGCCTAAGAAATAACTACTGATGTCAAAGGCTGTAATTATGCTAAATTTTGTCACAATCAGCTTATAATTCTCAAAAAAGAAACTTATTAATTTGTTTGTTTTATTTTTTGTGTAATACCACACATGAGGAAATTATAAACATTTTTGATATCATAAATCTTGTAAAGGACTCACTATAGGCGACGCCGCGGTTCGTTAAGACCGAATAAAAACTCATCATATCAAAGATTTTGACCGGATCAGTAAATCGTTCCATAGCTTAATTGGCTAAGAGCGCCGACACGATGAGTCAGAGGTGCGGGTTCGATCCCCTTTGGAACGGTCGGTATTTGTGATATGATATTAAAAATGAAACTCATTAAATAATTCAAATATTAAAACTCAATTGAAAAATTATGATCGACACGAAACAAAACATTTATAATTTCGCCCTCAAACAATAATTGGATTAAGATATTCAATTTATTTTCTTTTAAAAAATAATTTTAATGGCCGCAACTAAGGTCAAACAACTGTAACTAATTGCCGAGGAACACTGACAGCCGATAATGGTGCTATGTACCCAACATATATCCTGACAGCTTGTTAGCAGATTACAGAAAACTGTCAGTTTTCTGATAAGTGATTTTCTTAGAACAATGTAAAGGAAGATAGATAATAATCAATTTGTTCTTTTCGATTTTTTTTTTTTTATCATTTCCTCGTTCAAAGCAATTTTTGTTATTATAAACACGGTATTTCAGATCTATATGACATATAAGCAAAATTATAATCATAAACAATTTATCAACTTCTTGGTTACGGAACTATATTCTTTTTTAGAGATCCGTACATTAAAAGGAAAAATAGGAAACCTTATAGGATAACTTTGTTGTCCATCTGTCTGTCAAGACCACTTTTCTCAGGAATGTGTAAAGGTATCATGCTGAAATTCTTATGAAATGCTCAGATCAGAAAAAATCAAACTTCTAAGCCAAAGCAATCAAAAGATACAGCCGTTTATGCTTCAAATTTTCGACACTCGTAGGGGAATCGAAAAAGGTTCTTTTGTGAACTCAGAATCTTGAAATTTGGTACGAAGCAACGTCTTATAGCACAGAAAAAGGAAAAATTGCGAAAAGCATATAATTTTAGTTACATCATATCATAAAAATATTTTTAATAATTTTTGTACGGAACCCTCGGTGCGTGAGTCCGACTTTCAATTGGCTGATTTTTTTAATAAAAGAATGTCTTTCAGTTCGTAAAAATATTGTTAGTAGCTCAAACCAAAATAAAAAAACAAAAAGTACTTGATATAACGATAGCTATTTAACGTTTAGCAAATATTTGTCTATGATTTGTGCTATGAATAAATTAATTACAAATATATTATTAAAATTTTAAATATAATATATAAATAATGTTATGTATAAATCATTATTAAGCTCGCTTCAGCCTGTAATATCCCACTGCTGGGTATAGGCCTCTTTCCCCATGTAGAAGAAGGAACAGAGCTTAATCCACGCTGCTCTAATGCGGGTTGACGTACCTATATATTCCACACTACGAGTAACGATCGCTATCAGGTGTACATGACAATAATAATAACCAGGAACGACGGCTTAACGTGCTCTCCAAGGCACGGTGGGGAGACCCAAAAAGACCGCACAAACAACCAGACCACGGCAAACATCTGTATGGCCAATACAAATGTTTGTCATGTGCGGGATCGAACTCGCAACCGCCAGCGCAACAGTCACAAACCAATGCTGTGACCGTTGCGCCAACGTGTCGTCGTATACACTTATACATTTATTGAAAATAAAAGATAAATTAAAATTTGTCTACAACTTAGAAGGCACTAATCTTTACTAGTTAATAATTTTGTTTGCTAGCAAACAAAAAAAAACCGATTTCAATTACATCGACAAGTAATATAACGTAAGTAGACGAAAAAAATTAACAAACGCACTAGTCGTCACTACGATTTTCGAGGGTTTCCCTCGATTTCTCTGGGATTCCATCATCAGATCCCATTTTCCTTATAATGGTACCACACTTGGGATATCTCCTTTCTAACAACAAAAGAATTATCAAAATCGGTTCATAAACGACGAAGTTATTCCCCGAACACATACGAATATATACGAATATATACGGTCGAATTGAGTATCTTCCTCCTTTTTTGAACTCGGTTAAAAAGTCTCTTAAAATGTTTTCTATTTTATTATTTTTATAGTAAATAAATTGATGATCAAAATGTTTTTATACAGTTAACAATCAAGGCTCGTTCATCTCATAACAGTAATGGAGCGTGTATTCTCCCATGGCCATTGTCGTGACCGAATCGATTCCGGGACATTTATGATAATGGACGTGCATTCACTAAGTTTATCACGCAGAATCACCTGCGTACAATTAAATAACAATTTTTGAAATGGTAATATAGCTCATACTCTATTTGTTGTAGTTTCTATTTGTATAACACGCAATAAACGATCAAACGGTTAATAGTTAAAGCTGTACTGATGCCGTTATTTAAAAGTATATTTTTATTAGAGAAAGGAAATCAGAAGGCCGAAAAGAAATATAGAGCCCGCTGTGCCAGACGCTTATCTCCTGACCCAAGAGGTGGCGTTCGGAAATTAATATAAACTTTTTTTCAAACCGAAATGGAAAAAGTCAGTGACAACTGATATATATGTATAGAAAAAAGTCTAACATAAACTCTTCAGTATAACAAATTTCTTATATATGTATATGTTCGATTTTATTTTTGTGTTGTGATATTATACACATTAGGAATTCTAAACATTTTGAACATCATATCAAAAATTCGTACATATTAAAAATAGCATGGTGTCGTCTCCTGTCAAAGATTTTCATTGTAATATGAAACTTTGAATAGTTACGGCTTTCTGTAAAGAACTCACTATAGACGGCGCCACGGTTCGCTTAAACCGAAAATAAAAATCATCATATCAAAAATTTCGCTCTAGCGGGTACATCGTTCCATAGCTTAATTGGCTAGAGCGCCGACACGGACAGTCGGAGACGCGGGTTCGAGCCCCACTGAAGCGGTCAATTTTTGATATGATATTCAAAATGTTTATGTATATGTTAATTTGAAAATAATTATATCCTGTGGTTTTATCACTGAGCTCGACATTTCTGCGTAGTCATTGATATATTTGTTCTATTTATAGCTTATCTACCAACAGGTATACATTATATATTCGACCGTATATATATTTATAGTATGTAAATATTATAACAATATATATATGCTAACAATGACCATAACAATAACTCGGTTGTTATCATGTACACCTGATAGCGATCGTTACTCGTAGTAGGGAATATATCCGCCAACCCGCATTGGAGCAGCGTGGTGGATTAAGCTCTGATCCTTCCCCTACATGGGGAAAGAGGTCTATGCCAAGTAGTGGGATATTACAGGTTGAAGCGAATCATTTATAGACTAACAATATGTATGTGGTAAAATATAATTAAAATTTTGCTATATTGCCTTTATTATTGAAAAAATATATGTATACTTATATACTCTCTAGCGACGAATAAAAAAAAACATTTAATTTGAAAAAAAGAAACGACAGAGTTCGGCATTTTTAAGTCGTTACTTTTTTTTTGGCAGTACGTAATCCAGGGTAATTGAAAATAAATAAAATTCCACAGAAATATAATTACGCAAACAAAATTATATATACAAACGGAAACTAGTACGAAAAAGTAATTACCAGAATACAAACACGAATAATAACGAAATATACGGGGGAAGGTGCGAAAACAAAAGCATTATGAATTCAACAAATTGATGAATTTAAAACGCTCTCAGTCTATTGGTCAATGGGGATACGAGTACCAATTTACGTTTCGTATAAAACTCGTAAACGCGACAATTCTTCACGTCAATATTTTCATTACAAAGGCAAATATTACTTTATGGATATATTTAATTGTTATATAGACGCTGATATGTATATATTATTTTGATTTCTAATACGTTGTCATATTAAAATTAATCGTTCGCAAACTCTAATTTTTTTTTTGTCTTTTTTATTTTTTATTTGACTATGCTGTCTTGTTATGCAATTTTATTTAAATCTACTAAAATTATAATGCTGAAGAGTTAGTATATTTGTTCGTTTGAACGCGCTAATCTCAGGAACTACTCGTCCGATTTGAAAAATTCTTTCAGTGTTTGATAGCTCATTTATCGAGGAAAGGTATAAATTATATATCATCACGCTAAGATCAATGGGAGCGGAACACTAATGAAGAATGTTTAATAATCGGGGATTGTTTTTTCAAGTAACTATTCAAGGCGGACGAAGTGCGGGCAGTAGAGTATTTTAATATCTGCGATTTGTGTATTTCTTTTTTTCCTAACGTTAGGCTAATTATAATGCAAAATGAAAATCATTTCTTATATATATTATATTTTATAATAACTGACAAAATACCAGTTAGTTCAAAATCCGTCGCTGAACAGATTTTAATAATACTTGTACCATTATGTATATTATTATCTGTAATATGAGGAAATAAAACAGGCTATAAAACTCATTACTACAACTTGTCCTAGAAAAACGAATACAAATGTAAAGGTCAGTAAAGCTGCATGAAACAACTCGTACATTAGTGCTGTAAGTAACTTTCTAACCGTGTAACATTTTCACGAGAACACTTTAAAGCCTAAATTAAAAAAATTATAATTATAATTCAAAATATTAGTCTACTGAAATGGGCTTTTTAAGCACTTTATGAAACTCAGCGGTTAGTCTCTTAATTAAATAAACTAACAAAACACGATTTTTATGATACTCGTCAAACGAACTTTATGTGTATTTTATGAATAATTTTCATGATTTAAAATGTTAATTCATAATACGTCTAAAGGAATAACTATAAGATGCACAAACACACAGAGCACGGCAAACACCTGTATAACTAATACAAATGTTTGTCACGAGCGGGGATCGAACCCACAACCGCCAGCGCAACAGGCACAATCCATAGCTGTGACCGTTGCGCCAACGCGACGTCTTTATAATCTATTATAATTACTTAGTCGTGTGTTATACATAAGTCGGTTTACGTATAACATAAGCATAAATTTTTGAATATCATATCTAAAATTGACCGCTCCAGCGGGATTCGAACCCGCGTCTCCGACTGACCGTGTCGGCGCTCTAGCCAATTAAGCTATGGAACGATATACCTACCCGCTGGATCGAAATTTTTGATATGATGATTTTATATTCGGTTTAAGCGAACCGTGGCGCCGTCTATATATATATATATACGCGCCGACATGGTCAGTCGGAGACGCGGGTTCGAATCCCGCTGGAGCGGTCATTTTTTGATATAATATTCAATTTAGAATTCCTAATGTGGGGGGGTAACACAAAAATAAAATCGTAGATATTAATAAGTATAAATTTGTTTAAATTAGGAACATTCGCGTCCATGCTAAACATAGGTATTTATTATTTTATAATTACTGAAATATTGCTCAATTTATTAGACTAACTAATTAAAATATACATATTTACGATTCACAACTTAAGGACTAAATATTTATAGATAGTTTATGTTCCAAATTATGTCCGCGTGGAATGGTACCAAGAATGCTGGCAGCATAGTCTAATACGCATTGAATTTTAAGGTATTCAATACGGTACTCAAAGTTAATCCCCCCCCCCCACCTTCTTTCCAGAATTACATTATACAAAGTTCAACATCAGTTTTAAAAAAGTTTTACGTAACTTAACCGTTAATATGTAAAAGCCAATCTCAACGTGACAACCAACTCCACGTGTAATACGCGTATTGTGTGACAGCGTGTAAATTTATTTCGGGAAATGTGCGAAAACCTTAACGATTTTTTTTTCGAAATAATTCTCAAAGGAATAAGAGCCATGATTACGGTTTCATTGAATCTCCTTTAGGTCACGTACGTGTGACTCTATACTTCGTGACAAATATATATTTTCGATTGGGTTATGCTCAATTACATTGCGATAAGGACTATTTTCATATGATTTTTGGTCTTAAAAACCTATTTTTCACGCCTTAGGAAGTACAAAATCATTTCGTAAAGTATCTGTAAGCCTTACCGTTACGTGTTTGACTACTTTTTTGAATATTATTTTATGTATGTAAATAGTTACGTTTATTACTGTGTGAGTATTTGAAGAAGAACTTAGCGCTTCAGCCTGTAATATCCCACTGTTGGGCATAGGCCTCTTTCCCCATGTAGGAGAAGGATCAGAGCTTAATCCACCACGCTGCTCCAATGCGGGTTGGCGGATATATTTCCTACTATGAGTAACGATCGCTATCAGGTGTATATGATAACAACCGGGACCGACGGCTTAACGTGCTCTCCGAGGCACGGTGGGGAGACTCACAAGGACTGCACAAACACCCAGACCACGGCAAACACCTGTATGGCCAATACAAATGTTTGTCATGTGCGGGGATCGAACCCGCAACCGCCAGCACAACGGGTACAATCCATGGCTGTGACCGCTGCGCCAACGCGGCGTCGAAAGAACGCGAAGAACGAAGAAGAACTTATCTGTAAGTAATTTCCTAACGTATACGGCTGAATTATTTTGTATTATACCACTCTGACACTTAAAATCAATTATTATGACGCTTAAAGAGCCAATTAATATAAAAATAACTGTCAAAATACAGCCCGTACAATTTTACGTAAGATTGTAAAATTATAGTACCTTTAAGTTTAAATTTTTTCGTGTTTTGATTTAATATACTTTTAATCGTTTCAATTATGTTGTGCTTAATTAAGATGTATTGAAAATGTTCATCCCTTTATGTACCAAAGTACATTATGAGAAGGCTAACGGAAAACTCGAGCGCTCTAAATGGGGAAAATTAGCGGTTGGGAGGAGCACCTATCCGGTAACGAGTGAGATACGGGCAGGACGTGTGCACTTCACTCGGATGATAGGTGAAAGCCAGGAAACGAGCGGTTGCTTTGAAAAATGTTGTTATGTTTTTTCTCTCTTTTATTGCTGCTAAGCTTTAAAATAAATGGTTCCTAGATTTTGGACAAAGTTGTTTTAAAAAGTGGGTATTCTAGAAAAGTAAGTTTCTTCTTTAGTACGAAGTCTGGAGAAAGAGTGGAATGAAGTTTTTTTTTTGGAAAATATTGCAAATTTGCTTTTTTAGATATATTAATTTCAGACAGTGTATTTTTTTGTTTGTTTTTTTTTTATATTGCGGATCTTAGGCTAGTTTGACAACAAAATTACACATAAAAATGTTGAAATTTAGCCACCACTACACAATCGTCTGCTTCAATATTAAAAAAAATCGTAGGATCAGTCTTAAATTTTAAACGTAGAATAAAGTCAGGGTATCGCGAGCTAAAGCTATTTATTTTATCACTGTTAGTTTTAAGCGTCTCTTTAAGTCGCATGGGGATAAAACATTGTGGCCAGAAGACTTATTACTTCAATTAATTGTATTAAAATACCCAATAAAAAATTTAATCAAAATATAAATATATACTTTTGATTCAAATTTAGTGATTTTGTAACTTCTTTTGAATATATATTTACTCGCATGGACATTAAAGATCACTGCTCTACGTTTATTGATCATAACGTAACGTAAATTTTACTGCCTAAGAAATAACTACTGATGTCAAAGGCTGTAATTATGCTAAATTTTGTCACAATCAGCTTATAATTCTCAAAAAAGAAACTTATTAATTTGTTTGTTTTATTTTTTGTGTAATACCACACATGAGGAAATTATAAACATTTTTGATATCATAAATCTTGTAAAGGACTCACTATAGGCGACGCCGCGGTTCGTTAAGACCGAATAAAAACTCATCATATCAAAGATTTTGACCGGATCAGTAAATCGTTCCATAGCTTAATTGGCTAAGAGCGCCGACACGATGAGTCAGAGGTGCGGGTTCGATCCCCTTTGGAACGGTCGGTATTTGTGATATGATATTAAAAATGAAACTCATTAAATAATTCAAATATTAAAACTCAATTGAAAAATTATGATCGACACGAAACAAAACATTTATAATTTCGCCCTCAAACAATAATTGGATTAAGATATTCAATTTATTTTCTTTTAAAAAATAATTTTAATGGCCGCAACTAAGGTCAAACAACTGTAACTAATTGCCGAGGAACACTGACAGCCGATAATGGTGCTATGTACCCAACATATATCCTGACAGCTTGTTAGCAGATTACAGAAAACTGTCAGTTTTCTGATAAGTGATTTTCTTAGAACAATGTAAAGGAAGATAGATAATAATCAATTTGTTCTTTTCGATTTTTTTTTTTTATCATTTCCTCGTTCAAAGCAATTTTTGTTATTATAAACACGGTATTTCAGATCTATATGACATATAAGCAAAATTATAATCATAAACAATTTATCAACTTCTTGGTTACGGAACTATATTCTTTTTTAGAGATCCGTACATTAAAAGGAAAAATAGGAAACCTTATAGGATAACTTTGTTGTCCATCTGTCTGTCAAGACCACTTTTCTCAGGAATGTGTAAAGGTATCATGCTGAAATTCTTATGAAATGCTCAGATCAGAAAAAATCAAACTTCTAAGCCAAAGCAATCAAAAGATACAGCCGTTTATGCTTCAAATTTTCGACACTCGTAGGGGAATCGAAAAAGGTTCTTTTGTGAACTCAGAATCTTGAAATTTGGTACGAAGCAACGTCTTATAGCACAGAAAAAGGAAAAATTGCGAAAAGCATATAATTTTAGTTACATCATATCATAAAAATATTTTTAATAATTTTTGTACGGAACCCTCGGTGCGTGAGTCCGACTTTCAATTGGCTGATTTTTTTAATAAAAGAATGTCTTTCAGTTCGTAAAAATATTGTTAGTAGCTCAAACCAAAATAAAAAAACAAAAAGTACTTGATATAACGATAGCTATTTAACGTTTAGCAAATATTTGTCTATGATTTGTGCTATGAATAAATTAATTACAAATATATTATTAAAATTTTAAATATAATATATAAATAATGTTATGTATAAATCATTATTAAGCTCGCTTCAGCCTGTAATATCCCACTGCTGGGTATAGGCCTCTTTCCCCATGTAGAAGAAGGAACAGAGCTTAATCCACGCTGCTCTAATGCGGGTTGACGTACCTATATATTCCACACTACGAGTAACGATCGCTATCAGGTGTACATGACAATAATAATAACCAGGAACGACGGCTTAACGTGCTCTCCAAGGCACGGTGGGGAGACCCAAAAAGACCGCACAAACAACCAGACCACGGCAAACATCTGTATGGCCAATACAAATGTTTGTCATGTGCGGGATCGAACTCGCAACCGCCAGCGCAACAGTCACAAACCAATGCTGTGACCGTTGCGCCAACGTGTCGTCGTATACACTTATACATTTATTGAAAATAAAAGATAAATTAAAATTTGTCTACAACTTAGAAGGCACTAATCTTTACTAGTTAATAATTTTGTTTGCTAGCAAACAAAAAAAAACCGATTTCAATTACATCGACAAGTAATATAACGTAAGTAGACGAAAAAAATTAACAAACGCACTAGTCGTCACTACGATTTTCGAGGGTTTCCCTCGATTTCTCTGGGATTCCATCATCAGATCCCATTTTCCTTATAATGGTACCACACTTGGGATATCTCCTTTCTAACAACAAAAGAATTATCAAAATCGGTTCATAAACGACGAAGTTATTCCCCGAACACATACGAATATATACGAATATATACGGTCGAATTGAGTATCTTCCTCCTTTTTTGAACTCGGTTAAAAAGTCTCTTAAAATGTTTTCTATTTTATTATTTTTATAGTAAATAAATTGATGATCAAAATGTTTTTATACAGTTAACAATCAAGGCTCGTTCATCTCATAACAGTAATGGAGCGTGTATTCTCCCATGGCCATTGTCGTGACCGAATCGATTCCGGGACATTTATGATAATGGACGTGCATTCACTAAGTTTATCACGCAGAATCACCTGCGTACAATTAAATAACAATTTTTGAAATGGTAATATAGCTCATACTCTATTTGTTGTAGTTTCTATTTGTATAACACGCAATAAACGATCAAACGGTTAATAGTTAAAGCTGTACTGATGCCGTTATTTAAAAGTATATTTTTATTAGAGAAAGGAAATCAGAAGGCCGAAAAGAAATATAGAGCCCGCTGTGCCAGACGCTTATCTCCTGACCCAAGAGGTGGCGTTCGGAAATTAATATAAACTTTTTTTCAAACCGAAATGGAAAAAGTCAGTGACAACTGATATATATGTATAGAAAAAAGTCTAACATAAACTCTTCAGTATAACAAATTTCTTATATATGTATATGTTCGATTTTATTTTTGTGTTGTGATATTATACACATTAGGAATTCTAAACATTTTGAACATCATATCAAAAATTCGTACATATTAAAAATAGCATGGTGTCGTCTCCTGTCAAAGATTTTCATTGTAATATGAAACTTTGAATAGTTACGGCTTTCTGTAAAGAACTCACTATAGACGGCGCCACGGTTCGCTTAAACCGAAAATAAAAATCATCATATCAAAAATTTCGCTCTAGCGGGTACATCGTTCCATAGCTTAATTGGCTAGAGCGCCGACACGGACAGTCGGAGACGCGGGTTCGAGCCCCACTGAAGCGGTCAATTTTTGATATGATATTCAAAATGTTTATGTATATGTTAATTTGAAAATAATTATATCCTGTGGTTTTATCACTGAGCTCGACATTTCTGCGTAGTCATTGATATATTTGTTCTATTTATAGCTTATCTACCAACAGGTATACATTATATATTCGACCGTATATATATTTATAGTATGTAAATATTATAACAATATATATATGCTAACAATGACCATAACAATAACTCGGTTGTTATCATGTACACCTGATAGCGATCGTTACTCGTAGTAGGGAATATATCCGCCAACCCGCATTGGAGCAGCGTGGTGGATTAAGCTCTGATCCTTCCCCTACATGGGGAAAGAGGTCTATGCCAAGTAGTGGGATATTACAGGTTGAAGCGAATCATTTATAGACTAACAATATGTATGTGGTAAAATATAATTAAAATTTTGCTATATTGCCTTTATTATTGAAAAAATATATGTATACTTATATACTCTCTAGCGACGAATAAAAAAAAACATTTAATTTGAAAAAAAGAAACGACAGAGTTCGGCATTTTTAAGTCGTTACTTTTTTTTTGGCAGTACGTAATCCAGGGTAATTGAAAATAAATAAAATTCCACAGAAATATAATTACGCAAACAAAATTATATATACAAACGGAAACTAGTACGAAAAAGTAATTACCAGAATACAAACACGAATAATAACGAAATATACGGGGGAAGGTGCGAAAACAAAAGCATTATGAATTCAACAAATTGATGAATTTAAAACGCTCTCAGTCTATTGGTCAATGGGGATACGAGTACCAATTTACGTTTCGTATAAAACTCGTAAACGCGACAATTCTTCACGTCAATATTTTCATTACAAAGGCAAATATTACTTTATGGATATATTTAATTGTTATATAGACGCTGATATGTATATATTATTTTGATTTCTAATACGTTGTCATATTAAAATTAATCGTTCGCAAACTCTAATTTTTTTTTTGTCTTTTTTATTTTTTATTTGACTATGCTGTCTTGTTATGCAATTTTATTTAAATCTACTAAAATTATAATGCTGAAGAGTTAGTATATTTGTTCGTTTGAACGCGCTAATCTCAGGAACTACTCGTCCGATTTGAAAAATTCTTTCAGTGTTTGATAGCTCATTTATCGAGGAAAGGTATAAATTATATATCATCACGCTAAGATCAATGGGAGCGGAACACTAATGAAGAATGTTTAATAATCGGGGATTGTTTTTTCAAGTAACTATTCAAGGCGGACGAAGTGCGGGCAGTAGAGTATTTTAATATCTGCGATTTGTGTATTTCTTTTTTTCCTAACGTTAGGCTAATTATAATGCAAAATGAAAATCATTTCTTATATATATTATATTTTATAATAACTGACAAAATACCAGTTAGTTCAAAATCCGTCGCTGAACAGATTTTAATAATACTTGTACCATTATGTATATTATTATCTGTAATATGAGGAAATAAAACAGGCTATAAAACTCATTACTACAACTTGTCCTAGAAAAACGAATACAAATGTAAAGGTCAGTAAAGCTGCATGAAACAACTCGTACATTAGTGCTGTAAGTAACTTTCTAACCGTGTAACATTTTCACGAGAACACTTTAAAGCCTAAATTAAAAAAATTATAATTATAATTCAAAATATTAGTCTACTGAAATGGGCTTTTTAAGCACTTTATGAAACTCAGCGGTTAGTCTCTTAATTAAATAAACTAACAAAACACGATTTTTATGATACTCGTCAAACGAACTTTATGTGTATTTTATGAATAATTTTCATGATTTAAAATGTTAATTCATAATACGTCTAAAGGAATAACTATAAGATGCACAAACACACAGAGCACGGCAAACACCTGTATAACTAATACAAATGTTTGTCACGAGCGGGGATCGAACCCACAACCGCCAGCGCAACAGGCACAATCCATAGCTGTGACCGTTGCGCCAACGCGACGTCTTTATAATCTATTATAATTACTTAGTCGTGTGTTATACATAAGTCGGTTTACGTATAACATAAGCATAAATTTTTGAATATCATATCTAAAATTGACCGCTCCAGCGGGATTCGAACCCGCGTCTCCGACTGACCGTGTCGGCGCTCTAGCCAATTAAGCTATGGAACGATATACCTACCCGCTGGATCGAAATTTTTGATATGATGATTTTATATTCGGTTTAAGCGAACCGTGGCGCCGTCTATATATATATATATACGCGCCGACATGGTCAGTCGGAGACGCGGGTTCGAATCCCGCTGGAGCGGTCATTTTTTGATATAATATTCAATTTAGAATTCCTAATGTGGGGGGGTAACACAAAAATAAAATCGTAGATATTAATAAGTATAAATTTGTTTAAATTAGGAACATTCGCGTCCATGCTAAACATAGGTATTTATTATTTTATAATTACTGAAATATTGCTCAATTTATTAGACTAACTAATTAAAATATACATATTTACGATTCACAACTTAAGGACTAAATATTTATAGATAGTTTATGTTCCAAATTATGTCCGCGTGGAATGGTACCAAGAATGCTGGCAGCATAGTCTAATACGCATTGAATTTTAAGGTATTCAATACGGTACTCAAAGTTAATCCCCCCCCCCCCACCTTCTTTCCAGAATTACATTATACAAAGTTCAACATCAGTTTTAAAAAAGTTTTACGTAACTTAACCGTTAATATGTAAAAGCCAATCTCAACGTGACAACCAACTCCACGTGTAATACGCGTATTGTGTGACACTTCGCATTCTCGTGAGCGGCAATTTAGTTTTGTACTTGGGACTTGTTCTGGGTAAATTGCCTTACGTGTCTTATGAATGAACAATTTTCGAGTTATTCTCATGTAATTTAGAATGAGTATAACTTTGAGGGTATTCCGCATTTCAATAGGCCTTTCATACACTACTATTTCGTTTTTATGATATGTAGTACCATGTTTTATGGATTTTGGAAGTTTTTGTCAATGAAAAATTATTTAACGACGTGTTGGCGCAGCGTTCAGTGGTTGTTGTACTTGTGGTCGCTGGTCCAATCCTCGCTCGTGATAAATATTTTTATAAAGTACATAGATGTTTATCGTGGCCTGGGCGTTTGTACTTATATATTGTGTATTTTTGGACATTCAATACAGGAGAAATCTTACTGGGGCCAACTGAGTGTAAAGCGTTCAATTTATTATCGTTATATATACCTATCTATATTCCCGTCCTTGCACGCGATTGTAATTCCTTTTATTAAGCCTATAATATAAATTATTTTGCAAGTTTAAAATGTGTCGTACGTTCATAAGTTTTTGTATATTTTAAATTCAATTCAATTCAAGTATTAGGGTTTTAACTATTTGTATCTAAGCCATTTATATTTTATTTCAAGACATCATATATATCACAAAAAGAATAAAATCGTATTACACGTCAATGACTCATTTAAGTACGTACACATTTTGACTTTTATCTTCTTTCCCAAAAAGAACCGTACTAATTTTTGGGATAAAATGTATTAATTATTTTAGTCTTATTTGCTCGTAGTACGAATTCAAATCACACCCGCTTTTGTTGAAATCAACCAATTTTTTTGACATCACGATACAGGGTAGGCAGTGAGACAAAAAATTATCAAAAATAATGCTTTTGAAAAAGGAGGAGGTTAATCAATTCGACCGTATATATACTCGTATATATGTATATATATATTTTTTATGTAAGTATGTTCACGGATAACTTCGTCGTTTAATAACCGATTTTGATCATTCTTTTTTTTTTCGTTGGAAAGGATATATCCTAAGTGTGGTGCCATGATAAGGAAACCAGGATCCGATGATGGGATCCCAGAGAAACCGACGGAAACCCTCGCATCGCACCCATGAAAAGCCGCATAGCTTTTCATGGGTGTACCGGTTTTGATGACTTTTAATTTAATCGAAAGCCGTTGTTTATCATGTGTTCACATTTAAATTTCATCGAGATCTGATTACACTCTGATTTGGAGTAATCTTTGATAATGCGTATTTACTTGACTTATTTTTCGTCTACCTACGTTGTTTTACTTGTCGATGTAATTGAAGTCGGTTTTTTTTTCGTTTGCCAGTATACACAACTGTAAGTATAGATTTGTAAGTTATTACCAACTAGCCTTTCTCTTTATAGTTATTCAAATATAACTCGTGATATTGTAATAGGTTGCTATCGTGAATAAAACAATAGCCATATCGAAACCAGAAGGATTACGTTACGCTACGCTACGTTAAGCTTCAGCCGCTAATGTCCCACAGCTGAGCATAGACCTCTTCCCCATGTAGGAGAAGGATCAGAGCTTAATCCACGCTGCTCCAATGCGGATTGACAGACATGTTTCCTAACTGAGGTAATTGATTTTTTGAAGGTTATTCCCACTTTGTAATAACCGTTAGGTTTTTTGAAATAATTCAGTAGATTTTTTTTAAATTTGATAAATACTAGAATAAAATTTCAAATACAACAACTTTACAGATAATTAATAAATAAATAAAAAATAAATAACAAAAGCATTTATTTCTCTCACTCTGATATAAAAAAATTAAACTAAAAAAAATACAAAAAAATTAAGTAAAAAATGAATTAACGAATACAATTTTTATTTATATACACAACGTGCATGTCACGAAAATTGATCTCATTCAGTACGTTACCCCAACTTATTAGTTACGGCGTTGAATTTCAGTGAGCTCCTTTATGATTCGCTTATGACGTGAAATTTGTTACTAAATGAAGTTCTAGTATTTTTTTATATCACTAGGTCGACAAACAAGCGTACGGCTCACCTGATGGTAAGCGATTACCGTAGCTTATAGACGCCTGCAACACCAGAAGCATCGCAAGCACGTTGCCGACCCAATGCCCAATCCCCCCAGGAGCTCTGGTCACCTTACTCACCAACAGGAACACAATACTGTTTGAAAACAGTATTATTTAGCTGTGATCTTCTGTAAGGTCGAGGTACTACCCCCGTCGGGCTGCTCCATATTTTAAGCAGGGAATTCCTGCTGTGCCCTACCTCAGTTAAAAATAGGCAATTAATATTCAACTTAAAAGTGTAGTAATTTTAATAATAATTTATGATGACAAGGAGAAAGAGATACATGTCATAGAACGGATTTACGGCAAGTTATCCACTTTAAATCAATTATCTTAATCATTTAATTTGTAAGTACGTCACATGTATTTTCATTTTTTTTTTAATGTCACTCGGCTATTTTATTATTATAACGCCTAATACCGTAATTTTCCTTTCAATTAAAATTGAAACACGTATAGTACTATATCATAGGTAAATATTATCAACGCGTTCTAATAAAATATAATAGGACCGATTCGTTAATTATTACTTTCCCTTATTACACCTAGATACCTTGAAATTTTAATAGTATTAGCAGATTTATAATAGTTCAAAAATGTATGGTTATAAGTTTAGCAATAAGGCCGTCTTTATGCATATTTTGCGGCCATTTTTATTCTGTATTTAATTTTTTTCTTTTTTGAATTACAATAAAGAGTACTTATAGTTGTATATTTAGACAAATGAGGTATCATTAGGTGCGTATTAATTGTCCTCTGGTTATAGGCCAAATTGAGTTACATTATGTTGAAAGTGGCACCCTGTAAGGGTCATAAACTGAAGTATACAATTTTTTTTGTCGTAGTCGGGTTTCAGTTTTAAACTTTCTTTATATTATCTAAATATTCTTTTTTTCACTACTAATATATCTATGTGTGTCTGAACTCATACGTTTGTATGTTTATACATTGTTTTGTTTTTCACGACTGTTATCTTTTTGTTTGTCTAAGCCCACAACCATCGATTACAATCGATAAGTGAGCCCTTTTCCGTTTCCCTTTTCCTTCTCTTTAATACTATTTATCCCCTCATATTTCTGGTTGAGCCGCATCTGCTTGTTTGTTGTATGTAGGTACCTATACAGGCACGCTGTTGGTCACATAAACTTAAGTGACCTTGCGATAATATAAATAAAATACGACTTTTTTGAAATGAATGGAATGAATTTTTTTTTCAAAAATTTCAAATTGGGTTTTATTCTATTTAAATTTTTTTGGTCTCAAAATTGTTGGCCCTAATATATTGTGTGTTTTAGTAACAGCTGACTGACAGAAAATCAAATATACGTGTAAATAATATTTACATAAGTGTTTGTTACATCTAGACTCAGGGTGATACCCAGACTTTGGGTCACCTCGAACACTCGTAGACCTAAGACAACGGTCATTACGAAATGCACTAATGGACAATAAGTGAAATAATTTTTATAACATTTTTTTTATACTCCATATATATATATATATATATATATATACTCTAATTTGTAATTATGCGTGTTCATGAAAAAAATATTTTATATTTTATAAATTTAATTATATTTAACCTAACCTTTTTTAAAAGTAATCGCTAAATCTGGCTGTAAGATTTATACCAAAAAATGGATAATTTCATAACAAAAAAAAAAAAAAAAACAGGATATCTGAGTGTAATAGTTCACTGACAAATTTCTACATAAGGGCCACGTCATTACTATTAGAGTCAAAGCAAACACTTCACAGTCACTGTTGTTCCATGTCAATCGTGCTTGACGTAGGAAGTCTGAAGCGACACACGAATAGGTCGTTACAATATGTTGTTACAATATGACAGTTTTGTTTTAACAACTGTCTGTCATACTGTTTATACTTAATTATACTGGAAAACACTGTTATTTTTTTATAGTTTCAGCTAATGTATCTTTTGCAGTTTGACTCTTGTTAAGCTTTGGTATATATTTCAAATTATTTTAATGCACTCAAAGTCGATTCTTCAAACATAAAACCTTTTTCGAATACATTATTTTTTTTTTGGTTTATTTCTTAAGAATCGATTTTCACAGAAAATATGAAGAGTAAAATCTACTGATCGAATGACGTTGTTACGTTTTTTGTGTGCGATTTATTAGTAAGTATTCGACTAGTAAGCCTTTTTTGTGTCTATTTAGACAGTCGATCTGAAGGAGTTAGCTCCAGTCGTGCCTCAGAGCAGACACTTTTTTTTTTTCAAAGATAAAAAATACTAGTTACACCGTTGAGATTAAGACACCTTACATAAATCGAATAATTGTTCCCTTTATTCAATTATTTAATGAAGACAATCATATTTAACAAGCTTTTCCCCGTGGCTTTAAGTGATAATATAGCATTTTACTAGGAAATAACTTTTAAAATAAACTACAAACCTAACTGAGGTAGGGCACAGCAGGAATTTCCTGCTTAAAATATGGAGCAGCCCAACTGGGGTAGTACCTCGACCTTACAGAAGATCACAGCTAAATAATACTGTTTTCAAGCAGTATTGTCTTCCTGTTGGTGAGTAAGGTGACCAGAGCTCCTGGGGGGATTGGGGATTGGGTCGGCAACGCGCTTGCGATGCTTCTGGTGTTGCAGGAGTCTATAAGCTACGGTAATCGCTTACCATCAGGTGAGCCGTACGCTTGTTTGCCGACCTAGTGACATAAAAAAAAAAAAAAATCCGTCTAGTATTTCTTAAGATAATCCAATACAAATATGAAAAATAAAATATTTAAACCAAACAAAAACGCTGAATAAGTGAAAGTAGATTACAAAATGTCAAAAAAAGGCTGAATTGAATACAACCTACAATAATATTAAACATTGGCGCTAACTCTAACGGGCTACACTAAAATAAAAAAATCGAATATTTTTATATTGTTTCGTCATATGCAAAACGGTATCGTGAAAAACTGGAAACTCGTTATTTTTATTTCAAACCTAAAAAAACAGCTTCAAACTTCACAGTGCTTTTAACGCCTGTATGACATTTTTACTATTTTATTAGTTGACCGAGCAATCTTCCTTCCGTCATTTGTCTTCTCGTGAACTGTCAATTATTATTTTTTAATTTTTGAAATAAAAATTCTTTACCCTTCTATTCTTCTTTTACCCTTGACATGGGAGTAAGCTTGTTGAATGTGGAACGAGAGCGTCACGAAAAGTGTGATCTAGCGAGGCAAAGAGAACCAGAGAGAGGGAAAGGGTAAGCACACATTTTCTTTCTCTCTTTTTCTCATAGCCAGTCACGTTTCTTTAATTTTTATTTTCACCTTATTATAAATATGACACAGGTTAATGGTGGTTTCTAATTTTTTTAATAATTAGCAATACGAAATTTCGTTGAACTGAAATAGTTATATAAAATATAATTATAATATATATATTAAGTAATTCAATATGTAACAACCTATTTAAGTAAGATACAATACAATATGAATTTCTTTTTTCGTACAAAAATTAAAATGACTGTCTCGCCTGCCTTAGAAACAGACGACAATGTGTATATGTTAAAATAATGCAAGTATAATCAACGATTACGCGACATATTTGACATAAAATAATTCAAATTTGTTTTATTTTTTTACACAATTTACAACTAAATAATACAATAATATGTCATATAATTATAGAATTAGTAACGCAAAGTTTAAACTGAAAATGAAAAATTTAACATTGTTTGTTTTTGCAGTCATGGATACGAATACCTCGTGCTATAATTACCTAGCCTCATATTAACTTATCTAAGACGTAATCTAGGTGTTATATGCAAGGTTTTCCTGTCGTAATTGGTATAATGTTAGCTACCGTTTCTTCCAAAATTGTTTCATACTTTTCGGTCTGAAAATTTTGCTTTTCCTGTTTCACTTCACTTCACTTCAGCCTATCGCAGTCCACTGCTGGACATAGGCCTCCACAAGTTCGCGCCAAAAATGGCGTGAGGTCATAATTATGTGTTGCCCATATTTCCTGTTTATTGTAATACAGCATTAAATATTTCTATTTATCTGAAAGTCTGAGTATAGTGGAGACTTTTTCAAAATGATAATATAATTAAATATTAATTAAGTAAGCATCTTGGTAATGGTAATACCTGGATTGTAGGTAACAGCCGTCTGATATTTTTTTTAATACTATGCGTATTACCTAGACTAAAGGTGGGATTAAAACCTTCGACCCTTAGAATGAAAATCATAGTAAGTACCAACCGTGCCCGCGGCACCATTTAAAACCAATTTAAATACTTAAACTGTAAATTTATATGAAAAACTAAATAAAAAAATATTAGCATACAAAAAAAACGTACATATAATGTATGTGTTTATATTTATATATGTACTATTTCTATGTATATTTATATAAAAAATATATATATTTAGCTACATTAGTCGGATGTTACCTATAACACAGGCATTAAGCTGCTTACCGAACAGACGGTCGTGTGTGTATTTTATATCATCATCATTACAGCCTATACAGTCCACTGCTGGACATAGGCCTCCACAAGTTTACGTCAAAAATAACGTGAACTCATGTGTTTTGCCCATAGTCACCTCGCTGGGCAGGCGGGTTGGTGACCGCAGTACTGGCTTTGTCGCACCAAAGACGCTGCTGCCCGTCCTCGGCCCGTGTATTTCAAAGCCAGCAGTTGGATGGCCATCCCGCCATCGATCGGCTTCTTAAGTTCCAAGATGGTTGTGGAACCCTGCCATCCCTTAGTCGCCTCTTACGACACCCACGGGAAGAGAGGGGGTGGCTAAATTCTTTAGTGCCGTAGCCACACAGCACAGTATGTAGTGTATTTTATATGATATTTATTTATTTATTTATTTATGTTTACATACAATGTAAATATATTTTAAGCAACAATTTTTTTAACATTAAATGTATTATTTGATCTCTTGCATAACTGTAAGCACTAGAAATAATCTAGGTAATTATGAAACAAAATCAATTCGTGTTGAACGACCTTTAATAATAACCCAAGAACCTCAAAGCTAGTACACGCACAATAACCTAATACTCCTACGTCCAAAAGTTTCAATACATATTAAATGTAAGCTCGCCCTAGTTTATTGCCTTTGAAAGAACTTGCTATCTATAAATAAATAAATAAATAAAAAACTTTATCCCTGATTTATCCAACAAACTAATTTTCTTCCCAGCCATCAATATACAAGACATAGAAGATACCAGCTTACGAGGCGCACAACTTCCTAGAAACATCAACAAGGGAACGTGTTGGGGTCAGTTTCCATTACTTTGTGACGTCATTGTGATCTAAAAAAAATATTACAATAAAAACATAACAGTCACACATATTTGTATAAAATAAGACATTTAAAATAACAATTCTTAGATACTTGGCTAATAACTATATCTGAAACTATGACAAGAATTCAGACAGCATTTCTCCATTCCCCAAATTCTCTTACCAAATAAATTGAACAGTAAGCTGTTGTTTTTACCATTATTTATTAATACATGCAGAACTAAGAAGATGCAGAAAATTGTTTTGGAGAAATATATACGTTTAGCAATAGAAAATTACAAAAGGCGGAAGAGGAATTGTTGTAACCCTTCACCTTTTCTGAAGAAGTTCAGCAATAGTGACATCATCCTAATACTTGAATTTACTTGTTTAATAGTAGTGAGATTACTTTCATTCAGAATTTCGGTAAGGACGGTCTTCTACTCGATTAAAACAAGAAATTTAATGTAACAACCTGACTTAGAATTTCACATTTTTAACTTTTCATATTATATAAGCTTTCTTATTTTACTCGTATATGTTTTAGTGATACATCACAGTTAAAAAAAAAACGTTTTGGATTATCCTTTTTACTTGTATTTCGTCAATATAATAGAAATAATAAATTAAATTATTAAAACGATAATAATCAAGAATAATGGAAACAGTTTATGAACTGTATTAGGCTATATTAAGTTTCTTCTACCATCACACTTTGTCATGAAGTGGTTGAGGAATGAAGCAGGTTATTCTATGAAATATAGATCCTAGATGTGTCCTACAAATTATTGTTTAGTTTGACAAACGAACGCCACTTGTAGGCACAAGCTCTAAAGGGTAAACGTGACTGCTCTGTTTGAACCTTCCATCAAAAAATATTCGATGACGTCGGTGAGATTTTTGAAGTATTTTAATCATGATTATGACTGTAATGACTCAACACCCATAAAAAAATAGATGATATTTATTTTTAAGTACAGAAAAATAAGCAAAGTTTATAAAGAAGCAAACATAAGATTGGGAACCCTGAGATCGATCAGTATTGTCATCTATCTATTGAACGAAACCGAAAATTTCCTTATTGTTTGTCTTTGATCTGTTTGTTTTAGAATGTGGAAACATTTATTACGGAGCACTTTCTGCAAGTTATTTGCGTCGTGTGATAGGGACGCAATTATCAGCGGACGCAGCTGTTCTGCGCTATTCCACTTTTACAAGCACTGTCTCGCGCACCAGACTAAAAAATACGTACATTTAGTCCTACTTATATTTACTTGCGATCAACTTTGGTAGATTTGTCTTAACTGATATTAAATCCCAACTTGGCCGATCTCGTCGTATCGATTTAGTGATATCATCATTACAAGCCATTATTCTGTAAGTTTTTGACAAAGTAAAGCTATTAATTACACTATAACGACGCCTATAAATTAGGAGAATACCGAAACCGTATAAATCTGCCATTGTGCTGTCAATGATCGATCACTGATTAACTATTGTTAACGATTGCAATAGCCGATGTGGTGAAAAGAATCCCAACAAAGGAAGGAAGCTTTTTAACGGATCACAGCCAACCGCTCGCGTACAACACAATTGTATTACAAATATACATTTATCAAACGCTCGATTGCTAAATGGTTCAAGTTTTTGTTCGAAAACTTTGTTGTAAGATTTAAAACTCCTGATTTAATCGTTAACATAAACAAACATTCCAAACTAAATGTTCCTTATAAGGTAGAAATAATGTGCTGTAGGTCCGGAAACATACATACATAATACAAACACAAACGCCCAAAACACGTCAAACATCTGTATAACCCATACAAATGTCAGATTACAATGAATTTAACAAAATGCCTTGTTGTGTTTGAGATTATATTCACCAACTTGGTTATTTCATTGTTTCTGATTAGCTTCATAGTACGTTTTTTTTATTTTTTTATATGTCACTAGGTCGGCAAACAAGCGTACGGCTCACCCGATGGTAAGAGATTACCGTAGCTTATAGAAGCCTGCAACATCAGAAGCATCGCAAACGTCGTTGCCGACCAAATCCCCAATCCCTCATAGGAGCGTTAATGACGTTAACGTTCGTGACGTGAGCGTTAGTCACGTTAACTGAGGTAGGGCATACCAGGAAATTTCCTGCTCAAAATATGGAGCAACCCGACTGGGGTAGTACCTCGACCTTACAAAAGATCACAGCTAAATAATACTGCTTTCAAGCAGTGTTCTGTTCCTGTTGGTGAGTAAGGTAACCAGAGCTCCTGGGGGATAGGGTCGGCAACGCATTTGCGATGCTTCTGGTGGTGCAGACGTCTAGAATCTACAGTCACCGCTTACAATCAGGCGAGCCGTACGCTTGTATGCAGACTTAATTATATAAAAATAAAAAATAAAAACCATTAGCAGAATTACACATAATGAGGTAATATTTTAATATCTTCGTAAATATAATAAACTTTTAATGTTTCAGTACTTCCAGTAATACACAAAGGATATCAAGTATCGGTAACTTGTTATCTGCAACAAGCAGATCACGTCAAAAGTGACGCGTTGCAACTATTAATTAAAGACTGGCACGATATTACACCTGATCGACATAGTTTGACAGATACTTGTATAAAACTATGTACTGTCAATATGATATAATAGCTATACCCGTGCGAATAATTCGCACTAAACAAGTAAATAAGTAGTAATAATTATCACTTTACAATATAACAAAAAGTATATAATTATGTGAGTTGATTTAAAATTGAACAAAAAAATTACTGACCGTCGAATATGTTGACGTTGTTTCAAAATCGTCGTTCCATTGCATGTGTGCTCCCGAAAAGCAGCTGTCAGGGAGGAATGGAGACGGATCGTCAAGCGTGTGACTGGGAAGTGATGACCACGACCGCTCTGACAAGAGCATAACGAAAGAGATGAGATGAAATTTTCTAATTGTTGATGCCGGTAGAGCAAATATATAATTTATGTGGAGTTATTGTGTGTTTTTTTTTCTAAAAGGGGAGGCAAACATCCTACTTAACCTTAGCGTATTAATATATATGATATTAACACTTATGTTAATTTATAATATTTTATAACACAAAGAAAAATACTAATTTGTTCTTTGAAGAGCTTGGACATAACTGATTCCTTACAAATAACTTGTATTTCAAATAATATAATCTTCCATACTCTTTATTATTCTTTATTGCCATCAACGTCAACACGATTGAAGAAGTACAAGTTGTCTTCTATTAGATAAGAAAGGGAGAGGTTTCTACAGAACTTTGCAAAAATCCACTTTATATAACAATATTTAAAGTCTATTTTTATTTACTGATTACAGTATTAGTATTTTTTCTGTCAAAATTTTAATTATTTTATAACATGACGTTGCACAAACTAAAGTTCGATTTTATATTTATGAAGTTAGGAATAGATTTATACCTACTAAAAACTACGTTTGATTTTAATTTAATTCGTGATCTATTTATAATTGGAAAAATGTGAATATTTATCTTTTTTTTCAGTTAGCAACACCCCTCTGTTGGGTAGGAGCCTCTTTCTACACGCATGAAAAGGCTTGGAGCTTAATCCACCACGCAGCTCTACTGTGAGTTGGTGGATATACTTTCCACAATGATTAACTATCTCTATCAGGTGCTAATGAAAACCGGGATCAACTGCTTAACATGTTCTTCGAGGCACGGTGAGAAGACCCACGAGGACAGACAACTAAACCGTAAAGAAATATTTGTACAAATACAAAATATCAATCCCGAGTGGGCATTGAACACGCAATCGCCAGTGTGTGAGCGCACACGGTGCACCGCTACGCCAAAACGATATCAGCCAATCGATCGCAGCATCATAGCAATAATTACCATTTTAGCGACGTGGCCAGAAACAAAAATAATTAAAAAAGCGCAAATGCTCTTTGTACATGAAACAAATCATACTCTTTTGCCTGAAATGTCGACAAAGAAGTGTATATATGTCACCTGTGTTGTTTTGTTTGTGGAAATGAAACCAATTTGTCCACATCTAAAAGTAAAATAAGAGCTTCATCCGATGTATTTATACGTGTTTCACGTTTGTATCAAAGAATTTTAATTGCAAAATTCTTTAAACAAAAAACAACCTGTGTTTGGCATTTTATCATAATAAAGGAATCTGGTTTATAATTTATATTTTATTTTTAAAGACACATAAAAAATATTTTAATGTCAAGTACTAGTAATCAAGTAAATTCAGCTAAAGTTACTGTCAATAGTTTGAAAAATGAACAAACTAGGATTACAAATACTCCCAAACTCTGACGCATAAGCTACAAAAGGTAGGTAATTACTAATGCGAAAGTGCTCTCCGAGGCACGGTGGTTAGACGCACAGGGACTGCAAACACCCAGACCACAGCAAACACCTGTATGGCCAATACAAATGTTTGTCATTTAATTACATAAACACTATTAAAATGTGTTTTTAAACCTACAAAGTGCCTTTACCAAAGTTAAAATCTGTTTAACAGTTTATATTTCGGCTATAAAACCATTTAATTAATAAAGCTAATTCGTTATTTCACAATACGGGGCATCGACTCGAATTGAATCGTAAAGAGTCGTCGGAGTCTATTAAATTGATTTCTATAGAATTCAACACGGACCCTCATATAAAGTCCCTTCTAACAACTTAGGATTGGTTTAACTTTATACCCCTTTAGCCGTTCTCTCGGAATTGTAGATTAGTCCTGGTTAGTTAGCGAATATATAGCTTAGGCGGGAATTCAATTTCCAACGTAAATTGACTAATTGTGGATAAAATAATTCATTATAATAGTCTGTTTTTTTTTTTTTAATTTAGAATATACATATATGCTGAAAGTTTGGTTACGTTTAATACAAAGAAAAACTATTAATTCTGCGTAATGGACTTCCTTGTGAAGGTCTTTTATATTTACGAATGTTAAATTATAATAATTAATATTTTATAACCAAGATATTTGTACGCGTGGACTGTTTTTAATAAATATGAAATATTTATTTGTAAATGATTTTTTGCGTTCATCCTACAATTATTTTTTTAATATTGAAATATATTATAGCAGTTCATTAATTAAAAAATGAATAAATCCTTTTGTTGAAAGTTACTGAATAATTAAAATAAAATGTTTAATTTAGATTTCAGAACTTATTCTCACCTAATAAATATCAGTATCGTAATAAATACTTATTTTTATTTCATAATATTAAAAAAAAATGTATTTGTCGGCATTAGAAAAATACATATCATATAACTAAGTGAACTGACACTGTGCTATATATCATTAGGTATATTTAACACTTACACACACGCACACACACACACACGCACACACACACACACACACTTAAATATATAAAAAAATATATTACACCCAGACTCCCCAGACTCAGGCGGGAACCGAATTCGCAGCCCCCAGAAAAGAAAGCACTAGAAGAAGCCACTACAAACGGCGCCAACGTACTACTCAATACTCTAAAAATAAAATAAAAAATCTAGAAAAATCGAGATTTGAATTTTAAATTCTAAGATTTAACAACTCAATTAATTAGTTCAGTTAATTTTTAAGCTTTTAACAGAGTTCATTCCGTACATATTAAATTTCGCCCTAAAGATTCACTTTACTTTTTTTATATTGTTTTAAATTTGTATTTGTAATTGTAAATGTGTTGTATCCTTTTTGTTGGAGGACACTCCGAGGCTTGAACAGCAGAATCTAAGAAGACAAATGCTTTTTTTTTAAGTTTTAAGATTATATTCGTTTTAAAAAAGTTATCAATATGTAGACCCTTATGTTATATTTACAATCAAAACTTTACTTAATAATGACGACTGCTCTGGTTTAACGGTACGTGTGCCGTGTTACGGTGCCTGAACACCACGGTCGCGGGTTAGAATCCCGCTCGGAGTGGGTATTTGTATTTATAGAAATATTTATTTCTTGTCTGGTTATTAGTTTTCGTGGGTCTCCCCATCGTGCCTCGGAGAGCACGTCAGATGTCGGTCCCGGTTGTTATCTTGTAAACCTGTTAACGATCATTACTTAGGGAATATATCCGCTAGTCCGCATTATAGTAGCGTGGTGGATTAAACTCTTATCCTTGTATTAAATGGGAAAATGAATATTACATGGTCTATGCCCAGCAGTGGGATATTTCAGACTAGAACGTAAACGCATATAAACTCATAATTACACAAACAAAAGTGAAATTATATTTTTAACGAAGCGTAACATCGAGCTAAACTTTAATACGGCTATTTTATTACATATAAAAATATGCAGCAAAGTAACATTCTAGATATTATATTTATGGTCATGTCACAACACTAAATTTGTGGTCTAGGAGGGAACAAGAGAAAATCCTACTGGAGGCCGTTGAGGGTGAAGTTTTATGTATTAAATACATATTTTAATCGTTAAAAGTTTGCCACAATAATAAAATGTTGGCAACCACTGACTTAAACTTCTAATCAACTACTTTGTTTATTTCAAAAATAATTTGCTTTATATGTGCTAATTAAGGGACGTATGAGTTAAATATACATAATATCTAGTTACATCATCAGACCAAAATGTTCAAAACATGAAAGACTTTAGCACTTATCGTCATCATTTAATATAATTTGCATTTGAATCTGAAAGTACGAGTAGTTTAAGCTACGTTTTTTAAAACTGTATAAAACTGTGAAACTCTGAAATTCATTTGATATAAAAGAGAGCTCTGGGAGTATTAAAAATTTATTCATTTGCATTATAAGTGATATTGGATTAACCAAAGTTTTTGTGCAATTTATTTTTTAAATACGCGGATTTTATTAAAAATTGTAAGATATACAATTGTTGTATGTAAAGTTCATACTAATGATAATAATAATAATAATCATTTATTTCAGAAAAAAATCCATATTCAAAATTAAATTAAATTAAATAAGGTGTTAGTAACAAATACACTTCAAATAAAATAAAACAAAAAATATTTTTTAACAAAAAAAAAACCGACTTCAAAAAGGAAACTAAAAAGTGAAAAATAAATTTACTTAGTACAAAGTAATTCGTATTTTGATTTAGTTAATCAGAAATGATTAAATAAATATTTTATAACTTTGATGTCGGTGCCAAGTAAAACAATAACTACTCTAGTATCTACTCATAAGTTGTATTCAGTTTTCTTTCATAATTTGTTTCATTGACTATTAGGTTGAGTACTGTTATTATTCTGTTATTGTTTTGACATATCTAATAATATTTTTTGTACTTGTTTGTTGTGTGTGGTTGTTTGCATTTGTTATTATAGCCAGGTTGTTGTAGTATTTACTTGGCACCAACTTCAAAATTATAAAATATTTATTTAATCATTTCTGATTAACTAAATCAAAATACGTATTACTTTGTACTAAGTAAATTTATTTTTCACTTTTTAGTTTCCTTTTTGAAGTCGGTTTTTTTTTTGTTAAAAATTATTTTATTTTACAATTTTTAGTGATGGGTAGACCTAACAAGGATGCTTTTTCTCGTGTCGGGGGTTCGGAAACATACACAATACACAAGCACAAATACCCAGATCATGACAAACATCTATATGGCCAATACAAATGTCTGTCGCGCGCGGGGATTGAACCCACTAACCCCAGCGCAACAGCCGGTGCTGTGACCGCTGCGCTAGCGCGTCGACATACTATGAGTAAAGTTCGCTATCAGGTGTACGTAATAACAACCGGGACTGACAGCCTAGCGTGTTCTCCGAGGTTAGGTTGGGAGAACTACAAGGATTAACAACTAGACCAAAAATAAATATTTATTTAAACATAAATATCCACTCCGAGCTGGAATAGAACCCGCGACCGTCGGTGATTAGGCGCCGCCGACACGGTACATGCACCATTATATCAAAGCGGTCGTCAAACAGCAAAAGGTAACTGCTGTAAATTGTTGAGAAATTCCCTCGAGTGTTTATGGGCTCCATCATCAAACCTGGTCCTGCGTCACAGATGATCACACAGCAGGTAATTGCTATAAATTGTTGAAGAGTTCCCTCGACTATCTTTCTTCTCCATCATCAGATCGACTACAGACCTTTATTAAATAGTAGTGCTTTATAGTGCTTAATGAAAACATGATTAAATTTACTAGTCACCCTTACGATTTTTGAAAGTTTCCCTCGATTTCTCTGGGATCCCATCATCAGATCCTGGTTTCCTTATCATGGTACCAAACTATAAATATCTCCTTTCCAACAAAAAAAGAATTATCAAAATCGGTTTATAAACGAAGAAGTTATCTCCGAACATACATAAAAAAAATATATATATATATATATACGGTCGAATTGAGTAACCTCCTTTTTTTGAAGTCGGTTAAAAAGAGGGTTAGTAACAATTACATTATATAAATCAAATTAAATTAAATTAAAATTTGTGGTTTCCGGTGAGACTCCCGTACTAAAAATAGTAGTCCGCAGTGGGAGCATGGAGCTGTATCCAGCGATGGATCAATGGGGAGTCCCATCGGTCAGCCAACACACTCAGGACGGTGTTCGATGTTCCGCGCACTCGCTTCCACAGTGAGACGCACCGCTTTCTAATGATCGCGTAGCACTAATTAGTATGCGCCTCGGCGAACATAGACGACGCGCTACAGAAGCTTGGCAGACCGAACAACATCCTGAACGCGTTGTTGTATTGGACGCGCAGTGCGCTGCATGCTAGCTGCGTGAAGTCGACCCACAGACTGGCCAGCCAACCCGCATTGGAGCAGCGTGGTGGATTAAGCTTTGATGCTTCTCCTACATGGGGATAGAGGCCTATGTCCAGCAGTGGGATATTACAAGCTGAAGCATGAAAACATCTTTACGTGCGCTTGGCTTGGGGAGTAAGCTGGTGAATGATCGGACGAGGCAAAAGGTACGAGAGAGATGTGCGAGCACACACTGTCATTGTTTCTTTTTTTAACGGCCAGTTACGTTTCGTGTATCTATTACATAGTGCGGGCCTATTGTGAGGAAATTTTACTTCAGTCGTGTGGTCTAAAGTACACTCGTTTTTTTACGTTATTATACATACACACCTAAGATTCATACTTATTTGTATACAATGCTACTTCCAAAATATAAGAACGATAATTATTATAACGTTTTTTTCCAGTTTCAATTATAATATTACATCATACTCGTATAGCTCGTAATATAAATATTTATTACAAGACAGTGATAAAATAAACACTCACTGGCCCCACGCTAAGTTATTAATGTCATTTTACTCTACTTTCAACCCGCTTTTGAAACCCTCAAGATTGCTTAAAGAAATTAGTTTTTTATCCGTATTGTATATTTTCCTTGTTCTTGCTTTGCTCCTTAAATCATTCAATGTTTAACATACATTTTGTAAACGATAGTTCTCTCGACTGCGTTGTTTAACATACTAGTAATCCCTTACGACAGATTGATGGATATTTACTGCTAATTTATACGGAATCGTAGCAATGTAGTTGTAAAAAGCTCCGTGAAGAAATATCACAAATCAAAAAGAAGACGATTGATCGAGATACTAAGCTTAATCTCTCAGACATTGCCATAGGGATAAACAAAAAAAAAAATGAGTAAAAAATGAGTTGTACATATTTCATAAAATAATTTATTTATTTTGAAACAATAACGTTAAAAGTGTTCAAAGTGTAGTTCCCAATTATAGGTGCATAAACCTACGTATTAAGGACTAAACAAGAAGAAAAGAAATAATTATAAAATAACATCTTAATGCAACTTTATCGATAAATGACCGCCTTCTGAAGGGTTATACCAAACAATAGAATGCGCAAGGTTGTGAAAATATTACGTTGGTATAAAGGCACTGTTAAATGAAGTACTTAATTTTATATTTATAAATATGTTTCTATATTAGTGTAGTAATTTCACAGTTTATTGTGCAGTTTGCAACAAACACTAATATACTCGTAAATTGCTAGAACTCTTAGCATTCAATTATTTTTTTTTTTTTTTTAATTTATTAACCTTTACCATAAATAAAAAATATACTTTTCATCGTGGATATTTTTTACAAAATTAAAAAAAAAAAAAAACGTTCAAAAATATTTTATAAATAAAACACATAACCTATATATATTTTTTTTTCTTTTTACTTAGAAACTTAAAACCAAAGAATCCATATGTATTAATAATGCCCCAATGAACTATTATTATTATTTCCCTTTAAGTTATTACTTTCTTGTCTATCGTCTATCATTTCTCACATGATTAAATGTATGAAATCGAGTATATGAGGAAGAAATACATTTTTGTCAGAGTTATTTCTTTATAATAAAACGATACCTTTTGATTCTCGATAGAACGAATTTATCTTTTTGATTGTATTGTATATTTTTTATTATTATGAAATTGATTAAGACTGTAATTTGGTTTCCTCGAAACGAAAAAACCTGACTTCAATTGCATCGCTAAGTATCTAAATTATATAATACAACGTCAATAGACAAAAAAAAAATAGTCAATTAAATATGAATTATTAGAAATAACATAAAAGTACACGTCATGTCTGAATTAAATTCAAACGAGACCACATGACAAGCACTATATAGCTATATAATTTTATGGGACTAAATGGTAACTATCCCACATTAAATAAAGAAATGACGTAAATCAGTTTAGAAATCTCAGCGTAATCGGTGTACAAACATAAAAAATACGAGTTGAATTAGAATCTTCTCCTCTTTGAAAGTAGTTTCTTAGAAAGTAGTAGTTTTTCAAAGGTTAAAAATTTCATTTCTGAACACCCAACTTCATATTTTAACTATACAGTTTTATATATATTTTTAAAGTTTAATCATCTATTGCGATTTTTTGTTATTCTTAGTTTTTGTATCAACTATTTCCATCACACATTAATTACGATATAAATATTTTACTGTTTATCGTAACTTTATATTTGTCGTAACGTAAGCATCTCATAGGCAAATTCTCTCTAATGTTTCTAAAAAGTCGAGAAAAATATCATTTTGCTTTTTGAACCTTATAATCTGGTATGTTAATATTTTATTGTCAAGAGAGGAGATCATCAGTTTGCATAAGAAATATTCTGATAACAGAGTAATTTGACTAAGGATATTAACTGCTACCTTTTTATAAGCAGGCTACAATTGCTTAAACGTAATAATTCTAGTTCTAGACAGCCCAGCAAACTAAACTCTACCACCAGATTTTAAGCTAACACTCTTGGATCACAATTCTTAAAGTGTTTTTCCTAAATTTTTCACATATACAGACATAGGCAGGTAACAATTTTATTTTATATGGGACACGGTTGACTACAAAAACATTTAATAATTATTTCACTAATATTCATTAATAATATAATATACTAATGTAATTTTATAATCAATCATAATTAGTACGTAGTGATATTAATAAAATAATTCGACTTAATGAATTATCGTTCAAATTCAATGTCAAAAAAAAAAAAAAAAAAAAGAGGTAACAAAAAAGATACGCCAAAGTGATTGATGAACTTTGTAACACCGGTTGACATTTTATTATTGATGGTTCGGGGATTGCGTAAAAATTATAAATGGAAAATCTGTCTATCAAATAGTTAAATGATATTTGGGAAACAAAGAAAAAATCAATATAAAAATTCTATCAATATGATTTGACAAACTAATTGATACTGAAAGAGTTTTTTATTGCTTATAATAAAACGGTCATGTAATGTAATGTAACTGTAGTCATTTAGTGACTAGTACCGAGTCATCTCTAAAGATTCTTTGTTGTGAAGCGTTTGTAGAGGGCCTAAACATTTTTAATGCTATCCCACGCGAAATAGTCATTTAACTGAGGTAGGGTAGAGTAGGAAATTTCCTGCTCAAAGTATGGAGCAGCCCGACTGGGATAGTCCTTGACATTACAGAAGATCACAGCTAAAAAATATTGTTTCTAAGCACTATTGTGTTCCTGTTGGTGAATAAGTTGAGCTTCTTTGGGAAATTGGGGATGGTCTCGGCAACGCGCTTGCGATGCTTCTGGTGTTACAGGCGTCTAAAAGCTACGGTAATCGCTTACCATCAGTTGAGCCGTACGCTTGTTTGCTGACCTAGTTATATAAAAAAAAACACAAGCAATAATTATAGTCGTATTATATGGGATAAGAAACCGCTTTGGTACTGCATTAGAATGCTTTGTAACGCTGGAACTATTTCAAAATGTTGCACAATTACCACCCTACAAAGATGTGCTAGTTTGCTTTGACTGCAAAAAACCATTATGTAATTTTTTTTTAAAGTTTGAACTGTTTAACATTACTCAGTGAGGTGGTCATGTTGATATCGAAAACTAAAATACTTGCATTTTAACGATAAAACTTTTTTATCGAACCTAATTTTATTTAACCAACTTCAAAAAAAGGAGGAGGTTACTCAATTCGACCGTATATATTTTAATGTATGTTCGGGGATAACTCCGTCGTTTATAAACCGATTTTGATAATTCTTTTTTTGTTGGAAAGTAGATATTCCTAGTTTCGTACCATGATAAGGAAACCAGGATGTGATGATGGGATCTCAGAGAAATAGAGGGAAACTCTCGAAAATCCCCATAACTTTTTACTGGGTGTACCGATTTTGATGATTTTTAATTTAATCGAAAGCCGATTTTTATCATATGGTCACATTTAAATTTCATCGAGATCTAATTACAACTTTTGGAGTAATCTTTGATAATGCGTATTTACTTGACTATTTTTTCGTCTACCTACATTGTATTACTTGTCGAAATAATTGAAGTCGGTTTTTCTTCGTTTGCCTGCAAACACAATTATGTTTTAAAAGGAACTATCACTTACCATGGAATGATCATTGTAGGTTATAATAGCTATCAGCTCCAAACGTAATCGTTGTTATATTTATTGAGACAGGGCACAGTAGGAAACATCTTTCTCAAAATTTAAGCGGGCCGTCTTGGGAAGTATCTTAACCTTACAGAAGACCACAGTCAAATAATCCTGTATTAAAGAAGTATTGTGTTCCCACTAGTGAGTAAGGTGGCCAGAGCTTCTATGGAAGGGCGGGGGTAGAATCGGCAACAGTCAAGTGAACCATATGCTTGTTTGCCTCACTTTTTTTATGACTCACTCACTTCAGCCTAATACAGTCCACTGCTGGACATAGGCCTCCACAAGCTAGCGCCAAAAATGGCCTGAACTCATGTGTTTTGCCCATAGTCACCACGCTGGGCAGGCGGGCTGGTGACCGCAGGGCTGGCTTTGTCGCACCGAAGACGCAGCTGCCCGTCTTCGGCCTGTGTATTTCAAAGCCAGCAGTTGGATGGGTATCCCGCCATCGGTGGGCTTTTTAAGTTCCAAGGTGGTAGTGGAACTGTGTTATCCCTTAGTCACCTCTTATGACACCCACGGGAAGAGAGAGGGTGGTTATATTCTAACTACCGTAACCACACAGCATCCCTTTTTGTATATCGTATATAAAATATGGAATTCAACTCGGACAAAACAGAGAAAAGAAATCGTCAAAAAATTCTACCATAAGAGACTTTGTTGCCGTAATAAATAACGTACGACATAAAAGCGGTCAACTAAAACATGAAATTAAATTTAATCGTAAACATCACAACTTGCTGAAGGAGGGAGACGAAATCACCCAAAATACATTCAACAAAAATGTTAGTAAGGTTTTTACGACGGGCGTAAAGGATGACAGCTGTTCTGTAAAAAACTTTATTCAAATGTAGCAATTTATTGAAATGGGCGACTTTCGTTCGACCATGTTGAAATGTGTCGTCACTGTAGAATCGAGGTTTTCTATCGGACTATGAAAAGATTTTTCGTTTCTAAATAAAAAAAGAACTTTTGCAGAATACAATGACTTCATAATTTTTTTGAAACACACTTCAAAATTGCTAGCCGAGTTAAAGTTTTGAAACTCCTCTATAGTCTTAGGTGAATTTTGACACATAATTTTCAAAGTGAAACAAAAGTAGTTGATATATCTTAAAATGTACAATTTTAACGACGATTTTCAAGTTAATTTGTTCAAATCATCATAGTCATCATTGTATTTTACCAAAGCAACAGCAGCTAACAGCTGGCTTCATTTGTCCCAAGAAAAATATTTTCGATATTCAAATTACTTGCCGTTTTAGGAAGTTAAGAAACACTTTGAGGTCATACTTTTATCATAGCTCGAGTCATAAAACAGCAACTAATCTTATTTACGGCCGGCCATTTGTCACAGAAACGTTTGACGCTTAATTTCAAACATTTCGCAAGGAATATAATAAATTTCTGAGTTGAAAACTGCTAGTCAAAGTAAAAATTGATAACTTTCCTGTCAAAAAAGCTGTGCTTTGGGAAATTTTACGCAGTTTTTTTTTTGGTTTCTGTGTATTTCATAGTAAAGTCTAAGTAGTTCTATTATAAATATTCATTATAGCCTCTTGAAGGTAAGCTGAACGTTAAAGGAATCCTGATTTGCACGATTCTACCACCGGTTAATAAATTTGCTAACTTGAATTCGTCCCAATTTAAATTTTAGTGTATGTGTATTAAAATGCGTAACGCCGGACCAGCGGGCGATAGACTGGGGAATCTATCATCTGCATTGCACGGTCCCGAGGTGGGTGACCTTAGTGTTCGAAGTAGCCTCTCGGGAGTAGCTTGTGGTGGGCGGTCAGGACCGCGGCAATGCTTAGCATGATCGTGATCCCTCCCCAGGCGAATGTAGGAACACCCCAGAGGTTTTAGTCCGTGCGCATCGAACATAACCTCCAGCTCTCCCGGGCTGGAGGCATCCATTAGGGATTTCCTCCGAATGAACAAAAAAAAAAGAACTTATTACAGTAAAATAATTCTTTCAATTCTTCTATACAACATATAAAATATACATCAGTTGTTTTATACAACATATAAAGTAAATCATATCTATCCTGACATGGAAATATTCTTGAGACAACTGAATTTTTTTTTTTTTCAAATAGCTTCCACATTTTTTAATTTGTATAACGTAATGACTCTAGTCTATCTTATCTTATTAAGTATTATTTTACATGTTTTACTTAAAATAAAATTTTAAAAAAATTTATGATGCGACTCGTAGAACATTGTAAACTGTTAGCTGTAAAACAAAATAAACTACGTTTTAACAACTACAAACTTTTAACTGCTCCGTAAATCATTCCTGAAAAGGTATTACGGATCTGCACTAGCTTTAAAAATCAGCACTAATGGGACATTTACGTGATTAACACTTGATTTATATAACCATTCATTAACACGATAAATTTAAAAGTGAAAAATAATTTACTTAGCTTAATCCAAACAAGCGTATCCATATAGCGTATTCGGTGGGACAAAGTCAGCCCTGCGATCACCAACCTGCCTGCTATAAGCGTGGTGACTATGGGCAAAACACATGAGTTCACGCCAATTTTGGCGCGAACTTTTGGAAGCCTATGTTCAGCAGTGGACTGTATTAGGCTGAAGTGAATCCATACAAGTTACGATTTTATAAATTCAAAAATTTTGATATACCTACTATTGATTGGAGATCTATTTGTCCAATGATGTATGAGAAAAATAATTAATAATAGTAAGGCTGTTGATAATTAATTCGATAAATTAATACAATTAGACCAATTCAATTATCGAATGAAGTACCCAACAACTAAAAAGAAAATCATAAAACATAGAATAGCGAAAGCTACAGACAATGTCTGTTTTATCGACTACTGGAATGCGGACTTCGTGTATGCTTATCTGTTGAATAATTCAACAGGACCGTCCCATGTATTCAAGCCTTACGATATTCAAACCTAAAGGTATGATTTTCTATGAAAAATGCTTTAAAGCAAATAAGATTTTTATTCTATCATAATGAAGCTGAAAAGATACTTTTATGTTTGAATCCGCTAAATTTGGAATTTAAATATTTTTTTTTTTTTTTTGTTATGCGCGACTATCTTTTCAGCAAGATTGTAAATTGATTTCAAGATTGGCTCAAAAATTATGAAAGTAAAATTAAAAACATTAACGTGAGATAAACCCTGAAAAAAAATATTCCTACAATATTTTTGTATTATCACAAATGGTCCGAGCTTAAAACTTACTGTCTATGATTTTCGAAAAGTTTTACAGAATACGGGTCAACGGGATAACGGGTCAATGGTGAGCTATTTAGACCTTACCTTAGCTTATAGACGCCTGCAACACCAGAAGCATTGCAAGCGTGTTGCCGACCCTATACTCGACCCTCACCTGGAGCTCTGGTCACCTTTCTCACCACAGGAACACAACACTGTTTGAAAGCGGTATTGTTTAGCTGTGATCTTCTCTAAGATCGAGGTACTTCCCCAGTCAGTCTGGTCCAGATTTTGAGCAGGACATTTTCTGCTGTGCCTTACATAAGTAAGTACACTTACTTAAGTAAGGCAGATTATGATATGAATTATAGAGAGATAGAGGATGGAGATAATGATAAGGAGAAAATAATATATCTCATGTGTTAATAAGAATAATAGATAACAAAAAAATAGAAAAGTGAGATCATCTTCTTCTCTCCTCTGTAACTTAATTATATTTTTTAAGAAAAAAAATATTTATTCAGTTAAAAAACTCAAGACCTACGATAATTTGATAAATTTAAAAAAATTGTATAGAGAAAAAAATTATTAATGCCTCAATTTACATGCAATTTGATGACATTTTGCTGGAAAAAACCGAGTTCATCCTTACATAAATTAATAGATCTCTATTAATATTAATTATATTGCCTACCCAAGTTATACAATAATAAATCTCTCTATCATTCAAAAAGGTTAATTCTATTACTTTATCTACAAAAATATTATAAAATTGAAGATTTTGTTTGTTTGTTAAAACACTGAAAAAATGTATAAGAATACTTTATAAAAACTATAAAACCCAACACCATATAAATAAATAAATAAGTAAATACATATTTACGTAACTCTATTGGCATGTTGCTCGGGAAGACGGCACTCTGCAGTTACTACTGGTAACAGTACAGACTACTTAACGAACAATTAATAAACCCACTATCACATAACAGCAGAGAATCAAACCGCAACTCGCAAATGTAACAAGCGCATATAAATTCCCTGTCCAGAGCAGCCGAATTTATAGCAGCCATTCTTTCGCTTTAAACTTTTTCCGCCACAAATCATTCCATAGCGCGACGAATCCCCTTGCGCTGAATTTAACGTCATATTTAAACATTTTACTTTTGACTTTGCTCTACAATTGTTTTAATGTAAATTTATGTTACAGATTTGTACGAAGTGGCCATTTTGTATATATTTTGTTGGGTGCGAATAAAACACGACTTTATCTCTTAAAGCTTTTTAGCAAGTAGGTGTTCGCGAACATAGAAAACTTTTAGGACCGTGAGTAGGGTTTCTTCAATAATCAATATATACATATATATATATATATATATATATATATATATATATATATATATATATATATATATATATATATATTTAAAAGTATTTAAATTAATACTAGTCAGATGACCGATTGCATCTTCTAATCCACCAAAGTCTTAGCTTATGAAACATTACTAGAAATATACATTAGCATTTAAGCTACACATGACAAAGAAAATTTTTAAGACATATTTATACATCGAGATTCACAATACAGCTTGTAACATCCCACTGCTGGGCATCATAGGCTTCTTTCTCCATATGAGAGAAGGGTTCTAGGTCACCTCACTACGCTGCTTTACTGCAGCTTGGCGGCTATATACTATAAAATGAGTAACAATCAATCAACAAATGAATCAACAAGTGCTCTCCGAGGCACGCTGGAACGACCTTCTAGGAAAGACAAACAGATCATATTAGTTCAATAAATACAAATATCCGCTCCGAGCAGTAATCCAACCTGCGACCGCCGGTATTTAGACTCCTACACGGCTCACATAATTCGCCTTCTCCTACATGGAAAAAGAGGCTTAGACTCAGCAGTGGGATGTTAAAGGCTGAATGCATGCACGAATGCACATGCAGAGTGGTCTTTAATATGTACGTTAATTATTTTAATGTAAATAATCGTATACATTAAATAAGCTTCAACATATGTATAAAATAAAAATAGGTAAAAAAACTTTTTAAGTTAAACGGTTTTATGTTAAACATACATTGCAATGTTTAAGATAAATGTACTAAAAACCAAAAAATAATAAAATAGATACAGTCGTGGGAATTATAAACATATGCATAGACTAGACTAAAATAAAACCGTGGGGCACGTCAATTGTCTACAATCGTTGATTAAAATGTTTGTTTTGTAATGTTACACTATAATTAGGCAGTTGTTCAACCGACAACGATGGACGTGTGATAAGTAGGGCTAGAATGTGGAAACAAGCTAGCAAGCTCGATTATAAGCGAGTTTTAGGGTTTCATAGTGGTGAGCGAGTAGTACTTTTATCATATGTTTTGTCGATTAAAGACAAACTACGAGCAGTGAAACGATTCCTCGCCAGCCAGCAGTGTGAATGTCCAACGATAAACTAGTTGAAACATCTCTTTTATTTACATGGAGTGTATAACTATTGGAATTTCCATGAGCAAGAAAATATTAAGTAATTTCCTCACCGTCTGCGGACCAACTGCCTATTTTAACGACGAATTAAACGATTCTTCTATCGCACATTAAGTCGATAATTTGTAGACAATTGACGTGCCCCACGGTTTTATTTTAGTCTAGTCTATGCATATGTTTATAATTCCCACGACTGTATCTATTTTATTATTTTTTGGTTTTTAGTACATTTATCTTAAACATTGCAATGTATGTTTAACATAAAACCGTTTAACTTAAAAAGTTTTTTTACCTATTTTTATTTTCTAGTTTTTAGTTTTTATTTCGCATTCTGTTTAATTCATTTAGTGCTTCATTATTGCAAGGCCCATCTTAAATATTGAGGTTGTATAGTGCACTGTATTCTTCTTGTCAAGCCCTTTTATTTGATACCCATATCGGTGGGATTGATAAAAAATTGTTATCAGACATTTGGTAGCGGCGGCCAGCTTAGATTTCAAATTTGCATAGTAAATTGTATTCTACTTGTTGAGACCTTTCATTTGATACCCATGTTGATGGGATTGATAAAACCTAAGTTATCCGCCGTTTTGTAGAGGCCGCCATCTTGGATTTTAATTTTATATAGTACATTGATTATACTGGTTGAGCACTTTCATTTGATACCCATATTGATGGGATCGATTAAAACCTACGTTATCCGCCATTTTGTAGCGGCCGCCATCTTGTATTTCAATTTTTTATAGTATATTGTATTCTGCTTGTTGAGCCCTTTCATTTGATACCCATATTGATGGGATTGATAAAACCTACGTTATCCGCCATTTTGTAGCGGCCGCCATCTTGGATTTCAATTTTTTATAGTATATTGTATTCTGCTTGTTGAGCCCTTTCATTTGATACCCATATTGATGGGAATAATAAAACATAAATTATCCGCCATTTTGTAGCGGCGGCCATCTTGAATTTATAGTGATAATGAATAAACATAATTGTAGTGTCACCAAAATCCAAAGTGTATACAAAATTTCAGATTAATCGGTTGACAGGAAGAGGGTAAAATTTGAATTACTAAATTTGACCCAAGAAAGAATAAATAATAAAAAATAAAACAAACGGGGTGAGCTAAATAAAACCGTTTAATTACTAAATCTTGAATCAAAAAAAAAATCTGTAATATACATTTTGAGTAAATGAATATTTCAGAAGAAGGTACTATTTTTTTTAGATATATAATTAGGTTTTATTTTATTGGACTTCTTTTTTCAGTCGTTTTTTTTTTTTATTTCCATATTTATTATGACTGGATTAGTATTTTCGTGTAAATACAGATAACGCACAGATTGACTCGTAATAATAAACAATTGATAAACGTAATTGAATTGAAGTAATTTAATAAATTAAAAACAATAATTGCTGTGTGCAAGCTGTGTGGTTACGGCAATGAAGAATAAAGCAACCCCCTCGCTTCCCGTAGGTGTTATAAAAGGCGACTAAGGGATAACACTAATACCACCTTGGAACTTAAAAAGCCGACCGATGGTGGGATAACCATTCAACTGCTGGCTTTGAAATACACACAAAGCCAGCCCTGTGGTCACGACCGATGGTGGGATAACCATTCAACTGCTGGCTTTGAAATACATACAAAGCCAGCCCTGTGGTCACCAACCCGCCTAAAAACAATAAATTTAAGTTATGTTTATAATATAATAAATATATTTTTATATCGTTGGTATGAAACAATTTTTCTAAGATTCTCACAATGCGCAACGTTTACAGGTGTGAAGCTTAAGAGCCATTTCACAAAAATCGGTAACAATCCGCGAAATTGTAATATTTTGACGTCGTTAATCTCAGTGTTGGATGCAATAATGTAATTTATATTCTTGAAATATAATAGAGCAACCTTTGTTCTAGTCCATAGTCAGATCAGAATTTTGATTTATATTATGTGTATAAAATTATTAACCTTTTCATCAGCCTCCTCCCTGGGTAAACGGTCGCAATGTATACTTTGAAGTCCTACTTTTCAATAACCTCTACGTTGAAACCATTTTAAAAAAATATCATAATATGTGGAATATAATTTTGTTGTCCACTATCATAGATTTTTATTCCATTTGTATCTCTATTAAACGATAAAAAAAATTTAAAGTTACGAATATTTTCCAAATAAGTACAATTTTAAAAGCGATATTTCTCTTAGAAAACTAAGAAATTTTAACAAACTATCTTCATCAAAGTAAACTTACATCATTAAGGAATACAAAAAATAATAATTAAAAGATGTAATTATTTTTAATACATTTTATATTAAATAATAAAAAGATAGTATATATTGCCACGCATCAAGCCCGGTAAATCAGTCGAGCGCTAGCGCTCTTAGAGGTAAGGTCCACGCCAAATTCTGCGCAGCCGTCTCTTTCGCTCACACGCGCCAAGCGCCTGTTGTTATAGCGGATAAAACGCATTTGATACTTTCATAATAAAATATAAATAAAATAAACATATTACGAAAATGACTGTAAAATAATATAATGATAATTTCTGTAAACAAATGTATAATTTAATTTTCTTTTCTCACACTATCAATACAAATAGGCATTTCAATCTGTTTGTCTTGTTATTTGTTAATTAATATGTTTGTCGGTGTCGATGTCATTAAATGCTTTTTTATTCATATCGTAAATATTAGATTCATTCGTAAACTGAAAAAACTAAATCAATTTAAAAAAATTGTTTCATAAAATTGATTTTTTTAATTTTATTTTAAATTTATTGACTGTTGTTATATAACATACTTGAAATTTTTAACAAATTAATTATGTAAAAAACATTTTATACCATAGTTATAATTTTTATTATACATCAGAAAATGATCACGATGGTCTTTTGGTTGTCACACTATACGTACTAGCACAAAGATCGCGCGGCTCGTACGACTCGCGCGATGCGACCAAATTTACCTAAACTTGCAGAGCGTAAAATTGTGAAATGGCTCTTAACACTGAGATTATGAGTTCTGTTTGCAAAGAAGTTTCTCCTTGACAAAGTTGTAATAATGTTTATTTTAAAAATAGACGCAAAAATACTATTTTGGTATTAAATATTACGATATTTTATAAATTGAAAAATAAATAGTTTTTAATTTTCAGGAACAATGCAATGTTGTCAAGTTAAAAGGCCTCTATATGTACAACATTCGTTTTTTATTTTTTTATTTGTGGAAGTGTAACACTTAGATATTTCTTTTCTTTTCTATATTTTTTTTTAATTATAAAACTTAGAAAGCAGAAACATGCACAGTTTTTAGATAATTTAAAATTCATTCAGTATTAGTGTAGTAAGTATCGTTTTGCAATTTAATTAAAGTGTCATTATTCTCTGAATGAAATCCGGCATAGGTTCCCCCGTATTGTTACTTTTTACAGAATTATTCCAATTTCATTTAAGTCCAAACTAATTTTAATTTAAATTTACAAGACTAAGATTTACTTAATCTTTTCGCTATTTATTATCACTTTAATTCTGAATTTAAATAGTTATTTATTTATTTATTTATTTAATTACGTACAGAACAGGTTACAGCCATTAAAAGATACAGAAATAGTTTAAACATAACATTATATCTAGGTTGAAACCCTTAATGTGTACGACATACAGTAACATAATACACTAAGCAGAACAGAAGTGGATGGAATGCAATATACATATATAAATTTAAACTTAAAAACTAAGTTTGCTTAACAAGTTATATTTATTAAAATTTTGGTTTTGAAAGAAGCGAGAGAACAGTGATAGATGTCTATATCGATACACGTACTGACAAGCTGGTTGTACTGGCGACACATACGAGATAAAGGATTATAATAAGAAGTGTTATTACGATAAATGTCAAGAGAGAACACCTTAGGCCTTCTAATACGATAGTTTATGTTAATGTTAAGTTGAGACAGCAAGTATGGTGAGTCAATGAAGTAATTAATTATTTTGTAAAGTGTCATAAGATCTAAATATTTACGACGATAGGCTAGAGATATCATTTGAAACTTTTTCATTCTTTCTTCGTAAGTGTGGAGCTCGCGGTGCAGGTCGAGACGAAAGCAGACCGATTTAAGAAAACGCTTTTGTATTCTTTCTATGCGGTTAACATGAACGGAGTAATTTGGCGACCAGATCACAGTGTTGTACTCTAATATGCTTCTTACGAGAGCATGATACAAAGCTAAATAAGATGAAGCCTTTTTAAAAGGTTTAGACACTCTTAGAATGAATCCAAGTAAACTTGAAGCTTTTTGGTTGATAAAGTCATAATGCGTACGAAAACTTAATTCTTTGTCAAAAATAACACCTAAGTCTTTGATTTCAGTTTTACGGGATAAATTGTAATTTTTTATGGAATAATTAAAATTAATAGGGAATTTCTTTTTTGTAAAAGAAACAACAAAGCATTTGTTAACATTAAGGTCCATCTCATTCACTTGGCACCATCTTGCTATGGTATCCAAATCTCCTTGGAGCTTCATAGCATCGTTGATGCAAGTAATGGTCTGATAAATTTTTAAATCATCGGCATACAAAAGACAAGGACTTTTTAAGCACAACGTAAGATCATTCACAAAAATATTAAAAAACAATGGGCCTAAATGTGACCCTTGAGGAACGCCGGATGGTACCGTAAAAACAGATGAAAGTTCACCTTTTAGAGCAACCAACTGAGTTCTTCTGCTTAAATACGATTCCACCCATCTTAAAAGATTACCATGAACACCATATCGTGCCAACTTATGTGTTAAAATGGAATGATTGACTCGATCAAAAGCTTTAGAGAAGTCGGTGTAGATTGAGTCAACTTGCCCGCACTTAGCAAATACTTTACACAAGTAACTCTTATACTCCAACAGATTACTCGTAGTCGACCTACCCTTCACGAAACCATGCTGATTAGGAGATAAAGAAGATTTAAAATGATTATACAGCACATCATAAACAATTGACTCAAACAGTTTGGCACAGCAAGACAAAATACTTATAGGACGATAATTTTCGCAACATGATTTGTCACCTGATTTAAAAACAGGGACAATATGAGCTGTTTTCCACAGTGTAGGAAACGTACCAGACTTTAAGGATTTATTGAAAAGAACACATAAAGGAACACAAATTGTTTTAATACAACGCTTGTATACAACAGGAGGGATACCGTCCGGTCCCGATCCCTTGTGCTCATCAATATTTTTAATTTTAAGCTTGATTTGATGTTCATTTACGGCCAAAGAATTAATGGAATCATTAGGTTCTGGATAGTTTAGAAAGTCTGAATGTTGAGCGCAATTGGCCGAGTTATTAGAGTAAACAGAACTAAAGTATTTCGCAAATAATTCGCATATTTCTTTTCTGCTAGATGCTTCATAACCTACATAATTCATGGTGCTGGGGATATTGCTATTGCTACATTTTTTATCTTGAACATAGCTCCAAAAAGACTTTATATTGCAACACAGGGACTCCTCAATCATCTGCAAATATTTTTTATAACAAGACACCATCAACTTCTTACCCCTCGCACGCAACATGGCAAATGTATCATAATCTCGAGGGTTCTTAAACTTTTTATATAATTTGTGAAATTTGCGTTTTTCTTTTAAACACCGCTTTAAGCCACGACTAAACCAAACCGGGAAAGCCGAAGAATGAACATCAGTCATCGGAGTACTTTTTCCTATCAACCTTATCAGTTCCTTATAAAATTGTTGGACGTCGACATCAATATCTGAAGAACTAAGTATTTGCTGCCAGTCAGTCTGCTCGATATCTCTGTTTAACTTATCAAAGTTACATTTATTATAATTATAACGCTTGCACCGCTTACGGTCAAGATTTTTGGAAGCCGAAGGCATAGTGACAACTGCAACAAGAGCAGGATGATGGGAGTCTGGTGAACACAATGGTTCAGCCTCACACGTGGAACATTCAATTGAGGATAAAATGAGATCGAGGTACCGATTGATGCGATTAGGAATACCATTGAACTGCACCAAGCCACACACACTCACAAACTCAATCAAATAGTTAGCTTTATTATCTTGAGGAGATACCGCAGAATAGCCCAAGGTGTCCCCATTCTTCATCCATGTAATATGTGGTGTGTTAAAATCGCCAATTAAAACAAACTCGTCAGTTGATTTTGCATCCATTATAATTTTAGTACACGAGTTATAAAATAGCTCAAGTAGATCTAAAGAGATATCCGGTGGTAAGTAACAAATACAAATATGAATTGATTTATGAGAGTCATCGCTCGGCAATACAGTTATCCATAAATCTTCAACCATACTATCCCAAGAATAGCGCCTAATAACATTATGCTCTCTCTTAATACCCAAGAGCACACCACCCCCATCGCCCTTTCCTATACATGTTGTACAACGATCTCTGCGAAAAATATGGTAGCGTGTATCAAGTATTTCATTATCATATACGGAATTATTGAGATTGGTCTCAGTTAAGCAAATTACATCATAATCATTGTTTAAAACATTAGAATATATTTCATTAATTTTAGTTCTAATCCTATTAACATTCTGATAAAAAATTTCCATGATAAAAATGCAAACTAGTACAACTGAAATGAAATATCCTGATCGAAAAAGAAAAATAAGAGGTTGAATTTTTAAGGCTTTAGTTAAAAGTACTTACAGTTTTATTGTCATTCTCACTGCTAAACACTGATTACTTTGTAGCTCACTGTACTTCTGTCGCCGACTGTACCCTGTACCGCCAACTGCTCGCTACTACTGAACCGCCGCACGCAGTCGATGCACCCAAGTCCAGTCCTTATACCAGCAGCGTATTCTGTGGTGGATGTCATCAATCTTAGTTTTCGTGTGCTTCTTCGGCTCTTGACATACTCCCTTAAAAACAATATAATAAATAAATAAATAAACGTTTCAAACTCAACGGCCCCCGGTAGGATTTTCTCCTGTGTCGGGCGTCCGGAAACACACACAATACACAAATCCAAACACCCAGACCACGACAAACATCTATATGGCCAATACAAATATCTGTCGTGAGCGGGAATCGAACGCGCGACCGTCAGCGCAACAGTCAGTTCTGTGACCGCTGCGCCAACGCGTCGTCTCTTTCGTCGTATATTTCTGTGTCGGAGCCCTCCCGCTAGGAGTGGACGATATACATCGATGTATTAAAAACACTCGATGTATAGTAACGATGCATCGAATCAAACCGATGTATTGTTAATATTTCAACATCGACTATACATCGATGCTTTTTTATTTGATGCATCGAAGAGGCACAAAAACCTGCAAAAAATATTCTTTAATGGCTGGATTGTCTCTCTACGGTTAATAGGTAACTATCTTTGTCTCTTTTATTACTTAATTCATTCATTAGCACTCACACACTATTTCGTTACTTAAGTCATTCATTAGCACACGGTATTTAGTTTATCTGACAACTCCTTTTGGAAGACTTAACGATAATCCACTGGAAATTTGGAATGATTACAAATTACAGTTTCCAATATTATATAAAATCGCCTTTAAATATCTAACAATAGTAGGCACATCGGTCCCATCTGAAAGACTGTTTTCACAAGCGGCGCAGGTGATGACTCAACAATAATTGTGTTTGCTCGCAAACGAAAAAAAAACCGACTTCAATTACATCGAAGAGTAATACAACGTAGATCGACGAAAAAATAGTCAAGCAACTACGCGTTATCAAAGATTACTCAAAAAGTAGTTATCAGATCTCAATAAAATTTATATGTGACCACATGATAAACATAAGCTTTCGATTAAATTAAAAATTATCAAAATCAGTACACCCAGTAAAAAGTTATTGCGGATTTTCGAGAGTTTCCCTCGATTTATCTGGGATCCCATCATTAGATCCTGGTTTCCTTATCATGGTAACAAACTAGGGATATCCCCTTTCCAACAAAAAAAGAATTATCAAAATCGGTACATCTAGTAGAAAGTTATGCGTTATAATACAACGTAGGTCGACGAAAAAAGCGTCAAGTAAAAACGCATTATTAGATATAACTCGAAAAGTAGTTCTTAGATCTCAAATAAATTTAAATGGGACCAATTGGCACACACCACCTTTCGATTAAAACAAAATTTGTCGAAATCGGTCTATCCGGTCAAAAGTTCTGATGTAACATACATAAAAAAAAAAACAGTCGAATTGAGAACCTCCTCCTTTTTTGGAAGTCGGTTAAAGAAATAATTTGAAGGGCAAAAAATTGGACAAACCTTTGTTTTTACAAAGTATTTTTAAGAAGTATTGGGATATTTAAAGGTCTCACCATATCATCGATTTTTATAAAACCACACAATTATTTTTTTCCTAAACCAGTCGTTTTATTAATTTCATAAAACTTATAACTCAAAAAATCGATACTAATTAAATACAACAACTACATTTTATATTGAGAAGTATTGAAATATATTTAAGAGGCGCATGTTGACATTCTATGGATTTATTCACGTCATAATAAAACCATTTCAGTTCTTTTTTTTTTTGTCTAGACGCCTTCATTCACTGGAAGCTCGAGAAATATTGAAATTTAAATATTTTTACATTTTATATTCTTTACACTTTTATATTATCTGTTGTAAAACTGCTTTAAAATCCGTAATGAAAAATCTTGGAGTACAAAAGAGCGGGAAAGTGCATTAGCCGCGTAGAACCTCGTTAAAACAAAGCAAATCTTCTTATAAAAATGTTTGTAATATAAACTATACGAGTAATTGGCCTGCTACTAGAGAAGTACGCTTGTAAAGATTATTATGGATGAGATGGTACACAATTTATCAACTTGCATTTTATGATGCAAGTTCGGGTATCCTACTATAAAATTTCTAACAATTTAACAAGTTAAGGCGAAACAGAGCCAAAACATAAACCCGTATGGTCATTTAAAATCGTTTGAATATACCTTTCACCAGCTATATCCAAGGTTCGGGTTTTTATTGAATAAGTCACTCAATCAGTCAGGTTATTCAATCATTTTTGAAGCCAACAGCGTAGAGGTGAGATTGGAAAAACCACCTTTTAGACGTCACATATATGTCGCACGCGGATCTCCTTTGGCTTTCAACGCCAATCAAATCGGTTGACAATTTATTTTATTACTTATACGAGTGAAGACACGTCCTAGTAGCAATGTTTTTAGGTAGCAACTCACTTCAATCAACTTACAATATAACAAAAAGATGTCAACAAAATTTTTTGTTGACCTTTGAGGTAGTGTTTTATATTATATGCATTTTTACTTTTATAAGGCAATGGTATTTTATGCTCCATTTTCCCAACCCGAAAAGGGATATAGATGAGTGGGCATTGATAAGTGTAAGAGGTAGCGAACTGGATTTTCAAGTGTGTACAATGTGAGTTGATCTTTCTTTAGGAATTTAACACTCTTGCCATTGTTGGATGTGACCACAGAGACATACAGAGACAGCAGTGTACCTTCAATATAGAGCAAAAATATTATCTAGGTAGCCATCTATCCTCAAATTCTGTACTTCACGATAAAAGCATTATCATTTTTACTCTCGATTTTCGTACGGTTTAAGGAAGCTTAAAATGCAAAAGAAGACTTAACAGAATCAACGTATATTCGTGTACAAGAGACCTTGAATCGATTCTGAGATTTTAATTGGTCTTAATTTTAGTGTTTTGGGCGGTGAATATTTATTTCATGTCTTTAAAAAAGGATGTACAAGGAATATTTGCTTAGAAATATATACAACTGTCTATTTCACTGCATTTGAAGAAGTTAAACAGACAATCGTATTTTTCATGCAAATAACTTTATTAAAAGGACGAATAAGGCGAGTCCTTCGTTAAGCTACCTACTTACTTTTTTTACCTACTTACTAATGTTCGTGGTTCCTATTGTGAAAAAGAAATAAATTAATACTACTTACTATTAAAAACTTTTATTTTGAATTCAGTTTTGAAATCACAAAAAAAAATCGTTTTAGAAAATATTACGTAGATATGTATAGTTACACACACACACACACACACATAATATATATATATTATAAGTTTAAATATAATCAATTTTAGTAAAATTTTAGTAAAGCTTTAAATACCAGCAAATACAACCAAAAAACATGGTTATAATTCCCTTTTATATATAAATTGTAAAGTTATCGAATTATTTCTTATAATGTTTGATATTTCTACGTTTAAACTGAAGGAAAGTTATCTTACATTAAATGTATGTTAAAAATAGTGGAGTCAGCGTCACATATTTTACATTTTGGCTCACGTGCCAAAAACCACGTGGGCAAGACAAAATGACGGAACGTAATGGCTTCCCTGAATCATCCCGCTTTAATGGACCGACCGATCCTTAATGTAAGGGAAAAAACTATCTGCTTTCAATGATTTGAAGAATATTCTTAATGCATCTTGTGTGGGAGAAAATAAGTTTTAGGTTTATTGGGTAGTTTGTCGTTTGGTTTAGAGAATTTACTAACACCAACGGTCACGTGTTCGATTACTGGTGGGATTACTACTACTTTTACAAACATTTCGTTCTAATTAAGTAACACCTGGAGACAAAGACATACTCATGTTTTCCTACCAAGCCATGAAGAGCATTATACCGTATAATCATTGGTAATTAATTATACGGCCCACATGATAGTAAGTGGTTACCGTAACCTATAACCATCTGGAACACCAGAAGCATCTCAAGTGCGTTGTCGATCCTACCCAAAGACTCCACAGGATCTCTAGCTGCCACAGGATCAACATAAAAATGAGAGAGCTATTATTTACCTGTATCTTTTATGAGGTTCGCGTGCCCCGCCTTAATTATACATATATTATAACTATAACACAAGGATGTTAGCATAGTCGGCTGCCGGCTGTAACTCCTTACCTTAAAATAAAACGTCGAATTTATTTATATTATGTTTATTTATTAAATAGATAGATAAAACAATTAATAAAGTTTTGATTCAGTTAACAAAAAAGCCAATTAAATTGAATTTCAGGGTTGTTAAGCCAGGTTATAATATCTTATTTGCTTTATATGAATACGATCAGATAATCCGTGTTTATATATTTATTTACTTATTGAGAAATCCAAGAGCTTATACATACAATTAATTTTTGTATTATTATTTTGTGCATTTACTACTCTTTTACAGTTTTAAATAAAAATTAATTTGCATAAACTCTGTGATTATGTCAAAACCTACTTAATTTATTTGTTTATTTATTCATTTAAAATTACAAATTTAATATTTTTAGGGCCAAAAAATACACAAGCCCTCTTGTCACCAGTGGAGGCAATAAGATGAGGAGTTTTTTTTTTAGCACTGCTACTCCAAGGTCCAAGTATTTCGACTGCAAACGACAAAGAAGTAAACTGAAATTCTGAAAACGAATATCTGTGCTGCTTAGTCGTTTCAGCTTTTTCCGCAGCGGTTCCCGTTCTTAAGGCTATTTCCCTGACATGTGGCGGAGCAAGCGTGTCAACGCATAGCTATTCAACGGGGAAATGCTGTCAGCATTCTTGGCACCATTCCGCGCGGACATGATTTATACTCGTACCACAACTATCTGTAAATATTTAGGTAGGTCTTAAGCTGTGAATTGTAAATATGTATAATAATGTAAAAAAATTAAATAAAAATATTTAATAATTATAAATTATTTATAAGTTATTATTCATTTCATTAATATTCTGAATATATATATGTACGTTAATTTGTTTTCGAAAACAACTTTATTCTAGAAAAAATGTACAGTAAAAAATTTCTATGCGAAAGTAGGCATTTCACATTGTTATCAAAGACAGAAAGTAACCTAGGAATAAAAATCACGTTAAGCAATTGGTAGCTTCGGTTAAAATTATTAAAGCAAGATACTCTCTTTTCAACTTTCTCTGTTTTTTTTTAACTGACTTTCGATGAAATTCGACCCTATATATTGTTTTATGTATGTTTGGGGATAACTTCGGAAATGATATATCCTAAAAATGGTACCATGATGAGGAAACCAGCATCTCATGATGAAATCTCAGAGAAATCGAGGGGAACCCTCGAAAATCGTAGTGACGACTAGTGCGTTTGTTATATTTATTTGTTTTTCGTCTACTTACGTTGTTTTACTTGTCGAAGTAATTGAAGTCGGTTTTTTTTCCTTTGCTAGCACACACAATTATTATTCTTAGGAGAAGATGTTTATCTCCAGTTGTAAGAGACTTATAAATTTATAAATTACAATACTTTGTAGTTTTGGCATTTAGTCCATACAATATTTTTAAATAATTTACATTTAAATAAACCTTATAATTTAAAAGAATAAAGAAAATTACAAAAAGCGCATTAGCCTCATCAAAAAACGGAACAAGTCGCCAAAAATCGAGATAAATTAGGTTAGCCAGTGACAAACGACTTAAGCATGTTACATTTTGTCTAACAAGACAAAGAAATAGCCAAACAATCGCTTTTGTTGCCAAAAAAACTTTCCATACCAGACAAGATTCCCAATATCTATTTAATTCCATACAGAGCTTGATAACAAGCCAATCTCTTGGAGTTGCACAGTTTTACTTAAATACTAATTTATTACGAAAATTCGAAAGATATAACAATTGATATTTATAAATAAATCTACACAATACACACGCGGTCGTCTGTTCCTAAAGTAAACAACTTAATGCTTGTGTTATAGGTAACAGCCGACTGGTATAGCTAAATTTATATTTTTTTCGATAAACATACTTGTAAATAATACATATATAAATATATAAGTTAATATTTATATTACATCCAGACTCAGGGTGCTAATCGAACCCATTGTGGGCTAGTCGAAATTTGTTTATGAAATTTGTTTCAAGCTGTTAATTTATCTTTATAGGTATCTAAATATAATTTTTTTTACATATATTTACAAATATTAACACTGCTGGCCATAATTCTCTTTCTCCATGACAGAGAAGGTTAACGCTTACTCCGCCACACCACCGTTCTGATAGCATAAGTATAACGATCGCTATCGGGCATCTATGACTGACTAGCCCGTTGGCGCAGTTTGTAGTGACCCTGCTTTCTGCTCCGGGGGTCGTGGGTTCGATTCCCACCCCGAGTCTGGGCGTAATATATATATATATTTATTTATTTATATATCTATTATTTATATGTACGTTTATCAAAAAAAAAATATAGCTATACCAGTCGGCTGTTACCTATAACACAAGTATTATAAGTTGCTTACTTTAGGAACAGATGACCGTGTATGTGTGTGTTGTAAATATTTCGTATTTATTTTTTTATCTATGACAACCGGAACCGACAGCTAAACTTTTAATAATATATCGAATTATGGTAAGTAAAGATGCACTCTAAGATGGTGCGCACTTGCTTAGAAGATGCCTAAACACTCATGATTTAAAGAAATCCAAGTTACATTTAGTTGGAAAAACGGAAGCTGGAAGGGCATTCCTAATTTTTGCGAGTGCAAGATCGTGGGATTTCAAACTACGTAGGACTGCAGATTCATGCGATGCCTTGCGGTTCGGTGGTAGAAAGGTGATGGCGGAACCAAATTGTTTAGTTCTTATAAAGGCAACCTTTCGATGTTCCAGGCTTTGAAGCTTAGAGTTAACCAGTGATTCGTCACCGATGAGACTTCTGTGAATGAGTCTTCCATGCACGATCGAACTTGTGCTTGGTACAGAGTAAGAAGCGGTTCCGGTGTGAAGTGCTGCCTGAGATTATTAAGAGCGATCGAATTTTTCCTTTTTATTGTGTTTTTTAATGATATTATACATTGTATACGCAACACAGAATTTGAATTATATGCAGATGATCTGAAACTGAAAATTGTAAATAATGGTCTAGATCAAATTCAGCTTGTAGAAGAAATAAACAGGATATCCGAATGGTACCTAACAAATTTTATCATATAAAGTTTTCCCGAAAATTAAACAAGTTCTCAAGTGCGTACAATATTAATGGACAAAGTTTAAAGAATGTTAATGAACTGTAGGGTCTGGGAATTGTTATTGATTGTGAGATGCGCATTACCAATCACATTAATAATACTCTGAATAAGTGCTTAATAATGCTTTTTTTTAGAAAAACTAAGGATTTTACTTTCAATACTACTTATATTTATTCAAATCTTTTTATTATGTAAATAAATTTATATTTCTTTAACGTTGTGTATACCTATAATTTAAATACATATTTTTATGTTCTATTATTAATATTTTTAAGCTGTAAAAATAATCTAATGTATATTCAGTTGGTATGTCAATTAAATAAATAAATAAATAAACAAAGACAAAATCAAAACCCAGACCGGAAACAAATATTCGCACGAATACAAATATCCATCCCGAGCGGGAATCGAACCTGCAACCGTTGTTTGGTGCTTACTCAATAAAGAAATAGGTTAAATTTGTAAATCCTCGTAATTTTCAATTTAAATATTCAATAAGTGTTAAATAACATGCAAGCAAAATGAGATCAATTTTATGCTAGTGCCAATGAGGTATAAATAATTCAGTTCAGCGTAATTGGACAAGCATTAACCAATTTGTCGGTTTATATCGATATTCCGTGTCAGTAATGTCAACAATGGTGGACAAATGACAACGAGTAAATAGAATTATAGCAATTCGTACTTCGTATATTTACTGCAATGAATAATACAGCTACAGAGGTTCTGTATACAATTTACACTTTTTTTTCACAATTTATTTTATTTATGATATTAATAACAATATAACACTTTTTATTGTAAATCATTAAAAGAAACAATAATATAATACCATAATATAATAAATGTACAAAGCGGTCTTTGCGGAAAGTGCGGTCTCTTCCAGGCAACCTTTGGGTATAGGACACGAAATATAAACTGAAAGATAGTGAATGGTTGGGCCGTTGTTGGTGCAATTGGTAGTAACCCTACTTTCTGCCCCGAGTATGAGTTCAATGTACGCAATAATTTTTACACCTATATATTCTTTCACAAAAAGTACGTGTGCTAGTTGACTGTTAACTATTAAAACACTAGAATTAAGTTCCCTACCTTAGGAACACATTTACGTGTGTATGATATAAAATGGCTTAGAGTTATAAAGTTTCCACGGATTTTAGATGCAATTATTATATTGAAACACACTCTGAGACAAGTCAATGAAAGACGTCTACGGTGTAACAAAGTGTAATATATAGGTTCGACTACACAAAGGCGTTCCACTCCATCTCACATGAACACCTTTAACGCTCATGACACAATGAAGACGTATTAAATGTATCAGCATATTTGTAAAAATTTATAAAGGTAAGTAAAAAAATTTAAAATTTAGAAAACGAACGCAAAAATTAGAACAGCGTTAAAAAAGCAAAAATATTTCTAACATTTTGATATTATTTAATTTTTATTTATTTATTAATTGTAATACATCACAAAGTTCAAGTTTCTTAGGAACTTTCATTGAATTTTTAACTAAATTATTTCTTAACCCTGCAGTAGTCGCACACAAAATAGTTACGCGAGTGATCAAAATAGTTACAGGAGTGACAGCATGGATTACATACGTAATCCATTTTCAAATTGAACAAACGCAATACTCAAACATTATATTGTTATTAATTATATAAAAACATTTTCATGTAGCTTAATTAACTAAATATTATCAACAAACATAATCACAAATTCTGTCTGAGTACGTTGTTCGAATATACAATATATTTTTAAATTACCTGAAAGCGCACGAAGATCACGCTAACAGAGTTTTAGAAATTATCGATTTTGTATGAATGGGTAATATATGTAATCCACGCGATCACTGCGGGGTTAAAAACCAGTCAAACTTAAAGTTTCAATAACTTAGACTGACCGATATCGAGTCAGTCAGTACAAATAAATAAAAACAAATATCATCACAGTAAAAAATTACATGGAAAACATAACGTAGTTTGAAAAATATTTCTGTTTCCTAGCTATTCGTCTTTTACCACGTATACAAGAATTCTAATTCTAAGCCTATACAGTCCATTGCTGGACATAGGTCTCCACAAGTTGGTGCCAAAGATGGTGTGAATTCATGTGTTTTTCCCATAGTCACCACACTGGGCATGCGGATTGATGACCGCAGGGCTGGCTTTGCGCACCGAAGACGCTGCTGCCCGTCTTCGGCCTGTGTATTCCAAAGCCAGCAGTTGGATTGTTATTCCGCTATCGGTCGGCTTTTTAAGTTCCAAGGTGGTAGTGGAACTGCGTTATCCGTTAGTCGCCTCTTACGACACCCACGGGAAGAGAGAGGGTGGCTATATTGTTAATGCAGTAACCACACAGCAGATTAGATTACATCATAGTAAATCAAGATACGCACATACATTAAAATACTACTAGAACATACTAAATATAAAGATGATTTTGTTTTAAATAGACATAAGAAATAGCGAGCAATTTCAAGTTTACCCTGTATGTTTGTGAAATGAAGAGTATGTGGTCTTAACTTGATGCAATATTATTAACGCGAGGCTTATTTATTTGAAACCTTTCCATGAAACTAATTTATTATTGCTTATATTAATTTATACTTCAGTGTCGCGCGATAGTCTGCGACGAGCGCACGTAACGATTGCGACTGTATTTACATTGTAAAAATATTATCAATCTACCCACTTTAAAAATAATTAATGAATATGGATGAATTTTCTTTGAGTGATGAGGATGATCCTGATGAGGGTCATTCAACAACTTTAAAGCAGCGTGAACATTTGTTGAAGGATATGAGCTTGGATCTAACGGAGCAAACCGAGAATGCTAAAAAAAGTGAAAAAAGATTACGTGAGGCCGAAGATAGTAGCGAAGAAGGATTTACGACTGTCACAAGGAGAAGATCCAAGAGATTGATTCGTAGTGATTCGACAAGTAATAGTAATTATATGATGGAGCAGCATTTGAATAAAGAAGGAAATGGAAACGGACCTGTTCAGTATGAAGTATGTTTGTTTTCATTAAAAGTTTTGCCTAAACAAATGGCTATGGCCAAATTTCTGAAAAATGAAAATATAACTAATATTACAAAAATAAAATATAAGAGTGCGTATAAATTATTTATTCAGTTTGATGATAAAAAACAAGCTAAAAACTCATACAAAGTCAGAAGATTTCAGAGATGGATATAAGGGCTCAATTTACTGATGAAGGAAATTTATCTTACGGTGTAATTAGGGGAGTAGATTTTGACATAAAAGATGAAGAATTATTAGATAATTTGAGTTCCGTACATGAGATAGTATCTATTAAGAGATTGAAAAGAATCAATGAAGATGGAAAATGGATTGATAGTCAATCGATTCGGGTATGTTTTAAGTGCTCTTCTCCACCACAGTATGTATCTGCGTATGGATGTAAAATGGATATAGAAAAATATGTTTTCCCAGTAACACAATGTTCCAACTGTTGGAAATTCGGTCATTCAAAGAAAGTATGCTCCATTAACAAACCGACATGCCCAAAGTGCGGTAAGGATCATCATAACTGTGAAGTGGAAATATTTTGCTGTCCAAATTGTAAGGGTCAACACATGGCTATAGACAAGATTTGTCCGTGGTTTTTAAAAGAAAAGAAAATCCGATTAATTATGAGTGAACAAAATTTAACATATAAAAAAGCTTTACAAGTTTATTTGGATGAGCAAAGAGGAGAAGAAAATTTATTACCGGTTATATCGCACTGGATTGATAAGGAACCTCATAAAGCTTTGCCGGGAACCTCCCTAAATTCAGGAAAAACGTATAGTTCGGTTCTACAAAAGAATAAAGAACAAGACACTCATAACAAACAGTCTAAAATAAGAAAGATAACAAATCAATCACAACAATTTAGAAAAAGTTTTAAAAAGAAAAATAAAGAATCATATGTAAACTCACAAACAGAATTACAAGAAGACGAAATGGAATTACAAATTTCAGAAGATGACAACAGCAATTCAGACTCAGTGGCAGAAAACCGTAATATAGAAAATCCCCATACAAAAAAACGCGAGAGAAGTAGAATGCAAAAATTTGACATTTGGAGTTTTATAATTAAAATTAAGAATATAGTAACGTCTAATGATGAATTTAAAGATAAAGTATCAGCGTTTGTGAAGGTAGTGTGTGAAGAATTTCAATTGTTTGTGTTTAATATAATATCTGGTACGCGAATGGGTGAAAATTTGTTTAATTATTTCAATGGATAAGAACTGTAACATTAATATATTGCAATGGAACTCACAAAGTTTGAAACCAAAATTAATTAGTTTTGAAAATTTATTGTATCAAGAAAAAATTCATATTGCTATTATCTCTGAGACGTGGTTGAATACGGACACTACTCTCTATCTGAGTGAGTATAATGTGTATAGAAAGGATCGTTATGACTCTTATGGAGGAGTAGCGGTTATGATCCATAAATCTTTAAAGTCGTTTGTTTGCTCTAGCAGTAGTATTAATTCTGGCATAGAGGTAGTTCATATTAAAATAATTAATTGTAAGTACTTAGAAAATATAATTTCTGTTTATTGTCCTTCATCTGTTACAACACGTCAGTGTGACTGGGATAGTATCTTTTCAATAGCATCTAGGAAAACTTTAATTGGGGGGGACTTCAACGGACATCATTCCAATTGGTCCTACAAAACAGATAACAGGGGTGTTCAATTACTGGATTCTTCTTTAGAGCAAGGTTTTGTGTCACTTAACAATGGAGATGCAACAAGAGTTAAATTAGTAAATGGCATTTTGCAGATGTCATCTCCAGATATAACATTTGTGTCGTCTGATGTAGCTGTTAGTTTTGACTGGCGGGTAATTAATGAGAACCTCGGGAGTGACCATCTGGTTATTAAAGTTAAATTGAATTTTACTAACGAAATAGTCTATATTGAAAAACGTTATTTTTTAAAAGCTAATTGGGAATCATACAAAAAGGACCTTACTGATTCATTTGTCTCGGTAGATAGTTTCAACCGTTCTATTACTAGTATACAAGATTTATATGATTATTTTATCAATCAAATCAATTTTTCAGCTAACAAAAACATACCTATAAGTAAAATTTTTATAAGTCCTATCAAAAATTTCAAACCTAAACATTACTGGTCACCAACGTTATCAAAAGCGATTGCCGAGCGTAGACTAGCTCTCAGTAGATTTAGAAAAAACCCTACTCCAGATAATCTTCGAAAATTAGAAGATAAAACTAAGCAAGCAAGAACAATGCTGCTCAAGGCTAAATTAAACAGCTGGAAAAAATTTTGTACGGATATTAATGAGTCTACATCCGTAACAGATATGTGGAATAAAATGAGATGGTTTAAAGGGTATCAAAAAACTATTATTTCACCACCCAAAGAGAAACTAAACGAGTTGCTTCGATCCCTTACCCCCGATTATGCCTCGAACTGTCAGCCTTTTGTCCAATCCAATAATGTTTTACTAGAGTCAAGTTTCACTATTCAAGAATTAGAGGCCTGTTTAAAAAAGAAGGATACGGCTCCTGGTACTGATGGTATTACGTATTCCATGATTTTTAATTTACCATTGGCTGGTAAAAAAGCACTTCTAACAATATTTAATACTATATTTAATTCGGCTACTGTGCCAAAGCAATGGCGTACAATTTTGATAGTTCCCATTCCCAAATCACATAATAGCTTAAATTCAGAAATCAATTTAAGACCTATCTCACTTATATCGTGTTTGTGTAAAATATTTCATAACATGATAGGAAAACGGTTGGAATGGTTTATAGAAAACAAGTTGATTTTATCACCTCTTACTTGTGGTTTTAGAAAGACACAATCTTGTTCAGACTGTTTGTCACGTCTTGTTTCTTACATTCAATTAGGCTTTGCAAATAAAATATCAACAGTGGCGTGTTGCATAGATATTGAAAATGCATACAATAATATTTCGATAGATAGAATGGTTACGACATTGGATAAATTATGAGTTGGTAAGAGAATATGCAACTACATCTGGTCATTTCTGAGCAACAGACAGCTAATGATCAAAGATAGTACAATGGATCAGTTAACTAGGTATACTAATAGGGGTCTAGCCCAAGGCGACCCAATTTCTCCGTTACTTTTTAATATAGCAACTTTTGAAATATGTACTAAAATAAAAAATGTTTGTGTTGCACAGTATGCAGATGATTTTATTTTCTACATTTGCCATAACGATTTAAAGCACTGTGAAACGGAATTACAAATAGCTTTGAACTCGGTTGTTAAAATGTTGGATAATATTGGCCTTCAAATATCTGGAAGTAAATCTAAGGTGTGTATATTTAGTAGAAGTCGCCGTAGAGGAAAAGTTAAGTTAAAAATTAATAATGATGTTTTGCTATTGAATGAAAATATTAAATATTTAGGCCTCTGGCTAGATCGATCGTTGCGTTGGAGTAAACATATCAATGAGATTGTTGAGAAATCTACAAAATTTTTAAATTTATTAAAAGTGTTGGCTGGGTCTGGTTGGGGTATCCATCCAGGCCATATTCGATCCTTGTACTTGTCTTTGATTAGAAGCAGGTTTGATTATGGTTGCTATTTTTACGATAACAGTGCAAAAACACATCTTTATAAAATTGACAAGGTTCAAAACCAAGCCCTTCGAATAATAGGTGGATTCATTAGAAGTACTCCTATACATGTAATGGAGAGTGAATTGTGTATTCAACCATTGTTTATTAGGAGATTGTATTTAGCATATAAATATTGTATGAAATGTAGATCTTGGTCAAATAATGCAACAATTAAACTTTTGGATGATTTAAGTTCATCAAGATATGAGAGATACTGGCAAAATATTAAAAACCCGTTACTTTTATTAGTATATCGTGAATGTAAACAGGTCCAGATTCACTCCTCGAACCTATTAGAAATGTTTAAATTGAATTCATGGATCAGTAGTATTGATTTAAGTAATGTAATAGAAACTAATTTGAATTGTATTAAATTATCTAAAAGAAGCTATGAAAGCGCATCTCTGAAAATTAGTGTCGTGAAAGAATTGTACGAAAAGTATTCTGGTTGGACACAAATATTTACAGATGGGTCGAGGAGCGAAGCTGGACTTGGATGTGCTTATTGTAGCCAGAAAGGGGATATTTTTGGTCAATTTAAAATTTTATCAAATATTTGTATAATGACGGCAGAACTCATTGCAGTTTCAGAGGCTTTAAAATATCTCAGTACACTGAATAACCAAAATATTGTCATTTTCACGGATAGTAAAAGTAGTTTACAACATTTGGCTCGATGCGCCTCTGGATATAGCAGAGGTGTATCGATAGCCTACACAATTGTCAACATTTTAAACGAACTCCGGATTAGGAATATAAATGTGAAGCTGCAGTGGGTTCCATCGCATATAGGTCTTAGTGGTAACGAGAAGGCTGACTATCTAGCAAAAATAGCTATAAATGAAGGATTGGAACTTCACGTTTTACCTACTTTTTCAGAAAGTTTGACTAAATTTAGAATTGATTGTTATCAAAAATTTAAAGAATATTTCGACCAAAGAAGTAAAGAAAAGGGTATATGGTACAAAATTATTCAAAATCAGCCCCCTCGTTTACCTTGGTTTATAAAAGCAAGGATTAGTAGGAAGTACATCACTACAGCATTCAAATTACGTTCAGGCCATTTTCCATCCAAAAAGTTTGCCTTTTTAATGAAAAAAGCTGAATCCCCTTATTGTGACACATGCGGCCTGCTAGACGATGTACACCACATATTAAGTGAATGTTGTAAATACGAAACGGAGAGAGAATTATTGATGAAACGATTTAGTATAAATAAATTTGATATGGGTACTTTTTTTTCTGTGTTAACAGAACCTTTGTCTGATGCAGCAAATTTGCTAGTTAATATGATCTTACATCATCAATGATTCTCTCTCCATTTCTTAGACATAGTGAGAATTAGGGTATGATGGGGCTGGCATATCTGTGTAGACAAAAGTCCCTAAAAAAAAAATTAAAGAATTAAAAAAAAAAAAAAAAATAATTTATACTTCACAGTTTGTAAGAAATGACGATAGTTTATTAAACATTATACATATTTACAATTCACAACTTAAGAACTAAATATTTACAGATAGTCTGTAAGTGTTTTTAAATGGGTTTATTGTTTAAAATATAGTTGTGGTGTACAATAAAGTATAAATAAATTAATTAATTAAATTTGCGCATGCACGATTCTAAAAGGTTATTAGCATATTTTAGGTTTTTCCACAAAAATATACAAAAATAATATTTATGTTTTAGAGTCGCTTTTAAACCGAATAATTTTCTACAATTATTATAAATATGGAATTTACTACTTGAAATAATACCTAATAGAATAAAATAATAAAAATAATAGGAATATAAAAAATATTGTTAAGAAAATATATTAATAAGAAGCTGTGAAACGCAACGTCGTTGTATTGAAAATAAAACAGCAATAGTGTACCTTAGAATCAAATTACCGTGACAATGTTAAAGATATACAGACAGAAATAACAAAGCATTTGTATTATTAATAAACATTTGAACACTTAACCAAAAGACTTCTATAATAAAGAGGAAAAAGGAAAATTTATTTCGGACACAACATCTTATGAATACTGAACAGGACATAAATCTTCTCCCCTTGTTCTATATGTAATATTGTCACAATGATTAACGGATGTCAGCTTATAAGGGACAGCACTATTGAGGCTTCTTCGAAGCAAATCAGTAAAACTGCTTTGCTGTGCGATGTCATGCAAACTGATACGAATTTATTGCCAAATCTCAACTTTATTTCATCAGTCTGCAACGCCATACTGTCTTTTTATTCTGCAATAATGATATAATCCGAAATATCCATAGCAATTCCTACAGCAACTTGATTTTTATTTGAAAATAGAAAGGTATAAATCTTCTTTTTTCGAAGCGCTCAATTGACTCACTTTGTCTTCTATGTAAACAAAATTAATCGCTATATGTGTTATTCATAAATTCGAGAACAGGTTGACCAATTTCGTTATATGTTTACTCCTTAAGAATCGATTTTCATATAAGGCCTTCGGTATCAAAAAAATATGAGGATTAAAATCTACTGAACGAATGACCTCGCTACGTTTTTCGTAACGCCATCTATAGGGTCATCAATAGGGCTCCGATAGATGGCGTTATTTGATTCTTTTATTTATTATTAGATATTGTATTAATCTTTTTCTTAGACTAATAAGTCTTTTTGTGCCTATTTAGACAGTCGGTTACAGGATGAAGAATTAAAAAAAATTGCGCAATTCATTTTCAAATATATTAGAAAGAGTAATGACCTTTATACTGTATGTATTTGTCAGTTCGTAAGACACGACGTCTGTCGGGCTAGTTTTGTAAAACAAAAAAAAATTGTTATAATCTCTTTCATAAACTTTTCTAAACTTTTGCAAGGTTACTTTTATTAATCCAGCTATCCCTTTCAAGATTAATAACTTAAATAAAAAGGACGTGAACTGATACATCGTTATACCACACAACTTATTATTTCAAAGTTGACATAAAATTAGAAATAACTTTATAGCTAAAATAATGTAACTAAATTAATACAAATTGAAATTAAATTACTTTTCAGTCATCTTTACTGTTTCATTCACTTTTTGTCAAGTAGGTAGGTACTTATTTTCAAGTTGGTTGGGAAAGAGAATAATAATGTTTGCTGGCAAACCAAAAAAAAACCGACTTCAATTACATTGACGAAAACATAGTCTATTCAGTCTTTGTTTTTTTCATAGTCACAAAATTAGTTACAAGATTTCAATCAAACTTAAATGAGACTACAAAACAAGCATCAGCTTTCGATTAAAATAAGAATCATCAAAATCAGTATAGGGTAAAAAGTTATAAGGTATAAAAACAACGTGGGTCGACAAAAACATACTCAAGTAAATACGCATTATTAGATATAACTCAAAAAGTACTTGTCAGATCTCAAATAAATTTAAAAGGGGCCACATGACACACACTACTTTTTGATTTAAAAAAAATCATTAAAATCGGTCCACCCAGTCAAAAGTTCTGAGGTAACATACATAAAAATGCTGTGTGGTTACAGCATCAAAGAATATAGCCACACCCCCCCCCCCCTTCCCGTGGGTGTTGTAAGAGGCGCCTAAGGGATAACACAGTTCCACTACCACTTTGGAACTTAAAAAGTCGACCGATGGCAGGATACGCTTCAGCCTGTAATATCCCACTACTCTCTCTGCCTCTTTCCCCATGTAGGAGAAGGATCAGAGCTTAATCCACCACGCTGCTCCAATGCGGGTTGGCGGATATATTCCCTACTACGAGTAACGATCGCTATCAGGTGTACATGATAACAACCGGAACCGACGGCTTAACGTGCTCTCCGAGGCACGGTGGGGAGTCCTTGTGGTACTGCACAATCACCCAGACCACGGCAAACACCTGTATGGCCAATACAAATGTTTGTCATGAGCGGGGATCGAACCCGCAACCGCCAACGCAACAGGTACAATCCATGACTGTAAGCGTTGCGCCAACGCGGCGTCACCGATGGCAGGATAACCATCTAACTGCTGACTTTGAAATACACAGGCCGAAGACGGGCTGCAACGTCTTCGTTGCGACAAAGCCAGCCCTGCGGTCACCAACCCGCCTGCCCAGCGTAGTGACTATGGGCAAAACACATGAGCTCATGCCATTTTTGGCGCAAACTTGTGGAGGCCTATATCCAGCAGTGGACTGCGAAAGGCTGCTGTGATGATGTCATGTGATGATACATAAAAAGAATACAATCGAATTGAGAACCTTCTCCCTTTTTGAAAGTTGGTTAAAAATATAAAAATTTTAGTAACAGTCACATACAGAAAATAAAGACGTTACAAATAACATCCCGCATTACCAATGTATCTTCTTTTCAAAGTAATAACTTAGAAACTTATCGGTAAGTACTTTTTACTTGGAAGACTAAGTTCAAACTGTACTCTTGTATTGGTGAGTAATGTACTTGCTACAAGTGTCGCGTAGCGATTGTTATGCTGCGCACAGATAAGTGCAATTGTGTAATACATTACGAATTAGAATTTAGATACGAACATTCGGCAAAAGTCAAAAGTTTATATTTGTTGTCATAATATATCAATAAAGTAAGATTAAACTAATCGGCTTATCATGAGTTCGAGAATAGGTTTTTTTAAATTTTTTTATAGTCCTAAAAGTCTTAATCGATCTTAGAATTTAGAATTCATTTGTTAGATGTTTGATATTTTAGTTACACAGGCGTTTGAAAGTAATACAGACGTAGTTTAAAGTAGTGACAGACATTCTTCTGTCACTGTCACAAACACACACATACACACAAACGCGCGCGCGCGCGCGCGACACACATGCAAAAGCATTCACGCACGTACACACGATTGCCCACCTACCCGCAACGCGCATGCACGCACGCACACGCTCACGAAGATTGAATGATTTTTTTTAATATTTTGGAGAAATATTTATCAAGTATATATGATTTTTAAAAAAATGTAGTTACAAGATTAGAAATATGCTATTTTATAGTTGTATTTCGCTATGCATATTATATTGAACAAGTCTGCATGCAGCATTACTGTATGTCAATTGTATGGAAGGGATAAATCTGAACGGACCATCTGGTGAAAACGTTTGTAGTCGCTGTGTAGAGTTTACAATTTTATGTTTTGTAAAAATTTAAATTTATTTTTTTAGTTTGAAGCTAAGCTGAAATCCATTAATTCGTGCGGATAAAACTATGAGAATAATTAATATAAAACTATGTAAAACTTATACTAAAGTATGAAAACCAAAGCCCATTAAAATAATTGAATATAAAATTATAAATTATTCATTTTTAAAAGCTTTTAATATTTTACTTTAACTTCGTTTTTACAATACACTTTTAATTTTAATGAAGTCTGAGTAAATACAAAAAATGTAATTTAAGAATTAACCCTGGCGAGATCGATGACCTTAAGATATAACTGATCAGTAGTGAGATTTGCTACAAAGTTGTTTCTTATTCTTGATAAATGCGCTCGGGTAATTTATTTTTATTTTAAATATATTGTGACTGTCTCATAATACTTATAACATTTTTTTTTATATTAAGCTACAATTTAACTGCTTAGCTGTATTTTATCGATTACATTCGCGTTTCTCAAACATATTACTTACTAGTCATAAGTTCAAATGTTTCTGGACATTCCGTGTTTCAAGATATTTGGACGTAAATTTTTGGACATTTTTTAACCGACTTCCAACAAAGGAGGAGGTTTTCAATTCGAGTGTATTTTTTTTTAATGTATGTTACATCAGAACTTTTGATCGGTTAGACCGATTTCGACAAATTTTATTTTAATCGAAAGGTGGTGTGTGCCAATTGGTCCCATTTAAATTTATTTGAGATCTAACAACTACTTTTCGAGTTATATCTAATAATGCGTTTTTACTTGACGCTTTTTTCGTCGACCTACGTTGTATTATACCGCATAACTTTCTACTGGGTGTACTGATTTTGATAAATCTTTTTTTGTTGGAAAGGAGATATCCCTAATTTAGTACCATGATAAGGAAACCAGGATCTGATGATGGAATCCCAGATAAATCGAGGAAAACTCTCGAAAATCCGCAATAACTTTTTACTGGGTGTACCGATTTTGATAATTTTTAGTTTAATCGAAAGCTGATGTTTGTCATGTGGTCACATATAAATTTTATTGAGATCTGATAACTACTTTTTGAGTAATCTTTGATAACGCGTAGTTGCTTGACTATTTTTTCGTCGATCTACGTTGTATTACTTGTCGATGTAATTGAAGTCGGTTTTTTTTCGTTTGCGAGCAAACACAATTATTTAATATTCTTCAGAAAAAAAACTAATTGAACTACACGTTAATGAATTTTGTTCCGTGCTTCATTATTAGATAAAAATATTAAGTACTCCAGAGCTCGGTACTTGTGCTCAGTCACATATTTTTTTATATGCATATAGACAAAATAAATACGTCTTTAGCTTCTTAGGAGTGTCTACAATTTTTTTTTAATATATTTTTTTGATTTGATGCAATTCATATTATTAGGAGCGATGTTGGTTTTATTTCTTATTTTTTTATATATCACTAGGTCGGCAAACAAGCGTACGGCTCACCTGATGGTAAGAGATTACCGTAGCTTATAGACGCCTGCAACACCAGAAGCATCGCAAGCGCGTTGTCGACCAAATCCCCAATCCCCCCCAGGAGCTCTGGTCACCTTACTCACAAACAGGAACACAATACTGCTTGAAAACAGTATTATTTAGCTGTGGTCTTCTGTAAGGTCGAGGTACTCCAGTCGGGCTGCTCCATATTTTGAGCAGGAAATACCTGCTGTGCCCTACCTTAGTTATTTATCTTACTAAATTAATTTCGTGAATTCACATGAGTTTCGCTATTTGAATATTATTGTTATTTTTTAAGTAAAAGACAAATCCTCCAATCACAATCCACAAGTGAGAATCGAATTACTTTACTATCAAGTTAACTTCAAATAATAAAATACTGACACTTATTTATTCGGTCATTTTTTTTTTAATTTTCAGAAACTAGTACAAGGACACAACATCGGTCACCCTTAGCCGGAGGCCGTTTTGCCAAGCCTTCCAAATCGTCACGAGTGTAATCTCGGCCAATACTCTCCTGCACCGGTAAATTGAGACTATTAAGGCAGTTTACTAACGTAGCTTTTTTAATGTAATAAGATAATATGAAAATAAAAGCCTTCTTAAACAGCTTCAAAAAGGAGGAGGTTCTCGGTTCGAATGTATTTTGCACGCCTCCAAGTAAGCTGTGCTTTAATCTCACAAAATGAAAAGTACGGAAAGCGCTTTTTCTTGTTTATATATAACTAGGTCGGAAATAAGCCTACGGCTCACCTGATACACCAAAAGCATCGCAAACGTGTTGCCTACGATATTTATTGTAGAGTAGCGCTTACTATTAAACCTCTATATTTTTATACATACATATAATCACACCTCTTTCCCGTAGGGGTTGGCAGAGACCACTTTTTTCCACTTACTACGATCCTTACATATTTCTTTCGCTTTGTCCACTTATATTTTTATAACAATATATTAATATGCTATAAAATACACACTTATTCAGAACACTTATCAAACTATAAATTATGCAAGCAATGTAAATTAAATATCATTTGTAGTCTTTTTTTAATACTCGCTAACTATTATATTAAAAAGAATCGATTAAATAAATATTATGTATGACATCAACTTTTAGATGTACGGATGATAAAAATAACGTAAGATTCTCTTGAAATTTTTTTTTTATTATATCAATAAATACTACTTGGAGGCTTACACTTTTAGATTTTCCAAACTATTTTTTTTTTTCTTTTTATATGTTATATCATAACTTTTTAGTTTGAGTACCGAATTTGATGATTCTATTTTTAATCAAAAGCTGGTACTTGTCATTTAATCGAGATCAGACGATATGCGTATTTAAATGAAAATTTGGTCAACTACGAACGTTGTGTTTTACTTATCGACGAAAATAGAAGTGGGCTTTTTTTTCCTTAGTAAGTAAACTCAATTATATATAAGACAAAAAAAGTCTACCGCCACCTTAGAAATCTCTTTAACATTGAGATCCATATGGCATTAAGAAATTCAGAACAGGGTGGAATTAGCTTGAAAAATGATTATTTCCTTTTAAAAACATATAATCAATTGAATTTAGAGGATGAAAAATTAATAACGACAATTTTGATAAAATATAAAAGAGTATAGATATTGACAGATGTATTTGGCAATTGTTTTTGTGTATTATACTGTACTGACGATAGTAAGTTTATGAACAAACTACAAATATCCACATTTATGATCAAACAACAATGTCCACTATGCATTTTGGGCTTAACATTTTTTTTTTTTCATAATAAGTCAGGAAATAAGTGTACGACCCAGATGAAGCTAAGTGTTTACCGTAGCTTGTAGGTGCCTGCAATACCAGAAGCATCCCAAGTGCGTTGCCAACTCTACCCCTGATCCTCCCCAGGAGCCCTGACAATCTTACTCACCACAGAAACACAACAATACAAAAGAGTAATTTAGCTGTGATTCTCTGTATGGTTGAGGTACTTCTCCAGTCGGGCTGCTTCAAATATTAGGCAAAATATATCCTGCTATTCCCTGCCTCAAAATTTATTTACATGAAATTTGTCCTATACAGTACTACTACGACGATATAAAAATTATCATGTGTAATATATGCACCTACTCTGCTTCGTCTGATGTGCGATTACATGGGTCATGGAGGATGGATAAAGATAAATAAAATAAAGGAAAACAGTCATTAACGCATTTAATTTTTTGTAGCTACACCTTAATGGACTAAAACTAATGACAATAAATAAATAAAACACGTTTTACCAATTTGATCGAAATAGTGGTTCGATTTGAAAAGAACTTTTCACCGGCACAAATTGGTTTGAACTAGAACAGCGGTTGTAAAAGTATAAAATGAAGCAAACTATAATGAAATACGAGCATTGCTTGGAATGTTATATACGGTGCTACAATTTTATGGCCACCTCTCGGGGATCGGTTTATTGTTCAGACATAAATTGTATCTGTGTATTACGTCAATAATATTATTGTAAATCTATGTTTTGAACTGAAAATCAATATCAAATCAAATCAAAAATTTATTTCATGATTTTCATCATTGATGATGTAAAGCCTACCACTGAAAGGAATCAACAAGAAATTCTCAATTCTATCGAAATCATTATTGTTTTAAAAAACTGTGAATCATTACAAATTAAGTCACATCTTGAATGAAATATGAGTAGTAATATAACAATACAGCTTTGTCCTCGATGTAATCATAAACTGAATAATTGAAATTTTGAAGTCTTTTTAGACTTAACTTTTAAATTAGTAATTGACGAATGTGAAGCCTTATCTTAAAATCACTCGTTATGACTGAAATGCACATTGAACATTAATTTGACCACAAATAGTTGTAATCTCTGTAACGATGTCAGCTTAATTTAAATATATAATAACGTTGTTTGTACACCTTATTCAAATAGCGTTGAAATAGTATAACCATATCAAAATATCACATTATTGTGTATAAGTTTTCCATTGTCAAATTAATTAAATGTTCATTTCATTATGTCAAAAGCCCACTAATAGCCTTTTTATTTTAATAATGTCATTTTTTTTTTTTTTTTTGTTAAATACACTATCCTGCAATCATGAAATAAATTCATTTACTACAAACAGACATGTGCAATTTTACTCTTGCTCACGTTTTCATACAGTTAAGACAGAAGTACAGTTTTAGTAAGGCATTTACTTTTAAATTTCGTTGTACTATTTTTGAACATATTATGTAAATATGTGATGTAATAATTTTAAAGATACTTGCTTCATGGCATTAATATATTGTAGAGCGTTGTGTACTCCATAACGGGATACATATTAGATTATGATTTAATAATTATTAAATATAATGTTTTACATATATTCTGTGGATGTACCTTTAAAATAAATAAATAAAAAAAAGTATTTTTTGCGATACATAGTGAACTTCTCCGCCAACCCGTAGTGGAGCAGCGTGGTAGATTGAACTCGATCATACTTCATACATGGAGAAAGAGACCTATACCCAGGATGTTACAGGCTGAATAGTGAACGCAATAGTGAACTAAGAGAAGAAGGCAAAAACACGTTCACCAAAATATACCAAAACATGTTTGAAAAATGCAATAAGCAATAACTATCTGGCAACAAGTCTGTGATGAAAAATCAAAAAAGGGTTTGAAGATCATACTAAATTTCTGCTTCTGAATTTATCACTTGTAAACTACCAAAATTTTATTTTTTTATGAAATTAAAAAATGTTTAGAATTTCCTAATGTGGTGGGTAACACAAAAATAAAATCGACCAAATTAAAAAAAAAAAGAGTTAGAACATTGATAAGTAATAAAATGAGATCATCAATAACGTAGTAGAAGTCAATTTAATACGTATTATTATCAACACCAGCCTTCGAAATAAAAATTAAAAAAAAAAACGTCAAAATCGGTCCTCCCAGTATAAAGTTATGCGGTACAAAACACACAGAAATATGTACAGTTCCATTCCTAACCACATCTTTTGACCTTTTCAAAAAAAAAAAATAACTAAAAACTGTGAAATCGCAAAAGTAAAACAAAGCGCCCGCAACTCAAAGTCATCTATAACGCTAGCATCACACCTGCGCCAAGCAATTGAGTTCTTTCTTTTTTTGTTATTTCTCCGTCCTCTCGTATTTCTAATTCGATCGATAAAACGGGCTTTTATCGTATGACTGTACCTAATAGTCTGCTAATATCCGTCGGAACTAAAATCTCAATTAAGAGAAAGAATTGAACCTTTATCCGCCATTTTGCTAAATTGTCAACTAGCAAGACACAGATCCAACAAAGTTTTCTCGCTCGCTTATTGCAACATTAAATTGAGAATAGGTTTGCGTGTACAGAGATCTCTTAGAACTATGCTTTTCATTACGGAGTCGGTGTGATCTCCTATAGATGTACTAATTCTTACGCGTCGTTTGGTGTTCGCTTTTTTCTTATGAAGGAAAAAGATTGACAGGTTATCTTCCATACTCGTACTGTATCACTTAAGGTTTACCACGCATCAACAAAAATAGGGCAAAATTAATAAAAATACCGACAACTTTTCATAAAAATATTTTTCAAAGTTTTACAATATTATAGATATTTACAATACACGTATGACGTATGTATGTCTATTTATTGAGTTGTTTCATATTAGTTTTTATAAAATTAAACTCTACACCTACACCGTCAATATATCATCTCCTTTGCCCTAAGGTTGCCTGGAAGAGATTGCTCTTAAGCAATAAGGCCGCCATTTGTACATTCTTTTTTTCTACAAATTATTGCTAATGTTGCTTGCTTATTTTATTTGTTTGGTGTACAATAAAGTGTAAAAAAATAAATAAATAAATAAAAACACAGCTTAAGGGTAAATTATTTACAAACGATTGCGGTATAAATCTAGTCAGTGGTATGATAGTAATAGAATTTTTGTTTTATTTTTGAATTTACAATTGTAGTAATCCTTTTAACTCTGCAACCATTATTCATCAATCGTCAATTTCAAATCACTGTACTTGATAAACTACAATGTGAAAACAATCAAAACACGCAGTAAATCAATATAAATTATCGCCAAGCGATTTCGTATTTGACTTGCAACGATTAAGTGCATTCACATTTGATTTACGCCTATGTAATCCTATTTAGGATCAAACGCCCAGCGTGGCCGTACCCTAAGCCACTATTACAGCTGACGTGATTACTGGCCTAAGCTAGGTTTAACAGAATACGGCCTCGGATATATGAGAATTTATTGAGTATTTTGTATACTTGTAACACTTTGGTATATAACGTGATACTGTCCATACTCGAGGTCCGAATTATAAAATTGTAATTAACTATCTATTATTAGTGAAAACAAATATTAATAGTATATTTCGAAATGGTAGTTCAAACGCTTTGACGTGTTTGACTACCTGATTTATGACTACTGTTTAAAAGGTTTTTTTAATTTTAATTTTTACTTATGGTCGAATTTCAACTGCTAGGCGACCACTAGTATATATAAATGCATATTGAACATTAAAATACCACAAATAACTATAATCTTTGTAAAAAAATAGCCAATAATAGTACCTACACCTTACAGAAGATTACTGCTAAATAACACTGTTTTCAAGCAGTGTTGTGTTCTTGTTGGTGAGAAAGGTGATCAGCGCTCCTAGGGGGAATTGGGGATAGGATCGAGGGTGTTTCAGTCATCTATAAGCTACGGTAATCGCTAACAATCAGGCTAACCGTACGCTTGTTTGCCGACCTTGTTATATAAAATATATACATATATAGCCGTCTGTAGGTACATATATAGGTAGGTCTTAGTTGTATAAATAATTGTGTATGCTCGCAATAAAAAAATCAATTTCAAATACGTCAACCAGTAACGTAGGTCAACGAAAAAATTAGTCAATTAAAGACTTAACTTAAAAAGCATTGGTCGAGATTCAATTAAATTTTTAATAGGACCACGTGACAAGCACCACCTTTTGATTAAAAAAATAATCATCGAAATCGTTCCACCCAAAAAGTTCTGAGGTAATAAACATAAGAAATAAACGAAAATACAGTCAAATTGAGAATCTCCTCCTTTTTTGAAGTCTGTTAAAAATATTTATATAAAATAACTTTAAAATGAATATTTATAACTAATGGCTTTATTTTAATTCATTAATGTAAATAAGATGAATACTAAAAAAATCTTTAATCAGAATTACATAAATCTAGGAATATTATTTTAAATTTACATTCATTTAATAAGCTAAATTGAAATATTTCTATATTAGTATTTTCATTTAAACATTTTCTCATAAAATGAAATGCGAAAAAGATTTCTATTTTTATAACTAACGACATAACTTTACACGTATGTCGAAATGAAAATATAAAGACTTTTCTTTTCGCAATATTTTCTTTGCCAACACCAAAAGCAATTAGGGATTGAATAGAATTGAATTCTCTCTTGTTTCGGATCGAAGAAGTTGTATAATCTAGGATCTGGGGTCCATTTTAACCACTCGTATCAAGCAAATTTTCCCAGAGTAGCTTTATTTTGTCGAGACGCCCAACTTTTGATTCGTAATTGTGGTAGCTAAAAGAGGTAGCAGAGGTTAAATATGTTACGATGATTCAAAAATTTATCACTTACTAGGTATTTCTGTTAAATCTCAAGATAATTATCTAAATTATTCGAAAAAGTATTTGCCCTCAAAATGTATACTTTTATCAAACGGTCTTCAAAATTAGCTTGCTATATGAGTAAGTTGTAAAAATGGACCAGAGATCCTGGACTAGTATTCTTGCTTTATGACGAAAAATCTCTAAGAAACGTTGCTATTAAAGAAAAATAAAACAAAAAATAAACCAATTATTAGGTATTAAGCTTAATAACTTATTATGGAATTAAAAATATATATATTCCTACTATACTTATTATTGAATTTTAACTGAGGTAGGACATAGCAGGAATTTTCGTGCTCAAAATATGGAGCAGCCCGACCTCTACCTCACAGAAGATCACAGCTAAAAAATACTGTTTTTAAGCAGTGTTGTGTTCCTGTGGTGAATAAGGTGACCAGAACTCCTGGGGGGGATTGGGGATAGGGTCGGCAACGTACTTGTGATGCTTCTGGTGTTGCAGGCGTCTATAAGCTACGGTAATCGCTTACCATCAGGTGAGCCGTACGCTTGTTTGCCGACCGTAAATAGTAATGACAAAAAAAATACTTTGGAATATATTAGTTCGTAGAGGTTTCAAATCAAAATTTATATACGTATACAGTATATGGGAACTGTTATAGTACAATTAGTTTTTCACATAAAAATCCACATAAACTTCTCTCACATGGAAAAATTTACCAAGCCCACCAGTGGGATCTTACATGCTAAATTTTTTTTTTTTTTTTATGTCACTAGGTCGGCAAACAAGCGTACGACTCACCTGATGGTAAGCGATTACCGTAGCTTATACACACCTGCAACACCAGAAGCATCGCAAGCGCGTTGCCGACCCAATCCCCAATCCCCCCAGGAGCTCTGGTCACCTTACTCACCAGCAGGAACACAATACTGCTTGAAATGCAATAAATTTGCTATAAAGTGCCCGTGTTACACAATCGATGAATATTAGTATTAAAACAAATCAAGATGAAATATTTACGAATACACACACGAATATAACTATGCGCAAGAATTTGTTGAACTTTCTGTAAGGGTTTTATGGTTAATAGACAGACCTAACATATATTTATGAGTGAATATTATGTATTTTATTACACCTTTATCCTTTGAATCGGCATAAAACCTCGGTTAGGTCTGAGGGTCAAAGTATATAAGCTCAAGGATGGTTAATAACGCCTTTTGAATAAATGTAAAGATTGCTAATACTGTAGCATTGATAGGGTTACGGATATTATATATATTTGACTAGCACGTCAACGCAGATTGTAGTAGCCCTTCTTTCTGCTCTGGTTACTATGAGTTCGATTTCTGACTCTGAGTGTAATATTTGTATTTGATTTTTATGTGTACTGTGTCTATGTATATTTGTCAAAATAAAAATAAAAACATTTAGCTATAACAGTTGGCTGTTACAGTAGGAACAGATGACCATGTGTATATATTATAATTATGATATTTATTTATTTAGCATCTCCCTAATACACAAAGCAAAATCACGTACAACAATTAATACAGTTATACACTATCTTGTGACCCTATTAAATTATAGTTGCCTCAAGTTTACATAGCATAAAGCCGTACAAGGTTCCTAAGTCTAGAACACAAAGGCCACTAATATTATAGCTAGTCTCGTTCAAGAGCATCGTAAAAATTAACTTTATTGTGCAATTCATGAGAATTTTTGAAATTAAATGCTGACTATAAACGATACTTTATTACAACCATAAATAACAAGACTTTTTTTCAAACAATACGCTTTTATAGTTACTTTTGTCGACTAGGCTATTGACAATCTAATTATAAAAATATTTTGTTGATATTGTTTATGCTTCAGCCCGTAATATTCCACTGCTGAGCATATTTCCTCATGTAGGAAAAGGGTCAGAACTACCAACCACGCGGTTCCAATGCGGCTTGGCGAATATATTCCCTACTATGATTAATGATTGCTATCTGGTGGACATGATAATAACCGGACCGACGGCTTAACGCGCTCTTCGAGGCACGGTAGGAAGACCCACAAGGATAGAACACTCAGACAACGGCAAACATCTGTATGGCTAATACAAATGTTTGTCGTGTGCGGGGATCGAACCCGCACACGACAAACATTTAATGTAATACCTATCAGTATAGATATTAACACAATTTAAAATGATTCTGTATCGAATCATTTTATTCCAAATGACTAATATCCGAAAACTGGCCTAATGTTTGTAACAATACCTTTTTACAATTGTGTTATAGTAAACTGGGTCAACGACCTTACGTATTGTCCGAAGCAGTGAGGAGTGAAAATGCCAATATTCATTTCCATCACAGTCGATCACCCATTTAACAGTCGCCGGATCAACGTTTTTCGACCGGCAAAACGTTTTGATATACGCGTTCAAACTAGACTGGGGTGAAACGTTTATCTTAAAAAAAAGGAATCAGACAAATCGAAGCTAATAACTTCTGTTGCATGCCAGTTAACAGAACAGTTTGTAGCTGTGTCGACGTATAGATTAATGTCGGCCATTTTGATATAGTTGTCTGAAAAGTTCCATTAATTATGGATATTTATTTTTGTATAGATACCCTGGTGTAGGTGTTTGTTCTCGTAAGTCTCCCGTGTCTTATAACACGTGGTTCAATAAGTCCCGAGACTAAGTACTAAAAAAAGGTCTTTTTTATAAAATTAATTTTTATTCATTAACATAGTCTCCTCCAAGAGCGATACAGTCCCTCCAACGCTTTTCTAACTTTTCTATCCCATGTGTGTAGAACGATTTGTCTTTGGCTTCAAAATAAGCCTCCGTTGCTGCAATAACTTCACTATTTGAGTCAAATTTCTTACCCTGAAGCATTTTTTTGAGGTTTGCAAACAGCCAGTAATCGCTGGGGGCCAAGTCTGGCGAATAAGGGGGATGAGGAAGCAATTCGAAGCCCAATTCGTTAATTTTGGCCATCGTTCTCACGGACTTGTGACAAGGCGCGTTGTCCTGTCGAAACACCACTTTCTTTTTGTTCATGTGAGGCCGTTTATCCGCAATTTCGTACTTCAATCACTCCAATAAGCACATGTAATAGTCACTATTTATATTTTGCCCCTTTTCAAGGTAGTCGATGAAAAGTATTCCATGCGCATCCCAAAATATAGACGCCATAACCTTACCGGCCGATTTCTGAGTCTTTGGACGCTTCGGGCGGCTTTCACCAGCCGCTCTCCACTCCGCTGCCTGCCGATTGGATTCCGGAGTGAAATGGTATATCCAGGTTTCATCCATTGTTACATACCGATGTAAAAAATCCTTTTTATTATGATTCATCAGCGCCAAACATCGCTCTGAATCATTGATACGTTGTTCCTTTTGATTAGTTGTAAGCAAACGCGGCACCCACTTAGAAAAAAGCTTTTTCATGGCCAAATTTTTATGTAAAATAGTGAAAACACTACCAGCTGAAATCTTCACTATCTCGGCTATCTCTCGCACTTTTACCTTCCGATCTTCCAATACGGTTTTGAGGACTTGGTTAATATTTTGTTGAGTCACTGCTTCATTTGGACGACCTGAGCGTTCCCCATCATTGGTGTCCATGCGACCGCGTTTGAAGTCGGCATACCACCGACAAATGGTTGCTTTAGAGGGAACTGATCCTGCATAACATTTTATAAGCCATTGCTGTGCTTCAACGGTATTTTTTCCCATTAAAAAACAATGTTTTATCAATACGCGAAACTCGTTTTTTTCCATTGTATCGAAATTACAACCGTAGCGTCACTTAAATGTTTCAAAATCAATAATTTTATTGTTCCATTTTTAAAAATTTGACACATATTCTTGTATTGATAGCCAGTACTTTTTAAAAATCAAAAGAGTTTTTAATATATGCGCCATTTCTAGGTTAGTCTCGGAACTTATTGAACGATCTAGTAGAGTACATTAAATCGTCTGTCCCTGATTGGAATTTATATTTGTATTCATACAAACATTTTACTTTCATATCTTAGTTATTACCAAAAACATGGTGACAGCGATTGTTATTACCGGAGTAGTTATCTACAAGCACGTAATAGATCTGTGTGTTAGAATAAATACCGTCACTTCTCATGTATGTAGAATACTTTGTCTACCAGCAATGGCCGTTTAAATATCCTTTCAATTCGGTTATTCACCTAAATCTTTAAAAAATTATGCCAACAGTGGTTCTATATGGATTGTTTCGATTCAACTAACGAAGTAATGAAACGTTAGTCAAGCCGAACGATCTAACTAACCACTACCGTGTCAAATAACTCAATATATTGGCCATTATTTAGTGAACAAAGCCCTAGTAACGTTTCCACTAACAAAGAGCGTTAATTGGCGTGAAGATTGCGGTTCGAAACTTTGCAATAGTGTTCAAGTTTTCTATTATCCGGCAAAAGTTGATCATTAACACGACGCCTGTTCTTATTATTTTTGGCTAAACGCCGCAATCGATGACGGTTACTAACGAATAACTTTCTTCTTCAGCAAAGATTCCTTCAAATGAGAAAGTTAACTATATTTTTCTACGATTAATTGCTAGATACGATGAACTTATCATCGCTTATTGTTTTACCGGATCAACATTTATAAAACCTTCTCCATAACTACTAAAAAATATCGTTAGTTTTTGTCACTGGTTCTTTTGAAAGAGAAACCTCATAGAGTGAGTTCCCAGACCCCCAACACAAAATCCTTCTAAGGCCTTTCTTATTTTTAAATCTTGGAGCTTATAAAACTTTTATTTTAAAATATAAGTACATTTCATTAGTTTTCGTGAACATAGGCCTTTAATGATGGAAGAATTATTAAGATCAATTGACTAACTTATGTAAAGTACATTTATTTGTATATAAGTTCGGTTCAATCTGTAACATCCCAGTTATCCCAGTTCCTGCTGGCCACATAGGCCACATATACATATGCCCCTTTCTACATGTAGGAGAAGTTTAAGTTATAAAAATTTAAAAAACAATGAAATAGATTACGCACTGTACGAGAACTCCACCAGATTTAGTTGTTAGCTTGGTCATTTCTCTTTGAAATTTATATTCTTTGTAAAAATATCTTATCACAAGACTAGCTCAGGGTAGTAACAAAGCAAGTTAAAAGTAAATAAGATATGACTTATAATAAAGCGTCTTATTTTTACAACTTTTAACTTAGATGAAGTAACATAGTCATCGTAAAAAATCTTTTATTTTTCGTTCTTTATTTAAGGTATAGCAAAAATATGACAAAAAGTCAGTAACAAAAATGGGTTCGAACATTTCTGTATGGAGCCTGGCATATCTAGCCACCGCCAGCTTGATTTTTTTTTTCAAAATTTCCGAGCACGATAAAAGTGGTATATTTGGATAGAGGACATTTATACAAACAAAAAATGTTATATAATATGGTATCCTAAAGTGTCACGTTCCCGAGATATTTGGAAGTAAAGATCGACATTTGTATCCAAAGGCGTTCATTGAAAATCGAGTTATTACGCGTGTGTGAGCATTCCATTGTCTTCAAATATTAGTAGCCCAATTTGAGCCAATATTTATTGTTATAAACAAAATAAGTAAATACGCATGTGTATACGCATTTTATTTAAATATCCACAGTATGTAGTTTGCAGATGTTTGCCGATACGTCCTCCTTTGTATGTAGGTACAAACTAAAATTTGAAGACAATGGAATGCACATACACGCGTAATTACTCGATTTTCAATGATCGCCTTTGGACTCATATGGCGATCTTTACTTCTAAATATCTCGGAAACGTGATACTTTAGGATACCATGTTATATAACATTTTTTGTTTGTATAAGTGTCCTCTATCCAAATATACCACTTTCGTGCTCGGAAATTTTGAAAAAAAAACCAAGATGGCGGTGGCTAGATATGCCACAAAGCTTCGTACCCCTTTACGGTAATATATAGTTAGATAGATTGAACATTGAAATATTCATGCACATATTTCAAAGTAATATACACACTACTTACAAAAATCCATAAACCATGCATAACACCCAAATACTGGCCATTTTGTCATATCGTATTGGCCCAGAATAACTGACAGCATTTGATGTTGACACAATTGGCTTACCCTCAAAACAAGAAACTCTCATTTCTTTAATCAAAAGTATTCAGAAAACTTTAAGAAAGTTAAAAAATAATCCTCTAAATAAATATTTATAGTTTTGAATATTGGGGCCTGTTTCATTGGTTGTAGATAACGCTATTTGACAAATGACGGTATTCAACATATATTTTTTTGTGATATTGTTTTTTTTTTTTATTATTGAATTCCACTATATTTATGGCATTTTTTTGTGTGCCTAAAAATTGTAGTGTCTAATTTAGGTTAAACAGGCTCTAATGACTCTATTATACCTGCTGCTAATAATTTCTATTCATAACTTATTTAAACGTTACTCAAAAACAATCAGCTGATACTCACGCTGTAAATAAGCTTGACGACTTTAGTTGTGCAATAATTTTAAACGCGTACAATCTAATACAATTATAAAAGGTAATAACGTCAAATAAATAAATATGTTTTAGAAATGCTTTCAAATAAAGACAATAACGTATATTTAACTAAACCACTAAGCCCGGAGAAATAAACTAAAGCGCTGCAGCGCTTACATATATTGCAATACAAAGTATCCAGTCGAGGCAATAAAATTCTTTGTTCGAATTTAGGAAAGAATCTAAAGCGTTTTTACAGTATTCCGCTTTTTAGGAAAGCGCTTTTAATATACTAGAAGTATTTTATCAAGTAATTGAATTAAAGTTATGATTTCTTATTACTATCTTTAAACATAAACATATACATTAAAAGTATAAAAAATGTTGTGTTATTTTAAGTTTGAAAGTTTCTGAGTAAATTAATTACTATCGAATTATTAACACACTATTAAAATTTTCTTACATTATTATTTGCATTAAAAATCAGAACTCTTGCGCTTATTTTATGTCTAAGTGTAAAAAATAGTTCTGGAAGTATTATAGGTATTATTACATATACGATGAACATTTTGACTTAAGCCTTCGATCAAACTAGACACAAGCTAATAAAAACCGTTGAATTTATTTCTAAAATACATAATCTAAATATTAAAAATCAGAACGATATATTATAATGAAACAACTTCTAAGGATTTTATCGCGGTTTATAAAGTTTTTTTTAGATGCTTGACGTTTTGGATACTTTACAGCAACCGTGGTCACAGGAGGACTTGGTTGCTGTAAGGTATCCAAAACGTCGGGATAAAGTCCTAATAAGTTGTTTCATTATAATGAGCGTATATTATTATTTAGATTATATATTTTAGAAATAATCCAATGCTTTTTCATTAGCTTATATCTAGTTTGATCGTAAGCTTAAGTCAAAATATTTAGTCAATAATAGTTCCCAAACTTGTTTTGCACTTAGACTTAAAATAAGCGTTATCGTTCTAATTTTTTAATAGTATTAATTTTTTTTAATACTATTTAAACTAAGTTTTTAGTAGTTATTTAATAAGTAGTTATTTTACTCATAACATTTTTAATTGCATTATTTATTTAATTTTTTTTTGTTGTACTTCAAATTTATAACAAATATAAATTAAAACACAAATGCTTTGCATATTATTTTAACTCGACGTACCGAAAACTCTGTCTAGCAACGAAACGAGTTTTGTTATAGTTATCAAATTCAGTACTATAATTCTGAAACTCATAAACATTTTTAACACATGCAGTATTTTAAACTAAGGTATAATAACTGAGAAAACACTTCATGATCTAATTAAGCCTAATTTATAATCATATACTAAAGAAATAATAAAATATTATAAATGTTACAAAAAGAGTCGAAAGTGCTTAAAGTCGCTCAACGTACAATTGAACGGGCATGCTTAAGGTTTTTCTCAAAGATAGGAATAGAAATGAGACTATCAGTGAGAGAACGAAAGTTACCGAAATAGCCCACAGAATTAGCAAGTTGAAGTGGCAGTGGGCTGGTCATCTGTGTCGTAGGACCGATCGCTGTTGGAGCAGGCGTGTCTTGAAGTGGAGACAGCGTCTTGGTAAATGCAGTATGGGACGTCCTCCGGTCCGCTGGACTAACGATCTACGTAAGATTGCCGGTGTAGGCTGGATGAGGATGGCGGAAAACCGGGATATCGAGCGCGAACTTGGGGAAGCCTGTGTCCAACTGTGGACTGCGATAGACTGAAGTGATGATGTGAATGTTATAAAAAATTACAGTAAAATGATATTGGTCCCAAGAAGTGTCGTATACCTATTATGAGTAAGAAAAAGATTCTAAGAATGTGCTGTGTGTGTTGCGTGTTGACAAGGTATCTGCTGTGTGTGAGTATATCGTAATCTTGTTTAACACCGACAAAAAAAATATTAATATGCATAGTTACATCCTACATAAATCTTACCTTGTACGCAATTTCCTATATATTTGAGTTAAAAACCAATATCAAAAAACCATTGCGTAGTTTAAATATTTCAAACATTGAAAAAAGGTGATTTCCTCTCGTTACATTTGGTCCTAAATTATTAAAATGTATTCCATTTATTTTGTATGTAAATTAAAGAACGAAAACAAAATGTAACCGAAATCTTAACTCAAGCTCTTAAATCTTTTGAGCCTTACCCGATTTAATTGTTATCTAAATTTTCTGTTAAAATATACTAACACATAAATGGTTTTGATTATTCTTAGGAATATTAGTAGTACAGACTTTATTATTATATTATCCAAATATTTTAGATTGTACAACATACCTTTAAGCGTGCTATTGTGTGTGTGTGTGGATGTATATGTGTGTGCTCTTTTAAATGTACAATTTGTGACAGTGGTGCTGAAGTAGTCACCAGGGCAATTAAGGTCATTTTATTTCACAGACATTCTAGATTTAAAAGTAATTGATATTTATGGTCATGCATTCAACTTCCATTCATAACTTCATAACAGTAACAGCGATATTTTGTATGTTCTGTAGGTGTTTGTCTATTAAAATCTAAGTAACGTAATATAGGGAGCACGTAGAGCTGACGATATTAGTTGTTATCATGAGAACATCACAATACAAACTTTGTTCTTGACAGGAAAATTTCAGTACACAACAATCTTGTGAGAAAATGGAAACAAAGAAAACCCAAGACTCGATAAAAGAATTCCAACAAAAAGAGAACAATTGCATTAACAAGCATGTCTAGACAGAACCTTCGTTAAAAATAACAAAAGCTTAAAATACTCTTGTTGATAAATACTGTACCTAGATTAATTATGTGTTTCTCATTCAACACGTGTTAAATTGGGAAACTTGCCACATTATTAAAAGATTAATGTTTATTGAACCTACCCTAAGTGTCTTAAATTCCGTGGCAGAGACGAGTTAAAGTTAATTGACTCTAGGTGGTTTACAACCCATACAATGAGTCGCATACGACTGTATCTCTTTAATTATAGCGGGCTAACAAACCATAATTAAATAAATGTCCTCACTACCATTCCACTAGAATCTAAGATTTGAAAAAGAAAAAAAAAATATGTGGTGTCATGGGACACCAGGTAGGAACGAAGTTCCTTCGGATAGTGTAGAAGCAACACAATTTGAAAAAAATATATTTAATCTATAATATATATAAACGCGAAAGGTCATTCATCACGAAATCTCCGAAACTATAACACCTACAAACTTGAAATTTGGCAAGTAGGCTCCTTATAGGACGTAGACATCCGCTAAGAACGGATTTTACGAAACTCCCCTAAGGGGGTAAAATGGGGGTTGGAAGTTTGTATGAGAGTCCCATGTTTTTGACGTAAGAGACTTGAAATTTCAAATGTAAGCTCTATAGATAGATGGTGAAAAGGTGTCCAAATAATGTATCTTTAGAAATCAACCCCTTTTTGGGTTAAAACGGGGGATAGTAGGTCGGCTCACTGATCACGAAATCTCCGAAACTATAACAGTTACAAACTTTAAATTTGGCAGAAAGGCTCCTTATAGGGCGTAGACATCCGCTAATAACGAATTTTACAAAATTCGACCCATAAGGGGGTAAAAAGAGGGTTGGAAGTTTGTATGCAAGTCCCATGTTTTTGAAGTAAGAGACTTGAAATTTAAAATGTATACCTTATAGATGATGAGAAGGTGTTCAAATAATGAATCTTTAGAAATCAACTCCCTTTTGGGGTTAAAACGGGGGATGGTAGGTTTACTTACTCATCACGAAATCTCCGAAACTATAACAGCTACAAATTTGAAAATTGGCAAGTAGGTTCCTTATAGGGCATATACATTTGCTAAGAACGAATTTTATGAAACTCGACCCCTAAGGTGATAAAACGGGGGTTGGAAGTTTGTATGAAAGTCCTATGTTTTTGAAGTAAGAGACTTGAAATTTAAAATGTATGCTCTAAAGATGTTGAGAAGGTGTTCAAATAATGTATCTTTAGAAATCAACTCCCTTTTGGGGTTAAAATGGGGTATGGTAGGTTGACTCACTCATCACGAAATCTCTGAAACTATAACAGCTACAAACTTGAAATTTTGCAGATAGGTTTCTTATAGGGCGTAAACATCCGCTGAGAACGGATTTTACGAAACTCGACCCCTAAGGGGTATAAAACGGGGGTTGGAAGTTTGTATGAAAATCCTATGTTTTTGAGGTAAGAGACTTGACATTTAAAATGTATGCTCTATAGATGGTGAGAATATGTCCAAATAATGCATCGTAATCTATATTTATATATAAAAGAGAAAGGTCACTCACTCACTCATCACTAGAACTCAAAAACCGCTGGATGGGCCATCCATCCAGGATGGACAAAGATGAAATTTAGCAGGGAGATTGATTATAGTTAGTAGACGTCCGCTAAGAACGGATTTTGCGATATTCCACCGCTAAGGGAGTTTATTTAGGGGTTGATAGTTTGTATGAAATATACAGCAGCTATAAGTTTGCCTGATAGGTTATTTATACTACAGCCTGAAAATAAAACAAAAAATATGGTGTATAGAGAGGTTTAATAAAAATTATACTAAATTGTGCCTTTTAAAAAGTTACTCAGTGTGATAAGCATTTCAAGTGACTGAAATAAAAAAATAATTTGCGTTAAGCATCTTAATAGTAATGGATATCTTCATAACCACGCGGACGTAGTCGCGGGCAACAGTTAGTGTATTATAAAACAAAGTTTCCAAAAGCGTATGTGACCGATTCCCTCAAACGGACTTAACGGATTTTCATGCGGTTTTACAAATGGATAGAGGGCTTGGAACTTAAGAAGCCGACCGATGGCGGGATAACCATCCAACTGCTGGCTTTGAAATACACAGGCCGAAGACGGGCAGCAGCATCTTCGGTGCGACAAAGCCAGTACTGCGGTCACCAACCCGCCTGCCCAGCGTGGTGACTATGGGCAAAACACATGAGTTCACGTTATTTGTGGCGTAAACTTGTGGAGGCCTATGTCCAGCAGTGGACTGTATAGGCTGTAATGATAGAGGGCTTCAAGAGGAAGGTTTACGGAACGGCAAAGCCGATTTTGATGAGAGTTTCACTGGAAGTTTGCCGGGAAAACTTTGTGACAAACTGATTTCAACGCGGGCGAAGCCGCGGGCACAGCTAGTTTTATATATTATCTAGTCCTTGATTTTTTTTTTAATTTTGTTGATTGGTTTTTAATTAAGTACTAAAAGTATTAGGTAAATTTAGTATTTTAGAAAATAACAAATACCGTAAAACAAAATAAATCAAACAAAATAATAATAATAATAATAATTCAAAGTATTAAGTGAAATAAAAAAACATATGTCTTTATTTATTTTTGTCGACAGTATAAAATTACATAAATAATTTAAAAAAAGTTGACTAGTAATATTTTAGTTTTACAAATGCCATATCATACCGTCGTGTGACTGATATTACGTCACTTCCGTTATATATTTTTCTTACGGTTTTAGTAACACATTTTTTTCAGTTCGGTCGTCAAAAAAATAAAATTAACGAAAATAGTTTCAATTTTACTAGCTTAGATTAGTGCGCTTCAGCCTGTAATATCACACATATGGGCATAGGCCCTTTTTTCCATGTAGAAGAAGAATCAGAGCTTAAAATGAAAATAAAAAAATAAAATAAAAATTAATTCACCACGCTGCTCTAATGCGGGTTGACGGATATTCAATACTATGAGTAACGACCACCATTAGGTGTACATGATAACAACCGACGTGTGATGACGCGTTAGCGTAACGATCACGGCACTGGTTTGTGGCTGTTGCTCTGGCGGTTGCGAGTTCGATTCCCGCACATGACAAATATTTGTATTGATCATACAGATGTTTGCCGTTGATCCTCCTACATAGAGAAAAGAAACCTATGCCCAGCAGCGGGATATTACAGGCTGAAGTGAGGTCCTGATGGCCTATTCAACCTCCTGCTGCTAAACCCTTTTCGTGAATAACAATGTTCATCCACGATCGTTGAAAGAGGCACTTAACGAAATAATCTGCTAAAACCCAATAATCCAAAGGGTGTAAACGCTGCATTATTGTTATGGAGGCCACTATAAACACCGTTAATTTAGTCAACACACACAATTACGTTTTGTAACGATTCAACCGATTCAAAGTCCATTTGTATAATCGAACAAACAATCAACATCGAATACAAATAGCGAGCGGTATCGATTCGTTCCGATGTAATTCGCACTCGATTACGAAACGAAATCGTTTCGTTGTTAGTTTGACAGCTTTCGATTTGCGGACGCGCGGAGAGGAGATTCGGGTATTAGCGTTGTCTACGGATTTATCTGTGGTTTAGAAATACAATTGGTAATATTGTTTATATTTCTAAACAGATTCGTCAATATTTATATTACATATGTAATAAATTAAGTACATATTTATGTAATACGGTATTGACGTTTGTTGTCAGTTTGTTGCGTAGAGATTTTATTATTGACTGTAATCGTCATTTTTTTATAGTATAAATGTGGCAAACAAGCGTAGGGTCCACGCGATGGTAACAGATACTATATCTACTATAAACGCCTACAAAACAGGAGCAATACAAGATACTCCCCTGAAGCTCAGACTACTTTATTTCCAATATTTTTTAATATCATATCAAAAATCGACCGTTCCAGCGGGGATCGAACATGCATCTCCGACCGACCGTGTCGGTGCTCTAGCCAATTAAGCTATGGAACGATGTACCCGCTAGATCGAAGTTTTTGATATGGTGATTTTATATTCTAGTTATTATTTATATTTTATATTACTTTATTCCCTACAGTTGAAAACACAATTTGAGAATAGTGTTGTGCGATCTTCTTTAAAGTCGAGATGCTTCCCCAGTCGGACTGTTTCAGAAGAAACATCAAAATCGGTTAACCCAGTAAAAACTTATCTGATTATAAACATTTAAAAAAATCGTTATAAAGTGAATAATATAATATTTCATAAAATATTATTTATAAATATTCATATTTGCCACGAACCATATCATAGAGTGATTTCGTTGTATTGGTGAATTAATTTTATCCATACAATAGTTTACAATTATTCTGAAGTGAATTGAACAAGTCTGTGATATATTTTATGAATCGTTGAAATAGACGAATTTTTAGGCAATTACGGAATTTATACAATTTGGAAATATGTTTTGTATTCGTAAATAAATTTTAATTGTATATACGGCAATGAATCTGTCTTTTTTTCTACCATTGAAATGTACAAATACAAACAACATATATATACAAATATATAAATATATATAACAATAACTACAAACATAAGCTCTTTATTTTAGACTAACAGAGAAAAATTTAACATCGAAAGGAAATATAAACAAGTACAAAAGTCGGTCTTATAGCTTAATATTCAATTTTATATTTATGATAAAACATTATGCCAAAACCAAATTTATTATTTATGTCTTATCTAGTAACTCAATTCTTAACTTTTTTTCATAAAATTTTTAAATATCGTAATTTAATTGTAACTATGGTTATGACAAAAAGTAATAAAAGGCAAAGTGAGAGGACTTTAATTATAAAAGTTAAAGCTTGAGACAATTAACCTATATTCACGGGCTGTAACTTAAAAATCTAAGCCAAACACTTAGCAAGCTTGTCGTATGTTTCATCATCATCGTTACAGCCTATACAGTCCACTGCTGGACATAGGCCTCCACAAGTTTACGCCAAAAATAACGTGAACTCATGTGTTTTGCCCATAGTCACCACGCTGGGCAGGCGGGTTGGTGACCGCAGTACGGGCTTTGTAGCACCGAAGACGCTGCTGCCCGTCTTCGGCCTGTGTATTTCAAAGCCAGCAGTTGGATGGTTATCCCGCCATCGGTCGGCTTCTTAAGTTCCAAGGTGGTAGTGGAACCTTGTTATCCCTTAGTCGCCTCTTACGACACCCACGGCAAGCTTGTCGTATGTTTACCAGTTACAATTACAAATCATTATTATAATAAATATATTTTATAAACTAACATCAATAAAGTTTTTTATTATTTTTTTCTAGTTAAACAAGATATTAATATATATAATACACAAAATTAGATATACATAAACATAAATATATAGCCTTATCAATACATATAATAAAAATGTAATGGGTCGTTGTCTGTACATTTAAGATATATAAGAAAATATATTTTTGGAACCTTTATCAACGCAAATAGCACCCAAAACAATGACTGTCGGTATTTTTGTCTGTTTGTCTGTTAGAGTTGATACAGTTTATAACAGAAAAAGGAGATATTAGGTTCTTGGGAATTAATCACTTTTTGGTGAATGACATTTTTTTTAAATTAATAAATAAATAAAATCTAATAGATCTGACGAAAATTAAGTAGTTTACACTCATTATATAAATGTCTTATAGGGTATCTGAAAGGTATGTTAGACATGGTTTTGAGTACAGATCGCTGTGCTGTTTCACCATTTATCTCGAAAATCTCGGCAGCCATTACCCAACAATTTTTACAATATATAATATTAAGGACTGGTTTTTAGAGACGTTTATTGACGCTGAAGTTCGCAACAACTTCATAAAATTTGCTATTTTATAAACTCTTTTTGACAAGCACAAAATGTGTTTGTAAAAGTCAGGTTTAGGTCTGTTACCACACAGCACAGTTCGAGAGTATGTTAATGTTCATATCCGCTTCAAGAATTAAAGTGTTTCTTTTATTCGAATATTGTTCTAATGTCACAGTCAAGAAAAAAAAAACAAAAACATAACGAAGTCATTCGTTCACTTTACTCCTTATATTTTTTTCGTACCGGGGAGGGGGGGGGGGCTTTATATGAAAATCGATTCTTAAGAAGTACACTCCAAAAAGTGCAAAAACGGTCTTACAGACATCATAAAAAAACTGTAGTTGATCTCCCCACACCAGAACTCCTGGAGTGGGAAGAATACAAAATTTGTTTTCGTTGAAAAGTAACTTTTGTTGCATTGGAAACTTTCCAAAAACTTTATGTATCGCGTTGCCAAAATTTGGACGACGTTTCGATTAAACTCAAGTGGTATATTTAGCTTTGTTACGGAAATATTCTTTATTTTAATAACTAGACGTGTTTTTTAATTTCCCTTACATTTTCAACTCACGTAAACATAATGACTTACAGCTAAGATCATCCTAAGTATATTAAATTTTAATACGAAAATAATAATGGAATTCGAAGTTATTACGTTCAAATAGACTAAGTCAGTATCAAACTTACTAAAAAAAAATATATATAGTAGGCTCTGTATATATGGCATTATGGCATTCATTTCCTTATTAATGACCGTAGCATTAATTGCTTTATAGCCTACGTTTTTGTTGCCTATATTAAGAACAAACGAGTGTTCCTATAAGTTAAATAAAAAAATCAACTAGTTTAAAGTTTCTATACTTATTATACCCGAAGTACAGATTTTGATGTGTAAGTAAATCGACAAAAAACACATATATAAACTCTAAGCTGCCAAACCAAGAAAGGTTTTCATTAGCATAAACGGATAAACTAAACACGACTCTGTTATTTTTTTTTTTTTTGTTCCCTTTGAGACAAGCAAAGGGGTTACTTTTAAGACACAAGAAAGTAATTTGGCGGAAAGCAATTAAAGTTTTAATTTGTAAAAAAAATAGGTCACTTAGGAACTGTCTTTTTTTGTCAATTTTATTTTTATCAGTGAAGTTTTTAAATCTCACATTGTAAGAAAGTTTTGTTAAAACATTTTAATGAAATCAGAGAGGCAATTTGTATACACGTTGACTAGCCCGTTGGCCCAGGTTGTAGTGGTCCTGCTTTCTGCTCCGGAGGCTGTGTGTTCGATTCCCTCCTGAGCCAGAGTGTAATATATATATATGTGTGTGTGGGTGTGTGTGTGGGTGTTATTATTATATTAATTCATATTTGTACGTAGCTACATATTTGTTTGATATTTATTTCTTCAAATTTTAATGTTTGTTACACTGCAAAGCAGACATGTTTATCTTATTCTTTGTTGAGTTATTGACTTGAATACCTGACGACGTTTAGTTGTTAATTTATATAACGAAGAAAAGTCTCAGAATTTGTAGTTTAACTAGCTGTGCCCGCGACTTTATCCGCGTGGAATTTAATAAAAATTATTGTTCTGTTCGTAGAATTTTAAATAATTAAATAAATTTCTAAATAAAAAGTAGCCTAAGTTACTCCTTATTACATCAGCTACCTGCCAGTAAAAGTCCCGTCAAAATCTCTCCAGCCGTTTCAGAGATTAGCTGGAACAAACAGACAGACAGACCGACAGGCATAGAGACAGACAAAATATATAAAAATGTTATTTTTGTATATGTACATTGTATACATTCATGCATTTAGGAAAAAAGCGGTTATTTTAATATTACAAACAGAAACTACAATTTTATTTATTTGTATATATGTCTAAAACTACAATAAAAATATTGACTTAAGACTTATGTCTTATTTAGGAGACATAATACTTATTTATTTTTATTTCGCAAGGATGGCTAACAAACTGCGGTCCACATGATGCTAAGCATAAGCAATTACCGCAGTATATAAACGGCTGCACCATCAACCATGACAAGCACGTTGATCCTAGTTTCGACCCACCCTAGGAACTCTGGCTTCCTTACTCACCCCAGGAACATATAAGTACTTCAGAACAGTTTTATATGGTTGTATTCTTCTGTAAAATAGAGGTTAAAGGCTGAGAAAAATATTACCGGAAGACTCTACCTTAACAGTTATCTTCATATTAAAAAAACGTACCAAAAAATAAGTTTCTAAATGTTTTACGATATTTCGTTACAGTCACTGCTTATAAATTAATTTCTTAGTTAAGCTACGTGACAGTGATGACTAACTATTTTCTTAAAGCGAATAACTACAGAATAACAACTATGGCTTTTGTACAATAGTCACAATTTTATGAAACGATTTGGTTACAATAAGTAACGACCAATGTTCGAAATCTCGTTCATCTGTCATATTTTATTATATTTTGGGAGCGACAGCTTTTTATTTGTTTTAATAATAAATTTCGAAGATTAAGAAAGTTAGCAATTTAGCGTAAAAGTCTGAAATTAAATATTTCCTTCGCATTCATTAGAATACGACAAAATCAAAAATGGCCGACGTCATTCGACTAATTCTGTTATGAAAATTGATACAGTGAATCGTTAAAATGTCTTCGAAATTAAATTTGAAACAAATATTTTTACAGGAGGGTCGTCGCGAATATTTAGCTGTGTATTTGAAGTGTTTAATTGAAAATTTGCAAGAATTTAAATATTAGATATTTTGAAAGGTAGCAAAACAATAAGGATTCAGCCTATAAGAATCCTTCAGCTGGGAATCAGCCTCTTTCTATATGTAGGAAAAGGATCGAAGCTTAATTCACTATGCTGCTCTACTGTTGGTTTGGCGGATATGTTCCCTGCTATGGGTAATTGAGAAACAATCGCTATCAGGTATTTATGATAACAACCAAGACCAACGGCTTAACGTGCTATCCGAGGCTCAATGGGGAGACCAACAAATACAGACATCCAAACAGGAAAATTTTTTTATTAAATGCCATCTAACACAATTTTTTTGTTTTCTAAATAGTCACATAATTGTCATTATCAGTGGCCATTCGGTCTTTATACATTTTGTTCATAAAAATATTTTCCGAAAATTAAAGACTAGTATCGAATCAGAGTATAAGGTTAAAGTTTTTTTTTTCTGGATACCCTTGAACTAAATGTACGGTGTCCTTATCTTTAGTGCAAGGCAAACTGAATCAAGTTTACAAAGGATCATTCAAGAGCACTTGTCAATGTCGCAGTTAAAATTTCCAAGTCATATTTTACTTCATACATTTATTGAAGTGAAACTTCAATAGGCGCATGAGGGTAACATTTTTACGAATGAAACGTCAGAAAGATGTGCAACGTTTTGGTGTGTAGTGTTTTTAATTATGATACCGTATACTTCGTCCGGTACAGGCGTCACCCGCCTTGTGTCCCGCTTCACCATAGTTTTCAATTAGTTTTTAATTATTATTTTTTCTCTTCAATTAGCCAAAGAAGTTTTACTTCAGACACGTGTACTTTGTACGCACACACGTTGTACATGTTTTTTTTTGGGGGTAAGTTCGACTTCTCTCAACCGTTCTCGGCAGTTTTCGTTCCTCATCAATTTGACGATTCCAAAAAATACTCCATCTTTTGGAAAATGTTGACATTTACAACATTTCTCACATATTATACAAACAAATATAGGTTTAGTTTAGTAGTTTTATAGTAGTAGTAGCAGAAACATAGTATTAAGCTATTTAAGAGACCCCTTCTCTTGGGTGGAGAAAGAGGCCTACACCCATCAGTGGGATACTAGTCTGACAGAGTAAGAGTAGTCTTAAAAAATATAAATACTTAAATCTTAGTTGGTGTAGTATTCTTTAGAGGTGTCGAAACGACAAACTTACATTCTATACATATATTGATACTGCTCAATCATACTATTAGTTCTTTTTTCACTTATCTATATCCATAGTCTGTACTCTATAGCGTAATAGGAATAGGATACAAAAATAGACTTTAAAAGGCAAAAAATAAGATTAAATAATAAAAATAACATCTGCTCTGGTGTAGTGGTGCAAGTTGTCGCCTAAAACACCGACGGTTTGCGGGTTCAAATCCCGCTCGAGGTGGATATTTGTATTTGTACAAATATTCCTTTCCAGTTTGGTTGTCTGTCCTTGTGGGTCTCCCTACCGTGCCTCGAGAGCATGTTAAGCCATCAGTCCCGGTTGTTATCATAAAATACCTGATAGTGATTATTACTTATTGTAGGGTCATATCCGCCAACCCGCAGTGAAGCGGCGTGGTGGAATAAGCTCCGATCATTCTCCTACGCGGAGAAAGAGGCCCAGCAGTGGGATGATAGATAGCTGAATGCAATAAAAATAAAATCTAAGTAAAATCTTTAAGTTGCGAGTGAATAGGTTACTTCTAGGTAAGCGTGCTCCATCCTAGACTGCATTCTCACGTAACATCAGGTTAAATAGTAAAAAGCAAGCCTATCATTGTATTTTTTTAAAAAGTACATTTCTAAAGTTTTGAATGGCCAGTAAAATTTTAAATATATTTCAAACGAATTATTTTTTGTAGTTACTTAAAAAGAAAAAATCTATTGTTTGAAATGTAAATAAAAAAACAAAAAACAAAATATATTTATTTGAACTTCATATTTTAATCAAAATAGATGTGAAAGCGCAATTTTCGAATACTAGGTTTATTCAAATACCAAGTGCATCAGCGAAGTTTAATTTAGTCCAAGCGCAATACCCAACGAAGTTGTGTTTAGTCAAGTTGTATTAGTTCGTCATGTTTATTCTGAATGTTAAGGTGAATATCAAGTAACTTTCTTTTGTATGAATATTATTATTCTGAGTTTAAAAATTCATGACGTCGAAATTTTTCGCGGAAAAATGTACATCGAAATTGATTCTGTAATATTATCTGTAAAATCTGAAATATTACGATATTTTATTTTAGAAAAACATAAATTCAAATTTGAAATAAATTTTTTCATGTAACTCTCTCGCAGTTTCAATCACGACTTTTTTTTTAATACGAGAGATGCTAGTAATATTCTAAAGTTACTTTGTTTATTTGAACCTGTAGAATCGTTGAAGTGATAAGCAACCTAATGCTTGTGTTATAGGTAACAGCCGGCTGATATAACAAAGATATAACTAGCTAAGCGGCTGATATACTTTTTTATAAATATAAATGGAAAAATAATACATACATAAATCTAGACATATAAATAAAATTGGAGTGTCTATTTTTAATATTAAAATAACCGCTTTTTACGAAATGCATATGGGTGTATACACGGTACATATATCAAAATAACATTTTGTCTGTCTGTAAATAAAAAATCCATCATCCTTATTTATATAAGGAGAAGCAGAAATGAAATTTCGTACTATCAGACTTTCGAGAACCATATTTGGATATGGCTGGTTCCCCTAATATTTCAAAGCCTAATTGTGTTTATAATTCATCAAGTCCTCAACTTTGAATTGAAAAAAAATCCTGAGTAAAGAATCATTATTCTAAAAAATGTAGTGTCATTATACGGTAGTTTATGTTCAACCTTTTCATAGATGAAACTTATACACAACAGAAATACGGCTGTTAACACACATTACAGTACATTTTAACTATTACTAAAACTTTTAACTAATATTGCTTGAAATGTTATATAATTTCTTATCGTGTTACGCTTTAAGTCACATTGGGTTAGTTTGACGTATCAGAGTAATATTAATTCTTCTCCTCCATAAGAGAAGAGTGTACCTATATTCTGTTATAGAAGAATATAGCACAGCGTAGTGTGCGTACACACATTCATAGCTTAAACGAAATTCTAATACAATATAATACGCACTTTAGTGAAAACAAAACAAATCAAATATAAATATAGAAGTCTATTAAATATAAAATCATAACAACCATTACAACGGACGCCTGAACAAACATAATTCAGTAACTAAACTTTACTTCATTAAGGCAACGACTTTAAACAGCCTTAAATCATCAGAGGCTTGCCTTTAATTTATACTCGGCATTTTATAGCGATTGTTAGAGCTTTGTTTATGGTCTAATATACAAGTGAAAACCAAAATTTATTTTTAATTTTATTATACAAAGACGAATAAATAATGATAACTTTTTTTTGTTTATCAAATCTTGTAGATAAGATTTTTAAATTCGTTGAATATTTTCAATTTATAAAATTCCTACTTATCTTATATATAAAATTCCTGCTAATCTTATATATAAAATTCTCGTGTCACAATGTTAGTTAAAATACTCCTCCGAAACACCTGATTTTTATGAAATTTTGTGTTCATATCGGGTAGGTCTGAGAATCGGCCAAGATCTGTTTTTCATACCTATGTGAACTATAATACCAATAAGGACGAAAAATACGTTTCTTTTATTTAATTAGTATAACTAGTGCTCGCCCAGAGGTTGAAATTCGACCGTAATTAAAAATCGAAATTAAAGGAAAAAAAAATATGAAAATAAAAAACCTTTTTAAAAAAAATTCAATTTGACTACAAACTGACAATCAACAAAAGCGTATTATATGCGTATGTGTGTCAAATACGTGGTAGTGTGTTTAATGTTTTTTTTTTATTGATTTCATATATGTTTATGCATAATTTTAAAAAATATTAGCACCCTGCACTCCTTTCTATATAAACTATAACTGTACGAAATTTCATACTCCTCCGTCCTCGTAATATTCGTAAAAAAGGGTATAAAGTTTTTGCTTCATGTATTAACAATCGTATAAAGTACAAGAAGTAAATTCAATAGAATAAACAAAGCTAGCAGTATAATTAGAATTGACGAATGGTAATAGTTTTTTTTTTTTTCTTTGTCAATTAAAAAAGTTACAAGCCTTAGAGCCGTCCTTTACAAATTCGCCAAACTATTAACACATTTTCATAGCGACAGAGGTATTTATCAAATACCTATTAACCTAAAAAGTCTATAATAATATAAACCTAGTTTATGCGAATACAATGCCACAGATAGCGTACTAATATTAAATATAACTTTTATATTTCAGGTTTTATTATATTCCAGTGAACATATTCTTGTGAAGTTATTTGGAGTTGCAAAACAATTTAGTTTATTTTCTCTTTATATAAATAATTGGTTATTCAAATAAGTTGAATCCTTAAATCCATAGGCTTACTGTTTTTATTTGCAAACGTTTAATAGGTAACAAATAATTTTCATATTATTTACTGACGAATTTCACTCATAATAATAAAACAACTTTTTCGGAGGAGTCCTCCTGCCGTGACCATGGTTGATGTACAGTATTCGAAACGTCGGGCATCTAAAAAACTTACTAAACCACGATAAAATCAGAAAAAGTTGCTCCATTAAAACTTCTCTACGCACACTTGACTTGGGGAGTAAGGTGGTGAACGCGTGACGAGAGCGTTACGAAAAGTCTGATTGAACGACGTTGACGGGATGTGAGAGGGAGATAAAGTATAAAGTTATCGAAGATTGAAGGAGAGAGAGTTACGTTTTGTTAATTTTGTTTCAGTCGTATGATTTAAGGCACACACGTTTTTTTATTATTATTTAGTGATCCCACATCTACAGGCTCTTCGTTTTTCGTATCTTTCTTTTACATCATTTAATTTTTAGCTTAGGCATATGCAATTTCAGCTGTTGTTAGTCTGCCTAGAAAAGCCAGAACATGGCCCGATACTGACACTTTTTTCTTTACACACATTACATATCTTTCATTCTAAACCTGATTTTCAAATTTAATAGCTAGCATTCATATGTACGCCTATGTGAATAATATTAATGTTTATCGAATTACATATTATTGAATTACATATTTATTAACTGTATAATTATTGCTATCAAATTATAAATTTCAAAACAATGCAACTTCAAATTACCAATTAACGAAATTAAATATTACATATAAGCTTTATATACCATAAGTTGTATATTTTCCCACTAGTTTAGTGCATTAAGTGTATTTGATATTAAGGAAGCATTTAACAAGCGATCAATTGATGCCATATTTAAAACGGTTTTAGAGCAATCAGTCACACGGCGACAGTAAGATTATCCCAAATTGCTTTATTCTAAACTAATAGAGCGATATATTAGGTTTATTTTACCTAGTCCAATACTCAATAATGTCTCTATAAACATAATATAATTTAGCTGTTAGTTTACAATCAACGATTGCTGTGGCAATGAATTTTGAACTTTTTAATTTTATTGATTGCAAAATATTTTTAATAAAATTTTGAGTCAATTTCTGCACTTTAATTTTAAAATATTAGTATCTAAGTTAGTATCCTACTTTAGTATCGTTTCATCATCATCATCATCATCAGTTTAGCCTAATACAGTCCACTGCTGGCTATGTCCAGCCTCCCCAAGTTCGCACCAAAAAATGGAATGAGCTCATGTGTTTTGCCCATAACCACCACGCTGGGCAGTCGGGTTGGTGACCACGGGGCTGGCTTTGTCGCACCGAAGACGCTGCTGCCCATCTTCGGCCCGTGTATTTCAAAGCCAGCAGTATATAGTAGTATCGTTAATTCGTAGGTAATAAGAATATTTTAGTTGTTAAAAAATATATTGAATTAGTTACACTCAATACATTTTCACCACAATCTGTAAATATATTTAAAACAAAACAAAAACTGACTTCAATTACATCAACAAGTAATACAACGTAAGTAGGAAAAAAATAGTCAAGTAAAAACGCGTTATTAAAGATAACTCAAAAATAACTTATCTCGATCTAAATGAGATTTTTATCGTAATTTACATGATAAGGCACCAGCTTTCGTTTAAAAATAGAATAATCAAAATCGATACACGCAGTAAAGTTCCCAGGTTGACTGAATTTTTATGTGTGTCATAACTTTTTATTGTGTTTACCGATTTCGATGATTCCGTTTTTTAATCACAAGCTGGTGCTTTTCATGTAGTCTATTCATGTTGTATACTGGTCGATCTCAATTTAATTCGGTTTGTTTCATTTACGAGCAAGCACAATTATTATTATTATTTATATAACTAGGTCGGCAAACAAGCGTATGGCTCACCAAATGGTAAGAAATTACCGTAGCTTATAGACACTTGCAACATCAGAAGCATGGCAAGCGCGTTGCCGACCTCATCCCCAATCCCCTCTCGTATTATTAGAGCAAGTGCTCTTGCAATATCATGATATAGTAGTCAGTGGCGACACTGCGACTTGATTCATGAGAGTGTTTTTTCATTGAGAGATAATGACCACAACATTTTATCGTTAATTTACTGGGCTATTCCAATGTTACTAAGTGATAAAAGCCTTTCCAATACATATTTTTTGTTAATATGACCATATTTTATAGAAATACTGCTTCCAATTTTGTCATTGCTCGGACTAGTCTTCTTTGCTTAAAAAATATATATACAAACACTTATGGCTTGGTATGTATGTATGTTTTCTTATTAACTTTCTTTTACTTCGGTGAAATGGCGTACTTAACGCAGATGCGTCGTAGATATTCTCAAATATTACAAACGTTACAGACACTGACATATAATTAAATATAATCTACACACACTTCACTTCAGCTTATCGCAGTCTACTGCTGGACAAAGACCTCCACAAGTTCGTTCCGAAAATGGCGCGAACTTATATCTTTTGCCCATAGTCACCACGCTGGGCAGGCGGGTTGGTGACCGTAGAGCTGGCTTTGTCGCACCGAAGACGCTGCTACCCGTCTTCGAACTGTGTATTTCAAAGTACACTGTAACAGAATTGTGGAACCACGCCCAAATACAATTAAGGCACCGCTCTCATACACGGTTAAGAGGCCTCTCAGGACATAGTCAGATCAGCATTCTGGTTCACATTTAACGAGCTGCGATAGACTTGATTAAATAGCTATTTTGGAACACTTATAAGGATGATAGCACTTGTTATTGAGATAGGGAACAGAAGGATATATCTTGCTTAAAATCTGGAGTAGCTCATCTGAGAAAGAGCCTCAAGCTCGCAGAAGATCACTGCCAAATAACACTGCTATTAATTAAAGTTGGATTATAAATAATACCGCTATCAAGCAGAGTTGTATTTCTGTGGTGAGTAAGGTGACCAGAGATCCAGGAGGCATTGAAGGTAGGGTTGGCAACGTCGTTGCGATGCTTGTGGTGTTGCAGGTGTCTATAAAATGCGGTAATTGCTTACCATCGCGTGAGTCGTGCGCTTGTTTGCCGGCCTTGTGATATAAAAAAAGCACACAACATTAGATAATTATATTTAATCATCATATACTTTCACGCGAATTCATTTCTCCTAAATTTCCACATTTTCCAAATGTTAAATAAATACGCCCGAATTTTCTTCTTCAGAACAGGGAATCTTAGACGAATAAAAATTTATCTCACCCCAGTAATTCAAGATTGAGTGATAAAAAAAACATCAGAAATACGAAATTTGATGTCTCACTTTGTTTGATATTCACGGAATTATTTTTGATTGGAACCGTCTCTGCTCATGAATGCGTAACGAACTACTTACCGAAACAAAACCTAACTTGACAAGCATCGGATGAAATTACATTTCGAAGTTAACTTCTGACCCTTCGCGATAAAATATCAAAATCAAAGTGTCAGTCAACAGTCGCCGTCTTTATATAAATGAATAAATTCATTTTTCTTTTCTGGATGACCTTGAACACGATTAGACTCTGATCCGGAAATATAACGTATACCAACAATATAAATACAAGCGTTCGAAAAGGATTTGTATATATCTTAAAGCATTCATAAAAGAGAAAACGTGCAATCGTACAATTCTGTAACTACATTAACAATGTCTTTAATGATCTTTTAAAAGGACAAATTTTATTTAATACTAACCACCACATTATAGTAACATCTAAATATCGTGTTAAGTTTTTGAATTTACAAAGGGAAGTAAGCACTAGAAGATGTGATGAAAATTTATTTTCATTCTGTATCAAAAATACGACACCATACAAGCTCAAAAACAAAATTATTTCTGGCTAGACCGTATTGTTTGTATCGTTATCCTGACATTTCAAAGGGCTAATCATACTGCACCTATTGATAGGCATTTGACATCTATACTACGCTTTAAAAAAAATAAGAAAATCAACTTTTGAAAAAATATTTTGACAACCCTTCTCATACAGGACGTGAAGACTTAGTTAAGGTCAGAAATTTTTCAGAGACCTGATAAATGCGGGATCATTAATCTCCAGACTTATCCAGATCGTGAGGATGCTTCACACTTCTAACGATTCCCCAGCGACTAGCGTATTATAACATAAATTATTACAACATATTAATTGCAATAAATACGTGTATGATGCTTTATTGGAGACTCTTCAGGATGTTTTTAGTGAGATGCAAGTACTGACAATTTTACTATAGTGTTTGTATAACGATATTGGGGGTATCCACAAAAATTCTAACGTCGTAGCGGATTCGTAGCGGAATCTAAGAATCTCATTTGAATCACTACTTTTGCATTTTCATAATATATACAATATTCTACTGACCAATCAAAAGTAGGTACTTTCAAAATCTATTTGGAAAAACTTTATTTTTGTTCTCATTTTTAATCGAAAAAGTAGGAGGTTCTCAATTCGACTGTTTTTTGAACTGTTTTTAACTTTTGACTAGGTGGACTGATTTCGATGATTTTTTTTTAAATCGAAAAATGGTTTTTGCATGTTTATAGCATTTATATTTAATTGAGATTCAACAACTATTTTTTGAGTTACTTCTAATAATTCGTATTTACTTAAAAAAATTTTTGTCGAGCTACGTAGTACCTGATAACTATTTACTGGGTGAACTGATTTTGATAAGTCTTTTTTTAATGAAAAACTGGTGCTTGTCGTGTGGTCCATTTAAATTTGATTGAGGTCTGACAAGTACTTTTTGAGTTGTCTCTAATTATGCGTATTTATTTGACTATTTTTTTATTTTATTTATCTAAGTTGCTATATTTTTTACTAGCCCGTTGGCACAATTTGTAGTGCCTTGCTTTCTGCTCCGAGGGTTGTGAGTTCGATTCCCACCCGGAGTCTGGGTGTAATATAAATATTTATTTATATATTTATATATGTATTATTTATAAGTATGTATATCGAAAAAAAAATATATGTGGCTATACCAGTCGACTGTTACCTATAACTCAAGCATTAAGTTGCTTACTTTATAGGAACAGACGACCATGTGTGTATTGTGTAGATATAAAAAAAATATATTAGTCGATGTTATTGAAGTCGGTTTTTTTTTTCGTTTGCGAGCAAATTCAACCATGTTATTTAAAAATAGTTGTATTAAACGTAGTAATATTTTTTCATAAAAACACAAAACCGAAAAATAAGTAACAGTAAAAACTTTAATAAGTAAACGAGGGATATATTGTGACGGACGGGTGGAAATTTTTCTATTTTAATTTAGTTTGAATTTTTTTATAGCGTTTTAAATTCGAAGTAAGGCACAGGATAAAAGGTTGCAGTTCAATTAACTCGTAAATAGGATCCGTCTTAGGCAGCTCTAACAGTTCGGATGGATAATTTACTGCCATATTTAAAATGTTTTCTCGTTGATGTTTCTGTTAAACTGCTCTCTTTGAATCTTATCATGAACACTGACAGTGGTATATTTTGAGACGTGATTTCTATTTATATCAGAAAATTTCTTTATGCTTCAAACGCACCATTTTTTTTTTGTTATTTTTAATGGTAAAATATTTTACTTCGCATTTAGTCTATTAATTATTAATAATAGCTAATTCTAAAATTAGAATATCTCCTTAAAGTACTACTTAAAAAAAACAAATGTGGAGTTCATTGATATTCTCGCTATAATTTATACCAAATCTTCCCGGCAAACTTCGTACCGCCATCTTTTGTGAATGTATACTTTTTTAAATGTTCCTCTATAAAAATATTATCCTGAAAATAACGAATGCAGAAATATAAATATCCAATTATATACTATCCATAGATTTCCTTATAATTTATTCAATATTCATATTTCGCTTCAGCCTGTAATATCACACTACTGGGCAGATGAATTTTGAGAATCATCGATTAAAATAATTCAACTTATTTAATAATACTCTTAAGTATGAACACAACTGAAGGAGACAAATTCCTAAGAAATATCAAAAGTGTTGAACATTTTTTTTTAAACTTATCTTTTACGAGTATGAGATCAATGTAAGGCACATTCGCCTTTTCCCACCACCAGTAGCTATACTCAAAGTACGTCACTACTTATATTTAATTCTTTCGATAGAAACGTTTAATGACAGTATAAAGTTAAGAGTGGTCTTCAAAAATTTACCTATGGATATATCCATTCAAACTTGTAAATTTGCTTTATTTTTATTTATTGTTCAAGAATATAAAATGTTTCAGAAACAACAGAAAATTACTTAAAACTCAAATTAAAAGGAAGACTCATACTGTTTCAAATTTACAAGACATAACATAAACAATAAAGACTCTTCGATTACTAATAGAAAAGCTATCGTCTAGACAAAACTTAGCCAATGACTAATAAAATTGAACTTTTCAATAGTTTTATTCTACAATACACTTTTCACGTCGTTTACGACCTCTTTTGTATGCAATAGAATTTTATATAAAATATAAATAGCCATGTTTCGAAGTGTATTCTCTTGTGCTGTAGATATTGTTGGTATTCGATGAAAGATTGAATGTGGCCATGTAGGAAAATTATTTTTTATATTTCATACTATGTAAAATATTTCGATTCTAATACAATACTTCTCTTTCTTTTCTTTGGCTTTCATCTTTGGACAATGCCCAATAACAAGAATCAAAGATAAATCCTTCAGATTACACCCAGTTCGTGTGTTAGAAATCTCATAAATTTTTCACTTACTTTTCTAATAGGTGTCATTGTTTACATTTTAATTAACTGAACTTTTCCATTGAACTTTCATTTAAGAAAAATATCAGAAAACATCGCTTATCTAGTAGACTCTAGTATCAAAGACAGCTATAACGAGAACGTTGACAGTCTACACCGGATGCGTTGGATGCTATACACATACGTTTCAAGCATCGGAAGAGTCGTTATGCTGCACGGCTGCAAATGTTCGCAGTACCTCTCAAAATGCTGTAGATTTGACAGATAATAGCACCCCCATTCGGAACTTTTATGTATTTGAATTTGATACATATTAAAAAACTATATTGATATAATTTGGTTTGCTGGCAAACGAAAAAAACCGACTTCAATTACATCGACAAGTAATACAACGTAGGTAGACGAAAAAATAGTCAAGTAAATACGCATTATTAAAGATTACCCAAAAAATTGTAATGAGATCTCGATGAAATTAAAATGTGACCACATGATAAACATCGGCTTTCGCTTAAATTAAAAATCATCAAAATCGGTACACCCAGTAAAAAGTTATGCGGATTCTCTCAAATCCCATCATCAGATCCTGGTTTCCTTATCAAGGTACCACACCAGGGATATCTCTTTTTCAACAAAAAAAGGATTATCAAAATCGGTTCATAAACGACGAAGTTATCCCTGAACATACATAAAAAAAATAAAAATATATACGGTCGTATTGAGTAACGTCCCTCTTTTTTGAAGTCGATTAAAAATAAAGTAATTATTAAACGTGAAGTCGTGCAGATTACCAGTTCAACGAAGACGAATATTTTTATTAAAATGACGTGGAATGTAAAATCAATTCTAGCCAAAAAGTTCTCCTAGCGAACGGATTATCTACGATAATTTTTACTTATTATATATGAAAATGCTTACATGTTTGTATTTGATTATTATTGATTACTTATAAAATTTTCTTTTACTACGCCCTACATATTTTATGTATATTTTAGTTACATGATCAAAAGATTTGTTTGTCGTGTATTTCCATTTGAGTGAGATCTGAAAATTACTTTTTGAGTTATACATAATGATGTTTGCTATACTTGTCGGTGTAAGAAGTTAGTTCTTGGAATGAAGTTCCTTATGGGTTGCGGAGTGGTGCTCTAGTGGCTAAAAACGTCCGTAACGTTAAAAAAAGCGTAAGATTTTTATGTTTTTCTATGTATGATGGCTATACAGTGTCTAATGTATAATCTACGTGATGATTGTTATTATTATTGCAGTTTGCTTTATTATTATTATATAATTCGATATTTACTATATATTTTTATAAATCATAAATAAAATAAAGGTGTTAAGATAATTTTATAAATTACTTATTTTGATTCATCATTATCATCATCTTTACAGCCTATACAGTCCCCTGCTGGACATAGGCCTCCACAAGTTTACGCCAAAAATAACGTGAACTCATGTGTTTTGCCCATAGTCACCACGCTGGGCAGGCGGGTTGATGATTGCAGGGCTGGCTTTGTCGCACCGAAGACGCTGCTGCCCGTCTTCGGCCTGTGTATTTCAAAGACAGCGGTTGGATGGTTATCCCGCCACCGGTCGGCTTTTTTATTTCCAAGGTGGTGGCGGAACTGTGTTATCCCTTAGTCGCCTCTTACGACACCAACGGGAAGAGAGGGGGTGGCTATATTCTTTAGTACCGTAGCCACACAGTACTTTTTATATTTTGATTATTATCGATTATATATATTATTATATACGAACATATTATTTATTTAAGTGCTATAAAATTTGTTCTTTAAAGTATATTATTTGGTTAATATAATAATAATTAACACCCAACGAAGTGGGCACGGCTCGGCTAGTACTTTATAATAGGGAACTTCGTTCCTATCTTGTGTCCCACGACACCACGAAGTTTTTTTTGTCTAAGATCAAACGCAATTATTGTATATGCTATACAGATGCTTGTTGTGGTTTGGGCGTTTCTGCTTATGTAATACACTTTTTTGGACCTATGAAATAGTAGTTGATTGTAAGGCGTGTATTAATTTAATATTTAGATTGTGACAATAGTTTTGTCACCTTAACGCTGGCAGTCAAGAGTTTGAGTGAAGTTTGATCCCGCTCGGTTCAGATATTTGCATGATATACAAATATTTTTACCAGTTTTAAGTTCGTATGTTCTAGCCACCGTATCTGGGAGCAGTCTGTGTCCGGGTTAGTATCCCGTGTACAGCAGTAAGACCAAAAAGATGTAATGTAAAATTATAAAGGAGATCTAAAAAGAAAGATTAACTTACAGAAGACAATTTTAATTTTAAAATACTTGTTAAACTAAAATTAACGTTATTTTTTAAAAAGTTATTTTCTAAAACTTATTCAGATAATATTAGTTATTTAACCTTGAAAATTTGATGGAGATTAAGATTGTCATTTTAAATGTCTTGTTAAGTGAAGTGAATAATTAAATAATCTTACAAGATATTACAGTCGGGCTTTCGGCCAGTCACAGACTTAGCGATTCATCTTCGATAACTTGATGATTTATAAGAAGTAACAATATTTCAATTATCTATTTGCTTTAAAATTTAAGCCTCTCTCAGAGTTCGAAAAAATAATGTTAAGTTTAAAGTATAAATAATTGAGTTTGCTTGCAAAGAAAAAAAAACCGATTTTAATAACATCCACAAGTATAGTCATTGGCCTTAGTCCGTCTATTGCAGACGATTTAGACAGTGTCAGACAGACACTGTGTCGACTAGGACACTCTTCAAGAAAACACAGAGTTGCCTAAGCTCTGCGCCACCTTTTCGATCTCACTGGCTAGGCCCACAGGAACGACGAATCGATACATGTAGAGCCATTTTAGCTGCAGGAGACTTTCGCATTTTACAGCTGTGCCACGAATGCTTGACGGATACCGCATTCCGGGATTCAAATGAAGTTTTCCTTCTCCAGGACCCTGATGATTTTGAATCAGGGTCACTTCGAGAAGAAAAATGGTGGTGCTATTCTACTCGGCCGACACCACACGGCATGCCAAGACAACACGGCATCACAAGTGTGGTACTACGAAAATAATCGATAAAATAGTTAATTAACTACGCATCATTAGTGATAACTAGGAATCTCATAAGCAATCATGATAAGAGAAATAAATGTAAGAGTTACATACAAGTTATAAGTCTGCATGAATATCTTGTTGTGTTTGTTATATACAACAATGTTTTATTATCTATACAAATGAATAAAATTGCAATGTCTGTTGGTAATTATATATAAAAATTATGTTACCTTGGCTATTTGTATACGTTTGGACTCACTGTACTTATTCTACATCTTGTTGTTAGTCTGTGATGCTTAATGTGATGGGTCATGTATCTTTTATGTTACTATCCTTTATGTGGCTATCCTATTAACTTTAATTTTGTTTGTTTTTCAAGTCATTTTAATATCGGCTCTTGATATTGCCCTTTTGTAACAGTACTAAGATGTATAGATAAGAAAACCTATTACTGGCCTTATTATTGTTAATATTATGTTAAATGTTTTATATATACGAATTGTAACGCTGTTGGTTTTCGAATAAAAAAAATAAAAATAACGCAAATATTTCTCGTCAGGTTTCGATTAAATTTAAATGGGAATAGAATAATAAATTTATATAAAAAAATTATATTAAACATTAACGTGCTGCATTCTCCAAAATGTTTTTAAAATATATTAAGTTATACATATTTTAAATTAGTCAACGTCTCAAAATAAATCGCTTGTATGATATTTGTTCAATCGCGTGGGTGAACTCATAATTTTTCCTTATTAAAAAACCGGTACAGGGAATAAGAAAACTGGATGTGAATGAAAGTTATAATAGGTTGTAGCCCCAGTGAGGAACTAACTCAGCCTCACAGAAGATCATTTTTTTTCTTATCGCGGGGGAACTCATTTATGGGTGATATCCAGGATGCCCGGGTAGGCATTCCTAGACCGTATGTCGGCTTCAGCACTTGGGGGTGCACTACCGACCAAAACCCCTGCGGGAGCCTTCAGCCGCTTTAATTGGAGGGTCCCGGATCGGCAGGCAACAGGATCCCTCCAGCGACAGGCTGGCCTCGGCGAAAAGGCCAGACTTCTCCTCCATGGGGACTGTCCGGCTCACCTCTGAACACTCCCGACGACGTCGTGTCTAGCAGGACCGGGTTCCCATCCCGGCCCGACACGGGCACAGGGGCGTTACTGGAAGCGCATTAAGTAGCGTCTCCTACGCACCCCTGTTTGTCGCCTGCGGACGGAGGCCTCGTCGGCGGCCCTCTCTCTCATCCGCTCGTCGTTCTCCTTCTGTGACATTACTGTCTCGCAGAAGGAGACCATCGCCTTCCAGGACTCGTCATCGCCGGGAATCGCGGTGATAACGCTCGGCAGTGACAAGTCCCCTCCGAGAACTGTCGTCAGATCGCGACGCAGCGCCGCCCATCTCGGGCACACCTCGAGGGTGTGCTGGGCAGAGTCCACCGCCGCGCCACAATTGTGACATCCAGTCGTCGGCTCCCTTTAGGCCATCCGACACAAGTATTCACCAAAGCAGCCGTGCCCGGTGAGAACTTGCGTCAGACGGAAGGTGAGGGGCTTGCGCTTACGGCGCATCACCGCTCAAGGACCGGGCGCAAGGCAGCCGTTACGCGTGTGCTATACAGCTGCTCCGCCAGGTCCTCCCCCCACCTCCACATTAGCGCTTCTTGCCCCATCCGGTGTACCCGTAGGATCCCACCCAACGTGGGGTTCTCACCGAGAGCCCTCCTACCCGAGACGTATGAGTAGGTCTCGGCAAGAACCTCCGCCACGAGCTCCCACAGAAGGTCGCCGGCTAGAGCAGTAGCTGTAGCCCACGATACCGTACGGTACCCCCGAAACACCCTCACCGCGATGATCCAGCCTCACAGAAGATCACTGCTAAACAATACTTATTACTAATATTATTTTAAAAACGGCATATTCTCGTTAACAAGTCGAAGTATCCAGCTCCGCAAAATTAAAATAAAAAAAAACATGGTAAATATCCCGTTTTAAATAATTTTAGTAATTAAATAACCGTGATAATTTTAAATCTTTTAAACAACACTCCTCTCCAGTAGTATTGTGTGAGTGTGATGGCCAGAGCTCCTGGCGAGGGTTGGAGTAAGGATCGGCAACGTGCTTGCGATACTTCTGGTTTTGCAGAGTATCGGAGGCTACTGTGTTACGCTTCAGCCTGTAATATCCCAATACTAGGTATAGGCCTCTTTCCCCATGGAGGAGAAGGATCAGAGCTTAATCCACCACGCTGCTCCAATGGGGGTTGGCGGATATATTCCTACAATGAGTAACGATCGCTATCAGGTGTACATGATAACAACCGGGACCGACGGCTTAAGGTGCTCTCCGAGACACCCAGACCACGGTAAACACCTATATAGCCAATAGAAATGTTTGTCATGTGCGGAAATCGAACCCGCAACCGCCAGCAAAACAGGTACAATCCATGGCTGTAACCGTTGTGCCAACGCGGCGTACTGTGTTACTTGTTTGCCAAACAGGACGATTTATGAAAGGAACCTCGAACACACCGAGTAATTTTCTTCGTGTATTCTCCATTCTACGTGACATTGGCGAGATTTGTGAACAATAATATAATTTCAATATAATTCGAAATCCAAAATGAGAGTATTAATTAGTTTTTTACAAACTCATATAGTTATCTTTTAAATTCAAGTTTTTTTAATGGAATCTTTATCCTCAATATACATACGCATCGTCATAGTATACATATTTCTTTTCAAATAAATTATCTATTTGTTTTCTAAAAATATTGTTTGACAGTAACATATTCGAAGTTAGACAAAACTGCAGAGTTATAAATAAAAAAAAAAAATACACAAGTTTCGCAAAATAGTATCCCGACACAAAAAAGAATGACTACTTTAGAACCAAAATTGAGAACACAAACCAAAAGCCTAAAACCTCTATATCCATGTTCTGACAGCGGTGTCATTTTTCAACGACTCTTCGAGCTCTCGTCTGCGCTCAAAGCGAGTTGTGACCACTCATTTACATTGCCCATTCTGAACGCTTGATTAAACTGCTTTGGGATTTCATTTGAACTCATAACCAACTGTAGTTCCTAGCGTATTTTCAAGGATCTAGTTCTGAATTTATGCTGAGTTTTATAGTTTAAAGTTTCGCTTATAATATTTAATAGCATAAATACATATCCTCACGAGTTACAGTTTATAATTTAAAAAGAAGTCTTATAAAAATATTAATTATGTGACTAGCTACTTAGCCTGTTGGTACAGTTAGCAGTCCACTAAGGAGTTCGATTCCCGCTTCAAATCCTAATGTACAATATGTGTATATTTATTAAAAATGTTAATTTATCAGGCGTCTGTTAGCCATTAAGTTCATTTGTTAGCAGATTAGCTAAAATTAACATACGCTAAAGTTACCAGTATACCGTTGAAGTATTTAGTACAATAAAGCATTTATACGTTCAGTATTGCCACTTCGCTTATTAATCATTAATAACTATTATTATTATCTACCCTTTTTACAACATAATTGTGTTTGCTGGCAAACGAAAAAAAAACTGACTTCAATTACATCGACAAGTAATACAACGTAGGTAGACGAAAAACTTGTCAAATAAATACGCATTATCAAAGATTACTCCAAAAGTTGTAATCAAATCTCGATGTAATTTAAATGTGACCACACTATAAACATCGGCTTTCGATTAAATTAAAAATCATTAAAATCGGTACATCCAGTAAAAAGTTATGCGGATTTTCTAGGGTTTCCCTAGATTTCTCTGGGATCCCATTATCAGATCCTGGTTTCTTTATCTATGGTACACTAGAGATAACACCCTTCTAACAAAAAAATAATTATCAAAATCGGTTTATAAACGACGGAGTTATCCCAGAACATACATTAAATATATATATATATATATATATATATATATACATATATATATATATATAATTATATTTTTTTATATTCGCAAAAAAGTTAGCAATTCGAAAAAATTGGTCTATTAGAATGACTAAATAATAGTGACTAAAATAAATTAATTAAATTATAATTAATTAAATCGTAATAATTATTTTTGTGACGAATAAAAATAACTTTTCGTCTCAGGTTATAACTAAGGGCGTGTAGAAATTGGAAATAATGTAAAGCTAATACTCAGTCCGTGTCAAATTTAATCAAAGGAAACCAAATCGTAAAACTCTCACAATCTTTTGTTGGACTAAATGAGAACGATCTTGTATTAAAATGAAATAAAGCTTTCCTAACCTAAGGGTTTCTTACGAAAATATTTGATATCTTAAGAAAGATTTCAAGAAATAAAATCGTAATGTACTTTAAAGGGTTTCGTAATGAAAAAATAAATAAAGAATATATATAATTATAATGGAAAAGAGGTCTATGGCCATGGTATATTACAGGCTGAATACGAACCATTCGTCTCTTGACTATTTCGTGTCTTCTCTGTCATGTTTTTATGGTCACGTTAGTTCTCTTCTTTTATAATAATAATAATAAATACTCTTTATTGTACACTACAAAGAAATGTTACAAAAAGGGAATACGAAGAAAGATGTACAAGGCTTCTTTTATTTGTAATTTCGTTTTTTTTTTCTTTTTGTTTCAAAGTCTCATTTACTATTACTAAAACAATGTGCTTCCATGTATATTAGTCCTAGTTAAGATATAGTCCTGAATAATATAAAAATAAAATAGGAAGCAAAGAATGCCGTGTATCAACTGGTTACTGTTATAAAATATATCTCAAAAACTCGACTAAATAATGAAAACACCATTGTATGCTAAAGATTTTCGTTAGAACACAATTTGTTCATGGTATAACAATTTCTCTTGGAAGTAACAAAATAATAATTAAGCCACTTTTTAAGATACAATACCTTTACCAGCCAATGGTTCCTTTGAAAATACATCCAACGATTAGTTTAGTAAAAACGGCCCTCTGGCTTAATTTCCTTAAAGGGAACGAAAAGTCCTTAGAACTAACGAATAGATTTGCCGCAGACCATTAATTAACTTCGTCAAGCTTTGACACGTATAAGTGAAACAAATTACCGTTTATTAATGAAGTAAATAAAATATCAATTATAGGTCTCCATTTTGTAACCGTTGAATTTAATTTTAGAACACAGTTTACAGTTTTTATAACAGAATATAATTTTTAGAATACAAACGTTCTCTTTTTGAAGTCAATTAAAAAATTAGCTGACTTTGCAAATTTTGCACTGGAGTATATTTTTTTTCGATTATATGTCCCCTTTTTTTATTTTCTTTTATGAAAACCTTATCTCGAAAATACAGAACACAATAAAAAGAATAATCCAATTATGTGCAGTCGTTTGGAAATTATGCGCTTACATATGTACATTTCGATAATTTATTTTATATACAGATTTTAATTTTTAAAAACCTGATACGGATTAACTCTTATGTATATAAAATATTTGTATGGAACCAATTTTAATATTTGATAATATATACATAATTCTTTACTGTTTCAACTAAAAATAACTTAATCTAGAAGCTATGTAATTTAATAATTATATAACTAAAAATTACAAAATACAATATTGCTAAAATGACAATACAATTCAGCCTATAATAATTCCTCTGCTGGGCATAGGTCTCTTTCTACATGTAGCAGAAGATTGCGACACGGCACGCGTATTACACCACAGCGGTCGTATATCATTGTATTTTAAATAATGTATTTGTAGAATATTTTGCTCAACTTGTTCCGAAACACATTGTTTACTTTGAAACCTCTCAATATTTTCGCCTCTTACACCTCTTCAGCTCTAACCCTGTAATGATCGAGTAATATAAGCAATATTGTCGATAACATTTTTAATTGCTTGTTTTAAAACAGCAATATCGCATATTTTCTTTTCATATATTTAATATTGTTACTATTAATATCAGTACTTATTTTGGTAATTAAGTCAATAATAAGAATCACTCGTCAACAACATACAACATGATAATACGTTGTGTCCATTCAGGTATATTTGTGTGGATCGTCTTACCTGGCAGTTATAGTCAAGCCAGAGAAAAAACTAATATTTCTTTTGTATATTACACCAAAAAGATAATATATATACATATAAATAATGTATCCTTCAGCCTATCAGTAACTTATGTGAGAGATAAGCTTAATCAACGATCGGCGAAACAGGTACCTTACAAAAAATTTGCATTTTTTTTTTTAATTTATCGATAAATCGACGTTTTTGAAATATTTCCATCACTACTACAAAGTTGGTCCGTTAAAGCGTGATACGGCTCGAAGCTTTACAAGAACCCGAGGAATTTCCATTGTTTGAAGTTGTTCGTCCTTGAGCTGGTAACAATGAGTCTGATGACAGTGTATCACAGGTTTTCACGTCACTAGATTAGCGTAAAATTTTTTGCAATTAACAATTTTTTATTATTAAATCTTTAAAACCTTTTTACTCTCCGTACCGTTTATGCGTGAAGTGGCGTGAAGCTACTTAAAACATTGTCAATCAAGGGTTTGATTCTAGTTAGGAATAGATATTTTTATTTGTATAAATGCCACAGAACCTTGGAGAGCACCACAAGCTATGGGTCCAGGTTTTTATCATAGAGACATCTGGAATACATCCGCCAACCCGCAGTGGAGCAGCGTGATGGATTAAGCTCCGATTCTTCTCCAACGTGCAGAAAGAGGGCTATGCCCAGCAGTGGGATATTACAGGCTGAAACGTCTAACTAGGAACAGCAACGACGCTGTGTGATTTTGTAGTTCAATACCGCAGTACAGGTACCATTACAGAATTTTGGTACGTTGCACCAAAGGTATTTGTAGCAGTAAAAGAACAGTGTGATAAATTTGTAATTGTAACTGGTTTTGTGGTAGTAAGTTGTAACCTACAGAACGGCCTTGCCTAGTGTATGCCGCCGTCTAATGTATTAATTGTAATTGTCTTGTTTTCAATAAACATAATTTTTAATTAAGGTCCAACTCTTCACTACAAGGAGAATGAGACACATATGCCTAATAGTGGAACGTGACAGTCTGAATCAATCTTTTTTTTTTAATAATTTCTCTATTGTTTTATGCGATAATATATACACATATAATAAACTGATACAAAATTGTTCATTTCAATTGATTGAAGTTCTCATTTCAATTACATGAAACAATAATAACTGGGGCTACATCTTTATACATGACAAATATTTGTATAAGCTATACAGATATTTGCCTTGGTCTGTGTTTGGTTTCGTGTGTATATGTTTAGACTCCCGACTGGAGATTCGCTCACTCATCGCACTAGAAATCGTTAAGTGTGAGATGTATGTGTTTATTATGATTTTTGTACACACCGGACTTTTGGCGTACAGGTAAATATTACACCAAAAAAGGACTAAGTTACACTAATGTATATAATACTTGACGTAATGTTTTATTTCGTTTAAAATTATAATAAAATCGTATATAAAGATCAATTTTACATACATTATACGTTAATATAAATTAGGAAGTACTCAATTCGACCGCATATATATATTTTTATTTTTTATGTATGTTTTATGTAGGATAACTGCGTCGTTTATGAACAGATTTTGATAATTTTTTTTTTGTTGGAAAGGTGATATCCCAAGTGTAGTACCATGATAAAAAAAAACCAGGATCTGATGATGGAATCCTAGGGAAATCGAGGGAAACCCTCGAAATTCTTAGTGGCGACTAGTGCGTTTCTTAATTTTTTTCGTCTACCTACGTTGTATTACTTGTCGTTGTAATTGAAGTCGTTTTTTTTTTTCATTTGCGAGCAAACACAATCATTTTCTATAAGATAAAGACGATAAGAACATTTAAAATGACAAATTAATCAGACCGCAGTGGATAATTGCTTCGAACTTTTTGCAATTAAAAATTCCTACAAAAGTACCGAGATCGAAGTTCTAGAGGAATTCGGTAAAAACGAATGGAACTTACTGGAACGTGATCTGAGATTGATGAAGTTGAGACTACTAATTTATTAGGTTAACTTCTGACTTTTTATGTCGATTTATTAATTGTTTAAACGACGAAAAGAAAGTCTTGATTCGGGGAGACTTTAATTCGGTTCGTTTTTTGGTTCATATAACTCATTTTTTGTCTTACTTTTAAAGTGGTTTGCAAGTTCTTGTTAATGTAACAAAAGAACTGCTGACTTAGTTCAACAAAACAACAAAATTGCATTAAAAACATTTTTCTAAGTGTACCTATATGATATTTTTTGATTGATTTGATAATTTTTGATTTCACTAATTAATTCAAAAGAGCTTAGCGTAATTTGAGTTCATTTTATGAATTAAGTTCCACTGATGAATGTTCTTGTAAACTTTACGATTTTGGCTTGGTCAAATACTGGCTTAATGAAATTTCTGCGCACTAATCTTGATATTATTTCTCTTACAATATATGTTACAATTAGGCACTACAAAATTTAAAAACAAAAAAATATATATCATCTTTAAATTTTATGCCTTATTTTCTTCAGAGTTCTTGCTACTGGTCTCTTCTATTGTTATATTAACAGGATAACTTTGCATGTCGTGTTTGCTTTAATATGGTTGTACGTTTAGAAATGTAGTCTATGATAAAATTAATATTGTAATGTTTCATAAATGTAACAACTGCTAGCAAACCTTAATAAATAAATAAATAAAAATTAAACTCGCAACAACGTCCTTCACAATCATTGTGTTATAGTAACTATAAATAAATAGAACAGACTTAATAAGATAGATTAACCGACTTCAAAAAAGGAGGATTTTTTCAATACACCAGTGTACCGATTTTGATTATTCTTTTTTAATCGACAAGCATCAGCTTGTCGTTTAGTCCCATTCAAATTTGATCCGACAAGTAATTTTTGCAATATACCTAATAATGCGTATTTAAATTACTATTTTTTCGACTACTAGCGTTGTTACTTGTCAATGTAAATTGAAATCGTTTTTTTTTTTTTTCGTTTAAGAGTAATCACAATCAATTTCATGGCGAATAAAAAGTTTATGAAAGAACTTCCTCATTTTTCAACTCATTTAATAAAAAATAACATTAAAAATGATCGCAGTGAAACATTGTCAACAATCAGATAAAAGGGACAAAAATTCAACATCGATCTAAAAGCCCATTCCCACTCCACGGCTTAACGGCCGACGACCGGCAGACGCCCGTTTATGCCTTCCGGCTCGACTCTAGATAAGGCAGCTTATTTAATATGTTTTCTTTTCAAAAAAAACTCGAATTTTGACCACAAAAGCTGCTATTTAGATAAAGAAGAACGCTTGCATCCTGCTCGCAGTATAAAGGATGTTACAAATAGGTATATCAAGGGTGTAATTTTTTGAAATTTTTGTGGGTAGTTATTAAAAATATATCGTGTAATTTTTTGAAATTTTTGTAGGTACTTATTTAAAAAAATCGTATTAAAAATCACTCTACGATTTAAAAAAAATACTGTAAATATGTGTACAATAAAATTCACAAATGTTTCATATAAAAACTATAACGACAAAAAAATATAAGTATATTTAATTGTACCATCTACAGATAAAACAAATAACATGCCGTCATAAATTTTCTGTATGCACTTAATCTGACAGTTTACTCATCTTCATAAATTAAAGCTTCAATAAATAAAAATGAAACGTAAAAATTGCTTATAATGAAACGATCACAAAAGATATGTTATTGTTTTCGATGTTTAATAAAGTTGTATTCAACGATCTATCATCCTTTTGATCATTTGTTATGTCGTATATTGTATTTGTTGTATAAAATGATATATATATATATATATATATATATATAAAGATAGAGAAGAATCGACATGAAACTCCGCAGTTAAAAGAAGAGACGCTTGCAACACCAGAAGCATCGTAAGCGCGTTGCCGACTCCATCCCCAATTCCCCCCAGGAGCTCTGGTCACCTTACTCACCAACAGACAGAGTATTAAGACTGTGTTTTGTTATAAAAAAGACATTTCTTCTCTGCAGAATCTACATTCCGAATCGGTGGTAGCTTCACTTTAATTAATCAACTATAATTAGCTAATTGAAACAATTTCAAATTTAATTTCTAAATAGACGATTCAAATGTGCTTTTAACGCATACTTCACTAAAGTCATTTTTTTATTTGATTTTATTGTAGTTACATTAACAGATTATACATTATACATCTCAATATGAAGCTAAAGGCTCGAGTATAAAAGCAATATGTTATTTGATTCATGAACCAAATTCACTAAACTTGCTTATGTCACCCAATTTTATTATTTCGAATGATTTGTGAAGTGGGTTTTATTAAGAATCCTCCTATAGATCATATGTCACCGAACGAGGTGTTGTAATATTATACGAGTTATCCTAATTTTGGAGCGATTTGATAGCGTAATAGGTTTCAATTCCCATGGTCTGTTTCTGAACTACCCTCTTATGAGTGTTTTATGATTCGTATTATTTAGTTGACTTTGATTCTTAGACTTTAAGTTTTATATATTGCTTGGTTATTGTTTTCTTTATAAATATATTTCTAAGACTTATTAGATATATGTATCTATTTTATTCTAAATGTCTCATTTTCACGTAAAGATCTAATTTTTGGAAAGAAGTGTCGGTTTAACTAAACTTGCAAGGCAGACATAATATATATACGGTTTAACAAACCATTAAGACACGTATTTGCTTGGTTATCAAAGAACGAGATAAATTATAAATACAAATCTCGTTCTTAAAAATTAGCCAGATCAACCTAGATTTCCTCCCACATTTACTGTCGAATAGATATAATCGATTCACGAGTTTTACCCATTGTGCCGTCTAGACCTTAGTTATATTTGAAAACTGTCGTAAGCGTAACTACAGAAATATATTATTTTTTTTTTAGTTACAAAAGCATACTACAATATTTAGTTTCTTCTACTACTAATACATTATCTACTTATTTAAACAATTATATTTTTAAACAACTTCAGAAATAATTAAAACTCAACATTCCTTATCTACGGTGCCGAAAACTTTATCCTCAAAGATTCTTCAAATGCTCAAAATTTATTACGGCAATCATAAACAAAGCTAATACGATCCCTGATAAATACAAAACAAAGAGATTTAATCAAACACAAAAAAACATAAAGTTCCAAAAACATTTCTAGCGCTTCGCAATAATGTAGGATTTCATTAGAATATAATATTTTCTATTGTAGAAATGGAAAACCCGAACAACTTCGCTATATAAAGGACCTGCCAATAGGATTGGGAATGATCGATGGCCGAAACTACAATAAGATGGCGTTCGAGCACACAATTGCATGTCATTTATCACAAGTGTCCGAGGTGTCGCCGGGTGTGGGACACGATCGAGTACACGATGTTAACGTCTTTAGATAAAAACACATTTATAATAAACTAGAAGAGTTTCTAGTAACGCTTGCGAGCCCTTTAGTTGAGACTTGTCATATTGTACCTTTGACACCTTTGATACCAGATCCATACTCGATATCTTCATTAATAATACGTAAAGCTATCTCTTTTTTATATAAACTCGCCGCTATATCTCAAAACTAACGTATTTAAGTGTAAAAAAGGGATATTTTTACAAAATAATGTTAGCACTACTATGAGTTGAGCAAGATTGATCAAATCAGACCTTACTTTTATCAAAACTGAAAATTCTGTTCACATTGTTTGTCAGCTGTTTTTTTTTTCACGATTTATCATTTCATAGAAATATAAAAATACTTTTGACGGTTTTAGAAATTCTTTTAAATTACTACTGTGTTGGTAAATGCTCAAAATAAAACTCACATCATATTGCCTTTAGCTATTTCTCTTTACAAAATGAAAATAAACTCTACAACGTCGTGAAGTTCAAAGGTTTCAAATTTAAAAAAAAAAACCTTTGCTTCGCGGAAAAACTACATGTGTTTGACAAGTCTTTTAAAAACCATTAAATATACATTACTTTCAAATTTGTATATTATTCATATACTATACAAATAAATAAAATTGGAGTGGCTGTTTGTAATATTAAAATAACCGCTTTTTACTAAATGCATATGGGCATATGGATGTATACACGGTACATCTATGCAAATAAATAAAATTGGAGTGTTTGTTTATAATACTAAAATAACAAAAAAAACTGCTTTTTACTGAATGGATTTTTACTATATCCATATGGATGTATACACGATACATATACCAAAATAACATTTTTACAATTTTTGTCTGTCTGTCTGTTTGTTCCAGCTAATCTCTGAAACGGCTGGACCGATTTTGACGGGACTTTCACTGGCAGATAGCTGATGTAATAAGGATTAACATAGGCTACTTTTATTTTAGAAATTTATTTATTTTATAACTCTGCGAACAGAACAATAACTTTTTTGTTAAGTTCCAGGTGGATGAAGTCGCGGGCACAGCTAGCATATAATATATTTCATTTTGAAAGTGACACGATTACGCACACTGAAAATAAAAACCTCAATTTATATAGTTTTTTCTGACTTTATTTTAAATATTGTTCACATTATAATTTCTTTAATACATGCAACACTTTCGAGTGCTTAAATAAAAATATTTTTTCTTATATCTCGCGCACGATGTTATAACAAATCTCTAAACAACGTCAAACATTTGTAATGTCCATTTACATTCAAACGTTTGCAGTGAGGGGTAATACTTTCACGCCTTTTGGTAAGACAGCCAGATGCTATAACCACTGACCCATCAAATTGTTGAATTTAAATACAACAACACACACTACAACTAGTAACAATCCATATTACATTGTTTATTTTGTACAAAATTTTTAACAATATCATTTTTAAGCACTCAGTTAACTCATATAAAAATTTGAGTTAATTAAATTCTTTAGAGAGCAGTCCGAAAATTTTAGAATGATTAGAATAATTGGCGTCAAAAAAAAGCATAAAACCCAATCTTGTTTGTTTTCATGCATCGCTGAAACAACACATTCATAATACACGCAAACGTGTTAGGAATAAAAAGGAAATTTAAATGAGGATGAAGCGATTTAGTAAAATAGACTAACCAGACAAGTAAAAATCGCCAACAGACATGTCGGATCATGTCGGAAAAAAGATTCTACAACATGGACTTAATATTATATAGTAACTGTAAAGTATTTAAGTTTATTTAAACATATAATATATAAAGATTCTTACTCTTAGGACTGAATTTTCTGCGCGCGTATTCCCGTTTCCTACAAGGTCAAAACGTAATGATGCGTAACTAGAAGCATATAAATTTAACTTTACCCTTGTACTAATTGCCTCCAATGCAGACACTATTACTGTTTCTCAAGAGCAAATACTAATACAATAAGTACACTTTATGGGTTATAATGTGAATTTTAGTTCTGCATTTCGTATTGAGCTCTATGTAGGAGACGAATTAAAGCGTAACCCACAACGCTACTTTACTTCAAGTTGGCGGATATGTTCCCTACTATGAGTAACTATCGCTATCATGTGTACGTACATGATAACAACCGGCACCGACGGACACCAAAACCAACACGCTGCGATTTATTGCGGGTACTTGAATATATTCCCACCATGAATAGCGATTGCTATCGGGTGTCTATGCTCAGTCTCGAACAGAAATTACGCCGACTACCGCTGCAAAGGCGACTAGTCCAATTGTCGTCATTATTTACATAAAATTGTAATTTTTTTTTTGTGGCATACCCTACCAAAGTAGTGTTGTGTTATGGCAGCGAAACAGAAAAATACATTTTTTATATTATAATTTCACAGTAAAAAATCTTTTGTTTGTGAGATTTGTAACGATAAAAACTGAAGAGCGGTTGCGTCTAATTATAGACGATCAAAACTTCTTGAACTGGTTTTACTTGGACACAAATAATTTGTTTCCAATTTAAACTTTGTAATCAAGTAAATCTAGACGCCTGACTAGATTAAAAAGCCCTAACCAACTAATGCAGTCCAAAATATTTTGGATTAGTCAGTCATACATAATCGTCATTTTTTTTTGACATTTAAAAAATGTAACTATGCGCTATGTCAATTCATGTCATCCATTTTTCAATAAAAATTCTACTATGACGCTGAAATACGGAATAAAATTTTGTATTCTGCAATTTTTGAAGTGTGAAAGTTTATATTTAGATTCTTAGTCAGGAATAAATAAATAGGTGTTCCAGAATTTTTAACACCACATAAAGCTAGGATTGAAACTCAGTTCAAAATGTGGGCTTCTCTCTGGTTATACAACAATGGTCTACCGTTTTCCAAACTTTCCCACATATTATATAATTTAACTTGTATATTGCTTATTTATAACTAACATATTGTTTAAAGCTTCATTAACAGTCTGATTTTAAACTTTTTTTTCAGGTCGAAGATTCTCATAAGAATTTACAATTCACTTATATGAGAAATACATTAGAAAGAATAAATTTTTAAATAGCTATAAGTTTACAATAATACTAGTCGAGCGCGTCGGTAATATACAATAGTTGATTATACGATATCGTCACAAAAAGCAAAAAAGTGAGGATAGAACATGAACAGTTTTTAACATTATTTTAAAGAAAACTTTATTATGTCCACACATAAACTGCCAAAACAAATACAAGAGTTTTTGTATTACGGTATCCGTATTTGTTAAAGGTCGTATATTCGTAGAGGAGTTACTAGGAGCGAAATAATATACGTACATAAATACACGCATGCAAAACAAACAAGCGCGAATTTATGGTATTCATTGCGATCCACCGCCCAGCAGGCTAAAAATAGCATCACAAAGTATACACAACCAATTTACAGCGGCAGCCTTCTACGTAGCTTTTTCATAGAATGCAAAGCAGTTGTGGACACAGAGAGTTAATTTTTCTTTTATGTACACAATTGTATCAACTTGTTCTATATTAAGATTATTCTTATGTTCATTATTATTCTTATATTCATTATTATTCTTATATTCATTATTATTCTTATGTTCATTATTATGTTCCCTGGTTAAATATAGTATAAAATGGAGTCATGCAGTCTTGTCAAATAGCTAGGCTGATGCCAAATTCTGCTTGCATTAAGGTTTCGTATACATGAACCAAACTATTATTTGAACCAAACTGAAACTTCCTATGTACATTCTACTGCCGTGAAAGTATCCCATCTACATACAAAAAGCTTTGAAACTTAATCACCACAATTCTCCATTTCAATTCAGTAGATAAATTATTATCCACCTAAAGTACGCATTACTGAATAATCCGAATTGTGCAGTAATCCTGCTTTCTACTCCGGTGGTCGTCAGTTCAATTACCGCCCAGAATCTGGGTGTAATGTATGTATTTACATGTTTCAAAAAAAAAATGTCTATATCAACAGATAATAACCTAACACAGGCACTAAGTTGCATATCTAAGGGACAGTGGATCGTGTGTATATATATTAAATACATTATAGTATATAGGTAATAATCAGCTGTTCACAATTACAAACACAACTGACTTCACCTCCAAAATAACTTTTTTTTTCTTATAATAGTATAGTAGGTACAATATCTAAGTGTAGGGAAGTTGTTATGAGTAGTGGGTATTCGTGCATTCTGGATCAACCTTCGGTTGATGATCCAGAATACACGAATACGACATGGCTTCTCGCCTAAAAAAAAAAAAAAAAAAAAAAAAAAAAAAAAAAAAAAAAAAAAAAAAAAAAAAAAAAAAAAGGTTTTGGGGTCATCTAAATCGATTGCACTCATCCGTTTTGTGCTAACTCTAACGGTTCGCAACTTAGGTTTCTAAATTTGCAAACTCCACTACCCTTAATTACTATGCAATTACCTTAATTACTATACAATTACTAACTATCATTAACGACCATTACGCTTCTCTTACCAAACTACATTCCTTTGACGTCTTATTGACAATATTAAAGCGGAGGTTTACAATAAAACTTTGCTTCAATTTCTGTTCAAAACATTATTTATTTCCAAGTAATCTTTAAGTTACATTTTTAATCTCTCATAAAATAAGATTTGAACATAATACTTAATAACATATCATTTTTAAGTGTATCGCTGTCAAATTCATTTTGAAACTCTGTCAATGACTTCTTATTAAACTTATACAGTAAGTACATTAAGCAGTACTCGCCACACACTGAACTCCAATCATTTTGTATCCTACTATTATTAAAATGCCATTTCCTTGCATTTCTATTCAAAAACATTTTATGCATCCCCATAGGCAAGCGGCCATACGTATCAAAATATTCACCAACACCATTACTGTCTATGTGGATGGCTACCCAGTGAGATCCTGGTTTTGAGTCCGGGTCCAAATTGCTTATAAGGTATGTGGGAGCCGTCACATACATTGGTAATCGATTCGCAGCATACACATTATTTTGTAAGCTTGGATGAATCTTTTTTAAGTATGATTGTATTTGTAAAGTATTCATAATTATTTAAAAGAAGACTTATTCATTCGCTCTATCATACACAAGTGGAATAAATAAGCTAGACCTTCTTATTTAACATGCAATTGACAGGGTTTTTAAAATAAAATGAAAGAAAACTTAAAAATAATCATTTACTTACACAATAACACATATTACAGAGTGAGAACTTAATAATACTTAGAAAGGAAATACAATATTCATTCTCTTAGCTACTATAGTCAACGGTTACATTACGATTTTTATCTATTTCAATGACATTATCAAATTCTGCATAAACAACGCAATTGATCGTTTGAGTCAGAGCAGATTTAAAGCGAACTTCTAATCTAACACTACCATGTCTAATTAGATTCCAATGACTAGATGAATTGGCTGATAAATCAGGTGTGAGATCAAATGCTAGCAAACAATAACCTTTTGAATACTTATCGTGAGATATCCCATTACCTTCGTTAAGAAAATGTATCCCTGTTCCTGAGAATAATGTATGATAGGTTGCAGTGAAAATATTATTACCAAAAGATGGTTGTAAAGCTTTTGAAGGTATTTGCTGACCATCAATATATAAACAAAAGGAATTCATTTTATAGTTCTCAAAATTAAACGGATTTTTAGACAAACAACCATTAAATGCTGCATTACTTACAAATCCAACTATACATCTCTTAGGTACTTGACCCAAAAAGATATTGTCTAATGTCTTACCCTGGACCCCTGACGGTATCGTTAGAACTTTTACTTCAGCTCGAGTTATGGGATATTTTGCAGTTGTGGTGGCTAAGACTTTTTGATGGGCAAGTAAGACAGAGGGGTTAATTTTTGTCCTTCTAACAAGGAGAGTCGCATCTGTAATGTTTATTTTGTATTTAACATCGTCTGTTGGAGCCATCAGGTTAAATGTTTCACGTGATCTCACCAATTTAATACTCATCTCAACGCCATTAATTAAAAATTTTTCTTGATTGAATATGTCACCATGAAGATGTCCTATCATTTCAACTTCCTTACTTTCTGAAACTAATTGCTGTCTTTTAGTAAAACCTGAATTTTTTTCTTCGGTTGAATCCATTTTACCAGCTGTATCTTCATACCAAAGGCTACACGTTAAATGAGATTGTTTTGCCTCAGATGAATAATTCAAAAGAGTTTCAATGTAAGCTCGATAAGCATATGTATTGTTTGGAGGTGAAACTAATTTTTGGTTTAAATAAACATCGAGTTGAGTAAAAACTGAATGAAGCCAATTGTTTACAGGTGCTACAACAGTTGAAGCAGCCAGTTTTGAAGAATCCTCATTTAATATTTTTGCTTTTAATTGAATCAGTGTATGAGATAAGTCTATATAGTCATCACCAGTTCCAGGGACTTGAAATTCTATAGGACCATCGTCAGCTAAAGATGATATTGGTTTATATTGCACCCACATTCCACTTTCTATGCTTGTTTGTGTTGATGGTAAAGCAAACAAATCTAATTCAGATTTTATACATTCACAAGAGTGACTATGTAAGAAAGACATTGTTTTACAATTTATGTAAATATATCTCCTTGATATTGACGAGTTGATTTTCTTTTCTTAACACCTTTTCCTTTACCGTTCGATGAAGGAATGACCGTCCCAAGACATTTTCTTTTAGTTATATAGCCTGTACCAGACATGTTTAATTTATCAATTTTTTTATCAGCTCTTCTTTTCAAATTTGAACTAATTTCCTTAAGCCGTGACTTTATTGATTCATCCATGGGTCGTGCTCTTGTCATATCAGAGAGAATTCCAACACCTGCGCTCAAAGCTTCCTTTCCTATGGCTTTAGCACCGCTTGAAAGCAAAGGTAAAACAGATCGAAATAACCCTCCCAAAAAGTTCCCAATGCCATGACCACGTTGATAAGGAACTCCTTTGTATATGACTCCTATTCCAGAACCAGCTTGATGAGTATAATAATTTTCGTATGGACAATTTATGTTACTGTGAGGATACATTATAACTTTCTAAAATGTAGTTTAATACACACTGTTCCAAACTGGAATGGTATTTTTTGACCAGTGCTTGATCTTATATCTATTTCAATTGTATCGAATTCTCTGCGCATAACTGATATGTAGTGAGGAGGGGAAAACACATGCATTTTATTTGCACCATATATGTATTTTGAAGAATCTAGTGGTATAATTCTAAGTAAAGAGGTCATAACATCTCCAACGATCTGTGGTTCCACTATATCACAATAAACAAACAGTTGTGAGGTAATCCCAGATGTAAGTTTGCAGGTCGTTTTCCAAACGTCTTTTCTACCAAATTTTTATTAGGTTCAAACCCTAATTGAATACATAACTTATGTGATAATGTCAAGGACTTTATTGAATCATCTGCAATTGTCACAGATACGAACTTAGATATCTCATCGTATCGAAAGGTTATATTTTCTCTCATATTATTTAAAGCTTTCAAAATGTGATTAATATTGTCATAGTTAGTAGCGGGAATATGTTTTTTATAGTAAACAATAGAAGGATGTTTTTCATTTGGCATTAACATATTCTTATTAATATAAACTATATTTTCATGTTCTTGAACAGTGAACATTGTACACGGGTACTGAAATTCAACAACACCAACAACCCATTCCCCCTCTAATTTGATTGATTTCGGTAATTTAGTAGAAAACTTTGTTGTCATATTATCTGGAAAATATTCTATTGAACTGTTGCTTAGTAATGTTAAATAAAAACTTCCTTTCATTATATCTGTTTTAAATATGATGCCAAAACCCAACTATTAAATTTATCAGGATAACCTTTCCACTTGACAAGCACTTGCCTTCTGCTACCAGAATATCGAGATGTTATTATTTTATCTATTTTGTAGTCTGAAGTGGGGTTAGGTGGAGTAACTTTTTGTAATTCTCTTTCATAAAAAGTACCTTCTATAACTTCGTTTTGTAAATCTTTTAAGGTGTACACAACCCAAGGTGATCTAGGGATTACAGTTGAAACAATAAAAATTTCATCACTCCAGTTAGATTCGTATCCCTTCTGGAATATATGTTTGTATTTTGTGATTCTAACATAATCACCGACGTGAAACTTTGGTAATGAGATATCTCGTAGAGATCTTTCATTTTCTCGAACATACAAATTATTCCAAACAGTCATAATGTTACTAGAACTTACGTCACATGGAGGCATTTTAATACTTGAATGAAAACTATGGTTATATGCATATAACAAATCTTGTAAAATATCTATATATCTATACGTATTTTTATGTGTAAAATAGCGCCACATTTTTGACTTGAGTGTTCTTTGAAATCTTTCTACAATGCTGGCCTTAATATCAGGATTATTTGTTGTATAATAATTAATATGATTACTCTTAAAATATTGACGAACATCTTTGGAAACAAACTCAGTACCCTTATCAGACTGTATGTGGGTAGGAATTGTATGAGCTTCCTCAAAAATACTCTCAAAACATTTTTTGATTGTTAAAGAATTTTTATTTTTCATAGGTCGAGCATAAGCATACTTACTAAATACATCAATAACACACAATATATAGTTATAACCATCATTATATTTACTATATGTTCGCATGTCACTCAAATCTGCTTGCCATAGTTTATTAAGGTCAGATAAAATATATTTGTTTCGAGGAAACTTTTTGTAAACCGGTTTATGAAGTGTGTACGTTTCTTGTGATTGTAACCATTGCTTGACTTCATTTTTTTTCATTTTTCCTGTCATAGCTTTTGCAAGTTTTTCAATACTGCTATAACCAGCAGGGTGTGATGCATCATAATAAATTTTGTGAATTTCTAGTAGGGGGTCCATTTTTCCCAATCGATTTTCTTCTTTAATTTTCTAATATACTTTTTTTCGGATGTAGGTGTAGAATATTCCTCGTCACCAGATATTTCTTCAAAACTTTTTAACCGAAGTTGATTAATATAGTCGCTTCTCTTAGGATTACCAATATAAGTGAGTCCTTCAAAGCTTTAGCAAATTTTTCCCATCCTATTGGATCACTTTTTTTTAATGGTCTTAATGAATCATTAACTAAATCTACAATATTACTCCCACTTATTTTGTTATTGTCCACGAGTACTGTACCATCATCATTCCAGTGTACTTTGTTCTGATTTGTTAATAGGAAATCTAATAATGACTCACCTTTTTTAATGTACGATTTAGGTATTAAACTTAATATTTGCTTTTTTGAGTATATAGTTTTATTTTGAACTGTGTCACTTTCTTTGTGTACAACTTCTTCATTCAATGTGTGGTCGACAATAGGCTCTTTGGTGTATGAATCACTACTTTTATCATATTGTTCTTTTTTCAAAAGTGTTTCAGATGAATCCATATTTGAGGTTATTATTGGAAGTTGATAAGATTGACGATCTTCTCTGGTAAAGTGCAAATATCTTTGTAATGTTTGTAAGTATAAAATCCATTTTTTTCTGTCGTCATCGTTACTTTTAAGAATATTTTGCATTTCTGTATCTAATCGAGATTTAGGATTTTCGTGACTCGCGTTCCTTTCATTTATTTTATCAATCAAACTTGGTTCCACCAGTAACATTTTCTTAGTGTGTTCCATTTTAAATAAGACCACTAACTAATCCACTTAATATAGAACCTAAAATAATAGGTAGAAATGCACCACCTTTTTGAACAATTATATTTTTTCTAACTTTGGTTGTAGTTTTACGAACAAGTTTGCGGAGTAATGTTATATATTGTTTTAAAAATTTTTTATCCTTTTCTTTTATTGGGACTTTGCCTTGTAGCACATTATGAATACACTCACATATGCAATTTATTTCATCTTCATCACATGATTTTAATAAAGCTTTTTGATGTTTTGGTTTTAAAGTTTGCAATGCGATGAGCAGTTCTTTATGTGTCTTTAAGGCTCCAGACATTATTTGTAAATGATAGAACTTTGTTGGTTCTTGTCGTATTTAAACCCTCTTTTCGGTACATAAACTGAACAGTTTTTGTCAGTTGGGAATATATTCGTCTTAAAACGATACATGTCATTAGTATTTTGTTTGAGATCTATCATTAAATAACCATGTGCCTCTGTCGTTGCATCTTTATAAGCTTCTTGTACAAATTTTACATTATCTGGTGAAACTTGACGAGCTAAATATCGAATTTGTGTTTTATCACGAGGGTTCTTAAAATAAATTATATAGTTCGAATTTAAGGAAATATCTCTCTGACCTTTTCCTTGATGAAACAGATTTTGAGTTATATAAAATACGCTTAAATTTCTATGATGACTACCCTTTGTAAATATATCTACAATGCGACCATCAGATTCTCTCATCAGATCATCTATTATAATCAAATTGGCCTCTTTACCATCAAACATACTTAAGTCAGGTAATCCTTGAAAGTAGTTAACATTTTTTAAATTGTATAAGGGTTGCATCTCATCAAAGCACCATGTTACTTGGGAAAAAGATGTGTTACATATTTCTTCCATATTATTAATAAATTTTGTAACAAAATTTGATTTTCCACAACCACTAGGTCCCGCAACTATTGCAGTGAATGGATGAATAAAATGTTTCATTTTTCCTTACGTGTGGATTAGACGAGGTACAAGAAAACAATAATCATTTTTTACTTTTTAAAACTGTTTTATTGATTCTTAAACTAAAAATTACAATAATACAATGGAGGTAAGAAAACAAATTTATTACATCTAAAAACAATTTAAAAATATATACATTCTGAAAATATTACACTTATGACAACAAAAATTCAAGTAAGTAAAGGATTGATTTTATTACATTAGAATACAAAAAGAAAGATAAACATGTTTTAAAAATTTAAAAGTTATTTACAATAAAACCACAAATATAAGAAAACAAATAAAAATAAACTATGTACCTATTATACTTTTCTTAATTTGTAATGACCCCACGCCAATGTATCGACTTGGTTTGGTAATATGTAGCGCTTGTAATATTGTCAATAAGACGTCAAAGGAATGTAGTTTGGTAAGAGAAGCGTAATGGTCGTTAATGATAGTTAGTAATTGTATAGTAATTAAGGTAATTGCATAGTAATTAAAGGTAGTGGAGTTTGCAAATTTAGAAACCTAAGTTGCGAACCGTTAGAGTTAGCACAAAACGGATGAGTGCAATCGATTTAGATGACCCCAAAACCTTTTTTTTTTTTTTTTTTTTTTAGGCGAGGAGCCATGTCGTATTCGTGTATTCTGGATCAACCGAAGGTTGATCCAGAATGCACGAATACCCACTACTGTTATGTATCCTGGCAGGGTCGCCATGTAGGGAAGTTGTTATGTAATTAAACACATCTTACTTGTTCCAAGGATGATTTATTACTGCTCTCAATCTCAAACATTACACATTTTTATATAAGTACTTATTAAGGCACTCTTACGCTACTACTACATATAACATCTATATAATATTTACTTACACACTACATAAGTAACAATGTTACAGAAAATATCCAGTAATCTTTTTAGGACACGTCTGAAAATTTCCGCTTTCCTCACAAAAAGGTGTCACAGTACAACGAGGTAGCGAAAGACCCGATTCTTTTTATTTTACCCGCCCATCGTGAGTTTCCCTCAAAATTCATTAGCTTAGGTCACAACCGACTTTTTTCTTTACGTAATTTTTCATCTGCTTTTAAAGTTTATAAAATTTTCTGATTTAAAATACTGAGCTTATTTTTACAATGCTTTTGTGATATTAACTCGTTTTTGCTTTAATTAGAAGTATCGGAGTAAATTTTCCGGGTCAATTTTTAATATTCAAAATATATGTATTTTTGAAATTCACAGGCAAATTCACTTATTTTGGCGGACAGAAAAACAAATTAAAGTGGTGGTAAACTATTTTTTACTTTTTGATATCATTGTTAAAATGTCACCATTTCGTGGTATGAAAAAGCCAGTTACAAACGATACAACCAAAAAGGTTTTTTTGCAACTATTTACTACAAAACACAGAAATACTTTTCCCCGGCCTATTAATTTTACGCAATTTAAACAATAACATACATAAATATACATATATAAAAAGCCTTTAAGCGATTTCCATTAATATATAATTCCTGTTTCAATAATAACTTCCGAATAATATTTCATTATAATGATTCAAGGGCTATTTACAATTTGCAAAATGAAACAAATCACATTTGGAGGGCGCTTATAAATTGTCTTTCATTAAAATGATACGCCACGCTCTGTAAATAATGATACAAGGATTGACAACATTTATGGTAATGATACCGTCATTACTACATAATGACACTAACTTTTTTTTTATGTCACTAGGTCGGCAAACAAGCGTACGGCTCACCTGATATTAGCGATTACCGTAGCTTATAGACGCCTGCAACACCAGAAGCATCGCAAGCGCGTTACCGACCCAATCCCCAATCCCCCCAGGAGCTCTGGTCACCTTACTCACCAACAGGAACACAATACTGCTCGAAAACAGTATTATTTTGCTGTGATCTTCTGTAAGGTCGAGGTACTACCCCAGTCGGGCTGCTCCATATTTTGAGCAGGAAATTCCTGCTGTGCCCTACCTACCTCAGTAAAACTCTAAAATTCTCTATAAATATCATAAATCTGAAAACTTTGTTTATTTGTATGTTTGTTTTAACGCGGTAATAATAAGTTCAAACTGAAAAATTCTTCTTGGTTTGAAAAGTTTATAAGTCTTTTTTATATTTTTTATTTTCAGAGCAATGTTTATATGAAAAAAAAAAGTAGAGAATATTAAAACTTTATTACGTAATTATAAATTAGCAAGTTTTGGAATTGTTTTTTTTTTCCCCGTTTAGAGACTAATTATTCAGATAGAGGTTAATAAGTTTACTATCTTATTTTCTCAATGGTAGTGAAACTAAAATACGCAATCAAATGCGTTTATCATTAAAAAGGGTTATTAAAATAATTTATAACTCGCTTTTAAAGCATAAACCACCAAATAGAGGTCGGTTCAAAGTTTATTTATAAAAACAAATAATCAAAAAAAAACTGATACTTCACGTTGTCGGAAAAGTCCGAACCGACCTACATAAATTAAAATATTATTTTTAAAGGTACAAAATGTCAAAAACATTAACTTGAGCTTTTTTTTTAATTTTGAACGTAATTAAAAATATGCACATTTTTGAAATAATTTCTTTATATTAAATGGAATTGATAAAAAGTATGCTGTGTATTATTCTGAATTTCCATTTATCTACGTGCCAATTTTTATTGTACTCAGTTTTAGTCAGTTTTTTCATACAACTAGGTCGGCAAACAAGCGTACGATGGTAAGCGATTACCGTAGCTTATAGATTATCTAATTTTACTTCCGGTATTGCAAGTGTCTGCCTGCAATACCGGAAGCCTCGCAAACGTGCTGCCCCCCATTCCCCCCAGGAGTTCTGGTCGCTTTATTCACCACAGGAATACAAAAATGCTTGGAAACAGTATTATTTGTCTGTGATCTTCTGTAAGGTCAAGTCCAGTCGGCCGCTCCATATTTTATGCAGGATATTTTCTTCTGTACCTCAATTAAGTTCTATACATTCACATTCTATATATGTACGTACTGGAAATTTCCTGCTGTGCCCTACCACAGCATAGTTTAAATACAGTCGTAAATACCGAATAATTCCAACATTATATGTACTAAACATTTTTGAATATCATATCAACAATCGACCGTTCCAGCGGGGATCGAACCAATTAAGCTATGGAACGATGTATATTCATTGTAATATGAAACTTTGAATAGTTACGGGATTCTGTAAAGAGCGCACTATAGACGGCGCCACGGTTCGCTTAAACCGAATATAAAATCACCATATCAAAAATTTCGATCTAGCGGCTACATCGTTCCATAGCTTAATTGGCTAGAGCACCGACACAGTCAGTCGGAGATGCAGGTTCGATCCCCGCTGGAACGGTCAATTGTTGATATGATATTCAAAAATGTTTAGTATTTGTGGGTAACACAAAAATGAAATTGTACGAATTATATGTACTGATTTGTTGTGGAATTATTTTTATCAGCAGTGGAAATAGCAATCTTAAAAATAAACACAATTTTTTTTAATTCGTCTTGTCTTGTATTTGTGAAGAGAAAGTAAAGAAAATATTATTATTAATTTAATCTTACTGTTTATTATTAAAAAATTTCCTTCAAATAATAAATCTTAACATTTTAACCAAAACAATATGATAAGTCGCACGCCAAAATACCACCTACGGGTTTACGATTCCGTGACTGCTAACACTAAACAAACTATTAGTTCGTTACTTATAATATAAGTAAGTTGTTTTAATGCATAGTTTAGCTTCAGTTTTCCAACGTTTATTTATTTATTTATACTTTATTGTACACCACAACTACATTTTAAACAATAAACACATTTAATAATTGTGTTTGCTCGCAAACGAAAAAAAAACCGACTTCAATTACATCGACGAGTAGTACAACGTAGATCGACGAAAAAATAGTCAAGTAACTGCGCGTTATCAAAGATTACTCAAAAATTAGTTATCAAATCTCAATAAAATTTATATGTGTCCACATGACAAACATCAGCTTTCGATTAAATTAAAAATTATTAAAATCGGTACACCCAGTAAAAAGTTATTGCGGATTTTCAAGAGTTTCTCTCGATTTCTCTGGGATTCCATCATCAGATCCTGGTTTTCTTATCATGGTACTAAGCTAGGGATATCTTCTTTCCAACAAAAAAAGAATTATCAAAATCGGTATATTCAGTAGAAAGTTATGTGGTATAATAGAACGTAGGTCGACGAAAAAAGCGTCAAGTAAAAACGCATTATTAGATGTAGCTCGAAAAGTAGTTGTTAGATCTCAAATAACTTTAAATGGGACCAATTGACACACCACCTTTCGATTAAAAGAAAATTTGTCGAAATCAATCCACCCAGTCAAAAGTTCTGATGTAACATACATTAAAAAAAAATGCAGTCGAATTGAGAACCTCCTCCTTTTTTGGAAGTCGGTTAAAAAATATTTACAAACTGTGAAGTACAATGTGCGGACTTATGGCTATTTAGCCATTTCTTCCAGACAACCCAAATTTATTTATTGTATTGTTTATTTTAATATGCATCTTTTATTTGAAATTATCTACTGTATGCAAGCAACTATTATTTATATCTAACCATTATGAATTCTCTTGATCATAACTTCATGACAACACATATTGCATAACTCAAGAATATTTATACCAATCTATTCTTATTTCTGTGTAAAGACAAGTATATAAAGTCATACTATGGTATAGTACATTTCGTCAATATACCGAGACGACGATAGTGAAAAACCTCTATGGAGGTGTTCACAAGTTTTATGTGACAATTTAACGGCAGATAAGATTGATACAGATTGGAGACCAGATTGGGGAGGCTTGGAGTAAAAACGCGTATGTATTATGTACCCTCATGTTAAGTTTTTATGAAATAGTTTTTGCAGATTAGGTTTGTGTGAAGATAATAGAGATCAAGTTTTTCGATAATCTTTTATAGCGTTTCATATTTTTCACTTTTTTCATATTTTATGTTCTTTTATAAAGCATGATTTTTTATGGAAGCGAAAATATTATTATTTTTAAGGATCTTCTTAATTACAGAGAATGTTCCCAATTTTTATGATACAATTTTAGTATTTTTTCAATGAAGACCATTATATATAATATATAATGAAATTATGAATATTTAAGAGATATAGTGCCGTAGGATGTCATTACATTGCTTTGCACGGAAATAATGCTTCAATTAAAGTACTCTAAGAGTAAGGACAAGGTCGAAGTAAAGCGTAAACTTAACAAAAATGTTTCTAAAGTACATAATAAAGATCTCATACAAATTTTAAGAAAACAAACCAACATTTAATATTTTAATTAGTGGTTTTAAGTTATGGGCGAATGTAATTTCAGAATCTATTTTCAGTGATCTATCACAAAATTTCTGTTACCACAGGTCTGATAAAATTAAAAATTGTTGTTAAGTTTCATTAAACCTATTTAAGAACAATATTTTTTTTATTAATTATGTAATGTAAAACAATATTTTAACGAATTATGTGAATCGTGGATAAAATTCCTGAAATTAATATTAGTGCTTGTTTCGTCAACGTCGTAACATATCTCACTCCACGACCCCTACTATGGTGTAAATTGATCGGAAGTTCGAAAACTCATAACACATAAGCATAATTGCCCAGACTACGACAAGCATCGATATAATTTATATAAACATTAGTGATGAGACTACTGACCACTAGTGCTTCAGCCAGTTGCTAAAACACTACGATACTATATCTTTAATATTTATTGTAATCGCATGTGAGTTGCTAAGTTTCTGTTTGAGGTAAACTCTTATTTATACACATTCAATATTAATTGTAATCGCACAGGGATTATTTTATTTCTATATTTTTACTAATATAATTAAAATATTTTTTTTCTATCAGGGAAAGTATTTAAAACTGTGCAAGTAACTCGTCCGAATTACAATTTTTCAGCGTCAATAAAACTATACACTAGGCACTCTTCACAGTTCCTCTAACTGATTTAATTAGAAGTCGGTCTGGTCATGAACGTTAAAGACTGTTTTTACTCAATTTTTGGTCGAATTAACCGAAATATGGTCGAGCATAGTGTATACATTATTTTATGTCCTAAACCTTTGTTTTTCTTTTGCCAAGGCAGAAGTTTTTTGACGATTTTTTGATGCAAAATATCATTCGTCGTTCATTTAATATGTAGGTATTAATTGAAAAAAAAAAAATAAAACAATTGAAGTGAAATAATAATTATAACAATTGCTTATAATTTTGTATTATTACATTATATTATGATTCGCTTCAGTCTGTTATATCCCACTACTGGGCATAGTCCTCTTTCCCCATGTAGGAGAAGGATCAGAACTTAATCCACAATGCTGCTCCAATACGGGTTGGCGGATATATTCCCTACTGTGAGTAACGATCGCTATCATGTGTATATGATAACAACCGGGACCGACGGCTTAACGTGCTCTCTGAGGCACGGTGGGGAGCGCACAAACACCCAGACCACGGCAAACACCTGTATGGCCAATACAAATGTTTGTCGTGTGCGGGGATCGAACCCGCAACCGCCAGCGCAACCGGCACAATCCATGGCTGTGACCGTTGTGCCAACTCGGCTTATTATACTATAATTATGTATATTTATTATAATAAATCATTATTACATTTTTACTTATATAACAATCTGGTAATTAATTTTTTGTATTCAAATTAGTCTGTAATTATAAAAATTTATTCATGGCTATATCGATACGTCACACTGTTCGTTATTACCACTTATCGGTTTCTGATTGAGTTGAAATTTTAGCATGCATTTACATTTAGATAAGATAAATCGAGGCAAATTTACATAGATTCCAAGTCTCTATTGAACTGCTACCTGTAAATCTGATACTGCTGGGCAAAAGCCTCTTCATCTATTTGGAGAATAAGTTATGTCTTCATTTTCCACGTGCTCCATTACGTGTTAGTGAATAAAAATGCAATTATTGAGATAAACTTCAACTGACGATTGAGGAAAATGGTAATCAAAAGTTACAAAATGTTGGATAGATCCCATAGACTGGGATGAAATCCCATATAGCCAGCAGTCCTTTAATTTGTTTTGGCAATGGTTATTTGATATTATCCAGGATCTGATAATGAACTCGGAAGATGGAAGGCGGTTAACACAACTTTCTAATATATGTAAGTATGTATAAATTACTACTATTTGCATAATAAAATTATTTTTGTAGTGTATTTAAATATTTCATAGGACAAAATATAGTTTTTAACTCCTATCTTTAATTTTTAACGAATTTCTATTTTATTTTCATTCATACATTGCATTCACTTTCACATTTGCAAAAATAGCACGGATGATTTTTGCGATATCTCGTAAAACAGGAAAAGACACGTAATCTCATGTCTGTCTATTTGTCATTTTAGAAACAGCATAAAAATAACCCACTGAATTGAAGTCAGTGTACAACTAGTGACATCTATAGTAATAAACTAAAGTGGGCTATCAGGCTGAAACCCAGTGATTTAATAAATGAAACAAGGACGTAAAACGGTCTCGCTACGAATGACTATGTGTATGACCATCTTTAATTATTAAAACTAATATATATTGCCTATGCGCTGTTGCCGTTTTATATATACCTACAAACAAACGTCTCGGCTTCGTCAGCTATTTTGCAGTTTTTCTTTTAAATACATTTTTTGCTAAAATAGAACAATACTTCTATAATTCTTTTAATATACAGCGTGAAAATACTCAAAACGCGCCTTTAACTGAAGTCATACTTAGCTGATAAAAACAAAAAAAATCGACTTCAATTACATCGACAAGTAATACAACGTAGGTAGACGAAAAAATAATCAAGTAAATACGCATTATCAAGGATTACTCCAAAAGTTGTAATTAGATCTCGATGAAATTTAAATGTGACCACATGATAAACATCGACTTTCGATTAAATTAAAAATCATCAAAATCGGTACACCCAATAAAAAGTTATGCGGTTTCCTTATCATGGTACATAACTAGGAATATCTCCTTTCCAACAAAAAAAAAAAGAATTATCAAAATCAATACATCCAATAAAAAGTTATGCGGTATAATACAACTTAGGTCGACGAAAAAAGCGTCAAGTAAAAACGCATTATTAGATATAACTCGAAAAGTAGTTGTTAGATCTCAAACAAATTTAAATGGGACCAAACAACACACACCACCTTTCGATTAAAAAAGATTTCGTCGCAATCGGTCCACCTAGTCTAAAGTTCTGAAGTAACATACATAAAAAAAATATAGTTGAATTGAGAACCTCCTCCTTTTTTGGAAGTTGGCTAAAAATGTAGTATGAAAATTAAATTTTTTACGCGTTTTTTTAAATATGAACAATTTTGCTTGTGTGGATATGAAGAAAGCAATAAATGATTTTGTTTTCCGTGTCTGGTGTTTGGAACTGGCGCCTGCAGTGGTGGTGAATCCGCATGGACGGAATGGATTTATTATACAAATGAAATAAATGATAAGATCTAGTTTTTCGTTTATTTTTTATGAACCCCTATCAAAAAATGTCACAAGCCGCCTCTATTACGCTATGGGGATCTGAGGTATCAGTTTATTTTGGAAAAGAGGGTTTTTTTCTCTAAGACTTGAATGAGAATTTTCACGAACGTATAACATAACATTTAAACTTTAAAAGCGGAATAATTATTACTATAGTATGTACTTAATTCAAATATATTAAGCTCACCAAAGTTAAAGGGTTCAGGTGAATTGATATAGTGGCTTATGGGCTTACGTTAATATTGCCAACTTTATTATTAAGAGGGTATTTTAATTATATGGGTGAGACATTGCGATAATTTAATTTGAAAACCTATATTAGTTAACTTTGTAGGAAACATTAGAAATTATTTTACTTATATTTATTTTAAATAAAATAAGTATTTGTAGCATGATAAATACATTTTTAATACATCATGAAACGCAAGTCATCAAAAATAATTATTTACAGATAATTATGATATTATAACGACGCGTTGGCGCAACGGTCACAGCACTGATTTGTGGCTGTTGTTCTGGCGGTTGCGGGATCGATCCCCGCACATGACAAGCATTTGTATTGGCCATGTAGATGTTTGCCGTTACCTGGGTATTTGTGCAGGTCTTGTGGATCTCCCCACAGTGCCTCGGAGAGCACGTTAAGCCATCGGTCTCGGTTGTTATCATGTACTCACACCTGATAGCAATCGTTACTCATAGTAGGGAATATATCCACCGATCCCCATTAGAGCAGGGTGGTGAATTAAGCTCTGATCCTTCGACTACATGGGAAAAGCGGCCTATACCCAGCAGTGGCATAGTATAGGCTGATGCGACTTATGACACGAAACATGTACTACCTAGTATTGTGACAAGAATTCTAGCAGTGTTTGCCCACTGACAAATATGTATATAAGGGGATACTCTTCCCCTGAAAGAAGACGCCAGCTGGATAGATATTGCTACGTGTTAAAAAATTGTTTGTTGGGCCAGAGAGACACCCACAACTCCTAACACGAGACTACTAGAGAGAGAGAGTAAAAAAAAATCCTACAGAATCTTAATCTTCTTTTTCAAAAACTCACAAAATCAACTTACACTAAAGCAAAGCTTATACCATAAGAAACTACAATGACTCACCCACAATAAATTGCACCCAGATCTTAAGTCGGCGAGAGAATCCAACCCAAAAAAAGGCCGCAAACACTCGCCCTGAGGCTTATATACAGCAAACCCAGCGCGTCGCGACACAACTACCCCCTAAGGTGAACCGCGACGTAATACAATACGAGGGTATTCCAAAAATTAAATCAGTCGCCTAGAAAAAGTAAATAGCAACGCTAATGCATAACTGTGCTATTATACATCAGCAGGAACGAAACTACGTGCTATTAAAAATATATGCTACAATATATGAGTTAGTACTGACGTAAAATGTTTTATGGAATTAAGGTGAATTAAATTACTGAACTTCATGATCTTAGGTTCGTACTTATATGTACTTCAGATAATGTCGCAACTTATAGCACCAAATCAAAAAATGATCAACACACAGTTGTCCGTTATACGATGCAGTTGTACGTTAAGACGTCTTTCCTGATTGTTATCATGTACATCTGATAGCGATCGTTACTCATAGTAGGGAATATATCCGCCAACCCTTATTGGAGCAGCGTGGCAGATTAAACTCTGATTCATCTCCTACATGGAGAAAGAGGCCTATGCACGTGTCATGACCTCCTGAACTTCTAATTCTTCTTATCCTTAACTGCTATTTAATTTAGCGGGTAGGTGTAAACAAATAGCTTGGCTATAGTTGCTGAGTAGGAATTTGGCATTTCACTACATACGAAACAATAATAACAATAATAACTGCGCTATTTGGGTTTCTTCTTTATGTATCTTGTATTCATTTCATGCAAGATATTTTTAATTTTTTACTAAAAGACAGTGTCCAAACTAGTACAGTTTGGACACTGTCTGTTGGCAACATTGAAAGTCGTCTGGATACGAATTCAACCAATCAGCGGCTTTCGTCATAACTGTCGTCATACCTTTTTTAAATTTTGATTTAGAATCTGCTCCTCCGACCGTTATAGTATATACTCGTAGTTTTTGTAATTACAGATTATTTTAAGCGTTAATATAGTCTTAAAAGCGCACGATTTTATTATTTCAAAACCCAGTATCTAACACACAAAATCAAAATCAAAATCAAAAATAGCTTTATTCAAATAGGGTCCAAGAACACTTTCGAATCGTCATTTTACAAATTAAAACTTTAAAAATAAATTATTATTTTTGTAAAAGTGAAGCTACCACCGATTCGGAATGTAGATTCTGCAGTTTATATAACTATTTTCAAAAGTGTAACTTCGGAGTTTCTTGCCGATTCTTCTCTGCAGAATCTATATTCCGAATCGGTGGTAGCTTCATTTTTACAAAATTAATAAACACAATAAAATTTTAATTTGTAAAATGACGATTCGAAAGTGCTCTTGGGGCCTATTTGAATAAAGCTATTTTTGATTTTGATTTTACATCAACTGTTATTGAAGTAACGTTAATAATCTATACATAAGTTAATCCCTGTGTCTAGGCACCGTTAGCACTGCCCTAATTACGGCAATGTCTTAATCAAACTAGTATTTCTAAAAAATTGCGTATTTGCATGTTGTAGATAGTCCTCATTCGAAATGTATATTGGCTGCACAAACAAGCTATGAAATTTAAAAAAAATCGTCAATATATCACAAAAGTATTGTTAATATCGAGCAAATGCAAATATAGTACTAATTGATTAAATAAATATACATTAATTATTTCTTATCATAAATTTTCCATCTAGTTTGCTAATAAATTTCGAACTGAACCAGCAAACCGTTCAAAATTATAGGTAGATACAATAAATCAACTGTTCAGGCAAATTGCATACATTTCAAATAGATATACGGTTTTGAATAGTGATAACGGTTCAAATGTTCAATGAACAATTCAATATAATTATTAAACGATTGTTGCTTTTTAATTTGTTCGAATTACTTTTTTATTGTATGTGGATACAAATTTTGTTATATGTAATTTTTAAAATGTCGTAATTCTTAATTTAGATTTGATCTAGCCTTCGTTTTTTTGTGATTTTAGACAAAATTTTAAAATATGAATAGTGTATATATTTAAAACTATTAAATAATATCAAAAATTATGGCTTAAAAACATGATCAAAAATCACAAAATTAGAACATTGAAATAATAATAATTGTGTTTGCTCGCAAATGAAAAAAAATCGCCTTCAGTTACATCGATAAGCAATACAACGTAGGTAGACGAAAAAAACTAACAAACGCACTAGTCGTCACTACGATTTTCGAGGGTTTCCTTTGATTTCTCTGGGATTTCAGCATCAGATCGTGGTTTCGTTACCATGGTACTACACTTGGGATATCTTCTTTCCAACAAAAAAAGGATAATCAAAATTGGTTCATAAACGACGAAGTCATCCTCGAACATACATAAAATATATATATACGGTCAAATTGAGTAACCTCCTCCTTTTTTGAAGTCGATTAACCCTTAATTTACCCGGTAGGTCCCTGGGACTCCATTGAAAACTTTACGCGCTCATAAAACCGTTAGTTTTTGGATTTAGATATTGTGCGTTCCAGTACCTTCACACAGTGACGCACCAAACGCGGGGGAGAGTGGATGTCGATGTACGTGACTCCGATCGGTAAGTAATCACGCTAGTGGAGTCCGTGGGACTCCACCGGGGTATTAATGTTACTGTGATGAACATTAATGTTTGTGTTTGTCTGGGTATTTACTATGTATTATAAGTATATATTTACAACAAAAAAGTTATATAAGTATTATATCTATTATCTAGTACCTATATACATATCTATCTTATATTTATTTATTATTGTTTTAGCCTATTTACGGTATTCTTACTGTTTTTTTTTTCAGATGATATAATGGTGTCATAGTACGATAAACGTATTTGACGATGGTGCTGAGTCTGTAATAAACAACTGGCTCACACAAGTAAGAGACAGCGACACGGGTGGCGATGGTGAGGATCAACAAAATATAGCGTTGAACCAGCCTAGGAGACTAGAACCTAACAAGGTGGTGTCTGAATCCGAGGATGACTTCGAGCTCTCAGACCACAACTATGTTACGGAGTACATCAATCGCAGCACCATATTTATCTCGTCTCGATTTCATCAAAGATATTGCAACCAAACTCAATGAAAGCAATCTAAAAAGTAGATTATATAATATAATACCAAACTTCCTCGGCAGTTACGCGCTATCATTTCGGAGATAACAGGCACTCCAACTCCACTCCACTTACCTGTAGAGAGCAATAATGAGCATAAACTGCCCCGAAATGAGAGAAAGTATTGTCACCTATCTCCACCGCGTCTAAAAAGGAAAACTGCATATATTTGCATAGCTGTACTGAGCCTGTGTGCCTTAGCTGTACAAAAAAAAACATGCAATGACTGTGTCACCAACCGTGACTAAAAGGTCTTGCACGTTTTTTTTTTTTTTGTTCGGACCATGTTCTTTTTTTTTCTTTTTATAAAAATTGATTATGTTTTTGTTATATTTCTTAAAAATTTACTTTGAAAAATTGTTTTGTTTTTGAAATGTTGAGACTAGAAGTTAGGTCTCGTAATTTTATTACAAAAAGTGCCATATTCTAGAAGTTCCTTAATTAAAGGCTGTGATTGTATAATTTTAAGTAAAAACTTATGCCATTGTTAAATCAAATATATAATAAAGAAATATAAGAAGCATTTTTATTTAAAAAAGTATTTATTTCATGTTAAAATTACGATTTTTTTTCCGGGAGTCCAGGGGACTCCACCAGGTAAATTGTGTATGTATGAAGTCACCGGGTATATCAAGGGTTAAAAAGCACTAAGCGGAAATGAATTTTAACTTGTGTCGTACGAAGAGAGGTTAAATCTGTGATAAATCTGTTACTAAGTTGTAAGAATTTCTAATTGACAGGTAATTACTCGATTGGCCTAAAACTTTGTCTACTTGTAATATATAAAAAAACAGGAAATAAGTACAAAAGGCGGCCTTATCGCTAATGAATTCTCTTCCAGGCAACCTTTGGGCAGAGGAAATGGTATATATTTATGTAGATGGTCTAGATATACAATTTAATCTAAACACATACAATGTTACAATAATTATTTTAACAGTGCCGCATCCCACGAGATGCAATCCCGCGTTTCATTCCGCGGGATTGAAAAGCTGCGGGATTGTAATCCCTATATGAGAATTAAAGACATCGCCATGTATCTAAGTTACAGAAGCCAGATAAAAAATATTAAAATATTCTAAATAATTGGAGTCCTTTCCGAGGATATTCTCTGAAACATTTTGACTTTTCAAATAAGTACGTCATTTTTATGTTCGATTTTATGTACTTACGCTTCAGCCTGTACTATCCCACTACTGGGCATAGGCCTCTTTCCCCATGTAGGAGAAGGATCAGAGCTTAATCCACCACGCTGCTCCAATGCGGGTTGGCGGATATATTTCCTACTATGAGTAACGATCGCTATCAGATGTACATGATAGAAACCGGGACCGACGATTCAACGTGCTCTCCGAGGCACGGTGGGGAGACCCACAAGGACTGATTTTATGTACTATTAAAAGTTATTACCTACCTAGATAAACCTCAAACACTTTTCAAACTAAAATAAATCAAAAGAAACCTAAATGAAAAGCAACCCTACGCCTGAGCTTTAGCTGCGTTGGCGCAAACCTAATGTAGAGGTTTGTAGGTCTAGTATAACACATAAATACGACAAACGAGTACTCTTTCAAAGATTTCTAATACCAAAATCTCAAATTCTGATAAGGGATAGGTTAAAAAGAATTGTTATAAATTATTCACGACAACACATGTATTCACTAAGCGAAGAGAAAAATTCAAGTCCGTACGATTTTTGTGAGCCCTGAGTGCCTTTAGTGTCGTCGGTTCTGACTGTCAAGCTAGCGAGTGTCACATGTTGTTCGCGCTTACTTTGTTAGAAAATGCCGAAATAATATTGTGGAAGATTTTAAAGTTACGTTTGAAGTAGTGATTTATTGTATTGAACGACTGAACGACTTGTAAAGTTCGGTGTGTTTATGTACTATAAAAGAAGTAAAAGTTATATATAATAACTAGCTGACCCGGCAATCGTTGTCTTGCCGCTAAACGCTATTAAAAATAGGGGTTGATGGTAGAGGGTTGAAAATTTAGGGCTGTATGTATTTTTTAATGTTGTATCATAAAAAAATAGAAATTAAAAATTTTGTCTAAAAAATAAAAAATAAAAATTTAGGGGTGGACTACCCCTAACATTTAGGGGGATGAAAAATAAATGTTGGCGATTCTCATAGATACCGGATGAGCACAAAAAATTTCATCAAAATCGGTCAAGCCGTTTCGGAGGAGTATGGCAACGAAAACTGTGACACGAGAATTTTATATATTAGATCTAAAACCTTTTAACCAAATTAATGGGCAGTTCTAAAATGATGACAAAGGTTACATTTAAAAGATCCTAGTAATAGCTAGTTTGATTAGACCACCAGCTAGAAAAATTCGTTATAAATCAAAGAAAAGAAAAACATTATTATTTGCTTATGTCTAAATTACTTTATACAAAATTAAATATTACGTCCGCGTTAATATTTATAGTCTGATTCTACTTTATACCTTACAAAATAATTTAGTACAAAATGTAAAGAATTACCGTCATTAAAACAGGTAACAATTAATCTTTACACCTATTAAACCTTTTAACACGTCCAAACTAAAATATAACGTAATAAAAAATAAGTACCAGACACCGTTTACTCGGAACAAATATGAAACATTAATATAATATTCTTTAAAACAAATATATATTTTTTTAATAAATATCCATATAATAAATATTCTTTGATATTTTTTTTACAAAAATCTACTTCCCGAGGCGACGGTAGATTTGCATAAAATATAAAAGATTGTAAAATGGAGATTTGATTTACTTTTTAAAAAGTATAGATGTAATCAAAGGAAGCCTCGTGGACAAATTCACTTTACCTTACCCTGAAAAATTAATGATATTACAGCGTAAATCGTGTCAACAAAAAAAAAAATACTACGTTTTTAACTAAAATTTCAGCTTAAATTAACTACTTGAATGTAGTTTATTAATGTCCATAAACTAATACTACTTTTAACCAGAAACTACTTAAATTTATTTATGTTTTCGACTATTTATTTTCTTTTCTAAAAACCATCACTAGTCAGGTGCGCTAAAACTAAAACGCTAATATATTAATTTGAAATTTGGTTCTCTTTTGTAGGTAGGTATAGGTAGGTCTCATAATTAGTAGAACAAGCAGTCCGGTCTTTGACTTACAAATACGACAGTCTTTTCAATAAGTTGGTAACTAATCGGCTCTCTCCTTGCATTGCAATAACTTCATTTTCTTCGAAACTAACTGCGAACTTGTTTCCAACTCTAATTAAACGTTAGTATGGATTAAGGATTTATCCTTACTTTTTCGTTAAAGTTCATTTCATCCATTTTTAATTCACTTAATTTATTAGTATGTTGTTTTCGCGCGTTTAATACATTACCGACTGTTTATTGACTTATTTATTTTGAATTTAGGACTAGCGTAGCGAAGAAATTATTTGATATTAAGTCTATCTAAACTAAAAGATTTATACGTAATTAGTAAATTACATGTAATACTAATTCCATGAAATTAATTTAGTAGTATGTGAGTAAATCAAAATATTACCAACGTTGCAATTAATAATGGTGTTTGCTGGCAAACGAAAAAAAAAACTTTCGTTACTTCAAAAGTTGTAATCAGATCTCGAGGAAATTTAAATGTGACCACATGATAAACATCGGCTTTCGATTAAATTAAAAATATCAAAATCGGTACACCTAGTAAAAAGTTATGCGGATTTTTGAGGGTTTCCCTCGATTTCTCTGGGATTCCATGATCAGATCCTGGTTTCCTTATCATGGTACCACTAAGAATTTCTCCTGTCCAACAAAAAAAAAGGTTTATCAAAATCGACTTATAAACGACGAAGTTATCCTCGAACATACATAAAATATATATATATACAGTCGAATTGAGTAACCTCCTCCTTTTTTGAAGTCGGTTAAAAACTGGTTACGATCACTACTTCTATCGACACATCGAAAGAAACTTTTTCGTTCTCAGCAGTAGAATACACCAGATCAGATCCAAAAACAATTTTAAAGATACCACTTATACTACTTTTTATATAGCAAAAGAATTAACAGTATTAATTGTCCACTCTACTTAGTTGTGGATTACTGAATAACTTACGCTTCAGCCTGTAATATCCCACTACTAGGCATAGGCCTCTTTACCCATATGGGAGAAGGATCAGAGCTTAATCCACCACGCTGCTCCAATGCGGGTTGGCGGATATATTCCCTACTATGAGTAACGATCGCTGTCAGGTGTACATGATAACAAACGGGATCGACGGCTTAACGTGCTCTCTGAGGCAAGGGGGGAGACCCACAAGGACTGCACAAACACCCAGACCACGGCAAACATCTGTATAGCCAATACAAATGTTTGTCATGTGCGGGGTTCGAACTCGCAACCGCCAGCGCAACAGGTACAATCCATGGCTGTGACCGTTGCGCCAACGCGGCAACTGAATAACTTACCTATATATAAAACGATTTTATGATTGTTAAAGTCGAACTAGTCAAATTTAATTAGTATTTTAACGTTATAGTTATGCAATCGCTGTATTAAGGTAATAATATCAGATATTAACATTATTAAATTCAAAGTATACTTAATTATTCTTCAAGTATACTTAAAGGCAATATTTTTAAATAAAACACAGCTTCCTTGGAGTCATGCAAAATATTCCGTTACTTTATTGATTCAATCGAAAACATCGGAAACGAAAATTAGGAAACCACAATAAAGACGAACGGAATCAATTGACTGTACAACCTTTTAAATAATACAATACAAATATACTTTATTGTACAATCAGAAACAGTACATTTAACATAAAATATGCAAGAAAAAAAAACAAATAAAAAATGTGTACAAAAGGCGGTCTTATCGCTAAAGAGCGATCTCTTCCAGACAACCTTTAGAAAAAGGACATGATTAAGAATACAATGGCATAGATGTGTACTTTAACATAATATATATGAACACGTATATAAGTTTGTAGGTGTAATAATTTTGGAGATTTCGTGATAAGTGACCTTTCGCTTTTAGTAAGCAAGTATGTCTATATATATATATCTATATATATATAGACATATAGACTTACTTGCAGGCATGAAACTCTAATAATAATAAATAATTTCTAAAAAACAATTTTATAACGCGATTACTAATTATCACAATTCAATTTACTTTATTTCTGATCTATGCTCTCCCAAAGAAAAGAAAAAATTTGAAAAGTTCTCAGAAAATAGTAATTTTAATACTTTGGGAATATACACAATCTTTAGTGTTACAAAGCATCCTTAAAAACGACTTCATAGCAAATCATACTTGCCTATTTGAAAAACGAATAGAGAGACAAACAATAATGAAACGAAACAAAGTTCAATGAACTAATCCTAGAATATAATTCATCTATCTTCCTCTAAAGTAAAGTATTTCCCATTGCGGTTCGCCACCGGATCAACTAACCCTCTCACACCTTGTTACCGGAAATAAGCTCTCACGTCCTTTCAAATATTCAAAAAGAACATTACTTCCAGACTTGGTCAGCTGTTATTAAAACCAACATTTTGCATATAATAAACAATAATCGACTTTAAGCTAACGTAATAAGACTCAGTATGCACGTACAGGTGTTGCCTTTTATCGTAATACACCAAATTAATTTTAATGCTAAACAGAGAATATTGAACGCTATGTCTATAGTAATAAGATTGTTAAGGCGTGTTTAAAAGTGAAACGAAAGTGTAGAGCCGACGAGGTCCCACGGAATGTTTTATTCAAAGTCGTAATACACAGCTAGGGTTGTCAAGTTTTAGATTTGCTTATAAAAAGCCATATTCAATGCCAAAATTAATAAAATTTACGATTACGATTTAGTTTATCAGTATAACACCACACTGCTAGGCATTGGCCTCTTTCTCTATGTAGGAGAAGGTTTGGAGCTTAATCCACCACGCTAATCCGCTGCTGGTTGGCGATTAGATTTCAACTGTTTCAACTGTGAATTTTTATTATTGTATTTTTTTAATTTTAATTTATTTATTTATTCATTTATTTCCGTATTTACACAACATATTCAAGTAACAAGTAACAAAAAAGGAACAATCAGTTTCTAGGTGTAATTGAAAGTAATTACTATTATGATCTCTACTTCTCCTAGCTAGGTAGCTGAGCTATCTGTATTAAGGAGAAGCGATTTTCCTCCCAAGAATTCTACAATTTTTACTTTTCATTAGTTCGCCACGAGTTGCTCAGAATTCAAAGTTACATTAGAGATTATAAAGTTACATTATATTTATTCCTAATATGAGTAGCAGTTGCTATCAGATGTTTATGTATATATATTTTAGGCATATGAACCACTTCACCAAAGCGGTTGTTAAAATGAAATTTATTGGTAACATTTCAAACCTAGGTTTTAACATTGATAACATTACAGCACAGCGTATTTTTGGTAAACGTTATTATAAGTAGGGCCGTACGCTTCTTTGCCTTCATGTTTGTATACATCTTCGTGACGAAGGAAATAATTTGTAAATGGAGTCGCTACATTTCTATATATTTCATATCTTACATTTTCGTTTTATTTAATTTTAATAATAAAGCAAATAAAATCAGCATACTTAGATATTATTGTTATATGATTACGTCACTTTGATTTGTCTTGAAATCTATGATACAGACTAAAAATTATATTCTTTACCTGAGGTGGAACATAGCAGGAAATATCCTACTCAAAATCTCGAGCAGCCTGATTGGGAAAAATCCTCGAACTTACAGAGCATCACAGCTAAATAATACTAGATTCAGAAAAACGTCCTGAAATATAACAAGGAGGAACAGGGCTATATTGAAATATCGCGTCTATTTATAATAATAGACATTTTGAGCGAGTTGAACGCGCAATTACTAAACCAAATAAAGAACCAACTAACACCCTCTATTCTTAATGGCTGTCTAGAAATTTATCAAAGTTTAATCAGATTGTACCTATATTTAAAGATAATAGTCTGAAAATTTCAATAAACTTTGCCCAAAAAATACACGTGATTATTTTAGTGTAAAACCCCACCACATATCACTATGAAACGTTTTTCTACAATCAATATGGCGATGACCGCAGAATATCGAAATGACACTGGAGTCATCTAGTGAGCTTGACGTGTAATTTTATAAAGGGTCTTTTATCCATATAAAAATATATAAACATCCCGTAGGGGAACTAAAGGTCTAAGGTCTTAAATATATATGTATATGCTGTCAGTTAAATGTAGAAATGACATTTGGAAATTTTTTCTAAAAATAAGTTTATTACTGGAAAGAGTCTGTAAATAACATTATCTCTAATGTAAGCGTTTGTTAAAAATTGTTTAGAATTCCCTAATATGTGGGTAATACAAATAAATCGTACGAATTAAAAATAACATGGTGTCGTCTCCTGTCAAAAGATTTTCATTGTAATGTGAAACTTTGAATTGTAAGAGTTCTACAAAGAACTCACTATAGATGGCGCCGCGGTCGCTTAGAACCGAATATAAAATCATCTTGATATCAAAAATTTCGTTCCATAGCTTAATTGGCTAAAGCATCGACACGGTCAGTCAGAGATTCAGGTACGATCACCCTGGAACAGTCGATTTTTGATATGATGTTAAAAATGGTTTGGAATTCCCAAATGTGTGGGTAACATAAAAATAAATCTTACATATTTGAATAAAGTTGTTTTTGATTTGAACTATATATATATATATATATATATATATATATATATATGTGTGTGTGTGTGTGTGTGTGTGTATATATATAAAGCGATCGCAACAGGATAAAATATTATAAAACATGTGTAGCTCGCGCCAACCCTACCCAGTGTGTAAAGTTGATACCATTATTCTTGCATTTGATTTATTTCGTTAATTTTATTTCTCCGCCTTGCGTCACGAATGAAACTTTAATGTTTATTGGATTATTCGTGAACCTTATTTAGCATTTTACTGATTAATAACATTTAATTAAATATACTCGTTAATTAGAATTATTTATAAGTGTAAAAATGTTCGTAAATATTGGCCTATTTTATCAATAAGTTTTTGTAGTTTTTTGCATTATTATTATTATTCTTTTTGAAGTGAAACTTCTTTACGCTCATGAGGGTATAATTTTTACGGATGAAACGCAATAATAATAATATTTATATATTATTAGCGTCACAAAGATGTGCAACGCTTTTGTCGAACAACAGAGCCACCTAGCGTGTACTATAGAAACTACAAAGGTTGTTACATTAATATCGATAGTATTACATTTCAAACTAACTAGATTGCGCAGGAATGGAAATCTAAAATTTTAGATTTGTACAAATATAAACGACACTTAAAATTTAGTTTGCCAAAGTAGTTTTACTTCTTGCACGACTGCGAGCTAATGGAATCTGTCACCGCCATGGGTAGACATTTTTTTCATATTATATAAGTGCACCCTTACCGAATTCCTTTTAAAAAAATGTAATTAGCCACATATTTTATATGTGCAATAAATAATATATACTAATATTAATGCAACACATTGCTTCAATTGTCGTCTTGTCTTACATTATTGTAGATAAAGTTTCAGATAGTTATTTGACACGTAAAGGTATCAAAATATATATGAAGCAGATGTATTTTTTTCATTTAACTATGATGTACAAATTTGTCTCTCAGGCAATGCTATTCGTAACCTGTAAAATCTACAGCTGCAGTTTTTTAGTTCTAATAGTCTATTGGACGTTGACGTATTAACGTTGGAAACTGATAAATACAAACTTTATAAGTGTGTTATTGAACACTGCGACTACAATACATGGCACATGGCATTGATATAACTTTTTTTAATATTTAAAAGCTTAGCTTGTACAAGCTTTCCATATTGTTTCATCTACATTATATATGTTATATATTAATATTATTTCTGTTCAAATTTTACTAAGGTGCGAAAAGGTTTTATATAAAAATTATTTACAAATATTTTTCTTGTGAATAATATACTTGTGAATATACTTGTATCTGTCAAGATAAATCGCTTGTTTTTTTGTCAGAATTTTATAATAAAAAAATATATATGTAAGTATGAATATAACTTTAATTTCATTCATTTTAAGAGATCAAAAATCATAAATCATAAATCAGGATACATTTTTTTACAATTACTAAATGTCTCAATAAAACATTTCAATGTCAAGAAATAATGGTTTTTGAGACGTTAATGGTGTCCCAAAAAGTTAATAATTTATAAAAAATATATATTATTTTGAATCCTGAAGAATAAAATGTTGAATCATACACCCTCAACCATTTATATAATCACCAAGTGAAGTAAAACTTATATGCGGACAAAACCGCGGGCAAAACTAGTCTGATAGTCGTTAAACTAAATTTCACAAAAGTAATTATCCCTTTTTTATTTAAAGTAAGGCGAGATAAATTAGCTACCAATTAAAATTGTGTCCTAAATCCGTGCCCAAGCACATCGTATGAGACTTAATAGGCGCCAAGGGACTACGGCATCTGTACGAGGGATTAATAAGCACTTACCTAAAATAAGTAAAAATTTAAAAAAAAAAGTAAAAAAGGTCACGGACAACGGTCAAGCTGGGGACAGTAGTAGGTGTATTTAGTACATAATAGATACAGTACATGGGTGAGCTTAGCTCGGTATTTTTAGTAAATCATGTTTTTTGGAAATCATATTTAAATACGAATTACATATTTATAAAATATGAATAATATTTTTCGATTTTACCGATAATAATAAAAAATATAAACAATATAAAAAATTAAAAATTAAAAAATAATGAAGATAAAATATGAATAATATTTTTCGATTTTACCGACATAAGAATAAAAAAATAAGAACTGGCTATTTAAATAAAAAATAACGAACGCAATTAGAAAAAAAAAGAAAAAATAATAATCGATCTGGAAATTTGAGGATTTGAAGAGTGGTCTTTTCGGTCGATCGCGACCAGCCGATTTCCCACCTGAGCTATTACAACTTTATTGACAAGTCCGAAAGACCTTAACCGAAGAACCTTCTTAGTTACCTTCCTACCTTCTTAGTTATTTAGTTTCTAACGATATTGTAGCCATTTTTTTCATTGTTTAAAAACTGGGATAAAACGACATCTTCTAAAAATGAATCATAGCTAGATTTATCTCCCCCGAAATTCCCTGCATACTAAATTTCATGAAAATCGTCGGTGCCGTTTCCTAGATTCAGATTCTGAATAGTATAAGATATAGTATAATTATGGCTATAATGTATACCTGCATGGCTACTAAATGACTCAAGTATGTAGGTACAGTAAATGGCCTTACACTGCACTACACAACATGAGTATGCACAGATGAATGTGACATAATTTCAGTTCTGTCATACTTCACTTTTTTCTGATAAAAATAACTAGACGAATAAATTAATTGGTAGAATAGGCACATGACGTTATGTCTTCTAAGACGACGTGATTGAAACTTAGTAAAATTATAACAAATAAAAATTAACGCCTAACACTTAATGCCGCTCTGGTGTAGTGGTGCGTGTAGGCGTCTCAAAACACGGACGGTTTGCGGGTTCGATCCCGCTCGGGATGGATATTTGTGTTTGTACAAATATTTCTTTCCGGTATGGATCTCTGTCCTTTTGTTTCTCTCTACTGCGTAATGCTGAGCTCGTTAAGTTATCGGTCCCGGTTGTTCTGAAATACGCCTAACAGCAATCGTTACTCATAGTCGGAAATATGTCCGCCAACCGGCAGTGAAATGGCGTGATGAATAAAGCTCCAATCCTTTTTCTACAAAAATAAGGCCAGTGCTCAGCGGTGGAATGTTACAGGCTGAATCGTACTTAACACCTCCCGTCTCCCGGACGTTCAAGCTGAACTACACTAACATTTGTTTATCAGTCAGATACTGGGAACACCAAACAAAGCGTTTTGAACATTGTTATTCTTAAGCTGACGATATGAATTTAAAAAAAAATTAACATTATATTGAAAGTTATATGAGAAGAAAAAGTTGTAATAAAAAAAATTCTACATGCAAATTGAAATAAATTAAAATAGGTACTGTTTACGAAGCAGCGGAAAATCTTATAGTCTCATAGTTTTTTTCTCTTTCATTAGGTTACTAACTACCCCAATTACATTAGCTCTGAGCGCTTTGTGCACAGAATAGAGACAGGGTTGCCGTTTTCAGAATTTTACTTAATTAACAAAAAAAAAAGTATCGTGCGCTATCTCTGAAATTCCGTGATCGAAATTATACCGTTGGAATATATTTTTATTTGATCATTAGATATAAAATGATTTCAGTACTAACTTTACTTTAAAAAAAAGTGTTGTGTTAGTTTCACATGGAATGATAGAGTAATATTAGGATGAAGTGTAACATTTATTCATTTTGATTTGTTTTTTTTTAAGTAGATAATATTTGTTTAATTTTTGTGGTTTGGAATAAATTAATACAATCCATTTTTTTAATATTTTATAAATAAAGTGTGAAAACGCAAAAAAGGAGAAAATAAACTTTAGAAGGTTAGCAAAAACGTAAGTTGAAGAAGTGTACAAAAAGTAGAAATTTTGGTACAAGCCCAGCACACAGAAACGAACCAAGCAGAACCAACTTAAAGAATTAGGTGCTGTCAAAATTACTGTAGTAACTGACACACATATCTGTGTAAGCAAAACACCTGGTCTGTGTGACTCAACAAGACGGTGTTGTAGGAAAATGATTAGAACTGTCAACCCTGTCGACGGTTCAGTTTTACTGTCACAGTTCTTATGTCCTTCCGAGCTTTTTAATTTTTTTTTTTTCCGAGTGTTTGTAAATTAACTGTTATTCATGTAGTTTTGTTATTTAAATATTACTGTAATTTTTAACTGTCTTTTGTTACTGTTAACTGAGCTAGAGCACAGCAGGAAATCCTGTTGAAAATCTGGAGTGGCCCGTCTGGGGAAGTACCTCGACCTTACAGAAGGTCACAGATAAATAATACTGCTTTCAAGCAATATTGTGTTCCTGTTGGTGAATAAGGTGACCAGAGCTCTTAGGTCCTCCTTATCCCCCATAAGGGGTAGGGTCGGCTAAGCGCTTGCGATGCTCTTTGTGTTAGGCTTATAATCAGTTGAGCCGTACACTTATTTGCCTACCCAATTGTTTAAAAAAAGAAAAAGCGTGTTAATACATTTTGTTTTTCACGACTTTTTTTTTATCTATTCATCCGATCGACCAATAGGGATATATCCACCAACCCGCAGCGTGGTCAATTAAGCTGCGATCCTTCTCCTACATAGAGGAAGAGATATATATATGCCCTGTGTGGAATATCACAAGCTAAATCAATTAATCAATCAAAGATGTTGGTTTTGATAGTAAATTTATTAATAATAATAATCATAATAATTGTAAGCTAGTGCTACTTTTAATTTATTTTAATAAAAGTATTATTGCTATATAAGGTTGTCGCTTTACTGTTAATTCTAACTCAGTTATCTCAGAAAATGTATTTTCTTAGATAAAGCTTGCTCTTCACATTACCCTTATGCTTTTTGCTCTAACATTGTTTTAGTACAAACTAATTATGTTATTTCTTAGTAAGTTTTAAACAAAATAAAAATATCATGATTTTTTTTTGACAACACAAGAAATAAATAATGTACTAATTTCACATTTATTAAAACGGATGACGTATACATAAAAAAAATGTTTCTTACTGATTTTATATGAATAAATAATTTTACTGTTGTCAAACATATATATTTACATAATAATTGTACTTGTTCTCGAACAAACATAAACGACTTAAATTTACATAAATAAAAAATAAATTACTAAGAAATAACAAAAAATATGCATTATTAACAATAAATCAAAAATACTCATCAACCTCGCCTAAATTTATACGAAACCACATGACAACGACCAGCTTGCGAATACAAGAAGAATTATTCAAATCGTTACACCTGGTAAAAAGCTATGAGGTAATATGCATAAAAAAATAAATTCGAATTGAAATCCTCGTCCTTGTTTTGAAGTCAGGTAAATATAACATAAGATTTAATTTATCAGACTTGTTTAGGAACCACATAGAACAAATATTATAATTAAGACAAACGCTAATGATCTTGTCGACTAGAACTAATTGCTAACAATTTTAATTACTGCCTTTAATGACTTGAGAACTTAAGACTTGCATTGCAGGCATACAACGTCTAAGTTTTACATACTGTAGTATTATTACTTATGTTTGATAGTAAATTACTTACTGAAACAAACTTTATTTCTTTATGCCGTATTTAATTTAAAAAATTATTAAATTTCACGTAATTTAATTTAGTTATATCTGTTACAGATTTGCCATAACAATAAAACTAAGTTTTTTTTTCGGAATAACACATTAAGTACTTGCAAACTCCAACAAAAAAATTTTCAATTCAATTGCATGTATTTGTTTGACGTCTTCGGGAAATGTGAATTTTATTTTATTTTATTTTTATTTATTACGTTTTTTTTTTTTAATTATGAATGAAATTACTTAAATGCATTACTTATATTAAAGTACAATAAAGACTAAATGATTTTAATAGTAGAAGACCCGGAACCTGCTTAATGGATGAAAATTATTTTACATTTAAAGGGTTGGCTGAAAATTCCTGGCCAAGCTGTATTTAATTCATCACTTCAGCGTATCGCAGTCCACTGCTGAGCATAAGCCTCTAGAAGTTCACGCCAAAAATGGCGTGAACTCATGTGTTTTGTCTATAGTCACCACGCTGGGCAGGTCGGTCGGTACCGCAGGGCTGGCTTTGTCGCACCGAAGACGCTGCTTCCCGTCTTCGGCCTGTGTATTTCAACGGCAGCAGTTGGGTGGTTATCCCGCCATCGGTCGGTTATATTATATTTAATTCAAAATTGAAAAATTTATTTTTATTTAATAATGTACTTACGAGTTTAAAGTATAAAAATACCTACCGACAGCCTATAAGAAAATGCATACGTTGTTATGTATTATTTTACTGGCATAACTACTGAGCTGGCAGGTATAAACGGGTATATTAATATATATTGTTCTAGATACTTTCACCCACGTGTTTAATTAATAAATCTTACATCAAAATGAGCACTTTTTCATGGGAATTCGATGACATAGAGTAGCCTGCTAAGAGTCTAGTTAGAATGGAGGTTGACGAATTTAATATAGCCCGGTCAGGAATTTTCCACCCAATCCTTTCGCGATTTATCTTTAACATACTAACGGAGATAATTATTTAATTTTCATCCATTAAACAGATGGATGAATATCACGTCTAGTTCGGTCTCTAAATTTTTTTATTTGTTTATTTATAAAAGCAAGTAGACGCGTTGGCGCAACTGTCACAGCACTGGTTTGTGGCTGTTGCGCTAGCGGTTGCGAGTTCGATCCCCGCACATGACAAACATTTGTATTGGTCATACAGATGTTTGCCGCGGTCGGGGTGTTTGTGCAGTCCTTGTGGGTCTCCCCACCGTGTACGTGACAGCACGTTAAGCCGTCGGTCCCGGTTTAGTGGTAGGGAATATATTCGCCAACCAGCATTGGAGCAGCGTGGTGGATTAAGCTCTGATCCTTCTCTTACATGGGGAAAGAGGCATATGCCCAGCAGTAGAATATTACAGGATAAAGCGAAACAAAAAATGCAATAAAAAGCATATTATGACTAACCATTTGGCGCAGTTTGTAAGGGCTCTGCTTTCTGTTCCGCGGGTTGTGGCTTCGATTTTCGCTTGAATCTGGGTGTAATATTTGTATTTATATAACACTAGCGACCCGCCAACACAATTTTCTTTTTAATTCAACTTTTAAATGTATATTCCTTACTGAGATCCAGTCGAGAAATTCGAAATTAACAAAACTCAATCATCGTAAAAAATAGAGTGACAGCAATTACACCGACGATAATAAAATTCTATTTCATAACGAACATCTCACTTTTTCACTTGCAGTCTTAATTACGTATCTGTCCATCAGGTTCTTAATAAAAACTTTTGTAAAAATAGTATGATATATTCTAGATTTTAAAACCTTTACGCTTGTTATTGAGAATTTGGTTTTTTTTTTGTTATCAAATAATTTTAACAAACGTAATTGTTACAACATGTAGAAACAAGTAATACACACTGGGGGTGTGTGCTCTCGTGCACGCATGTTTGTGTGTGTGTGTGTGTGTGTGCGTGAAATGTAATTGTGTTCATGCGCACTTGCTTATGTACATACTTATGGGCGTTTTTGAATGTATGTAAGTAAATCGTTTACACAAAATGAAACTAAAACAAATACAGTACAACCACAGAGAAACGATGTAATTTAACGGACGGTGACGCGTCTCTATTACGTTGGTGGATTCTATTCAAATAGTGTGTTCACATTGCTTGCTGTGACACAGTTTACGTAATCCACGTTTGCTAACGCAAAGTACTACATCGTTGGTTCGAGAGAGAAACATTGAATGGTGTATGATATACTGCTTACACTTTTACGTCAAGTGTTTTTCCATGTTGAATTTCAGGTTCTCGTTATTAAAATTAGTTTTCTATTATATGAGGTATAGTGTGTTATATAATTAAACTTTTTTACGCAATACAACCATTTATATGTTATAGCAATAAATCATCATTGCAGCCACTTTTTCAATACCGGTTATATTTAAAATATTTTAATCAAAATCGTATGAATGAAAAAATAAAACTCGTATTCTTTCGTTATAATATATTCAAAAATCACGGATACAATCATCTTTATGAAGAAAATCGTTGAAAAACGTACGCTGAACCACTGCAACGCTTCAGTTTTCTCTTTTCAATGAATTATTCCAATTTACAATTTGAAATCATTTGTTCAATTCAAGCTCTTTAAGACTTTAAAATTTCTTTGGAATTTTTTTCACTGAATGGAGGAATTTCGCTGTACGACTTTCCTTGTTAATGAGCTAATGAGTGCTGTGTAAAATGGGGTTAATTAATTTGAGTTAATATTAAATAAGAACTTAATAAATTTCGTTTGAAATCTACACTGAAATTGTTAGCTAAAGAATTTTTAATTGGTTGAACATTTATCCAAGGATTGAATAGCTCGAAAGTTTTTAAAATCGCTAACAGATGTAAGTTGAGTTTGTTTATTCAAAAGCGATTCATTTTGCTGAACTGTTGATTATCGAATATGTTTTATTAAAAAATTGTATCTATGTCCATAGACACAAATTTGGAACACAATATTCTTATAATCTATTTAGGTAGGGCGCAGTAGAAATTATCTTGCTCAATTTTGCAACAGCCCGACCCCACTCCCTTGTGTTTCCTTTGTATATTATACATATAAACTTTCTCCTAGAATCACTCTATGTACTAACGAAAACCGCATCATTATCCATTACGTAGTTTTAAAGATCTAAGCATACAGATAGCGGGAAGCAACTTTGTTTTATACTATGTAGTGATTATAGTGTTTAATAATAGGTCGGCTTATCCGATCTATATTTTCTTCATGTCTTCAATTCACGTACTATAATAAATTCTACATAGTCTACAAGGCATGTAAGCTGATCTTACCTTTATTAACATCTTACGTCAAAACTATCGTAAAACATTAAATCTGATATACGTTGTTTAAATATTATATTAGAACATTACTTATACCATAAAAAATGATAATATATTTCTATAACACATTTGGTAGTAACAAATTTGACAAAATTTTATTAAACATTATACATATTTACAATTTACAACTTAGGAACTAAATATTTACAGAAAGTTTTGGTACAAATCATGTCCGCGTGGAATTGTGCCAAGAATTTTAATGCTGGCAGCATTTCTCCGTTGAATCGCTATGCCGATTCTCTGGGCAAAAAATGCACCAGCACTCTTGTCATCAGTGGAGGCAATAAGGCGAGGAGTTATCTCATTAAAAAAAATTTTTAGCACTGCTACTCCAAGGTCCAAGTATTTCGACTGCAAACGGCACAAAGATGAAATTTGGAATTAGTGACGAATATTTGTGCCGTTTAGTCATTTCAACTTTTTCCGCTGCGGCTCCCGTTTTTAAGGCTGTTTCCCTGACATCAGACGGAGCAAGTGTATCAACGCAAGTTGCGTCCTACAAAAGCACCCGTCCCCTTTCTCAGGAAACCAACGTCAATCCATCAGGTCTCTTGCCATCATCATGACTAATTCCAGTAGGCTCGATAAGAGCAGGAACGTCGATGGTCGCATGAGCTCTTTTTATGGTATTATTTAGGGAACCATGGCGGGAAAACCTACTGGAACTCTTGTTTCAGGAAAGGCCGTGTAGTCCGAAAGAATTAACCTCTTTTCCGCGCGAAAAACCACATTTACTTATATTAATAATAGGTCGGGGAAAAATTCTTTTCATATTTTCTAGTAGAAAGTTGCAATAAAGGTTGTATGATGTATTGTTTATAGTTGGTAACTTTTGATACCATAAAAAGGTAACCTTTTAAAATGAAATAAAAAAGTAAATAACTGTTTCCCGCCTGCCAAAATTGGTGAATCCAATGAAAAAATATCGGTACATTTTAAAGTTTTACTTTATAAAAGACAAAAACACGAGTCAAGCGACGAAAAAGAAAATTGAAACTAACCTAATGCAGTATCAGTAAGAGTAACACAAAATTAGTTTCAGCGTTTTCAGTCAAAAAAATTTGAGATCAAAGATGCGTTTCACCCTAGTCGGTCAGTTGTAGATAAACATGACGACATTTTTGAAAAAGTGGACCTAGATTGTCATTTCACTAGTTACAATATAGCTTATTGACCATAAAACAGTTTTGATCCATTTAGAAAAGCTGGCTATACAAAAAAAAAACTCGATACATGTTTGTAGCATGAACTCACTGAGAGAAACCTAATGGACATAAAATATAAGGATAACTAGCTAAAGGATAATAATAATACAATTATATGAATAAAACAGTAACAGTAAGTACCGAATGCTCACCTTTATGATAACCGTTAGCAGTGCACTGAAAGACGAACTTGAAAAACAAAAGACAACCAGCTAAGTAAGTATTATATGAGGAGTCTACTAAGTTGTACAAAATTTTGTGAAGAAATATTATATCAAACATTTTACGCCTGTTACAAAGAGATAATATAATAAACTTTTCTAAAGTATCTTTTTATAAGTGATTTGTAATATGATGGTGATAATTACTGGATGTAATGAAAAAATTTTGAACTTATTCGATTCTTTTAATATGAACTTTGTAACAAAAACTCCATACAGCAATCAAGAAAAGTTTTGATAAAGATTTAGTATAGGAATTTTAGTGTAACTTTTAAAGAATTTATTTATCCGTGGTATAAAACCTAAACTTCTAAAAGCTGAAGCCAGTGTGATCAATGTATGAAATAAATGGCAGGGTCGAATCCATTATTAAACTCAAGTCTCTGATTGTTGTTACTCTTTTTAAAGCATTTTGATTTATGTGATAGTCGTAACATATTACATTTTTTATGAAAATACGATATTGTATAACATTTATCCTATTAAGAAATAGATCAGACTCGCAATAAGTGAGTAATCAGTGTAGATCTTCTCGGCATTTATAACAATCAGTTACAAATCTGATTATTCGATACAATTTAGTGTCGTCAGCATACAAGAAAGGGTGATTATATTTTAGAATCCTTGACCTTTGTCATCTATATAAACTGAATAGCAATGGACCAATGTGGGCGCCATGAGGAACGCCCGAGGGCACGGAAAGAAATTGGTTAGAAAAACCCTTTGCAAAGACTGACTGACTTCTGTTGCTAATGTAAACTTGGACCCACCTAAGGATGCTGCTATGTATACCGGCACTCGAATTTTTTTTATTAGCAAATCGTGCTTTATTCTATCGAAGGCTTTAGAGAAATTTGTACACACGTCTACCTTCAAGTTGCCATCCATGGCATGTAATAAAAAATCATTAAAAATAACATGTTAGTGTCGACACTATGGCGTTTAAAGAAAGCACCACGTTCCTGAGAGATTAAATATAGTATATAGGTCTCTATATACGTTACTGGTGACCGCCCTTTTGAGAAAAGTACGTCACCATGTCATATCTGGTATCAAATAACATACGAGTATATCAATTAGTGTAACTTTAATTAGAGAATGTGATCCGACTGATACAGTATTAAATTACTTCGCTTTATTCCTCGTGACAATTTACAATAATATTCAGTATCTAATGACTGATTTTATCTATGATATTGTTTTATATCTATAATAATGGGTACTTACCAGCATATTCAAGGTAAATTATGGATTGTTGACTGTTTATGTAGGTATCTATGGTTTTATTTTTGTTTTATATATGTTTTTTCCCTTCAGTAGGATAAGACACCGTGTCAGACAACATATACACACGATTATCTAGAACAGGGGCTCCCAAACTTATTTTGTCTACTGCCCACTTTGAGAATAAATTATTTTATAGTGCCCCCTTTGAGCAATCTTTTAAATAAATATTAGTTGATGTTCATAACTTGTAGTCGAGAGTCGAAAGCTCAGTCTGTGTCTAAGAGTCCTTATAAATTAAATGACAAATCGCCCCCAAGCCTCTACACAACGCCATCATTTTTTTTCTGGCTCTCTTACCAACCCCCTTTTGTACTGCAACGGCAACAAGGGGGTGTTATCGCCTACTTTGGGAAAGGCTGATCTAGACCATGACATATATTGTTATTGGCATTCTACCTTGCAATAAGACATTTACAATTTATTACAGTATAGTAAAAGTTCAAAGCATTATAGATATTATAACATAACAACTTCATAGAAAATTCACAACACGAACTCTTTATCCCAAAGCATGTTGCTGAAATTGCCTTTGGCTTGTTACCAAAATTTTCATAGAATAATGAGAATCGCTATAAAATGTGCTAAAAGAAATAGCGTCAAGGTGTTTAACGGACGTGAACATCTTATATGACTTCGCCTTTCAGAACCGTCGTTAAAATTTCACACGTTACTTTTATAATTGAAGCCATAAAAAATGTTATAAGAACTTTTAAAACATTTAGTGTTATATTTACGTTGTTATAATAATATTTGTCGTAGGCTTAAAAGAAGAAAATATTACGTCATAAAGACACCTGTCCCTTTTTTATATATGACTAAGGTAAGCAGTTATCCTAGCTTTTGGAAGCCTGTAACAATAATTTGTTGTCGATACAGTGCATTCCTAGAGTAACAGAACTATTAAGAGTAATAATAAATAAATATCTTATAACGTACACACACCGTCGTCTGTTCCTATGGTAAGCAACTTAATGCCTGTGTTATGGGTAACAGCCAACTGTTATAACTATTTTTTTTTTTTGATAAATATACATTAAAATAATACCTATACAAATACAAATATTACACCCAGACTCAGGTGGCAATCAAACCCGCAACCCGCGGAACAGAAAGCAGGGTCACTACAAACTGCACCTACGGGCTAGTCAGAAATCATGTCTGTAGAGTATCTGTAAGTTCTGAAGTATCAAGACGAATAGTTTTTAATATTTATTAGACTTTTTATAGTATATTTAATTCATTAAGCAAAAGTAATTACAACTACGTTCAAATCTTAACATTTTTTTTTGCTAAGGGAGCCATGCTTAAATTTTGGAGTGAAATATATCCTTTGTCTTAGCCAGTGGTATGAACTCAAATCATACCCAATTCAGATAGATAAGCAGACATGGAATCGAAACACTAATTTTGGCTTCAATATCAGTTATAGAATATTCTCTAAAAAGGTTATAGTTAGTGTTTTCAATGGGCAGAATTATAACTAATATTGTTTATAATAAGTATAGATGATATACTGATGTAAGTACTCGGTTCTGAGAAAACGCGTTTTAAAGAAAGACGTACAAAGATGTCTCTGGAAAACTCGCTTATACGCGTGTGTAAGTGTTATGTATTTCCGCCGATCCGCAGCAAAGTAGCGTCGCTGTAAACGACATATTCTATGGAAATGAAGCTCCAGTTATTAGTTTAAACGTTTGTTCCTAAAAGAACAGAAAGTCCACAAAGGAGATTACAAAATAATAAAAAAAAATGATAACAAACTATTTTATCATTTTTTTTATTGTTTTTTTTTATTTAATTACTTACTTGTTTTGTTATTTAATAAAATTATTATTTGTTTTACAACAAGAATACTACGCTAATAAAATTTAATAAGTTAAGAAAACACCTTTGAAATTTTGTTTTAATTTAACTTGTTTCAAGGAACAGAAGTTTAATTGTACGTCTAAAGTTATTAAAAGTAATTATAATAAGCGTTTACCTATAGTTTCATCGATTGTAGGTATTTATTAAATATTTAGTATAAATATTCATAAACTAATTTTACCCTCAAGAGTCCTTTCACACTATTCAATTCCCATAAGCCCTTAAGGTTTTATTTATAAAATATCAATTTAGGTACATTGTTTTAAAATTACAAATCTTTGTGTAAAGGAGCTGGTAACCCTATTATTATCTAATTTTATTGTAGTTTTTCTATTTTTTAAAGCCTCACGGATCGACGGAAAGATATTTTAATTTATCAAAATGAGTATAACAGTTCACTGAAAATATAGATAAAATTGACACATTAAGATTATTAGCTAACTTAATTGATAGTAAAAAAATAGGAAACATTCAGCCTATAACATCCTACTTCTGGGCATAGACCTCTTTCCCCGTGTTGGAAAAGGATCGGAGCTTAATCCACTACGCTGCTCCACTGCGAATTGGTGGATTTATTCCCTACTATGAGTAACGATCGCTATTAGATACTCATGATGTGTGACTATCACTATCACGTATTTATAATCCCAACCGGGACCGACGGGCGCCTTAACGTGCTTCCCAAAGCACGGTAGGGAGACCCATAAGCACAGACATCCAAACCAGATAGAAATATTTGTACAAATAAAAACCCCGATCCCGAAAAACCTATCCCGAGCGGGAATCAAACCCGCAAAATGTCGGTGTTTTAGGAGACTCAAACCACTACACCAGAGCAATTGTCGATAATATTTAATTTAAATAAAAAAGTGGTAAAACCATTCGGCTTCACTACTAGACCCTAAACACACAAAAGTATAGTTTTTGTCGACACAAGGCTTGATAACGTATATAATTTTAATGTTGTTTATTGTTAGTATTTATTAATACAAACTTATTATAAAACTATTCAAAGTTTCATATTACAATGAAAATCTTTGACAGGAGATGACACCATGCTATTTTTAATAAGTACGATTTTATTTTTGTGTTACCCTCACATTAGGAATTCTAAACATTTTTGAATATCATATCAAAAAGTTACGGGTCTCTGTAAAGAACTCACTATAGACGGCGCCACGGTTCGCTTAAACCGAAAATAAAAATCATCATATCAAAGATTTCGCTCTAGCGGGTACATCGTTCCATAGCTTAATTGGCTAGAGCGCCGACACGGTCAGTCGGAGACGCGGGTTCGAATCCCACTGGAGCGGTCAATTTTTGATATGATATTCAAAAATGTTAAAAAAAAATTAAACATATAAACTTACTCTGTAAATGGTGAATGAAGGAATAGATGCTAAGGGCACCTATACCTCAAAAATCAGGGCAACTATCCTTTGTGATTGGGATAGATGCCCACGTATTTTTTAAATAAATTATAAACAAAATAGCATCTATTTACAACTATATGCAGACACAATGACCCAGTATATTGACGTGATAAAAAATATAACGGAATTTATTACTATTTATAAAATTATACAACCTTAAATACCTTTAAAACTTTGACGTGTTTGTAAATTTCGCCACGGAGACAATTACACACACGAGCCTAACGCGTCCTTCCCACACGAATATTTGTGGGTATCTGAGGTACGGGGTGACTTCGACTCCTACTTATGCGATTAATTTTTATTTGTGAGTTCTGGATGTTAGGTTTTTAGAACATGAAGCATCTATCCCACTGCGGCATCTATCCCAGTTTGACCATATTTTTTTTATCGATATTAAAGTCGTGCGTAACAATTTTAAATGTTCGTGACATAGTTTTTTTTACAACAGAGGGACAAACTTCTTAGCATTCCATGGATTCACCGTGCGGGTGCCGGGTCCATCGTGTGGTAGACGGAGAAACTCAGAGCAGTTTCCAGGACTTGCGACCGAGGTGTAGGTTTAAGGAAGCTTCCTTTGAGATGCGCATCAACGCTCACGTTCACTGCTCGAGTTTCCTGCCCTGCCTAGCCAAATTTGGTAGGAACCTGTTGAACCTTAGACACTCGTTCTAAAAGAAAAACTTACTGTAGTTCTCGACAGGCCAAGGTCTTTCAGAAGATTATAAAGAGATTTTGCTGGTATACCTCTCACTCCTACTTCTACAGTGTATAAATTAAGCACATAACCATTTTTGTTAAGTTCGTTTGTTAGATTGTAATATTTATTTATTTTTATTGTGTGGTCTTTAGGAATGTTGGTTTCCCACGGTACAGTGAGCTCTACCAGTGTAATGTGTTTAAAGTCTTCCTAAAATATTCGTTTATTAATTAATTTATTCATTAATATTAATGGTTTACATTAGTTTCAAGTAGCATGAATGATTTCGCCAATGTCACGTAGCATCTAAGAAGATGTACAATCTAATGACATAATCCACATGAAGGTCACGTTTAAAAGATAACGTCTTTAGAATATTAGGTATTTGATCTGACTTTATAAGTTTTAAGGCCTTCACTCTCACTATGAACAATGTTGCTTTTACGCGATTTACTGCGCTTATCTTTTTGAAATTCGCGATATTTCGGCGACGTTACAGACGCCATGGTCACAGCTAACACTGTAAAATTAAAATCATCCTAATTAAAAAAAAAAGTGTTACAAAATATGCTTTTAAATTTACAATCCTAGTAAAGACTTGCTGTATATTTTAAACAAATTTTAAAGTAACACGCAGCCAACTATGAAAGTAGTCATCTCACAAAGTTTGCTGTATTCATGTATGGTAATTTCTTGGACTAAAAAGTCTTAAAGTCGTTGTCCGGGCAGTAAGTTGGTGCATAAAATTATGATTAACTTCTAACTATGTATTTCCAACATTTAGTTTAAAGACAATATTTATTGCTAATTTAAGGATAAAACACATTGGACTACACAATTTGTTTAATCCTTTATAGAAAATGTTACTTTCATTTTTATAAATAATATTTCTAATTTTATTACATTTTAAACTATACTTTGAAACCTAATTGGTAACATATAGGTAATGGGAAGTATTATAAAGATTAATTTTAAGACAATTCTGATATATGTAAATTCTTATTATAGATATGTAAATTCTTATTATAGAGACTGGGGTAGTACCTCGACCTTACAGAAGATCACAGCAAAATAATACTGTTTTCAAGCAGTATTGTGTTCCTGTTGGTGAGTAAGGTGACCAGAGCTCCTGGGGGGATTGGGGATTGGGTCGGCAACGCGCTTGCGACGCTTCTGGTGTTGCAGGCGTCTATAAGCTACGGTAATCGCTTACCATCAGGTGAGCCGTACGCTTGTTTGTTGACCTAGTGACATAAAAAAAAAAAAAAAAAAAAAAAAAAAAAAAAAAAAAAAGATACATAATATATAATCTGTGTAGTTATTTTGTACTTGTACAATTTATATTAATAAGAGTCTGCCAGGGTGTTGTTTCTTTTTAGACAACTATAGTATAATTCTAATAAAATAAGTGTTAAAATGACGCCGCGTTGGTGCAACGGTTACAGCCATGGATTGTAGCTGTTGCGCTTGGCGGTTGCGGGTTCGATCCCCGCATATGACAAACATTTGTATTGGCCATACAGGTGTTTGCCGTGGTCTGGGTGTTTGTGCAGTCCTTGTGGGTCTCCCCACCGTGCCTCGGAGAGTGCGTAAGCCGTCGGTCCCGGTTGTTATCATGTACACTTGATAGCGATCGTTACTCATAGTATATCCGCCAACCCGCATTGAAGCAGCGTAGTGGATTAGGCTCTGATCCTTCTCCTACATGGGGAAAAAGCCCAGCCCAGTAGTGGATATACAGATATTACAGGCTGAAGCGTAAGTGTTGAATTTGGGACATATTTAAATAATATTTTTTAAATATTTAGGTAAAAACTTTTTTCCTCCGCAACTCAATCATTTCAGCCTATCACAATCTACTGCTGGACCTATGTCCATACCCATATTCCTCTAAATTCACGCCAAATATTTCGTTTTTGCACTGCATATGCGGAAATAAAGACTTCACTCCTGAATACATCTGCTGTTCATCTATCCTGATTAACACGTAACTAGAATTCTGATACTTTAACTTACTGGTGCTGATTCTGCAGATATCACATTCCAAAATTCCGTTTTGTTGTACGTTACTGTATATCCACGTCTACTACCAAACACACTAATACACCGTTAGTTTTTTTTAAGCATCAGTATTAAATCACTTTTAAAATTATTTTTTATAGCATTGCATTTCAATATTGAAACGATTTTACGCTTAATCTGTTTGTATTAACTAAAATAATTACGTAGCATATTCGTTTATTAATTTAATATTAATTTCACCATTAAATTAATGGAATAAAATTGAGTTTGCTTTAAATTTGTATATGGTATTAATTTTTGCAATGAAATTGTTATTAATTTACTCTTTGAAAAAAGCCTGTAAATTATAAATACAATTAATATTTGTAATATATTAAATTCGGTAAGTTACAAAATTGATTTAATCACTTATTTCGAGGCTTATATTAATATTCTTCTTGATGATAAAGCCATGAATGTTAGTTTTAATATAGACTGGTAGTTTTGGCGTTACTATACTTATTTTAGTGCGAAGAAATTTTTCATGCCTCGTTAAGTGATTATAAAGCCTCTCCTAGATCCATCAATCTCTGTCAGCACAGTCTTCGCTTGCGTCAGTGCTAGACAGATTTCTTAATAAAATAAGTTAGATTTTTTTTTGGATTTATGACATTTCTTTGAAATTTTTTTCTTTTTTAATTTAGCCGGTGGAAATTAGTCACTGAATATAAAATTAGATACATTTTTATAAATGGTACATTTTTCCAACTTGATCTATATACTTGTAATTGTTTTATTAAAGCATAAATTTATATGAAATTTATTTTCACCTGTAATTGTGATGTCACTAGTTTTTACTGTAGTGTGTTTAATGTGTTTTTAATTATAAAAGAAATGAATAACGACATATGTATGTTTCTGAATTAAATTTCCTTCCTTGCTACATTATATTATAGTTATTGTTTAAAATTGATACGAATATGTATTTGATTACTTTATTTTAATTAGGATTCTACTGAATCCTCGTCATTGATACATTCTTATAGTAGTAATGATTCAAAATTCAAATGCAAGTATTTACAATTCGATAAAATGAAGCATTTTTTTTAAATTATTAAATTAATTAAAATTTAATAAAAAATAATAATAATACCGAAGATCGATTACTCAATGGATTTGTGGATAGTGAATTAAAAAAATAAGTTAGATTGGATTTTGACACATTCTGCCTAAGTCTGCTCGTCAACATTAATTCATTATATAATATTTCCTGTACATGGATAATCTTTCAAAAGATCCTAACAAGGGGGCGTCATATCCACACTGCCACTGATAATGGACAACATTCACACAAACGGTAGCACACAATAAGAAATAATCATTCTTTTGGTCACTTGTCAAGAGCAGCACTCGAAACTCGATATCAAACGCTCTTCATATTGAGCTCATTATTACAGGACTGTCCAAAAAGGTCTAATATATTTCTCTAGTATATTTTTGTGTATATATACATAAATACTTGCGTTTATGCTGTTTATAATTTTTATATATTTTGGGGATGTTTACAATAGGTTAAATATAGAAAAGCAAGAAACAACCGTCATCACGATTGTTCACGATAACCATACAGCCTGTTACATACCACTACTAAGCATAGGCCTCTTACTCCATGTCGGAAAAGAATCTGAGCATTCACCACGTTGCTAAACTGCAGATTGGCGGATATATTCCCTACTATGAGTAACGATCGCTATTAGATATTTATGATAACAACAGCGACCGACAGCTTAACGTGCTCTCCGAGGCACAGTGGGAAGACCCACAAGGACAGACATCCGAACCGAAGAGAAATATTTGTATAAATACAAATATCCATCACATTCAGGAATCGAACCCACTTACCGTCGGTGTTTATTCGCTTACTTATTCGCTTGCTTAATACTATACCAGAGCAGTTGTTATGGGGATTTTCAAGATGGTTGTAATGCTAAAATACCGGAAAAATCAAAATGACGACAATCACACATAGTACATATAAAATATTACTTATAAATAATAAAGTTAAAATTAATACATAATATTGATTTAGCGGAAAAACAGAAATCTCAGATGTCTTCCAAACAACTTAAACATTCCAGTTTAGTTAGACATTACATTTATTGAAGAAGAAGAGCGGCGTATTATATTAAAATCCGACACTTCTACACGGAGAAAGAGGCCTATGCCCAGCAGTGGAATATTACAGACTGATTAATTTAATTAATCAAATAGAATACGTATAGATACTTTTAATTGTACTTTGTATAAACTTTAGCTCAATTATTAATTGGAAATTGGATTGCAGCTGATTATTGTAAACGTAATTATATTACAGTATCGTGCGCTGATCGAAATCTTTGTCTAAATAATTGCCTATTTACAAAACGATCCATAGAATATGTAATGTGGAAGTGATATATATTATACAGAACAATTTTTATAGACTGGGTCTTTTTTACCTAAAGTTTCATAACTTCATATTTTTTAAAGTAAATTTTTTTTTATTCTATTGCTCCAAAATTTTTCGTTCATCTATCACATGTCGCACGTCGCATGTTGCAAGTATTCGTGTGTTTTTGTCTGTGTATTAATGTAAATGTTTTAATTCATAAAAGTTTCACTTGCATCTTGGTTTCATAAAACCACACAATCTTTTTTTTATGAAGAGTCACGAAAAAATAGCAGATTGTCTAGAACTCAGATAGTCAAACACTAGAATTCAAATAATCGATAATCACCATTTTCTTTTATACTTACATAACTTTATTTAAAAAAAAATATAGCTATATCAGTCGGTCGTTACACGCATATAACAGCGTTAAGTTGCATATCAGGTCCGGATGTGCATGTTATAAGATATTTATTTATTTTATTTATTTTTCATTAGATAAATCTTAATTGCGTTGTTAGCTTAATATATGAAGAAAAGGAGGAATCTAAGATAAAATTAAATTGGTTATGATTTTCGATTCTTTTATTCAACGTAGGAAATACAGATTTAACGGCAGTTAATTACTAACTGTTGATGTTAGTTAATTATATCTAATAATGAGAAAGGTGGAGCGCTCATTTGCTACTGCTCCATTGCTAATTAAAGGATATTATTCTACTGAAGAGTAACGATCAATTTGAAGATTTAATCATAACAATTGACTTTGAAAGCTTGATGCGCTCTTTAGTGTTCTTTGAAAATATTCACAAAAAAAACATATTTGCTACAAATAAGTATTTCTACCAATATACAATACTACACCAAATTCATAGTAAATAATATTTTAAAAATAAAATATTACTTATTCATAAAAACAATTTACAAGAAGGTCAAAATGTAGGAAGCGGGGAAGAGTAATTTTAAACGCTAAAAGCTACCAATCTGGGTAGAAGTTGTACGAAATTTTGTTGTAAAGTATTAAATTTTGTGAACGAAAAATCGATTTATTTAAAAAAAAAGACGATTCTTACCATATTTCGCTTTGATTGTTACTGAATAATTGTGTTTGCTCGCAAATGAAAAAACCGACTTCAATTACATAGATATAGTAAATACAACGTAAGTTGACAAAAAAAAATTAACAAACGCACTAGTCGTCACTACGATTTTCGAGGGCTCTCCTCGATTTCTCCAGGATTCCATCATCAGATCCTGGCTTCCATATCACCTTTCCAACAAAAAAAATATATCAAAATCGGTTCATAAACGACGAAGTTATCCCCGAAGATACATTTAATATATAACTATATATAGGCAGTCCTGGTGGCTTGGCACGGTGCACTTGTTGTATCCTGCTAGTAGCTTAACCTAGACTCTTTCAATAATTAATTTGTGCAAAAGAATTAATTGCTACATAACGATCTATAATTTGGCTAGGCAGGGCGGACAACTCGAGCAGTTGATGTACATGTAGTGGGATATTACAGGCTGAAGCGACCGACGAGAAGTAGGAATGAGAGGTATACCAGCAAAATCTCTCTATAATCTTCTAAAAGACCTTGGCCTGTCGAGAACTGCAGTAAGTTCTATTTTAGAACGAGTGTCTAAGGCTGTACTAATAGGTTCCTATTAAATTTGGCTAGGTAGGGCAGGAAACTCGAGCAGTGAAGATGAGCGTTGATGCGCATCTCAAAGGGGGCCTCCTTAAACCTACACCTAGGTCGCAAGTCCTAGACACGGCTCTGAGTTACTCCCTCTGTCACACGATGGACTCGGCACCCGCACGTTGGGTCTATCGAATGCTAAGAAGTTAGTCTCCGCCCCGTTAACTAATAACTATCCCGCGTTCCGTGCTACGTACCTTTCTACTAAAATAACTACCTTTCTGCTAAGTGATTCCTGAGTTATAAAAAATTGGTGATATCATAAATTGTGTTTACTTCTGCCAACATTGACTACTGAAGCACAGTAGACCGAGTATTCAGAGACGATGAGCGAGAGCGATCTACCTCATTTCAACATATATACTAATGGTCGAAGTAAGTAAACTCCTCCATTTTTGAAGTCGGTTAAAAAAGAATATATTACTATACTTTTAAAATTTTATTTTATTGTCCTATTGTAACCACATTTGCGTACTGATTTGTTTGGTGCGTAGTAAATCTAAATTGTGTCTTCTTTTCTGAGTACAATAAAATTTATTTATTTATTTACACTTTTCCACACCAATACAAGGTTTTAACAGTATTACAAATGATATATAAATATATATATATATATATATATATATATATATATATAACAAGGTTCCACAACCACCTTGGAACTTAAGAAGCCGACCGATGGCGGGATAACCATCCAACTGCTGGCTTTGAAATACACAGGCCGAAGACGGGCAGCAGCGTCTTCGGTGCGACAAAGCCTGTACTGCGGTCACCAACCCGCCTGCCCAGCGTGGTGACTATGGGCAAAACACATGAGTTCACGTTATTTTTGGCGTAAACTTGTGGAGGCCTATGTCCAGCAGTGGACTGTATAGGCTGTAATGATGATGATGATATAAAAATAGAATTTGCATTAGTTGCAACAGGCGGCCTTATCGCTAATACAGCAGCGTCTTCCAGGCAACCTTTGCGCCAGGCAAAAATTTTAGTGAATAAAAAATAAAACAACTGTTTCTAAGCTTATGCAAGTTAGCGGATATATTCCCTAGTATGAGTAACGACCGCTATAAGGTGTCTGCGATAACAACTGGGATCGGCCGCTTAACGTGTTGTCTGAGGCACGGAGGGGAGATCCACAAGGACATACCTCTACACCAGAGTGGTTGTCAGGTACTACTTTAATTTAAACATCTTGTGTGGTGCAACTGACACACGTTCACACGTTTTTTAATTTCATTAAGTTAAGCCGTCTTACCAAAGCCGTTCAAGTAACACCGATGCCATTAGACTGTTCATTTGTATTACGTTAAAAAACACTATAAAGTACTTACTTCTTACTAAATCAGAATGTATTTAAAAATAAGACTTTCAGTTGAATGCATGTTTATATAAAATTTTCGTGTCAGATTATAAACATTAATCAACACTTTATAAAAATAATAATTTATAGTGTTTTTTTTCTCTTTATTTGGGTTAACAAACAGTATTACAATAGGTATAAAACAATCAGTATAACAACAAGTACTTTACGTCACATTAACACCGTTTACCATGGATTAAAATTACATATAAACCTTACATATAAAAATTACTGATAAAACTAGAAAATAAATTCTATATAAATAATATGGGATACCACATTCGATCCGAACTAACACATTCCCGAGAATATACAGATATTGAAATATATAAAAGCATATACAATATTGAAATCCAATACATACACATGATGCTACAGAGTATCTACAGTATTACCTATACCTACCGGCATTATACCGTTCTAGGAACAACAAGAGAAAATACATATCAACAGCATCGTAGCTCTACACTAAATTATCTGTAAATTTTGACTAGACCGTTGGCTCAATTTGAAATGACCTTGCTTTCTGCTCCGGGGGTTGTGGGTTTAATTTACGCCTCGAATCTGGATGTAATCTATGTATTTATTTATGTAAGTATTATTTATATGTATTTATCAAAATAAATATGTAGCTTAATCAGTTGACTGTTAGCTATAACACAAGCATTAAGCGACTTAGCTTAGGAACGGACGACCGTGTCTGTATATTATAGATATAAAAAAATACATAGATAAGTATAGTATTATTCATACTAAGTAATAATACGTTTTAATTTTTTTTTAAGTCAGCACATATACAATTCTACTTCAGCATAAAACCAAAAGATGGCTGTTCTCAGAGCCATCCGAATACTTTTGTAAGCATTTACAAAAGTAATCCAAGCGAGAGAATGTAGTCGTAGGGTTATAATTATAAACTCTTATTTAATAGCTGTGTATCGCCCGGATTATTGACCGTCCCCCCTTCCATGCCAGAGCTATTATAATTATATAGGTCACGATTCAAATTGAATCCTACAAACATATTCTTACGTCATGCTACAAAATAAATAACATCAAAAATAAGATAAACAAAACGAAATCGTATTAACATAGCGAATATTATGTAACACGAAAATTAAATTCGAATTTTGTAATAAAATAATGGCTTTGAAAACACCTACGCCCTCGGGCGAATGAATATTATCGTATAAAAAACAAGGTAACGAAGTAATAACAATACCTCGTAAAATAGAATTGAATATTTTTTATAAAAATATTTGACTTACGGCCGTTTGTTTCCTCGGAAGTTTGCTGCGGGAATTTATGGACATGATACGGTGTTCGAATAGCTAAAGACTTTTTGGTGGGCGCTAACGAACAGGTGATACTTCTGTGTTGAATATTCCGAATTTTTACGCGTATAATTTTCGTTTTTAACGAACGTTCGAAATTTAAATTCAAAGCTCTACGTGGTCTGAAAGAAATAGTGTGACTAAGTCGATTACGACATGTAATTATTTCGTGTATACAATTAGGATATTTAAATACTCGTTATATATATATATATATATATATATATATATATATATATATACATACATTACAAAACTTAAAAATTTATTATTTACAGATAACTGTGGAATTTTGTTCATTTATATTTCGTACCACACGATTATATTCGCACGGAACAGTTTCAATAATACTGGCTGCTGTAAGTTGCACAAAAAATGAAATGTCTGAAAATATATTTTACAAGATGCAAAATATATTGAATTCCAAAAACTATGGATGTAAAAAAATACTTTAAAATCAATAGCTTTGCACAGTTCCACGACAACTATTAAAGAGTTCTTATCTATGCATCTAGAAACTGTACCACGAATAAACTTATACCACGTTTTAAGTTAGACCTTCTGGGATACAACTTTGAAAGCCATATACAATCACGAGCACATGCTGCATGATATTTCTACATATAAAATCATACAAATAGATGAAAAGGCGAAAATAAGAATTTCGTTGTATATGTTACAATTTCATTATAACATGTCACATTATGTATTGGAACAAGATGTATTTGATTAATAATAATATTAAGTATAATAAAATAATAATAGTAGTAAGTAGTTGACTAGCCCGTTGGTGCAGTTTGTAGTGACCCTGCTTTCTACTCCGAGGGTTGTGGGTTCAATTCCCACCCCGAGTCTGGGTGTAATATAGACATTTGTTTGTGTATTTATACATATATAAATATGTATTATTTATAAGTAAGTTTATTGAAAAAAAATATGGAGCTATACCAGTCGGCTGCTACCTAAAACACAAGCATTAAGTTGCTTACTTTAGGAACAGACGACCGTATGTGTATTGCGTAGATATAGATATAAGTATAAAGTATTGGATTGTATAATTTAAAAAAAATGAATAACCATTTACCACCTGTTAAAAATAAAACGATAATTATATGATAGTATAGATTAAAGACTATTAGGAAAAAACATTGAGCAAAAAAAATAAACCTCTTAATGTTACTTCGTTGATGCGATCTTGTTAAGGACCCGTACACACTGGATACAATTAAATGAAACGCGACGACTACAACTGTCCTTAACATAAATCTACTTGCGATATACTAAAGGCACTTCACATATTAGGTAAAAATGTGAAAAAACATAAATCAATATATTGGACCGATCTTTATTGTGTCATATCCTTACTAAATTCAAATTTAATATTTGTAAGCCGTAAGTGTAACTCAACCGGACCGGCGAAAATCGGCGTAAAACGCTACAAATAAATATTGCTACGATTAGGACGATGATTAATATCCGAAAGCTAACAAAGCTCTTTACCCTCTCTCTTAGTAATACTTCTTCCTCATGTCCTATTGTCTGCTTATATTAGCAACACTACTTCATATGACAAGAACAACGTAGTAAGTTTAGTACAACCACAGTAGTAAGGCAAAATCAGTATGCAGGACATAAGTACGAGAAATATCAAGATCTAGTATAAAAAAAAGACGAGTTTAGACCACACGACTGAAGTAAAACTTCTGCACAATAGGCCTGCACTGTGTCTTAAATATACGAAACTTAACTGGTTATCAGAGAAAAAGAGAAAGAAACCTGTGCTCGCACCTCTCTCTATCTTACTCCGTTCTCCTCACCCGATAACACTTTTCGTAACGCTCTCGTCACGCATTCACCAGCTTACTCCCCAAGTCAACCGTGCATAAAGAAGTTTTACATCAAAAGTATTGTTAATACAGACGAAAAAAATGCTATGATTGACCAATATTATTAAAATTTAAAATTCGAATAAAATAATTGCTACTGCGGTTATGACGTGACAATAATATATTTGAGTGTGAGTAGGCCTTTACTCGTGCTGTGACAGAAAATGACGGTAGTTACCCGCGGTCTCTCGTAATGCCCGACCGTCAGATTGATCCGTGATGAGACTCATTGTGAATCGTGTCGCTAATACGTTGCTCTCTTTCTACTTCCTTACTATTTAAAAGAATCAGTTCTTTATTACCGGCCTTAATGAGCTTTCGAGTACGATGTAGCTTAGAGAGATTTTACAGCTTAGGAATTCAACGTTAAAGATCTGGATCAAAATGGCGGACGATTGTTTACGTGATATTTATACAATTAAGTGTATCGATATTTATTACCATCAATAGTTACTACTAGTGGTAAATAAACAAATAAATCATGTGTAAAATCGCACTGACGCGATGACTTATAATAAAAATAAAAGTAAAACATTTAATGTCATTAAAAATATATACGTATATTTTGATTGATTCGGCCTGTAACATTCCACTCCTGGACATAAGCCTCTATCCCCAAGTAGGAGAAGGAAATAGAGCTTAATCCACCACGACGCTCCACCGCGGGTTGGCGCCTAAATATAATTTTAATATTTATAGAATCCGGAATATTTCGCCTAAAAAGTATATTTGCCCTATCTTATAATAAATAAAGAATAATGAAAGTCACGTCAGAATAGTATGTGTTTTTCTTTCTGCGAAGAACCATCCAGTAACATGTTATAAGAATAAATTTTTAGTAGCTTTCACTGTCCCTTATTTCCTTGTCTCCTGTTTTGAAAAGCAGACACTTCAAGTCGCTCAAAGACACTTTATAATTTATTTATTTCACACATTGAACAGTAACGAGATTAAAACTTTTAACGAACCTGTCGATGAGTTATATTGACGTGACAACGTACACAGTCAATGCGACATGTAATGTACAGGATATTTAAATTTTAAACATGGTAAAACAATTCATTCGTTCAATATATTTCTGTATTTTGTGTATGTTCCATTTGTAACTTAATAAACAAAACCAACAGTATAATAGCAATAGCACATTAGTTGTTCAAGATTGTATTAATAATGAAAATATATGGTCTTAGTGACGCTGTGCATGCAAGACGAACAAAATTTATACCAAAAGACAGTTTTTCAAAGGATTAAATGCGAAGTTGTACCTCGACTTTTCAATGCAGAATTTCTTCCGAATCAGTGCTAGCTTTACTTCCATTATATTTAATTTAAAAAAAAAAATACAAAAAAAAAACAGAATTTTAGTTTGTAAAGTGACGATTCGAAAGTGCTTTTAAGCCTACACAAATAAAGTGCAATTATGATTTTGACTTGATTTAGATGAGATTATACTTAATCGATTGTATTTTTCTTTTTTTTTCTTTTACAACACCAAAAATTGATGTGAACCTCCTTTTCCCACCTTATTTTCCTTTCCTACTTTATTTTTTTGAACCATAATAATTTAATTATTGCTCATTGTTCGAGACGATCGCTTTGGTGTAATGGTGCGTGTGCCGTGTTAGCGGCTCCTAAACACCAACGATCACGGGTTCGATTCCCGATCGGAGTGGATATTTGTGATTATGCAAATAATATATTTATTTCCGGTCTGGTTGTTAGTCCTTGTGGGTCTCCTCACTGTGCCTCGAAGAGCACGTTATGCTGTTGGTACCGGTTGTTATCATGTACATCTGACAGCGATCGTTACTCATAGTAGGAATATATTCGCCAACTCGCAGTGAAGCATTAAACTCTAATCCTTTTCCTACATAGGGAAAAAGGCCTATGCCCAACAGTGGGGTGTCACAGGCTGAAGCCTTCTAGACTACAGTAAGATGAGATATTAAGAAACGGTGAATGCTATAGTGTTGACACTCGTCATTGACAAAACTGAACGACGTTAATTACTAGATGGCGTTTTGTTCCGTTGATTATTACGATATGTCATACTGTCTGCGATACGCCTTTCATATATGATATTAATATGTGACAAAATCGAATATCCGTCAACGTATTGGTTTAACGGGAGATATATCAGATTATGAGAGGATGTTCGTAATTATTTATGGTAGATATAATTTCGTAATATAATAAATGGGCAAAACACATGAGTTGAACTTGTGGAGGCTTATGTCCAGCAGTGGACTGCTGGGCATAATATAATTAGGCTGAAATGATGATGATGATGATGATGATGATTATGAAGATAATATCCGTCTTGTCTGTTTTATATATTAAACTAAATTTACGTTTCACTATGCTCTTTTTAAGGAGTACTGAGTTTTATGATTTAAAGTGACTAATTTCTTAGACAACAATATAGACTGAAGTTTTTATACCAAAACCAGTCCGTGAATATAATTCGAGTCTGATTTAAGTAGGAAACGTTTTAATCGTCATTTTTTAGTTCTTATTATATTTGTGACATATAGACTGACAGAAAAAAAGTTATGACTCCAGTATCGATTACATATTTCACTCTAAAAAAATCCAAACCTCTTTAATGTACTGAATACATCTGTTACGATTATTATCACTCATCATCATCATCATCACTTCAGCCTAATACAGAAGAGCAGCTGTCTGTATCTTTCTTACTCTGGTAAAGTCAGCGGTCCAGAGTTCGCCCAATCGTCCCTTTGATCTCAGAGCCTGATATCGTAATTATCACTTCAGCCTATCGCAATCTACTGCTGAACATAGGCCTACAAAGTTCGTGCCAAAAATGGCGTGTGTTTTGCCCACAGTCACCACGCTGGGCAGGCGGGTTGGTGACCGCAGGGCTGGCTTCGTCGCTCTGAGGACGCTGCTGCCCGTCTTTGGCCTGTGTATTTGAAAGCCAGCAGTTGGATGGTTATCCCGCCATCGGTTGGCTTCTTAAGTTCCAAGGTGGTTGTGGAACCTTGTTATCCCTTAGTCGCCTCTTACGACCCCCACGGGAAAAGAGGGGTGGCTAAATTCTTACTGCAGTAACCACACAGCATACAGTTATTATAAATATAAATAACATAAATTTATAGTAATATATATACGTATTTATGTTGTTAACTAGTCAAACGAAACGATTCTACGCGTTAATCTTGCTACGCCGTAGAAGCGTAGCGACGTCGTAGAATGCTATTTTCTATCTACGAATTCCACAACATATAAAACCTTAAGCGATTTTTTTATTTGTTTAGGATGGTTTAACAAGTAAACAAAAATAAATCCCCTTAATTTACTTTACTACACTAACTTAGTCTCATAAACAAACATGGGGGCGGACTCATACATATTTCAAAATCTCTTCCAAGACTTTTAGGGCCTTTCATTACATTTTCTCCTACGCTGGGTTAGAAAATAATTTAAAAGTCAAATTTAGACTACGATAGGCTGTAATGATGGTATTTCAATTAAATGAAGTTATAACAGTAGATATAATCTTATATTGTATAAATATTACTTTAAGTTTGCAAAATCTTATTCCTTAATTAAAATCCTGTTTGAAGTATTCATACATTTTCGCAGAATGAAATCCCGTAAGCAATTTCCCCTGTTCCTTTGTTTTGTCTAAAAGCGTCAGATAGGCAACCGGACGTTGTATTGTCGAGTCGTCTTTAAATGAGTTTTCTTATGTTTACTCAGAGTAATCTCTCGCGAAATTAAAAATACTTTTATATTAATTATTTGACGCAATAATAGACAATGTAAATAATGTATTATAATTGCCATAATGTGGTGTAAGGAAGCAGTTTTTGTACTTCATATCGATATTTTTTTATGTTATGTTAGACAAGATACGCGACGTATCATATTAACATATTACAAAAATCAGTAACATTATCATTTTATAGGATTCCCTGGATTCCTTTAACATCTATATTGGAAACTATTTTTTTGTATAAAATACGGAAACGGACATTTGGCTCACCTGATGGTAAGTGAAAAACAACATCCACAGACACCCGCTACATCAAAGGATAAGCAGGCGCGTTGCCGGCCTTTCAAAAAGGAATATGCTCTTCTTTTGAAGGTCGTATCGGTTCGGTAATTAATTTACATATTCAATGAAAATTAACTTCTATTAATCATAATTAATTAATTCTACGGAATTAAGCTTACAATTAACGTGCACCGTGTAGTACATGTACAAGAGATTAGGAATTAGCTCTTTAATAAATATTGTTCTTGAGATTCTGAGAGAACACATAATTGTAAATCATCAACTGTTTATCTATCATTTATCTGTTCAATGAGTTACTTACGGGCTTTATCAGTTGGACATAAAACAGACAATTAAGGCTTCTTTCATCTCAGGTTATAATTAAAACCTATTATTTACACAAGTTGCAAATAGAAGTGACAGATAAAGAGGAGATTGACGGTGAAAATATACGATATTTTTTTATCTATTAGACATATTTATTTATATGTCAAATAGCATTTTCATCAACTAGTTAAAACAGACGCTGAATCTTTGTTATTACGTCTTGATTTCCTGTGCTAAAATCGACTTCAAATACATTGTATCATCACAGGAATGCGACATTAGTTGAGAGTATTATTTGGCTGTGATCTTCTTTAACATACTTCCCTAGCTCCAGAGTGCTCCTGTACACTACTTTATATTTCAAAATAATATCGCAATCCTTTCCTAATAGTTAGTTACTTATGCATATTTTTATCTATTAATGAATAAGGAAATATTTAAAGGGATAAAGAAATTCAAGTAGAACGAAATGGTAATTGAGTTGAAGCGCTCGATTTTCTGCACATTTCCCGAAACGTGTCTCCGAATTTCTGGCTGTTAATTGACCACCAAATTTAACCCGGAATAAATATTTTAATTAATATCGTCAATGTTAATGAAAATGGAGTTCTATTATTCGACAGAATTATTTATAAAATATCTAGTGAATAAAGTTACATGATTTTTGAGAACTGTTAAATTAATGACATCATCATCATCATCATCATCATCATCATCATCATCATCATCATCATTCCACCAGCATGTGGCAGTCCACTGCTGGACGTAGGCCTCCACAAGTTCGCGCCAAAAATGCGTGAACTCATGTGTGTTGCCCATAGTCACCACGCTGGGCAGGCAGGTTGGTGACCGCAGGGCTGGCTTTGTCGCACCTAAGACGCTGCTGCCCGTCTTCGGCCTGTGTGTTTCAAAGCCAGCAGTTAGATGGTTATCCCGCCATCGGTCGGCTTCTTAAGTTCCAAGGTGGTAGTGGAACCTTGTTATCCCTTAGTCGCCTCTTACAACACCCACGGGAAGAGAGGGTGTGGCTATATTCTTTAGTACCGTAGCCACACAGTAATTAATGTACATATTAAATTAATGTACACAGTAAATTATTATATTAATATTTCTTGATTAATATCATTTATCATATCGGCATTGTAAGTTTTGTGGTGTGATGGGAATCTGTTCTTGTTAATTAGTTATCTACTAAATTAATTGACAGATCCAGGTAAAAACTGGAAAAATATTAGATTTTTAGAGTTCCTTGAGAACCAATTTTCATATAAGGCCTGGGTATGAAAAAAAATATGAGGAGTAAAATCTACTGAATGAATGACTTCGTTACGTTTTAGTTAACGACATCTATCGGAACCCAATAAGGCTCCGATAGATGGCGTTACTTGATTCGTTTATTTACCATTTGACATGGTTTTAAACTTTTTCTTAGACTAGTAAGCCTTTCTTGTGCTTATTTAGTCAATCGATCTGACGGAGTAAACTTCAGTCATGCGTCGAAGCTGACACACACCCTTTTTTAATTCTACTGAACTTACCACGATTGTCGTTTTGTACCTGTCACTATTTCGTGACTCTGCAGGCGCCATGACAATGGAGTGATTCTGTCGGTCTTCTCGGATTCTTAAAATATAAATGGCAGAAAATTCGTAGAATCAAAAGTTTTCATAATGATCGTGAGAGCTTAAAAATCTTATCTTTGAAATTTTATTAGAGTCACGTAGAGTGACGAACATTGATGCGATATGCATTAAATGCACAACGACGCACCGACTCAATAACATATTGCCGCTTTTCAAGCCTTATGTGAAATACCGAAAATTTCAGTTTCAGTATTATCCGTTTTATTTTTGAACATTTCTTTACATTTCCTTTTTTTAATACTTTATAAAATTGTAAGTTTTTCATTTAATTATTAGTGAGAATTATCGCTTCAGCCTGTAATATCCCACTGTTGGGCATAGGCCTCTTTCCCCATGTATACCCATCAGAGCTTAATCCACCACGCTGCTCCAATGCGTGTTGGCGGATATATTCCCTACTATGAGTAACTATCGCTATCTGGAATATATATTAGTGAGAATTAATTTGTTATAAAAACGAGTGTGCTTTAGACCACACTACTGAAGTAAAAGTTTTTTAGTTGCCCTTACAGTATTATACGAAAAGTAACTCTCTTTCTTTCTATTTTCACTAACTTATATCTCCCTCTCAACTTCCGTTCGCCTCGCACGATAACGACTCTCATAACGCTCTCGTCTCGCATTCACCAGCTGACTCCCTAAGTCAAGCGTCCGTCAACAAATGTTACTTCAAAAACATACAAATTGAAGATGTTAACAATCTTACCTATTAAAGTAATAAACGTAAAGTTTAAGATATTTAAATATTTTGCTGTCGTTACTTTGTTAAATCTAAACAATGAAAGGTATATTAAAAATCTTCACACATTTTTTTACTGATAAATGGCACTACAAAACTGTAGAAACGATGAGGGTGTGACAGTCCGGCAGTTAGACGTGGAATAATAAAGGTCACTGCTTGAAAGAATGATAAAATATAACCTAAGAGACATTTATGTGTCTGCACATTTGATACTGTTTATATTTTGTAGGTAAATATACATTTACGATATTATATTGTATATATCAATGAATGTTACATTGTAGACGAGATAGAAAGCAAGGCTACTGGTATAATATTATTTAAGTTAGATAATCCATGCTAATATTATAAATTTGAAAGTGAGTTTGATTGTTTTATCGTTCCGCTTTCACGGCTCAACGGCTTGACCAATCGCCATTAAATTCGAAAAAACACGGAACGGACATAAGCCTTTCATCCCGGAAAAATTCGTGGTTTCCGAGAGATAGCTAAAAACCGTTATAGTCACCCTGGATAATTTCCTACGAACGATTTCAACTAAATCACGAAATTATGTCAAAACTTGATAATGTTTCTATCTCATCATAATCTCAAGGACAAAGCAGTGAACGACAATTGTTAAATAAATCATCTTTATTGGTAATAGTTGCCTTAATTTTACTTTAATGCGTAGAACAAATAAAAGAAATTTTATTGTTTAATCTATCTATCTATAATATATATAAAAGCGAAAGGTCATTCATCACGAAATTTCCGAAACTATAACACCTAGAAACTTGAAATTTGGCGGATAGGTTCCTTATAAAGCGTAGGCATCCGCTAAGAACGGATTTTACGAAACTCGACTCCTAAGGGGGTGGAGAAACGGGGGTTGGAAGTTTGTATAAAAATCCTATGTTTTTGAAGTAAGAGACTTGAAATTTAAAATGTATGCTCTATATAAGATGAGAAGATGTCCAAATAATTTATCTTTAGATGGAGCGGTCAATTTTTGATATGATATTCAAAAATGTTTATCTTTAGATATCAACTCCCTTTTGGGGTTAAAACGGGGGATGGTAGGTTGACTCACTCATCACGAAATCTCCGAAACTATAACACCTACAAACTTGAAATTTAGCAGGTAGGCTCCTTATAAGGCTTAAATATCCCTAAGAATGGATTTTACAAGACTCAATCCCTAAGAGGGTAAAACAGGGGTTGGAAGTCTGTATGAAAGTCCTATGTTTTTGAAGTAAGAGACTTGAAATTTGAACAAAACTAAACAGAATAAAGAACAGAATAGAACAGAATAGAACAGAATAAGAATAGAACAGAATAGAACAGAACAGAATAGAACAGAACAGAATAGAACAGAATAGAATAGAACAGAATAGAACAGAACAGAATAGAACAGAATAAGAACAGAACAGAATAGAATATAATAGAACCGAATAGAACAGAATAGAACAGCATAGAACAGACCAGAATAGAACAGAATAAGAACAGAACAGAATAGAACAAAACAGAATAGTACAGAACAGAATAGAACAGAATAGAACAGAATAAGAACAGAACAGAATAGAATAGAATAGGAACAGAACAGAATAGTAGAGAACAGAAAAAAATAGAACAGAACAAAACTAAACAGAGTAGAGAACAAAATAGAATAGAACAGAACAGAATAGAATAGAACAGAATAGAACAGAATAGAACAGAATAGAACAGAATAAAACAGAACAGAATAGAACAGAACAGAAAAGAATAGAACAGAAAAGAATAGAACAGAAAAGAACAGAGTAGAACAGAATAGAACAGAACAGAACAGAATAGAACAGAACAGAATAGAATAGAAAAAGAACAGAACAGAATAGTAGAGAACAGAAAAAAACAGAACAGAACAAAACTAAACAGATTAGAAAACAAAATAGAATAGAACAAAACAGAACAGAATAGAACAGAACAAAATAGAACAGAATAGAACAGAATAGAACAGAATAGAACAAAATAGAACAGAATAGAACAGAATAGAACAGAATAGAACAGAATAGAACAGAATAGAACAGAATAGTACAAAACAGAATAGAACAGCATAGAATAGAACAGAATAGAACAGAATAGAACAGAATAGAACAGAATAGAATAGAATAGAACAGAATAAGAACAGAACTTGTAGAGGCCTGTTTCCAGCAGTGGACTGTATAGGCTGTAATGATTGGCAGGAAGTTTCTTATAGGACGTAGACATCCCCTAAGAAGGAATTTTACGAAACTCGACCCCTAAGGGGGTAAAACGGGGGTTGGAAGTTTGTATGAAAGTCCTATGTTTTTGAAGTAAGAGACTTGAAATTTGAAATTTATACTCTGTAGATGGTGAAAAGGTGTCCATATAATTTTTTTTAGAAAACAAATCGAAATTAAAATATTTAACATAAAAATATTTAAGGGTCGAGTTTTGCAAAATTCGTTCTTAGAGGATGTCTACGTCCTATAAGAAGCCTACCTGCCAAATTTCAAGTTTGTAGGTGTTATAGTCTCGGAGATTTCGTGATGAGTAACCTTTCGGTTTTATATATATATATATATATATATGTTGTTATGTTTTATATATATATATATATATGCGATATCCCACCGCTAAGGGGGTTTAATTGGGGTTGATAGTTTCCATGAGACATATACAGTAGCTATAAGTTCGCCTGATAGGTTATTTATACTGCAGCCTGAAAATAAAACTAAAAATGTGGTGTATAGAGAGGTTTTATAAAAATAACTATTAAATTATACTACCTGTGCCTTTTCAAAAGTTACTCAGCGTGATAAGCATTTCAAGTGACTGAAATAAAAAAATAATTTATGTTAAACATCTTGATCGTAGTCGTAGTCGCGGGCAACAGTTGGTGTATTATAAAACAAAGTCCCAAAAAGTGTATGTGATCGATTTCCTCAAAATCTACTTAACGGCTAAGCCGATTTTGATGAGAGTTTCACTGGAAGTTTGCCGGGAAAACTTTGTGACACACTGATTTCAACGCGGGCGAAGCCGCGGGCACAGCTAGTAGTTTTATAATAATACTAGCTGACTCGGCAAACGTTGTCTTGCCCACTAAACGCTATTTAAAAATAGGGGTTGGTGTTAGAAGGGTGAAAATTTAGGGTTGTATGTTATTTTCAACGCCAAATCATAATAAAGAATAAATAATTTATCTAAAAATTTAAAAAACATAAATTTGGTGTGGACTACCGTTAACATTTAGGGGGATGAAATATAGATGTTGTTCGATTCTCAGATCTACCCAATATGCACACAAAATTTCATGAGAATCGGTAAAGCCGTTTCGGAGGAGTTTGACTACAGTAGATGGTGAGAAATAGAAATAGTCATTTTTTATGTTAATGTTTACACGAATCTCACTCATTATAATGAGACAACTTTTTTGGATTTCATTGCGGCTTATTAAGTTTTTTAAATGCTCGACGTTTCGGATACTTTACAGCCTTTTTTTTGGAAGGGCTCCCTACCAAAAAACCCGTGACCATTTTAAACTTATAATTTAAAAAAGAATAAGGTGATTAAATCAAAACAACTACTTAAGCTGAACGCAAAGGGAGTGCTTACTGCTCTAAGGTCTATAAATATGTACATCATTTGGATGTCGGATATAAAGTCGTCTTAACTAACTAATCTTAGAAACAGACGATTGTGTGTCATTGTTAAACATACTTATTTATGTTATATACAAAGACTAGAGCGATTTTTTTTCGATGACGCACTGGTGCAGCGGTTCTAGCACTGACTGTTCGCGAGTTCGATGCCCGCTCATGACAAACATTTGTATCGGCCATATAAATGCTTTGCTGTGAACTTCTAAAGGTTGATGGATGGATATAAATGTTTGTCGTGGTCCAGGCGTTTGTGATTGTCTATTGTGTGTGTTTCCAAAAGGAGAAACTCCTCCTGAGGACTGAGGAGTGTGAAGCATTTCATAAAGCGTTTACTTGAGACGAATTGTCGAAAAAAAAACACCAAAATCTGCGTAAGACGAAAAAATGAGAATACAACCATTTTTGGCAGTTCTCTACATGTTACCAATTAAAACAATTTCATGTAAAGATACAGCTGAAAGTACAAGTGAAATAAAACTGGTGAGTGATTGAAGCGGTAATTGAGCCTGGTATCCAATTTAAATTGGAGTTTTCTGCTTTTTTTGTCTCTTAACCCAATTATTTATGTTCGATAAAATTCGACACAAATGTATATAAAGGTGATGAAATATAATTCGACAGCAACGCGTCATGTCCTCAAAACATTTAATATACTCGTATAGCGCCTATTCCATTGATAATATTGAGCTGAATTTATTTGTTATAAGTCTTAGTATTGTATGTAACCATGCATGGTTGGATACAAGTGTTGTGTGTCGTCGTCAACTCCGAATATTTGTGAATTAAACCACTTTCTTCCTAGAATACGTATATTTCAAGTAGCAATTTTACGTACGTAATTTTTTTGACGCTAGGAAATGCTTTTACGCACTGACCCCGCCAACGGCGATGTGCCAGACTACCCATTTAAACACAGCAATGGTGCTCTCACTCTATTTCGGAGAGTGAAGGAGCGAAGCTAGTAACTTGCTGGTGTTATTGTTGAAGTATATGTACATACCTACTTAATGTAAGACGCATGAAAGGACATACATCAAAATGTTAATATTACCAGTATCTCATATTCTAAATAACATATTTGTACCATTTCCAGTCAAAGGACTTCAAAATTGCAACTGCTCGAAGGACTGCAAGCGCAAGAATAAGTTCTAAATGAATTGACTCTAGGCCATATTACCATGTTGACACAATTTATAACACAGTTATTTCAAAATTAATAATGTTTTGCATTTTTTTTAATTTACTATAATTTTTTTAATAAATAAATAATTTACTCATACTCTGATATAACGATACTTTTAAGACTAAAAATAAAATGTACAAATAAAGTTTTCACCACACTCTCGACCACAAACTTCCTTCCATTTTATTTAGGTAGCACCACATTTGTTTCCTTTGTACTTTAATTTATTAGTTGAATTTTTAAGGCATATTCTCGTTTATTCGACATTTCCAAAAATAAAAAGACGAAATTAAATTTTTTGTTTAGTTCAATTGTTTTCAATGTTAATTATACCAATACTAAGCTTTGGTGTAAATTTCGTATAGTGCGATTTCAATAATATACAAGGAAAAATTCGCCTTAAATTAAGTGATATTGATACTTGAAATTGTTAATTATATCATTCAAATAAAACCACAGCAAAAAATGTACTGTGTGGCTACGGTACTAAAGAATATAGCCACCCGCTCTCTTCCCGTGAGTGTCGTAAGAGGCGACTAAGGGATAACACATTTCCATAGCTACCACCTTGGAACTTAAAAAGCCGACCGGTGGCGGGATAACCATCCAAATGCTGGCTTTGAAATACACAGGCCGAAGACGCAGCAGCGTCTTCGGTGCGACAAAGCCAACCCTGCGGTCACCAACCCGCCTGCCCACCGTGGTGAATATAGTCAAAACACATGAGTTCACGTTATTTTTGGCGTAAACTTGTGGAGGCCTATGTCCAGCAGTGGACTGTATAGGCTGTAATGGTGAAAAAATGTACTACTCAAAATATGAAGCAGCGCGATTTTTCCTGAAGTACGAGTACCTTAAAGTCTTCTAATACAGACCCATAGGACACGGTAACCGCTTACCATCAGGTAAGCCGTAAACTTTTGCCGACCTAATTCTATAAAAAAAAAAAACAAAAAACATACTATAACTACAAACATATGCATCGCTACCTCTAGACGTCATTAGTCCCGAATTAAAACTTGCTAATTTCTTAACATTCCTTCAAAACATTCCTAAAAATTCCTTCATTTTTGTTTATTACCTGCATAAAAGTACACCTACTCAAACACTCTTTTTTTTTTCTTGTTCTAAATTAAAAAACGGATAAAAGTAAGCAAAAGCTAGCAGTATTCAAATTCAAGTGCTTTTGAAGAGTATTTGAAAACGAAATTTTTGATTTAGAATAAAAGAAAACGCTTTCGCCTATGACCTTAACCTTACCATTTGATCTTCCAAGCGTTGGCTAACTTCATCGCAAGTTGGTGTCGACACGAATTCACCGCAGTCTATAGAGCGTTCCTGTATTGCGGCTTGTGGCGTATTACCTCTCCTCAAAAGCTTTATAATGTTCAAGTCGAACTTTACGTGTAAGTTTTGAATAAATTATTTACTTATTTTGTTCGTGGACTTTGAGTATAGTTATTTGCTAGTATGAGTACAGTTGTGAAGAAGGATTGTATTGAGTTAGACTTGCATGAAAAGTTCTGTAACGCAACAAATACAATTAAGATAACAAGAACAAAAAGTTAAACTCAACTAACAAAAAATAATAAATTATATGTAAAGAGTCTCTCATTCTAAACAAGAAATTAATCCCCTAAATTATCTTTTATAGGGAGACAGATTCCTCACAGACTCATCACTTCTCAGGAGTAGATCACTCACAAGTCTTCACTAGGTGAACGAGATCATATCATGATTTGGCACGCTTACGGGTAGAATACAAAATTATATAAGAACCAATTATATTAATTTGGTACGTCAACGATATTGATGCCATAAGATTAATTTTATATACAATAAATAGCTAACCCCGCAGACGTTGTTTTGCCATTTATGTTACTAACCCCCTTAACCTCCCCCCCCCCCTTATTACTTAGGGGTATCAAAAATAGATATTGGCCGATTCTCAGACCTACCCGATATGCACACAAAATTTCATAAAAATCGGTCCAGCTGTTTCGTAGGAGTATTGTAACTAACATTGTGACAAGAGAATTGTTTATATAAGAAGCTATGTATAGAATGGAACAATAAAAATTGATTTTAAAAATCCCGTTTTCTTTAAATGAAAAGCCCAATGGTTAGGACAGACGCTGAAAAGTATCACAACAACCAGCTATAGCAGTACAGCTTAAGCATTACTGATCTAACGCATTTGTCCATTTGAAGAGTGGTGCTTTATTATTAGTTAAGTACTTACCAATCATTATACAACACAGAATTTTTAGGAGAGTCTTAGGGGTCATTTGGACTTAAAAATACTTTTAAGATTTAGCATTTACATTCAATATCGTTTTTGATTAATGAAATACAAGCGGATTGAAGATTAAAACTTTGTGGTGTGTGTGTGTGTGTGTGTGTTTGTAAGAGAAACGCAAATAAAAATGGATCCAGAACATTAAAATCATTGAAGTATATATTATGTCTCTCTTGTCACAGTTTCTATGATATTTGTTTCTTATTTTATCATTATTACGATTTTCGTATTTTATCTCAATGGAGGCGTCATTAGATGTGAAACGTTATCTTTAACCGTAAATGGAACGTTTCGGAGGAAACCACCGAGATAGGGATCGAAGATTAAATTATCACTTAAATTCAATTAATATTTACTTATATATTTGGGTAATATTATTATTTTACCCTTTTAATGATGTTAAAATTGGTACTCTATGTTTGTTCTTTTACAAAGTAAATTCAAGTATAAATTAAATCCCTACAAAGATTTCCTGTGATTTCCTGTAAATGAGATAAAAATTTAAAATTTATGTAAAATCTTATTTAATACCAAATGCATATTAGATAAAGATTATTTATTAATAATGCTAGCTTTTATGCAGGAGTTTGAAACAATTTTATAATTATTAAATAATGTACCCGATATACTTTACTAGTAAATTCCTAGCAAATTTTTATCAACAATCCTCATTCCGAAACCGATTCTAAAATGTTTTTAAAACCTGTTTCCATAAAATAATATAAATATAATATGTTTTTATAAATTGACTGGAATATCATTATATCACACCGCTAGACAAGGTTAATTATCTGAACATGTACAAAATGTATTAATGTAAATAATGTACATATAGTAAATAATATTGATATCATAAATTAAATTATAAAAGTGTAGTTAGCAGTTTATATGTATTATTTAGCAGTATGTATGTATATTCGTAATGTTGAAACATTGAAAGTTGGCATATTTCGGAATTTCTGTCATAACTTACAAAGTTCCTACACCGTTGGGCATGAGTAGAATTTCAATCAAAATAACTTTATTCAGATAGGCTTCAAAAGCACTTTCGAATCGTCATTCTATAAATACAAATACATAGAATTTTAAAAGTGATTGTCATTTTTAAAAGTGATGCTAACACCGATTCTGAACGCATTTAGATTCTGCAGAGAAGAATCGGTAAGAAACTGCAGTTATTCTTTTAAAAATAATATGTAAACTGTGTTTTAGTACAAAATTAGTAATATCTTGCATGAAATACAGCGTCACTAAGTCCACGTCTTTATCATCTATATAATCCTGCACTATATAATAAGCTTTATCTATTATTTTCTTTTTGATAAACACTTTAAATTTATGTTGAAACAATTGCAAAATCGTTTCTGGGATTTTATTATATATTATGCGAATTCCATAACCCAGAGACGGTTACTCTGCGCAGTCGGAAAATTGAAGTTACAATTTTCTTATTTCTCTTCGTGTTTATAATGTTTTTATTACTATTTATAACAAAACAATCAATATTCTTGTAAATATAGATATTATTGTTATAAACATATTGCGACGCAATTGTCAATATGTCTTTTGAAAAGCTCCAAGATCGTAGTAGTCAATTTAAAACATTGATAATCCAAACGTACTTGTTCGTATTTGAACTCTGTGTCCTGGATTTTCATCCACGTATACACTGAACTATCTCGAATATGCTTCAACTTCTAAGTTGAACACGACGGTTCTTGTCCTTGTAAATTCAGTCATGCTTACAAATGAGGATAAGGTCGCAATTGATTCAGAAATCAATTGCCACCTAATGTATTAAAAGCTTTCATCCATTTCAATACTATTTACCCTATAAATGGTCAGAAATAAATATTTATTGTTTTATATAACTGCTTAGATAAACGTACCAAAGGTAATGCGGTAGAGAGGAACCTAAGCGAAACCTTCAAAGAGATAATAAATTATGTACAGAATACGTCATTTGTATTCCTCGACCTTTCCTGATGTGATTTAAAAGGGCGTTTATCCGGGTCTCGGACGGAGAGCCGGTCCGGCGGATCGATTATGAAAACTTATGTTGGATATAAAGATTCATGGGTTCATGAATATCGTGTTGGTGGTATGAAACTAAATTCTAACCACGGTTTCGCTTGTTCAAATTTTGTAATGGTATAATCAAGGCAACTGTTATTACATTTTATTAATGTCTACGAATAATTTGACCTCCACTCGGTACTGCTTTAACATTTTGCATTCCATTGCTAGACATAGGCCTCCCAAGCGTGGAACGATGTATCGCCACGGTTCGCTTAAACCGAAAATAAAAATCATCATATCAAAATTTCGCTCTGGCGGGTTCCATAGCTTAATTGGCTAAAGCGCCGACACGGTCAGTCGGAGACGCGGGTTCGAATCCCGCCAGAGCGGTCAATTTTTGATATGATATTCAAAAATGTTTAGAATTCCTAATGTGTGGGTAACACAAAAATAAAATTGTACATATTGAAAATGAATTATTTGAGGGTAGGTTTTGCGTAGCCATTTAAACGTAATATTTATGTTCTAAGCTGTTAGAGCGTATAATCAATTTTTACAAAATTTTGCAGTACTACCTGAAACCTGCGTGATACCGATTTTATGGATTCTCTTTATGATCGACTTCAAAATAGGAGGAAATTACTCAATTCGACCGTATATATATATATATATATATATATATATGTGTGTGTGTGTGTGTGTGTGTGTGTGTGTGTGTGTGTGTGTGTTTATATGTTTGTGGATAACTTCGTCATTTATGAACTGATTTTGATCATTCTTTTTTTTTGGAAAGGAGCTATCCCACGGGTGGTGCAATAAGGAAACTAGGATCTGATTATAGAATCCTAGAGAAATCGAGGAGAACCCTCGAAAATTGTAGTGACGACTAGTGCGTTTGTTAATTTTTTTCGTCTACTTACGTTGTATTACTTGTCGATGTAATTGAAATCGTTTTATTCGTTTGCTAGCATACACAATTATTTAGTTATATATGCAGTTAGTCTATATACTACCTCAAAAAACTAACTACTATACTAATTGAGATATGATGAGTGCTTTTTCAGCTCTCTCTAATAATACATATTTAATAGTCTTCCTTGTCGTCTACCTTCATTGTACTATTTAGCGATATAATTCAGTCGGTTTTTCTTCCGTTTGCTAGCATACGCAATTATTTATCTCTCTATTTCCGGCAACAAGATTCTATAAATAGACAACAATAGTGTACTTTACATATTACTAGCTACTCGGCAAACGTTGTTTTGCCGCTAAACGCTATTTAAAAATAGGGGTTGGTCGTAGAAGGGTGAAAATTTAGGGTTGTATGTATTTTTCAACGCCAAATCATAATACAACAAAAAATAAATATTTTTTTAAAAAAATAAAAAAAAAATAGGGGGGACTACCCTTACCATTTAGGGGGATGAAAAATAGATGTTGTTCGATTCTCAGACCTACCCAATATGCACACAAAATTTCATGAGAATCGGTCAAGCCGTTTCGGAGGAGTTTAACTACAAACACCGCGACACGAGAATTTTATATATTAGATGTATTAACAAATCCGCACATGGTACTCTATAGTATCCAAATATCATGTCGATTGAAAGAGTGAAAGTAACTTAGAGTCTCTGAATTACAGTGATGGTATAACCACAAGAGGTGTTTATCACGTGGTATACTTATTACACAGATAACAGCGACTGGTAAAACATTTGTAATTAGTGCGTCAGACCACAATTAACCCGCTAAAATGTTAACCCTAAATACCTTAATTTGCGTAAATGTTTTCAAAGGCAATTTATATATTGAAATGTCGAGGCAATTACCCCTAATGACCGTGGAATGTATGAGCTCTGACAGCTCATTGTAATATTAGCGTGCTTAAAATTGTATTTGACTAAATTCGTCACTAAAATACGCAGACATTTTAATATTAAACGCTACACCCATATATACTTAAACACTTTATGCTACATATAAACTTATAAGCTTTTAATGAAGCTTTTGTAAGGACTTCAAAATGACTGATGGTCATTTTTTTAATCTAGAAATGTGGCAGACTAGTTTACGGTCCGCCTGATGGTAAACGGAACAAGCGCGTTGCTTACCCTACCCTCCCCACCCTCCCCAGGATGTCTGGCTGCTTTACTCGTCACAGAAACACAAACTTTTTGAGGACATTATTATTTGACTATGATATTCTGTAAGGATGGGGTACTTCCCTATTCAAACTATTCTACGTTTTATACAGAATGTTTCTCTACTTTACCTGAACAAACAGTTAGTCAAATAAAAGACGCTTACTACTTATAATATCAGATTTTGTTATTTTAAGATTAAAATCCATTATATCCTTATTACTTATAAATACAATTTAAATCAGGATTTAGGATATTACATGATGAGAAATGTAAAAATCTTATCTTCGATCTTTATCAGTCAACACGTAATTAGGAGAAATAATGTTAAAGATTCACAAGATGAAATGTTTCTGACTAAGCACACCATTGTTATATGTTTGTGAATTTCCCCTTTAAAAAGCGTAGAATTTCGTTTAATGTTCGTTATATAAAAGATCGTATTTCGAACAAGGTTTTGATACAGGTAACCTACAGAATTTACCCTTAACATTTTGCTTGTTAAATTTACTGGGAAACCCTTAAAATGTTTCAAAAAAATGAAACAACATTTTTAAAAGATAACTTAAAAATAAAACATACACAACACGCCTTTGAAACTTTTCAAAGAACGATTTCAATAAATAAATAAATATTTAAAAGGTGACCTGAGCATACATAAATCCTATTATATTTAGGACTAAATTTAAACACTCTTCCCGTTGGTGTCGTAAGAGTCAACTAAGGGATAACATAGTTGCACTAACACCTTGGAACTTAAAAAGCCGACCAATGGCGGGATAACCATCCAACTGCTGACTTTGAGATGCACAGCCGAAGACGGACAGTAGCGTCTTCCTGACGCTGCTGCCCGTCTTCGGCCTGTGTATTTTAAAGCCAGCAGTTGGGTGGTTATGCCGCCACCAGTCGGCTTTTTAAGTTCCAAGATGGTAGCGGAACTGTGTTATCCCTTAGTCGCCTCTTACGACACCCACGGGAAAAGAGGGGGTGACTATATTCTTTAGTACCGAAGCCACACAGTACCTACACCTATTATTAACTCATTCATAATTTCACAGAATTTTTATAATTATGAACTATTTTTGCAAATCGAGATTTTGTATAAGGAGACTGACTATCGAGATTTGATATTCTGTAAGGTAGTAGAATTATATACCCCAGTCAGACTGCTCCAGATTTTTGGCAAGATATTTCCAGCTTTATGTAAGAGGCCTTAATAAACAAAGAAAGATTTTTAGTAAATATTAATAAAATTAAATTTTGAAATTTATTTAGGAATTTTATGTATCTTTTTTTGTTTTGAATGTTATTAATATTATTGCACGCTATTAAAATCGTAGTATAATTAATGTAAAATTAACTTTTTATTGAAGAAATAAAAAAGGCTTAATTATTATTATTATTATTTCCAGCCTTATCTTAACTAATAAATATAGATCTAATAGCAATAAATCTTTTAGAATAGATTGGTTTTCTACTATAAATAATTCTTTTTACATTAAATTCTAAAAAGTTATAACTATACAAAATAACAAAAATAAAAGTGAAGCGTAAGTTATTGATATTAAATTTTTGAAAAATGTGTAGGAATATTCTAATTAATTGAACCGTATCGAATGATATTTGTAATTTTTATCTTTGTCTAGATAAAACTAAGTGACAATTCCTAAAAATTAACATTCCGGAACGTATTCACAAAAACCCTAAAAACAAGGTGAAAACTTTCCGAGACTAACTTCTGTTTTTCAACGCGAAGTTTAATGTGGTACCTAAATTACAACTGTAGGTACTTTTTCTGTAAAAATATACGAGACATTTTAGAATAACGAAAAAGTATCTACTTAAAAGTAGTTACTTTAAATATATGTATTTATGCACTCAGCCTGTAACATCCCACTGTTGAGCATAGGCCTCTTTCTCCATGTAGGAGTAATAAAATAATAATATTAGTTTCAATTTCATTTAAAATTAATTTCAGTCACTTTATCAAGATGGCGTAATAACACGTCAAAAATCATAAATTCTCGACGTTATTATCAATTTCAATATTAAAACAAAAAAGTTGTATTTTACAAACCTTACTTTATTTTTAAAAAGCCTAGAAAGTTGATAAACCACTCTGTATAATAAGTAGCCTACAAACTGGATCATACGCTTCATATAATGCAACGCATTCCTTATCTGAAAGTAAAACCATTTTCTCCGACGTGTTTATTGAAGTAAACAATAACAGTTTTGACCGTGACCGAATTTCCCACTCAGACTTTAAAGAAAAAAACCAGAAATGTGTCTCTCAGGTAAGAACAATAGTGAAGCGAGACGGTGGTTCACAATCAAAGAACCTAGCGGAATTTAGGTCAGGCCGAAACTAGACGCGAACTCATCATACAAGTGCTTGGCAATGCTGAATTTTAGAGCACGCTCATTTTATTTGATTTCCTTTTTCGGTATTTTGTACGTTTTAAGAATACATAAATCGGTTTGAATTTATGATAAAATAGCACAGTGTTGGAATATATCTTGTTACATTCAGAGGAGTCGTTCCGAATTTCATTTCCAAAAAGTGTCAGATTTTGTTTTTTTAAAGAAGTTTTTTTTTTTTAAAAAGATCATAGCTGAAAATTCTTACTAATATTTTAATTCTTGTTACTTTTTAACTGACTTCAAGAAAGGAGGAAATTTCTGAATTCGACGGTATATACAATATTTTAATTATAAACATTTTTTATGTGTGTTCGCGGATAACTTCGTCGTTTATGAACCGATTTTGGTGATACTTTTTTTTGGAAAGAAGATATCCCAAGGATGGTGCCATGATAAGAATACCAGGATCAGATGATGTTATCCCAGAGAGATCATGACGAACCTTCAAAAATCGTGGTGGCGAATAATGCGTTTGTTAATTTGTTTCGTCTATTTGTATTACTTATCGTTGTAATTGAAATCGGTTTATTTCGTTTGCTTGCAAACATAATTATTTAGTTATATATGCAGTTAATCTATATACTACCTCAAAAAACTGGATAATCCTTTATGTTTGTATAAAAGAGAATTTTATAAAAACTCACATATTCACGAAAAAAAGATGGTCGTACAAAGATCGCCGGGTCAGTCAGTCAAGCATAATATAACATAATACAGTTCTTATTCTAACTCATTCTATTATATATCCAACGTATTCATTTTCCTCAAGACTTATCATCACAATGATAACAGCTTACAGGATTTTAGTATATCTTTTCGCCAAGGAACATATTTTCTTTTTGTAATATTCCTGCAAAGCCGAGTATATAATAATAATAATAAAACTGAATAGAAAAAGTAAGTAGAACTATAAAAATATGCTAATAGTTTCCAGGGAAACGCTCGCAAACGTCTTCAGCTTTACGAGATTCATTGAGGGCGTACAGCAGTGGATACTTAATTTTACCTAGCCATCCAACTCTCGCTATCTACCGCCGCTTTACAAGCACTTTGGCGAGACAAAGTACTTACATCCTAACTTTAAATAACACTTTATTAGACAAATTGTTATTTTATTTGGATATCTTTTATTGTACGTCGTGTGAGAATTACTGTTGGATAATGTGGTCGTACTAAATGATGTTAAAGTTGTTTATCTCTTTGTTCTACTAATTGGGAGCTTGAGAGAACATTTCAAATTTTTTAAGTGTACTATTTATATTGATTGATTAACTAACGTCTCAGTACAAACAGCAAACACAGGCTTATTTCTTGGTTCATTAGAAGTGTTGCAGATTAATCCACAACGTGCGCTGTTCCATTGCGGGAAAGCGGATAATTTACCTAATAATAATAATATTCTTTATTGCACACCATTAAAAGATACAAACAAATGTGTACAATTAGAGGAAGATCTACAAAGGCGGCCTTATCGCTAAGAGAGCGATTGCTTCCAGACAACCTTTGGGTATAAGACAGGGCACAGAAAAGCGGTTAGAAAGTGTTGAAAATTAGTTTGCCAAAGAAGTTTCACTTCTGACATGTGTACATTGTACGCACGCACTTTTTTTATTTAATGAAGGCATAACAACTAAGTACATAAAAAAGCTGTCTACATTAAAACAATATCACTAAGTTATACAATTATGCACTTAAATTAAAAATTTGCACAACATTGTAAGTTGTAACATATATTTCATAACGATATTTGCGAATGATCATTGCACGATAAAACTCACTGTATCGCAATTTTATCTACAGTTATCGACATTAGGAGAGATTTTTCAATAGAAAGTTGTATACTACTTGAATTTATTTCCTTTGATCTTAGCTGAAGTTGATTCTGTTGGCGTCAAAAACGACTTAATTGGAGACTTCAAACGCAATCTTCAAATTTATAGTAAGTTTTATTTTTTTATCAATTCTTTTTTATATAGGTAATGGTAATGTATTTTTTTTAATTGTCAGTATAATTTGAGGCAAAGATCATTTTTATTTAAAGAAAGGATTGGTGAGTAATCCGCACTTTACGAGTGCATACCTAACTGGGTGGGTTCCCGGTTGTTTATTTTTATTTTTATCCCCTATCCTAAATAAAATTTCGAGATTTTTAGGACAGATATATATTTAATTATAAAGCATCGAGCCAGATAAAAAAACAGTAGATATAGTTCTGGCTCCGTTCAATTATAGAATGTTCCCTGTACAACACGTACAAAAACATTACACCACTACTACGGGATTTACAATATAAATACGCCGTTTCAAGGTGATGACCATTTATTTGAATATAAAGGCGATACAATTTTGTATGGAAACCATATATGCATACCGTTGAACAAAACGTTAGCGCGATTTAATTGCGTACAGCGACATCTATCGTCGAGTTGCGAAATTACATACTTAGTAAAGTAAAGTATATGACAATTTATTATAGAATTAAACATTCCGCCCGCCATGGACGAAAGTTCATAACACTATTTCTAACAAAAAGAAAACGTTATACACTTTTGTAAATTATTAATTACTAACAAACAATATACTTAACTAACAACTTCGAACATACAATGTGAAAGAACAAAAACATTACATTAATACAAATCTTTAGATTGACAATTTTTTAAGTAGCAATTGGTAATATAATAATTTTAGAAACAGGTCTCTTTATAATTTTATCTTTACATCGTAGACTTACTACACGAGTGAAATTGTCCAGACCAGGGTGCTTCTCCAGTATTAGACCGTACAGCCAACGAGAAGGAGGAAGATCGTCTTCCTTTACAAGGACTACGTCTCCGACCTTTGGTTCATTTATTGCGAATTTCCATTTGTAGCGATTTTGAAGTTGGGTTAAATATTCGTGGGACCATCTACGCCAGAAGTTTTGCACCATACGCTGAGTCAAATGCCAACGAGTAAGGCTGCTCATAGAAGCCTCCTCGAAATTTTGCTTCCGGAACAAGCACAAGTGGTTCGCCAACTAAGAAATGCCCTGGTGTTAGTGGCTTTGGATCCCCTGGACTACTGCTTATTTGGGAAATAGACCTTGAATTAAGACAAGCTTCAATCTGCGATAGTACAGTACTCATTTCTTCGAAGGTTAAAGTACTATTTCTAACAACTCGTTTTAAGTGGTACTTTGTAGATTTGATTCCGGCTTCCCACAATCCTCCAAAATTAGGAGAATGCGGAGGAATAAAGTGCCACTTAGTACTATTATTTTCCAACCAATCGACTATTTCCGGTATTATACTTGATTTTTCCTTTTTATGAAGGATTTTAAGTTCCTTTGCACTTCCAACAAATGTAGTACCATTATCACTCCATAATTCAGATACATGGCCTCTTCTTGCAACAAACCGCTTAAAGGCTGCCAAGAATGCTTGAGATGTCATATCACTTACCATTTCCAAATGGATGGCCTTTGTCGCCATACAAATAAAAAGACATATGTATCCTTTGGTAGCGTGATAACCTCGTCCTTTAGTTGTTCTTATACTGATTGGACCTGCATAATCGACACCGCTACGTAGAAATGGTCTAGATGGTTTTACTCGAGCAATTGGTAGTTGACCCATTAATGGATTAGTTGGTTGTGCAGAATAACGAACACATGCTACACATTTCCGAATGTACATTCTAACAGCACTTCTTGCGTTAACAATCCAATATTTAGTTCTTAAATAATTTAGTGTTATTTGAGGTCCTCCGTGAAACGTTAAAACATGAGCTTCCCCTATGACAAGATTTGTAAAATGTGATTTATTAGGTATAAGAATCGGGTGCATCATATCATGGTCGATATCAGCGCTTTGCAATCGTCCGCCAACTCTCAATATGCCATCGCCATCAAGAACAGGATTTAATGAGGTAAGTCTACTATTTCTTTTAATTTGTCTTTTTTCTTTCAGGTATTTTATTTCTTCTTCAAAATGCTTAATTTGACACAAACGAATACAGTTAAGTAATGCTTCATTTATTTCTTCCTTGATTAGATATTTTGTTGCTATAAATTTTTTTGTATTCCTTAACTTAAAAATTCTTTTACAATATGCTACTACTCTTATTAACCTTCTCAATGAAGAAAATCTAGAGAGAATATCATCTTCTTCCACGTATGTTGCAGTATTACTTTTAACTTTTGATGTTTTGATTTCTAAATTAGTTTCCTTTATTTTACTTCGATCATAATTGAGTATTTTTTCTTTTAACCAACTCGGTCCCTTTTTCCAGAGTTCTAGTTTAGTACAGTCATCAGGCTGGATGCCTCTGGACGCACAATCAGCAGGATTTTCTTCGGATGGCACGTAAGACCATTGTGTACTATCTAAAATTGTAAGTATATCTGCTACTCTATTTCCAACAAAGGTCTTCCACTTGCTTGGATGACTACTTAACCATGCCAATACAACTAGCGAATCCGACCAAGCATATAGATTTTCCTTTGGAATTTTTAATGTAGTTGCTACTTCGTCTAGAAGCTTAGCAAGCAACACTGCCCCACATAGGTCAAGACGTGGAATGGAAATTTGTTTTATTGGTGCAACCCGGGATTTTGAGGCAAAGAGATTAACGTGTATTTGACCGGCACTGTCTTCAATTCGTAAATACACTACAGCAGCGTACGCTTCACTAGAGGCATCTGAGAATCCATGTAATTGAACAGTTTTGTTGTTATGCTTTAATTGAATCCAACGTGGCAATCGAAAATTTGTAAGTTCAACTAACGCTGCACGATATGCAATCCAGTCCCTAAGTAATTCTGATGGAAGTTCCTCATCCCAGTCGACTCCTGAGAGCCACGTACGCTGTATAAATACTTTAGCTTTAACTATGACAGGAGCCAACCACCCGAGAGGGTCGAATAATCGAGCTATATCTGAGATGATCTTTCTTTTAGTTATGGGTTGATCTGATGGAGGTAGGTTAACTCTGTACTCAAATTCATCAGTCTTGCGATTCCATTGTAGGCCTAAAATTTTGAATACTTCATTACTGTTAAAATCAATGTTATTTTCGACAATACTATCTTGCTTCAGTTGTAACTTCTCTAATACTGTTGGGCTATTACTGGACCACTTCTGCAATTTAAATCCTCCTCGGTCAAGTAACTCTGTCAATTCATTATAAATTTTAATACCTTCACTAACGCTATCACAACCACTCAGTAAGTCATCCATATAAAAATCGTTATAAATCCGTTTGGCCGCCAAAGGAAAATCTCTACCATCATCATCAGCTAACTGCTGCATACTTCTTACAGCTAAATACGGAGCAGCCGAAGTGCCAAAGGTCACCCTCAAGAGTCGATAATGCTTCAACTCTGCATTTGGATTCTCGCGCCAAAGAATCCGTTGGAAATCAACGTGCTCTTCGGTGATTTTTATTTGGCGATACATTTTTATTATATCTGCTGTAAGACATATTGGATAACAACGCCACCGCATGATTAAATGTCTCAATTCGGGTTGTAAAGTTGGACCCACTAATAGTTCGTCATTCAAAGATACACCATTGCTGCCCTTGCATGATGCATTAAAAACTACTCGGACCTTCGTAGTGCTTTTGTCTTCTCTAACAACAGCGTGATGTGGAAGATAAACAGCGTCATTTTCATCAATGGGTTCCACTTCTTCCATATGACCTAAAGTCAAATATTCACTCAATACGTGTTGGTAACTTTCCTTTAAGTCGGGATTTTTTGAAAGTCGTTTTTCTAAGTTTAAAAATTGTCGTTCACAGATTTCTTTAGATCCACCATATTTACATCTTGGATGGACATTTCTAAAAGGTAAGTTAACAATATAGCGCCCTGTCTCATCCCTTCTGGTAGTTTTTCGGAATATGGTTTCACATTCTTCTTCATCTTTTGTTAAAATTTTAATTTTATTATTAGGTTCTGCTTCAAGTTCCCAAAATTTTCGGAGTAATTCATTATCATCTAACTGAGTATGCATATTAATAATTTTAACGTTGAGATTATTACAAGCGTCATCCGCACGTCTTGAATAAATATGACCAGATAAGATCCAACCTAGTCTGGTTTTTTTAGGAGAGCCAGGCGGACCTTTGATTAAACCGTCTTCTAATATCTGGGCATATACCTCGGCACTCAATAATAAATCAATTTTATTGGGTACATTGAACATGGGATCGGCTAAATCTTCCTTTGATAAACCCTTAACACAATTTACAATAACTTTCCTGTCGGGTAAGAAAGATGTAAGTTTACTCATAACATGAGCCTTAATACTGAGAACAAAACTGGAATTATGAAGTGAATGAATATTTAAATTAACAATATATTTAGATTTCAACATCCCACTATGATCACTTCCTAATCCTGAAATAAGGCTCTTGTGTGGTATTTTCTTTAAACCGTAAAGTTGGACAGCGGCTTCGGTTATAAACGAAGCCTGAGAACCTTGATCAAGTAAGGCTCTCAACGTCATTGTTGCTCCAGATCTCATCTCGACCTTCACTAAGGCAGTGGCCAGTAACACTTGGCTTTGAATACTTGAGAAGCAGGTAACAACATTAGACTCACCTTGTGATGACGTCGCAGACACGACATCTTTAGCGCCCGAGTTATTTTCCTCGGACTGTTGAGGTGCAGTTTTAGGATGTAAGAGAGAATGATGGCGCTTTTTACACACTCGGCAACGAGTAGACTGATGACATGATATAACCGAATGATTCGGACCCAAGCAGTTGAAGCATAAACCCCTGGACTGAACAAACCCACGTCGTGAGTCTATATTTTCTTTACAAAACTTTTTACAAAAACATAACTTATGACTTTCTTTACAATAAGGACAAGCAGTAGCAGTTACATGAAATGATTTAGCAGTGACATTCTTATTACAGTGCTTTGAATTTTTATTATCACTAAATTCTAAAGATCTAAATCTTTGTTCTAAAAACAATTTAAATTGATCTATAGTAGGCAATTCTTGTGTTAAATTACAAACTTTAGCTTCCCATTGCCTCCTAGATTCAGTATCTAATTTAAGACATAAAATGTAAATTATTAAAACATCCCAATTGTCTATATTTAAATTTAAATTTTTCAAAGCATTCATACACTCATTGGTATTATCTAATAATTCTCTTAACGACTGAGACGATTCTGAAACAATATTTCTTTGACTCATAAACTTCTTTAGAATACAATTAATAATATACCTTCTATTATTGTAGCGATTTTCCAATTGATCCCAACATAAATTGTAATTTGAACTAGTAATAGGTATGTGACGTAGTAGTTGTTCTGCTTCACCAGAGAGATGTGATTTTAAATAGTGCAACTTTTGAACATTATCTAATGAAGCGTTGTTATGAATCAAAGAAACGAATAAATCGCGGAAGGAAGTCCATTCTATATAATTTCCAGAAAAAGTAGGAATTGTAATTTTAGGTAATCGTACATTTATTAAATTATTTTGACCTACTGATTCGTTAATTTGTAAACCAACATTATTTTTATCATTTAATTGCAAACCCCTCAACGTTTCCTTTAATATCGACTTGTATTCTAAATAGGCTTCCTCCGTCAAATCATATGTATCATCTTCAAAATAATCTGAACTATCTAAATTTTCTGTATCAAATTGACTTACAAGTTTTCTATGAGTGTCTTTAAATGAAAGCCATTGCGTTTCTAAATTTTCAAGGCGAGCTTCTACATATGTAAATGTTAGACGCTCCTTTGGAGACTTTTTAAAATTAACCCTACTTCTACTTATTGCTGAGGCGATATCTTTTTGCAATCTAATTAAAGTTTCCATATTATATATTTAAGCTAAATAGTAATTCTTACAATATAACAACAATGATTAAATGAAATGTTAACTCAATAAACAATATTATCTTAAAAGTAATTGACACAAATTTTAATTATTATTAATCTAACACTTAAAGTTCTTAAAATATTTTTCGAAATTTTTCTAAGTTACACTTTCACAAAAATTTTCTAAGTCTTTTAAACAATCAATTAATCTGGAATCACTTCTTGCAAAATAATTCTAAGTTCAAATTTTAGAAATTTTTCTAAGTGTTTTAACATTTAATTAGTCTGGATGAAATTGGACATAGGTTCCCCGTACCATCACTTTTTGCAGAATTATTCTAAGTCCAAACTAATTTTAAATTAATTTTACAAGACCAAGATTTACTTAATATTTTCACTCACTTTTTGCAGAATTATTCTAAGTCCAAACTAATTTTAAATTAATTTTACAAGTCCAAGATTTACTTAATATTTTCACTATTTATCACTTTATTCTGAATTTAAATAGTTAAAAGTACTTACAGTTTTATTTTCACTCACACTGCTAAACACTTTGTTGCTCACTGTACTTGTCGCCGACTGTACCCTGTACCGCCAACTGCTCGCTGCAACTGAACCGCTGTGCTCCGCCGATGTTGCAAAGTCCAGTCCTTATGCCACCAGTAGCGCCCTCTGGTGGTGGATGTCTTCAAACTGCTTTTCCTATGTGCTTCTTCATATACTCCATCAGAAACAATCTATTCCTGTGTCGGAGATCTTGCTTACACGTAATTGTCATCGAGTCTTCCCGAGTGATATCCGGCTCGAAGGACCAATGTACAACACGTCCAAAAACATTACACCACTACTACGGGATTTACAATATAAATACGCCGTTTCAAGGTAATGACCATTTATTTGAATATAAAGGCGATACAATTTTGTATGGAAACCATATATGCATACCGTTGAACAAAACGTTAGCGCGGCTTAATTGCGTACAGCGACATCTATCGTCGAGTTGCGAAATTACATACTTAGTAAAGTAAAGTATATGACAATTTATTATAGAATTAAACATTCCCCAAAAATAATATGACAACCAAAATATATTAAATCTACGTAATCTATATAAAATCTGGTATGTTGCAATTTTAAGTATATATTAAATATATGAAATAAATTAAAACCAAATTAAATAAATAATAATAATAATAATAATAATAACTCTTTATTGTACACCAAAAGTGAGCAAAAATACAAAAATAAAAACAGGAGTTAAGTACAAAAGGAAATATTCACGGAAGTCCTTGAAATTGATAAAGTCAGACTCCACTAGTAAAGTAAACACAGCTACAAAATCTTTACATTGTCCTAACGCTTATTTTCCTCGTCGAGAAAATGTGTTTCAGTTGGTATTGTTTGATAAAAATAAAACAGTAAAGGAACCAGGAGAATAATAAAAACACTAAATTCGCCTCATATCGGAAATCAACCTCGTTCGTTTGAACTGAAACAAATCATTGACCTCGGAGATTGAAGATAAAACTTTTTTTAGCCACTGTTCTGAAAAGAAACCTTATCTGTGCTAATGGCAATGTAAACAATATATTAACAGTACCGTGTATAGCAATCGGAGCTGTTGTAAAAATCTTGAGAGAAGTGTCAATGTTTTATTCGATGGAAAATAAAAGAAGGTTTAACTCAAATCAAGGCTTTAACGTCTTGTTGGTTCGCTTTCGACAAACATTGGTATAATTAGTTTGGATCTATTAAATCTAAATAAATTAATTTTATATAAGCAAAATAGATTTAATAAAATATTACGATATTACGATATATTTGACGATATATTTTATAGTTGTAAATATAAAATAAATGTAATGGCGTCAAAATCTCACAAAAGCAATATTTATATCTACGTATGTGTGATAATGCCTCGTATTTTTAGTATTAAACATGAAAACAATTTGTTTAACGTTATTTATTATTGATTTTCCCTCCTTAATATGTGCGCACTTCTAACCGCTGCCACCGTATCGTGTCCAGTACCCAAAGGTTATCTGGAATAAATCGCTCTTTAGCGATAAGATCACCTTTGTATATCTCGTATTGTATCTTTCTTTATATGTGTCTGTATTTCGGTGTACATTAAGATTAACTAAATAAATAAATAAAAGCGGAAAATGAAGGTTACTGCCTTCTACTTAAGAACAGCGATGTAAATATTTGTCACGGTGGGCGGTGGAAATTTGTGTCTCAGACACACGATTCACATCTCACTAAATGTACATCTAACTATATTAATATGCTGAAAACTTTTTCTTGATTTGAACCTATGACAAAACTAAATATGAGTAAAACTGCAAGAAACGGCTAGTGAAAAATAATTACAAAACAACATTTTTCTGCGACATAAATCCTCTTCGTGTAAACGGTAATCCGGTTGTACAGCCACAAATAAAATGTAACTGTAAATGAAACTCTGCAATACTATCGCTGGAAAGAATATTAGGTGCACATTGCTGACTGTTGGTTTAAACCTAGGTATATACTATAAGACTAAAATGTATTTTTAATAACATTTCAACGTAACAAAACAAAGGAAATTGTATATTTCTTTAAAAAATCTACAATATGTGATTAAAATATTTAGTCTTGATGTTCATTTGTTTCAAGAGAAACACGAAGTTATTAAAACGATTGCAAAGTTTCTCATTGTTCTTAAATGTTAACAATTGTTATAAAACAAGTGAAAGGTGGGTTTTGTATAATTTGATGAATTCTACGATATTTAAGTTTGCGTCGATAAAACTACTCTCGTGTAACTGTTATTAACGCGAAACTCTGTATGATTATTTGAAGACTCGAATAGTTTTTTGGGTGCTGGGAGAGAGGGCGTAATGACCAGAAGTGCAATAACTGATCAACTAAAGTTAACACACACACAGCTTAAGAAATGTTATAATAAAATATATATGAACTATTTTATTATTTTATGAAAACCAAAAGAAAACAAATAAGTCCATCAACTTGAACTAACAAACATGTAAGTGTGTGTGTGTCAGCCATGCGACTTGAGTTTACACCTTAAGAACGATTACAATAATATTTAAAAAGTAACTGTGACCGCGACTTCGCCCGCATAAAAATCACAAAGAAGCTATTTTTTAGTTCGCAGAGTTATAAAATAAAATAAGTCTAAAATAAAAGTAGCCTAAGATACTCCTTATTACATCAACTATCTGCCAGTGAAAGTCCCGTCAAAATCGGTCCAGCCATTTCAAAGATTACCCGAAACAAGTATACAGACAGACAGGCAAAAATTATAGAAAATGTTATTTTGGTATATGTACCGTTTATACATCCATATGCATTAAGTAAAAAGCGGTTATTTTAATATTACAAACAGACATATTAAAACTGTCAAATAAATTATTCAAATTGTAATTTAATAAAACAATAAAACTCGAATCACAAATTGACGCTTGCTATTTGATACCGATAGATACAGTAAATTCTGATATATTTTTGTACTCAAATCTTGCTACAACAATTAGCTCTATAAAGAGTCACTCAGCATCACAGCTGTTTCATTGTTTCACTCTATTTTTTTATACCGCTCGCATTCTTATGAAGTTTTACTTCATAGCAAGTTTACTTAATGAAGTCAACTCCCATAAATAAATAAGAACCTCCATTTTGTATACGGAAGTTTTATTATACGAAGATCAGTTATAATCAGATGTTAATAAAAGGTACGTCAAATCAGCGTTCATGGCTCATCGATAACCGAACTCATTATGACACGACGGAGGAAGCAATAGATGATATGGATTGGATGACGATCTTCACATGAGGATATAACTGATTGATATTGGCTTTATATTAATTGGATTCATCTAGCATAAATTTTCAATATACAATGTATTTTAGGAACTAGCTAAATAATAGAATTTCGAGTTGTATAGTCATTCGAGTAGTCTCCTAACTGTGTTTTACTGTGTAGTGTATTGTATTATTTAAGTAGTTTTAGCAGATAGACTGATTGATTAATTTAATATCCACCATCTCACTGCTAGATAAAAGCCTCTCTAACCATGTAGAAGAAAGGTCTAAACTTAATAAGAGGTATATAGACATAAAACACAAAAATACAAAATTAGTTTTGGCTTTAGTAATGACTAGCTTTGCGCGCAACTTCGTCCGCGTGGAACTTATAAAGGGGAACAATTCTGTTATAGATGATTTTTGCAAAAGTTTAACAGTTTACGCAGCGTATGCAGCGGAAGCTCTCAAAAGGAAAGAAAATCCGATTTAGAAACATTCTTCATTGGTGCTCCGCTACTAATGGTCTCAGCGTAATGATATATAGCGATAAATGGGCCATCTAAGACTGAAAGAAGTTTTTCAAGTTTCTCTCATAGATAGGATTAGAAATGAGACTATCCGCGAAAGAACGAAAGTAACCGACATAGCCCACAGAATTAACAAGTTGAAGTGGCAGTGGGCTGGTCATCTGTGTCAAAGGACCGATGGCCGTTGGAACAGACGGGTCCTGGAATGGAGACCGTGTCCTGGCAAACGCAGTGTGGGAGGTCCTCCGGCCCATTGGACCGACGATCGACCTAAGATTCCCGGTATAGGCTGGATGAGGATTGCGGAAAACCGGGATGTCTGCCGCGAACTTGGGGAGGCCTATGTCCAGCAGTGGACTGCAATAGGCTGAACTGAACTGAAAAAAAAACACTGAAAGAATTTTTCAAATCGGATCGGTAGCTCCTGAAATTAGCGCGTTCAAACAAACAAACTAACAAACAAACTTCAACTTTATAATATTAGCAGAGATAAGTTTGTTACAAGAAGGGAGGCATATAATCTATATATTACAGATGGCTCAACAGTTTAGAAATGTGTACTTAGTCCCTCAATCAGTCGGTCCAAAGGTTACCTGACACTAAGATTAGCTCATCACCTAATGCTGACTGACGTCGCATCAAGATCACTGGACGCCACAATTAACTAATTGAACGCATGCAGAGCCACGAACTTGAATTATGTATCCTGAAATGTCACAACAGTATAAACGGCTGTGTTTACACGGATGCCGCAGTTGTGCTTGTTACGTGTGTTCAGTGTCTGAACATCAATGAAAACGAAATCGGCTTGATTTCGGCGGCTTCAATTTCGGTTAAATTTCACACGATTGACATAAGTTCATGTGTCATGTATACGGTAGGTACAATGTAATATACTAGCAGTAGCCCGCGGCTTCACTCGCGTAGAAATTGACAATATTTACAAAGAGGAACTAAATTAGTGTACTCATATAGTCATTATATTAAAATAGTTTAGGACAGATTTACATACCACTTTTACGGTTCGCTAGAATGCTTGTCTATACTAATGTTATAAAGCTGAAAATTTTGTTTCCTTGTTTGTTTAAACGCGCTAATCTCACGAACTACTGGTTCAATTTGAAAAAATATTTTTATGTTGGAGAACTATCGAGGAAGGCTATTTTTGGAACAAAGTTCCTTATGTGACGTTGCGAAAGGGTACCTGCCCGGTAAAAAACATCCGTAAAAATGTTAAAAAAATCGCAATATTTTTATGTATAATCTATGTATGATGGCTATACAGTATCTTATGATGAATGCTATTATTATTGCAGTTTTCAATTATTATTATATCATTCGATAATTACTATATATTTTTATAAATCATTGTAAATAAAATGAAGGTGTTAGATAATTTTGTAAAGAAGTTTTTTTATCGATAAAAAATCATAATCGATAATCTATACCCTATACCCGAATAATTATTTTCTTAACCGACTACCAAAAAAGGAGGAGGTTCTCAATTCGACTGTATTTTTTTTAATGTATGTTACATCAGAACTTTTGACCGTGTGGACCGATTTCGACAATTCTTTTTTAATCGAAAGTGGTGTGTGTCAATTGGTCCCATTTAAATTTATTTGAGATCTGACAACTACTTTTCGAGTTATATCTAATAATGCGTTTTTACTTGACGCTTTTTTCGTCTACCTACGTTGTATTATACCACGTAACTTTTTACTGGATGTACCGATTTCGATGATTCTTTTTTTTGTTGGAAAGAAGATATCCCTAGTTTGGTATCATGATAAGGAAACAGGATTTGATGATGGGATCCCAGAGAAATCGAGGGAAATTCTCGAAAATCCGCATAACTTTTTACTGGGTGTAACGATTTTGATAATTTTTAATTTAATCAAAAGCTGGTGTTTATCATGTGGTCACATTTAAATTTTATCGAGATCTGATAACTAATTTTTGAGTAATACCATTACTTTTTAACACTTTATACCTCGAATATAACTTGAAATTAAAATTTTATAACAAGGAACTTCGTTCCTATCTGGCGTCCCACGACACCACAGGGTTTTTTTTTTCACTTTAACCCGTATGATACCGCGGGGCACAGCTACTTTATATAAAAATCCTACCCCTGTTTTACCGCTTTAAAGGTAGATAAGATTTGAAACACAAAATTTTAGGAAATTTACAGAATGTTTCGAGAGCTCTTAGATTTCCTTAATGAGATTCTACCGCAAAATTCCTTTTTAGTACACGTCTACTAACTATTGTATCTCTCTTTGCCAAATTTCATACCTGTAGCACAAAAACTGAAAGAGTTTCATATAAAGTTGCGAAAACCCTTAGACCCCTTTAATCTGAACCAATCGACATATCCGTTCTTAGCGGACGTTTTCTAACTATATACCACTCTGCCAAATTTTATCTTTATGCGTCTAGTGGTTTTTAAAATTAGTGATGAGCCATTGACTCAACGATTATTTTAAGTTCAAAATAACGACATAACATTATTATTACTAGTTATTCGCGTAATGCTAGTAGACCAAGAGCCCAGCACGGCCAGACTTTCGTCATTTTATAAAAACTGAAAGTTTCTCAGCGCATGCTCCCAACACAGGTTGAAGCAATAGCCAAATATGAAGTTTAACTCATGGTTACTTTGGTAGATACCAGGTATCAAATGCGTATAAAACTACTTCGCACTCGCACCCACGGCCAATCTAAATGTTTGTCTAGGTCGGGACTGGAGCTATCGAAATTGATCGGCTACTGAAAAAAACACTCACGGGCTCTTTGGTTATAGTATATTATGCATCAAATTTAATTTAAATGAAAGTTGTTACCATTTTTAATTTAAATTACAATTGACACGAATGTTCATTTAATGTAAATATTCGTGTACCTTTTATTTTATACTCATTTTATAGTAATTGGAACTGATTTTACAGAAGGAAATTTTAACTGTGCCTTTTCTCCTCGCTTTTCGTCATTATACTGTCACTACATTAATGAAAACGATTCACCAATCTTCTTTGAAATAATTCATTTCAACAACTCTAAAATTTTAAATTTAATTTTTGTAATAATAACTAGCTGACCCCGCAAACGTTGCGTTGTTGTGTCATATATGTTATTAACCCCCTTAATCCCCCCTCCCCCTTATAACTTGGGGGTAGGAAAAATAGATGTTGGCCGATTCTCAGACCTATCCGATATGCACACAAAATTTAAAATCGGTCTAGCCGTTTCGGAACAGTATTGTAACAACATTGTGACTCGAGAATTTTATGTATGTATAGGATAATAATATTCTTTATTGTACAACATTAAAATATACAAACAAAAGTAGTACAATTAGAGGAAGATGTACAAAGGTGGTCTTATAGCTAAGAGAATGATTTCTTAGAGACCATCGTTGGGTATAGGACAGGGCATAGAAATTTTGTTTAATATACACAGTCAGTGCTTATAATACAACTCATCAGCTGGACATTAATGTAATTAATCTACAATTTTATTTCATCATTACAGCCTATACAGTCCACTGCTGGACATAGGCCTCCACAAGTTTACGTCAAAAATAACGTGAACTCATGTGTTTTGCCCATAGTCACCACGCTGGGCAGGCGGGTTGGTGACCGCAGTACTGGCTTTGTCGCACCGAAGACGCTGCTGCCCGTCTTCGGCCTGTGTATTTCAAAGCCAGCAGTTGGATGGTTATCCCGCCATCGGTCGGCTTCTTAAGTTCCAAGGTGGTTGTGGAACCTTGTTATCCCTTAGTCGCCTCTTACGACACCCACAACAACAATTTTATTTAAAATATCAATAGTCTTGTAAAAAGTTATGCAATGTTTCCTACTCGTAATAGTGTATAATAAATAAAGGAATCCGTCTAACACTGATAAGGTTCGGAATCATATGCAACACAAGTACAAATGTCAAACATGGCTTTCATAAAATAATATTTGTCATGATCGGGGATCGAATTGCAAAAGTCAGCGTTTGTAACCAGTGTGCCAAATTATTGTATAATATTGAGTTACGAACAACATATACGACTTTTCATAGCAGCCAGCAGTTATGACCACTGCTCTAACCTATCTTATACTTTTTACAAACAAACAGCCCATTATAAAGCTCTATTTATGTATATTTCGTTGGAATAACTAACAAAGCAGCGAAATGTAACCAGTTGAGTATGTTATATTAATAAACATAACAGGGAATGGTTAGAAAATTATGAGTAATATTAACGTAATGGAGAATTATGCAAATAGGACCACTCAATCTGTTGACGCCGAGTTAAGTGAGTTACTCGCTTGAAATTTTCATAAATCTCGACCGCCCGTAAGTATTGACACGTAAATTAATTAAAACATACAATACCTCACTTAAATAACTAAGGTTATTATAAAATGTTTCATTTCGTATATAACTGGACATATAATATAATGATGCATACCTACTTAGATACCTGTTTATCTGTTTAAGTTTTTTTTTGACGTGACAACGGTTAATAAATCGATGAAAGCCGGCGGCGTGCACGAAAAATGATGACTCATTGTGTTACGCGCATTGTCCCGTTACGCTTAAACTTACGCTTAAGCTCCTTTTATTTTAGAAAATTATTTATTTTATAAATGTGAATTGAACAATAATTTTTTTGTTAAATTCAACGCGGATGAAGTCACGGGCACAGCTAGTAAAGTAATAAAATGAGAACGCATGTACACCTTTTCACAGATAATTACAACAACCTTTGTGTGATTTGTGTGAACTGCTGAAGAAACTTTTGTGCTTACTTGCAGCGCCACCATGTAAAGATTATTTTCTGCTATAAATATTATGAAAACTTAATTACGCATCAAAATATCGACCGTAAGGTCATACACATTAAATCTTCAAATGAGTAGCAAACGGTTAAATCCGAAATAAGCGATTGCTACTCATTTGAAGGCACAAAACGGCACATAAAGAAATTTAACAATATGTATAATTTTAAGAAGGAAACTGAATCTGAAAATACTAAAGTCGAGGCAATTGAGGATGAAAGTGGAAAATAATGTTACTTTAACAATGTATGTGATTCCTGATAACTAATAAAAGTAGTTAATTATTTTAATCATACGAGGAAAGAATGAAATCTGCCTTTTTTACTTTACATACTGTTTTCTCCTGTTTTTTTATTGGTGAGCTGCTGTTTTTTAGTTTCTTGGGGTTGGCAACATAGGTTATGATACTTAAAAAGTATATTCGAATTAAGATTATTCTCATTTTTTATGTCGGTCAAAAATTGCTCCGAAACCTACGCTAAAACAGCAACTTTGTTTTCATTTGATTGACCTTTACCACAAATCAATGGTTTACCTTTATGTTTACTACTCCGACTTTGAGCTGTATAGTGATAGTTCGACCTTTCCTAAGTAAACAGGCTTTCCAACAATATTTACTTTCATTACAAATTAGATTAATAACTCTTGAATAAGTTTATAGACACAAACTCACCTTTGTTTTCCAACTTACATTTTATCTTTATTTGACGCTTCATTAGAATTCATATTGCGCATACAATACAACCGATTGAAGACTTGCATCTAAAGGAGTTTGTTAATCGCTGAATTTTTGCCGATTTTATGTAGAATCTACATCTTACAATGTGGAACTTTTTCAGAATGTTGACTACACTAAGTTTAGTTTTGCGGTAATTGTTGTTTTAGAAGTCTATTAGGTGTTTCATCTATCTATCTATACATATAAAAGCGAAAGGTCACTCACTCATCACGAAATCTCCGAAACTATAACAGCTACACACTTGAAATTTTGCATGTAGGTTCCTTATAAAGCGTAGACATCCGCTAGAACGGATTTTACGAAACTCGACCCCTAAGGGGACAAAACGGACGTTGGAAGTTTGTATGAAAGTCCTATTTTTTTGAAGTAAGAGACTTGAAATTTAAAGTGTATGCTCTATAGATGGTGAAAAGATGTCCAAATAATGTATCTTTAGAAATCAACTCCATTTTGGGGTTAAAACGGGGAATGTTAGGTTGACTCACTCATCACGAAATCTCCGAAACTATAACTGCTACAAACTTGAATTTGGCTGGTAGCTTCCTTATAGGGCGTAGACATCCACTAAGAACGGATTTTACGAAACACGACCGAAGGGGATAAAACGGGGGTTGGAAGTTTGAATGAATCCATCCATCCACGATGGACAAAGATGAAATTTGGCAGGGAGGTAGATTATAGTTAGTACACGTCCGCTAAGAACGGATTTTGCGATATTCCACCTCTAAGTGCATTTAATTGAGGGTGATCGTTTGTGTAACAAAATAGTTGTAAAAGGAAAATAACGACGTTTGCAACCCTATGAGTTCAAAGAAACATTTATATTGATCACTTATAAGTAGTACAAAAAAAAAATTTTTACAAAATCTAACCATACATACTTTACTAGAATACTTTTTTATTTAGCCCTGTTGTCACGGAGTCGTAGTCGCACCGGACCGCACCTGACCGCACCGCCCCGCCCCTGACCGCACCGCCCAGCACCTGACCGCACCGCCCCGCCCAGGCCCACCCCGCACCGCACCTGTAACAAATCAAATCGACTACGACTACAACTAAGCCTACGACTACGACTACTATTACGACTACTACTACTACTACGACTACGGCTACGACTACAACTACTACTACGACTACGACTACTACTACTACTACGACTACGACTACGACTACGACTAAGACAACGACTACGACTGTGTGAAAAAATGTAACTATATATATTTCAGAAGAAGAAGAAGAAGAAGAAGAAAAGAATTTAATATTTGAGCGCAATATCGTATCGTATATCTCGAATCCAATTGTTACAGAGTCAATAAAATCATGGATGAATGTTACTTAAATTTTAATTTTTAGATTAGACCTAAGTCTCACTATGTACGATTTTATTTTTGTGTTACCCGCACATTAGGGATTCTAAACATTTTTTGAATATCATATCAAAAATTGACCGGGATTCGAACCCGCGTCTCCGACTGACTGTGTCGGCGCTCTAGCCAATTAAGCTATGGATCGATGTACCCGCCAGAGCGAAATTCTTGATATGACGATTTTTATTTTCAGTTTAAGCGAACCGTGGCGCCGTCTATAGTGAGTTCTTTACAGAGACCCGTAACTATTCAAAGTTTCATATTACAATGAAAATCTTTGACAAGAGACGACACCATGCTATTCTTAATATGTACGATTTTATTTTTGTGTTACCCACACATTAGGGATTCTAAACATTTTTTGAATATCATATCAAAAATTGACCGCTCCAGCGGGATTCGAACCCGCGTCTCCGACTGACCGTGTCGGCGCTCTAGCCAATTAAGCTATGGAACGATGTACCCGCCAGAGCGAAATTCTCGATATGATGATTTTTATTTTCGGTTTAAGCGAACCGTGGCGCCGTCTATAGTGAGTTCTTTACAGAGACCCGTAACTAAGTCTCACTATCTTAAATACTAGAATAAACAAACCTTTTATCCTTGTGTATGTAATACGCATGTGTAACTAAATTCCCACGATTTTTAAACACTAAACTGCACCACCTGCAAGTTCTATTACTAAGGCACGTAATAACATGTTGCTGTATCACTTCTTTCTTTCACAATAATGACAAAGATAATAATTATTCAGGCTACTGGTCCGTTTAAAATTTAGTTTATTTTCTTCAGAGTTGGTACTTTTGACGTAGGCCATTGTTTACGATGCTTTCGAGACCATTGCATATTTTTCCATGACAGAAACTTTAATATTTTTACTTCTTCTTCTTCTTCTTCTTCTTCTTCTTCTTCTTCTTCTTCTCCTTCTCCTTCTCCTTCTCCTTCTCCTTCTCCTTCTCCTTCTCCTTCTCCTTCTCCTTCTCCTTCTCCTTCTCCTTCTCCTTCTCCTTCTCCTTCTCCTTCTCCTTCTCCTTCTCCTTCTCCTTCTCCTTCTCCTTCTCCTTCTCCTTCTCCTTCTCCTTCTCCTTCTCCTTCTCCTTCTCCTTCTCCTTCTCCTTCTCCTTCTCCTTCTCCTTCTCCTTCTCCTTCTCCTTCTCCTTCTCCTTCTCCTTCTCCTTCTCCTTCTCCTTCTCCTTCTCCTTCTCCTTCTCCTTCTCCTTCTCCTTCTCCTTCTCCTTCTCCTTCTCCTTCTCCTTCTCCTTCTCCTTCTCCTTCTCCTTCTCCTTCTCCTTCTCCTTCTCCTTCTCCTTCTCCTTCTCCTTCTCCTTCTCCTTCTCCTTCTCCTTCTCCTTCTCCTTCTCCTTCTCCTTCTCCTTCTCCTTCTCCTTCTCCTTCTCCTTCTCCTTCTCCTTCTCCTTCTCCTTCTCCTTCTCCTTCTCCTTCTCCTTCTCCTTCTCCTTCTCCTTCTCCTTCTCCTTCTCCTTCTCCTTCTCCTTCTCCTTCTCCTTCTCCTTCTCCTTCTCCTCCTCCTTCTCCTTCTCCTTCTCCTTCTCCTTCTCCTTCTCCTTCTCCTTCTCCTTCTCCTTCTCCTTCTCCTTCTCCTTCTTCTTCTTCTTCTTCTTCTTCTTCTTCTTCTTCTTCTATTTCTATTATTCTTCTATTTTATTCTATTCTTATTCTATTATATTCTACTATCGAGCAGTGATCCTTTATTTCTTCAACACATTCTGTTACTTTTATTTTAAAAATTTATTTAAACGATGAAAAATAATAGTTATCTAAAAAATAAACATATTAAAACAAAAACACTTCTAATTACGGTTTTACTCTGGGCACTGTCCAAAACCTGTACACTATATATTATTTTTCTCCAACATTCACACCATACATTTAGTGCACAAAAATCGTCAAGGTCATCGGAATCGTAACCTGTACAACCTTCATGGGCCCAACCTTTACAGAAAGTACACTATACCCAACCCTCATCCAAGCGACTATGACCATATTTCTCAAGACAGTAAGCGCAAAGATCTTGACTATCTTCAGTTCTACTTTTTATCTTACCTTTATCTTTTTTCTTGCCGTATCTTTCTGACAGATTCAGCTTAGGTTTTTTTAAATTTCGACTCCGAGTTACTTAGAAGTTCATCTTTAAGAGGAGATGATGTGATTATTGCTGTTTAACCTCTGCGACAGGTTTTACGTTTACTGCTGTTTCCTACTCGAGGCACATGTATTATATCCGACGGTGATATAAGGTAGTTTGAATTAACTGGTCGACTGTTGCTCGGTGTCGTTGAAATAATACATGGCATATTTTGCTTGTAGACTTTGTTTTCGACACGCTCCTTCAGACACGCTCATTATAGCCTTTTTCATTTGTTCGACATCCCTGTCTAGTAGTCGGCATTTTATTACCTGTACACAAATAAAAAATTGTAAGCATATCGGGTTATAACCGCCTACTAACCGATTTTACCCCATACGGTTCTGCCCCAAGGTAACTTCAAACGAACATTTTGTTCATCACAACAAACACAAATAAATTTAGTTAAAACAAACATTGAATATAATAGATGAAACATATACAATAATATGCTAAAATGCGTACTTACATTTAATTCCATTAACAGTATACACTCGCAGTAGTTATTTTGATAAAAATTAGATCACAGCACCCGAAAAACAAAAAATTACATAATTCTGCAATGAGCATTCTGAAAAGCGGCACTAACAACTTTTTGTTGACAAATGGCTCTCATTGGTAGATCATACTGACAGAAGTTTGAGCGAGAAATTCAAACAACCAGCAGTTTTAGAGGCACACGGTTTTACCCCGGTGTACGGTTTTGTATGGGCCTCCCCTACATGATAACAACCAGAACCGATGCCTTAAAGTGCTCTCCGAGGCACGGTGGAGAGACCCACAAGGTCTGCACAAACACCCAGACAATGGCAAACATCTGTATGGCCAACTGTTTGTCATGTGCGGTGATCAAACCCGCAACCGCCAGCACAACAGCCACAAACCAGTGCTGTGACCGTTGCACCAACGCGGCGTCGACTACTTCTATTTACTAAAATATGTTTTATTATACTAATGATTAATGCCTTTCGCTTGTGTCCACCGTGTACATGACGTGCGGACCTATGTTCATCGTGTGAGTTTTACAGAAATTAAACAAACAGATTTCATTTTCATTGATGTTCAGACACTGAACACACGTAACAAGCACAACTGTGGCGTGCATGCAAACACAGCCGTTTATATTTTTGTGACATTTCAGGATACATAATTCAAAACATTTTTGAATATCATATCAAAAATTGACCGCTCCAGCGGGGTTCGAACCCGCGTCTCCGACTGACCGTGTCGGCGCTCTAGCCAATTAAGCTATGGAACGATGTACCCGCTAGAGCGAAATTTTTGATATGATGATTTTTATTTTCGGTTTAAGCGAACCGTGGCGCCGTCTATAGTGAGTTCTTTACAGAGACCCGTAACTATTCAAAGTACAATATTACAATGAAAATCTTTGACAGGAGACGACACCATGCTATTTTTAACCGACTTCCAAAAAAGGAGGAGGTTCTCAATTCGACTTTATATTTTTTTTTTGACTTTGTATTTTTTTTTTTTTTTTTTATGTATGTTACATCAGAACTTTTGCCCGTGTGGACCGATTTCGACAAATTTTCTTTTAGTCGAAAGGTGGTGTGTGCCAATTGATCTCATTTAAATTTATTTGAATTCTAACAACTACTTTTTGAGCTATATCTAATAATGCGTTTTTACTTGACGCTTTTTTCGTCGACCTACGTTGTATTATACCGCATAACTTTCTACTGGATGTACCGATTTTGATAATTATTTTTTTGTCGGAAAGGGTATATTTCTAGTTTAGTACCGTGATAAGGAAACCAGGATCTGATGATGAGATCCCAGAGAAATCGAGGGAAACTCTCGAAAATCCGTAATAACTTTTTACTGGGTGTACCGATTTTGATAATTTTTAGTTTAATCGAAAGCTGGTGTTTATCATGTGGTCACATATAAATTTTATCGAGATCTGATAATTACTTTTTGAGTAATCTTTGATAACGCGTAGTTGCTTGACTATTTTTTCGTCGATCTACGTTGTATTACTTGTCGATGTAATTGAAGTCGGTTTTTTTTTCGTTTGCGAGCAAACACAATTATTAATATGTACGATTTTATTTTTGTGTTACCCACACATTAGGATTTCTAAACTTTTTTGAATATCATATCAAAAATTGACCACTCCAGCGGGGTTCGAAGCCGAAAATAAAAATCATCATATCAAAAATTTCGCTCTAGCCAATTGGTACATCGTTCCATAGCTTAATTGGCTAGAGCGCCGACACGGTCAGTCGGAGACGTTTAGAAATCCTAATGTGTGGGTAACACAAAAATAAAATCGTACATACATAATTCAAGTTCGTGTCTCTGCATACGTACAATGTCAATCAACTCTTGATTGTGGCATCCAGTGATCTTGATGCGACGTCAGTCAGCATTAGGTGCTGAGCTAGGCCTTTTATCAAATAACTGTTAGGCCCTCCGGCCTATCTAAGAGACTGAATAAACACGTCAAGAAAACAATCGATTTTATTTTGATTTTTAAGTACATATACATTACGAGTATAATTAATGTATATAAATTTTGTAAAATCTTACCTTGGTATTCTATATAAAGTACGAAGAAACTTGAGTAAGTTGCTTCGTCCCCTTCTAATACTATAAGTTTTGCAACTATATACTCGCTTATCTAAAGAGAATTCAGTTCGACAAGAAAATTACAATTTTATAGAACTGTCTGAGTTTGATGTCTTGGGTATTGGACCGAACTAAGTAGAACTGAGACAAACTTTAAGCCTGGCTCTACTGGACAATTTTATCGTTTTATATACAGTAGAAAGGTTGAAACGTCGTGTACAACGATTTACCTCTGAAGCTTGGTTGATAGTTTTTATGTCAAGTGAATTGGAATCGACGGTTCTACAAATGCAGGTTAAGCTAACCAACAAGGATAAACGGCCAAATCAGAGAGATTGAAAACAAATATTTTTATCAGCCAGCACGGAGTTAAATCGATCTCACGATGATTGTTTTTATATAAAGCTTCTACCACCATTACACCAGAACGGTCAGTCTCCTAAACTTTCTCCTCGTAATCTTGTTACAATATAACGGATCATTATTGTTGGTGTAAATTCATTTCTTTTAAAAGGAAATATGATTAAAATTCTGAAAACATCTAAATAAGTATTCCTACAACTAGTTCCTAATTAATAAAATAAATTTACATCACTAAAACAAAACTTGAAACAAAGATACACAATGCGTTTTTATCGATAGAAGAATGATCTCTCCAAGACTACCTTTATGTATAGAACGCAACATAGTAAAAGCGACATAACAGATTTTTTTACGAAGTGATGCTTTATATTTTTAACCAAAAAAAAATTGTTTTTTCTTTTCTTCACATATAGTCCTATATATAAAAGTTATCTAGATGAAATCGTCACATAGAGATAAAATCGCTTTTGTACGTTTCAAATATAAGAATGTTTAAGTACATTACTTCTAAAGTGATGTACAATAAAAATATTCTTACCATCTATAACATTATTTTAAGCATATTTATGAAACGACAGAGTTTGCGTTGCTCACATTCGTTGTTTTTAAACACCTCTTGTGAGCAATCGTCGGATAGTCACTTTTTTATGTTTAAAGGTTCAGCTTAATAAAATAATTGTAATATTCCAAATAGTTGGTTATTTGTAACAAGTTGTGGATTAAGCTCTGATCCTTCTCCAATATGGGGAAAGAGGCCTATTCGTCCACATATTACAGACTGGAGTGAAAAGTTTTGTCAAGGGAATCAACGTAGGGCCGGATGGTGCCAGATCGTATCTTGACATTTTAGAGTAACAAATATCATGGACCCATCCGTATATTGTTCTTATTTAGAATGAGCATGAGATGAAACAACCTGATTTGGACACAAATTGATTTTGTTTACCAACAAAAGGAGGATTCAAATTGATCCACCAAAACAAAGTTATGTGGTAAAACACATAAAATAAGAAAAAAAAATCAAATTGAGTACCTGTTCCTTTTTTAAATCGGTTAAAAATCATCAAAATCGATACACCTAGCAAAATTAGGATACCTCATAACTTTCTTCTAGGTGTATTGATTTTAATGACTCTTAATTTAATTGAAAGCTGGTGCTTGTCATGTACTCCCACTTTAATTTAATTAGGATCTGACGAGTACTTTTTGAGTTATATTTAAGTTTTAATTAATTATTTTTTCGACTCCTTACGTAGTAAATTGAAGTCTGCTTATTCGTTTACAAGATAACACAACTATAGGCAGCTAGGTACCATCAGTCGGAGAACTTGTTTGCCACGCCAGTGTAGTAAATAATTCTCATGTTGTCTTGAGTATAGGTTTTTAAAATTTCATTTCACTTCAAAGCAAGGCTGAATTACTAAAACGCTTTTTAACGCTGTAGCTGTCCCGAATTTGAAAATCAAAGTCACGATTATTCAAACATTTCGTCTCAAAATTCGACTCACTTGACCCAGCAACACTCGTGTGGGACGTTCAGTCATCGATTCTTCTAAAATTCTACCAGTGACATAGATGTGAACTAAAATGTGCCTAAAATTTAAACATATCAAAATATCAGTTGTAGAAATTTGTAATATTCTCACTGAATTTCTAAAAATCTTTGTTATGTCTTCACAATGTTTTCGTAATCCTACCAAATAATAATATTTGGTTCATTTCATTGTATTAAATTATAAAAATGTGGTCACACAAAGTTGTGACACAAAACAATTGATTAGCCAAGTAAATACAATCTAAAAAATGTATATCCTTAACAATTAATAAATAACCAAGAATCTTTTTAATATGGCTATATTTCGTAGGCCGAAACTCGGTTGGCAAGTCACGAAACTTATTTGAACAAGTTACGAGTCGGGCCTCGCCTGATGAACAGTGAAAGGAGCCTAAATAGATGACCGAAAAGTTTTCCAACTAAAATAAGTGCAGATACAATTTCTATCCGAGGCAGCTTAAATTTTTCCTAAAATTTATACCATAAAGGGTGAATAAAGGTTTTTTTTTTTAAGTAGTTAAAACTTCGCAGTGTCAAGGTCTGAAAAGTTAAAATGACTATCTCATTTTGTTACTTTCAAACTCATTTTAGGAAACTCTTATGTGATCTCAGCTCGTTTACATTTAAAGTTATAAGTTTCACCTCAAGTTGTTAGTTTGATCGGATTTAACTAAATATTTTTTTTAATTTTTTTTTCTATAATAGTTAATCTAGACCAGATCGCGCAAATAATTTAGGCAAAGAAGGAACAATTAACAAGTAAAGTTTTAATAAGCAAATAATTATATCTTTATTTTTAGATAAATTCTAAATTTTTATTTAAATAATTACCAAAATCGATATAGCTAGATAATATCCAACAAAATCAAAACGAAGTAGACTTTCCATACAGTGATGCACGCAGTATTGACACGATTTAAGTACAGACTATTTTGTTATCTTTTAAAATTTATCCATAAAAATAAATAAAATTGGTGTGTCTGTTTATAATATTAAAATAACCGCTTTTTACTAAATGCATATGGACACACGGTACATATACGAAAAATTTTTTTTACAATTTTTTCTGCCTGTCTGTCTGTTTGTTTCGGCTAATCTCTGAAACGGCTGGAACGATTTTGACGGGACTTTCACTGGCACCTGATGTTATAAGCAGTAACTTAGGCTACTTTTTTGGAAATTTGCCTTTTGCAAATTTGTATTTTTTTATATCTCAGCGAACTGAACAATATTTAGTTTTAAATTCCACGCGGGCGAAGGCGTGGAAACAGCTAGTATTTAAAATATAATAAAACAACTTAATTAAAAAATGTTTTCACATTGTAAATATAGGTATATTATTATTTTACCGCTCTATGATGTAATAGTCACCTATTTATTTTAACAAGTGGTTTTTAATAAAAAATTGTTATGTTTTCGCCATATTTCTGCTACTAACTGTGCAAGAAGTAAATATTTGTACTTACTCGAGTAATTATTTGTGTCAATCAATTGAGTATATGTTGTTTTGACAAAAAAATACTTTCATCGCTTGAGGAAAAAGCATTTTCATGTTTCTCATTAACCTCACAACCGAAGATTTTATATTAACTATACAACTACATAAATTAAAAGTAAAACACTTTTAAAAAAGGCTTTCATTTAAAAGTGTTAAAAATAATAAAATAAACTTTTCCTTTAAAACTTTTACTATTAACATAATATAACGTCATTACCCAATTCATATCATATAAAGCTTGAAGTAAACAAAGCAAAAAAATATATGTAAATTCTATATTCAAACGCGCCATCTATAATCTAGATATAGAAATACGGCGCCATCTACCGGATATCTGTGCAACTTAGATGCCAAATCGCCATCTATTAGGATTTTATAGAACTAACCGATAAATAATACAAATTTAATTTGCAATAACCAATATTGAGTGCAATAATTGAGATAAAAACTACCCTATCTCCCAAGATGGACCAAATTACAGATACTTACAAAATTTTAAAAAAAATTTGTTCAATAGTTTCGGAGTTTATCGCTAACACACATCGTGAATCGTATATTATGATATATATATCGACGTAGGAAAGCATATTTGCTGTAAGTAGACAAAATACCTAAAGTGACTTATTACTACCATTGGAATCAGAAAAAAAGCCGCATCGAATGACCCGGGTCGTGTGTCTCTACGATGAAAAAAAAATTACATATGCCGTTGAAAACGCCCGTACTTATATTTTTTTTAGCAAGATTAAATGCTGTATGTAGACCAAAATCTAGTCATTTTAGACATTTTGTACTTACAGCAAAAGAAAGACTGCATTTTTTGCTTTACAAATACTTACTTCTTCCCATTTAAAAACTTAACGCTACTTACAGCATTTCTGTGGCGTGTGATTTTTACATTCGTTTACTTACAGCAAGTTTAGGGAACCTACAGTCTTAGTTTTTGTTATTTACAGCAAATCATCACGTATTTGCTTTAAAAGCTCACACCACATAATGCTTTTTAAAACCTGTGATTTTTTAGAAATTTGAGATAATGCATTTTGATAAATCATTTATCAATTCATTTTACTGTTACGCCATTGAAAAAATGATAGTACTTTGTAGTTGTGTCGCTGTTACCGCATCGCTACCGGCTCCGCCCGCACCCTTCGTTCCTTGTACGACATTCTGTTATTGTCTCATTATAAGCGTGGCATTTGTTTGAAACGTCGTGTGTGCTGAGTATCCGTAATAAGTGGCGTGATTAAGTGGCGTAAGTAAATTTTCCGAATAATTATTATTAAGTGTCGATAATTATTTACGTATTGTATCTTAATCGAATCTATCTGATACAAGCAAAGTATTCCACATTTAACAGCTTGTAAAGCCTACTTTTCAGTTGAGGATGATGGTAAGCAAATCAAAACCCAATGTCTCTATTCTATCCCAGAATTAGGTGGTGATATTGAGAGCAATATGGAACAGCCTCAAAGTAAATCACCAGCTACTGAGAAGAGAGCTATGATCGAAAGCAACGTAAAATTGATGGACCCTGAAAGTCTACCCTCCGGTCTTAGAACATGTGCAGCAGTAGAGAGCCACGTGCAAACGCAACTTCGAAGTCCATCTCCAGTTACTACTCAAAGTAACGTGCTACAGTTTCGGCGTCCATCTCTAGTACCTTCAACCAGTTTTGCGATTGAGAGCGACGTAGTGCAGGTATCATCTTCAAGCTATTCTCTAATTCCTGGAATAAGTACTGCTACAAATGGCGTTGTGCAGATGCAATTTATTCCTGAAAACAGTTCTACAATTGAGAGCAATATAGTGCCAATAGGATCTCCAAGTCTATCAATGTTCCCTAGAACGAGTGACAGCAACATGGTACAGATACCGTTTCGAAGTAGTTTACTATCCCCTAAAACAAACAAAATACAGATAACAGAGGACAGAGGTACCAGAAGGATAAATCCTAAAAGATGCAAGAAAAAACTAAATTTCGATAAATGTTATCTTGATTATGTGGACGATGTGGATACGTTATTATTAAATGAAGCATTTGTATCAGATGACTCAACAGATTGGAGTGAAGAGGAAGGGTCATCTGATGAGATGGAAGATGGAGATCAACACAGTAAAACTGCAAAAAGAAATAAGAACAAGCAAGGCAAACATAAAGACAAAATAAAAACAAAGACAAATCATAGGCACATAAATATAGAAAAAAATAAAACAAAAGCGTTGATTAAAAAAGAAAATGAAGAAGAAAAGGAAAAGGGGAAACAATATTTAACTAGAAAAGGAAAATCTATTGAGGGAAAAAAAATGAAACCAAACCCATGTACTGGCAAAAAATGTAGAAATAACTGTGAAAACATAACCGAAGAACGGCGTATAAATTTATTTAACTATTTTTGGAATCTTAAGTGTACGCAAAGGCGCAAAGATTGGATTGCTCAATGCTTTCATAAAAAAAGTGTAAAGAACCACACGTCACAAAATAGAGGAGTATCTAGGCGGAACATCACATATGAATATTTTATTAATGAAGGAGAAGGAAGAAGAAAGGTCTGCCAACAATTTCTTATCGCGACTCTCGATGTGACGCAGATATTTATTTTGTATACACTGCAAAATTCAACAGACAATTTTTCCAAACTTGACGAAAGAGGTAAAAACGGTAGTCATAATAAAATATCACCGGAAGTCACCGCCAAAGCCAAGCCTTTTGTTATGTCTCTGCCATTATTGCCTTCTCATTATTGTCGCAAAGATTCCACACGACTGTACCTGCCAGAAAATTTCAAAAATATTACTAATTTGTACAACATTTACAAAGAGCACTGCAGCGGTAAAAATGTAAAACCTATGTCTTTTAAAGTTTTTTCAAAATGGTTTCGTAGTACTTTCAATATTGGCTTCCATATCCCAAAAAAGGATAAATGTATTCAGTGTTTGGCCACAAAAACCTTTGAGGTGAAAACTGAAGAGGAAATGAACAAGTTAAACGAGCACATAAAAGAGAAAGAAGAATCATACAAACGATTTTTATGTCATCAGGATCTAAACAAGGCAGACAAAAGTGTTATCTGTGCCAGCTTTGACATGCAGAAAGTGCTTAATACTCCACACGGTGACAACATGGCCCTTTATTATAGCCGAAAAATATCAGTGTATAATTTCACAATTTATGAAAGTAACATGCAGGTAGAGCTCTGTAATATATGGAATGAAACAGATGCCCATCGTGGAGCAAATGAGATTTCGGCATGTTTACTAAATTATATAATGGAAGTTGATTCTCAAGTCAAAGTTAAGACCTTATTATTGTATTCCGATTCCTGCTACGGACAAAACAAAAATAAGACCGTTTTATCTATGTTTCGCTTTGCATTATCTAGGTGTGTTAATCTTGAAGTTATTCAGATGAACTACTTGAGCCTTGGCCATACATATATGCCTGTAGATAGCATGCATTCTGTGATAGAACGATCAGTAAAGAAAACAATAGTATGGGCTCCATCTCAATGGCCTACTATTGTAGCAATAGCCAGGAAGAACCCCTTTCCTTACAAAGTAACCACACTTGAAGGAACAAATTTTATGAGATTTGAAGAAATAACAAATAATACTTTTAAGAAAAACCAAATAATCAATATTTCAAAGATGCGTGTGGTTACATTTAAAAGGTTACATTTAAAAGGTGTAAACCAAATGTGATGTATGTGAAAAACTCAATGTTGCCACAAACTGAAACAATTGAAGTGCAATTGAGCAGCCTCAATAGTGCAATGCCGAAATCAAATTTATATTTGACTAAGTTACCAATATCCCAAAAAAAATATAATGACTTAAAAAAATTAGTAGAGAAAAAAGTGACTCCAAATATTTACGCCAAAGAATATTTAGGTTTTAAGTACAGCTGTAAAACAAATGACTGTTTACCTGAAACCATCATGAAGATGACCGAAAAAAAAATGTGAATGATTCGCGATAGCATAATTTTAATATCAATGGTTTATTTACTTTTCCTTAAATGTGCTTTTGATTGAACACAATGTCTTCATGTTAAGTTTCAATTATATTTGTATTTTGTTATAGCTTTCGTTCTATAAAATGAGGCAAATTGGCACTAAGTTTCTGTTTTTTACTTTTAAATAAACATTCTTTGATTGGATACAATGTTTTTATTTACATCTTGCATTCCTAACTAGTTTTAGGGCCTTACTTTTTATATTGAATATTTTATTTTTTTTACGTTTTATCTCTTATATATAAGAGAAAAATACTTTTTTAATTCATCGTATTGTTGAAACGAAGTTCCGGCAGTATAATTAGAGTTTCAAATTTTGTTTCAACAATTCAAAAGACGACATTTTTTTTACAAATGGTAAACGACATTTTTTTCAACCAAACATTACATTACCGACTGACTCACTGCATTTCTAGATCTAATCATACTTATAAATTTAATCTTACATTTTGAATTGCAGTACCCAAATAAATAAATTTACTACATACAGCATATTTACCGCCTGTAAATTAATAATATTTCCATCTACGCGTACATTTTTCTTCCTTAGTTACAGCGCTTTAAAGGTAGGTGATTTAAAAAACTGTTTGCTGTAACTAGCCAAACATGTACTTATAGTAACTTTGGATAAAAAAAATTCATTGCAAATAGTGTCTGGCAGCTAAATAAACCTATGTTTCAAAAATGGTAGCAATATCATGGATAGGTCTGACACTATTAATTTTTTTCCGAAATCAATAAAGTTTCTTGGCTCTGGTGAACAATTGCAATATGTCTACTTACAGCAAATATGTTTTCCTACGTCGATATATATATATATATATATATATTGCAAACGAAAATACCCAACAGATACGAGAAATACATATAACGTAAGTGGTGGGAAAAAAATAAATTATTAACTACTTATTGATAACTTATACGTAAAGCACCTACTCATTTGGTGGTGATCAAATTTTAGTAGGGCCACATGACAAGCAGTATCTTTCTAATTAAAAAAAGTGCGTGCGTACAAGTACACATGTCAGAAGTTAAACTTCTTTGGCAAACTAATTTTTAGAGTCTGATGGTAAGAACGTTACCGTTTCATCAAAACGTTGCCGTTTATTCCGTAAAAATGTTACCTTCGTGCACCTAAAAAAGTTACACTTCAAAAAGAATTGTGAATCTGCACACCTAGAAACAAGTAATTAGGTAACCCACATAAACAATTGAGAACAGGTGAATTGTGAATTTTTTGAGAGGAGGAAATTGTTGTTTTTTAACCGACTTAAAACTTTTAGTTCGCTGGGTTAGCTATTATAAAATAGAATTACCTAAAAAGTAAAATTCTGTTCAATATTTAGGTGCTGTTGGGTAGAGTAAGGAGTTACTGCCTACTGGCGGTTAATTGAGGGAATCGAAGTTAATGATGCAAAACGTTGCCCCTGCTCCCGTGCTGTGTTTAATATAATGTTGTTTCGGATACAATTCGATGGCTTATATTTCAAAATTTATGTTGCACGACATAATACTTGCTATATTATCCAAACTCTATACTACACACACTAAAACATGAAACACTTATATAGTGTGCCTTATGTAATAAAAGTCAAGTAATTTACTACAAAGTTCTATCTATAATACTTGTAAAAATTGGATATACTTTCATGTTAAAAAAATAAATAAATTACCAAGCGAATCGAATAAAAGAATAAACAAGATACGCTTATTTCGATACGATACGATTAAAGAAAATGTGAAATTGAATTTCTCGTTTTATTGTGCTTACTGTATTTTATTGCGTACAGTTAGCAGCGTGGTGAATTAAACTCTGAACCTCCTCCTACATTGGGAAAGAGGCCTATGGTCAGCGGTAGAATATTACAGGCTGAAGTGTAACGTAAGCGCGTCCTTACAATCTGTGAAATGACCTGGGAAATTGATTCGCGGTCACAATTGGAAAAACCTTTTGATAAATATAGTCAAAGTAATATATATAGTATAACGCTTTTTGTTAAATAAAAACGAGCGAAGTAACAGTTACTAGAAGTGATTATTATAAGACAGAAAAAGGTCACTATACTCGTAAATCACACACACACACACACACAAAAGCCTATCGCAGTCCACTGCTGGACATAGACCTCCACAAGTTCGCGCCAAAAATGGCTTGAACTCATGTGTTTTGCCCATAGTCACCACACTGGGCAGGCAGATTAGTGACCGCAGGACTGGCTTTGTCGTACGTCTGTGTATTTCAGAGCCAGCAGTTCGATGGTTATCCCGCCCTCGGTCGGCTTTTTAAGTTCCAAGGTGGTAGTGGAACAGTGTTAGCCCTTAGTCGCTTCTTATGACACCCACGGGAAGAGAGGGGGTGGCTTTATTCTTTGCTGCCGTAACCACATCTATACTAAATTTCAAAAAAGTTTTATACTAAAAACAATATAAAAGGTATCGCTTAATATGGCAACGTATAAACTTACGTTCTCAAGCCTTAGACCATGTGTTGTTTATTTCAAATCAGTTAAATTCTAAAACGCGTCTTAAGTAATACGAGTATAACCATTTAATTGTATTTATAAACTTAAAACATTTACTCGCAACATGAAACCTTTTTATAAGAATTATTTACACTCAGTTAAGTGATTGTGTTAATTTACCGTCTAATGTTACATGAAGATCTGTGACGTACCTAGGCACATATCTCTATGATCTTCTATATTTTGATATTATTTAGAAATTAAGATTGGTTTGAAAGTAATATAAGTGTAGTGTAAGTAGTGTTTGATTGCAAACGAAAAAAAAACTGACTTCAATTACATCGACAAATAGACGAGACATTAACAACAACAGACATATAACAGATTTATATAAATGAATTGATAGCGGAGCTCAGCAGTACCAGAGTTGGCTGTTACATAGATGGTGTAAGTGTAAACAACATCAGCTGCGCTGACGATATGGTGCTGCTGAGTGCGTCCATCTGTGGTATAAGAAAATTATTGTCAGTATGTGAGTCGTATGCTAAGTCACACGGCTTAATTTATAGTGTAAGAAAGAGCCAAAATATGGTGTTTAACGTCCGAAGCAAGTGTACGAAGGAACTACCACCGGTATTTCTAAATAATTGTATTAGGGTGGATAATTTTATATATCTCGGACACTATCTGACTTCCGATCTCAAATATGATACTGACATTGAATAAGCGGAGAGTATTGTCGGTGAGAGGAAATATGCTTGCTCGTAGGTTTGCACGTACTTCACCCAACGTTAAGATAATATTATTTAGAGTATATTGTACATCCTTTTACACGTGCAGCCTATGGGCGGGATATACTCAAAAATCTTATAGTGCTCTCCGCGTTCAATACAATAACGCGTTCAGGGTGTAGCACTATATACTATATGTATATATACTAGATACTGCAGCGCCTCAGGGATGTTCGCTGAAGCGCGTGTTGTTTTTACGCCCTCGTGAGAAAAAGATGTGGGTCTCTGATGCGTAGGGTACGGGGTAGTGCCAACAGAATTCTGGGCATGATATCCAGTAGACTGGATTGCATATACATGAATCATTGCTGTGCCATTGCAAATGGAACGGTGGAGTGGTGATTCGTGTGTATTGTAGCATTTATTTATTTAAAAAATACATACATATTATGTAAGATATATTGTTTACTAACCAAAATGAGTCACTGGTTACTTTAATAAAGAATATTATTATTATTATTAACAAAGAGTAAGACGAAAAAAATTAACAAACGCACTAGTCGTCACTACGATTTTCGAGGGTTTCCCTCGATTTCTCCGGGGTCCCATCATCCGATCCTGGTTTCTTTATCATGATACCATACCTGGAATGTGTGAATAACGACCGCGTGACGCTAAGCGTAAGAGAAAACACGCTACTCTTATTCTCAATGAAAAATACATATCAGCCGTATTTAATGCAAAACATTTTGAACACCAACACCGATTTGTTGGTTGGGGAACGATATTTTACCCTACCCCAATGTATTTTATTTTAATGTATGAATGCACATATATCTACCGAGGTATATTGTACGTAAATATACTATATTTCAGAAAAAAAATGGAAAATGATTGTGTAAAATAAAACGAAAAATTATGTGACATCATTTATTCTTCTTAATTAAAAATACTTAGACACGTGGACCATTCAGATTTAATTTTAAATTGGTTAAAGATTATTCTCCTAATCTAAACATACATTTATATGTAAGCTATATATAAATATAAAATAAAAATAAAAATTAAAACTAAATTAATTACTTAAAATAACTGATAAACTTAAAAATACATATAGTAGGACATTTCTTGTAATATATATTATTTATTAATAGTCTTAAGTTTGTAATGAAGTCTTAATCGATCACAATCCGAGGCGAAATGTTTAGAAAGTCTTGTAAAATTAATTTATACGATCTTAAAAATAGGCACATGTAATAACTACGTTTTAGTAAATAGACAAAAATTAGTTGATGGAAAGTTAAATGTAACATAAAATTAGTTTTGAACTAATTTCATATGAAATTAATAATAAATAAGTTACTTTTATAGTAGAAGGTAAGGGAAAACCAATTTGCACATAATTTGAGTCATTAAAAGTATTATGCTATATAGAAACGAATTATTTAAATCTTAATGTTTAAAAAAAACTTATAAAACGTAACAGAAATAAAATGATACTATAAACAACAAAATCAACTTAATTAAAGTAATAAATAAACTAATAAACTTAATAAATTATTTAAGACTAAAAACAAACAAAAACATCGCTTTTGACATTTGACAATAGTTTGACAGATTTAAATGTCAAAAGTAAAAAAAACGTGATGATGGTTCTACAAAGAACTAACTTATACTGCACAAACTGTTACTTATATTAAAAACCCGTTTCATCAGTTACGAAATTACTCGTGCCATCTTTGCACTTTTGGAGGCCATAATACCAAAGAACAGAGTAATGGTTATATGTTCTCTAAGAAATAAGTCAAGCAATTCTCAAAACTTCGTGAATTATCAAAATTTCGTTGTTTTTTTTATATTTTCTAACGTCATCACTTTCAACTTTTATCAACTTAAGTTCACTCAAATTTTTGATTCGCAAATTCTTACTCAGACATTGTATGAAGCCATCAAACAATAAATGACTGCATACTGAGAATCTGACTTAGAACTTTGTTTTGTGCAGCGTAAGTTCATGAAATATGAACTTATATTATATAAATGTAATAAAGTAATGAAATAACTGCAAAACATTACTGATAAAAAAGTCATTACTTAATCTTATATAAATGTTATTTTAATATCTTTAGTTAAATGTCTTTGACGACTTACACCTAACATTCAGTACATTCAATACAATATCCAACAAAAATATTCAGTAGGTAGGTACATTTAGACACAGGAAACATTTTATGCCATTTCTCCTATTTAAATTCTAGAATATATATTTAACTACAACAGCCATTTATTACATATTAGGATTAATAAGACTTACTTCTAAATTGTAAACGCTTGAAAATAAGAAAGAAGACTGACTTATGCCCATAAAAATACTCATAAACTGGCATAACCCTGCCAAAAAAGATATATGACATAACATTTATATAAATACACAACTAACAAGCATTTCACACATTGGCACATGTTTGGACGTATTTACCAATGTCCAAATATATACATTATACATACCCTAAATGTTATGTCGTAATTCCCATCAATGAAAAGGGTCACTAATTTCAGACCTTGATACAATATGTAATAATTTATCACAATGTTTCCCGAATATGTTCATCCTTAGGGATTAATTCAGGCCATCCAAACTACTCGAATAAGGGCGGCCATCTTGTATTTATTTAAGCGGGTAATAGTGATTAATTTAAAATTATATATACAAAGACTTTGCATATAATATAAATGCAAAAATAAGTAAAGCTTGATTAATATATGCGCGATGGGCTAATCATTTTAACATTACGCATTTCTCCGATCAGTCAGTCTGTTCAGCCTTCAACGAAAGACGTAATAACGTATATAAACGACGTACGTAAAACAGACGTACGAACTATATTTATTGTTTTACAAAGTATTATCATTGTAAAATATTACATTCGAAAAAGCAAACTCTGATCATTAGCCTTTTTAGATAGCCTGTTCGATCGATTATAATAATATATAATCCAAAATCCATTCCAAGAAAACAAAAAAAAAATACTATTTCAAAGTAGTTTATATTATTATGATAGTATATTAATTACTAAACTTTTTTATTTAAGAAAAGTTCTTCATTAGTTTATTTTATTTATTTTTTAAACAAATTGTAATGACATAATTTTATAGATGGCAACCCCAGTAATGCTAACAGCTTTATAGTCTATGGGGATGTTTCACCGGTTATGGGTAACTATCCTGCCCATAAATTACAATTAGATTTAACAGCAGGTGGTACAATAACCCATTAGGCACTATTTCTCTTCAAGTAATGAAACAAAACTTAATATAGTGAAACTCAATGGTGTAAAAAAATACATCCTACGCTTTAACTGTTGGATACTGTCATCCGTCAAATAGCGTCAACCACAACCAGCGAAACCGGCCCCGTATTTATTTCCCCGATTTTACAATACCTTGGAGGAATATAGCCCTGCCAAGTTACATAGATCAAATATAATATGAGACTTGGTAATTATACTTTATACACAAGAAACTTATATAATAATAATAGTATGAAGGACTCATTTTGCCTTGGAAGGAGAGAAATGGAAACTTCTCTTGGAGAAAATACCCATTTATGTATTGATTAACTATAATAAATACTACTACGCTAAAATATATAATTATTATATATCGTTCCTAATTGACTAGGTTTTAAGTAAATACATACATGTAAATTACATAAACAGTCATTTTAAATGCAACCAAACCTTTAAAAAAATCCTGTCTTTAGGACGATCAAAATAAAATGTCTATGACATCAAATTATCTTTATCAGTACAATATAGGTAAATACATTTTTAACGCTAACATCGTAATACATTCAGTAGTTTATTTTTTATATTAAAAAATATAGAAGTAACAAATCCCAGTGTTAGTAAAAAGCAGATCTAGTAAATATTACCCATACATGAAAATAATTTTAGTTGATGTATTTAGAAATATGAATTGTCACGCATCATTTTCATCAATGCGAATGCTAGATAAAAAAACAGGAAAAGAGATGTTACCTTGAACAATTTGTCGAGAAACGATACGGACCGTGTCTGGAAAAAAAATATAAGGTTTTAAAAATCTGGTATATAAAATTTTTATGTATCTACCCTCAAAATTTACAATATTGTTAACAAAATAAACAATCTATAATTTAAAAAAATGATAATAGTGGAGTTTTGTCTTCTTATTTACCGACAAAAAAGGAGGAGGTTACTCAATTCGACCGTATATTTTTTTATGTATGTTCGGGGATAAGTTCGTCGTTTATGAACCGGTTTTGATAATTCTTTTTTTGTTGGAAAGGAGATATTCCAAGTGTGGTACCAATATCATAAAAAAAAACCAGGATCTAATAAAGGAATCCCAGAGAAATCGAGGGAAACCCTCAAAAATCGTAGTGACGACTAGTGCGTTTGTTAATTTTTTTTCGTCTTGTTGTACTAGCTTCTGCGCGCGACTTCGTCCGCGTGGAACAGAGGCGCGTGCAATACTTGATCATTATTTTGCTGCGATGTTATTTTAAAACTGCGATATCTCCTGAGCTACTTATTAAAATCGAATTCCATAAAAGGCAATTTTGTTTTAAATTTAATAGTTGTGATGAATAACGTATTTATTTAGATAAGGATTATGATCATGTTTATAAAAACATCTTCGCAAATAATGCATTATTTTAGAATAAACTTAGTTAGCATAAAAAAGGTTATAGTGAGCCAACCTTAAAACATAGATATATGCTGTCGCGGACTTTTTTTTTTTAGAACTTTTAAAGGGGAACAATTCCATCATACATGATTTTTGCGAAACTTTACCTGTTCTAAAGAAGCTCTAAAAAGTAAAAAAAGAACCCCCGATTTTGAAACATTCTTCATTGGTGCTCCGCTCCTTTTGGTCTTAGCTTGATGATATATAGCCTATAACCTTCCTCGATAAAGGGGCTATCTAACACTAACAGAATTTTTCAAATCGGACCAGTAATTTCTTAGATTAGCGCGTTCAAACAAACAAACAAACTCTTCAGCTTTATAATATTATTTAGTATAGATTACTTGTCGATGTAATTGAAGTCGGTTTTTTTTTCGGTTGCGAGCAAACACAATTATAGCATTCTCCAAAGCTTCAATAAGGTTCTATAAAATCTAGAAATACTGTATACGGCAGATGCAAATTTCAATTGTAAAATCAACTGTTACTCACCAGACAGCTATTGAAGAACATTGATTTTCATCCCATAACATTTCGGTAGCCCTCTGATATGCGAGTTAAGTTAATTGTTTGTTACAAGTTTCAATAAATTTCTCCCTTTCTGTTTACTAAATTAAATTTCAAATTTTAAAATAAATTTTAATATTCAAGCGAATTTATATATTTGTTTTTAAATACAGAATACAATAAACTTAATTATATTTCGCTTTGAAGGTAACCCATATAAATTCAACCCAACCCATGACAAGTTTGAACAAAAATATATATTTGACGAAGACACATTAAAAAGATACATTCGGAATTGTAATGGCTTAAAATAAAATTTAATTCAATTTTTTTTTTTTCATTTTAATTCATTTTTTTTTTCATTTTAATTCTTTTTTTTTATATTTTAATTCAAAATTTTTATTTGTATTTATAAAAGGATACGTATACACCTGTCAGCTTCAGTGGGATTCCCGAAACGTACGACAGCACAACCTGGAGTCGTAAACTCTAGGAATACAACGTGACCGAATTCTGATAACTTTTGACCGAGGTTGACGAAATTCGTTGATGGCGGCAACTGACAAAACATTATATTTAATTAGCGATTAAATCGACAAATCAACACTAGTATGGAAAATGGTTGTTAATTGATTATTCCTTTCGACTGAGAATGAAAATTTTAATAACGAAAATGTTAAGTCTTGCAACAATCAGATGCACAAAATATAATTTTGAATGAACATAAATACATAAACAATATAAAATGAAAACTTAAACTTACATTACTTATTTGGATTGTAACGGGATCGGCGCCTTTATACATATGTACATTAGATGACATATACTGCCTTGGTTGGATACCTGGATTAGAAACTTGTATTGGATTTTGGACAGGAACTGGTGCTCTTGGGCCAAAGTTTGGTCCTACATTACTGGGACCTGGGCCCGGAAAACGATTCGTTTGATTAGACATATGAGCCATTGGTATTGGTCCAAGTCGTCTTACAGGGTTCATTGGACTGGACAAAGGACTAGGCAAAGGACCTCTTGTCATTATCGAGCCAGGAATTGCGGGTCTAGGCGTAGCGCCCATCACGCTGATATTATAAGATCCTCTGATTGTGTTAGTGGTATCGACGCCAGGTATTGGTGGGCAGTAAGATGGCATGGCATTGGGTGGAGGTGGAAGATGCCTCGGTGTTTGAACCGAACTAGAAATAGGCATCGTACTGTTTTGACCTCTAATACTAAGTACTGGGCCATTCGATCGAACTGTAACTGATTGGTTCAGTGGTGTAAAGTTAGGTACTCTATTGTTGTGGAATTGTGTTGTACTTAGCGTATTTGGTGCATTCGCCGTATGAATTAAACAATTAGCTATCCTCTGTCCAATAACACCGAAATGATTTTCGTTATTCCTTGTCGAGTTAGAATCAGTTTGGGATACGTCACTTCCCTGTTCGGATGCATTATCATTATGATTGCTAGAACTATTACTAATGACGGAACGTACAATCGGTGTTGGACAGTCTCGCTCGGGATCTATTCCGATTTTCCGCAAAAGTTCCGGTTGGAACAAATTTACGTCAATTAACGATTTCCGTCCCTTAACGAAACGTTTATACTGTTCGACTAAATCCGGCAACCCTTTGCCGTACCTCCCGAGCCCTGGTCCGACATCAGCTAATCCTTTCGGCAAAAGCAAATTCGTATCTTTTGAATTATTCATTGTTAATTTGAGGGTTTGGCCGTAAAATTTCTGACCGTTTAGCATCGATATCGCCTGAAAAGAAAACGAATTTGCTGTACAAAGGTTATAAAAATTGTTTTTATCGTCAATTTATTTTGTATAATTTTTGTTATTTTACCTGAACTGCTTCGAGCGGATGGCTGTACATGATATTAGCATACTTATTGCTTATCGCAATCACGGAACATACAAGGACTTTACCGGCAAGTTCCAAAACCTCCTTCAATTCCGATTTATCGCACCTAAACTGTAAAGGATACAAAACAGTCTCAGTAGTCAGTACTTTAAAGTTACTAAACAATAATACATTTTTTTTTTCAATTACAAACACGCTACAGACAGATCAGAATATAGAAAACAACTATATGTTTCAGAACGCGACACATTCTAACTACTGCTACAGGTAAACATTTTTACTTACATTGGTAACGGTTACCCAATTCGTAATAGGCGTTTTAATTCCTAGAGAATTTAGGTAATCCTCTTTTATGTAAAACGCATTTTCGTCAAAATCATCGAACTCATTGTCTGTCGATGATGCATTTGTATTAACCGGTTCCCTATTAAAAGTATATTTAACAGTATAATTATGGCATAATAAAGATAAATGTTTAGTTTAGAACGCTTAGCAGAATAATATATAGTTTCTGCGATTAATGCCGGCAACCAATCTTTTTTTTTAATATTTCATATAAAAATTAAAACAAAGAAACAAAAAACATAGCAACCTTCGTCACTATAACTGATCACTATTAGAAGAAAAAAAATTGAAGGTAGGAAAAGGTACGAGGGTACAACGAATGTCACTTTTCGCTGTTAAGGTAATCGCTTAAATATTGTATCTAAAATCACTCAAACTTTATAAAGATGGCAACTGCTTACTAAAGAATAATTTACTAAAGACAACTCCATTATAAATTTGATTCGCCATTGTGCACAGAATGTGACCGAGTAGATACATCTCATGTTTTAATGGAATGTGTGCGAATTGAAACTGAAAGAAGTTTGTTTTTTATGCAGTACCCAGAATATAATTTAAATAATGTGGGGGGTATTCAACAGTATCTTGGCTTCACCAACTTCTGAAGAGGCTAGAAATGTTTATAAATTAGTCCTAATATATTTAAAGAGACGTTATTGATTTAGTTAAGAACGATGCAGGTGATGTGGTCACTGTGTGACAAAATCTCCTATTTTTTTTTTAGAATAAAAAAAACTCCAATATAATTGATTAAAACGTAAATACATATATTTTTATACATGTATGTACGTTTATTACTGTGACAAATGTTATGCCAATTACGTTTTCAGTACATAAGAGTTTTTACAAACGATTAAATAGAACTGTATTTAATTATAACATAAATATTAAATTACTTCTGCGCTGGATGGATAAAAAAAAAGAGATAATAATATCGTAGATCATATAATTAAATTAATCTAAATATTTATTAAATTAATCTATTGGTTTTTAAATATTCTAAAATAAGTTATTTCACTTATAATTATTGAAACATTTGCACCTGTCCATCTTCAAAACGGCAGATCTGATTATGAAAAAATTTAACAGATAGCTATTATTTTTTGGGCTTAGGAATGAAGTTATCCTGCAATTCGTATTTTTTTTTAATATAACTAGGTCGACAAACAAGCGCACGGCCTGATGGTAAGAAATTACCATAGCTTATTGACGTCTGCAACACCAGAAGCATCGCAAGCATAAAAAAGGCGTTGCCGACCCTACCCGCAATTCTCCCCAAGAGCTCTGGTCACCTTACTCACCTTACTCACCAACAGGAACACAACACTGCTTAAAAACATTATTACTTTATTATTAACACAAGCATTAAGTTGCTTACCATAGGAACGGACGACCGTGTGTGTATGTTATAGATATTTATTTATTATTTAAAATAAACATGGATATAAATCTTCAATAAGAAAAACTTACCTATCCTCTATTTGTGCCATAACCTCAGATTCGTCATTGTTGCTCTCTTGGCGGGTGTCATCTAAAAGAAATTATTTACACTGTACCTACCCTACATTCAACATAAAAATAAATTAAAGCATTTTTAACTGACTTCAAAAAAAGGAGGAGGTTACTCAATTCGACCGTATATATATATATATATATATATATATATATATATATATATATATATATATATATATATATGTATGTTCGGGGATAACTCCGTCATTTATCATTTATTTTCGTCGTGTATCATACCGCATAACTTTCTACTGGATGTATCGATTTTGATAATTCTTGTTTTGTTGGAAAGGAAATATCCCTAGTTTGGTACCATGATAAGGAAACCAGGATCTGATGATGGGATTCCAGAGAAATCGAGGGAAACTCTCGAAAAGCCGCATGACTTTTTACTGGGTGTACCGATTTTGATGGTTTTTAATTTAATCGAAAGCCGATGTTTATCATGTGGTCACATTTAAATTTCATCGAGATTTGATTATAACTTTTGGAGTAATCTTTGATAATGCGTATTTACTCGACAATTTTTTTGTCTACCTACGTTGTATTACTTGTCGATATAATTGAAGTCGGTTTTTTCGTTTGCCTGCAAACACAATTATTCCAGATAAAATTCGCAATCATATTTACAATCGATATATCGATCAACTCGACAGACTTTGTCCAATCTAGTCGACTGTCAAACGCGGAAGTTGAAATAAATTTTAAATTGTTCCTTCAAATCAAAAATACGTTTTTTTTTTTTGAAATTTTCTTAAAATTTCATTCCATAAGAACCTTCTACAAAGTATAAACAATAAAAATTAAAATTGAACGAACAAACAAACGAAAATTACGAATGCACGGAAGAATTACGGAAGACTTGAGCCTAATAAGTAGGGCACAGTAGGCAATATCCTGCCTAAAATTTGATGCAGTTCAACTGGGGAAGTACCTCGACCTTACAAGAAGATCTCAGCTAAACAATACTGCTTTCTAACAGAGTTGTGTTCCTGTGGTGAGTAAAATGATCAGAGCTCTTAGAGGGAACTGAGGGTAGGGTCGGAAACGCGCTTGTTTCTCGTGTTGCTGGCCTCACTTTTAAAAATCGATCTTGGAACCACTAATACAGATGGTCTATTCAATATTTTATTGGAACATAAATTCTTATTATGTAAAAAATACAGTATGTTAAGCACGTTATTTACCTATCAATCTTAGGATGTAAGTACGCATTGCAATGTATGAATATTTAAAAAGGCAAAAGAAGATAATAAGTTACAAACGCTATAATCAAAACAATACCTTATTACATGTACACTTTAATTTTTTAACCGACTTCCAAAAAAGGAGGAGGTTCTCAATTCGACTGTTTTTTTTTTATGTATGTTACATCAGAACTTTTGATTGGGTGGAGGATTTCGACAAATTTTCTTTTAATCGAAAGGTGGTGTGTGCCAATTGGTCCCATTTAAAGTTATTTGAGATCTAACAACTACTTTTCGAGCTATATCTAATAATGCGTTTTTACTTGACGCTTTTTTCGTCGACCTACGTTGTATTATACCGCATAACTTTCTACTGGATGTACCGATTTTGATAATTCTTTTTTTGTTGGAAAGGAGATATCCCTAGTTTAGTACCATGATAAGGAAACCAGGATCTGATGATGGGATCCCAGAGAAATATAGGGAACTTCTTGAAAATTCGCAATAACTTTTTATAAGGTATACCGATTTTAATGATTTTTTAACCGACTTCCAAAAAAGGAGGAGGTTCTCAATTCGACTGTATTTTTTTTTTTTTTTTTTATGTATGTTACATCAGAACTTTTGACCGGGTGGACCGATTTCGACAAATTTTGTTTTAATCGAAAGGTGGTGTGTGCCAATTGGTCCCATTTAAATTTATTTGAGATCTAACAACTACTTTTCGAGTTATATCTAATAATGCGTTTTTACTTGACGCTTTTTTCGTCGACCTACGTTGTATTATACCGCATAACTTTCTACTGGATGTACCGATTTTGATAATTCTTTTTTTGTTGTAAAGGGGATATCCCTAGTTTGGTACCGTGATAAGGAAACCAGGATCTGATGATGGGATCCCAGAGAAATCGAGGGAAACTCTCGAAAATCCGTAATAACTTTTTACTGGGTGTACCGACTTTGATAATTTTTAATTTAATCGAAAGCTGATGTTTATCATGTGGTCACATATAAATTTTATCGATATCTGATAACTACTTTTTGAGTAATCTTTGATAACGCGTAGTTGCTTGACTATTTTTTCGTCGATCTACGTTGTATTACTTGTCGATGTAATTGAAGTCGGTTTTTTTTTTTCGTTTGCGAGCAAACACAATTATAATTTAATCGAAAGCCGATGTTTATCATGTGGTCACATTTAAATTTCATCGAGATCTGATAACTACTTTTTGAGTAATCTTTGATAATGCGTTGTTACTTGACTATTTTTTCGTCGATCTACGTTGTATTACTCGTCGATTTAATTGAAGTCGGTTTTTTTTTTCGTTTGCGAGCAAACACAATTATTTCATGTATTACTAGGATCAAAAGTGTTAAACCTTGACTTTCATGTCAATGTATAAGGTGGTACTGCCTGTGGTTTTATAATAATTTGTTTCACCTGTATAATGTAATAATGTAAAATGACATGTATAATGATTTAACATCCCACGGCTGGGCATATCTATCTATCTGCTTGTAGGAGAAGGGTCGGAGCTTAATCCACCTCACTTTTCGAATTTATTTCTACTATTAGTAACGATCGCTATCAGCTGTGTATGATAACAACCAGGACCGACTGCTTAACATACTCTTTTAAGGTTGGTGTGTAGTGTGATGTGTTGGTGTACTACTTAAAAGTAATATTATTTAGCTGTGATCTTATGTAAGGTCGAGGTACTACCCCAGTTAGACTTCTCCATATATTGAGCAGGAAATTTCCTGCTATGCCCTACCTCAGTTACATACATACATTACAGCCTATACAGTCCACTGCTGGACATAGGCCTCCACAAGTTTACGCCAAAAATACCGTGAACTCATGTGTTTTGCCCATAGTCACCACGCTGGACAGGCGGGTTGGTGACCGCAGGGCTGGCTTTGTCGCACCGAAGACGCTGCTGCCCGTCTTCGGCCTGTGTATTTCAAAGCCAGCAGTTGGATGGTTATCCCGCCATCAGTCGGCTTCCCAAGCTCCAAGGTGGTTGCGGAACCTTGTTATCCCTTAGTCGCCTCTTACGACACCCACGGGAAGAGAGGGGGTGGCTAAATTCTTTAGTGCCGTAACCACACAGCACACCTCAGTTATTAGTCTGTAATTATAATAAAACTTGAGATACTATTGATACGATTTATGTGAGATTGAGGGCAGAGGGTGTATGATGATTGAAAACCGGAGATGTGTAGCGCGAGCTTGGTGACTATTTTAAGGTGTGGACTGTAATAGGCTGAAGTTTACAATAAAACTGTTAAATTTTTAACAGCACCACTAATAAATTATTATATACATACATACTTATAGTAAAATTAAAAAGGCCAATGCTTTAATTATCTCTTTCGTTTATATTAGTAATAACACAAGCATTAAGTTGCTTAGCTTAGGAACAGACGACCGTGCATGTATGTTATAAACATTCATTTAATAACTACATTATTACAAAAAAAAAAATAATAACATTAATTTATTATAATGAAACAATTTTTACTAAGTTATTTAGATGTCTGACGTTTTTCGGTTTTCGGAGGACAGAGTCCTAACATTAAAAATAATTAATAAATGGTACATCTAAAAAACTTAATAGTACGTGATAAAATTCGAAATATTTGTTTCATTATAATGCGTGAATTTCGCGTCAACATTAGAAAGCATTAATTTATGTCAGTATAGTAAAATATATTGAATCGATAGCAACAAAATACCAGTACTTTCGCATGACTAAAAAGCAATTTTGATACACAACATTTGTGAATTTTTTTTATGAAAATATGTTAAACTAAATTACTTGTTACCCAAACAAAAAAAAAAAAAAAATAAGAAAAATATATAGAAATCAAAATGATCTGTTTATTACTCAAAGAAAAATATATACATGATTAATATCATGTATATGAAAAAACATATACATGATATTATTAAGATATTTGATATTTCAGTAGATAATTTGAAGGCGTTATTTCCAAATTTACATTTATTTTTTTTTTTAATTAAATTTTTCAGATGATGGAATTGGTTCCAATACAAAATATATTGGAACCAATTTAATTTCTTCCAAATCAAGTCTACATACTGTTTTACTTAAACATAATTTACATTGTCGCTATTTTAAAAAACAACTTTCAAATTCAAACGTTGTCAGTCAGTCACGTGACACTTTTATACTTTTTTTTTTCTAATGCATCATATCTATAATATATATCAATATAACTGCTAAAATGTATTGCAAAGCGCAACTCAAGAATGGAAGGATAAATTGTTTGCCTAACCTTTTTATAAAGCTTTCTAATATCTTGTTGAAGTTTCTTATGGAATGAAAAAAAAAATATTTATTTTTTATTCTTTTGTTTGTCAGGTCAACTAGCTAATAACAATAATGTCACAGAAAAAAGTATTTTAAAGAGATCACAAATGGAAATTGTCTATTTATAAAATAGAAGCAGAAAAGTGAGAATATTACCATCTGTATGTACTTTGAGCTTCCCCTCGGCCTCTTTCTGTTTTAACTTCTCGTGAACTCTATTCAGTTGAGCCTTATTAGAGAATTTAAGTTTTATTTGGAAATCTGACTTAATGTTTCCGTCTCGGCTATCCTTAATTTTAGATATGTTAATTCCACACTGAAAATAAAATTAAAATTTTGTACATTCATATATTCAATATTTCAATAATTCTACAATATATTGAAAAATATTTTGAAAGAAATCTACGCAAATATGTCCTTATTTAATCTATAAATCTATACAATTAATAATTTTGGAGTGTCTGTTTCTAATATTAAAATAAACGCTTTTTACTAAATTCATATTATGTATACTCGGTAAATATACCAAAATAACATTTTTTATAATTTTTGTCTGTCTGTCTGTTTGTTTTGGCTAATCTCTGAAACCACTGGACCGATTTTGAAGGGACTTTCACTGACAGATAGCTGGTGTAATAAGGAGTAACTTAGGCTCCTTTATTTCAGAAATTTATTTAGCTCTGCGAACTGATCAATAACTATTTTGTTAAATTCCGAACGGATGACGTTGCGGGCACAGCTAGTAATTATATATATTTTAGAAAGTAGAGTAAATTAATATCAGTTAGTCTTACCTCTTCTCTTATATAATTGACGATTTGCTGAGATGTCCATTCTCCGGGTGAGTTTGTCACAAGCAGAGTACATGTTGCTGTTTCTTCTTTACACTGCAAGTTATTTGTATCAGGAATATCATTGGGATTCTCTACTGACTCGCACTGCGAGTCGGAATGCCTCCGCCTCTTCACAACAACGCTGGGAGCATTGGTAACGTCACTCATCCTATCGTCTTCCTGCATATTTAAAGAATTTTCCTCAGAACTTTTACGTTTTACGCCACTCATCGAATTTTCGTTTAAATTATTTTCAGATAGGCCATGTATTTTTTGTCGGGTTAAATATATTGCCTTATTAGTGTTATCCGCTTCGCTGCATGAGTCTTCGTTCGGTTCTCGCTTAAAGCTCGTTATTTCCAGAAACGTTGCCGGTACGCCCTCATTGCTGTTGTCGTTGGAATCCATTCTTCGGACGAGGCACCTGTTTAGCTGTTTATACAAACAAACATTCAAATACGTACATAAATAGAATATTTTGCGTTTAAAACAAAAACATTAGACCTTACACTGCAATTTTTTTTTTAATTTAGATTTTTTAAATGTTAGTTTTAATGAATGACTTGTCGAGTTTGTAATATCATAAATTAGTTGTTTCCTAAATAACTTATTGATCCAATAATTCCGATATGTCACAACCTTTAATATTTTTCAAACGTCAAAATCAATGTACCTCATCAAGTTATTGAATTTATTACACCAGCGTAATATTGCTAACATCAAAATATAAAGTTCGGTGTGGCAATATTTAAATCTCTGCCTTACCTTTATTCTGACTTAAAAGTTAAATGAGTAAGGCATGTCCACTACTTCTACTACATCACTTCTACTAACTACTCCTATCTTAATGTTATTAGTACATACGCAATTATTCACATCATGAATTCGTTGCTGGTTCTTCCATATCACACTATTTTTAAATCTTCGAAATATTTCAAAAGATTTGAAACGTGGATATCCACCAACACTCGAAGAAACTTTTATAGTAATACTAGCGACCCGCTCCGGCTTCGCACGGGTATAAAATATAATTATGGCCTATGTTATTCACTGAAAAAATGATTAAAATCGATCCAGTAGTTTGATTTATTCATTACTGCCCGTAGCCCGCACGCGTTAACTTAGAGTAAAAGCCAGCCAGAACCGCCGCAAACGCTACGTACCGCGATTTTTAAATCTGTAATATCTTCGAAAATATTCATTTAAATCATATGCTGTAAAGGGCCATATAGATCTATATTAAATAAAAAATATATTTAAGGTATTTAATTGGATAAGGATTAATGCTGTATTGGTCAAAATCGCTTCGAAAATTAGCCATTATTTGTCGTAAAAAGTAAATGACAAAAAAATGTTATTGTGGGATATCCATAAGAGATAGGTATATACCATTGCGGAGTTTTCTGTAGACCTTTTCAATGTGTATAATACTTAGTACATTATTTTGATAAATCTCGTAAGGTTCAGCCTGCGTTTGCAATTTAAGCGAAAAAAAAAAATTATTTACGACATAACATTATTCCACTATTTAATGGATGTTATTATACATATAAACCTTTCTCTTGAATCAATCTATCTATTAAAAAGAACCGCATCAAAATCCGTTGCGTAGTTTTAAAGATTTAAGCATACATACATGTGCAGGTAAATTTTTAATGGTATTGTAATTCCATATAGTGAAAGTGTGAAGAATCTAGGCGTTATTTTTGATCAACATCTATCATGGGGCCCACAGATTTGTGAAGTCAGTCGTAAAGTTTTTGCTTCGGCTGGATCTCTTCGCAGGCTGCGTAATCTACTTCCAATTCCCACCAAAATTGCTCTTGCAAATAGTCTTCTATTACCAATTCTGGACTACGCAGACACATGTTATCTTGACATTACTGAAGAGCAGATTAATAAACTTGAGCGAATCCAGAATCTATGTATACGATTCGTATTTGGACTTCGTAAATATGATCATATCTCTGAATTCCGTAAAAAACTTAAGTGGCTCCCTATTCGCTTTCGCAGGAATACGCATATTCTTAACTTACTTTACTCTATTCTATTTAACCCTGTTGCACCTGCTTATCTAAAGCAACGATTTAAATTTCTTAGTGATATCCATGAACGCAGTCTTCGTTCTAAGAATACCTTACTTCTTGAAATTCCCCCTCACTCCTCTTCCTTTTATACTAAATCTTTCACCGTTCAAGCTTCTCGACTTTGGAATTCTTTACTCTTGCATATTAGACGTGTACAATCGCTTTCTATTTTTAAAAAGGCTGTCAGGAAGCATTATCTTGATATTCAACTTCAATAAAATATATATATATATATATATATATATATATATATATATATATATATATATATATATATATATATATATATATATATATATGTATGTATGTTTTTATGAATGTGTTTGTGTATGTATATGCTTATGTATATTTGTATGTATACGTGTATGTATGTATGTATGTACGTATGTATGTATTTATGTATATGTATATGTTTATGTTTATGTTTATGTATATATGTATGTAAATAAGTAAATATATTCAAACGTTTATGTCTCAATTTGTACACCTACACTGACACAATACCATCTCCTCTGCCCCTAGGTTGTCTGGAAGAGATCGCTTTTTAGCGATAAGGCCGCCCTTTGTGCCTGATGATACTCTGTTTAAGTTCATAATATGTATTATTTCTGTTTTGGTGTACAATAAAGTGTATTGTTATGTTATGTTATGTTATGCAGGGACAGAGAAAGCGACTTTGTTTTATACTATGTAGTGATAGCCCATAGTACGTAAACAATATCTTCCTAAGCAGTTTTCTATTTTGACGAATTTTCGCGCTTCTTTACAGCTATAACTGTAATAGGCAAATTCGTACTTCACAGACAATTGCACACAAGAAGAATAGTTCAGATCAAAAGAATTACTGGCCTGTCGATATTATCTTCTTTCTAAGTGATGGAGCATAATATAAACACAAAATTTATGAGATGCAATTGGATACCGCGCTCAACACTCGTTTTTATATATATAACTAGGAAACAAACAAACGATCCATCTTATATATATATATATATATATATATATATATATATATATATATATATATAAACTAGCGCTTGACTGCGATCTCACCTGATGGTAAGTGAAGATGCAGCCTAAGATAGTGCGCGCTTGCCTAGAAGATGCCTATTTACCATCCCATTGCCCAACTGATCGTAAGCGATTACCGTAACTTATGGATACCTTTAACACCAAGAACATCGCAAGCACATTTCTAACCCAGCCCCAACCCTCCTGGGGACCCGTAATAATTGCTCCTATGACGTTGATAGCAATGGGTTATCCGTGAATGAATGAAATTCTGCTTCGCTGTGTCGCGCTGTCCGTCTGTGTCACCCATGTACACTTTATTTTCAACTCTGGTTTGTTTCTGCTTAGTTAATTCATCCAATTTATACTAATACAAGTTTTTTTGTTCAATCTTTTTTTAGCAAACTTACAAAAAGAAGGTTGTTTTCAGTTCGACTGTATTTTTTAGTTTTAAGTTTTTATAGTTTTAAGCCTTCATAATTGTTATTAGGGCTAAGATCTAGACTAGGTAAAACCGAATTAGAAAAACCGAATTATGGAGTTTTTGGGTGTGGAGGGTGGAGGGTGTAGGGGAATCTATACAAGGTAACACTGTCACACCTCAAAACCCCATGGTTATGGAGATATCCATGGTTAAAGTTTTGAGGTTAGAAGAAGAATTGTAATTTTTTTTATTTTCATTGGACCTTTTTCGTTTTAATTTTTCAATATCATAAAATAACTGAGAGTACGGAATGGATAAATGGTTATATAGGTTAGTATAAATAAATGATTGTTGTGTTTCTGTGGTGAGTAAGGTGACCAGAGCTCCTGGGGGAGATTCGGGGTAAGGCGGCAACACGCTTGCAATGCTTCTGGTAATCGCTTACCATCAGGTGAGCCGTACTCTTGTTTGGCGACCTAGTTGTATAAAAAATATTATAAATATTTATCATGTCTTATTTTTATCATAACAGTTGGGATAAATTTTTTTATATTATCTCATCTGTTATGCTACGAAAAAAGATACATTTTTTCGATTTTGGAATATTTTTATTTTAATAATCGTTGTAGCGTAATATTTTATAGATTGCTTTCGTCAATGAATTGGCTCTCAAATATCATATCATATATTATATTAATACAATTAGGTTAAGATGTTTGCCTTCCTATTTGGGAAAAATCTCACAATTACTCCACATAAATTGTATATCGCACTGTGAGGATTTATGGGTTAAACTTGAACTGCTAAATACCAATGGTCAAACTGATTATCTGTACATTTGCACCGTTTATATTCCCCTTCCGGTACAGAAACATATCTTGGAACACTTCATTTTAAATACAAATCATATAATTGATAAACTTAGCTCCTTTAACATAATCGTTCTTGGGGATTTTAACTTGGGTGGTCTGTGTTGGAACTAGACGACTGGCCCTGCACTGACTCCGATAACAACAAATAATTTGTTGAATAACATGATTACTGATTTAATGTCATTAAATGCTCTTACACAGTATAATTGTTGTAAAAATAACAAAAATCGCGTTTTAGACCTAGTAATTAGCTCTCTGGTTATCTCCCAATTGAGCGAAAGCAAGGACACTCTTTCCGGGATAGAACCATTACACCCCCCTATTGAGTTTTCCGTTAAAATTTACTTTCAGGAAAAGCTCAAATCTTGTATTGGGGTTAGGTTCCGCTTCTACTGCTGACTATGACAAAATTACAAGTGCCCTGAATAATATTCTTGGGAGAAGAAATTGTCGAGTTATGTTTGCTGTTCTGAGAATTATCATTGCTAAACATGTGCCCAAATCCAAAACACGGTCTAGTAAATATCCGCTATGGTTTTCTGCAGCACTGATAAAAGTCATCAATAAAAAATTTAAATATCGTAAAAATGGCAACCCTCGTGATTTAATTACTTTTAAGTTGCTCAGGGAGCGTTGCGCGAAGCTTCATAATATAAACTATAAATTGTATTTGAATAGCCTGGAAACAACTTTGTCTTCAAACCCTAAACTTTTTTGGAGTTTTATCAAGCGCAAAAAGGGTAAGTCAATTTCCTATCCTGCCACGATGTCCTTAGATGGCGAAGTGGCTTCTTCCGGACCCTGGACAGATATTATTATATATATACATAAATAACGGTTCGTTATTAAACAGGTTTGTTATTTTTGTTGGCGTCCTGTCGTGTTGGCGCATTGGCGTTTTGGCGTGTTGGCGTGTTGGCGTGTTGGCGTGTTAGCGTGTTGGCGTGTTGGCGTGTTGGTGTATTGGCACATTGGCGTGTTGGCGTGTTGGCGCATTGGCCTATTGGCGTGTTGGCGTGTTGGCGTGTTGGCGTATTGGCGTATTGGCGTATTGGCGTATTGGCGTATTGGTGTGTTGGCGTGTTGGCGTGTTGGCGTATTGGCGTGTTAGCATGTTGGCGTGTTGGCGTGTTGGCGTATTGGCGTGTTGGCGTATTGGCGTGTTGGCGTATTGGCGTGTTGGCGTGTTGGCGTATTGGCGTGTTGCATGTTGGCGTGTTGGACTGTTGGCGTGTTGGTGTGTTGGCACATTGGCGTGTTGGCGCATTGGCGTATTGGCGTGTTGACTTGTTGGCGTGTTGGCGTGTTGGCGTGTTGGCGTGTTGGCGTGTTGGCGTGTTGGCGTGTTGGCGTGTTGGCGTATTGGCGTATTGGCATGTTGGCGCATTGGCGTGTTGGCGTGTTGGCGTATTGGCGCATTGGCGTGTTGGCGTGTTGGCGCATTGGCGTATTGGCGTGTTGGCGTATTGGCGTGTTGGCGTGTTGGCGTGTTGGCGTGTTGGCGTATTGGCGTATTAGCATGTTGGCGCATTGACGTATTGGCGTGTTGACGTGTTGGCATGTTGGAGTGTTGGCGTGTTGGCGTGTTGGAGTTTTGGCATGTTTGGCGTGTTTAAGTTAAGCGCACAATAAAAAAAATGTCGATGTTTCCGATTTTAGTAATTTTCCAATATGCAATGAAACAAAACTAATGAATGAAAACTATTACTAACGGGCGTCAGATGTAGCCCGGACGACGACCAATGACTACTGCGCTCAGTCAGGCGTTATACACATTATATAGCATATATGTATAGCTCGTAGACTTACAATATTATATATTGTAATAGGCATCTCTTGAATATAAAAGGCAAAATTTTCTGCTACGAATATTCAAATAATTTTAACTGATGCTATATTTCAATCTTTTTATACATTTTCCTCAATATGGGCATGCTTTGCAGGAAATTAATTTTCTTTTAGTGAGACAGCTAACAATATCTGAGTGGAAATTTAGATTATTGAGTTTATTCCTCCATTTTCTTCTGCTTTGTCAAAAGGATCGAGCGTTTTATTTAAACTGTGCCGGTAAATAGTGTTCGTTTTTTCTATAATTATTACCAAATTTAAAGCAATTAATAAAAAACATTGGAACTTTTTATTAAACTTTAAATCAATGAAGAATCGGGATGCATGTATAATAGCAGGTTATACCCTGCTGAAAGTTTCAGATATATCCAAATAAAAAACGATATTTGATGGGGGGCTATTGTAAACTATTGTGTGTTTAAAGGGATTCCAAATACTTTATTCAAACTTGATACGTTAAAATACAATTTTTATCTGGGCAAATTTCGATCCAAAAAGATCTATCAGGATCCCCAATGGAACTTAACATTTTATATCGGAGTTTTTCCACAGGGATAGTACATGCAGTTACTACCTTATTTCTAATATTAATAATATTCAAAAAAATACTGATCAAATAATAACGGCCATGATAACTTTAACGTCTATACAATACTATAATAAAACTCAAAATATTTTTTAAGCTTTTAGTAGTCAGTAGTACCTCACTGTAACAATCACAGCCATAATAAATTTAATAGTAACTACAAACAAATCCAATTATCATTGGTGGGTAAAACATGAATAAAAGTTAGCAAAATATAACATTAAGCAAAATCAGTTGATACAAAAAGTATCGCATTTATAAAGAGAAGACGTACTTGATTTTCCGATGACCATTTGTTCCTGTCGTGCAATGGAAACCAACAAAAAATATCTTGCTGATAATGAGGGATCACAGAGTGTTATGATAGAACAACCCCGTCTTAATGTTTTGAAGAATAGCTTTAGAACGGAAATAATAGGTATATAACCTTTTATCAGGTAAAAAAAGAAAAACAACAAATATCATATTTATTAATACGATAAGGTAAAAATGTTTGCCTCGCTTTTTAGGAAAAACCTCACAATTACTCCACATAAATTATATATCATTTTATAGATAAATAATAGCTTTCTCTATCGGCATCCACAACTAAAAAAATTATTGTTGCTTTTGTATTTGTAAATTACTTAATTATTAAAATTATACATAATTATAATGGCTTTAATTTTGAAGCAACGTCAACATGATTGACGGTCGGCAATTTTTTTACTTATTTAGCGTGAATTATTCGCACGGGTATTGCTAGTCTTTCTCAACGGTAGTATTTAAAAAATATCAATGTTGACAACCGTTCTGGTTTAGTGCTCCATGTGGTTGTGGACTTCTAGCTACCGGTGGTCTCGTATTCATTTTCCGCTTGGTGGATATCAGTGAATGTAAAAATAATTGTTTGCGGCCTGCCATAAACTTGATTTTTGTCGTTACTCGTAGAACGGATTAAGTCCGCCAACCTGCAATAATCCAGTGTGGTAGAATAAGCTCCAACCCTTATCCTACATGTGGAGAAAGATACCTATGCCCAGCAGTAAACTGGCTAAATAAATTAAAAAAATATGAATGGTTGTTAAACTCAACAATGTAAAACTAAGTAAATAGTAAGTAACTGATGATGGTGCTTTAGTGAATACTTGTGTCAGATATGTCAGTCAGTAGACTCTGCCCAGCACACCCTCAAGGTGTGTCCGAGATGGGTAGATGCGGGACAGTCCTCGGAGGGGACTTGTCACTGCCGAACGTCATCACCGCGATGCTCGGCGACGACGAGTCCTGGACGGCGATGGTCTCCTTCTGCGAGACAGTAATGTCCCAGAAGAAGAACGAAGAGCGGATGAGAGAGGAGGCCACCGACGAGGCCTCCGTCCGCAGGCAACGAACGGGGGTGCGTAGGAGGCGCTACTTAATGCGCCTCCAGTAACGCCCCTGTGCTCGTGTCGGGCCGGGATGGGAACCCGGTCCTGCTAGACATAGCGTCGTCGGGTTTGTTCAGAGGTGAGCCGGACAGTCCCCATGGAAGGAGAAGTCTGGCCTTTTCGCCGAGGCCAGTCGGTCACTGGAGGGATCCTGTTGCCTGCAGATCCGTTCCCCTCCAATTAAAGCGGCTGAAGGCTCCTGCAGGGGTTTGGTTGGTATTGGCACCCCCAAGTGCTGAAGCCGACATACGATCTAGGACTGCCTACCCGGGCGTCCTGGATATCACCCGTAAATGGGTTCCCCTGCGATACCGAAAAAAAAATTGATGATGATGATGATCATTATTAGACTACTCGCTGCATTTCACAATTTTTCCCGTATAACTTAATTCTTATCATTAAGAAATTTTGGGATAAAAATAGCCTACATGTATAAACATCTGGAGATACATAATAAAACATACATATACCGAATTTCATTTAGATTAAATATGTCGTCCTAATATTATTAAGTAATAAATATCCCTTCAAACTTTATCATTATTTATAATATTAGGTAAAAAAAATTATTAATGCTGTCAAAAAGTCTGAAATACTTAATAACTAAAACACGATTTTTAAATTTTGGAAATGATTTCTATAACTTTTTTGTTATAATTTACGATAGTAAATTTTTACAATGCGCGCGCACACCGTCACGAAAAAAACCAATACCCTGAAGTTAGCTAGGCATCGAAGAAAACTTTAGAGAAACGTTAGAACGTTTTAGAAACGTTAGCTAGCCAATGAAGTATAAGTTCTTACTTGTGTAGATAAGTACACACACTTTTTTAATTAGCAATAAACTCAGTAAAATTATAAATACTGTGATATAGCTACCACTTACCACTTTGAAAACAATCCTTGTTATGTATTTTTTTAATCTGTATTAGCTTTACGATTTATAGTCTATCCATGGCATTACCATTGAGTATTATTGGGTATTACAATTAAAAAAAAAATTGAATTGTTTAGTTTCGTTTTCTGGTTTTATGTTTAAAATCAACTGTGCTTTATGCTTTTAGCCTTCAATAAACAATTAAGTGACTATAACTTAATACTTAAAAAAAAAAGACTAAAATGGCAGAAGATAATATTTTATACGTAAAAGGAATGAAGCTTGTAAGTTTTTTTATTTTTATTAAGCATGTCGCTTAAGTAGGTAAATTACACATATTTTGTGATTTTATTAGCATACTGTTATTTGGTAAGCTAATGAATAAAATTAGGGTATAACATTTTCATCTTCGTAATCCTATCGCGAGTTTTTAATACTTCGTTTTGGCAACAATTTTGGACTAGTCTTTAGATTATGAGCCGGCGAGTTAATTTTGTAAAACACACAGCTTGTTTTGCTGGTTGTGGGTAAAGTTTATCCTGCACCCAAATTACGAATGCTGTATGGTTACGGCTATAAGAATATAGCCATGTCGCGACAAAGCCAGCCCTGCGGTCACCAACCCGCCTGCCCAGCGTGGTGACTATGGGCAAAACCATGAGTTCACGCCATTTTTTGGCCCAAACTTTTGGAGGCCTATGTCGAGCAGTGGACTGTATTTGGCTGAAGTGGAAATTACGAATAGATGTTAAACACAGGAGGTAAAATAGGCCATAGCACCGTTTTCACATTAATTAGTAATCTACAACTTTTAGGTTCACACTTGGAAATAGAAATATCTTAACTAAACATTTTTTGATAGTGAAAAATATAGTAGACCATCATGTATGAAATAGTGTTAACGGTAACTACTGAGACTGGCCCGGTGTAACCATTATTTCATTTTCCAGTCGGAATCGGATAAAGGTGATGATGAATCTGATGATGTGTGGGATGATAGTAAACTTAAAGATGCTTATGATAGGGCTTTAAAAATAGCCAATGCAGAGGTAGCAAGAAGAGTGGCTTTGTCCACTAACAATTCTAAAGCTGGTATGTACTTTAGACATATTTCATTAATAACTCTACTTAACAAAATATTTAAAATAATTACTGAAAATTAACTAAAGAAAGTCTCATTCTTATTATTTTATATTAGAACCTCACATTCAAGGTTGATAGTAATAAAATCTCTAACAATCCTGTAAAGATATTTTTTGAAACATATGTTCATGTGGTAGTTCTTACTGTAGAGTTCTTGATTAAATCTGAACAAGAAATGCTACAAGTAGCTATTTTTATAAATTAAGTCAAATCAGCAACACATTATTGAGAGCAGTTCTTACTAAACCATAAATGTGTTTGCTCACAAATAAAAAACAGACTTCCATTACGACTAATAAATCACAATCAAGTAAGAGATAACTCAAAAAATACTTCAGATCTCGATCAAATTAAAATGGGAACAAATCGGGACACCCAGTTAAAAGTTATGAGGTAACACACATTAAAAAAAGTAAAATTTAAAAACCTAATCCTTTTTTGAAGTTGATCAAAAACCCAATCAAGAAGTTGAGCCAATTTCAATGATATCTCAAGAATAGTTAGTTTTTACAACATCAATGTTTACCAAGACACTAGGATTTAGTTTTCATTCAATATTGTGACTAAGCTTGCTTGATAACACTGGGTCCATTACCTAAGTTTTTAGTGTACCTAATGTTAAAATGTAGCAATTTTTTAAATTTTTTTGATGGTTTTACTACACCAAAAATGGTTGTGAGAAAGTAAATTTTTTTTTGACATTCGATAGGTGTGTATACTATATGGCGTAATAAATATTTTGATTTCATTTCTAATAATTATAGATGGCAAACCGACAACTAAATCAACTAATGGTATTAGAAATCCGAAGAAAGATTTCAAGCCTCGTTGGAAAGCAGGAATGAACTGCCGAGCTGTGTATGAAACAGATGGGGTTGAATACGAAGCATTGTTAGAAAGAATAATTAATGACGATGAATGCGTTGTCAGATTTCTAGGTAAGTTTTTATAAAAAAAAAATGTACAACTACAGTGGCAAACATGCGTATGGCTCACCTGATGGTAAACGGTTATCGTAGCTTATAGGCACCTGTAACACCATAGCATTGCAAGTGTGTGTTGCCTACTGTACCCCTGATCACCCCCCAGGAGCTCTGGTCAAGGTGACCTTACTGTGCTCACTACCGTAACAAAACACTTCTTGAAAACAAGTACATATAGTATAAAACGTATACATATAAGGAAATAAGATTGTTCAGATTTTTTTGTGTATATTGGTTATTTAGATCAAGCAACAAATTATTTTTTTAAGCCTAGATTTAATGGTCATTTGAACTACACAGTTTTGAATAAATTAATTAAATAATTTCCTTTAGTCTGAGAACTGAAATTTACGTTTAATTTCATTGTATGTAGTATTATGATCAGATTTGAAATTAAAATTTAAGTGTTCAAAACTGGCACTCAAATTTTTTCTTTCAAATCAACTTACATATGCAAGTTTCTGTTTTAAAACTTGATTTAATTTCCTTATAAAAAGCAATTATTATATAAACCTATTATTCAAACATAGTTTTTAAGTAATTTTAATTGTTTCAGGTTATGAGAACTCTGAAATAGTATCAATATCATCTCTAAAACCATCATTAGGTAAAGCAGAAAGGACTCATCAGATTCAAGATGCTTTAGCTGAGAAAATAGATAATATTGATTCACAGTCAAATAATTCTTACAATGTTGAGAGAATGGAGTGCTGCGATCGGCCTCAGAGTCCTGGTAGCTCAGGTATGACCACAATTTCTTTAAATAAAACCCATAGATTATGATTTGTGTGTAAAACAGGAAACTCTGGTGTAGTGGTGCAAGTACTCGCCTAAAACATCGATGGTTTGCGGGTTCGATTCCCGCTCGGGATGGCTATTTGTATCTTGTGCAAATATTTCTTTCTGGTTTGGATGTCTGTCTGTACCGGTTTTCCCGACGTGCCTCGGGACGGCACGTTAAGCCGCCGGTTCCGGTTGCTTATCATAAATACCTGATAGCGATTGTTACTCATACGCATCGGAGCAGCATGGTAGAACTTAATGCTCCAATATTTCTATTTTTTATTGAAATTTATCTTCTTGCAGCTAAATTATGAATTGAAAACTCAATATACAAGAATATAAAATTTGTTTATATTTTATAGTACATTTTATTTCACTGGTGCTTGCAAATTTGTGAAAATGATCATTTTGATCAGTTCATTATTTCTGAATAACTCGCTACTGGAGACTGCTGGTTTCTTAAAATTATATTTTTACTTGTCTATCAATGTACCCCAATATGACTTTAAGAACCTGCTTCTTACCTTATGATGGCCTAAAATAGTAATATCAGTTAAGATTTACCCCCTTCCCTTACTCTATACCAGGGGTTCCCAAACTTATTTTGTCTGTTGCCCACTTTGAAATAAATTATTTTTTAGTGCCCCTATCTTTTCACCTACTATAACTTCAGTCAGTCAGTCAACTCAGCCTATTGCAGTCCACTGCTGGACATAGGCCTTCCCAAGTTCGCGCCAAACATCCCGGTCTTCCGCAATCCTCATCCAGCCTACACCGGCAATCTTACGTAGATCCTCAGTCCAACGGGCCGAAGGACGTCCCACACTGCGTTTAGCAAGACGCGGTCTCCACTGTAGGATCTGTCTGCTCCAACGGCCATCGGTCCTGCGACACAGATGGCCAGCCCACTGCCACTTCAACTTGCTAATTCTGTGAGCTATGTCGGCTACTTTCGTTCTCTCACGGATAATCTCATTTCTAATCATATCTTTGAGAGAGACCCCAAGCATAGCCCATTCCATTGCACGTTGAGCGACTTTAAACTTGTGGACCAGTCCCTTCGTCAGTGTCCACGTCTCGGCTCCGTATGTTAACACAGACAGGACGCATTGCTCGAAGACTTGTCTTCAAGCATTGCGGAATCTTCGAAGTGAAGACTTGACGAAGTCTGCCAAACGCTGCCCAGCCCAATCTAATCCTCCTTTCGGCCTTCCTCTCGAAGTTGTTGTTTACCACTGCGTTGGAGGATGTTTTTAAGACCTTGGATTAAGGGGAACGAGGCATCAACGTCAACGGTGAATTCATCTCTCACCTTCGTTTCGCCGACGATATTGTCATCTTTGCAGAGACGTTGGATGAGCTAGGCCAAATGCTGGCCGGCCTAAACGAGTCCTCCCGACGTGTCGGTCTCTGTATGAACTTGGATAAGACCAAAGTTATGTTTAACAACCAAGTCATACCGATACCGATATCGGTCGATGGTACCCTTCTCGAAGTTGTTCAGGATTATATTTACCTAGGCCATACTATCCAACTATAACTTCAAATTAGATTAATTATTGAGAGCTATATTAACGGAGATTAAACATTCATTCAAAACGAGACTTTTACTATAACCCACAAGAGTTAACTTGAGACCTAAGAGCAGTAGGTAGTACACAGCGGCGCTCAGGTCTCAAGTAACTAAGTCTTTTACGGGCTACACCTGCCAATGAGAATGATTATAAAAACGCAACTTTATAATATTTAGACAGAGTATCTTATTATAATTGATTTTTTTTTTATGTAACTAGATCGGCAAACTTTGGCAGTTGATGGTAATCGATTACCGCAGCTTATAGACGTCTGCAACACCACAAGCATCGCAAGCGCGTTGCCGACCCTACCCCCAATTCCCCCCAGGAGCTCTGGCCACCTTACTCACCAACAGGAACACAACGCTGCTTGAAAACAGTTTTATTTAGCTGTGATCTTCTGTTAGGTCGAGGTACTACCCCAGTCGGGCTGCTCCATGTTTTGGGCAGGAAATTTCCTGCTGTGCCCTACCTCAGTTAAATAATAATAATATAAAAACTAATGTGAAGGATGAATCTGATGCTGCAAGTCAACGTTCGGGAACATGCAAACAATTTCTCTTTTTAAGTTATAAGTTAGATGTAGCTAAAGTAATTTTACTTCAGTCGTGTGGTCTAAAGCACACTCGTTGTCTTTTAGTTTCGTTTCAGAAGAAAAAGAAATCGGGAAAGAAGAAAAGCAAGCAAAAGCAGATGAACACCTTTGAACTACCCAATCCGCCCACACCAAATTTTGCATCAATAAGAAATGTATGTAGTATTAAAAAAGTTTTTATTTTCATAGTGTTGGTTTATCTGGAAGTAATGGGCATATGATGAAATATTCCTATTGATTTTAGTAAATTTGATTTTAGTGTTGCTTGAATTATTTATTATAATTTATCGATTATTTTTTGTTATTGTGTTCCGTTAGCTCATTTATGAATAGTTTACTGTTGTAAACTTTGTACTGTTTGTTTCCTAAATAAAATAAAAATAAATAAATACCCAAAAGTCACTACACAATTTGTAATATTTGTTTGAGGTTGCTGGATAACACTGGACGCATGACCTAAGATTGTGATGAATGTATTATATTTTGAGATTTAGCAATTTTTAAATTGTTTTTTTTTTTACTTTGATTTTTTGTCTTATGTTTTTGTTAGTTTTTTTTTTAATGGAGATTTTTTTTACGTTCGTTAAGTGTGTATAAACACCTTATGGCGAAATAAATATTATCATTCAATTTAATTTCATCTCATCTCATCCTATCCATCCAGTGGCGTAGCGTGGTTTTGCCGTCTGGGGCCACCGAAAATATGTCAATTTTTTTTTTACCAAATTAGTTAGCAAAACCTCAAAAGAAAAGGAGGCTCTCGATCATCTATATTTTTTTTAAATATTTGAAGCATTAACAAATACTAATTATATGTGTTTATACTTTAGGCTGACATACATTTTACGTTAAAAAATTAAATTAATTACTAAATTAAAATTTATTATTCATATATTGACTGTTTATTATCATTTATCATCTCGAAAACAGTTACATCTCTATTCCCTCTCAAGTTTATTTACGACGCGCTGGCAGTCGCGGGTTTGATTCCCGCACGTGGCATACATTTGTATTGACCATACAAATGTTTGCCGTGATCTGGGCACTTGTGCTTGTGTATTGTGTTGTGTAGAACCCCTGATACAGAAATAAATTGTTTATATATTTATATAGTAAATCTTTTAAAACAAACTCAATATGTCCAGATTGGTGCAATGGATATGCCAATCCCTCCACCGCTGGTCATGAGTTCTGGTTTCGAAGATGAGGCGTTGTCATCCATGCTGCTAAGCTGGTATATGAGCGGTTACTACACTGGCCTCTACCAGGGGATGAAACGGTGATATATCTTATTTTCTAATGTTACTTTTTCTAATTTCACTCATTATAATGAAACTTTTTTAGTCCTCCCGTGATCATAATTACTGTAAAGTATCCGAAACGTCGGGCATCCAAAAAACCCTAATAAACCGCGATAAAAGTTTCCGAAAAAGTTGTTTCATTATGGTGATATATCTTTCTATATATTTACAATATTATATTATGTTCAAATATTTTGAATCTTCCATAAAAAATATCAATATATTTTGTATTTTAACTTTTGTAAACAATAAGCATAATAAAGTTACACTGTAAACTGAAAATACGCTGAAAGTTATTATTTGAATTGTGATAGTGGGTAGATGTATTTACATAAAAATGAAACTTGTATTAATATTTCACCTTTATGGTGATGTATTTAAATTTGCATTAATTAACTTCACAAAAGTTTGTCCTTGTCAACTGTACTGAGTGTACCACTTGTAAGGATTCTTTTCATGTTGTATTATTTTTCGATGAAAATTTATGTCACTTTTTTTGGTATATAAGCAAACACAATTATGAGTTTTCTTTTTTTATATTAACAGTCATTGTAGTTGATCGTTATATTTTATTTATCTCTCCTATTTAAAAGGACATGTTAGCATAAATACCTGATAGCGATTGTTACTCATAGTAGGTAACATATCCGCCAACCCGTAGTGCAGTAGCGCGGTTGATTAAGCTCTAATCCTTCTCCTACATGGAGACAATCGTGGGATGGCTAAATCGTAGCGTAATATTTAAAAGGACATTTCAATAATATGTAACTTTGTTTCAGGGCACAGCAAGGGAGAAAGAATAATTAAAAATACTTTTTTTTTAATAAATAAAAATGGAAGGCATTTTAAATAAAGTTTATTTTTAAGTCACATAACATAAACTAGAAATAAAAATAGAAAATGTTATCAATTAAAAATAAATTAAATTATGCCTCCAGTTTTTGTTTAACTATGTACAAAATATACATTTTGATAGTCTGATTCGTATTTTTATTTCTGATTGGTGGGTTTTATCATCTAAAATGTCATTCAAAAAGTATAACATACAATTTTAAAATAACATATTAGCGTGTAGTTTTTAATAGTAATTATATTAAAATGTTTCTTGTTTATTTAATTATTAGCCAAAAACATTGTTTTTATATTTCAATCAGTTAGGCCGAAAATCTTTAATAATAATAAACTTAATTAAAACTTATGTTAATAAAACATGGCAATATGTGTCCTTATAAATTAGAATATAATAAGAAATATTATTTACATGTATTACCATAATTTACAAACAATTTTTAAATAAAGTCTGTTTCTATTCATATTTTCGTGACACTTGAATTCACCAAAAGTAATTGAAGATTATTGTTTTTTTTTACAGTAAAATTTTTCTCAAGGTTAAAAAAATTAATGACATTGTTTTTATTAACTTACCTACTTTGAAAAGGTTTTACAACATTATTAGGCAGTTTAAACACTATACAGATATATTAAATAAATTGGATTTGACAATCAGTAAATACATTCTACAAATGAAATAATGGGTAATTACTGGAAATAATTGCTTCTCAATAGACTTAGGTACCCCATATACTAAATTGATTGTCAGTATCGATAGCAAGTTCAAGTACTAATTATAATGATTTATTTTAAATAATAATCTTTTATTAAAATTTGTCTAAAAATCGATAAATAAATAAGTATTAACATTTACAGGATTCTCTGTTTGGTTTATAATTCCACGAATGAGTATTGCTTGAAAAAAGGTTTAAGGTTTAAAAAATCATATTGATGCATTAATAATTTTATATCTTACGACTACGATAAGTTACTAAAAAATTATTTTGCTGTTTATGAAACATATTAGTTATATTTTACAAAAATCGTTAATTTCTTGAAATTCGCTAAAAATTTTATTTAAAAAATTTATCAAAGGTAAGTAGTATTAAATAAAGGCACTAACTTTGTCGTCTTAATATTATCATAACATTGTATATCTGTTGTGTGTACGTGTTTTTATCAAAATTCTGCTGTAAATATAACTTTTTCAATATGCTTCGGTTAGATCTACAATTTTATCATCAGTAATATAATTATGAATTTCAAATACTTGGTAGATACATATTTATATGCTCAAAAAAGTTTTTTTTATACTAGTATATATTTGTGGCCTTGTTTCGAAATTTGGAAGTGCGTGTAGTGGTCTCGATAATAATAAATTTATTTCTGATCTGTGATACTATTTATTTAAAGTAAAGTAAGGTACACGCCGTTACCCATAATCTTTTAACGTGGAGTTCAATGTAGGTGTGTTATGTCAAAAAAAGGTTATATGCAGTGTCTTTCATAAAGTACCTATATTGACTTTTGAGAATTTGTTATAACATGACTTTTTGCCAACTATACTAACAATAATTGTTAAGAATTTATTCCGTATTTCCTTTATACTTGTTGCGCGTGCTAAAACTACCCCTCTAAATTACTTGCAACACAAGTCGAAAAGTACAATATTTTCTATTGACTGATATTTATTGACACTGGCAACATGGTCTTCATTTATTGAGGCTTTTTGACAAACTTTAATTTTTAAATTTAAGATTTTTTTTGTTTATTAGTTATAGCCTAAAAATTTATCGGACATGGTAAAAAGCCCATTTTGAGTAAACTTTTCACTAAGCCTGTAACAATATGGACACAATTTATTTACTTCATATATGATGTCTCAAAGGAATATAAGGTTAGAGTCAGACTAGGGTGCTCAATTCGTGAGCGTCATGGCTGAGGTCGACGGTTGCGGCGGGCACGCCTGGTGTCGCCTCGCCAGCGCCCCCTGGTGGAGTACTGGTGGGTGGCCTGGAAATAGAAACAAATATAATTAAGTGACATGCACAAATAAAAATACGTAACTGTATTGTAAAGTACATAAATACATAGTCTACATAAAACGGTTATCTCTTCCATAATATGGATTTAAAAGGCAAATCCATGTAACTAAACTCGCTCTGTGTGGCTGACGGGCTGTGTACTCTAAATATTTTAGTAATTTTTTTTTTAATTCTCGCACACTCATGAAGGAAAGGAATATTTAAAAAAAACAGAAAGACAAGAAGATAATGGAAGTTTGTAAAGCATAAAAACTGTGTTGTATTCGTAATTCATTCTACGTATTTAGTAGAATTTTTATAATCGTTTATTATAACTTTTTTTACGCGTCATAATTATCCTTCGGGTCTACAGAAAATATAATTTTTAAGTTCAAATACCCAGCTATGAAAAAAAAAGTAAGATCTGACCATAATCTTTTTATGTCACATAAAAAAAGTTATGCAATTTTTTTGCGATACAGTGGCACTAAATTAAAAATAAGTAAAGACAGTGAATGCGGTTTCAATCCACTAACTGGTTATGAAGTATTAAAGTATGTAAAATGAGCCGCAATCATTCTCACATTTCTTTATATAAAAAGGTCGATGCATGATTCATTTTAAATATTAAATGACATTTTAATAATGTACACGTGCATTACACAACCTATATTTCTCTACCACATTTGACTAATTAGATTACTATATAAAAAGAATTGACAACTGGTTTCAATTCAGTATAAAATATATTGACGACTGTTTAAAAGACTGAAAACCAAGAAACTTAGTGAATAATACTTCGAATAATTAGTTTGAACGATTGGCAACTGCATGAAAGCAAACGTTGCTGAAATTTGGTTTGATGCGATTGCCAATCTCTTCGTTAAAATAAGTATTCATCCCTGAACGTTAGCACCAGGGACGTTTTGGAACACCGTAGCCGTTACCTACCGAAGTTATCGGATATCTCGAATAAAATATCTATCCGTAACTGTGACCAAATCTGATCTAAAGTTTTAGAAATTCGGTTAGTTGCTGCGGCCCTAGAGCCATCAGTTTTTGGTTACATCGAAGTGTTAAGTGAATACATTCTGTTCGTACTTTAGCCTAGACTTAGATCTATGTAGTTAGGGCTAGTACCAAAAATTATATCTTCCATCAAATAAATACAACTTACCTTATAATATAAGGTCCACCTTGCTGTAACAGCGTTATCGGATGTGTATATGGCGCAGTCATGCTGTGGAAACTCAAGTTCCCTCCAATACCCGTGTTATTTAAATGTCCATTTCCCATGATCACGCCATTCGATGTGTTCATATTCGTTGTATTCAAATCCGGTGTTCGAAACGCCTTAACTAAATTTGTCTTCTCCTTCTGCCACACGAAGACATTGTGGACCATTGCACAGCCGCAGAAGACTATACCGACTCCGATGAAAACGGATGTGACGATAGCCGGCGTGGAATGAAATTGTATGAACGTGTAGAGTATTATACCTGAAATTGAAATATAAAATGTTATTTTTATGGGTTGTGGCCACTTATACTTATATGGAACTTTCTATGATTTTCATTTTGAGTCACACGTGATCATGGCAATTGCAACGTCGCCGATGTATAAGTAAAATTATTCTGGTAACTATAAAAGCTAAAAAACGAGTGTGCTTTAGACCTCAAGAGTGCAGTTAAACTTACGAAACGTAACTGCCTCTCTCTCTTACTATCTTTAAGTAAAACTTACTAAACGTAACTCTCTCTCTTTCTATCTTCACTAAATTATATCTCGTTCTCAACTTCCGCTCACCTCGCCCGATCACACTTTTCGTTCGTAAGCGATAAATCTTTCCTTACCATAATATTAATTAAGTCAACTAATGTATGAACGAGTTTACATTAAGTGAGCATAAAAAAATAAAGTTATACTTTGATATTTGATTTTGAAATCATTAAAAGTTTAATTACCAAGTTTTTGAGTATTAAATAACTCCTGTATCATGTAAATGTTATCGTAATGATTAAATAATAAATGTATTAAGCAATTATCAATCAGGTTAAAAGAATTCTTACTGTTTTACTGTTACTGCGCTGGTGAAATTGTAGCAACATAACTTATTGTAGCAGTTTAATGAATATCTTTAGCATTCCTTTGACTTTAAATATGGTTTGATTATTAAGATGTTGTTCTTGTAAGAGGAAATGACATTTAAAAATTCATTAACTGATCGCGAGTGTACAGTTGTAATAAATAAGTGTTTATGTATACAAAATACAATAAAATTAACAAATCTAATCTAATTAATATTCAATCTTTTGTTCTTTATTATATATACTAGCTGTGCCCGCAACTTCGTCCGCGTAGAATGTAATAAAAATGTTCAGTTAGCACAGTTACATAATAAATAATTTTTTAAAATAAAAGTAGCCTAAGTTACTGCTTATTATATCAGCTATCTGCCAGTGAAAGACTCATCAGAATCGGTCCAGCCGTTTCAGAGATTAGCCGGCACAAACAGACAGACAGACAAAAATTGTAAAAAATGTTAATTTGGTATAATTATGTACCGTGTATAAATCTATATGAATTTAGTAAATATGCGGTTATTTTAATATTAAAAACATACACTCCAATTTTATTTATTTGTATAGAAATAGGAACGTCTACCTCGACAATGTTTCTTATATAGGTAAGGTTTAATAAATATTAATTAATTAGACGATACGTTGGCACAGCGGTACAGTGCTATTGAGCTAACAGTCGCGGGTTCGATGTCCGCACATGGCAAACTTTATATTGGCCATATAGGTTTTTTGTGGTCTGGGCGTTTGTGCTTATGTATTGTGTGTTTCCAGACAAAACGGCTTCAGAAGCACTGGTCTAGATTTAGATAAAGATTATAACGCCTATTAAAATAAAAATGTGAAAATGTAAACCATTATCACCAGATTTAAAAGATAGCAACCATAATTAGATGATATTTAATTTCAAAACAAATATCTTCAATAAACAGCGAAGCGATCGAGCTTAACACGCTTTATCTCACGCGAAATTGAATGCAAATGAGCATCTTATTCGGAATTTGCTTCCTAAGTTCTTTATCTGTCAATTGACAGCATCCCGCGCCGCTGGCCGCTGACCGGTTCAGACATGTATCGACATGTTCAGGCACATAGATCGTAACTTCAAAGGTTTTTGCATTGTTAATTTTATTTTACCATATTTTTGATATGAAAACGTTACTAATAAGTAGTATGTATTTAGTACCAAACATTAGATATGTATTATTAAATCATTAATTATACTATATAAGAATTAATTTGTTTCGGTTTAAATCTTTGTTTAGACCACACGACTAAAGTAAAACTTCTTTAGCTCCATCTAACTTATATCTCCCTCTCAACTTCCGTTCGCCTCATCCGATCACACTTTTTGTAACGCTTTCATCACGCATTCGCAGTTTTACTTAAAAAATATAAAATAGAATAAAAGTGTGAACAGATTGCATTAAATATATCGCATCCATCATTACACGGTGATGTTTATATATAATAAGATATCAATCGTCGAGAAAAAATTGACATCTACCTCCATTAAAAAAATTTTGTAACACTGTATGCTTACATTTTAATTTTAGTTTGTAACTTTCACATGCAAGTAAATTTCTGTAATTCTTTATGCGAAATAAAGTTATTTAAATTGCAATGCTAAGTTTTCAACCGTCAGTTTTCTTGAAAATACTTGGTCGTAAAGAAATCTGACGTACTCGTATTAAGCTCTAACCCTTCTTTCATATTAAAGAGCGTAGACTTTTTGTCCCATAATAGAATATTTACAGACTTACCTACGCTTAGCAGTCATAAAAAATTATTTATATAAAATTGAATCTTCTTAAAATGAAAATTAGATATTACTTTTTGCATCATTAATTACATATTTTGCAATTTAAATCATTCAATAGCTTACCGGTTAAAAATACTGGAATGGAGATGAAAAATCCCCCAACGGCGCAGACCCTCGTTATTGCAGATTTCTGCAAATATTTATTTGATCTGAAATAAAAATATTACTATTGTTAGAAATTTTCTTTAAATACAAAATTAATAAAAAATATTAAAAATATTTGAGATAGTTTCAACACAATTTTTTGTTCTTTTCCTCTCTTTCATACTTTTCATTTTTAGTACAACAATAACAAACCATAATTAACTCATTTAGTTGTTATTAAGACTTTTCAATCTTTTAGTTGTTATCTATGCTGACATGTCTCTAATTTTATATGTGGTCTGGCAGTCTTAAATCTTACTTTTATAGAAGCATCATGAAGTGTTAATGTCTCCTTCAAGTACTTGTAGTAGTGTCATAATAGATTTTTTTTTAATATAAAGCTCTACAATTGTATTTTTGCTTGTAATAAAAAATGCTTAAAAAGTGAAAATAAAATTTTCTACCAATTATTATTATTTTTTATTATTTATTGGGTATTACCAGTTACATACATATTAATTATTTATTATTGAAATTATTCAAAAATACTTATTTAAATAAACATATTTGATAAAAAAATATTAATATAAACTTAAATATGTTACAGTACAGTTATAATATTTATAAATATTTCACTCAGATTATACAGTATTAATAAACACAAACCGATGACATCAAAACGAGTCAGGTCACACGTAACAAGTTATAACGGCTCGACACCTGTTCGTTTATACCTCATATTGTAACAGTATCGGATTTAATTGAGCTATTATTTCTGTAAATACGATATAATTGAGTACATAATTATAATTATTGTATTTTAAACGTGCAGTGACTACTTAACTATAATTTTCAATCAGAGAAGTTATATCTCTTTTCAAAAAAAGGGAAAATAAAAAAGAAAAGGAAAGGCTAAAAATAATAACAAAGAGAAAAAATAAAAAATACTAGAAAAAAAAGTCTGTAAAATTCGCGTTTAATAATATAGAAGAAATAGTAGATAACTAACTAAATTATCTTTTTAAAAATAGAGGTAAGAAAAAGAAGTAAAAAAACGATGATAAAGATTAAGAAATGAAATGAATAAAAGAAAGAGAACAAAGGAAAGAAATGTCATTGTAGAAAGAAGATAAACATAAGACGATGGATGAGAGTTGAAAAGAGATTAAGGAAAAAGAATGCAAATAAGAAATTTAAGAGATAACAGACTTCCGGAGTTTCGTATGGTCATTAACGGCGCTATAGTTACCAACCTAATTGCTGATTTTTTAATCTTTCTGGACGTTGAATACAGGCGAATAAATATAGCGTGTGTAACATTTTCCCACGTTCAAATTTAAGTGCATGGCTATCGACATGTGATGCTAACATGAATGTCTTCTGAGATGTACGTATGTGTTTGCCTACAAACGAGAAAAAAGCGCCTTTGATGACATCGACAAGTAGTATTACGTACGTAACGTAGGTAGACGAAAAAATAATCAAGTAAATACGCGTTTCAAAGATTAGTCAAAAAGTGCGTATCATATCATCTCAATCATTTAAATGGGACCACAAGACAATTATCAGCTTTTGATTAAAACAAGAATCATCAAAGTCGGTGTAGCCACTAAAAAGTTATGAGGTATAACAACGTAAGTCGACTCAAAAATTGTCAAGTAAATATGCATTATTTGATATGACTCCAAAAGTACTTGTCAGATTTCGATTAAATTTAACACGTGGTTCAATAAGTCCCGAGACTAAGTACTAAAAAAAGATCTTTTTTATAAAATTTAATTTTTATTCATCAACATAGTCTCCTCCAAGAGCGATACAGTCCCTCCGACGCTTTTCTAACTTTTCTATACCATGTGTGTAGAACGATTTGTCTTTGGCTTCAAAATAAGCCTCCGTTGCTGCGATAACTTCACTATTTGAGTCAAATTTCTTACCCTGAAGCATTTTTTTGAGGTCTGCAAACAGCCAGTAATCGCTGGGGCCCAAGTCTGGCAAATAAGGGGGATGAGGAAGCAATTCGAAGCCCAATTCGTTAATTTTGGCCATCGTTCTCACGGACTTGTGACAAGGCGCGTTGTCCTGGTGAAACACCACTTTCTTTTTGTTCATGTGAGGCCGTTTATCCGCAATTTCGTACTTCAATCGCTCCAATAAGCACATGTAATAGTCACTATTTATATTTTGCCCCTTTTCAAGGTAGTCGATGAAAAGTATTCCATGCGCATCCCAAAATATAGACGCCATAACCTTACCGGCCGATTTCTGAGTCTTTGGACGCTTCGGGCGGCTTTCACCAGCCGCTCTCCACTCCGCTGCCTGCCGATTGGATTCCGGAGTGAAATGGTATATCCAGGTTTCATCCATTGTTACATACGGACGTAAAAAATCCTTTTTATTATGATTCATCAGCGCCAAACATCGCTCTGAATCATTGATACGTTGTTCCTTTTGATTAGTTGTAAGCAAACGCGGCACCCACTTAGAAAAAAGCTTTTTCATGGCCAAATTTTTATGTAAAATAGTGAAAACACTACCAGCTGAAATCTTCACTATCTCGGCTATCTCTCGCACTTTTACCTTCCGATCTTCCAATACGATTTGGAGGACTTGGTTAATATTTTGTTGAGTCACTGCTTCATTTGGACGACCTGAGCGTTCCCCATCATTGGTGTCCATGCGACCGCGTTTGAAGTCGGCATACCACCGACAAATGGTTGCTTTAGAGGGAGCTGATCCTGGATAACATTTTATAAGCCATTGCTGTGCTTCAACGGTATTTTTTCCCATTAAAAAACAATGTTTTATCAACACGCGAAACTCGTTTTTTTCCATTGTATCGAAATTACAACCGTAGCGTCACTTGAATGTTTCAAAATCAATAATTTTATTGTTCCATTTTTAAAAATTCGACACATATTCTTGTATTGATAGCCAGTACTTTTTAAAAATCAAAAGAGTTTTTAATATATGCGCCATATCCAGGTTAGTCTCGGGACTTATTGAACGATCTAGTAAATAGAATCGTTGAAATCGATCCGCCCAGTAAAAATTTCTAAGGTAACATACATTTAACAAAATACACTCGAATTGAGAACTGGGCTCTCTTTGAAATCGACAGTCTCGTTAAGTTGGTTGGCTGATTTATTATCGTATTTACTTTCGTATTCAGCCTATAACATCCCACAATTGGGCATAGGCTTCTTTCTCCATGTAGAAGGCTTAATCTACCACGCTACTCCACTGCGGGTTGGCGAATATGTTCCCTACTATGAGTAACGATTGCTATCAGGTATTTATGATAATAACCGGGACCGATGGCTTAACGTACTCTCCAAGGCACGGTGGGGAGACCTACAAGGACAGAAATCCAAACCGGAAAGAAATATTTGTACAAATACAAATATCCATCCCGAGCGGGAATTGAACCCGCAAACCATCGGCGTTTCAGGCGACTACTCGCACACCAAAACGGCTTATGATCATATCGTTCAAATGTCACGGTCCTAAATCTGAATGTCGTGTTTGATGGTATTTAATCGTTTATTTATGAATCCTTTGCTAAGAATTTAGTCAGGATCATCTCATTCTGACTCTCGTTTGAGTGAAAGGCATTTGAATGCAAGACAAGTGTTAATTAAATAATTTGATCATAACAAATTACAATTTCATATTTTTATTTTATTATTTATTTTTATTATAATTTTAATGTATAACACTTTATGAAAAAATACGCTAAAATTCGACAGACATAATTACAGCACTTACGAAATCGTATGTTAAACATTTCGCGTGAAAGTAAATTAGCTTAATGACAGCTTAATTTTGTTTCGCTTTACTTATAAGGCGAAATGTTATAGTTATTTAAATTTAATCACATGTAAAACACGACTTAACACAGTTCTTTTCGTCGAAGAAATTCTTAGATATAAATATAGCTATGTTACAGTAGTTGGGCGTCTAGAATTCAATTCTAAATATTTTTTTTGCCTTTGCCCAGTAGTGTAACTGTGAGTAGTAGGTAGGTATCAAACAAACCGTTATAGTTACTTCTCTTATAATATGATAATTTTATAAAATTAGCAATATTTAAAGCGTTATATAGACATGGAGCTTTAGACACGCATTAATGACCGAATTTTAGCACAATTTAAATTTGTAAATAAACTAACGTTTTATTGCGCGTTGACGATCGAAAAAAAAATTGTTTTAATGAGCATCTTTGAACATCCTTCATTTCAAATTAAATGACATTATTAAATAATTTAATTTGATATTATATAAGTTAAAGATTACCATTAAAATAACAAAAACAGTTTATTTCACAGCTCTGACTAACGAAGCATGTCCTCTCGTCAACCGTCGAGCCCACCTGTCAGAAAACCGCCATTTTGCAACGGCTTTAAACTAATTTTAGGGTCCTATTATTACGATTACTACTTGTATCTTCACTAAAAAATAAAATCATATTGGTAAATGAAATACTAACTACATTTTTATTAATGCAATTGTATTTGATTTACTTTTGAATTATTATTAGTGTAAAAATAATGTGGTATTTTTCATTGAGGTAAGAAATATCTCGCTCGATCTGAAGCAGCATGACTAGGAAAGGACCTCGACCTTACAGAAGATCACAGGAAAATATTGTTCTCAAATAGTGTTTCTGTGACGCGTAAGGTAACCAGAACTCCAGAAGGGCTGGCTTTGTCGCGCCGAAGAGAATGCTGCCCATCTTCGGCCTGTGTATTTGGAAGCCAGCAGTTGGATGGTTATCCCGCCATCGATCTACTTTATAAATTACAAGGTGGTAGTGGAACTGCGTTATCCCTTAGTTACCTCTTAAGATACCCAAGGAAAGAGAGGGGGATTGAAAAATATTTGTAAATAATAATGAAAACTTGATATATGATATTATAAAGCTAAACGCTATAACAACCTAAATCCACTCCTAAATGGGAAATAATTGACGCAGTTAATCAATTTCAAGAAATTATAGGCAAATAAAATATTGTAAGATGCCTCGCGAGGCGAATATGTAATATACAAAATGTAATAAATATAATAGTAAAAAATAAAGTAGTTAATAATTTTTGTTGAGCTGAATCACTGTCAACTATGTAACAACCCTTCTAAATCCCGGTTCTTATAATAAAAAAAAAAAAACGATTTTGCATAAGAAACGTGTCTAAGTTTTTTTTAAATAAAGGAATCGAACTTCAATCGTCTTCTATAGATGTAGATATAGATATAGCTGGCTATTGCGCTATCACAGTTCATGGCAAAAAGTTTATACAGCTCATACTGATAGATCATATCTAATATTTATCTTGTGGTTGTTCGGTTTTGAATTCCCAACACAATATTTAATTATAAAATCGTTGAGTGAAAAGCGTTTATTAATACACGTATAATATTAATATTACTTAATCACTTCCTACTTTAGGTACTTACCATTATATAATTTATTTATCTCGACAAGTTACCGATTATGGTAACGGTTGTCGGATTATCGGTATAAGAAATATATTAAAATAGATTTCTAGGTCATCGCCTACTTTTTTAATTGGATTGAGATGTCTGTCGTTTACCGATGACCTGTTCGTCAGATTCGTGTTTTGTCTCTTCTTTACTGCGTTTTTGTATCAATTTGTATACAGTAATAAAATGGCTAGATACCTCGATATACTAATGCTGATTGTCAATATTTTGTCTCATTACGATTATGGACCACGTAAAACAATGTAATTGAACTATAATATATGTATATAATTATATTCTTAATTGCACTTAATAATACAGTAAATAAAAATAGGTAAAAAAACTTTTTAAGTTAAACGGTTTTATGTTAAACATACATTGCAATGTTTAAGATAAATGTACTAAAAACCAAAAAATAATAAAATAGATACAGTCGTGGGAATTATAAACATATGCATAGACTAGACTAAAATAAAACCGTGGGGCACGTCAATTGTCTACAATCGTTGATTAAAATGTTTGTTTTGTAATGTTACACTATAATTAGGCAGTTGTTTTTATATAACGACGAATTAAACGATTCTTCTATCGCACATTAAGTCGATAATTTGTAGACAATTGACGTGCCCAACGGTTTTATTTTAGTCTAGTCTTTGCATATGTTTATAATTCCCACGACTGTATCTATTTTATTATTTTTTGGTTTTTAGTACATTTATCTTAAACATTGCAATGTATGTTTAACATAAAACCGTTTAACTTAAAAAGTTTTTTTACCTATTTTTATTTTCTAGTTTTTAGTTTTTATTTCGCATTCTGTTTAATTCATTTAGTGCTTCATTATTGCAAGGCCCATCTTAAATATTGTATAGTGTACTGTATTCTTCTTGTCAAGCCCTTTTATTTGATACCCATATTGGTGGGATTGATAAAAAATTGTTATCAGACATTTGGTAGCGGCGGCCAGCTTAGATTTCAATTTTGCATAGTAAACTGTATTCTACTTGTTGAGACCTTTCATTTGATACCCATGTTGATGGGATTGATAAAACCTAAGTTATCCGCCATTTTGTAGAGGCCGCCATCTTGGATTTTAATTTTATATAGTACATTGAATAAACTGGTTGAGCACTTTCATTTGATACTCATATTGATGGGATCGATAAAACCTACGTTATCCGCCATTTTGTAGCGGCCGCCATCTTGTATTTCAATTTTTTATAGTATATTGTATTCTGCTTGTTGAGCCCTTTCATTTGATACCCATATTGATGGGATTGATAAAACCTACGTTACCCGCCATTTTGTAGCGGCCGCCATCTTGGATTTCAATTTTTTATAGTATATTGTATTCTGCTTGTTGAGTCCTTTCATTTGATACCCATATTGATGGGATTATTAAAACATAAATTATCCGCCATTTTGTAGCGGCGGCCATCTTGAATTTATAATGATAATGAATAAACATAATTGTATTGTCACCAAAATCCAAAGTGTATACAAAATTTCAGATTAATCGGTTGACAGGAAGAGGGTGAAATTTGAATTACTAAATTTGACCCAAGAATAATAAAAAATAAAACAAACGGGGTGAGCTAAATAAAACCGTTTAAAAATGCATTTTTTGTATAAAAAGGTGGGCTTTAATATATTCTTTGTTGCACTTTAAAAAACAAACAAGTAAAAATCATATTTACAAAGAAAGTTGGCAAGGGCGATCTTATCTATTTATGAGATCTCTACCAGTCTACCCGTGGTGGTGAGAATTCATGTTACCGTGGGGCACAGAACTACAAGAGTGATTAATAATAATGATTATAAATCTGTAAACTTATTCAAAATTAATAGTACAAAATACATGTATAATTGACTACATACCCACTTGCATGAACACATAAAATAAATACATAAAATACATCTTAATATATATAAATCTCGTGGCACAATGTTTGTCCTCAATGGACTCCTAAACTACTTAACCGATTTTAGTCAAATTTGCACACCGTGTGCAGTTTGATCCAACTTAAAAGATAGGCTATATTTTATTTTGACATATTATGTTATTATTATATTTCAGAAAAAAATAAGGTGATACGAAGTTCGCCAGGTCAGCTAGTACATATATATGAAATAGATAAATAAATAAATACATGCATTGAGCGTATTAATTCTAGTAGTTATTTTGGACCGATATCGCTAGTGCGAAATAATGTTTAAAAAAACGAGTGTGGTTTAGACCACACGACTGAAGTAAAACTTCTTAACCGACTTCCAAAAAAGGAGGAGGTTCTCAATTCGATTGTATTTTTTTATGTATGTTACATCAGAACTTTTGACCGTGTGGACCGATTTCGTCAATTTTTTTTTAAATCGAAAGGTGTGTGTCAATTGGTCCCATTTAAATTTATTTGAGATCTAACAACTACTTTTCGAGTTATATCTAATAATGCATTTTTACTTGACGCTTTTTTCGTCGACTTACGTTGTATTATACCGCATAACTTTCTACTGGATGTACCGATTTTGATAATTCTTTTTTTGTTGGAAAGAAGATATCCCTTGTTTAGTACCATGATAAGGAAACCAGGATCTGATGATGAGATCCCAGAGAAATCGAGGGAAGCTCTTGAAAATCCGCAATAACTTTTTACTGGGTGTACCGTACCGATTTTAATAATTTTTAATTTAATCGAAAGCTGATGTTTGTCATGTGGTCGCATATAAATTTTACTGAGATGTGATAACTACTTTTTGAGTAATCTTTGATAACGCATAGTTGCTTGACTATTTTTTCGATCTAAGTTGAATTACTTGTCGATGTAATTGAAGTCGTTTTTTTTTCGTTTGCGAGCAAACACAATTATTTAACAATAAAGTCTGCATAGTAGGCCTATACTGTGTCTTAGATATACGAAACGTAACTGACTATGAGAGAAAGAGATAAAGAAAGTGTATACTCGCACCTCTCTCCCTCTTGCTCCGTTCGCCTCACCCGATCACACTTTTCGTAACACTCTCGTCACCCATTCACCAGCTGACTCCCCAAATCAATCGTGCGTAAAAAAGTTTTACTTCAAAAAATGGAACGGAATATCGATTAATTCCAGACATGTTTGAAAATCACGAATGTCAAAGCATAACACCGTTTATTTCTATCGATTTTATTTAGTGCCAGGCACGGTAGAAGCTGTAAGTGGGGTTTAATAGAGACACCAATCGCTTTCCTATCAAATTAGCGGTTAATAGAAATTCATTCATAAAATTAAATTTTATGATTGACTTACTTTACAAGAATGAATAAATTATAATGTATTTACTTAATAAACACCTAAGTGTTATTTAGAAACTATTGTAATTGTGTCTTCCTCTCAACTATTTATTAACAATTGAGGGGCAAGAAAAGTTCTGAACATATTTTTATTTTTATTATTAAAATCTAAGAAATAGTTTATGTTTACAAATAAGTATGTTAAAAAATAGCATCATTAAAAAACATTAAGCTACGTTATCAATGTATAATTCTTTATCAACACGCTTAAATCATTATCAACAACAATGTAATATACGTCACCAGGAACACGTTACCAAACAATGAAACAATAGAATAGGAATAAACAATATTATTGAAACAAGCTAAATAAAATCTCCTTAATAAAAAGATAATCCGTTTTCTAATACGTTTCATTAAATTAAGTAAATAATAATATATTATATAAGTATTACAAGTTTAGCGGGATAAGATTGTGTTATCATCTGTAGCGCTCGCGCGAATAGACTTGCCTCAAACGCCATTTTTGTAATTCAGTTTTGTCAGCTGACTGGACCGGTTTCGCCCTACGTCTCTACAACGAATTCCGAGTAACAGGTACGTACAATATACACGCTAAAGTAATCGTGAACATTCCTCTTTCGTTTGTCGTGGGATTTTATTTTTGGGTATCGTTATGAATGTTGTAAACGTAATGGCGGGAACGTTTTAGCGCCGCGCCGTTTCGTTTGCGGCGTTCGGAAATGTGTATGTACCTATTTAGTTACATGAATTTTTGTGAATAAATTTGTGTACATTTTAAGGTTATATTGTTTGCGAAAACTACCGTCAATTGAAATACTAATGCAGGTTTAATGATAACTTTAAACTAGTAACAACAAAAAAATGATAATTATAAAATTTAATATTGTAATAATTTTTTTTTTTTTTTTCTTTATTAATTACTTTACTTTATACATATTTACAATTCACAACTTAAATATATATTGTAATTATGTTAAATGAAATGATAGATACTTATTGTTACTCGTAGATATGTAATTACATTTTAAAAAAAATTAACATTTCATACCTTAATATCTTTTTATTTTTTTACTGTAATTATATTAATAGAGCGTAAACTTTAAGATAAAAAGTGAGATTTTAACATAAATACAAACAATTATTAAGTCAAATATTAATTTATTTTTACAAAAATATATAAAGAGAAATACAATAACACAAAACGACGTTCATTACCCAAGGTTGTACAATTGATAACTTCCTGTATATTGTCAAACCGATTCAAAATACTCTTTTGATAAAACTAAATTTGTTCACATTTAACGTAATGTTTTTATTCAGTGGTGGGTTTGCGATAACTTTGTGGTTCGAAAGTTAAATCTGTAATTCGATTAGTTCCAGCTCACTTTTACGAAATAAATTTTAATTAGTCCTGTACAAAATCGAAATATTACCACAGATTCGGTACGGAAATTATTCTGTGATGTAATAAATAAGTCCTAAAAATATATATGTATACAATACACACAGCCTAGACCGCAGCAAACCCAGATAAACACATACAAATATTTGCCAAATGTAGAGATCGAACCCGCGACCGTCAACGTAACAGCCAACGTTCTGACTGCTCAGCCAACACGTCGTCTAATAATAGAAAGCAAATCAATATTATTTCTTGTAAAAGACAGCCTTCTAATAAATATCCTCCTCATAAAATTGGACTGATGTTTGTTACTTTCTTACGCAAAAAGTACTGAACTGATTGTAATGAATCTTGGTGACACACAATTGACAGTTTTTATCACGACATCACCACGGGATCGGCAGTTACCCGAGTGAAATCTCGCTAGTTTATAAACACGTGAAATTGTAAATATCTCACTTCTCATCACTTTGTGGTTAAATATATTTAAATCCCGTTACACTTATGATAAATAATATATTAATTAATATTAACAAAGTTTCTACCCACACATAAACATGACTGTGAATAATTATGCACACGGTAAAATATTTTATTCCTTGTTTCTTTTTTTTTTTATATAAAAGAAAAACACGAGAATAAGCGAGTCTTTTATTTTACATCTTTTTTATTTTAATTTTTCATACTTAAAAATTCCTAAGATTTATATTTACTTTTTTATTATTATTAATTAATTCAATTTGATCATAACTTTTTATTGGGTGCATCGATTTTGATGATTATCTTCTTAAACGAAAGCTGGTGCTTTTTTTGTGGTCTCATTTAAAGATCGACACCTGGCGAGGCATTTTTGAACTATCCCTAATAAAGCGCATTTATATGTCTGTTTTACCGACTACCTACGCCACATTACTTGTCTATGTAATTGAAGTCGGTTTTTTATCGTTTGCGAGCAAACACAATTATCAAGTATCGATGTACAGAAGTTATCAGAAATCAAATTATACAATTTATCAATACATTGATACAAAAATGAACCTTAATTTATTCAAATTAAGGTTTATAATACAACTTTTAAAGGCAATTGTTAATTTAAGAGTTACTTTAAAAGGAATCCTGCCTGTAACATTCACAAGGCTACGTGTTGTAATAGGTCCACAAAGAACTTTTACTTGCAAATTTATAGTTCATATTACATTTTGTGTAGAGTAGTATCTTATGATTGTCATTCGCAATTCCTTAATTGTTAATTTATAAAACTAAAATGTATTTGTGTTTTATATTTAATGTAATTTATAGTTTCCTTTGTATATGTTATTCTTAGTCATTGAACAGTTATCACTAAAGATTTAAAATGTTATCAATATATATTTTAGGTGCTTTTTACATATATTAATATGTTTTAAATAAATGCTATTCAAAAATTCTTGAAGGTACATTTATAATCCACGTAAGCGTGTCCTAAAACAATTGATATTTAATTATTATAATTGACTCTATGTCGTGACTCTACCATCAGCTCAAAATGCTTTCTTTGCAAATCGTGAGATAAATCCGCCCAGCGACTCAATCTTTTATCAACTCTTAAAGAATTTATTTGATCTATACTAATATTATAAGGCTGAAAAGTGTGTTTGTTTTATTGTTTATTTGTAATTTCTAATCTAATTCCTAATTTTATGAACTACTAGTTAGAATTGATTTTTTTTTTGTGTTGTATGGCCCGTTTACCGAATAAGGGTATAGGCATTTTTTTTTTCACAAATTAACGCGCATGAAACCGCGGGCACAGCTAGTATTTGATATTTGACAGCTGAGCCGCTGAACTTCGTACCGCCATAGCCATATAGACGACCCGTTGGCGCAACGGTTAACGCACTGGCTGTTGCGCCAGAGGTCGCGGGTTCGATTCCCGCTCACGATAGACATTTATACCGACCATATAGATGTTAGTCGTGGTCTGGGCGTTGTGTTTGTGTATTATTTGTGTTTCCGGACCCCCAACACAGGAGAAAATCCTACCGGGGATCCGTCGAGTGTGAAGCGTTTATTATTATATTATATTTTTTTTCAACAAGTATTGGTCCTAATAATACCGACCAAAAAGGATTATTCAAATTGGCACAGTTATTCAAAAGTATACGAGTACATTTTGGCGAATCATTCTTATTTGTATATACTAGTGGTCGACCAATGGTCAAAATTCGACCATAATTAATTTACATTATAAGTTTGAACGTTATGAATGTTCTGTTGTCAAAGACGATACTCCTATAATAATAAACAAAATGCGTGTGTGCGTGTCAAATACGTGGTAGTGTGTGGAATGTTTTTTTTTTATTGAATTGATGTATTTTTATGCATAATTAAAAAAATAGCATTCTGCACTCCTTCTCTATATAAACTATAAGTGTACGAAATTTCATACTCCTCCGTCTGCGCAATTTTCGTAAAAGAGGGAAGTTTTAGTTTTACGTATTAATATATAGATGAAATAGCGCATCACATGAAGTGGCTTATAGATTAAATTTAAAGTTGACATATAGTAAGTACGGTAGACTAGAAAATATTTTATATAATAACAATAAGTTAATCTTAAGTAATTTGGACAAGTCGTAGTCAAGTAAAATTTCGTAAGGTGTATTTTTATGTTTACCTGTTCAATAAAAGAAGCCCCTAATGCTCTTAGAAAAACTTGAGTGGTTGTTCGGGTTTGGATAGAGACAAGGGTAGACATTAAAGTATTGTGAGTCCTTAAGGGTTTAGGGTACCCTTTTTTGAACAAAAAAAAAAAAAGAATGAGTCATATAAATGTACTTAGAACTTTTTTTGTTGTTCATTTGTTTTGATGAAAATAGAATGCAGCCAGCGAGCTTGTTAAAAATTGTTTAAAAAAAGAATGTCAAAATTTTTGCAAAAAAGTTATTTTTATGTTTTATGTCATGTCATATTGTCGAATGCCACACGTCGTATGAATTAAATTTTTTTATATATATTAATCCTACCTGTAGGCAAATAACTTCTTTTTAACTAAAACAATTTTAAATAATAGTACAAAAACAAAAAAAAAAATATGTTTTCCAGTAGGTGAGCAAGGTGACCAGAGCTCCTGGGGGGGATTGGGGATACGGTCGGCAGCGCGCTTGCAATGCTTCTGGTCTTGCAGACATCTATAAGCTACGGTAATCGCTTACCATCAGGTGAGCCGTACGCTTGTCTGCCGACCTAGTTATATAAAAAAAAAATATATAATAAATAGGCATCCTAAACCTTAATTGTTTAATCCAGCATTAGATACACCTCCATAATTAATCTCATAACTGTTGCCTTCACAAAGTATGTCAATGTATATAAAGTGTAAGACTTCTGTGTGCGACGATTAGCCTACTTTGTATATAACTGTTATATAATGGGATGGCTGAACCTCAGTTATTAAACACACTGTAATTTAAATATTACCCATACATTAAAATTACTTTAAAAAGGTACGTGCAGTTCTAAATATTACTTTTGAAGCCTCTAAGTTGTTAGACCTCATCTCACGTTGACAGCTATATGTGATGACCATGGGCGTACCCACGGTGGGGTAAGAGCACTTGCTCCACTGATTCGAAGCCAATATTTGATATTTTAGATTTTAATAAAGAAACTTCCAACCCTCTGCAAGCTATAATGTGTTATGATCCGTAACATATAAGGTATATAATAGTAGGTCAGCGAAAAATTAGTCTAGTAAATACGCATTTTTAGATATAACTCAAAAAGTACTTGTCAGGTCTCGATTAAATTTAAATGGGACTACATGAAACGCACCACCTTTCGATGGAAAAAATCATCGAAATCGGTCCACCCAGTCATAAGTTCTGTGGTAACACATAAAAAAATACAGTCGAATAGAGAACCTCCTCCTTTATTCGGTTAAAAATAGGGACTTGGGAAATGGAAGACTTATCGAGAAATGTATGAAACTATTACAATGTTCAAGGTTTACTCAAAGTCACGGGCGCTGGCCGTGACGAAATACACGATTAATAAATATTCTTAGTCAATTTGCTTAAATTAAAAATATAAATTTTTGTATATAAGTCATAATTGAAATGGGTTCGTTGGACACATAAGCAAGAATGTGTATCCTAAAAAGTTTTAGAGATATTTATCTGGATATGATTTAAAAAAAAAACAACATATTTTTGCACATTTGGAATAGAAGTACGACAGCTGTTAGAAATTCCCACCTTAAAATATTTGATGTCTATTTTTTTTCAAATCCCCTTCAAATTTTTTGACGCTACCTAAGTACATTTTATTTGGAGGTCATGTGATGTATTTGTTCTTGTTTCAACAAAATCATGTCAAAATATTTATTATATTATCATTGTTTTTTAAAAATACAATAACTGTTGAAGAATGTTCCGGTTTTTTTATATTTTTTTTTATATTTTTTTTTATATGTATTTTAGGACATTTTTTTTACTTATATCCATATATAGTAAAGCACTAAAACTTACTTTGTTTACAAAATAAAGAATTTTAAACTAAACAAATATTTTGTATAAAACAGTATTAATACCTGATTCACGTTTATGACCCCAGTGGCATTCTGACCCACCCACGGCAACAGGCTGAGTTCAAAGTTCGAATACTTGCTTCTCGTAGCTATCTTTCCGAGCAATAAACTATACATTTTGCGACTATTTCATAGAATAAAATTTGGCATTAAAAAGACATGGAAAGTTTGATAATTTTTTTTGCGTGGAAGAGAAATTAATAGCACCAATCCTTCTCCTCCATGGGGAAAGAGGCCTGTGCCCGACAGTGGGCAGGCTGAAAGAGGTATGTACCCGGCAGTGAGATTTTACAGGCTGAATATTAAACATTTTGACCAACTTTAAAAAGAGTGAGTAAGTATTGATTTTGATACTATGATAAGGAATTTTGAGATAATAGCCGTATTTTTACAACCATCAATAATAGCAAAATATCATGATTATATTTAATCCCTTTAACGTCACGATCTTCAAAATGTTTAACGAAAATTAAATTGATTATTTCTTTTTATATAAAAAAAAATGAGAGAAATATTTAATTGTTACAATTCAATATAAGTAAATAAATAAATATCAACACGAAAGACGAAAAATAATTATGACTTTTTATTATTTAAATTTATAACGACATTTCCCATTTTTAACAAAAGTAGCAGAAGCTTTATCTAACTGTAAATTAAGATATCATATAAATTTAAAGGATATATATATATTTTTTAATTTATTTATATTTAAAACTGAATATTGCACGCTATAAAAAGATAAAGTATTTTCTAATTGATTTTCTACGTCTATTAATTCATTAATAATTGTTGTAACATGTCATTAAACTGCTGGACATATTTTAAATAGGTTTCTAACGGTTCGAGTCATAAAGATTACAAAGTCATTAATTTCAATCTTCACTTCAAACATTGCTCACATATTGCTCATTACTAAGTTGACATATTAATACGCTTTAGTACTGTTTATTTAAAATTAATATTAAATTACATGAATATATAATATAAATTATACCTCATAAGGGTTTACTGGAAAAAACCTCTTGTAGAGATAAGTTCGCCCTTGCCAACTTCCTATATTATAATGACTATTGTAAAATTATTTAGTGCAATAAAATATATATATACGTTAATATAATTGATTTTAAAACTCTCATTTGCTAATTTAGTTTTTAACTATAAAGAATGAACACATTTTATTATTTAACTAGCTGTGCGACTTCATCAGCGTGGAATAGTCACTTCGGACATCATTTTTTGGATATATCTTTTGGTTTATTTTGGATTATAAACGTCGTTTGGGTATTAACATGTTCAACGTGATTCTTTAAATTAGCATAACTTTTTTATTTATGAACCAATTGACATGAAACAAACAATAAATGTTAAGTGAAGCTTAGCACAATATATTAGTGAACACCGTATCTAAATCGTATAAGCCGTTTCTGAGATTAGGTTGCACAAAGATATTACATTTACATTTTTATTATATGTGTTGATTGATGATGATTAATTAGGTAGTCATTAGATCTCAATCGTTTGTCGTTTTTATCGTATATTAATTTCTTTTAGGTGTCAACACGTAAGCACGCACGCACATACACAACAGCAAATTAAAAATACACTGTAGGATTACTTAACAAATAAATATCTATACAAATATTACATACATTAAATATTTGTTCAAAATTTTAAATATGTAAGACATTTGTCATGTGATACTCAGGAATTCCGCTGAGAAGCCTTTTAACGTCACTGGACACCTCCGACCGCTCTTTTCCGTCGTTTAAACCTAATACCGTCTTCCTACTTCATTTCCTTTTCAAACTTGTAATACTATAATTTAATTGCTAACAATGACCCGTGATATTGTCTAAACATAACTATTTTACTCATAATTATGTAGTTAAAATGTATACGTAAATAAATGTGTTTGCAGGCGAACGAAGAAAAATCGCCTTCAATTATATAGACAAGTAATTATAAAGTAGGTAGACAAAAAAATTGTCAAGTAAATACGCATTATCAAAGATTACTCCAAAAGTTGTAATCAGATCTCGATGAAATTTAATTAAAAATCATCAAAATCGGTACACCCAGTAAAAAGTTATGCGGATTTTCGAGAGTTTCTCTCGATTTGTCTGGGATCCCATCATCAGATCCTGGTTTCCATATCATGGTACCAAACTAGGGATATCTCCTTTCCAACGAAATAAGAATTATCAAAATCGGTTCATAAACGACGAAGTTATCCCCGAACATACATTATAAAATATATAAATATAAATGGTCGAATTGAGTAACCTCCTCATTTTTTGAAGTCGGTTAAAAAATCGAGCAATTTTTTCGATATCAAACTGTGCTTCTTGGATTTTTTAAAGAAACAGTACTAAATTTGAATGAATAAAAAATTATCACAGCCTTTTAAGAACAATGTAAACAATTACGCGTAATCAGAGTGCAACAGTCTTACATAATACCGTCACGGTGGTAACCCGGGACATCGTATTGTGGGAGATTAGATTACCTACCTGGAAATACTAAAACTCTTAGTCATATGGGCTAGTCTGGGGTCACTGTACTTAATGTAAACAATATTACTACTATTATAGATACATATATATATATAATGGCATATGATATATCTTCATATGATAAAGGTTATCTGGAAGAAATCGCTATTTAGCGATGAGATCGCCTTTGTACATCTTGTATTGTATCTTTCTTTATATATGTGTCTGTATTTCGGTGTACATTAACAATAAATAAATAAATATCTTCTTTTGTATCTATATCTATATATATAGATATTTTATTTTGATTAGTAAAACAAATGTGGAAAAAGTTGTAACTATTTTGTTTATAGAATATTCTTTGTACCTGCGTATTGTTAGCATTTAAAAACATTTATAGATTTTTTTTTTAATTTTTACTCTTATGTTTATTCCTTTAATACCGGAACAGTACAAAGATGTCGACACCATCTTCCGAATGCTTAATATTCATTTACGATTACCTTACTTATCTTCTTTTACTCGTACCTATCTTTATTATCTGTTTTGCAGGGTAGTTACCCAATAAATATTGTTATCATTCAAATTTATACTTCTAACATTTTTATAAGATTATAATATCCTTACTGTAATTATTATTTGTTGAAGTACCGGAATAGCATAAAGATGGTGACACCATCTTCCGAATAGATAAAACTAAGTTTCTGATTGGTCATTCGTCTTTGTAATCTATTAGCGGGATTTTTGATTTATAAATATGATAATTGGTAAGTGAAGAGCAGTTATTGTTTAATTATTGTGCGGCTAACGTTGCTACTCTATACGTGGTGTGTAAGTGATTAGTATGATAACTTATTTAATGTACTAAGTTGAAAGTATGTATTGTGATTGAATAACTATAGATTTGAAGTGAGAAATAAGTGTTGCATTAAGTGTTTTCAGTCGTGTTCTACATTATTTACATACATATGTATATATGTAGTTTAGTATACAGCACAGGACGTAGATATGTACAGGTACAATTAACATATATCAAATGCATATGGAGCAGCGTGTTGGATCAAGCTCCGATCCATTTTCTAGATGGAAAAAGAGGACTATGCCCAGCGTGTGGGATGTTACAGATTGAATCATCAAACGCTAAAGAAAATAATATTTACACACCTATTTGTATAAAATTATACTTGAAAAATTACATATTAATCAATTTAACACGTCCATAGTCTATGGGTTAAAGTCAGACCCCTAGGTACATTATTTTAACTCACTACTTGGCAAAAACATCTTTGGAGATGGCTAGAGTCTACAGATTGGCAGAGTCATGTAATCTCATTATTTTTATTCCGAAACTTGGAGGTCCCTACAACATTTTCCTCACCTGTTGAGGACGATTATCAAAAGACAATTTTTTTACTTGACAAACTCAACTGTGCCAAATCACATTGAAACCAACTTCCATACATCATGTTCTAAAAACTTCTCGCTTCATTAAAACTACACTTCATATAATTAAGTGCAATAATAAAAATGTCATAGTAATTCTTATCTAATGTTTTATTCATTCTTCTATTTCTAATGAGCCATTCATTCATAAACAATATGAGTCGACGAACTTTATATAAAACACATGTATGTAGGTACTTTTGAGTCATTTATAAACACTTAGGCGTAAGTGTTTTAATTAAATATACTGTTCTTGTACTGTCAGAAAACAGATATATTTTTCTATAATTATGTTAAGAAAGAAAGATTAGTTTTTCAAATGTTAAATCTAAAATATTAGAAGTGTGTAACAAAAGAAAAGTAAATAGCTATATATAGATTTTAAAAACCCGCGGCAGACACCTTGATACATTATATTTGTATCAAAAATAGCACCCCCTTGTTTTGACAGCTTGATAAGTCTATCAAAACATTTGGGAAAGTAAATATGGTAATAGAGGTAGGTATTTAACTTTTTTTTCTTGACAGTTTCGTAATACTCGATGAATAAGACCGTAATTGTAAGTAAATGTCACAGCAATAAAATTAATACTGTTTTACATTCCATGAATATGTGTATGTACGTTACACATTTTGTTACCTTGCTATTTATATAAAGTAAAAAAAAATCATCTTTTTACACAACCAAATCATAATAATAGTTTTTAATACATCTATTAAAACTGAAATGCAATTAAAGTTCGGTAACATTTGAAATATAAATTTCTTTTTAAAATAATTAAAACATTCCTAAGCTAGTGCCCGAACTAGTTTATAAAAACGTAGCCATCAAAGGCCTTGGCGAAGGTCGTGTTCAAATATCCCGAACACTTCCGGCGACCATTACAAATCGTTTCTAAGAAATTGTAAGGCATTCCTTTAAAGATATACATAAATTATAACATACGATAAAGGGAATTCTTATTTATTTTCTTGTATTTCATTATTATTGCTTTTATTTAATAAAGTTAATTATAAATATTTAGGTATTTTTAAAGGACAATTTATTTATTGATGAGGTTCTTAATTCGATTGTAGTTTTTTAATTTTTTTTTAATGTATGTTACTTCAGAACTTTTGAATGGGTGGACCAATTTCGATAAAAAAAATTAGTCATTTGGTTCCATTTAAATTTATAATATGAGATCTAACTACTTTTTGGGTTATATCTAACAATGTGTTGGTACTTGACTATTTTTTCGTCGATCTACGTTCTATTATACCGCAAAACTTTTTTTACTGGGCTTGTTTGGGAGGGGGGGGGGGGGGTTGTACCGATTTTGATGATTTTTAATTCAATCGAAAATTGCTATATTTATCATGTCATTGATGTGTTAATTTTCATCGAGATCTTTACAACTTTTTGAGTAATATTTGATAACCTGTATTTACTTGGCTATTTTTTCGTCTACCTACGTTATATTACTTGTCAATGTAATTGAAGTCGTTTTTTTCTTTCGCGATCAAACACAATTACTAACTAAAAGTTCACAAAAACAGTAAACAATATCCATAATTATAAAGTTTGCGTATCACAAATATAACCATTATTGTAAATGAAATTTCACGCATAACAGGTAGAAACCTGCAGTAAAATATTCCAAAATGGTAACAAAGTAACCTGTAGACTAATAAAATTATATTACCTGTTATAAAATAAACTGACCGTTACAACGTAACAATGAGTAAATTTTTTAGCGCGTGTTTTGTGATTCAAAAAAGCCCTTTTTAAAGTATTTAACACCAGATGAAACAGTTGGAACTACCCCTTATTTCTGCTTCAGTCTGGGTTTTATACTTTTATTGTTGTATTTATAAAATATCAACGACGTGTTGGCGCAACAGTAACAGCACTATTTTGTGGCTGTTGCGCTGTCGGTTGCTGGTTCGATTCGCACACATGACAAACATTTGTATTGGCCATACAGATTTTTGCCGTGGTCTGCATGTTTGAGCAGTCCTTGTGGGTCTCCCCACCGTGCCTCAGAAAGCACGTTAAGCCGTCGGTCCCGGAAACCGCTCAACTCAACTTCCGAGCTAACTTCAACTAATCTCTTGACAATGATAGCTCTCATATTCAGTACTATTTTTCAATGAAAGACATTTAAAAGACATGATATTTCATAACATTGTAGCTGTCGACAAGACGTGTAAGGATTACTAAAATCAATTCGAAAAAGTGCTTAACGAATAAACGTTTCCTGTTTGTAGTTTTACTGTTCGTGATTGCCTCGCCCGCATCAGATTAATTGACAGTAATAGTTAGTGCTTTGATCCTTCTTAGAAGTAAATACCGTACTATAGTTCTTATCCTACAGGCAATTTTGTTTGATTTGACAACAGATCGACTGTTTTACGACTGCCTAGTATTCTAATTCTAATCGACTTCAAAAATAGAAGGATGTTCTCAATTTGACTGTGTAATTTTTTTATGTGTTACTTCATAACTTTTTAAAATTATTTTGATAACTTTTTTTCTTTAATAATATGTTTTGTACTATATTCGTCAATAAATATAATAAACTATAATGAATAAACACGATTTTACTAGAATTTATTGACGGAAACGATGCTAAGATAATGATCCAATGATTATTAGCAACTGGCCAAAGAGTCAATGCACCTGCGTCGTCGAAATTTAAATATCATTTGCTGATAGAAAAGCAGATGCATGAAAAGTAATAAAAATAATTGTATAATATTAGGTAATATAATAAATAAGTTACAGTACTAAGCAATTAATTTTTCTCGTGTAAATGTAGGCCAAAAAGAAATACATAATAAATAGTGCTATTAAAAATATGCAAGATTTAATCATTGGTAAGTAATTAGAATTTATTTGTTTTATTGTTTTGGGCTTTTTCAGATTATTCGTCTATAAATTGCTAATCCACCACGATGCTCCATTGTGGGTTGACAGATATATTTGCCATGAGTAACGATCACTATCATGTGTCTATAATGGAGAGACGAAAGAATACATTATCTAAACATACATTAAGGTTAAACTACAAATATTTGAAAAACAACACATATCAGCCCCGAACGGGTACCGAACCCATCCTACATCCCCACCCTCACCTCTATTCCCAGAAGTTTATAGTTTCGTTATTTGTAACTAATAAAATAGTAGTTACTTATTTTAATGCTATTTTCTTTTGTATTCCATTATACTTCATAAAGCACTTAAAGCTATCAATTACAGTTATCAAATTACGTGATAATGATAATACGTACCTATAGCGGACTACTTTTGTTTCTTTTAAAAAAATATATTCGAGTGTGTGCTACTCACAACGTGCGAAGTTAGAGTGTGAGAAGGTAGAATTAATTTTAGTTTTATTTATATGTTGATGTTAAAAATATTATCAGCATATACACAAAACACATTACATGCAATAAATGAAAGAGTTATAACAATAATACTTAATGCATCTATTTATTATTAGAAAGAAAATCACTGAAATAATTGTTTAAAAAAACCGAGTTCAATCACAAGTAATACAACGTAGTTAGACGGAAAATAGTCAAGTAAGTAAATACGCATTATCAAAGATTACTCCAAAAGTTGTAATCAGATCTCGATTGAATTTAAATGTGACCACATAACAGACATCGGCTTTCGATTAAATTAAAAATCATCAAAATCGGTACACCCTGTAAAAAGTTATGCGGATTTTCAAAAGTTTCCTTCGATTTCTCTGGGATTCCATCATCAGATTCTGGTTTCCTTACCATGGTACCACACTTAGGATATCTCCTTTCCAACAAAAAAAAAATATCTAAATCGGTTCAGAAACGAGAAGTTATCCCCGAACATACATTAATATATATTGTATATATATATAGGGTTGAATTGAGTAACCTCCTCCTTTTTTGAAGTCGGTTAAAAAAAATTAAAAAGCGAATGTGACTAAAAATGTGTAACTTAAATAATAGATCCTAAATAAGCAAACTGAAAAAGCCACTAATTCAGAAATGCCAGCAAAAGTTATAATATTGCAAAAAAAACATATTTAACCTTTTCACAAAATCTATGCAAATTTAATTCAACTTCAATACGCGATCAATACTAGGTACTTAAAATTGACAGATAAAAAGTCATACATTACACACATGTAAAAATTAAAAAAAAAAGCTCAAGTAGCGTCATTACAAATACGCACTCATACATACGCATCAGATAACAAAAAAATACACAGACAGTCATAATCTGTACTTTTTAAATGTACATCTCTTTTTCTCACGTTGCAATAAAAGGGATAGATTTATTGAGTGACAAAAGATTTGTGTGCTTAAAGTTTCTCGTGAGAAGTTAGTATTTGTGAAGCTGTGAAGTATCGTTTTATTTTAGACGAACTTGTATTGATTTGTTTATTGTTGAACAAAAAACTTTCTAAATCATTTTATCGGTTGTTTGCTTACGTTATTCATAATAAAATTACTTTGTAAGACATATTTGATATAGTATTCAATTGGAATCGTCCATTTTTCCATCATAAGAAACAGCCTTTTTTATTATCTGTCCATTAAACTACTAATAAGTATGAAAATCGAACGAAACGAAAAAAATGATTTCAATTATATCTACTAGTAGAAGGAAGGTACACGAAAAAATAATCAAGTAAATACGCATTATCAGACGTAACTCGGAAGTACTCATCACTATGTCATCAGCTTTGGAATAATAAATAATGATCGAAATCGGTCCATACAGTTAAAAAATTATGAGGTAGATACCTATAATACAACGTAGGTCGACGAAAAATTTGTCAAGTAAGTACCTACGCATTATTAGCGAAAACTCGAAAAGTGCTTGTCAGATCTCAATTAAATTAAACCACCTTCTGATTAAACAAAATCGTCAAAATCGGTCCCACCAAACCACTAAAAAAATATAGTCGAATTGAGAACCTCCTCCTTTTTGGAAGTCGGTTTAAAAACAAATGGGTTCCAAGAGAAATGCACAATTTTCTAACATATCTTTGTACCGAACATAATGTATGGATGTATATATATACATATTATTAAAAAAATGTACTCACATCCGTTCAGTCATTTTTGTCTGATGCAGTATCATACATCCATCAAACCTTATTTTAATAATGTTTAAATGAAGATTTCAGTGTGATAACAATTTGTAAGTTTCATTCCCGTATTCAAATATTAAAAAATTAAATACGTATCTAGTGTTCTTTGAGACAAGTCTTAACGCAAAATAGACATGAATAAACAACTTTCAAAAAACCATACAATGACCCGAGTGAGATAGTTTCAGGTTAAAGCAGGAAGTGTCTATCTCAAAGTTTAGAGTCGTTAGGATAAGACCATAGCTCCTGAAAACACATCTTTAGCAACGATGATATATGATTAATTTTATTTCTTGAATACTTAATAAGGTTAAGCGATATTTCACGCCAGAACAGCTTCTTACGCTGTACAAAGCTCAAGTCCGATCGTGCATGGAATATTGCAGTCACTTGTGGGATGGCTCAGCTAAATATCAACTCGCCACACTGGACTCAGTGGAACGCAGAGCCAAGCGGCTAATCGGTAATGCCAGTTTGGTGAAATCTCTTCACACTCTGGCTCACCGAAGAAAAGTTGCCAGTCTAACGGTCTTTTACAGGTTGTACTTTGGGGAGTGTGCCCTGGAGCTGCACGAGCTCATACCCCCATCTCCTTTCTTCCATCGGACTTTCAGACGCACCGCAGGCTTTCATCCCTACCTGATTGATATACCTTTCATACGTAAAAAGCGCTTCGAATCATCTTTTTTAATGCGCACAGCCAAGGAATGGAATTCCCTGCCGGCGTCTGTATTTCCGAGTTCATACAACCCGAACATGTTTAAAGCGCGAGTGAACAGGCTTCTTCTGGGCGAACTCGCTCCATCTTCGACCTCGTCTGTGCTCTAGAGCTAGACTGAGGTCAAGAGTAAGCCCATAACATAATAAAAAAAAAACACAGTTGAAACGCTGTATAATAAATAGCTAAAAATATTTTTTAATACTTTTACTTAAGTTGCAAATTTTAAATACGTAATATTACCAAAAATCATTGGTTTATAAAGATAATAATTTATAGGTATTCTATACATAAAGTAACAGATATGAATCGTTGTATTGACCTGTCACATAGTCACATATGGCCTCGGTTACACAATGACGATTACAACATTGCCGAAATATCGGGAACTCATAAACGATAAACGACAAACGTGGTAAACATCCCGTTTTATGTCTTAAAACTTTATAAAGTGACACACATTTTTATATAATCTTAGATATTATACAATTATAGAGTTATAATCTAATTAATTACAATTTGTGGTTATACACTCGCGGCCGACGATCGATTCGGCTGAGGCTCGACCGATTTTTACTCTATTGTCTATACGTGTTTGATAGGTATGAGAATAGATGATAAAGTAAATATCACACCACTTGGTCAACATACTTATAAATAAATACTAAATAAATTCTTTAATTTGAACCAAACGCTTTCTGAACCCGCCAAACTGCGTTTCGGTTTTTTTTTTCGTCCCTATCAAGAATTTTTTTTTACTTCACGCGTTTGACAGTTGGCAAGACATGAAGTTTATCAGGTAACGAGACCACATAGTTATAATAGTATAAAATTTTCAATCCATACTTCAAGTGTAAAACAATAGGAACATTAAAACTATCCCAGACTATTGTTTCATTTTACCGCTGTTATTCGTTAACTCGTTATTGTCAATTAGTAACTATATGGGAACTACATATGTTCATTAAATGATACACATCTAAATCGCTTTTTGTACGTGTATTTTTATAGTATAAACATTATTTTTTATTGTCTTAATATTTTATATGTATGAAAAATATTCTACTTAAATTGTTTCGATTTTACGTAGTAGCATTTTATTTCGTTTTTCTTAACGACATTTATATTTTATATTTGAATTTTCCAAATTTTTGACATTTTACCTTTTTTACAGAAAAAAAATGGCTTGGAATATTATACAGTTTCCTATTTCAAGATTGCTAAAACAATTTTAAACATAAACTGAGTTTAGGAAGAATTACTTAGGTATATATAACTTAGTACCTAACTTTTATAATACTGAATATACTAACGATTTGTCATAGGACTGACAAATTAGTAAATACGATTTGCTGATACCCGATATCGACATTTGATCTCCATAAGCAGTTTTTTAACTTCTTTATAGTAGGAAGACTTCGTATTTGCCATTATCTCGTTACTCTACATCCGGCGACCCGGTTTAATTCAATTATGCGTTAGTTTACATAACAACATTAAATGTTTACATAAGACACTATTGAACGTAGAACTTTTGATATATGGGTTATTGAAATGTATACAAGCCTGAAATAGTACTAGTGTGCTAGATAAGGGAATATTAGGGCATGTTTCATAGCTTGGAAGCTTGTATTGCTTAAGCCATCTAAATTATGCCATCATACTTATATATATATGTATATACTAGCGACCAGCCCCGGCTGTAAAAACTATCAGTGTTCCTCTACTATATTATACATATAAATCTTCATCTAATATCACTCTATTTACTAAAGAAAACCGTATCAAAATCCGTTGCGTAGTTTCTAAGATCTAAGCATACATACAGCGGAAAGCGACTTTGTTTTATACTACTCGTATGTAATGATATATATATGTAACAGGTTATACCTGTCTTTATACATTATCAAACAATACATTAATAATAATTTCTATACACTTCTAAAAACTAAGTTTATTTTAAGAATGACGCACTCGCTAGAAACATAATTGTGTTTGCATGAAAATGAAAAAAACTATGTCAATTACGTCGACTAGCATACATCATAGGTAGACGAAAAAATTATCAAGTAAATACACATTATTTGATATTCCTAGCTCGAAAAGTATTTGTAAGATCTCGATTAAATTTAAATAGAGTTATCGAAATCAGTCCACCCAGTTAAAAGTTCTGAGGTAATACACATAAAAAATACAATTGAATTTAGAAGCCTCCTCCTTTTTGTGAAAAGGAAAGGTTTCAAATTTTTAAGCCGGTTTATCCGACTTCACAAAATCGGTTTAAAACGGCTGTGTATGTACAGATCAGTCCGAATAAATTATTTTGACACGTTTAAAAGTTTATAATTTTTATATGTTATTCAGCATCAAACTCCAGTTTATCTGCCAAACATTTCTAGCAAGCCCTAAAGGCTTGGTTTCCCACTAGCTGATAAACCCTATCGATAACTTTTGTGTGAAATAAACTTTACTAGCAGTTGGTGAAATAGGCTCTAAATATTAAATTTTTCGAAAAAAATATACTCTTGCTCGCGACTCCGGTCGCGGAAAAGTCTATACGACAGAAATCTTACATTTAGGATAAAAAGTAGCCTTTCCTAATTCAGACTATCTCTATTTACAATTTTCTATTGTGTAACCTATTTTATCCAGATACATTTAGCTGTAATGTGTAATCGATTTATATTTGGAATTAATTTAAAAAAAATATATTACGGTCATTAAGAACAAAGCGATCACTTTTCGATTTATTATTTTACACAGTTACCACCAAAGTACAGATAAATATTGTGGAAAAAGTAAAAATTTATTCTTACAGAATATAAATGCACAATAATATATTTCATACAATAAATATTGTTAAAGGAGGTTTAATTCAACATCGAACTCATTACAGATGCACTTTAAATGCATCGCTCGAATTCGTTCTACGGTGTTACCATACAAAATATTTAATTAATACAAAGATTCTATCCACGTAATAAGAGTTTGTAGACTACATACATGAGTCACATATTTAAGAAAGTGTAATGTCTAAAATTAAAAATATAGACATGGATTTATGTATAGATATTTATTTATTTTTTGTTATTAAAATGTGAATAAAATTATAATTAACTTTAAAAAATGTACTAAACTAAATTAGCTTAAAAACTGTGGACCTTATTGTTAGCCTATTAAGAATATACTGTAAAACTATAAGAAAGTAATAAAAAAAATAATGTTACGTATTTAATCTTGAAAAATCTGTAAAACTCGATATAAATCTTAATGACGAAGTACATTGAATGATTTAAAGGGCACTCACCTTGACCGGTCTTTACATAAGCGGTTATAGTTTACATCAGACTTTTTCTTCTACATGAACGCATCTCAGTACCATTCTATTATTTCTTGTTCCACAAGTTTTTACTATTAACTTGTATTTTTGTAATTAAAAACGAGTTCATAGTGCTTCTATATTAAGTGTGGATTTGATTTCTCACGGTTGCAGACGTTGACACAACTTTTTATATAAAACCTCTTTTTTATTAAAAGGAAGTTAAAAACTCTTACAGGTGAACTCTTTTAGGCCTTCGCCCAACAGTGAAACATTTACAGACTATTCAGTTTTAAAATTAGTTAAGTCAAGATAAAATAATAGTTATAATTACGTAATTTGTAATTTGTTATAATGAGAACCTTTTTAACAATTTGTAAATTTTATAAGCAAAAGTATATTCAATAGTTTATCTAATCCGAGATTAATATCATTTAAGTGGTTATCAAGGTCATAGAGCGTTCTCTAAATCCCACATGTGACTTAATATAGCCAAAACGTAAATCACGTTTTTACATTAAAATTGAAATCTTAGTAATATTTATAAACAAGCTGATTCGAACAAGTTAGTATCGCTATTTTTATCGTAAATATAAAATATCATCATCATCATCATTACAGCCTATACAGTCCACTACTGGACATAGGCCTCCACAAGTTTACGCCAAAAATAACTTGAAATCATGTATTTTGCCCATAGTCAACACGCTGGGCAGGCGGGTTGGTGACCGCAGTACTGGCTTTGTCGCGCCGAAGACGCTGCTGCCCGTCTTCTGGACTGTACACCCTTAATCGCCTCTTACGACACCCACGGGAAAAAAATATAAAATAATGTCTATATTTTTTACACTGTATTTTATACTAACACTAGCTGTGCCCCGCGGTTTTACACGAATAAAGAGGAAAAGAATAGCCTATATCCCTCCTCGGTAAATGGACTATCCAACACAAAAATAAAAATTTTCAATTCGTATTAGTAGTTCCTGAAAATTTGGACTCATATAATTATTGATTAATTTCTAAAATTTTCCATTGAACAATAATTTTACTCTTATTAATTTTAATTTTATCAGAATCGATTAAATACGAGCAAATGGTTTATAACAATAAATATCACCGATACTGGACATAAGCTGCCTACTGATCTTGAGAAATAAATGTCTTAATTTGGTTAAACTTTACCGTATAGAAACTTAATTGCAACTTATATTTTTACTCATACACATTACTGAAGTACAATATATATCTATACTAATAAATGGAGAGCCGGTTTTTTTGTTCGTTTACACTGTGAAAACTACTAAACCAATCGAAATAATACTTATACCATAATATGCACTGTGTTTTGGATAGGTTTTAGTATATGATGTGTTGGTTATAACTTATCGTGTAAAAAAATATGGACGGACAGAGGTCGCTAGTTTATACTAAATTAGTGATTTAAAATAAAAACCAAAAACTTAATTTGATTCATTAATTAAGCGTTAATTGGGGTAGAGATTTATTAGTAGTTAATCGCATGGGCGGTCAAACCGTATCCCATGACAAATTAGATGGCCACCAACGACGTAATTAGAGATAGAACAAAAGAGCGGACAAATTTATATAGGAACATGTTTAAAAAAAAGGGTATTTATTATTTAATTAAAACTCACATCCATACTTATTACAAAATAATATCATTTTTTTGCTTATACGCGTCAATCTTGGAAATTATTGGATTGAATTAAAAATTTATTTTAATTGTATTGCCCAATTGTCGGGAAAGGCTATATTAGAATATCACGCTACAACCAACATTGGAGATGTACCTACGTCCAGATATTATCTTGATTGAGGTCAAGATTGGGACAGTTCAGGGTTGGTTCTAAATGAGACCTTATTGGAATTTCTCAAACAGGGCATTGCGGGACTTTCTCATATACGTCCCAAAAAAAGGCAGCCAATCATGTCATTGTACGGAATTTTTCTAAATAAGTGCCTATAAAACAATTCGCCTAGAGCGCCTTCACCAATCTTACCAGACTTAGTCACTCGTTACAAGTGAACAAATGATAACATGTTTATAAGGTCACAAAAGCCTCGCGGAAGACGACCGGTCCAAACCTGTTGCGAACAGGATTCCGACAATCGCAAGTTCGCAAGGTAACTAAGAATTTATGTGTTAATTTGCTTAATTTTATGTAATATGGAACAAGAAATTTTGGGTCAAACGTTATATAAGGCTCATAGAATATTAAACGGCTGTTGTCTACCATTTTGTTTGCAAAGAAATTTATCCCACGGAAAACATTACAACTTAATTTTAAAGTAAAACTTCTTTACGCACGCTTGACATAAAAGTTACTCCTTACTTCATCAGATATCTACCAGTAAAAGTCCCACCAAAATCGGTCCAGCCGTTTCACGAACTATCCGGAACAAACAGACAGACAGACAAAAATTGTAAAAAATGTTATTTTGGTATATGTACCGTGTATACTAAATGCAAAAAAGCGGTTATTCATATATCACAAACAGACACTCCAATTTTGTATATTTTTATGGCTAAAATATACAGGTATAAGTAGATCATAACAGTAGTAAAACATCTGTAATCTCAAACTCTACAATGACAATTAACTTCCATTTTTTTTTCTTCAGATAAAATTAATTTTTAATGTTCCGTACCCAAAGAATAAAACGTGACCCTGACTCCGCTGTCCGCCCTTCCGTCTGCCACCAGGCAGACGGAAGGGCGGACATGTATCTCATGAACCGTAATAGTTAAACAGTTGAAATTTTCACAGATGATGTATTTCTATAGCCGCTACCTACACCAAAACTTCCATGCAACAAACGTAATTTTTTGCCGTTTTTATAGATAATGGTACGGAACCCTTCGTGCGCGAGTCTGACTCACTCGCACCTGGCCGGTTTTATTAGTAATATTTTTTATGTCAACTTACTTTTGAGATACTGAGTCAAAGTAAACCGAACTAAATCAATACTTCTATGCAAATAAAAATCAATTATCGTTCTTGACTTTACATTTGAGTCTTAACCTAAACTGACCCGACACAGACGTTCTTCTATCTGGTGAACTCTCAAACGTGTGAAATCGAACATCGAATCGTTACGTTTTTATTTCCATTCCGTAAGAGCCTTCTTCAAAATATAAAAAAAAAAAACTTTAAAAAAAAGCTAGAACTGATCCAACCTTTTTCGAGTTTTGTACTTAGCGACACATATAGCGATTAATTTTTATTTATAAAGTCTATCAGAATGATGTTTGTATGAATGACTGTTTTGTAGGTACGTATAGAAAGTACTCTCATCAAATTAAATATTTAAAATATGTTTTTAATTGCGCAACTGAATTAAATAAATCTTCGTAACGATGTGTAGTATCGTACTTTCCTTTCCGGTGTTTTTTTAATTATCGGTAAAAATATGTAGCAATTCGATTTTTAATTATATATTTTCACTTTAGATATCGAAGAAAGAACCGAAATAAAAAGATATTTTAATGTCTTTAATAATAAAACGCGAATAATAACCAATTTTATAAAATTAAAATTACATTTTTAAACGTTCCGAAATAAACCGAGATATGCCTGCATATTTACAGTAATACTTTTAACATATTAATTTTTAAATTAAAAGCTTAGTTATCAAATTTTAATTATCAATAAAAATTCCTTTAAGATAATCCACGTTGTTTCGCTTCACTGCGTGTGTGTTCCTTATAACGTTATTTTTGATTTTATTTTTTATTCTCTGTTAAGATATTTTTGTACTTAGCAGGTAACTTAATCTTGGTTTCCATTAACGAATAAACTATCATACTATTATTGTTCGTAACGACCTGCTGGATGATAATAGTTATAAATATATGTATAACTGCTGCTCTGGTGTAGTGGTGCGATTAGTCGCCTAAAACATAGACGGTTTACGGGTTTGATTCCCGCTCGGGATGGATATTTGTATTTGTACAAATATTTCTTCCCAGTGCGTGCCCGTGCCTAGGAGAGAATTTATCCGCCAACCAACATTGGAGCAGCGTGGTGGATTAACCTCTGGTCCTTCTCCTACATGGGGAAAGAGGCTAATACCCAGCAGTGGGATATTACAGGCTGAAGCGTACATCTATAAAAGTTCTTCTTTCATTACATCGAGCTTCTGAAGGTCTTTACTATTGACCTAAAAACTATTACAACAAGGTCATTAACCTGTTAACAATCTGTATAATTGTGTGTAAATTAACTTGTATCACGTAAATACTATTACTTATGTTATGACAGTTCGAGTAACGTAATCCCAGTAATTAATATATTTTAAATCGATGTACTCCAATCATGAAAAACGTATAAAACACAGTTTTGAGCAATTTGATTGAACTTTTATATGACTGGATTAGTTAATATTTATTTTGTTAATTTACTATTATTTAAACACTATCTGTAAACTTTTGTAATCTTGAAATGAACGATACTTAAAACAAAAATCTTAAACTAATTAACTATTAAAGAGTAAAAGACACCGCTAAATACAAGAACGAAAAAAATTTGATGATTGAAAACACTCGAAATCGATCTTCAACTTGAAGTTAAAAACCTGAAGTTGAATGTTTAGTTATGAACTGCATGAAGCCCTAAACATGGCCTGCAGTTCCAGCCTTCCCTGCGCTATGCGGTCACAAGATAGCTACATATGTATATACGTATATAATCAGCGCGGAAGCCGAGCACCGGTACTCTGTCCGCACGTATCTCTTTATAGATAGATAGTTTGTTTTTATACGAGTTCTGCGTTGATGGAAATGTGAGGTTGAGGTGGCTTCGAGAAATATTTTTATTTTTATCAAACTGAAGAAATTGCTATTAACGATAAGGACGCCTTTTGTATATTATTTATATGATTTAGCGATAAGGCCGCCTCATGCAAATAATGCAACTTTATTGTTTTTAACCGACTTTAAAAAAGGAGTAGGTTCTTAATTCGACTAAGTATATTTTTTATGTGTGTTCCTCATTAATTTGTACTGGGTAGACCGATTTCGGTAATTGTTTTTTTTTTTAAATCGAATTATGGTGCTTGTCATGTGATCCCATTTAAATTTAATTAAGATCTGACAAGTAATTTTTGAGTGTTTTTAAGTGGCTAATAATTCCTTTTTACTTAACTATTTCTTTTAGTCTACTTACGTTGTATTACTACTATTCGATGTAATTGAAGTCGCTTTTTTTTTCGTTTGCGAGCAAACACAATTATATTTGTTAAGTAACGTTTTTTTACGAATATTACGTAATAAATGTAAATAAATAAATTTCAGGATTCATATTTATTGTCAGTCAGTCTTATTAACAAGTATATTTTTATCGTACCTATCTCTATTTCTTTTGTATGTTTAAATAAAAATCAATAGAAGTCTTCTCTCGGAATCTTAAGAACTTAAAACAAAAGTACATAAAAATAAATGTAATTTAAAAAAACAAGTATAAAGAACTTTAAAAAAAATAACAACATTTGAAAGCACTCAAATAAAATTCCCGCCCAAATATAACGTAAAAAGTGAATCAAAATATTTTTCAAAAAAGGAATAAAATAAAAATAAGCTCGTGCACATAACCTTATCATCATACGTTGAACACGGAATGTTTTTTATCAAACCATTCATAAATAACTGCCGCTAGGGACCGTTAACACCTGCCTACCGCGAATAACATCGTTAGAGCATCGATTCAATTAATTTAACGAAGATACTAGAAACCGGTAGTTTGAAATTTAAATTTCATATTCACAATATATTTATTATGCGACCTGGTGCGATCTGTGAACAGTTATAAAATCTTTTTATTTTGTAGCAAATCCGAATAAATACGACCCATATCCAAAAACGTTGCCACTTTAAGCCGTTATAATGTACGAAGTATTACGTGTTGTGTAAGCTTTCTGATAACCTGTATTACACAGATTTCATTACGTCGACCGAGATAACTGAAATGATATTAAACTATGTTAAATGTTTTACTGAATATACTTCTACGGATTCCACGAGCACTGTCATTTTATTGTATCCTAACATACTTGAACGTAATCAGCGAAACCGGTTCTGAGGTATTTTAACGGATAATATCGGAGGCCGGCTCTAGAGAGGTTTGATCGATGTGCAAATATCAACTCACCGGCCGTTAGGTGCCGACGGGGAGTGCACCAGCTTCACGGCAAACAGGAACTGGATGGCACACACTAGCAGGCAGCAGAGGTTCAGCGAGAGCGTCAACGCACACAGAGCTAACGTCACTTCATACACCACAGCGAACTCCTCGGGGGCACTGGTCGCGGGCGCGGATATCTTCAGTAGGAATAGTAGCGCTAGTAACGCTAGGAGTAAACTGACGAGGCACAGCAGGGCTAGGGACGTCAGGGCCTCCTCGGTCGCGGCCCGCGTGCTCCTCGCCCTTGCGGTAGCGGGTCTACTGGGAATACCAGTGGCAGTACCGTTGGCGAGTTTAGGCGGTGACGCGACCGGTATGGGTGTCACAACAGGCACTGGTGCGGCGTTTGTAGGTGGCTGGGCTCCGGGACTAACGCTGGCGGATGTTCCGCCTACGGAATGTTTCGAGGAGTCCAAGGTGGACACGTTCAGCGGGAGATGGTGGTGCGGCCGCCGCGGCATGTTCTGGTAGCGGTGGTCGGCATCGTTCGCCGCCGGCGGCCGCTGAGCATGCTTCAACATATCGTAGCTCTCACGCCGCGGCCCGCCATCGCTCCGACTGGTTCCCCGGCATTCGGGCCGGTTCTGCGTTACGTGAACACAACACGGCCACTACTTGCGGCGGACGCGGCTCGACTAACTCAGTGACTCCCCCCGTCTCTACCTATTCGTTATGTCAATCAAACCGTTGCAGGGTGCATTGTGAAACCAACCACCTCGCTCTCCTTTAGAAAACCTCCCTTAACAATGAATAATACTTGAAAACACAATTGTGCTAATGTAAATCAAACACGTGAGTTAATTGTTGTTCAGTAAACAATAATAGTATTTGTTTTAGACGCGCGATTAAAGTTGTTTGTAAACTTGAATGACAATTTACTGTAAGTATAAACAATTTATGTTATTTTGTTTATCTGGTAAATTACCTTCGCTTCGTAGAGCATTGTTTCAATTCATAATCTTAATTTTATAAACAAAATACAGATTATTTGTATGATAGGTGCATTGTTTTGATATTAAGCTCTATCAAGCATAAAAACCTGTTCCTGTAAACAGGGTCAAGGTGTGCTTTTGAGAATTCCGAAATATTTCAAAGGCCAGACACAAGACACTATAGAGATAAATCTGAGTAGGTTTCTTAATTGTATCTTAAAATGTTATTTAAATTCATTAAAACGTTAAGTGATTTCATACTGATTTATGTTGGGGACCTGATGAGAAGTCTTCTTATAAATTTGACGACTAATGTTGATGTAGAGTTTTCGGTTTTATGAAGTATAGTAGGTTTTATGAAATTAGAAATCTTTTGACTTACTTCTAAAATATATAATTAATTTAAAAGATTTTAATTCTGTGTTAAATAGTTATTGTTCCAATTTTCCGACTGCGCAAAGTAAACGTTTCCTTTTTGGGTCATGGTATTCGCATGTATAATAAAATACCACAAACGATTTTGGAATTGTCTCAACATAAATTTAAAGTTTTTATGAAGAAAAAATTAATAGATAAAGCTTATTACTCGGTGCAGGATTACACAGTTGATAAAGATGTGTGGACTTAGTGATGCTGTATTTCATGCAACATGTTTCTAATTTTGTACTAAAACACAGTTTATATATTATTTTCAAAAGAGGAACTGCGGATTTTCTTGCATATTCTTCTCTGCAGAATCTACATTCCGAATCGGTGGTAGCTTCACTTTTACAAAAATTATAATTTATTTTTAAAGTGTTAATTTGTAAAATGACGATTCAAAAGTGCTCTTGGAGCCTATTTGAATAAAGCTATTTTTGATTTTGATTTTGATTGTCTCCATCGACTTTAAATTACAAAATACGTTAAGCTATTTTTTGTCGACAAAACGGTCACGGTCACTTCTATTATGTTCATATCTAAACGTACCTATTTGTGCAAACAATTTGTTTTTATTATCTATATAATAATACGTGAAGCAAGAACTTTGTACCCTTTTTTACGACAGTTGCACGTATGGAGGAGTATGAAATTTCGTACACTTATAGTTTATATAAAGAAGGAGTGCAGAATGCTATTTTTATTTTTTAAATTATGAATAAAAATACATTAGATCAATAAAATAAACATTACACACACTACCATACATTTGACGCACAAACGCATATGTATTCTATTGTTTATTGTTAAAGTCTGTGGTAAAATTATAAACAAATTTTGACGACTGGGCGGTTTGATCCCCGCTGGAGCGGTCAATTTTTGATATGATATTCAAAAATGTTTAGAATTCCTAATGTGTGGGTAACACAAAAATAAAAATCGTCCATATTAAAATATGTGGGTATAATAAAACTCACGTTTAGTTATTTTTGACAGTTACTTCGAAAAGTTGAAGATATCAATAAATCCCTCATCGAGCCTAATTACGTCCCTAACGTTAAGTGACGAACTTTAAGATTTTTCTTTCATTTTTTGTTAGAAAGGAGATATCCCAAGGTCGGTACAATGATAAGGAAACCAGGGTCTGATGATGGTATCCCAGAGAAATCGAGGGGAATCCTCGAAAATCGTAATGACGACTAGTGCGTTTGTTAATTTCTTTCGTCTACTTACGTTGTATTACTTTTTAATGTAATTGAAGTCGTTTTTTTTTTTATTTGCTAGCAAACACAATTATTGTAAAAATGATAGGGATAGATTTATTTACAGATACATTGTACCTACTTATGTTTATATGTAAGAAAAAGACTAAAACATAACATTATGAACAACAAAATGTTGTTAAATTAATTACAGAACTCCTTCGTATTCGCTTCCTTCGAGAGGATGCTAAACTAGATTTTAAGTTTAGCATTCAGAATTGTAAAACTGCATCTAATTTTATGCATTACATTTACATTATACAACATAATTATATCCTAGTAAGAGTAATCCTTTCGTCTTCTCTAGCACTCATAAAGATCTATACATCGATATTTTTTCTAAATATTTCTCATAGCAGGTACGGTACACACATCGGTCGGTGTGTATAATATACTTAAGACAGTAGTTTTAGATTTTTGTTTACGTCCCTCATATAAGTAAAAGCATCTTTTTTTATATAATAAAATGGTTTAATGAACGGTTGTAAGTCTAAACTAAGAATGGATTCTTGGTTTAGACTTATACAGGACAATCTAACTTATCATCCTTTTGTTTCTTAATCTGAGCTTATCATATAAAGTTTATATGAACGTGTTCCTAAATTCTGAATATAATGTAGTTTAGTTTCATTGCAAAATTTTAACAATTAACTTTTTTATAATTTACCACATGTCAAGATTATGGTAATATTATACATGAAGCTTAATCGTATGTACATCCTTAGGCACGTGGACGACACCTGCTTGGCAGATGTTTTTATATAAGATATCTGATAAAAAAAACTCACAAGATGCTTGACCTTTTTGTTTAATAAACTTTTTTATCTGCTCTTTTATATTCCACCTCTAAGCATAGTAGGAAATATTTTACTCAAACTCTAGAGCGAGTGAGAAAGTACAACCTTACAGAAGATCACAGCCAAACAATATCGTTCTCAAGCAGCGTTCTGTTATTCTGTTCCTGTGCTGCTTGTATTATAAGAATCCCACAAACAATTTTGCTATTGTCTCGGCATAAATATAAAGTTTTTATTAAAAAGAGATTAATAGATAAAGTGTATTATTCAGTGCTAGATTACATTTTTGATAAAGATATGTGGACTTAGTGGTACTTTATGCAAGATATTACTAATTTTGTACTAAAACACAGTTTATATATTATTTTCAAAAGAGTAACTGCGGAGTTCCTTTCCAGTTCTTCTGTGCAGAATCTATATTCCAAGTCGGTGGTAGCTTTACTTTTACAAAAATAATAAACACTATAAAATTTTAATTTCTAAAATGACGAATCGAATGTGCTCTTGAGGCCTATTTGATTAAAGTTATTTTTGATTTTGATTTTCAATAGAGTAAGTAACTGCGCAGCTTCTTGCCGATTCTTTTCTGCAGAATCTGTATTCGGATTCGTATTGGATTGGTCGGTATTGCACACCTAAGTGCTGAAGCCGACATACGGTCTAGGACTGCCTACCCGGGCGTCCTGGATATCACCCGTAAATAGGTTCCCCTGCGATACCAAAAAAATGTCGGGCCTTAACTAGTTTGCCATCCCAGTATTTAAAAAAAAACTAAGTGCTAAATGTAATTTAGAATCAGACCCCTTGACTAGTGCGTTCAAATGTACTAAACTCTTTTTCAATATATTAGCATAGAAAAAACCATGCAATTACACCGCATTAAAGCCTGAAATGAAACTGGCAATGCAAAATGAAAATACAAGTGATAAAATCAAGATTCTTAGAGTTCCATATATAAGACTTCGCAACGAGTTGGCAACACAATTACTAAACTCTAAATTCTATACATTTATCCGAAGTTATACTACAGGGCTGTTTCTTTTGTGTATTAAGAAACAGATATATAAAATGACATGTTTTTATTTATTGCAGTTATGATTAACTATATCTACCTATATAAATAATAACGAATCTCTGATTCTCGACTGATTTGGCTAATATTTAATTTTTAAGTTTTCTTATGCTTTCCTAATTCAAAATATTTCAGAAAACATAACAACTACCTACATATTTAAACGTCATGCATTTAACAGTCCGTAATACAGGACAACATCTGCTTTCAGCTAGTTTCAAATAAATGTCATCATCATCATCATCATCGTCATCAGTTCAGCCTATCGCAGTCCACTGCTGGACATAGGCCTCCACAAGTTGGCGATAAAATGGCGTGAACTCATGTGTTTTGCCCATAGTCACCACGCTGGGCAGGCGGGTTGGTGACCGCAGGGCTGGGTTTGTCGCACCGAAGACGCTGCAAAAATAAATTTAAAATGCTATTATTAGAATATAATACTTATCATATACAAATAACACATTTTTAATATATTTATTAAAATATTTATATGACGCAATTTTTTAACATTGCAACATGTACGGGACAGTAACTGTGTATATCCAACTCGTAATTCTCCGACTTTTTTCAACATTAGCTTCCGTATTTAAAGATAAAATTAATTAGTAGCTAGTCTCATACATAAATAAAAAAGTACTTCCTACGCCAACACAGGTCAATACTCAGTCGTTCGATACACGTGTAACGATATCAGACGGTTGCTGGTTCAAATCCCGATGAAGAAATAGTTGATCTGATTTATGTAGAAAAAAAAAACATTTATACCAACAAACACATTTGCTTTATATTATTAATTATATTTATGTTATAATTTTGATTAGATCTAATTAATGTTATCAGTTTGTTTAATAATGTGATTAATTTTGTTACAAGATAAACGCCGAGTTGCACGAAAAGAAATTAAAATTTAAGTAGTGATTAAACTAATTTAATCGCAAGAATTGTATGAATATGATTTCCTGCTCAAAATATGGAGCAACCCGACTGGGGTAGTACCTCGACCTTACAGAAGATCACAGCTAAATAATACTGTTTTCAAGCAGTATTGTGTTCCTGTTGGTGAGTAAGGTAACCAGAGCTCCTGGGGCGATTGGGGATTGGGTCGGCAACGCACTTGCGATGCTTCTGGTGTTGCAAGCGTCTATAAGCTACGGTAATCTCTTACCATCAGGTGAGCCGTACGCTTGTTTGTCGACCAAGTGGTATAAAAAAAAAATAAAATTCTTGTGATTAAATTAGTTTAATCTCTACTTAAATTTTAGTTTTGTTTCGTGCAACTCGGCAAAAGTCAACAACCTTTTAATTTAATTGACTATGTTATATTTAAAAAATAGAAAAAAAATCACAACAAATTTTATTTGAACAAATATTAGATCGCCTTAAGCATACAATTAAAAAAAACTAAAATACCAGATATGTATTAAAAAGTTTAAAAATACAAGAATTTTTTTTCAATTTTACCATTACTTCGGACTCCCTATAATATGTAATATTCTTATATATAATTTAATACGAATATTAATTAATTATAGTTTTACATGAGAGAAATTTTCCAGTGATATTGGATTGGTTGGATTGGTTTGGATCGATAGAAGAAATTTATTTTCATTTTTTTTTATACTCATTAATGTGAAATTATAGTAATTGTATGAGATTGGAAATTATAAGATATTTATAGAGTATTTATTTTGTTATAATATTTAATTACAATAAATATTTGTCAAATAAGACTTAATATTAGAACATTATAAACAATTCAGTTATAATTTATCACAAACGAGTCAAATCTAAAACGCGAACTAGACAGGTTCATTGACCGCGCCAGTAATAACATTAAGTTATTCAATAAAACTGTAAATATTATCAAAGGTTGCTACTTAGAACGCTTTAAAGTATATAAAAAAAATATATTACCGAGATTAATGTATCTTTGAATGGAGTTCATTAATTTTGTATGTCTGTTACTACTTTTTGAAACAAAACTTAGTAAAATATTCGTTACACGAATGAATAGTTTGTATATAAATTATGCTTTCTTTTCCTTATCTTGGTGATATAAAAGGAGAAAATATTGAAATTCCCTTCACATCAGCCTTTTGCAGTCCACTACTGGACATAGGCCTCCACAATTTCAGGCCAAAAATGGCGTGAACTCATGTGTTTTGCCCATAGTCACCACGCTGGGCAGGCGGGTTGGTGACCGCAGGGCTAGCTTTGTCGCAAAAAAGACGCTGCTGCCCGTCTTCGCCCTGTGTATTTCAAAGCCAGCAGTCGGATGGTTATCCTGTCCTCGGTCGGCTTTTTAAGTTCCAAGGTAGTAGTGGAACTGTGTTATCCCTTAGTCGTCATTCCCTTATTATATACTAACTTTTATTATCAGTTTATAAGTGTAGAAGGAAAGCCCTTGTCAGCCCTCGAGTGGCCTAATGCCGAGCCCACCCCACCGGGCTACCGATTTGAAGCTCTCAAAAAACTTTTAAGTTTGAAAATCGAAGAAATAAATAATTCGTTAATTCTTTTGCGCTTAAATATGAAGTATGTATACCTGTTCGATTTAGTATAAGAGGCCTATACCTTTTAAAATACGGTAATACCTGCTATATTTGAATGGTATGGCACAGCAGGACATTTCCTGCTCAAAATCTAGAGCACCTCGACTAGGAAAGTACCTTGACCTTACAGAAGATCACAGCTAAGTAATAGTGTTTTCAAGCAATGTTGCGTTCCTGTGGTTAGTAAGATGACCAGAACTCCTAGTGGGCATTGGAGGTATGGTCGGCAACAATTTCACTGCCTCAAAAGAAAGTTAGGGAGGAAATTATCATTGCGTGAAGGAAAGATATTTCTTGATGAATGTAATGTTTATAAAGTAATGTTTGCTTGGATTGTTTCCTTACACTATTTATAAAATATGATAAAAATATGTATATTACTAGCTTTGCGTCTATGTGTGTCTTCAGTCTTGTTATCAATAGTTTTAGCTATGAACTTTTGTATTTTCTCGTCTTGATGTTAGGTGTTACTACTATGATAAATTCGTAGTAGATTTTATTATTAAAAGTGTCTAGAATCGCTAATAGATGGCATTGAGTGTCAATAAAGTTAGCAAAATATTACGATTAATTTCAGAATTATATACAAAAAAATATAAACCAGAGATCAGACATCAGAGTATCTCAAGATCTTACAACAAGACAAGACAAGACAAGGGACAAGGGAAGATAAGGGAAGTAAAATTCTCATTCGAAATTATAAGTTTTTAATGTCTAAAATATCATAAAATAATGCCACAAAATGAGAAACTCAATTAATACACCTGGCAGAAAATATCATTTGACGTCTATAAATCAATCTAAAATAATCACTTTTGTAATCTCAAACATCAGATAAAAGCTACTAAATAACAAATAAGCCTCACTCACTTCAGCCTATCGCAGTCCACCGCTGGACATAGGCCTCCATAAGTTCCCGTCATAAATGGCGTAAATTATGATGGCGTGATATATTTCAAAGCCAGCAGTTGGGTGGTTATCCTGCCATCTGTCGGCTTTTTAAGTTCTTGGAGTGGTAGCGGAACTGTGTTATCCCTTATTTACGACACTCATGGGAAGAGAGGGGTAGCTATATTATTTACTGCTGTAACCACGCAGCGTAACATAAGCCTATTTCATTTATTTTTCTGAGTACCTTGTGGTGTCAAGATCTACTATTTTATTTTAATGAGAATACTATGATTTGTATGTAAAACGCAATATATTCCGAATGCGTTGTTGGTCATTTTGAATTTCCGATATTTCGACGCTATTGCAAGTGACATGATCACACTGTGACTCAAAATTACCTACAATAAAACTGGGTAAATAGCTATGTTTCTTATAAATCCCTTTGATAGTAGTTTCTCTAATGTCTCTAGTATCAGTAGACCTTACTCTTAGCTGTGATCGTAACCCTCAGGGCTAAACTAAATACTCTCCTCAACGGTCAATAAAGCTTTTGATTTTACGACGATCACGACGACGATTGACAACGCAATACAGACATACTAAAAATTTGTTACAATATTTAACAAGGAAATAAATTAACTATTTCAAACAAGTACTCGTTTCGCAGATCATAGTAAAAACTATCACTAAACCTTTCAGTCCTTATAAGTAGAATGCGTTATATAGACTTCCTAGCTGGTAGTCTGACTACGCTCCGTGTCGCAGGACGGGCGGGTTATCAAAGAATGCAGCAAGTCTAGTTTTAGCGGTCCTACTGATAATGTAAACGCACATTGACGATTTTTTTTTTTATTATTATTTTAATAGATAACCATTACTTACTTATATGTATGGATATTATGGGACATATTCTTCAAAGGCTAATTACCTCAATTCCTCAAAAACTTCTGTATTATTACGCTTAAATTTATTTATATACACTTTTTTTTAAATAATACTTAAACTGTTTACGGAAGGAATTTTTAAAAATATAATTTTTCATTTAAGATAACTAATTATAAAAATTTATAGTAAAAACCGACCGGTTTCCGCTCTACCTTGCGCTAGACGCTCATCGTATTTACATAATTCTTCATTTAAATATTATTCTTAAACACGCTTAAATTATTTTATATGAAAAGTCTTTGCTGTGTGAGTCTTGTATGGAGGTATATCCTATGAGCGGACATCGGATAGTATAAATCCAACCGGCATGCTCGCGTCTCCGCCTCAAAAACTAACATAATTTTATTATTAATTCAGTAACAATATAGAATAACAAAATATAAGCTGGGAAACTTAATGAGCAAATAAATAACATTGATAATACAATTAGGTATCTGTTGCGTAATAAAGTTTCGTGTTGGAGATGAGGTCAGTCGGCTAGATAAACTTGAGATTTACTCATTTACACAACGCGTTAATAGAGGACAATATGGTCACGTGAGTTGTTTTTTTTTTTAATATTTTACTATAATAGTAGCACCTAAGGCTGGTGTTACACTTAAGCGTCATGCATGCACGCAACATTGTTGACTTATGAATCATTATCCTCATGCCGATCACAACATAAAAGACCAAAAATGTGTGTTTATCTTATGTATTCGTGAGTATTCTGGCGTTTAATTTGATTTGATTAATTTAATTAGAAAATCGACATAAGTTTACATTATTTTGTTTATTATTATTATATTATTTATTTTTTATTATTTTGTTTTTAGTCGACGTAGGTAATTTACATTATTTTGTTCAGCCGGTACATTGTTTACCTCTTCTGTGTTTTGGTACATAGGTACTTGATATAATTTTGGTAGATCTCAAAAATGTTTATAACTTTAGGTACCTACGATTAAGCTAATGTATAAGTACAATGTCTATGTTTTAAATTGTCAGTTACAAATATAGTTCAAACCGTTAGATTGTGTTATAGTACAAAACGTACATCTATTAAATTAAGTAATTAGGTATTAATTTCCATCTGGCGCGTTTTTTGAAGTCTAATAACAATCTCAAGTACCTAATACGTATTTACATAAATAAGTTATGGATAATTTTCCTAATTTTATAGTTATCTATGGATGATTTCTAAAATTAGTATTTCATATAACACCCGTGTAATATATATTGTGGTAATGGCTGAGAGTTTTTTGCCAGGATTGTAAAATAGGTTGTCTGCAAGAACTCGCTTCTCTAAATATAGTACAAATAGTCTTGTCAAACTTATTAGTTATATACACTATATTTCATATCTATAATATAAAAATGAGTCGCTGAATGTGTTGCTAAGCGCAAAACTCGAGAACGGTTGGACCGATTTCGCTAATTCTTTTTTTTTAATATTCCTTGAAGTACGAGGATGGTTCTTACGGAGAGAAAAATTAAAAAAAAAAAATTAAATTTCCTGAAAAAGTCTAAAAACAACACTTTTCTATACTCCCATACAAAAGATTTGTGATAATACTTAAAAGTCACTGTTAGGCGATACGAAGTTCGCCGGGTCAGCTAGTAGTACTATATTTCAGAAGTTTTACTTTTTCGTGTACTTTTTAAGTATACCAAAAAATATTTGATGTAATAAAAAAAGAAATTATGATCACGTACATAGAATCGAAAGCGTATTTATTATACTATAGGTAGGATATGTAGAATTAATGACAAATCCAAATCAAAGTAATAACAACCGTAGCTAAGTATGGACATAGTTTAGAAAATTAGGTACCCTTTAACATTTTTGATAGACAAAAATATCAAATCTATCTTTCTATTCATGTATTGGCATCTAAAGACAATTTGAACTTTATTTTTATTTTATGATAGATATATAGGGTGTAAAAAATTAAGATTAAACTCTATAGGTACAAATTAAATATTAATTTTTATTCAATAACGAAATGGGATGCTAATTTGTATGTGAATTGTTATACGAAATGCAATAGAACAAACGTATATCTTTTCAGATCAGTAATGGACGTAATCGTGATTGGTTGTGGCGCGGCCGGTATCGCGGCGCTGCGGAAGCTTCACGAGGCCGGCTTGAAAGTACTGGGCTTAGAGGCAGGAGACAGGATCGGTGGCAGAATATGTACTGTGCCATACGGTGACCGCTATCTTGATTTGGGAGCTGCTTGGTGAGTTATCGTACCATACAATAAGGCAATGCTTAAAATGATTGTTTTAAAGACAAGTGACAAAGCTAATGCTACATCGATGATTTCAGAGACAAAATTTTAAATTTATATTCTTACTTATACCTACTTTATTTTACACCACAAATACATAACACACATTAAAAATAATCTTGTTACTGATTGTGTAGTACCTACAATGGGCGGCTAATTAGCAATGTCTTCCTGACGATCCATGTTTTAAATTATCCTGAAATTCTGATTTAGTTGTCCTTGCTAATTTCTATTACTTAACCAACAAAAGTTTTTAATTACCTGTTGAGCAAAACTTTTTTTTTGTAGATGTAACTATCGGTTTTTAACTATAATTTAATTTTAAATATAGAGTGGCTTCTAAAAAGTATAGTAACTTACAAAAAATAATTTGAATTTCAGGTGCCACGGCGAGAAGGACAACGTAGTCTTCGAAATAGCAAATCCATTAAATCTTTTAAGTAGATCAGAATCAGACAAAAAATATTTCGTTTTGTCGAACGGAACTTTATTGCCCCAAGAAACTGGAGAAGAATTCGTTAAAGCTTTGAATGATGAACTAACTGCTGCAGATAAGAGTGCAGGATCTATTTCTGGCTGCGTACGAAACGCGTTAGTATTACAAAGTTTATTATGTATAATATGCTTAATAGCAGTTTAAAAAACAGGGAAAAAACCAATAAATACTTTTTAGTTTTTGATATTAAATCTAATAATACTAACGGTTTGAGTGATTCAAAGTATTTATTAAATTCGTTTATTTGCAGTGCAAAAACAAATCAAATACTAAAAAAAGATCCTGCATTAGCTCAATTATTTATAGAATGGTTTGAACACGAAAACCATGTCGGTGGACAAGATGACCCAAAGAAGGGTAAATCATTAAAAGGTTTAGAGGAGTTTCACAGTTGTGAAGGAGACTTTTTGCTCAACTGGAAAGGCAGGGGTTTTAGGACTATTCTTGATGTTCTTTTGGTAAGATCATGTCTTCTAATCAAGTAATTTTATTTTGGCTGCGATTCTAACATTATTTAAGTGGCCTTGAGACCAAAAATAACTCTTGATCTTAATTTAAAGTTTAATCAAGGTAACATACGTTTTAGTTATCCTTGTACAGATGGACAATAGATGTCTTTTATTTAATGTTAATAGACATGCCTAATTATTGCAGTAACAATAATAATAATAATAATTGCTTATTTCAGAATAAATATCCTGATGCATCCAAAGAACTCCCAGTAGAGATCCATCTTAAGAAAGAAGTTGAAAGTATAAAATGGGGAACTACCAAGCCAGGTTTGGATTCTGGAAATCCGTTGGTACAAATTAAGTGCAAAGATGGAAGCTTGTTTGCTGCTAAAAGCGTCATCATTACTGTATCTCTTGGAGTTTTAAAAGAAAGGTATGTTTTCAAAATGATTCAAGCTAAGAAACTGACTTAATGTCAACTACTGCCAAAATAATCTTCTATATATTATACCACATATTATATCCTGTATATAGTTTCGTAAGTACATAATGATTATATAAATTTTAACTATACCACAAAGTCTTCCAACTATTTCTACCACAACAGTTCTTCAATAATTGTCCTGAATGTAGTCGAATTAAAACTGTGACAATGCAAAGTTTACGATTGTCATCTTCAGAATTAATATTACATCTATACTCATATATTTTCACGATACCTTTCAGACACAACCAATTATTTAATCCTCCTTTACCAATCGAAAAGGTCAATGCAATAAACAACCTACAGCTATGTGTCCTCGACAAGATTTACATAGAATTTACAAAACCTTGGTGGCCGAAACAAGCATTGAGTCTAAATATTTTATGGAAAAAAGAGGACAAAGCTAAATTTTCCGTTGAAGAACAATGGGTGACAGAAGTTTCTGGATTCCTAACAGTGGAACATCATCCTAATTTGCTTCTTGGATGGATATATGGAGAAGGCGCGAAGAAAATGGAGAAAATAAGTGAGGAACAAGTAAAGGCTACGATTATTAAGATGTTAGAAATATTTTTCAGTAAAGAATTTAAGATTTTTTAGAATTTTAGATCTTTTTTTCGGCTACCCACCTTAAAAGTGAACGGTTGTGTTTGATATCATCTCTGCTAAAAACTAGTAAACTAAGCGAATAGTGTGTTTAACCAACTAACTATCAGAACTTTTTCCTAACGAATACTACGGGACTCGATTGTGATATTGGGATTTCTTCAGAAGATCGATAATAAGGTGTTATTCGGAATTGTGTATAGTGGTGCCTACGTACCCGCCATTTCGATCGTTGCAGACGTTGTTTATTGTGCTTAGTGTACGTTTAATATAAACTCTTACAAATTACAATAATGGCTGGAATCTGTGAGGCCTGCAAGATCACCATAACGGTATCACAAAAGCGTATCAAGTGTGCCCATTGTACGCGCCTATATCATTCGGACTGTGTCGGTTTCAGCAATGATTTGTCAAGGTCTCAGTGGAAGTGCCCCTTGTGCGTGGCAAGCTCTCGTAAAGTCGGGGATAACAGCAACACGCCGGTGCGCACAGCCTCGAAAACAACAATTAATAGGGATGGCGTGACGGCGACGCTGTTGGACCCGCCACCACCAGCCCCTGCATCGTCAGTACAGGCTCAATCTGCATCACCAACACCGAAAACCGCTCTGCCCCCAGCCCTTACACCTGCTGCTCAGGCCATGGAAGATTCAGATTTAATATCCCGTATAGGCTCTATGATGGACTCCAAACTTAGCCTGCTGAAAATCGAAATAATTAACGACTTAAAAAATACGTTACTCACAGAAATCCGCAAAGAGCTAGTGGCTGTAACTGCTAAGTATGATCTCCTTGAGGAGTCTCACTCGAAATTACTGGACGAACATGAATCCCTGATGAAAGACTTTGCTACATTACGAAATAATATACTACAGACAGAAGACAAGTTGTCAGAACTGCAGGGACAGTTCAGTAAACAGCAACAAAAAGCGAGACTCCTCAACATTGAAATCGTAGGACTTCCCGAAACCGCTGGCGAGTCACCGGTTGAACTTGTTACGAAAATCGCCAATCACGCCGGGGTCCAACTTCAGCCAGATCAAATTCAGTCTGCTCACCGCGTTCAGCCTATGCGTAAAGTCGAAGGCCGACCAAAACCAATCGTTGCAACACTTCAGAGTAGGATGTTGAAGGACCAAATTATCGCGGGACTGCGTAGGGCGAGGGGGATTAGTACCAAAAATCTAAACTTGGCCGGTCCTGACAGGAAATTATTTGTTAATGAACACCTAACCCCCGAAAATAAACAACTTTTCAACGCCGTAAAAATCCGTGCTAAGGAAAGGTCGTATAAATTCACCTGGATAAGGAATTGTAACATTTTTCTGAGAAAAAACGAAGAATCTCCTGTCATAACCATAGCTACAGAAAAGGATTTGCAGAAAATATTATAGTATTGATGCTTATTCCGGTCCCTATTGTCGTTTTATGTAAAATGAAGTCGTACTCACTATGTGTTATTTATTGTTGTTTAGTCTTATCCCTCCGCTGTAGGCACACACCTTACACCACGTCACATTATACCTCAAAATTATATATACATTCTAAAACACATACGCATACACTACTCTTGTACATCACACAACGCATTGATTCACATTTACACTGCATCTACACAAATATCATGATCCGTGCTTATCGTATAAATGAAAATTGCATCTTTTGTTATCAGCGATTTGATATACTACTCTGTAGTAATTTACTAAACGCACTAAAAGGGAAAAAATATTTATACTTAAAATGTAATGTTCCAGCTCCCACGTTCATCTCACTGTATGTAAGTAACCTGCACTCATTTAATCATGTATATTTTAACTCGAATGCGATCAAAGTAAAACAAACTACATTTTATTACATAATAAAAATATCCCAATGCCTCAGTTAAGCTTTTTCTATCAAAACGTACGGGGCTTACGTACAAAAACTGTGCAATTCAGAAATAATCTATTAACATGTGATCACGACGTTGTGATTATCACTGAAACATGGCTTAAAGAGGGTTTCTATAAGGGTGAACTGTGCGATGACCGCTACGACCTATTCCGATGCGATCGTAACGAATCTACATCTTCCAAAAAGCACGGTGGCGGTGTCATGCTGTGTATAAAGCAGAAATTGCGCGCGCGCGAGCGTCCTGACTGGGCATGCGCAGGCGTCGAGTGCCTTTGGACGACTGTCGCAGCGACTGCACTGGACGCTCGCGATAAGCGCAACTTACATATATGTGTAGTATATATTCCACCTGACGATAATCACGTCCAGCGTCTTAACAATTTTACGCGTCAGCTAACTAATATCGTATCTTTACATCCTAACGATCATTTTATCATAGGGGGAGATTTCAATATCTCGCATATTACGTGGTCACCATCGGGCCACACGACCCAAAGAAGCGTTTCTACGGACTTACAATTAGCGACTGATTATTTAATCGACTCATGTAACCTATCTGGATTTTGTCAATATAATTTATGTATTAATAAATGTAATAATATTTTGGATTTAATATTTAGTGATACCCACATTGATGTTTCTCGTTCTTCTACTGCGTTAGTCTCTGAGGATAGCTATCACCCATCTTTGAATTTAAATGCACCGGATCTTATGTTGCCTTGTATTAAACGCGAATCTTTTATAAAGTATTGCTTCTTTAAAGCCGACTACTACGAAATCAATAACTTTCTACGCAACGTTGACTGGCACACAATACTTCAGGGAAATAACATAGACGAAATAACTCAAAAATTTTACCAAATTATTAATAAAGTCATACATGATTTCGTACCAAAAAAATCATTCCACAAGACAGATAAATTTCCCGTTTGGTATTCAAGACCCTTAATACGCGTAATAAATGACAAACTCCGAGCGCATAGGCGGTGGATTCGGCACGGTAATCCCAGAGACTACGATGAGTTTTCTATTCTACGTAGGCGACAAAAGAAAATCCAAGCAAAATGTTACGATTCGTATCAAGAATATATACAAATAAATCTTAAGAGGAACCCTAAATACCTGTGGTCATACTTAAAAACATTACGTAGCAACAACACAGGATACCCCAACGTACTCACATTAGGTGATAATTCTTACCGCTGTGAAGCGGACGCCTGCGAAGGTTTCAGCCATTTTTTCGAGAGTGTATTTCAAAAACCAGCTTCTCAATATAATCTCCCACCACTAGCAGAATCAACTGATACAATTCATACGCTAAGCTTCTCTGAGGATGTGGTTTTAAAATTACTAAAAAATATTGATCTTAACAAGGGCCCAGGTAGTGATAAGATCCCTCCAACGTTTATAAAAAACTGTGCTTCTTGCCTAGCTAAGCCGTTGACTTTAATTTTTAATCTTTCTTTAAACGTTTTTGGCACTTTTCCTAGTATCTGGAAAGAAGCGTTAGTTATACCCATTCATAAAAGTGGTTCCCGTGGTCGGATTGAGAATTATCGGCCAATCTCAAAATTAAATTTATTTTGTAAAATCTTCGAAAAATTAGTATACGAATCTATAAGTCCGTTAATTCTTTCTTCGATCCCGGATGAGCAACATGGATTTATGAAGAGGCGTTCTACTGTAAGCAATTTAACGGTATTCACAGATTACATCTTTCGCTCAATGGATAGTGGTATTCAAGTTGACGCTATATACACAGATTTTGAAAAGGCGTTCGACAGGGTTGATCACGTAATTCTGTTACACAAGTTGCATGCCCTGGGTATAAGAGGTGACCTTTTTAGATGGATAAGCTCGTACGTAACAAATAGGAGTCAAGCCATAACTTTGGGAAGAGTGCAAAGTTCTTACGTTTCAGTTATTTCTGGAGTACCTCAGGGGTCTATACTGGGCCCATTACTCTACAATGCGTATCTCTACGATATTGGTTCATGTTTAACTTACTCTAAATTTATAATGTTTGCTGACGACAAAAAAATTTATTTAAAAATTAATAACATCACTGATTGCCACAAAATACAACATGACCTAAATAATCTATACATATATTATTTAACTAATCGTATCACTGTAAACACAGCTAAATGTCATCAAATTACTTTCACTCGTAAAAAGAATCCAATATTATATACTTATGCTATAAACAATGTCCCCATCGTAAAAGTCGACTCTGTTCGAGACCTAGGGGTGATACTAGATTCCAAAATGACTTTTGTAAATCATATCGATAGAATAATTTCTAAAGCATATAGTCAACTAGGTTTCATATCACGAGTTTGCAACACATTTAAAAATATAGGTTGTATCAAAATTTTATATTTCTGCTTCGTTCGAACTATACTGGAATACGCTTGTAGTATATGGGCCCCTGTATACAATGTACACATCGACAGGATTGAATCACTCCAGAAAAAATTTATAAAACTTTTAAATTTCAAAAGTTACAGAACCTGTCCCACCTATGTTGAATCATGTAAACACTACCAAATTGAATCCCTATCCCAACGTCGTAAGCAGTACGATATTATCTTATTACATGATATCGTGAGTGGGAAAATAGATTGCAGTGAGCTTCTATCCCAGATTGAATTCCGAATACCATCAAGACGCTCTAGACATATTAAACCATTGTTCCATACACCTCGAGTAAAAACTAATTACGCACGTAACTCGGTCCTCTGCCGTATTGTCAATACGTACAACACGCAGTATCCAAACTTAGACCTGTTTCACCTAAGAACGAAGACGGCACTTAAAAAAGAAATCAAAATGATGCATTTTTCGTAGTATCATCTAAAATATTCAAAACCAGCACCTACAGATTTACACACAAACCCACACTAATACACCTTCGTCTTACATGCACACACCTACACGAACACGCATTCACCTTTTCATGTCTTACACTCACCTCTAACTGCAGTGGATGGGATGGAACATAGCCGTTTACTTTTTACTACTTTCTGTTATTTTTTTTAAATATAGTGTCTAGTTATGTATTTTATAAAGATTAATATTTTTATATATCAGTGTGATCCTATTTTGGCCATATTTGTACATTATATTGTAACATACTATTGTAGCATAACGCTGTCGGATTGCCTATAAAATAAATAAATAAATAAATAAATAAGATGGCGCCTGTAAAGTCAATATTGAGGTAACTTTTTTAAACAATTGTGGAAAAATAGCCAATCATTTAATCAAACAAAATTATTGTATGTTTATTTATTTATTCAATCTTTATTGCACATTCAGAATAACATCAAAGTCAATAACAATATTGTAACTGGTGTAAAAGTGCAATGGCGGTTATATCATTAACTAGCTTCTGCCTGACTGCGTCCGCGTGGAATAGGAACAATTCTGTCATACACGATTTTGCGAAACTTGTTTACGCAGTGCCCGATTTTGAAACCTTCATCAGTGGTGCTCCGCTCCTATTTATCTTAGCGTGATGATATATAGCCTTCTCGATAAATGGGCTATCTAACACTGAAAGAATTTTTCAAATCGGACCAGTAGTTTTAGAGATTAGCGCGTTCAAACAAACGAACAAAATCTTCAGCTTTATAATATAGTATAGATAGTGATTTTTAACAGACAATAGAGAATATATTGACAATAAATTATGAAAATGTACATGTAACCATTACTTACACTATTCCTAACTCAGAAATAATCTTAACATAATTATGTAAGCAACATAATTAAAAGGTCATGGTAACATTAGTAACACGATAAATTCTTCTATTTCAGGACACAATGGGCATCAAACCCTCTAACCAGAGGATCGTATTCATACCGCAGTGTTGCCACTGAAGAGAAAGGCGGAAGTTCGGCCATTTTGTCTGAACCATTGTATCATGGCAACGATTTCCCCGTCGCTTGTTTCGCTGGTGAAGCCACTTCATATCACCATTACTCAGGAGTACACGGGGCTGTGGAGTCAGGGTTTAGAGAAGCCGAGAGACTGATATCGTGTTTTAAAAAATAATTTTTTAACATAAAAATGTAATCACATACTAACTACGCATTTCCGTAAACCTAATCGCAAAAATCAGAAAATTTACAGATTATTAACTTTTTAGCGATAGCAACTGTTTAAACAATCAATTTTCTATCGCTTGGCTAAAGTATAATAAGGCCTGGGCAAATATTATCATTGTAGTACATTATTATTATTCAATATATAGTGCTGACTATGGTATTACAATGTCATGACAGTGACATATGGAGTATAGTGTCATAGTACGACACTTTCATAATAGTTCAGTGCGTATGACAGTAGTGTCCTAGTACGACAATATCATGATAGTTCAGTACATAATTATGTCAGTATGCAATGTCATATACGGCAGTATAGTATCAATCACATATCACAGCACGACAGTATCAAGATGAATCTGGATCATAATAATATCGTTGTCCTACCTAGACTACAGATGTACTGGAAATGAGCAGTTTGTATATGTCTACATTTCTTTTCCAAAAACGATAAATATAATAACTGGTGTTGGATTATTTCTACCATTTTTGCACCCATTTTATTAAATATTTTTTTAAACTTTATGAATGTTGTAATCAGATAAATAAAAAGCTTGTTAAAATAATGTTGATTTTATTTAAAAAAGTAAATTATTCAAAATAGTGAAGAAATTCATTAATAAAATAGGACAATACCTAATAACAGTTAGAATAAACCTTATAACTATTATCACATTACTTATTAATAATTACCAAAAAATATTTTGTATCAATTCCAATATCCATTCAAGCCGTACAGGATAATGTTGGCCGAGATAAACATGCATTAGTCTGGGTTTTTTTTTGGTTTTATAACCTTTTTACAGCTCGTGGGGATAGCAAAACAGGATTATTCATTATCCAATATGGCATTTGAAAGTGTTATGTCCAACATAAACTCTAAGCGTAGTCCAAAATTTAAAACAGTTCTTTTAAAAGAGTAACTGTGGGATTTCTTGCCGATACTTCTCTGCAGAATCTATATTCCAAATCAATGGTACCTTCACTTTAACTACAACAAATTCATTAAAAAACATATAATTTTTAACGCTAAGATGAGTTTAGGAAGGTACAGTTAAGATACATTCTAAGATATAGAAATACTATCACGTATAGACAACATCAGATTGTATTGTTTCAGTACTTATTATGTTACCATCCTCATCTACATCACACATCATAATTTCAACCGAATTCTTGGATTTATCATCACTTGTATCCATATTTTCCTTATTTTTGTCACTACTTTCGCTAGTTTTATTATTTTTAAGCGTAATTTCAAATTTCTGCGGTGAAGTTTCAGTGGCGTCGGCGGTCCTTTTGAGATCAAATTCAAATTCATTGGTTAGAGATTCTTTGGGCCAACTGTAGCCATCGACGATTTTCTTTGAAACATCTTCGAATTCAAATCTAGTTGTCGTTAAACGGTACATACCATCTTCGCTTATCTGATACCTTTAAAATATAATTAATAACAATTAATAATTTTGGAATCTAATCAGTACCTAGAAATAAAGATTAAATTTTAATTTTAAATAAGAGCTAGGAACTGTATATAAAATTGATGACAAAATTACCATTAGTTTTAATAAAAAATAAATTTCTCCTTGGAAGCCATGATAATAATAACAGGTATTGCACACCTAGTATTATCCAGCAACCTAGACTTAGTCAATCTCAAATCAATATTTAGTGCACACTAAATCCTAGTATCATAGACATAACCTTCCTATTATATCCTGATATGTGGAGGTGGACAAGAGATCAAAGAATCAACTTAGAAAAGATAACTTTACATACCTAAATCTACTGTGACCAAAGGGCCACTGAGCGCCATGAACTTTAACAAGATGCGTAGTTAATCTTGTTCCTCTTGAGAAAACTTTCACTTCTTTCTCAGGACACATGTGACACGCGTACTTCTTTTTAACCTTCTTTTTTACTTCTTCTTCTTCTTCTGAAAGTTCTCTCTTCTCACCGTCTGAATTTTCTTCTGATATTTCTACATCACTATCACCTTTACCCCTTTTACGTTTTCTCTTTCGTGTGTGAGTTGGGATATGTTTGAGAAGATCCCATTTTGTTACAGCTCTAGAAAAATATATGATTACTTAAGAAAATATTCATAAGATTGTTGACATAAAATTGCAATATAATTTTCTTGGTCCTTCGAGCTGGATATCAAGCGATGATGCGAAACATAAGTTTGCAGCTGATTATAAAATTCGTAAAAAAAAGGGCGGTTGTTTAGCGTGACGAGATATAAAAATGGGGGAGAGGGTTCAGAGTAAGTGTGAATTATCCACACCATTTTGACAACATATATTAAATCGTTGAAATAGAGGCGTGATTGTAAAGTGCGCCACTACGGCGGACACGTGCTGGCGCTCGTGCTCGCGCGTCAGGTACGCACCTGTAGGGGCAGTGCGGGCAGGCGTGCGAGCGCGTGTGGTCGGCGAGGTGGCGGTAGCGCGCGTGGTGCGCCAGCGCGGCGGGCGAGGGCGCGGACATGTCGCACAGCGCGCACGCGTAGGCGGACACGTGCTGGCGCTCGTGCTCGCGCGTCAGGTACGCACCTGTAGGGGCAGTGCGGGCAGGCGTGCGAGCGCGTGTGGTCGGCGAGGTGGCGGTAGCGCGCGTGGTGCGCCAGCGCGGCGGGCGAGGGCGCGGACATGTCGCACAGCGCGCACGCGTAGGCGGACACGTGCTGGCGCTCGTGCTCGCGCGTCAGGTACGCGCTGGCGCACGGCAGCCCGCACATGCTGCACTCGAAGCCCGTCCCCGGGTGCACGTTCTGGAAAGGAAAATTAATACAATTTTATAAAATTAATTCATAGTAAAAAAAATTCTATTCATATTCCTTGCAAGGCTTTGCAAAAATGGGTTTCGAAAAATATGTTTTTAAGAATTGATTCAACAATACACCATATTGTTTCAACTTCCTAATATACAGCCAATTCTTACTGCCTGTACCTAACACCAGTAGAAAAGTCAGTTTAATAAACTTTTTTCACATAGGCAAGGAATAAATATTTAAACTCTAAATTTTTATTAAAATACCATGAATACCATAATAAATAATACCTTACCTGTCTAAGCAGATGATCACTCAATTTTCTATTACAAGCAAAATGGTGTCCGCAATGGAAGCAAGCAATGAGTCGTTCTTTAGTATGAGAACGTACATGCATTGTGAGTAACACTCGTCTTGGAAATACAGCTCCGCAACCAGCCCAGGAACAGAGAAACTCATCCGAATAATATATATGTGCTTTCACATGATCAAAGAATGCCTGAAACAAATAAAATATCAATAGTAACAACTTGCTTTACTAATATTACTGCAGCGATCTGATGTATAACCATATTCTACGGACAAAGTTTATGATATCTTGTTCTTATTCAAACACGACTTCATCGTTACATTTAAACTAATGTAGTTTTTTAGTTTCCATGTGTGGTCTGGATGTTCCCTTTGTGCGTTGTCCCAATGTACTTCGAACATGTATAGCTATCAGTCCCAATTATCATGGACACCTATATATTTATTCATTTAAATAATGGTTGCTAACGGAGCAAACAATAAAAATTATCAAATCATATTTGTTTCATGAGTACTGCTCTATACATATAAGCAAAATGATTACTAGTAGTTATGTCTATTAAGTCTCTAAGATTAAGTTCTAACACCTATTTTACATGGATTAAAAGGCATATGAGTGAGACGATTCAGAGATACAAATTAATTTATCATTAACAAATGATACCTGTATAGAATTAAAACTTTCAGAACAGCCGACCCACATGCAACAGTGAGGACTCTTTAAAGGGGGCAGTTGATTTCTTTTAGTGGAATCCTTCTTACACCTCTCTAACTTCAAGGTAGCTCGTCCATTGAAGCCGATCGCTAGCAGCCTAGCGTGATATGCGTGGTAATTTATATGACGAACCATTTCATTGAAATCTGACGTTTTATGTCCACATATATCCCATAAACATACATATTCTACTGAAAAATAAAAATCTAATGTTTAAAATAAAGGAAATCAATTTTTAAAATTGAATATTGCTGCTTCTTTAACATGCTAATAACAGAATTTACAGGTAAACTTTTTATATAAATTAATATTTTACTACAGAAGCCTTTTTAAAATGGACCATGTTTTAAAACATGTGTTATTTATTTTTTAACATTGTGATCATATCTGTATATGATATATAAGTATTTTAGTGAGTTTTAACAATGACATGAGATAAGATTACATGATTTAAAACACCAAATTAAGTATTAAATTTCTTTGATCCTTGTATATTACCAAAAATAGCCATATAATAGGCATAAGAAGAAAAAATACTGTTAATTTAATTCTTTCCAGGTTGTTTCTAAATATAACAATTTACCAAACAGATCCTTGCTAACTCAAATTTTCATTTTTTTTTTTTTACTTACCACTTCCATTTACATCAATAACATGCAAATCAGAAGCGTGTTTAGCGACATGCTTTTGAAATTGTTCGTAGTTTGTAAAATAACACATGCATGACTGCCACTCGCAAAGCATTTGCAACTTTTCTTGCCGTAATTTACGTAAAGGCTGTAAAAGATGGTAAAAATAAATAATATATTATTATTGCTTGCCAAAAACTGTAAATTGGTTATTGAAGAAGAGTAATATCGAGCGTGGGTGTTTGCAAGAGCGAAGGGGCTGCACCTACCAAAGGGCTAGAGACGTCACAGAATGAAATTATGCCAATGGTCTAATTTTAAGGTTAGGTCTATGGGATTTCTTTATTTTTTTCAAGAAGTACCAGTCAAGCTGGATAAACACTGGAGTTATGCTAGTGTCCGAATATTCTCAGCCATTATTATATCCGTTTTTTAAGCCTAACTTATGATGCTTTTTTGTATAGTTTTGACAATTGTCATTGTATAAATTGAGCAATTATAAAAGATTCTCAATTTCCATCCATACTATATCCATATACATCCGCATTATAAAGCATTGTTTGGATGGTTGCTAATTTTAGGAAGTACTGATACAAATATAAAAATTATTTTAGTGTTGAATAGCCCATTATCTAGAAAGAATATAGGCTGTATATACATGAAAATCACAGGAAAAAGTTAACTTTGTATCAAGTAGTTGATAAGCCATATTAGTTAATAGTTATTGTTTACTTACAACTGCCTGTGGTTCTAGAGAAGGTTCATCGATGCCAGCCGGTACGGTGGCATGATCATCTGCCGCTGATAATAAAAACTTCTTTCTATGTGCATTCGTTTCAATTATAAACTGTATATCATTCTGATTTTGTAAGGATAGTTTCTTGGGATCGTTTTGGTTTTGAAGCCATTCTCTACATCGGACAACTTTTAATTTTGCGGTATCTAAGTTTTCGGAGTTTTCTGCCATATTTTGTAGTAATTATATAGTAGAGATATAAATACGCTTATGATTAAGCAATTAAAATCACGGTGTTACAAAATAGCGTCATAATTTATAAACATTTTATTAAAAAGCTACGAACTATATTATGAATTTTATCTATCAATTCCAACGAGTACACAAATTACAAATACAAATATTACAAATACAAAAGTAATTAATTCAATGTTGTTTTAAAATTTATCCCCAATAGGGAAAGGCAAAGGTGAAAGGACTATAATTAGACATGTGTAAGTAATGCAATTGATACATTACGCGTGATATTACTCGAACATGAAATATGGCATCACACATTACGCGACGAAATGAAGTATTACACATCACACTTGACATTACGCGCTCTGTTCGGTCGGAATGTTGGATTTCTTATCTATTTGCTCTGTCTAACTTCACTTACTGAGTGAGACACGGTGATGCGCGGCGCACTTTTGCAACCAGTCATAACCTCACTCTCTAGCTCTACATTATTTTCGTTAGTATGAGTGAGAGCGAGCTACTGAGCCGTGGCGAGTTTCAGTCATTTTTTTAAGTGAAATATGAATCGTATTTAAGAATGCTAAGGCATATTATAGCACAACATTGTACGTAATACTTTTTAATAATGCGTTACGCACTTGACTGCCGCTAAAATTCGAGTTCAAATTTCTGCTTTTGCATTTATTAAAATGTTTTGTTTGTTTACGTTGCTTGTGAAAATAAAATTATAAATGAAGTATTGACATAAAAAAGTAACCATTGTATGTATATAAAGTTGATTTTTAAATACGCCAGTATTCATGGTCATTAGTTTATTCCTAACTTATGTTATAAACTAGCTGCGTCCCGCGGTTTCACTCGCGTAGTTCCCGTTCCTGTGATGATTCTGGGATAAAAAGTAGCCTAAGGCTCTCCAAGGTCTGTTTTATCTGTATACCAAAATTTGAAACCAACTTTTTTTACAAATCAAAGCTAATTTTAGAACAAACTTTTAGAAAACCAAACAAAAAAAAAACAAAACAAATATTATGAATTTTTAGCCAGTTTCCACCTCTCATTTACCATTTTTATGCTAAAGTGATGTTTGGTCTGCTACGTAGTACACCGAACACCGTACACTTAAACATACTATAAGTACAAAATCTCATGGAATGTCTGGTGTGATGACAATTACGTGATATATAGCATTTCATAAGACATATCTCACGCCGAACAGTACACATTTCGGGTAATGTTCGGTGTGATGGTGTGATGCCATATTACTCAGTACGAAATGTAATGTAATATTACATTACATTTTGAAGCACTGTTTTGCGCAAGTCTAACTATAATTCATATAGCCGTAATTAATTCAATTTCAAAACAACAGGACACAGATTAATTATTCAATTTTTAAAATATATCCGAAGTTGCCGTCGTAAAAATAATAAGATCAAGAAAATTCTTTAAGCTGCTCACAAACGAAAAAACCGACTTCAATTACATCGATAAGGACTCGTAATACAACGTAGGTAGACGAAAAATAGTCAAGTAAATATGCGTTATCAAATATTATTCAAAAGTTGTAATAAGATCTTGATGAAATTTAAAATTTGACCACATGATAAACATCAACTTTCGATTGAATTAAAAATCATCAAAATCCCCCAGTAAAAAGTTATGCGGTATAATAGGTACAACGTAAGTTGACGAAAAAATAGTCAAGTAACAACGCATTGTTAGATATAACCCAAAAAGTAGTTTTTTAATATCACATCAAAAATCGACCGTTCCAGCGGGTATCGAACCTGCATCTCCGACTGACCGTGTCGGTGCTCTAGCCAATTAATCAATGGAACGATGTATCCGTTAGATCGAAATTTTTGATAAGATGATTTTATATTCGGTTTAAGCAATTTTTGGTATAATATTAAAAAAAAAATGTTTCGAATTTCTAATGTGTGGTTAACACAAAAATAAAATCGTACAAATTACCAAAAAGTAGTTGTTAGATCTTATATAAATTTAAATGGGGCCAAATGACACACACCACCTTTCGAATAAAAATTTTTTTTCGAAATCGATCCACCCAGTCAAAAGTTCTGAAGTAACATACATAAAAAAAAATACAGTCGAATTGAGAACCTCTTGGAAGTCAGTTAATAATAAAAGTGGTTAATGTGTTAATAATTTATTTTAATTAACTAATTGAACCTACAAATGTTGTTTTGCTATATATGCTATTAACCCCCTTAATCCCCCCTCCTCTTATATATTAAAATAAAAAATTGATCTTGGCCGATTCTCAGATTTACCCGATATGCCCACAACATTTTATAAAAATCGGTCCAGTCGTTTCGGAGGAGTATTTTAACTAACACTGTGACACGAGAATTTTATATATAAGATTTAATCTATTAAATAGAAATTAGGAAAAATATCAATTTTAAACGTTTATATTTGGTACCTATATTATAATTTTAATGAACATTGTATATTTTGTCGCCTAAATTTTTATTGTAAATGGAATTAATCCTTGAATATATACGGCAATTATCTTTTTCACTTTTCATCATCATCATCACTTCAGCCTATTACAGTGCACTACTGGACGTAGGCCTCCACAAGTTCACGACAAAAATGGCGTTAACTTATGTGTGTTGCCCATAGTCACCACGCTGGGCAGGTGGGTTGGTGACGCGGTCACTCAGCGGGCTGGCTTTGTCGCACCGAAGACGCTGCTGCCCGTCTTGGACCTGTGTATTTCAAAGCCAGCAGTTGGATGGTTATCCCGCTATCGGTCGGCTTTTTGAGTTCCAAGGTCGTAGTGGAGCTATGTTATCCCTTAGCCACCTTTTACGACACCCACGGGAAGAGAGGGGCTGGCTATAGTCTTTATTGCCGTAATCATACAGCTTATTTATAATTATATAACATTATTATTATTAGCTTGTTTATAATTATATAATACTAGCTTTCCGTCCCAGCTTCGCACGGGTATTTAACAAAAAATTCCAATCCCTAATTTTTTTAAATAACTCCTTTCCTTTTCGTTTCGGAATCGCTTGTTTCGCTGTTCAAATCGAACTAACTCTGGCGGGTGACACCGGGCTCTTATAGATTCAGAGAGCTAGGCTCTAGGATATTCGAGAAATTTTAAGAATATTTTCTTCCACACACCATCTAGAATGTTCTCGACATTATCGTCCGCCGTAACAATAGGTTCTGCAGCTGTAGCATACGTAGTAAAGGCGCGAAAAAAACCTAAATGTTTTCAGAACTAACTTGAATAACTAAAATTATGTCGCTTTTACTCCAAAATATAAGTTAGCTACTGCTGTATAAATACATAAAATTTAATAACTTTATTATAGTAACAAACGTAATTTAAGACTTTATTGAAATTGGAATTTTAAATTTCGCGCCATTACTACACATGCTGCAATTGCTCGCAGCGCCTTTCGAAATGCAACCCAAATAATCGTTGTTCTGAATTGAGTTCAAGTTGGAAAAACCCTTATATCTTTAAGAACACGCCCCTTAGGTTAAAACGGAAACTTTCTTGTTCGAGGAGGGATAAAGGGTTATCACACTATATAAGTCACTTTATCGTGCCGGAACTCCTTTTTAAGTTTTATCGGCGCGCACATTTTATTAACTTAGTTTTATTATGATATATTTATATAATAATGATAATGATTATTGTCTTAGTTTAATATGTAAAAATTTGTTCAGTTTAGAGCGAAGGACTTGAATCCAGCTTTCAATGAATTAAAAAAAAACGTAACTGTCTAGCTTGACAATTCATTTAGTAAAATATAAAACGTGCGTGCAAGGCACCAAGCGACTAAAGTTCGGCGTATTTGCGGCTCAGTAAGAGGCGAGAGCCCTCACCTTGTCATTGTAACTTCTCGTTTTTAAGAAGAAGACCGTAAATAATTTATTACCTTAATTCCGAAGTTACAATCGTCCACGGACTGGAGATACGCTTACATTCCGGTGCTGATGAAATCAGTTATAAATCTTGAAGAAGTAGTGAATAAATCGGATCACGTTACTTCACCGTTATCTCCCAGGATGCCGAACATCAAGGTTTTCAGTGGCAGCTCGCATCCCGATTTGGCGCAAAAAATCGTCGATCGACTCGGAATCGATCTAGGTAAAGTTGTAACCAAGAAATTCAGTAACATGGAAACATGCGTTGAGATCGGCGAATCTGTTCGAGGCGAAGATGTTTACATCGTTCAGAGTGGCTGCGGCGAAATTAATGACAATCTTATGGAGCTGCTCATCATGATTAATGCTTGTAAAATAGCATCCGCTTCCCGCGTCACAGCCGTCATCCCCTGCTTCCCGTACGCGAGGCAGGATAAGAAAGACAAAAGCAGAGCTCCCATAACTGCGAAACTCGTCGCTAACGTCTTATCGGTCTCCGGGGCCGATCATATAATAACGATGGATCTACACGCGTCACAAATTCAAGGTTTCTTCGATATCCCCGTCGATAACCTTTTCGCGGAGCCGGCGGTTCTGAAATGGATCAAAGAGAATATTCCAGACTGGAAAACTAGCACCGTGGTATCTCCCGACGCCGGTGGTGCTAAGAGGGTGACATCTATTGCTGATCGTTTGAACGTTGAGTTTGCTCTCATCCACAAAGAGAGAAAAAAAGCGAATGAAGTAGCTTCGATGGTACTCGTTGGTGATGTGAAGGATCGGACTGCTATCTTGGTAGACGATATGGCTGATACCTGTGGAACGATCTGCCACGCTGCGGAGAAGTTGATAGAAGCTGGAGCAATTAAGGTATATGCTATTCTTACTCATGGTATTTTCTCTGGACCAGCTATTTCGCGCATCAATAACGCCTGCTTAGAAGCTGTAGTCGTAACTAACACTATTCCGCAAGAAAAGCACATGCAGGACTGTACTAAAATACAGTGTATCGATGTGTCGATGATGTTGGCAGAGGCTGTGAGACGTACGCATAATGGAGAGTCCGTGTCCTATCTCTTCTCTAATGTTCCATACTAGTGTAGTTTTTTTCATCAACGTAATTAGATTAAGGTCTACAACATCGGTAAAAGCTGCTCATCCATTTGCAACTGAAAGTTTTTTAAAGTAGATTCAGCGTTATTGAAACGTTTGCTATCCTGCTACTGTTTCTCTAATCAACGCTGTAAACATATTGATTTATTCAATGATAGTAACTCAATATGATGTTTCTGAATGCCGATGACTTAGTTTTAGGTATTATCTCATTAAGTTAAATAAGTATAGCATTTTTCATGGACTATATTAATGCATAAAAATGTTTTTGAATGATAAATACATTTTATATATAAATTACATGTATTATTGTGAAGTTTTTAATGATTCAATATCTACACTGTCTGAATTTGATAGATCTACCTTACCTGCCATAATATTAAAGGTTGATCAATTATTATGCATTTACATTTATAGTGATAATAATTTGAGCTAGATTATTGTATGAATTTCATTATATTTTCAATAAAAAAATAATATGTATCTATTTTTTGCCATGTACTAACAAATATTGAACAATTTTTTGCATAATGAAGTAGACGAAGATTTTTTTTTTAATCAAATTTATTATAAAAGCATAAAATCTTTTGACAAATAATAATTGTAGCAAATTTTATAATGTGGCCTTTTTATTGTAAAAGCACTTAATGAAATTAATTGTAGTTTGGCTATTTTATACAATCTGTTATTTTGTATGTATAGAATAGATTGTATGAATCCTAAAAATATTATAAATAAATTTGTTTATTTCGTGGCAATCGCTTGTTGCCATTTAATATGTATATTATAAGAATTTTTCAAATTATACAAAAAAAAAATGCTATGTATATGAGGTCCATAAAGTAAGACATTAATAAAAAAATATGTAAAGAATATTTTGTTTTCTTGAGTTTGAATCTTATTAATGCAATACCCTCATTTAGTATAACAATCATAATTTGTAAAACCACATTATCAACTTGTGAATATTAATTAGTTAATTGACTCGTTATTTTAATTATAAATTAAAAAAAGGTAACAATCACGTTAAAAAAATTAATAGCGACTTTCTCAATAGACCAACTATTATAGATTTATCCCTTTCGAAAATCGAATATTATAAACATCTTGTGTTAAATATATCTGATTATGGAATTATATCGTTGCAAAGTAGGTTCGGTTTGGGAGTAATTATAAACACAAAACGCATTAATACAACTGTAAGTTTAGTACCGAATTCAAATCGAACCATGATGCTTCAAATTGATGCCAAGCCAAGAAACATCAATATCATTCAGGTATACGCTCCCACTGCTGACGGGTCAGATCAGGACATTAAAGATTTTTACAAAGAGATAGAAGCATTGCTCCAGATGACGAAGAATCACTAAATAAACCTAGTGATGGGCGATTTCAATGCCAAGGTAGATGAAGGTGAGGTACCGGGAGTTGCTGGAAGATTTGGACTTGGAGCAAGGAATGAAGAGGTGACACCTTAATACAATTCCGGAAGTCCGGTTTGCCCGCGATACTTGGTATGAACGCAAGTGTGATTTTGTGGAAGACCTTTATGCCAAACATAATGCATTTAACCCCTATAAAAAAATAAAATCCTTTATTGTATATAGAAAGACCACATACCAACTCATAAATGAACATAATGTCCTCATATTAGATATAACAGAAAAAACACCTATGGGAACAGTACATTTCTTCCATATTCGCTGATGACTCACGAAGTTTAGCTGTACCTTGTGATTTGAATGGCGGGTATTCTATCCTAAAAGATGAAGTCACAAAGGCTCTAAGAAAAGCTAAAACGGGAAAAGCAGCGGGTCCAGATGATCTTCACATAGAGGTACTTAAACTTATAGAAGAAGAAATTTTTTTTTTTTTTTTAAATATATAGACTAGCGCTTGACTGCGATCTCACCTGAAGTCAAGTGAAGATGCAGCCTAAGGTGGTGCGCGCTTGCCTAGAAGATGCCTATTCACTCTTGATTTAAAGATACCCAAGTTATAGTTCGTTGGAAAAACGGAAGCCGGAAGGGCATTCCAAATTTTTGCGGTGCGTATTAGGAACGAGGAAGCAAATCGTTTAGTGCGAGATTGTGGGATTTCAACCACATAGCGGTGCAGATTCATGCGATGCCTTGCGGTTCGGTGGTAGAAAGGTGATGGTGGAACCAAATTGTATAGTTCTAGAGCACACTCTCCGAAATATAACCTGTAAAATACCGACAAACAGGCAACCTTGCGCCGATGTTCAAGACTTTGAAGTCTAGAGCGAACCAGCGATTTGTCACCGATGAGTCTTCTGGCGCGTCGATCCACAGAATCCAAAGCAGCGAGCTGGTACTTGGCAGAGCCATCCCATAAGTGGCTGCAGTACTCCATACACGATCGAACTTGTGCTTGGTAGAGAGTAAGAAGCTGTTCCGGTGTGAAGTACTGCCTGACTTTATTGAGGATACCAAGTTTCTTACCAGCAATTTTTGCCTTGGATTCTATGCATTGTCCGAAGTTCATATTAGACGAAATATTTATGCCTAGAAGATCAATACTATCAGTGATCGGTACAGATACACCCCGGAAAGTCGGAGCCAATGGGAATGGACTCCGTTTAGCGGTGAAAAGACACGCTTGCGTTTTGGAAGCATTAAATTTGACTAGGTTGGCGTCACCCCAATCGGATACCTCTTTCAAAGCCAAATTCATGCGTTCAACCAGAGCCTCTCTATGCTCATGAGTTTCAGCCCCACCAGCTCGAGGACCGGACACGTATCTCTCCGTAACAGTGCTGTCATCCGCGTATCCAAAGATACCGGGCCTGAGGAGGATTTTATGTCTTCGTAAATTTTATGAACTCCGTGTATGACTCTGGTTACTTGCCCAAGGACTGGTTGGTGTCTACTTTCGTTACACTGCCTAAAAAAGCCTATGCGAAAAAGTGTGAAGAGTTCCGAACAAGTAGCCTTATGAGTCAAGTACTGAAACTATTTTTGAACATCATTTACGAACGTATAAGAGCTAAGTGTGACGAACAACTCACAGATAGATAATGCGGTTTTAGATCAGGAGTGGGCACAAGAGAGGCACTTTTTGCGGTGCAGGTTCTGGTACAAAAATGCAGAGATATGCAGCAGGATGTTTTCCTTTGTTTTGTCGATTACGTAGAAGCTTTCGATAGAGTGTTACATAATCGCTTAATTGCAATACTACATAATATAGGCTTAGATGGCAAAGATTTACGAATCATCCAGAATTTGTATTAGAATCAACGAGCTTCTGTTCGAGTTGATAAAGAGGAAACGAAATCTGTCGAAATTAAGAGGGAGTTCGACAGGGCTGTATAATATTATCACCTACGCCATTTAACCTGTACTCTGAAACAACAATAGCGGAAGCAGTTGAGGATATGCACTGCTGAGGTAAAGTAAATGGCCAGATCTTTAACAGCATTAGATATGCCGACGATACAGTCCTTATCGCGTCATCTCCTGTAGACATTCAAAGACTAGTCGCCAGAGTGAATGAGTGTAGTGAAAAAACCGGCCTTAAGATGAACATCTCAAAGACAAAAGTCATGGTCATATCGAAGAACAATAATATCGACTTTGACGTAACAATAGGTGGCCAAAAACTAGAAAGAGTGCTCAAATAGAAATACTTGGGTACGTTACTTAATGAAAACTGGAACAGCGAGCAGGAAATTAAGACTCGCATTGAAATGGCTCGAAGCAACTTTAATAAAATAAAGAAAGTACTCTGCAACCGCAGACTTAAGATCCCTTTGCGTATTCGACTTCTACATTGTTATATTTGGCCCATACTTCTATACGGATATGAGACATGGACTATTAAAAAAGACCTCAGGAAACGAATAGAAGCTTTTGAGATGTGGGCATATAGGCGTATGTTAGCCATCAGCTGGACTCAGAAGATCAGGAACGTGGAAGTTCTGCGACGCGTCGATCAGAAACGCGAACTTTTGCAGACCGTCAAGATGAGTAAAGTCGCATATCTGGGACACGTGCTTAGTCACGATAGATACGAACTCATCATGATGGGAAAAGTTGCTGGAAAACGAGGCGTAGGTCGCAGAAAAAAGTCCTGGCTATGCAACATCCGAGAGTGGACAGGCATCGCGAGCGCCACCGGACTCTTTCGTCTCGCGAAGAATAAACCGGAGTATGCGAAGCTGACTACCAACCTTCGCTAGTCTGAGAGACACCGATAAGAAGAGATTTTTTTTTAACTATTTTCTCATTAGTTACTCACATTACCAGATATTACAAAAATCAAAAAAATTACATTGATATAAGTTTTAAAAAATCACAGGTCTGAAAGGGTTATGATTAATTAGCGAAATTTGAGTCTTAAATTAAACTAATAACTACTAATTCGTAGTTTAATAGTTACCTAACCTACCTAATCATTACTTCTACTTTAAACACAGATGTATTTTTATGAAGTATATTGTTTGTGTTATTACATCATGTATGATAACTGCTGAGTGAAGATTTGACCTAAGGTCAGTTGACAGTGATCGCAACAAACAGTGGGCGCGTCTCAATATCAATCAAATAAAGAAAACAAAGTACCTATAAGTTTCACATTCCACCCTACAATTATTAAAATCTATATAATAAAATCAAACATTAAATAATATATCATATTTATAATACTATTTTTTTTTTAATTTATTGTTTCTATATATACCTGTTTAACACCCAAGAAACTTTAAAATCTTCTGGCTGAAGTATTTTATTGTAAACATTTCTATATAAATTGGCGAACACGCGATTTATTTACACGAGTTACTCGGTCACAATACAGACTATTTAAATTGTGTTGTTTTTAAACTTTTTGTAGACGATGTAATAAAAAAGCGAATGAAAGTTGCTATTGATATTTTTTTTATTTCGTATTATAAGTATTTTTAGATATATAGTGTGAAGCTATATTTACGAACATAAAGAAAGCGACACTATTTAGATACCTATTTCAATCATTCATCTTATCGTGAGTCTACTATTTAGATTATAAATAAAGTCTTCAAATGACACGCACTAAAACAGTTTACTATACATTCATATTACCTATGTTTTATACATATATAATATTTTGGTTAAGTTAGCAACAACGTAGGAGCGGAGATAACACTTAAGGTATCTACTCCGATTTTTTTCGAGTTTCCTCCTTATGAAACAATATAGGGCTCAAGGTATGAAAAAAATAGATGAAGTGAAATCGTATGAAACAACTAATGTATTGACGCGTACGAGTGACGCTGAGAATGACATTTTACAGTACTTTTAGCTGTTTAAGTAAAGTAGATCAATAATAATAATAGTATACAATATAACCATTTACTGTACCGATAAGAATAGTACGCGTCATTTAATATTTTGATTTAAGAGTTTTATTGTTTTAATTAAAAATAGTTTAATTCATTGTGTAATTTTTAAAGAGTAAAATCCAGTCACGTCAAAGCTGACACACAATTTTTAGATCAGTTTCAAAACAGTGCAGTACAATAGCATGTCAAATATAATTGTGTTCATAAGGGCCCCGTTATATCCTATGGGCTGTTGCTACGCCTCGGGTCAGCAACTACAAGTCAAGCTGATAATGTCAATAAATAATAAACGAATCATAATCAAAGGTCGCTAGTTACTACCCAGACAAGGATCTTGTAAACTTTTTTTATATATACCTATATGTTTAGATTATCGTACTCTACGATAAACCGTTACGGAAAATTGTTAAAAATAAATTGTAATGAAGCCGAGTGTTTTAAACCTACCTACATTTTTTCAGAGGACAATTAATTACCTTTGTTTTACAACAAAACTTACAATAAAATAAAAATCCTTAGAAACCTAGATCTTTTTATGTTTTGTTATAAAACTATTGACATGTATTAAAAACATTATATTTGTTTTGTACCTAAAACTAGAATCTAGAATAACTCGTTTTGCATTGTTAATTTCACAACATTTATTATTAGGAGTACCTATACTTTATATATTATTTTCAAATCATTAAAATTGCTAAAAATGAGTAGGTACCTACATAGTTTAAACTACAATGTTTTATAACTAGCGACCTTCCTACCTTCACTTTTAAGGATTTTTGTTATATCACATTGTCTAAGCTAGTTTTAGTTAAATATATCGACTGTTTTTTTTTCAAGAGGTACGTTTTTTAGTGAACAAGCTAACAAGTCGATTCATTTTAATATATCGCTTCCGGTTAATGAAGGTCGCATACAAACTAAGATAGTTTACTGGACAGAATACATCGTAAACAAAAATCACTTCTCAAATAGTAAAAAAAAAGTATTTCTGATTATTTTGAAGTAAAACATCTTCACGCACGCCTGACTTGTTGAGTAATCTGGTGAATGCGTGTTGAGAGCGTTACGAAAAGTGTGATTGGACGAGACGAACGGAGCAAGAGAGAGAGGTGCGAGCACACAGGTGGTACTTATCGAAGTCCAATCGTACTCTAAGTCAATCATTGCATGAGTTTTTGTTAAAAAAATATTTTTTTTTAACAAATTTTTTTAGGCAAATATGTAATTACTTACGATAATAATTAAAGTTAATATAGCACGTGATTCATATTGATCACTTTTGATTACTTTGGCATACTCAGAACAAAACTGTTACTACTACTCTGGTACTACTAAAATTTTTTGAGGATTATCTCGCCGACAGATACGAATGTGTTAATAGAATCTTAGACTAGCAGCGATCAAATGCATACTTATCAAGTCCCCCGAGACGGAATCTTGGGTCCGACTCTTTTTCTTATATATATTATTTATTCCATTACCCGCCTTCTGTTGAGTAAAGGTTAAATAGTTTTATATGCTGGTGATACGGCGGTAGGTATAGCCGACGATTCCTGACGTGACGTGTTTAATGAAGCGCAACTAAGCTTTAACTCCATTAAATTGTTATATGAAAACAAACTATTCTTCAACATTGACAAAACAAAGTTCGTAGTTATTTCAATGCGATCATTACTAAAATTACCTGGAAACTGTCGCATTATTGCCCATTCTTACTTCTGTCAGGCTAAGTTCACCTGTGAGTGCAAGGGTATTTAAAATATTTCTATCTTATCGATAGAAGATAATTAATTATGTTTGCAGGCAAACGAAGAAAAACCGACTTCAATTAGGTATATTGACAAGTAATACAACGTAGGTAGACGAAAAAATAGTCAAGTTAATACGCATTATCAAAGATTACTCCAAAAGTTGTAATCAGATCTCGATGAAATTTTAATGTGACCACAATCATAAACATCGGCTTTCGATTGAATTTAAAATTATTAAAATCGGTACTACCAGTAAAAAGTTATGCGGGTTTTCGAGAGTTTCCCTCGATTTCTCTGGTATCCCATAATTAGATCCTGGTTTCTCTATCATGGTACCAAACTAGGGATATCTTCTTTCCAACAAAAAAAGAATTATCAAAATCGGTTCATAAACGACGGAGTTACGACGGAACATACGAAAAAATATACGGTCGAATTGAGTAACCTCCTCCTTTTTTTGAAGTCGGTTAAAAATATCTAGCTATAGAAACTTCGATTCGAGAGATAGTGCTAAGCATGTTTGTATCAATTACGTAGACATAATAATATGATATTCAATTAGGAACCGTGTGTTGTGTCTACAAGGCAGTCTCGGTTAATAAATTTAATAATAATAATTAACCTTTATTTCGGGACTGGACCAATGTAGTGTTAGTAACAATGTTTCTTATTAGCCATGCGAAGTTTATATCACTGAAAAGAAAAGAGAGATATATATCATTTGATCTCTCGAAAATGAATCATAAGCCTAGTGAGCTGGAGATATATTTGAAACGTAAGTGAGCTGATGAGAGACTAGCTCACTTGAAAACATATCTTTCATTTGTATCACTCACTCATGAGTTACCCAAGTCTATTTCTTATAATCTAGTGTTAGTATAATTCCGGGGCATAGCTACCGCCGTATCAGCCGTATCAATGATACGGGGCCCCCGGGCTATAGGGCGTTTTTAAGCAAAAAAATGTTACTTAATTTCGTGCTTGCCGGGATTTCCAAAACTTACTTTCTTTTAATTGGCTCCCAATTTCTAGGAAGAAGTGATAACTTCAACAATAAATATTTATTTTAATTTAATGAGTTTCTTTTGTGAGAAATCTTTAAACTTCTTTTGGGCACCCTAACTAAATTTGATAACATACACATACCCCTCAAAAGCACACTACGCCACTGGTATAATTACAAACTTTAAATTAATTACAATTTACAAATTTTTTAACATTTAATGAATGTGAATTATCAATTTATTATTTATTATAATCAAGTGATAATATTACATTAAGTTATTAAGTAATAAATAATCTAATTAAGTTTATATAATTATTAATTTCGATTAGCCTTGAACTTTTGAAATGAAAACAGGAAGAGTGCTACGAATAAATTTGTTATGGAATAATACGAGTAGGTACCTACTCGTACGTCAGAATCGTAAGCATCATTATGAATCCCTTTACCCTTGTTTGTTATGTATTTGCGCGCGCGACCAAACAAATGTAAGCATACCATTAATATAATCGCTTTTGCGTTTGTATTTGCGAATTTCATATACAGAAGCCTTATCACAAATTATTTGATATCTGTATCCGCAAATTTTACTTTATTTATTTGCAAAAGATCATAAATTATTTGATAGATACCTTTGCAACCTAATGTTTAAGAATTACATAAACTTAAATAGGTTTACATGCATATTTTATATTATCAATATATATATTTTACATTTATACACGTATATTAATACTATTTGGATTATTTATGTATGGATATTTGTACTTATATGTGTATGTGTATTAATTAATGAATCTATCATACACTATTTTTATTCATCCTTAAGAATATTGTACACTTCCTATCCGCCACTACTATATCATGTCCTGTGCCCAAAGGTTATCTGAAAGAAATCGCTCTTCAGCGATAAGATCGCCTTTGTACATCTTTTTTTTTTGTAATTACTACTGTTTGTTTATATTTTGGTGTACAATAAAGAATTTATTATTATTATTATTAGGTTGTTAACATAATTATTTCGATAAGTGTCGTTAGAATCGTCGCAGTGTCAAATTCCAGACAGCAACAGCATTGTAATATATAATAATGTTACATTATTGTGAAGCAGAGATAAGCAAGGTAGTTTTATACTCTTTTATTTCATCCGTAAAAGTTGAGCTCTTTCGCTACACTCAAAAACTTTTTTTTAAATGACGGAATACAAATTACAAAAAAGATATAGGTACCTACATAATAGATTTGTAAAGATTGTTACGCGTCAATGGAGCAGCGTGGTCATCAATCATTGCGTCCAGCAGTGGAATGTTACAAGTTATCATCTATGTATATTATTTATGTAATATAACATGGATATATTACACAACAATCATTAGAAATTAATACAATGACTAATTACTGTTCGTCAAAACGAAGATTTTTAGTCTGGCCACCCACTTTCCTTGGACTAAGTATTCATATATGAGGAATGTGTAAGTATTAAGAATTGAATCCTTAAAAATATAACACATTTTAATAATTTGAGGATTGTGGTAGGTTATATAAAATTATTTTAAACTAGCTGTGCCCGCGACTTCGTCCGCGTGGAATAGTGACTTTGGACAGCATTTTTTAGATATATCTTCAGGCTTATTTTGGACATCAGAATAGCTCTAATAATTTGTCTCGTGATGCAAACTTATAAAACATTCAAATAAACCTTACATATTTTCAACATACAAACTTTCATCCTCTGTTCCTTATTGTTATTTAGTTACCCTTGAGAATAAAACTTTTACAAAATTGCAATGTCATATTTATTTATATCGAATCAGCCTAAAAAATAAGTTTCAATCCTCTAGCTCTAAAAATATTGATACTTCCATGCAACTTTTCATCCTCACCTTTCAACCCCTTATACCCCTTTTTTGGCATTAAAAAGTAGCTATGTCCTTTCTCAGAATCCAGACTATCTGTGTGATCAATTTAAATGAAATTTGGTATTTCATTTAAATTGGTTTCGTAGTTTTTTAAAGTGCGACAGACAGACAGAAAGACAGAGTTACTTTCGCGTTTATTATATTATTAATATTATTATGGATTCGTTTTTCTAATCAACTACACAGGATTTCAAAATGCGTTACAGGTCCTTTCCTGCGTTTGAAGGTTTTCATTGGCACACCCAAATTAAAAGCATAGGCATTTTTTCTTCATTTATTATTTATATTTCGATGATTTTTGGGAACAACATTTTATTTAATGATGGTACATAACAAAAAAAAAATGTATTCCTCCTAAGGTGAAAAAAGAAAATGTCCATTTTAAATTTAATAAATATAAATATTATTTAAATAAAAAAAAAAATACCATTTTGTATTATTGTCATACTTAGGAAGAGTAAGAAATATAACTACAATAGACATCGTATTTTTTTTAAAAAAGAGCTTAGGTTAGTGTTTTTATAAAACATATTCTTCTGATTTGTGTGCGAGCCCCTTGTACCGATATACAATAAACGTTTCCAAAGAATCAAAGCAACTACATAAATAACAGCACACTAATATTACTTTTTTGTAGGTAAACTTGACAATCGCTTTATTATCTTCTTAACACAAAATTCCAAAATTTCAGGTAGGTAAACGACACAGTCATTGTTGTTTTGTTCATCATCATTTGTCTTTCAAAAGTTAAAGATATTGCTTTAAGTTCCTGATACCTGTAAAGCTACGAGTACCTAGCTATACACGAGTATTGGTATATACCTGATATTATGACATTTTTTTATTAAACGCATTCCTAACAGGACTGTAAAATACTTTTTGGCGTATATAGCTTATTAAATTAACTAGTGGTCGAAATTCGACTATAATGAGTTACAAGTATAATAAGTTTGAATATTATTAAGGTTCTGTTGTCAAAGACTGATACTTCTGCAATAAAAACAAAAGAGTATATAATTAAAAGCGTGTTTGTTTCAAATACACGGACTACCGTACTCACTAGAGTGTAATGTTTTTATGTATTTTTTATACATAATTACAAAAAAAAATATTAGCATTCTGCACTCCTCTGTATAAATTATAAGTGTCCGAAATTTCATACTCCTTCGACCGCGCAACCTTCGTAAAAAAAGGGTAAACAGTTTTTTCTTCATGTAATCTTCTATAATATATATAAAAGCGAAAGGTCACTCACTCATCACGAAATCTCCGAAACTATAACACCTACAAACTTGAAATTTGGTAGGTAAGCTCCTTATAGGACGTAGACATCCGCTAAGAACGGATTTTACGAAACTCGACCCCTAAGGGGGTAAAATAGGGGTTGGAAGTTTGTATAAAAGTCCTATGTTTTTGAAGTAAGAGACCTGAAATTTAAAATGTATACTCTATAGATGGTGAGAAAGTGTTCAAATAATGTATCTTTAGAAATCAACCCCTTTTTGGGGTTGAAACGGGGGATGGTACGTTGACTCACTGATCACGAAATCTCCAAAACTATAACATCTACAAACTTGAAACTTGGCAGGAAAGCTCCTTATAGGACGTAAACGTCCACTAAGAACGAATTTTACGAAAATCGACCCCTAAGGGGGTAAAACGGGGGTTGGAAGTTTGTATGAAAGTCCTATGTTTTTGAAGTAAGAGACCTGAAATTTAAAATGTATGCTCTATAGATGATGAAAAGGCGTCTAATTAATGTATCTTTAGAAATCAACCCCTTTTCGGGGTTAAAACGGGGGATGGTAGGTTGACTCACTGATCACGAAATCTCTGAAACTATAACACATACAAACTTGAAATTTGGCAGAAAGGCTCCTTATAGTGCGTAGACTTCCGTTAAGAACGGATTTTATGAAACTCGACCCCTAAGGGGGTAAAACGGGGGGTTGGAAGTTTGTATGAAAGTCCTATGTTTTAGAAGTAAAAGACTTGAAATTTAAAATGTATGCTCTATAGATGATGAGAAGGCGTTCAAATAATGTATCTTTAGAAATCAACCCCTTTTTGGGGTTAAAACGGGGATGGTAGGTTGACTCACTGATCACGAAATCTCCGAAACTATAACACCTATAAACTTGAAATTTGGCAGGTAGGCTCCTTATAAGACGTAGATATCCGTTAAGAACGAATTTTATGAAACTCGACCCCTAAGGGGGTAAAACGGGGGTTGGAAGTTTGTATGAAAGTCCTATGTTTTTGAAGTAAGAGATTTGAAATTTAAAATGTATGCTCTATAGATGGTGAGAAAGTGACCAAATACGAGGGCGGGGTGAAAAGTTTCCGGCCTGATAAATAAAAACAACTTTTTTCGGTTTTTTTTTCGCTTTATATTTTAAAGTAATCTCTATCAAGATTAATAAAATTTTCATAACAGTGCTCTAATGCAGTGATACCACTTTTATAGTCTGATTTATCAAGTCCCTAAAAATACTCATATGCAGCACCGATGACTTCCTCGTTGCTCTTAAATTTTTTACCTCCAAGCCACTTTATAAGGTTAGGAAACAGATACTAGTCACTGGGGGCTAAATCTGGCGAATATGGTGGTTGGGAGAACAATGCGAGCTTCAATTCGTTGATTTTAGCCATCGCAAAGACTGACGAATGGGCAGGTGCGTTGTCATGGTGAAACAAGATTTTTTTTCGCCAAGTTTGGTCGTTTATTTTTCACAGCGTCCTTTAAACGTTGCAATAAATGTGCGTAGTATTGACCATTGATAGTTTTTCCCTCCTCTAGATAATCAATGAAGGAAATTCCTTTTGTATCCCAAAAAATAGTTGCCATAACCTTATTTGCTGATGAAACTGTCTTTGCCTTCTTTCAGGTTGGTTCACCTGGTCCAATCCATCGTTTTGACTGTTGTTTATTTTCAGAAGTGTAGTGGTGAATCCAAGTTATAAATTGACGTAAAAATTTGCTGGGGTTGCGCTTGTACAGCGCCAAATTTTTGATTGAAACAGTTTTTCGGGTCAACTTTTGATCGACCGCTAGCCAACGCGGCAGCCACCTAACACAGAGCTTCCCCATGCTCAAATGTTCATGTAAAATATTGCATACACGTTCAATTGATATCCTAGTATCATCAGCTATCTCACTTACTTTAATATGCGGTTCTCCATTACCATTTTATGAATTTTTTCAATCATTTCGAGAATCGTGACCTCAAAGGGGCGTCTTGAATGTGGTTCGTCAGAAGTACTCGTTTGACCTTTCTTAAATTCAGAAACCTACTGTTTCACTATTGAATATGACGGTGAAGAGCCTTTCAGTGTGGAATCCAGCGCTTCTTTAATTTGAAATGGTTTTAGGCCTTTTAAATAGAAGTATTTGATGACCTTCCGCTTCTCTGATTTTACCATTTTCACGTAAGCAATCGAGGTGTCTTGTTCAAGCGCCTCTCAAATGTATACTATCAGAGCCATCAACCCGAAAATTTATATAAATGCTAGTGAGATATAGTACTATAGAATACAAACCAAAAATTAGACCTGCTAGCGCGATCTCTAGGTCAGGCCGGAAACTTTTCACCCCGCCCTGGTAATGTATCTTTAAAAATCAACCCCTTTTTGGGGTTGAAACGGGGGATGGTACGTTGATTCACTGATCACGAAATCTCCGAAACTATAACACCTACAAACTTGAAATTTGGCAGGAAAGCTTCATATAAGACGTAAATATCCGTTAAGAACGAATTTTACGAAACTCGACCCCTAAGGGGGTAAAACGGGGGGTTGGAAGTTTGTATGAAAGTCCTATGTTTTAGAAGTAAAAGACTTGAAATTTAAAATGTATGCTCTATAGATGATGAAAAGGCGTCCAAATAATGTATCTTTAGAAATCAACCCCTTTTTGGGGTTAAAACGGGGATGGTAGGTTGACTCACTGATCACGAAATCCCCAAAACTATAACACCTACAAACTTGAAATTTGGCAAGTAAGCTCCTTATAAGACGTAGACATCTGCTAAGAACGGATTTTACGAAACTCGACCCCTTAGGGGGTAAAAAGGGGGTTGGAAGTTTGTATGAAAGTCCTATGTTTTTGAAGTAAGAGATTTGAAATTTAAAATGTATGCTCTATACATGGTGAGAAAGTGTCCAAACAATGTATCTTTAGAAATCAACCCCTTTTTGGGGTTAAAACGGGGGATGGTACGTTGACTCACTGATCACGAAATCTCCGAAACTATAACACCTACAAACTTAAAATTTGGCAGGAAGGCTCCTTATAGGGCGTAGAGATTCGCTAAGAACGGATTTTACGAAACTCGACCGCTAAGGGGGTAAAACGGGGGGTTGGAAGTTTGTATGAAAGTCCTATGTTTTAGGAGTAAAAGAAATTTAAAATGTATGCTCTATAGATAGCGAGAAGGTGTCCAAATAATGCATCGTAATCTATATATATATAAGAGAAAGTTCACTGACTCACTCATCACGAGAACTTAATAACCGCTGGATGGTCCATCCATCCAGGATGGACAAAGATGAGGCAGGGAGGTAGATTATAGTTAGTTGACGTCCGCTAAGAACGGATTTTGCGATATTCCACCGCTAAGAGGGTTTAATTAGGGTTGATAATTTGTATGAAACATATACAGCCTGAAAATAAAACTAAAAATGTGGTGTATAGAGAGGTTTTATAAAAATAACTATTAAATTATACTAAATTGTGCCTTTTAAAAAGTTACTTAGTTTGATAAGCATTTCAAGTGACTGAAATAAAAAAATAATTTGCGTTAAACATCTTAATAGTAATGCATATCTTCATAACCACGCGGACGTAGTCGCAGGTGACAGTTAGTGTATTATAAAATAAAGTCCCCAAAAGTATATGTGAAAGATTCCTTCAAAATCTACTGAACGGATTTTCATGCGATTTCACCAATGGAGAGAGGGCTTGGAGAAAAAGGTTTACGGAACGCCTAAGCCGATTTCGATAATAGTTTCACTGGAAGTTTGCCGGGAAAACTTTGTGACACACTGATTTCTACGCGGGCGAAGCCGCGGGCACAGCTAGTAATATATAGATAATTTTACGATCGTGATATTATATGATTATATAGCAAAAAATAGTAGAATCGAAGAAATAAGGATAAGCGTCTGTGTCACCGGTTGCTGATAAAGCTATCTCATGTATAACGTAATCAGCAGATCCGATCAGATTTTTTTTCACCATCAAACCTCACTATTTGATAGATTCGCTGTATGGCTACGGCAGTAAAGAATATAGCCACCCCCTTTCTTTCCGTGGGTGTCAGAGGCGACTAAGGGATAACATAGTTCCACTACCACCTTGGAACTTAAAAAGCCGACCGATGGCGGGGTAACCATCCAACTGCTGGCTTTGAAATACACTGGCCGAAGACGAGCAGTAGCGACTTCGGTGCGACAAAGCCAGCCCTGCGGTCACCAACCCGCCTACCTAGCGTGGTGACTATGGGCAAAACACATGAGTTCGCGCCATTCTTGGCGCGAACTTATGCCTATGTCCAGCAGTTAACTGCGATAGACTGAAGTGATGAGATACTTTTATTCGCAGCTTATGAATGCAAAATTACAGTTTATTAGTTAAAACCAAACCAGCCATACATCTTTTACCTCTTGCCAATAATGCATATCTTAAGTAATGTACGATATATCAGCAAACGCTCAAACATGCCCTAGTTGTATTATAGAATAGCTAGCTATATACAATATGAAAAAAATTAGGTAACCGACAATGTATAGATGTATAGTAAATTCATAAATTCCAACTTTCTTTTTGTTATAAAAACACGTGGTACAGTCAGAATGCTCAATACGCGGCATTTGGTTGTTAGGAAAACGGTTGTATTTAAATTTGACAACCGAAAGTGATGAATATGTTGAACATTAAACCGAATGTGGCCGAAGAAATGCGATTAATAATAATAATTTTATGCAACTGTATTTTATACAACATGTTACTAATTTGGTACTAAAACACAGTTTATATATTATTTTCAAAAGAGTAACTTCGGAGTTTCTTGCCGATTCTTCTCTGCAGAATCTACATTCCAAATCGTTGGTACTTAGCTTTACTTTTACAAAAATAATAATTTATTTTTAAAGTTTTAATTTGTAAAATGACGATTCGAAAGTGCTCTTGGGGCTTATTTGAATAAAGCCGTTTTTGATTTTTATTTCATAATAATAAGAATTAATGAACGCTTCACACTCAACGGATCCCCCAGTAGAATTTTCTTCTGTGTTGGGTTCCGGAAACACACACAATACACAAACACAACGCCCAGACCACGGCTAACATCTATATGGTCGATAAAAATGTCTGTCGTGAGCGGGAATCGAACCCGCGGCCGCCAGCGTAATAGCCAGTGCTATGATCGCTGCGCGAACGCGTCGTCAATATAAATAACTTTAACCCTTTAAATTCTTTTGGCTTATTCCGCCTCCTTCTTTATTCCTTGTCATTAGACCAAGATGCTCGACTCGTGGCTACAGTAAGGTAGTTAGAGATCCGTTATATTTAAAATTGACAATCGAAAATGCCATTGCCATTTTTGGCGCGAACTTAGAGAGGTCTAAGTCCAGCAGTAGACTGCGATAGGCTGATGTGATGAATGATGAATCTAAAATGAAAGAACGTGTTGCTTAAGTAATGGTTATTTATTTTTTATTATAAAATTAACCCTAAACTTAATTAATGTAGTTAATTAAAATCACGTTAAAGTTAGTCTTATTTACTTGAAAAGCGGTAATAGTTAATTAATAAATTGTAATCCTATGGAAAAAAATCTCATCAAAAATCTACTGTACTGTTAACTAATTGAACGTACCTTTGATGATTGGCAAAAGTCAGGTTGCAATTTAAATTTCGTTATGATGAAGAGATTTTGTAAATTCATATTGAATAGATCCGATTTGAAAAACCTAGGTATATAAAATATCTCTTTTTAGATAGGCAAATCCACATCATACACAATAATTAAATTAGTAAAAAAATATGTGTACGAGAGCAGACAATATCAAACCAAAACAAGGTTCGTGACGCAATTTTACTTGCAATTAGATAGCTATATGACCTGGTCCCCCGTCGTCATGATAAAAACAGATAAGAATTTGCGTAAATTTATTGTACAAATAACTTTGTTATTACAATAATAAATGAAATACCATCAAATAATAAATACCTAATGTGTGAATATAATTATGATGAAAATACTAACTCAAAGACAAATGTTAAGAGGTACCTTTTACAAAAGGCTCGTAAATATAAATAGTCTGTTTCATATATCTCGAATATATTCGTCAGCATTTGCAAACTAAGTCAGCGTATTTTTTAAATTAGAAAAATAAAAAAAAAGCTAATAGAATACAATTAAATTTTTATTTTTTTTACATCATACTGTAAACGTCAAATAACTAATACGACAAAAAGGTAAAGCTACCGAAACTACTTTCTCAACTGATTTTACTGAGGTGTTAGACTATATATTTTACTTCTATAATAATAGCTATACGATCAGATATATTGAACATGAATGGCATTAAATTGTAGTACAATTCAGAATAAAAAAAACTAACGCGCCGCTTTATCCACTTACGCTGACGTAAGGGTAACTGATATGGTAATACAACGTACTACAAAAATGCTAGTCTTTAGGAGATCTAAAAGAAAGTCCGCAATACACATATCTATCTCTGCTGGGTAAGGCAGAATTTTAAATATCACAGTACATTGTACACACATAGGTACATCACAATTACATGCAAGGTAATTTATTATGCAGTTGTTAGTGTATTAGGCAATAGCCATACATGCACGTGTTCTTATTGTATTCCAATCTAAGAAAAAAAAAAAAACTTTTTAAGTTAAACGGTTTTATGTTAAACATACATTACAATGTTTAAGATAAATGTACTAAAAACCAAAAAATAATAAAATAGATACAGTCGTGGGAATTATAAACATATGCATAGACTAGACTAAAATAAAACCGTGGGGCACGTCAATTGTCTACAATCGTTGATTAAAATGTTTGTTTTGTAATGTTACACTACAATTAGGCAGTTGTTCAACGATGACGTGTGATAAGTAGGGCTAGAATGTGGAAACAAGCTAGCAAGCTCGATTATAAGCGAGTTTTAGGGTTTCATAGTGGTGAGCGAGTAGTACTTTTATCATATGTTTTGTCGATTAAAGACAAACTACGAGCAGTGAAACGATTCCTCGCCAGCCAGCAGTGTGAATGTCCAACGATAAACTAGTTGAAACATCTCTTTTATTTACATGGAGTGTATAACTATTGGAATTTCCATGAGCAAGAAAATAGTAAGTAATTTCCTCACCGTCTGCGGGCCAACTGCCTATTATAACGACGAATTAAACGATTCTTCTATCGCACATTAAGTCGATAATTTGTAGACAATTGACGTGCCCCACGGTTTTATTTTAGTCTAGTCTATGCATATGTTTATAATTCCCACGACTGTATCTATTTTATTATTTTTTGGTTTTTAGTACATTTATCTTAAACATTGTAATGTATGTTTAACATAAAACCGTTTAACTTAAAAAGTTTTTTTACCTATTTTTATTTTCTAGTTTTTAGTTTTTATTTCGCATTCTGTTTAATTCATTTAGTGCTTCATTACAATGTTTAAGATAAATGTACTAAAAACCTTGCAAGGCCCATCTTAAATATTGAGGTTGTATAGTGCACTGTATTCTTCTTGTCAAGCCCTTTTATTTGATACCCATATTGGTGGGATTGATAAAAAATTGTTATCAGACATTTGGTAGCGGCGGCCAGCTTAGATTTCAATTTTGCATAGTAAATTGTATTCTACTTGTTGAGACCTTTCATTTGATACAAATGTTGATGGGATTGATAAAACCTAAGTTATCCGCCATTTTGTAGAGGCCGCCATCTTGGATTTTAATTTTATATAGTACATTGATTATACTGGTTGAGCACTTTCATTTGATACCCATATTGATGGGATCGATAAAACCTACCTTATCCGCCATTTTGTAGTGGCCGCCATCTTGTATTTCAATTTTTTATAGTATATTGTATTCTGCTTGTTGAGCCCTTTCATTTGATACCCGTATTGATGGAATCGATAAAACCTACGTTATCCGCCATTTTGTAGCGGCCGCCATCTTGGATTTCAATTTTTTATAGTATATTGTATTCTGCTTGTTGAGCCCTTTCATTTGATACCCATATTGATGGGATTGATAAAACCTACGTTATCCGCCATTTTGTAGCGGTGGCCATCTTGAATTTATAATGATAATGAATAAACATAATTGTATTGTCACCAAAATCCAAAGTGTATACAAAATTTCAGATTAATCGGTTGACAGGAAGAGGGTGAAATTTGAATTACTAAATTTGACCCAAGAATAAATAAAGAAAAAATAAAAAAACAAACGGGGTGAGCTAAATATAAAACCGTTTAATAACTAGCAAAACCGGCCAATTTTAATTTAGTCAGGTCCTAAATTCCGGATGTAATTCACAAAAATATTCAAGTTCTCTTTCTCCTAGTAGGATAAGGATTGGAGCTTAATCCACCACGCTGCTTCACTGCGGGTTGGCGGTATGTTCCCTACTATGAGTAATATCGTAGGTACAGTAGCCTACATCATCCAAACTGGAAAGAAATATGTTTACAATTTTTATTTTACAAATACATCTGTATATCAGCAACTACACGTAACACTACAACCAGAGCGGTTGTTAACTCCACACCTCAACGCAACTCCACACTTCTACACAACTCCACACCTTGGTTGCACGCACTTCGCGCAAAAACTGTCACTCATGCGTCTTTCATGATTTGTTTAATTACTTTGATCTGGGGATGCCATAACTTTGGTTCTAATAATATAATAACGTCAATCAAAATCCATTACCTTATTAGCTTTATGACTTTACTTATGAAGAAATGGCTACCATTAAACTAATAGCATTCGTAATTATTCGGATGTAGATATATAAATTTAATGAATTTGTACTCAATATTTATATTTTACTAACCGACCTGGCGAACTTCGTACGGTCTTATTTTTTTTTTGAATATAATAATTATATATATAACGAAATAAAATATAGCCTATCTTTTAAGTGGGATCAAACTGCACATGGAGTGTAAATTTGAATAAAATCGGTTAAGTTTTTTAGGAGTCCATCGCGGACAAACAACATGGCGCGTAATTTATATACTTAGGATTCACTTTTATTTTTGTACTGAAGAAAACTATTTTCTGTTTGCACGATGTGGTTCCCACTCCGTCGCTGAGCGCTCAATATCCGTGCCGATATTAATTTAAAACTTTACGCAGAAATTACTTAATACTTGTTATGTTGTTAATAAAATAAATATTGAACCGTCTTTCATCCTAGTTAGATAAATTTAGATTTTGATAACGTTATAAGATGATTGATCAAGCTAATATTGTGACGTACTCCTTTATTTTAACGATTTAACATAAACAAATCGAAATATGAAACAACTTTCTATGAGTTTAATCAGTTAGGACCTTGTTCAGTACTAGATAAGTTTCTCACCTGACAGAATAATTTAACTTCTATTACACTTGTTAAAATTCTTAAGTACCTACAGGCACTTATATTAAGTTGGTATCCCTATCTTTTTTTTTTGGTTTACAGCAGTAAGTTAGACTGCTACAACGCTAAAATTTGTTTTTAAATTACATCTTATCACCACTACTCTCACCTGTATTTTCAGGAAGACATTCTTTACTGAAAATAAAGGGTTAGGAATAAACCTGATAAATCTTTTTAAAATACTAACAATTTATATATTAACACCATATTGTTGTTTGTATAAGCTAATAGGAATAGAATTTAGGAAAGTTATCTACATATTATTAAATGGTAAATTTATCTTGAAATTGGCACTTGTTTAATCTATATGAAAGTTAAAAAAAATATGGTTTTCAATTTCCGTTTGAATAATAAAAATTTATATCTTACGAGTGTTTGCAATAGTTACTCACACCTAAGTGTTTTTTCTATATGATTGTTGAACGAAATTTTTTAAGCCCGTATATAAAGAAAATATGACTTAATTTTTTGTGACTTATACTGTATGTATTTACAGTATAAATATTATTGTCTTAGTAACGTTAAATAGTAACTAAATAGTAACGCTTGACGGCCGAGTGGAGATCGCCTTACGATTCGTATACAAGGCACACCAATACGATTTTTTTTTTGATTATTCTAGTACATAATTTTATTTCATATTAAAATATTTGAAATTAAGAACTTTTAAAAAAAATGGTAATTGATAAAAAATATTAGTTAAAAATTAAAAGTAATTTAGTCCTGCAATAAAATTCAAACCTCAAAAGTTTGTAAACAAAATAATTTTATATTTTGCGTTTTTCGCTGGCTGCTAAATCACGCTTTTTTCATTAAAGTAAGTTATAATAGTAAAACTAGAGTCCGACAGAAACAGATTTTTGCGCCGAAACCGAGACCCACATGGACAAATTCAGGTTGAAATTGCATAGTTTGTTTAGCTAAATGTTGAGAATCAATAAACATGTAAAAAAGAATTGTAAATAAAACAAGGCATATCTTATAGTAGTTTATTACAGATTAGTGCGCATGTGTGGTGGCGTGGTGGGCTTGAGCGGCCGCCTTCCTCATCTGTACCAACACATTGCTCATCTCTTCACGCTTCCTCTTGGCACGAATGTGTGTGCCGAGGCGACGCTTCAGGAACTTAAGAGCTCGCTTGTCTTTTGACACCTGGAATTATTATAATAATTCTATGTTAGATACAACAACCGTTCTGGTATAGTGGTGTGCCTAAACACTAGCGGTTTAGGGGTTCGACTCCCGCTTGCTATTGATATTTTTATTTGTATAGATATTTGTTTCCCATTTGGATGATTGCCCTTGTAAGTAGAGTACGTAAATCTATCCGTTCCGGTTATTGCATACACCTGATAGCGATCGTCAGTCATAGTAGAAAATATATCCACTAACCCATAGTGGAGTAGCATGTTGGATTAAGCTCTGATCCTTTTTCTACACGGAGAAAGAAGCCTATGCCTAACAGTGGGATATTACAGGTTGATTTGTGATTTTAGGCTCTCCACACTGGAGTTAATCCTATTGACCCATTGAATATGAGGGTTGTATTTGTTAAGTGCCTAATTTACTCAATAAATATAAAATATGAGACCAGTTTTTAAAGTTATTAATTGAAATTTAGACATATTTAAGAATTTTGTATCATTTTCTATAAGAAATTATAAATTTTTATATGCTTAATATACAGAAACAGCAACCTGTTCATAAGGTAGGTAACTTAAATGCATATGTTTTAGGTACCAGGCAACTGATATATAAATATTTACAACCAGATTAGGGGCAGAAGTGGAACCTTAAGAGCAAAAAGTACACTGCTTATCACCCTGACGAGAAAGCTTACTAATATAGACATATATTATAAAAAAAAATACACAAATAAATATGTATGACACCCAGAGATGTACAGGGAACCAAACCAGCCAACCCTTAAATAAAAAGGTGGGTGGGCCAACTTCTTCAATGGGCCTGCCATCTGACATATTCAATGTATTTTAATTTGAAGTTAAATCTCTTCTAAACATACCTTAAGTAATTCCATAGCCCTCTTTTCATACGGAGCGTGTCCTACGACTTCTCGGACTAAATCACGTACAAACTTGGAGTGCTTGGTTTGTAACTGTAATGACATCAAACAATATGTTTAGTAATATAATACATAAGTAGCATGTTGTATTTAAACTAAGGTATAATAAAGTTTACAAAATTAAATATTCAATTAAAAATACAGCTTTAGCTGGCTGGTATGACGGCTAAATAGTAAAAATCTTCTAAAAATATTTTATGTACGGATAGATGTGTATGGATTTCACTTAAGTTTAAATGTATGAATCTTGAATAAGTAAATAAGCAGTCTATATTATCTTAACAATATTTCGTTTATTTGATAAGGTTGTCCTAAAAAAAGTTTATTTTTAAACTCATATAACATGTTTGGCAAGATCAGATCATTTTTTTTAAGAAATTATACTGAAACAAATCGCTAGTGACTATTAACATCGTCGGTACTGCAAAATTGCATTTTTTGTTTATTCCATAAAACGTTCCCAAATAACGAAGTCTATCATCAGCTGAAGAGAAATTTTTTATTTTATGCATATATTATTTAGTTGTGTTACTTCTGACAAATCAGTACCTATTAGTCTTAACCCGTTAAAAATGTAACAAGTGACTTTTCTCATATTTACACATTAAATACCGGCTAGTAATAATATTAAACATAAATAGCCTGTACAGCATTACTTTAAAATTTCATGATCCTGCTTAAAATAAGTAAAAAGCTACACGCAATTTACACTTTGAATCGCTCTCCTGTAAAGTTGCTGTTTTTCACATCCGGCGTTTTTAATAGTCATGGGCGAAATGACCGCTCAGAAGTGTTTTGTGTTTAGTTATTGAATTAAATTAATTTAGTTTTGGTAACTTGCAAAAGTATCGTCCGCAGATTAAAATATTCAGATGTTTCTCCTAAGTATTGGTCTGTATTGAAATCCTTTCAAATGTAGAAACTAAAATAATCTAAAATCTTCAATTACTACATTAGGTTTGTCCCCATTCAAAATATCCTATTAAAAGGGAATATTCTTTAAAAAGTTATCCTCCATACAACCTAGTTTATAGGGAAACTGATATGACTAATTTTTTCATTATATTAAAATAAAAATCGATTATATTAATTTAAATTTATCATTAATTTAAAAATCGTTGTATAAGACGGTTAAGTTTAGTTAGAACAGTGATTAAGTGTTTGTTAAGTTGTTATAAAATTTTGTACTTTTCATTGTGATTGAACACTACAAGACAAATAATAATAAGTAAACATAGTATAAAACGTATTAAAATAAAATAGATGCATATATATAATCTCTAAATTATGAGGTTCATTGAATACCGGAGCCATAACTTTTTTTTTAATTTCTTAGGTTAAACTTTTTTTTAAACTTATAGTATTTTTTGTTAATTAGGCTAAATAATTTACTTACACCCTTTAGTCTGGCAGGTCTGATCTTAATCGCTTTGTCTGTAATACCCTTTTTGCCAGCGGATATTTTGGTTGTTTTGTGGCCTTTTCGCAGACCAACTGCGATCTCAAACCGGGGCGCCATGCTGAAATGATCAAAACGTAACACTTAGGAACTAAATATGTTGGCACAACAATCAATCGTTATGAAAATGCACTTAATTTAACACTTAAACTAATTTAAAATATAAGATTAATTTGATAAATACGAGTAAGAAATTTTTTTACGTACTTCGCGGATTGACAGTTTGTTCCAAAAGGGATTTATAATCTGACAGATAAACATACGTCAAAAAAACAGTAATTTTTTTTAATCTGTGTGGGTAGATTATACATCAGCAGGCTCAGGGCTTGTTACCGACATAACTTATTCTATAAAATAAATAACAAAACTAATTAAAAGTCACAAGTCATAACAACAATTTTAAGTAGTTTTTTTTATAACTTCGAGTAAAAAAATAATAGTAAAATTATTAATAAACATGAATTTTTGAATTCAAAAATATACAATAATACGATGAAATTAGTAGCATCATTAACAAATTACCAATTTAAAAATGGTATTAAGACGATTCGTAGGCTGGGCAGGTGGGTTGGTAAGCAGCTGCGGCTGGCGGCGGCGGGATCTTTGCGCAAAACACACAAGTTCGCACCATTATTGGCCCGAACTTGTGGAGGCCTATGTTTAGCAGTGGACGGCGATAGGCTGAGGTGATGATGATTAATACGATCAGGCCCAGACTTAGGTCTAGGACCTAGACCCCAAGGGGAGGAGTTAGATAGGGGATGCTACTCGCGGTTTAGCCGCCGCGGGTGGCGGGGTCTTCGGACCCCCGCGGACCAAAACCAGACGATGCGCTTCGGGTACTGCTCTGGTTCTCAGAGTGGACTTGTGAGCGGTGTGTTGGCATGGAGGTGCGGTGGTGTGTGTGGCGCTGAGACGGCGTGGAGACGTGGAGGTCGGATTTTTCTTTCCCCACGCGGCGGACGGGGTGAGCGGGTTCGCTCGCTCTATGGCGCGCAAGCACATGCCGCCGGGTAGCGCTCGGCGCCCTGCTGTTTCTGCGGGGCTGCTAGGTGGGCCCAGTGGCCGAGGAAGGGTTGGACCTTACGGTCGCCTGGACTTAGGCGGTGGGGCAGCTCCTGGACCTCGTCTCCCTCCTGCAGACGGCAGAGGGATCGACTTGAAAAGGTTGAGCGTCCCTTCCGACGGGGCCGAAAGGCCATCACCGAGGGGCGTCGTGGTAGTGTGCGAAAGCGATCCCATGGCGTCCCCACTAAGGTGCCGGCGGAAAAAAGATGTGGGTTTTAGTGGATAGTCTGGTATTGCACCTCACGCCGGGAGTTCCACACTCCCTTCATATTCGTGTGGAGGGGTTAGTGCGTAAATTCATTTCTCCAGCTATAAAAAAAAGGCGGACATTTCTCGAACAAATAAAGGACGTTTTAAAAAAAAGGCCAGGTCAAGAGTACCCTAAATCGAAGAGCATGTATGAAGGGAATAATGAAAGTGAACGAAGCGAAACAAGTATGTAAGAATCGCAAGTGGAAAGAAGTGGTCTCTGGCTACCTCTACGGGAAGAGGCGTGATCATGTGTATGTATGTATGTATGTATGTGGTTAAAATGTATCTGATAACTCTGATATTTAATGAATTTTTATTTTAAAAATAAAATTGAACCTAATCGAATGTTTGTTTGTTTTAAGTTTTTAAGAATTTTAATATTGTGAAAAAGTAATTTAAAGTAATCAATATTGTTATTTTTGTTTGTTCTCAGAGTAGGTAAGGTAGGTTATATACATTTAAAAAAAACAGTACACCTGACTAAGTGACTACACCTGCTTATGTATGGAAATTAAATTTTTTATCAGTATAGCCCCAAAGAGCAACACGGAGGGGAGTAGCCATGTACAGGCGTTCCCCTCTGTCAAGGTATAAGGCCAAATGGCCATATGCGTACAATAAAACTAGTTGCAGCTGCACTGATCACTAGACTAAATCTAGTTGCGCGATTGAATCAACGTCCTTCAAAAAATGCCAAATTGTTCTGTTTTTTGCTTCAAAAAAAGATCTGCCACGTCAAATTTACTAAAACATGGCGTTACCTTTCATACGTAAGTATTTTTAATCACATTATTACTTGTATACTACTTTTAAACCTTTTTTAAACTTAAAAATTACAAATATTATCGGTCGTGTTGACTCGATTTGTTTACCAACATAGGCCCCTCGCCCTCATACAATATGCGGACCGGTCGAACGACTGATCGGAGTCTATTTCCGAGAAGTCACTGTCGCCGAGCGATAGTGTTGTTACCGGTTTGTTTGTAGATAGCTATCGATAAAAACGGCAAAGGCAAAAGAGGTGACAGACATTTTTGAGATCTTGATTTATTTATAATATAATATTGCTAGCTTTTTTTAATAAACATAGTTATATAATAAAATTGCATTAAATTAAATATAATACGCGTATTACGAGTATTAATACATTTTACTAGAATTACTTAATGTGAACTTCGACCATAATGTTTTATATAAAAATTTGGCAGGTTTTCTGAAAATCCAAATTTAAGGGATACATGGAAAAAAATTGTAATAACAGACAGACCTGGACGCCCACAAAAAATAGTGTAATTTGTTCAGATCATATCAATACCACTAACTTTCAAGTGTTGGCGAACAATAGAAGGATTAGTCGAGGGCACCAAACCAACACTAACGCCACACTGTTTTTGTCCCGTAAGTTTTTTTTTTTTTGACTCATGTACAAGGCAATCAAGATATGGTTCAGCTTTGTTATAGTAGTGAAACGAAACTTAGATTTGTCAACTTTGAAAATTAACAATGTTAAATCCATCCTTTCAGAGTCATCAACAAATCATTCAATCTAGCAGATGACAGGCTATCATCTTATGATGCCATTAGTGCTACGCTCCCTATTCCTGATTCGTTGACATCACAGTGTACATCATCAACTCCTCAAAATGTGGGTTAATTTTAAATCGTTTATTGTAGACTGGCATTGTTTGGCACAACAACGTTGCACCAAACGTATTGTGACATAATTATAATAGTTAGACATATGCTTTCGCGACATTTTTTAACCGACTTCCAAAAAGGGAGGAGGGTCTCAATTCGAGTGTATTTTTTATGTATGTTACTTCAGAACTTTTGACTGGGTGGACCGATTTTGATAATTTTTAATTTAATAGAAAGCTGATGTTTATCATGTGGTTGCGCTTAAATTTCATCGAGATCTGATAACATCTTTTTGAGTAACCTTTGATAACGCGTATATATTACATATATTGTATTACTTGTCGATGTAATTGAAGTCAGTTTTTTTTTTTCGTTTGCGAGCAAATACAATTATAGTAGATAATGATGTATTCTACAAAGTCTTACTACATTTTGTATTTCTATTATCATTAGTTTTTGCAGCGCACGCAATGTAAGGAATTTTTTAGGATATTTTTTTATCCTTTGGGTTACATTATTGGAGTTTTAGTAAAGATCCCAAATATTTTTAAAAACATAGTATAACCTATGTCGCTCAAGGATAGTGTAGCTTCTCAACGATGAAATAATTTTTTGAATCGGTCCAATAGTTTCGGAGCCTATTCAATGCTAACAAACAAACAAACAATCAAATCTTTACTCTTTATAATCGTTTATTTTACATGAAGATGTTTGATTTGTAGTATATAATAAATTAAGTCTATTTTTATAATAATATCTTACCTTTGTATCACTTTAAAAACATTATTTCCCTAACCGAGTACTTGAATTTATCGATAATGGATATCGACAGTTGTTACAACCACGGCTGTAGGCAACTTGTCAGTGTAGTTGCGGCGTGTCATTATACTGTAATGACACAGAATGTATCTATGTGTGTGTGAAAAATGTAAGTGTGATTTTAATTTAGTATGTGTGAGTTTCGTAGTGACAGACGATTATTTTTGTGTGGGAATTAGATAAAGTGTGCATGTGTGTAATTTCCCCCCGCAAAAAATGACAGAAAGTTTTGTATCGGTAACAAACGCAATGGCCACTCCCCTCCGTGTTGCTCTATGTATAGCCCTGATACTTATTACAATTCTTTGTTGGTTTAAACGTCCAGATACCAGGCCATAAACTCCAAAAAAAAAAAAAAAAAACAATTCTTTGCAATGACAGTCGACAGATCAACAATCAACATGCCATTGCCAATAATTTGACAGTTTGACAAGTTGAGAGTGAGGATTTTGCAGGTTATATTTTGATTTAATTTTTTTTTTTAATAAAAATGGAAATCGGTGCTGTGAAACAAGACTTTAATAACGAGGTATTTATAAATTGAATACAATAGAATCAATTATCTATTGCTACGCAATGTTTATAACTGATCAATATATATCACGTTGTACGTTTTGCGTTTGTTATCACATTCTACTAATATTATAAATGCAAAAGTTTGTGTTGATGGATTTATATTTGTTACTTTTTCATGCAAAAACGACTGAACTGATTGTAAGGCAACTGTACGTACATATCTGGAGATAGAGAATACACATACACTACACACATAGGGTACTTTTTATCCCGTCGTTCGTAGGAAAATATCCGGTGAAACCGCGAGGGGCATGTAGTCAATTATATTTTGTTTAATTTTTCAGATTATACAGTTGAAAAAGAATTTAAACCAAGCTAAAACACAGACAATACATAAGCTGACGAGAAAAGCTAAGACTTTGACAGAGAAAAAATGTCCAGAAAATTTGAAAGAGAAATTCAAACGGAAGGCGGAGTCTGCAGTGAGAGAAGTGTTGGTTATAAAGGTATATATTTACAAATTTCATGATATCTTTACTCTTCGATATAGTTTAAAAAAGTTTGTTAATGTGGTTGAGGGATGGAGAAACAGACTTTAAGGGTATTGCTGCTTAGAATAAAAATAAAATAGTCATTATTGTTTGCTTGGGAACAAAAAAAAAACTGATAATTACATCAACAAGTAATCCAAAGTAAATTTACGAAAAGATAATCAAGCACAAGCATTACTAGAGGTAACACAAAAAGTAATCATCAGATTTCAATTAAATTTAAAAGGGACCACATGACAACTTTTGACTTAAAAAAGAATCATCAAAATCAGTACATCCAGTAAAAAGTTATGAGGTAGAATTCAAGATGATATATTACTTAAAAGATATTTGTCAGATCTCAGTTAAATTTAAAAAAGAAGCATCTACATCGGTTCACCCAGTAAAAAGTTATGAGGTAACATATTAAAAAAAAAAAAAACAGTCAAATTGATAACCTTATTGGATGTCAGTTGAAAATATTTACACGCCAAAAGCTGAGCCATGTTATTTTATATAATAAAGTTAATAAGTACACTAAAATATATAAAAAATCAGATGCTTTGAATCCATGCAATTTAAATTATTTTATTCTTACATCAATCATCATTATTAAATTCATTTATTTTTTGAGTAACTTTTCTATCTTTTGTAAACATGCATTCATTTTATTAAATATATTTTTTGCTTATTTTTTTAAGTCTGTGATCCCTACTTCACAAAGACTAAAATACTAATTACTAATTCTATAAAATAAGATTATATCAGCAAAATACAAAATAAATCTATTAGTTAAAAAATTGATGTAGATTTATTTCGTATTATCAAATAATAAAACGAAAATTGCATGGAGGAGTATGAAGTTTTACATAGTTTATATAGAGAAAGAGTGCAGAATGCTAATCTTTTTTAAAATTATAAATACAAAAAATTACATTACAATAAATTACTCTTCTGTTTATTATTAAAGAAGTATAGTTGACTATTTTTTTTATATTTCTACTTTGACAAAAGAACCTTGATAATGTTCGAACTTATAATTTAAATTAATAATGGTGAATTTCGACCACTGGGCGACCACTAGTATATTTAAATACGCTACTTATGAGTTGCAATTTTAAAATACCATTTCTTCTTTTTTCAGAAAGTCAAAGCAAGAGATATAGCACGGTTCATCGTCACACATACAGGAAAACTAAATGACTATTTGAATAAACCAACTATTGACAATAACAAGGCATGTGCACGGTTGCTTCTACACAAGTCACTGCAAGATAAGTATAAACATATCAGAGGGAAGTTTTCTAATGTATCAATAGATGATCTGTTTATGTCTAGACAAGAAAGATTAAAGCTTAAAAAAGAAGAAATTGAAAAACAGAAAAATAAAAAGAAGAGAAAAGAAGAAAATAGGAAAAAACGATTATCTAACGCCATTAATGTTGAAGGTGAATGGGATGTAGAAAATACTACAGACAAAAGTAAAGACACAAGTAAAAAGGACACAGTTAAAAAGGATAAAATTATAGAAGACGAAGAGATGTCTCAAGGTGATGATTTATCGGATGCTGATGATGATAAGGAAGAAAATAATAGTGTTTTAAGTGATAAATCTGATGACATTAGTGACAATTCTGAAGAACTTGATGAGTCAAATGATGAAAGTGTTCATATAAAACAAACTGATAATGATTCTAATGATGATGATGATGATGACGCCGATGATAATGATGAAGAGCGAGAAGACAAAGAAGAAGTAGAAAATATTACTGATAGTAAAATTAATAAAGAAATTGTGCTAAACAAAGTCATCAAAAATAATAGTAAAAATAAAGTAGAACTTAATTCAAATAAACCTGAAAGTGAAGTATTTGAGTTAAAAATGAAACCAAATAACAAGTCAGAAAATAAAGCAAAAAAGGTAGAGAAGAAAGTTAAAGATGTCCACAAAAACAAGAATTTAAAAGATAAATTACAGAAAAGGAAATTTAACAAAGAGTCAGAAGGTTTAGAGGCAAAAACAAAAAAAGTTTTAGTAGATCAATTCTTTGTCACATCCACTGGGAATAATTACAAGTCTCTGGTGGAACCGAGAAATCCAGATGAAGTAAAAGATGAACATAAACGTGGCAATAGAAAATATAGACGAGCTGTAATGTTTGGACATGTTTTAAAAACAAAACCAAAGAAAAATGGCTTACAATATAGCAGCAGTAATAATTTTACAAAAAAATCTAGTTATAATACTAAACAGTTTTTTACTAATCAAAATAATGTCAACGGAAAAGAAGATAATAAAAATAGACAATTTGATAATAGAAATAATAATTTAAGTTCAAAAGGAGTTGATAAAAGGTATGCAGTTCCAGAAAAACTACATCCTTCTTGGGAAGCAAAGAAAAAGCAATCTGCTATATTACCTTTTCAGGGTAAAAAAATCGTTTTTGATGATTCATAATAAATTATTATTTTATGCAAAATAGTTTTGTATTTACTATTTTAATCTTTTGCTTACTGTCAGATTATTTATATGTAATTAAATACTCTATTTTCTGTTTCGGGTAAATAAGGTGTGTTATATGGTTAGCGATATATAATAAAATATAATGAATGCCTACTAATTGGGAATATAATTAAAAAAAAAAGCTTTACTACTGCTCCTCCTTCTTGGAATTCGGTTAAAAAAATAAAATCAAATTGAAAACCTCCTTCTTTTTTTAAGTCGGTTAAAAAGAAAATGTTAAATAAACTAATATAATTGTGTTTGCTCGCAAACGAAAAAAAAAACCGACTTCAATTACATCGACGAGTAATACAACGTAGATCGACGAAAAAATAGTCAAGTAACAACGCATTATCAAAGATTACTCAAAAAGTAAATATCAGATCTCGATGAAATTTAAATGTGACCACATGATAAACATCGGCTTTCGATTAAATTAAAAATCATTAAAATCGGTACACCTAATAAAAAGTTATTGCGGATTTTCAAGAAGTTCCCTCGATTTCTCTGGGATCCCATCATCAGATCCTGGTTTCCTTATCATGGTACTAAACAAGGGATATCTTCTTTCCAACAAAAAAAGAATTATCAAAATCGGTACACCTAGTAAAAAGTTATTGCGGATTTTCAAGAGTTTCCCTCGATTTCTCTAGGATTCCATCATCAGATCCTGGTTTCCTTATCATGGTACTAAACTAGAGATATCTCCTTTCCAACAAAAAAAGAATTATCAAAATCGGTACATCCAGTAGAAAGTTATAAGGTATAATACAACGTAGGTCGACGACAAAAGGCGTCAAGTAAAAACGCATTATTAGATATAGCTCGAAAAGTAGTTGTTAGATCTCAAATAAATTTAAATGGGACCAATTGGCACACACCACCTTTCGATTAAAAGAAAATTTGTCGAAATCGCTCCACCCAGTCAAAAGTTCTGATGTAACATACATAAAAAAAAAAAAAAAAATACAGTCGAATTGAGAATCTCCTCCTTTTTTGGAAGTCGGTTAAAAATAACGCTTACGCTTCAGCCTGTAATATCCCGCTACTGGGCATTTCTCCATGTTATTTAACTAATCAAATAACGCCATCTATCTGTCTAATATGGCGTTATAAGAAAACGTCGTTACGCAATCACTCGGAACCCTATTTAGTTTCGATAGATGGCGTTACGAGCAACGCAATGTCATTCGTGCAATAGATTTTACTACTCATATTTTCATACCGAGGTCCTTATATGAAAATCGATTTTTAAGGAGTAAACTCTAAAGATCAAAATCGGTGCACTCAGTAAAAAGTTATATGGTGTAATACAACGTAGAGTGACGTAAAAAAAGTGTGTGTGTCAGCTCCGACGCACGACTGGAGTTCACTCTTCTAAGCGAATGGCGTTATTAGAAAACGTCTGAACGCCATCTCGATAGATGACGTTAATAACAACGTAACGCGGTCATTTGTTCAGTAGATTTTACAGTTCCCATTATTTCCATTCCGGGGGCCTTATATGAAAATTGATTCTTAAAAGTCGAATTGAGAACCTACTCCTTTTTTTGAAGTCGGTTAACAAAGTAAACTTACTTTAGGCCAATAGTTTTTTGGGCGGAAAATAGATTGGTTTCTAAGGTTTCATAAGATTGATGTCAACTACCTATAATAATTTCGTTTATAACTTACTCCAAAGAAGTTATGAAATATGGAAAATCCCCGAAATAAATAGTAACTTACTTGCCTACTTTTAATGTTACCTTGAAAGTGACAAAAAACTAATTTGTAATATGATATTTATTTTGGTAAATTGTGTGGATGGTTGAAAAAGTTGTGATGGAAAAAAATTAATAAAAATGTATATATTTAGATCTTAAATGAAAAAGTCATTAAGGAAAAGAACAAATTTTTCCATTTAGTTTTAGTCTTATCTTATCTATATTTTTACTAGGTAACAGAATAAAAATATATTAATACGTAGACGTAGGTAATCAGCATATTACTTGGTTTGCTATATTTTTCATATTCATAATAAAATGATAGCGTAGGAATTAAAAACAGATACAGATTAACCGAAGCTGAAATAAGATATTGCATCTATCGCCGCATATACTTAAGCATGAGCTGCCTATTACTAAAATAAATCTTTTGATTGATAGTTCTACGGGGCCCGGAAAGCAGCAATAAAAAAAAAATCACTAACGATCCAATGCCGTCGCTAATATTCAGTAATCATGAGTGAGTGTAATAAAAATCATAATTATTGTATATATTTAGGTGCTCAACGATATCCTTTAATTTTGTTGGTGACGATGGTACTAAAATTTAAATAAATAAATATAAAAAAAAAACGCTGTAAATTTGTATAATTTTGTATCTCGATAGTACTTCTAGGTAAGTAAAATAAGTATGCTCTCAAATTTAAAAAAGAAACTATAAAATTATTAAATAGTATACATATATCAGATAATAAAAAGTTCGGGAAGGTAAACTATTTTAGTCAATATGGTTATTTTCTATTCCTTCAAGGGTTCTGGCAAAAGATAGGGTGTAAAATGTATGAAATTTAGTACAAGTAGAATATACAAACCTCGAAAAAATTCAAGATATTGTTCGAAGATTTGATTTTCTACCTTACATTATTTGCGCGACGCGAATACTGAACTAAGCTCTGAACTATCGTACGTACATATCACTACAAAGCGTGAGAGAATTCGAAATTTCGAATGCAGTAAAACAAGAATATAGCATAGACTATTTTAAAGTAATACTAATAAATTAATTTGACCCTAACACAAGTCGTTTGTTTTGTTGCAACATGTACCTAAGTACATATTCCTTTAATTGCAATTGCAATTGAATTATTCTGAAAATTAATCACACCAGAATTTGGCACGTATTCTCTGATATACAAGATTAACAGCAAGACGTAGTGACAACTAGAATGTCATCTTACCCAAATATATTATGTCCAAATCTGTGGTTATCGCCGTTCGGGCACGGGCACAATATAGCTGGACGTAATGTTACATTCCTAACGTATGGCGCGATTTATCGTCACAGCTAAATTGCGAATGCCACTTGCATAGTCGACGTGTGAATTTCGTACACCTGCTTTATACTTAGATTTGATCTAACAAACGACGTTTGTAATATCTTAATTGTTATTGCTGTATAAATCAGTACATTGTTATGGTTCTTTTGAACACACATATATTCTTAAATATGACGCAGGTTTCATTAATGGAAGTTAGATTGCACAAAATTTCTATTATTTTCTATTTGGTAATATTAACAAACGATAATAATGAATCTGGCTATTGACCAGATGAGACCCGTAAAATAAGACGTAGCTAATTTGCTGTATGAATTCTTGTTAAGAAACTAGTAAAATAAGTCTCAATTTAACTCATAATAAATTGCTCGGTTAAAATCACCACCTAGATAGTTACAGGTGCAAATTACCGACCAAACTTGATTACAGGCCGAACTAGTTTGTGCTAAGATAAAATGATTAAATGCTCGTTAGTGTATACTCCTAATAATAGCTGAGTTACTTTCCTAGAGTACAATTTCATTTGAGCAAACCCATTTAATAGTTCTAGAATCAAATAGTAAAATACTTCTGGAAATTTGCTCATAGGAGTATAAATAAAGCTCATAGTACGATTAAAACAAATATTTGCCAAGTGTGGAGCTGGGTTGCCACAGTGATTTTATCCCTTAGCTGTTGTGGTTACTGTCCCGAGTTTGATCCCCTCAATGTTTCAGCCTAATACAGCCCACTGCTGAACATAGGTCTCTACAAGTTCGCGCCGAAAATGGCGCGAACGTGTAGCGCGCATGTGTCTTGCCCATTGTCACCACGCTGGGCAGGCGGGTCGGTGACCGCAGGGCTGGCTTTATCGCACCGAAGATGCTGCTGCCCGTCTTCGGCCTGTGTATTTCAAAGCCAGCTAGCTGTTGGATGGTTATCTCGCCATCTATCGGCTTATTAACTTCCAAGGTGTAGTGGAACTGTGTTATCTCTTAGTCGCCTCTTACGACACCCACGGGAAGAGAGAGGGTGGCTATATTCTTACTGCCGTAACCACACATTAAGTTCGATCCTCCCATTATGGTCAAAGTTTTATCATAAGTATGTTGACTTCCATCTAATTTTAGTTGCTTAATTTGGATTTTCACTTATATATGCTATCAATTTTGTAGTCTGAATATAAATCTTATCCTGTTCACATTGCATATAATTTGCAGGTATTTCATTAGAGGTGAAGCATCTGTATCAGCAATACACTTGATGTCACGAATTGCTGACGTTTAAACCGTTAGGGTGATGATGTTACAGTTAGGATCTCGATATACAGAGAGCATTGTCGCTTACTGAAACATAAATCCGTTTTCTATATTCAACGATTCGTAAAAAACGAATAGTTTTTGACCATTGTAAAACGCATCTTGATTGAATAGCGCTTTTTGTTTTCATCTATATAATAATTTATAATTTTTTTTTATGGATGTTTGCTGTTGTCACATTTTAGAAGAAACATTCCTACACTCAGTTGGTAGTAACCCAGCTTTCGATTTCTGCCTCGAGTTTGAATGTAATATTTATGAATGTAAGCTTTTATCCGCGGCTTCACTTGCATTAAAAAAAATTTAACAAAAATTGTCCTTTGTTACTTCTAATACCTCCAAAAATATGTGCACAAAGTGTCATAGTGATCGGTTAGGTAGTTTTCGTGTGAAAGCGTAACAAACAAACTTACATTCACATTTATAATATTACCTAGTAGGGATTATACGTAAATTTACAAAATTATTAGGCTGCGGTTTTCGCACCGTATAATGCTGATGTCAAATATTCTTACTGTAATTCAAGATGTCTGAAGTATTTTCCGTAGTAGATCTGTATTGTCTTGTATTGTAGTCATAGTCCCACAGCTAAGCTGTCATTTTGTTAAATAATTAATTATATGGGGTGTAAAAAGTTCAATATTTTGTTATTTTTGAAGTTTATTCTTTAAGAACCGATTTTCATATAAGGCCCCCGGTATGAAAAAAATATGAGGAGTAATATTTACTGAACGAATGACCTCATAGCGCCATCTATCGGAAAGATAAAATACCAAGAAACGTCGCCCAATAGGGTTCCGATAGACGACGATGTTTTCTAATAACGCCACCGATCGATCGATCGGAAAATGACGTTATTTGATTCGTTTATTTACCATTTGAAATGGTATTAATCTTTTTTAAGATTAGTAGGCCGTTTTTGTGCCTATTTAGACAGTCAATCTGAAGGAGTAAACTACAAATATGCATCGGAGCTGACGCATACGCTTTTTTTTTCGTTTCAGACCAGTTTACATTAAACTTACGTCAAATTTTAGCAATATTTATATAAAAACTAGCTGACCCCGCAAACGTTTCTTTGCCATATATGTTATTAACCCGCTGAATAGATGTTTGCCGATCCTCAGACCTACCCGATATGCTCACAAAATTTTATTAAAATCGGTCGAGCCGTTTCGGAGGACTTCAATGTTTAACACCATGACGCGAGAATTTTATATATTAGAATGATGCATGCGTACCGCTAATCCACAGCCTTCTCCTAGACGGAGAAAGAGGGTCAGCAGTGGAATGTTACAAGCTGAATTATGATGTATGTAATAGGCAAAAAAAAAAACAATGTGATTAAAAGTTTCAATAGCAATGTGAAAATTCCCTTTGACAGTCCATTCTGATATAAGTATAATTATTCTTCTATATTAAAGTGCAATTCAAGCACAATTAATTTAATTGTTAAATAATGTTATGTCAAGTGCAACACGCGTGGATCACATGTAGTCATGTAGTCAAGCATGAAAATTAATAGCGGGCCGCCGCACTGTCGTATGAGAAATTACGAATTCCACCTGTGCTTAATTATTACAACGTGCTTGCGTAACATACGGTTGTAGGTAGACTAGGTAGTAGGTAGGTATAGTAGTAGGTACTAGGTGGGCTAGAAATAGATAGATAGGCTAGATGTATTGTTTACGCTAGAGTATACTTTTAACTTAAATTAAATTATAGTAGTCGTTAACTTCAATCATTTCTGCTTAGTACTTTACCCTTCACGTTTATTTTAATAACATACGTGAATTAAAAAAAAAGTGTGTGTGTCAGCTCCGACGCACGACTAAAGTTTACTCCTTCAGGTCGACTGTCTAAATAGGCACAAAAAAGGCTTACTAGTGTAAGAAAAAGATTAATACCATATCAAATGGTAAATAAACGAATCAAATAACGCCATCTATCGATGATATGTTACAACGAGATGGCGTTATTAGAAAACGTCGTTGCGCCTTTAGACTTTACGCGATAGATGGCGTTACGAGAAAGCTAACCGCGTTCAGTAGATTTTACTCCCTAATTTTTTTTTCATATCGGGGGCCTTTTATGAAAATCGATTCTAAAGCAGTAAGCTCCAAAAAATAACAACTTATAAAATATCTTTGTCAGGTCATGGATGATTTTAATGCATAGAAGAATGAAATTCGCAAAATCGGTATTGTCAAAATTTCTGGATATTTGGAACATTACTAAAAAAGTGCGTGCGTACAAAGTAAACATGCCAGAAGTAAAACTTCTTTAGCAAACTAATTTTCAATTTTTTTAAGTCTCGTTTATATTTATACAAATCTAAAGCTTTAGATTTCCTCCGTTCCAGCGCCGTCGACAAAAACGTTGCCGTTTCATCAAAACGTTGCCGTTTCATCCGTAAATATTTCACCCCCATGGGCCTAAAGGAGTTTCACTTCAAAAATAGTAAATAAAAAGCGATTATTAATATTACAATAGTAGATATTATTAGTAGGTTATAAGCATTATACATATTATAGTTAATAATATTTATGTAATTTACTTGACATCTAATCATAAGATCCAACATAGGAAAATTTTATTAATTTGTTCACTCACGGTGTTCACTAATGACTTTAAAGTTTCTGTGAACTTTTGTAGGATAAGATGAAGAAATCTGTTTGTGATGCGATTTTTTTCATATTGATTAAAACACAGATAACTGTTTAAGTACTTTATCTTGAGCTAAAGTTATTTATCTCTTTCGATTAACTTTTTCTTGAAACGAGTGCAGACTTAATAAAGAATGAAACAAGCAAAATAAAAATGTAAATGCAGATTTTCTATATTTATTTTATTCCTAATTGTATATAGAAATTGCGCATTTGAAATGAAAAAATAAAAAAAAAAGTATTTACTATAAAAAAAAAAAACTGAAATAAAAATTCATTTTTATGACGAATATTTTGGTTATATTTTTGTAGTGTGTGTCAGTAGGAGATTTATGTTTATAGGGAGCATAGATTTTGTTTTTGTATTTATGAGTTATTATGATAAAATTAGCAGCAACTACAATCAAGGATGGTCGGAAGAGTATATTTATTTTATTTGAATGAATAAAACTCCTGGCTTTGATAATTTTTTAATGCCGTGTCCGGATAATTTAAATGAATTTGAGCCATAGAGGTGGGGCACAGGACGAAACATAAAAATCTGAAGCAGCCCGTCTGATGAAGAATTTCAACCTTACAGAACATCACAGCTAAATAACACTGCTCTCAAGCATTATTATGTTTCTATGGTGAATAAGGCGTTCAAAGCTCCTGGGGCAACACGCTTGAGACTTTTCTAGTTTTGCAGGCGTCTATAGGCTACGGTAACTATGCTTGTTTGCTTCCTTGTTTAAATAATAATAAAAAAAAATCATTATAAAAAAAACATGTCTACGCTAACCTTTGCGTTTGCTTTTTTTATTTTTAATTCAAAGTCCACTCGGTCACGTCGCTCGGAATGGGATCACGTTCAAAACGAATAATTATGATCGCGAAAACGCCAGTTTAACTAGAAAAAAAAACACCTTTAAAACGGGCAATTTGTTATAATCCAATTTTTAAATTGAATTCTGAACGTGTGCAAAATTTTGTTTTAGGAAGTTATGTGTTATATTATTTATGTGTATTATACAATAATCTAACAAATTATAAATAATTAGCTGACTCGGCAAACGTTGACTTGCCGCTAAACGGTATTTAAAAATAAGGGTTGGTGGTAGAAGGGTGAAAATTTAGGGTTGTATGTTATTTTCAACGCCCATAAAATACATAATTTATCTAAAAATTAAAAAAAAAAATTTGGGGTGGACTACCCTTAACATTTAGGGGGATGAAAAATAGATGTTTAGATGTTGTTCGACTCTCAGACCTACCCGATATGCACATAAAAATTTCATGAGAATCGGTCGAGCCGTTTCGGAGGAGTAGTATAACTACAAACACCGCGACACGAGAATTTTATATATTAGATAATAAAAAGTAATATAAGTAAAAAGTAGGTATTAAACCAAATTTTTTAAAATATTTTCCATGTTATTTCTATTCATATTCACACGTGTATAGGATCATTAAGAAATATATAATTTGTCGTAATTTTAATTAAAGTATTATTCAAACATAATAATATTTCAAACACATCGTTTAGAAAAGTGCAGCTATGGAGTCCAATTCGGACTCCATGATTTTCACTTTTCTGATGCTAAATTTGTTTCCAAAAGCATCTCCCTATTATCTAGTAATGAGGAAATGTCTTGTAATTTGTTCAATTTGGGTAGTAATAAATACCCTGTGTTACTCATATAGGTAGCTAATTTGCTACGCTTCATTTTTTATTACTTACTAAGAAAATACTTTATCCAAGATTTGAATCGTCGTTTTACAAATCGAAATTATATTAGTTTTAATTAAATAATAAATAGATAAAAAATATTTGGTGTTTGTATTAGTAATCGTGTTAGACGCGAGAGTTACAGAGATTACAGAGATTTTCTAATCTTTATATTTAATAATGATTGACGATCACGATTTAGCCAGTATATCACACAGCTAGGCATAGGCCTCTTTCCCCGTGTAGGAGAAGGATCAGAGCTTAGCCCACCACGCTGCTCCAATGCGGGTTTGCGGATGTATTCCCTACTATGAGTAACGACCGCTATCAGGTGTACATGATAACAACCGGGACTGACGACTTAATGTGCTCTCCGAGGCACGGTGGCGAGACCCACAAGGACTGCACAAACACCCAGACCACGGCAAACACCTGTATGGCCAATACAAATGTTCGTTATGTGCGGCGATCGAACTCGCAACCACCAGCGCAACCGCCACAAACAGTGGTGTGACCTTTGTGCTAACGCGACGATAATGATAGTAGAATCCATGTGCTTCATGATAATATTCTCTTCTACGTACTTTATCAAAAAAGTGCGTACCTAATAGTAACCCAATAAGAAGACATATAAATTACTAATAAGTATTACATTAAAATTAAGAAGTATTTGGGTTAAAATTAAAAAATATCAAAAAATAAAACTTTTCTATTTACTTTACATTAAATATGATTTTTATCATAGCACATGTAAATATATAAATAATTACAATTCGCATGTAATGTACAAACCAGTAGAAAGAAATACAAGTAAAATTAAATTTAAATTTTAAAGTACCTACAAATAGTTTTACTTGACTTATTTTTAACTTCGCAATATAATCTTAATTACTATAAAAAACTTCTCTCCACTTATTACATTACTCATCCCCACATACAAATCCCTGACGTGTTCAAACAAGAATAACACGAGTAAACATGTCGCACAAACATGTCCTTTTCATCAGTCTTTAGAAAAAAATTTCTATTTTTTATCATAGCCTAGTCTTTGTATCTCTCTTGCCTTCTCTTTCTTCTTCATCTCTGTTCCCTATTTCTTCTGTTTCTCCCCTTTTGTCCTGTTCTTGTGCCTCTTTGAGAGAATCTGGTAGTTTCTGATTGTTAGTCTCCGGTAATGTCATGACGAGGAAGCCGGATATCGTCGACATTATACCAAAAACAAGCGTCGGTAGATATTCGTAGAACCGGGACTGAAATTAAAATAGTATTTTGAATAAGACTCAAATGTTAAATTTAACTTTAATTAGATTTAATTCTTCTGATTTAATAATTTTGATGGACAAAATTTCACGAAAATTTCTAATTTTGAAAGAACTCTGCTAAATATTTTGGTATTAATACCTAAAACCATGTCACATTTCTGTGAAATAGTGTCTGAATAGGATTTGTCTTAAGGAAAAAACGTACCAATAATGGTGTTTGAGGAGCAACCGCAGAACCAATTCTTCCAATAGTGGAACAAATCGCCAACAATGTGGTTCTGTAATTAGTCGGAAAAACTTCTGCGGCGAAAATGTACAATGAATTGTACGCTAGCGTGATGAAGAATTTACCACCCAAGTAAAATACTGTTGACCACGTACCACCTAGGCAAAAAAAAAAAACGGAGACGATATATAAACATGTATGTGTGAATAAATTTTTTGACACAAATGGATTGGAAACAAATCTATAACCGAATGATATACATTTGTTGTAATGTGAACATACAATGACAGACACAAATATCTAGCATATATGCCTAACAATCACACACTCATATATATACATTCAAGCTGTAGATATAAACTAAAAATTTAGTTAGTATAAAAGTCAAGTAAAGTCGGCTCCTCGTGATCTCTTTAATTCAGACACGACAGAAACAAGTTTATATAAAGCGATTGTCATCTAATATCCAGCTCTTTGTGCGAATCAGCAGCCGTAGGATTAGAATAATTTTCTTATTTAGATTTAACGGTTTGTGTTAAGATCCGAGTCTTGAAATGAAATGGAACGAATTTTACTCGATCTTCATTTCGTAATTTGAAACTTTATAACAACTGAATTGTGATATTATCCTCAACGCTATAAGCTGTGTAGTCTTAGTAACCTTTAATATGTGTAAACTGTAAAAGAGTTCATTATAGTGTACTCATTATTTATATACATATTAGTATTTATGTCTCAATGGTTCATTGACATGATAAGATTATTTTAGCATAAACAAGGTATTTGTAAAATTTATGGGACTAGCTGAGCCGCGCGGTTTCAGTCACATAATTTCTAATCCTATGAGATTGTCGGAATAAAAAATAGTAATGTGTTAAGTAATATATATAGTAATGTGAATTCTGGATCTCCGTACCAAGATTCAATACGGTCTGGTCAGTAGTTACAAACATCCATCCAACCTAACAAACTTTCTTACTAATAACATTAGTATGATACGAATATAAATGTGTAAATGGAGACCAAATCAAAAAAGAAATTGATTTTTTTTCTACCATTACGGACTGTGAGAATTAGTCTATACTAAATTATCGAATGTTTAAGTCAATAATAAAATGTTTACCTGGAATAAATCCATAATTAATAAGTATAATGCCAGTCATTATAAAAGCTGCTGCTATAACACGTTTCCTGCCAAATCTATCCAAGCAAATCAATTTGCAGACATTCGCTGGCGCTTCAATTACAATAACTACGATGTAGTTCAAATAGCTGTTCCCAGATAATTCTATTGCATTAATAGAAAGACCATAGTATACGAGAGTTGAAGAGGTCCATAGGAAGGAACAGATGAATAGTCGTTTCCATATCATCGTGGATACGAGGAGTTGTTTGAAAGTAGACTGGTTCGTTGCTATGACCTCACATTTTCTCGCGTCTCTCTGCTTCATCGCATGTTTTTCTACTTGATCGTAATGGTCTTTTGGCACAGTGACATTGTTGACCTTCTCGGCTCTAGTGAGAACATTGAGACCTTCCTCGTAGCGTCCTTTGCTGAAAAACCACCGGAAGCTCTCACTGAGCGCCCACAAGTAGAAGAAGACTAGGATGGCTGGAATGTAGATGATCAGGAGTAAGTATCTCCAACTCTGTAGCCACCATGAAAGGATGGTGACAGTAACTCCACCCAGGATGAACATTGTGTTGAACAATAAGCTAACGAAGACTCTTCCTTTCGGTCCCACCAGCTCCAACGCTGTGAACAAAAGATAATGTAAGAGCAGAAGAGCTATTGCATTAACAAGAAAGTGTGGCAGCATCAATATCTTTTAGACAATACTTTCAAGACTTCATTTTTGTGATTTTTTCGAGCACTGGTTGTGTGCGAGAGGTGTGTCGATGTAAAATAATACTAATAACATTATTGATATTCATTGAACGAATAAAAGAACATTAAAAAAACGAGTGTTCTTTGGACCACACGACTAAAGTAAAACTTCTGCACAATAGGCCTGCACTGTGTTTTAGATAACGTAACAGGTTATGAGCGAAAGAGAGAAAGGAAATGTGTGCGCACACTCACATCATACTTTTCGTAACGCTCCCGTCACGCATTCACCAGCTTACTCCCAAGTCATATATACATAATATGTCATCTTTAAATTATTATTTTTTTGACAAAGAGGACCAATAGTGACATCTTTTTTTGGTTAGCAATGATCAAGTTATTCGTTATCGAGTTAATCAAGGACAAATACTAAGAAAGCTAAACAATAAGCACCGGAAATATTGAGCGAGCAAAAACTGTAATTAGTCACAAATAACCGATGAGCCGTTAAGGAGACGGTTGAATGGAGTCTCAAAATCCTAAAATACGATTTTCCTGAATTATAGTAATTAAAAATTACCATCGTGACTATAATGGAGGTCGATATTATTTCATTGGTATTGAATCGGTTTTTTGCTGGAGGCTAATATATTTGTATACGTTGCTTATTAAAGCGAATTCGAAAAGTTAGACCAGTTATTTTATTGACCGACTTAAAAAAAAAAACAATAATGAGGTTTTCATTTGAAGTGCGTTACCTCATAAATTTTTACTGAGTTTTCCGATTTTATAATTTTGCTAAATAGAAAACTATATGGTTTAATTTAATCTAAATTTGATACGTAATTTTTTTTTATTTAAAATTAACATCCACGGGCTCAAAATGCCTATGCCTTTTGTAAAACAAAGTATTATATACCACACAGGCGCTTTATCATTAGAACTACAAATCGTCAGTCCTGTGATTGTCTAGTAAAGCTAGGACGCGGTCCGACGCTGACGGTTTTTTTTTATATTTTTACTTCTCTTTTTATCTCTATTTATAAAATTATATATAAATATTCACGCACATACCTGTCCCTCACCTACAGGTTATTTTATTTTCTTTGTAGATCAAACAACCCCCTGGTGTCCACTATTACCCCACGCCTGCCCTTCCTGTCCTGAGCAAAGCCCTTGCGATGTTTCCAGATATTAATAATGTCTATTTATGTTATTATTTCAATTACCTACGTTGCATTACTTGTTCTTTATTAACCCTTTAATAAGAAGGATTTAAGATATTTTATAAATTCCATATATTAATTTTTTTCTTCGTTTCATCAATTTAAACTAGTCGATAACGAATTTGTCACCTATATTGGATCGGCTAATCGGTTTATGCGGATTTATAAAATGGCCTTTTATATTTAGAAATATCAATTTAGTATGCTGGGTAAATTTATTTGCACGCGAAAAAAATATTTGCTTAAAAATTTCGGAACGGAAACGATAAACACATAAACAAGTAATATGTATCTATATTTATTTTAAGATGTGCAGTTTTTTTTGTTTTGTTTATTCTGTTACAATCCTAAAATAATACTAAAAAAATCAGTAAAAGTAGCAGATATTTTTAGCTAATACCAAGAACTAAGTGTATTAAAACTATTTCTATTTTTATTTTTACTGGCGACTCGTGAACTCGACCATGAAAATTTAAGTAGAAAACACATAATAGGTAAACTGTTTTTATATTGTTTTTTGTCCAAACTGAGTTTACTGTAGAAAGTTGAATTGTTCTCGTATATTTTTTTCTATTTTTAGAAACGATGTCACAGCCAGCGAGTTAATTTTTTTATCCAAGGTCAATGTCGAATTACTTTTAATTTATTCTATATTACGAGTTCTATAGGCGCAAAAAAGTTTTCTATTTTTAAAAAATAAATAATTTTGATGAAATTTAGCCAACGCTCATGGTTTTTAAAAATATGTGTTAAATACATAATATGTATATCAGGAGGTATACATGTCATCACTAAATTAAAATTTATAGACAAAAATTTTCAAAGGCATCTGTCAACTATCAGAACTAATTCCTTTAAAATCATATCGAATATAATGTTTCTGCGTTAAATATAAATTGAAGTTGGTCCATATTAAAAAATGCTATTTTCAAATTATTTTTTAGCGTTATCATAGGTAGAATTGCTATAAATTGGAGATGAGTTCTTTTGAAAATTAACACCTGATATATATTTGTAGTACGGTAATAGTCTATGTATAATATAATAATAATAATCGTTTATTATCCATAGTGTATTATTACTGTGTTAGTAACAATATTTACTTATAATCTGTGTTAGTTATTGTTAGTAAGATGATAATAAAATAAATATAGTAAAAATAATATGTATATTTGATAAAATAAATATAATAAATAAATTGAAGTAATAAGGTAGTTATAGCGGGAAAAAGAAGTAATATTATTTATTTATTATTTCAGGTTTTCTAACTTACAGTACTAAACAAAGCCGTTGTAGAAACTTCTTATCGATTTTCTTTGAGAATGTGATAACTACTATTTCGATATACACACATAGCTTATCGTATTAGTAATGTAGTGAATTTAGTAGCTCAACAACCGATCCGGTATAGAGAGGGAGTAGTCGCCTAAAACACCGACGGTTTGCGAGTTCGATTCCCGCTCGGGATGTATATTTGTATTTGAACAAATAATTCTTTCCAGTTTGGATTTCTGTCCTTGTGGGTCTCTCCGCCGAGCCTCGGAGAGCACGTTAGGCCGTCGGTCCTAGTTGTAATCATAAATACTCGATAGCGTTCGTTACTCATAGTAGGGAACACATCTGCGAACCCACAGTCGAGCAGCGTGGTGGATTAAGCTGCAATCGTTCTCCTACATGGAGAAAGAGGCCTATGCCCAGCAGTGGGATGTTAAAGGTTGAATGCGAATTCAGTAGAGGCTACTTTTGTTGGTTGGTGAATGATTACTCAGATTTTATAACATTTGTCTGAAAATCATCACAAATATGACTACCTTGACAGATACCAAAATGCAACATAAACAAAACAAACATATAATAAAATATATATGACAATTTTTGATATTTGACGCAAACTTGGGCAGGCCATATTTAACAGTGGACTGCGATAGGCTGAAGCGAGTGAGTTACATTATTACGCACACTGGGCATAGAGCTCTTTCCCCGTGTAGGAGAAGGATCAGAGCTTAATCCACCACACTGCTCTTATGCGGGTTGGCGGATGAGTTACATTACTATAACGCAAAAATTCAGTAATACTAAACAACCAAATTCTAAGCCCGTAAAATATACAACTAATATTATTTTCCATTAGTAAGCTTTTCTTGTTATATTGGTAAGTTGCAATTTTCCAGATTAAATTAAACGATTCTACTCAAAAACGTCTAGCCAGAATGTATCATACAATTATAACACTTAGTTGTCGTCCAGTCATAAAGCGTTGACCTCAGTGACTTCCTCTTGAAGTAAAGCGAGCGGGCTCGTAGGAAATTGTACGAGGAAATGTTTTGGGTGCTATGTATTACTATTGTGATTAAATCATGCTTGTAATTCTTTGTGCTTTGTATATTTTATGACATACATTGTTGTAGTTGAATTTGTCGTTTTAGCATCTATTGTATTGTATTTTTTTGCTTACTATCTTGAAGTCGCTTGTCTGTTCCAAATCTCAGGGAAATAGTGAAGTAACTTTCTTGTAGAATAGTCTTTGTATTATTGAAAAGAATTTATCAAACGAGAAAGCAATAGGGCATTCAAACAAAGAATGCATTAATTTAATTTCTTTTCTATTAATATATTTTATTTTTATTATAAACCCTAAAACTAGAAACTTGTGTGGTTGTCATGTCACACCGTTATCTATGTCAACGACAAAGAACCGGTGTTCTAGTCTCAGCAAACATTTTTTTCGAGATAGGCTTTAAAACATCACGCTAGAGTGCATGGGAGCTAAACAGTCAAAATCAAGTCAAATAAAACTACTTGAAACATAATTATTTACGCCTTGATTTAGTAACGATAACGGTCATAAGTTAACGGAATTAGCTATGTCTTAGCTTTTTTGTCACTCAAGCGCATATGATCATATACAAGAAATTCTCATATGAAAATATCTATATAAGTTTTTTGAATACTATAGAAATATATTTATACCCATTTACTACACATACAAATATATAAAACTATAACGTCATATATATTACTTGATAGTAGGTAGTGTAGATGCAATTTAAGATGGCGCGCGCTTGGCTGGACAATGCCTATTCATTCTTCCTCTGAAAATACCCGGATTATAGGATATCGTTGGAAATACGGACGGAAGGGCATTCCAGTCCTTTGCGGTCCGCATTAAGAAGAGGACATCGAAACGTTTTCGTACGTATTCTTGGAATCTCAATCACATAAGAATGAAGTCAGAAGCCTGCTTCGATGGTGATAAATATGGTGATTATATAAGTGACAATAAGAGTTTAACGTAGATAGTCACGGAGAAATATCTTCCGTCTGTCCGTATGACTAAACGTAGGAAACAATTCTTTTCTTAAAGATAAAATTTTGAGTTTCTTGTCGGTTTTTCTTAGAAGAATTTACATTTCGAAACGTACATAAATGTAATACGTACTAACGTACGTTACGTCCGTATCGAACCTTCATTTACGTTATTCATTACCCGTACGTACTAACGTACTACGTAATAACGTACGTAAATGAAAGTTCTAAATAGTTTTGGATGACTACAAAAATAGAGGAAATTTTTAATTTCTGATTTTTTAAGTTATCCTTTTTTTGTTTTTTATTACATGGAAAAACGATATATTTAAGAAAAAAAGTTTCACTTCACTTCAACCTATATAGCCTACTACTACTGCTAGACAAAGACCTCCCCAAGTTCGCGTCAAACATTCCGGTTTTCTTCAATATCATCCAGCCAAAGAAAAAAAAAGAAAAAAGTATATAAAGAAAAAATGACATTGGACTCTTGAGGGCTGATGAATGGATGGATATGGCAGAACAAAGTTAGTAATAATATTTACTGGTTTTACACATATTCAGATCTGAAGTTTCATACCCATAATATCTCTAGCAATAACCACATAGTTTTAACAAAGTAACACCTTCTTTTAAACAACTAGACCACTACATACATCGTTTGTTCGATGTAATTAATGATAGCGGGCGTTAATAAAGCGATGATAGTGCTAACAATAGAGCATTACCATAGCAGTATAAAATAGCTTGAGTCCCGAGCGACCGCCTGATATACTTTTATGACCAACAGCATGAGCTATCGTTCCTGGAACCATGTTTTCTTGAAACATTTTACTGCAATTGTAACTTTATCTCGTATTTTGTATTTGTTCGTTTTAATTTCAAGTTACAAAGCTTAATACTTTGTATGGTAGAATACGTTAATTCTGTGGCATTGTTTGTCTTAACTGAGGTAGGGCACAGCAGGAAATTTCCTGCCCAAAAAATGGAGCAGCCCGATTGGGGTAGTACCTCGACTTTACAGAAGATCACAGTTACATAATACTGTTTTCAAGCAGTTTTGTGTTCCTGTTGTTGATAAGGGTAACCAAAGCTCCCGGGGGAATTGGTGATAGGGTCGGTAACGCTCTTGCGACGCTTCTAGTGTTGCAGACGTCTATAAGCAACGGTAATCGCTTACCATCAGGTGAGCTGTACGCTTGTTTCACAATCTACGCTTCAGCCTGTAATATCCCACTACTGGGCATAGGCCTCTTTCCCCATGTAGGAGAAGGATCAGAGCTTAATCCACCACGCTGCTCCAATGCGGGTTGGCGGATACATTCCCTACTATGAGTAACGATCGCTATCAGGTGTACATGATAACAACCGGGACCGACGGTTTAACGTGCTCTCCGAGGCACGGTGGGGAGACCCACAAGGACTGCACAAACGCTCAGACCACGGCAAACACCTGTATGGCCAATACAAATGTTTGTCACGTGCGGGGATCGAACCCGCAACCGCTAGCGCAACAGGTACAATCCATGGCTGTGACCGTTGCGCCAACGCGGCGTCTATCACAATCTAGTTATATTTTAAAACAATGTAGCCTGTTTACTATATCAATTTATTACATTAAAAAAAAGTAATGCGGTACAGTTACGATTGTTTTCAATCAATGCACGCGTTTCTATCAAGGAAATATTTATACCAGAACTAACGTGCTATAAACATTTCTGTTTGTTCCGGATTGTCCTTTGTGTGATAACAACCGGTTGACTTGTAAAAGGCCGCTTAAGTAAAAGTTTTGTTAGAGGTCCGGGACTTGTTTTCTACGATTAAATGTTATCTGAAAACGTTATTTTTTATAGCGCCGATGCGCATTGGCCTCTTTAATCGAGTTCAAAAAGGGTAGGAGGCTCTAAATTCGCCTGTATATTTATGCGTGTTACCTGCGAACTTTTTACTGGGTGTAGGTAGGTACTGGTCTTGATGGTTCTTTTTTGAAGTAAAACTTCTTTACGCATGCTTGACTTCGTGAGTTAGCAGGTGAAAGCGTGACGAGAGCATTACGAAAAGTGTGATTGGGCGAGGCGAACGGAGCAAGAGAGAGAGGTGCGAGCACACCTTTATTTCTCTCTTTCTTTCATAGCCGGTTACGTTTCGTATATCTAAGGCACAGAGCAGGCCTATTGTGCAGAAGTTTTTCTGCAGTCGTTTCGTAATAGAAAGCTGGTGCGTCGAGTCGTCGTGTGTCGTGTGATCCCATTTAAGTTTGATCGAGATCTCACAATCTTTGAGTTATCCCAAATAAAGTGTATTTAATTTTCATTTTTTGACTGCTTGCGCATTATTTATTTATTCTCAATTTAAACCAAAATACAGACACATATAAAAAAAGATACAATACAAGATGTACAAAGGCGATATTATCGCTAAATAACGATTTCTTCCAGATAGCCTTTGGGTACTGGACACGATACAGTAGCAGCGATAGATAGATACAGTATCGATGTTCTCATTTTATTGTTTATCGGTGTAATCTATTTAAGCCGTTACAATTTTTGTATTTGTGTAAGTACAGTTTATCCACCAACTGACCACAGGAACACAACTTGAGTGTTGTTTTATGTAGCCGTGATCTTCTTTTAAGTCAAGGTTCCCATTGGGGCTGCTCTAAATTTTGAGTAATACTTATATTTATTCCTGGGTCCAACATCAATACACAATATCGCATTTCTTTTGTTCACTTTTTTTGAGCTTTGTTGTGATAATATGGTTTAGAATAAATATGCTTCAATCAAAAAAAAAAAAACTTAATTGATTCAGCCAGTAACATCCCACTGCTGGGAAAACTGCAAAGTCCTTATTCTATATATAATAGAATGCTTTAATAAAAAACTCACCAAGAACAAAACACGCCGTGTACACTCCACCACCAAGCGCCGGTTCCAGAAACTCCAATACGATGAACATTTCGTAATTCAACGAAAACGCCCGAATGACTCCGAACACGCCATTGGCTACGCTCGCGAATACGAGCGCGAGCCGACGCCCGAACTTGTCTGAGATCAAGCCGGTCAAAGGGATTGACACGAAAAAGCCGGCGTTGTGGACTGTACCCACTAGGGAACGCTTCCAGTCTTGACAGCCGAGATTAAACTGAAAACAAACATGGATTTTTATTTGGAACTAATAAACCTAAGCGAAAAAAGTTTCATGTTTTAATTCAGTGCAGTTTTTTTATTACAAGGGTGGCAAACAAGCGTATGGTTCACCTGATGGTAAGTGGATATCGTAGCTTATGGACTTCAGTAGCACTAGGAGTATTGCCAGCGTGTTGATGATCTTATCCCTGACCATTTTAGGAACTACGACTACTTTACTCATTATAGGAACATAAAACCATTTGAGAGGAGTGCTATTTAGCAGTGATCTTATTTAAATTTGAGGTGTTCGAAATTCAAGTTCAAAAAATCAGGCTGTTCCAAATTTTAAGCAAGATATTTTCTGCTGTATCCTCAAAATAAAATTATTAGTTATTGCAATTATTTTAATCTTCTATGTGCTACGGTAATCGCTAACCACCAGGATAGCCGTACGCTTGTTTGCCGATTAATTTGTATAATAAAATGCAAAATAATAATAAGTGTAGTTATAAGTAAATTATTATTATAATAAATAAATAAAAAAATATACTTAATGAATGAATTAAGCTTCAACTTTGTCTTTAATCTGTCATAACAATATTATTAGCGATTTTACACATCAAGTAGGTAATCAACGAATGCAATTAAATGTCAAAATGACGGACAATTCATGTTTTATCTGAAATGACAATCGTAGGTACGTTTTGTGCAAATCAAGTAATCAAAGTAATTTCGTACAAAATTATCTACTTTGTAGTAACATGGTAACATGTTTTTTTTTACGACAATTTGAAATAATTTCAATCAACAATTTATTATAGTTTTTATACATTGTTATTTTAAATTTTTTAATACATGAAAATTGTCAATGAACGTATCTAAGTGTTTAGACATGGACGCTCGATTTGTTCACCAACATTGCTACACAATAGATACCGTGAAATTATATTGACATTTCGTCCTTCGAATCATAGCGGAATTCCTATTATGCCCTCTGTATAAACTTGATTCGACGATTCAAGATTCATTATTTTTTTTACTCCAATAGGGTGACAAAGCATTCGGTATGTTTGATGGTAATCGGTTACCGTATTATAATGTACTTGTAAGCCTGCAATACCAAAACCGTCAGAAGCGCATCGTCGATTCTACGTAGCAGCCATTTTTGTCGTTAGTAATCAGAATAATGTTGTGTGGCTACGGCAGTAAAGAATATAGCCAACCCCTCTCTACCCCTAGGTGTCGTAAGAGGCGACTAAGGGATAACACAGTTCCACTACCACCTTGAAATTTATAAAGCCGACTGATGGCGGGATAACTATCCACCTTCTGGCTTTGAAATACACAGGACGAAGACGGGCAGCAACGTCTTCAAAGCCAGCCCTGCGGTCACCAACCCGCTTGTCCAGCGTGGTAACTATGGGCAAAACACACGAGTTCACGGCATTTTTGGTGTAAGTAACGATCGCTATAGATGTCTATATGATTACAATTGGGACTGAGAGTTTGACATACTCTCTAAAGCACAAGGTGGAGATACACCCAGACACCCAGACCGGAAACGATATTTGTAGGAATACGAACAGGAATAGTATCCACGACCGTCTCTCTTTAGGAGTCTAAACGTATCACTAAGCCAGAGTCACCACGGTTGTCAGTTAGTGTACACTGAAATTTATTTTATAATTTGAACACATACATCTACAAATCAGTTCAAGCGTACTTCGTAACGGTATTAAGCGCGATAATAGTTTTAAATACAGTACATTCGTCATGCAATTTTTTAAACAACAATAATAATGAAAAACACGATAATAACAAGGCACTTTGTCATGTTTAATGAAAAACATGTGTATAAAAATTACCTACTAAATTACTGTCAATGTGGGGAGTCGTTATGTTTTTTATAATTGCAAAAAGTAGGCTAAAAGAATAATATTTTGAAGACATATTTTTTTTTTCATTATTTTTATTGTTTTTCTTTATCTTTTACTTATGATTGCTTTCCCATAAGAAGTATTATGTTACAAATAAATGAATAAAAATTCAAATAAACTAATTATAATAACTACATAATAATGTATACTTTCATCAAAATATAGAACAAAAAGCTTTATTTCATGCAAAAAAACTGTTTTACCTTAAATAAAAAAATATGGAAATAAATTTCTAAATTAAAGAATTGGGAACAGTGAAAGAGATATTATTGACTACAATCCAAAAATTGTTTCATTATAATGAGTGGAATTCGCGTAAACAAAAATAAAATTCGCTAGAACATTCTTGATGCGTACGGCTAAAGAATAGCGAAAAATAAGCGTCTGTTTCCTAGCTACAATCTGGGAATATTTAAGTCGCGAGTGAATAGGCTACTTCTAGGTAAGCGTGCTCCATCCTAGACCACATTCTCACTTAACATGAGGTGAAATAGTGGTGAAACGCAAGCCTATCTAATTATTAAAAAAAATGTGAACCAGTGCGGACTGGAAGCAGGCCTCCCGTGACCATTGTTGCTGTAAAGTACCCGAAACGTCGGCCATGTAAAGAATCTAATAAACCGCGATAAAATCCGAAAGAAGTTGTTTCATTATAATTAGTGAAATTCGCGTAAACATTAGAAAACAACATATTTTGATACATTTTTAAAATTAAACGTTACAAATACTGTGTATAACCTTATAGTTTGGATCAATTATACGATTTCTTAAGAACTCATACAACTGAGTAGAAGTACAATCATAAATTCAAAACGAATCGATTAGACAAACTTGTGAGTCACTTAATAATTCAATATTAATTTCGTTTCGTATTTGCCTTATTATTCGTAATTTAATGTGTACCTAACCTACTAATATGAAGATATGGCGTGTGAGAGAGTTTTAAGAATATTATTTTTCATTGAGTTGTATAATTTCATAACACATGAGTTCACGTTATTTTTGGCGTAAACTTGTGGAGGCTTATGTCCAGCAGTGGACTGTATAGGCTGTAATGATGTATAATTTCAGCAATTCTCTTCTTTAAAGAAAATTTATGTAGTTAGATGTATAAAAACTTAATTTAGTAATGTTGTTAACAATTTTGTTATATCTATTCTCTACCTAAAGTCGCTTGGTAGAGATAGCAGTGTTAGTGATATTGCCTTTTTGTATCTGTTTTTAGCCGACTTCAAAAAAGGAGGAGGTTACTCAATTCCACCATATATATATATATATATATATATATATATATATATATATATATATATATATATATATATATATATAATTTTTTTATGTATGTTCCGGGATAACTTCGTCGTTTATGAACTGATTTTGATAATTCTTTTTTTTCGGAAAGGAGATATCCCTGGTGTGGTACCATGATAAGGAAACCAGGATCTGATAATGGGATCGCAGACAAATCGAGGGAAACTCGAAAATCCGCATAACTTTTTACTGAGTATACCGATTTTGATAATTTTGAATTTAATCGAAAGCTCATGTTTATCATGTATTACATTTAAATTTCATTGAGATCTGATTACAAGTTTTAGAGTAATCTTTGATAATGCGTATTTACTTGACTGATTTTTCGTCATCTACGTTGTTATTACTTGTCGATATAATTGAAGTCGTTTTTTTTTTTTCGTTTGCCTGCAAACACAATTATTTGATTTTAATACGCTTCAGCCTGCAATATCCAACGATATCACGATAGTAACGATCGCGATCAGGTGTACATGATAACAATAGCTCAACGTGCTCTCCGAGGCACGGTGGGGAGACACACAAGGACTAACAACCAGACCGGAAATAATTATTTGTATAAACACAAATATCCACTCCGAGCGGGGATCGAACCCGTTGCCGTCGGTAAACAAAAAAGCTTTTAATGTACTAGAATTATTTTTACTGGGTTTTATTTTGTACTGGTATTTTTAAACAACCAAAATATTTTTGGTAATTTCAATCATTAAAACCAAAACCATTATTCATTTAGGAAATTGTTACTTTGGCAACACTTTACATGTACGTGATTTATGCGGTAAATATTTGTTAATTTCCGGTTGTATATGATTTTTATTTATTACTTTTTGCTGTTTAAGTATGAAATTATTTTGTTTAAACTATGTAAATGCAAGATGTTACTAGTTTATTGTTATTATTAGTTTCATACAGTTGTGATATACTTTGATTTGTCTTATCCTAGGTTAACGGTTGACCATAAAACACATATTTTCTTCGGTCTTCAAATTTAATTAAGATTGTAATCTCGACCGCACCGAGAAACTACTTCGTATTTTTAACCGACTTCCAAAAAAGGAGGAGGTTCTCAATTCGAGTGATTTTTTTTAATGTATGTTACTTCAGAACTTTGATCGAAAGGTGGTGTGTGTCATTTGATCCCATTTAAATTTATTTGAGATCTAACAACTACTTTTCGAGTTGTATCTAATAATGCGTTTTTACTTGACGCTTTTTTCGTCAACCTACGTTGTATATACCGCATAACTTGCTACTGGATGTACCGATTTTGATAATTCTTTTTTTATTGGAAAGAAGATATCCCTAGTTTGGTATCATGATAAGGAAACCAGGATCTGATGATGGGATCCCAGAGAAATCGAGGGAAACTCTTGAAAATGCACAATAACTTTTAACTGGGTGTACCGATTTTGATAATTTTTGATTAAATCGATAGCTGATGTTTGTCATGTGGTCACATACAAATTTTATTGAGATCTGATAACTACTTTTTGAGTAATCTTTGATAACGCGCAGTTACTTGACTATTTTTTCGTCGATATACGTTGTATTATTCGTCGATGTAATTGAAGACGGTTTTTTTTTCATTTGCGAGCAAACACAATTATCTTCATTCGTATTAATTCGTGATTTCGCCAATGTTACGTCCAATCGTTTGAATCCAAATGAATGAATTTCGTATAGTTATATATTATTAAGTATAATATTGTAAGCGTTATGTCAGCTGTATCCTTCTCCTAAACGGAGAAAGAGGGTTATGCCCAGAGGTGGAGTATTACAGGCTGAAGTGAAGCGTAAGCTGTCAGCTACCCCATCAAAGGTTTTTAATTAACAAATCTTCGACTCAATAATTCTATGAGGCGAAAAAGCATCATTTTACAAACATATATTAATAAACGTTTTCATTCAAAATTTTCTGAAATATTTCTAAAAGTTTTGTTTAAGTAAAAGCTTAATAATGTTTAAATATTGTTTCTCTTAAATGCTCCAAGAGAAAGAATACTTATTAAGTAAATTCTCGTAGAAGTTTTGTGATAAACGTTTGTATTTTTTACTAAGAGACGACATATTAGTGTTGTTGAAGTGGTTTGGAGTGCAACTAATCGGTCGATGATCCGGGTATGAACTTATAGATTTTTAATCGCATTGTCCGGTCATTTCCTCTCCAGTTAGGTGCGTTACAGTTCAACTAAATTTAAGCCCATAAGGTTGCGATTAGGTAGATTATTTTTGCTATGATTTCGTTGTATGTGATGTATTTTTAGTCATATTTTTTATGGAATTAGATAATTATCACAAATGCAAATAAATTATAAATTTTCTTAGTGCATTTTTCGATAATGGTTTGATAATTAATTAGCAATATTCATTTTTTCGATATTATTTAATATTAACGATTGATTTTTAAATATTCATCGTTCTTGGCACAATTTCCTCACCTTGTACAAGTATTAAATGAGTATTATTAACGCAAATGAGTTACATTTTCAGATCTCAGTAAAGTTACTTAATTTGACTTGCGTGTTTTTGGAACCGTTTAGATTCGTATAAATTTTTCTGTATTCAAATAATTTAATAATAAAAATAAATCAGCTTTGGGCTGGTAAAATTTATTTAAAAATTGATTGAAGAAACAATAGCTTTCGCTTTTAACCGACTTTAAAAAAGTGTGAAGTTATCAATTCGACTGTATTTTTTAAGTGTACCTCATAACTTTTTACTTAAAAAAATGGATTAAACCTGTAAAAGCGTTAAGGTCGTTTCAACTTAATAAGAATTATCTTATGGTTTATGAGACGTTGTCTATAAAATACGATTTTCCCTCATTTTACTTATATGTAATAACACATTGGCTCTATAGAATAGTTCAAGTGACGTAAATTGTTTTTGGTAGATGCCCTTGTTGTATGCATAAATATAATTTAAATCATTAAGAAGTAATGCATATAGAAAAAAAAAAAATAAAAAAAAATAATACAAATTAAAAAAATTACTATGTGAAACTTGCCAACACTAATTATTTTCATGTATTGTTGTTATTTTTAAACAGATAGATCTGTTGTCCGTTTCTTTTAATACGCAATGTAACTGAAGTAATAACTAATGTTAATCGGCAAAACAATTTAAAGCATGATGAAAAATTACTAAATTAGTACTTATTTTAATTCTATTATATTTAAGGTTTGTACAAATTTTCATAAACTATTTATACTAACTAACGTTTTTCACTTCGTAAATTAGCAATAATATTTCAAACAAGGTATATACATATTTACGATATTTAAGATTTATTTTCCTGAAAAAAAAATTGAATGAAACGGAAATCGTTGGAAAACTACTTCATTCTTTTTTTAAGACGGTTGATATTGACAAGTGAAGTATAATATTGTTACCATAGATGGCGTTGTGTTATGAGAGAGCTTTACGTTTAATGTCAATAGATGGCGCTCAACAAAGTTCTCAACCCTATGAGATTGCAGCTTAAGATTTTGTACACTATTTTTGCACTTAATCCAAATGAATTAATTAATGAATTTTGTCCATCATATATATTAATACGCTGAGGTTAATATGTTTGCTTCCCTTTTAAGAAAAAACATCACAATTAATCCACATAAATTATCCATCATTTTATAGATAATTGCTTGCTCTACCGGCACTCACAACCGAAAAAAAGTATTGCTTTTGTTTTTGTAAATTAATTAATTATAATAATTATATATGACGGCTTTAATTTCGAAATTACGTCAACATGATTGACGGACGTTAAATTTTTTTGTTCAATTTCAGGCTATTTTTTTCCTCAAATCAACGCGGGTGAAACCGCGGAGTCCCGCTAATTGTTTATAATATTTTAAATTAAAACGGTTATTTTCATTACTAAAATTATTTAAAACGGAATATTTACCATGTTTTTATTTTTATTTTGCGGAGCTCGATATTTCTATGAATGTGTTGTTCACGAGAAATTTTTGAACAAAAAAAATTATTTTTATTTATCGTATCACTCAAGTGTACCAAATTATCAAATGCCAAAAAGTGTATTGTTGATTTTAGAGGTTAGAGAGGATTGTTGAAAATTATCTTTATTCCAATTGCCAATGGAACACTGTAGTGCTTAGGGATTAGATTGTTTGATGTATTTGTAGTGGATGGATAAATTTACAACTATTAGTCTCGCTTATAGTTCCCATCATACAATATTTTGCAGAGTCTGAATATTTCCACTTGTTTGAGGATTTGGGTTAGTTTATTGTTCGTATTATCGAAATTATGTGTAATATATATTATACATAATTTCATAATTTAAAGTAATATTTTGTACGTGTGCTATCTATAGAGATACACAAGATATTTTGTCTTTTACCATGTACTATGTTTTTTATTGCCGGTTAACTATACTTGTTTGTAATATTTAGTAAAAAACGTCAAAATCACCAATGTTATATATTTTTTTCTGACGAGTAGATTATTTTTTAATTTACAGAAATATATTTTTGATAAACATTCAATTCGTATTTTTTTTTTGTGAATTATCTTCACTTCCAGTCCTAAGCTTTGAATTTGAAGTATTGTTAAACCTGATAACTAGCCAACATTACATTCCATACAATATCTAGACATAAAACTCATTGGAGCGGGTTTCATAAGCTTAGTGTAATTTGCATTTCAAATCCGTGGTAAATTTCTATTCATAATAGTATATTATTTTAAAATTACGATTCCAAATATCTTTTGGAGCATGTTCTGATTTCTTTTTGATATGTTTTAAGTAGGTTTATTAATCTTCTGTTGAATTAAGAATTTAGTAAAAATTATATAAGCTAAACTGGACTAAAATCATCTGTAAATGTTCCATAGCAGGGCAAAAGCCTTTTGTACATATGAAAAATGTGATTATGATTATTGCGCTATGTGACTCTAGTGCAAGTTAGAAGATAAGACTATGGTAAATCCTAACAAAAAAATTACGCGTTTCCCGAGGAACCTCTAACAAGATCTACAGGAGACTAATTATAAGTACCACATAACAGAAGTAAATATTTGTATTGAAAATTGAAAAATTTCTGCCTTTTGTCCCTAACAGAATTTGTTCATCACTATATTTGGTATTGTGTAATTTCAATAATATCATAGAATTACCTCTTTCACAATAGAATGTTCCTCAAAATACACGTACGTGTCGCATTCGATCTCGCTCGATGTGTCGAAATACTGCGGCAGACACGTGTCGTTGCTGAGAGACGAGTTTGTGAAGTCGGTGACGTTGAAGAGCGCGTACCGAAGACATTTGGAAGGCGTTCCGTCTTCTAAGTATGGTATCGTGAAATTGACATTTGGGTCTTCACATTCTGGCGTTGAGCATCTGTGGAAAATTTAAAAAACGAACAAAGATCAGCTAAGCTTATTACATTTATAGATATTAAAGTTTGTTAAAACTCGTACCTATACAGTTTGAGTGATGCACCAAATAAATGTCTAAGTAATGAAATACATAACAATGATAAAGGGTTGCTGTTATGAGTGTATTAATTATCAACCGCTAACCGATAGATTAAAAATAAGTCTTAAGTGTTATTCCTTTTTTTACACACTAACTTCCTAGCGTTAAAAGAATATTACACTCATCATCATCACCATCATTACAGCCTAAACAGTCGACTGCTGGACATAGGCCTGCATAAGTTTACGTCAAAAATAGCGTGAACTCATGTGTGACTATGGGCAAAACACATGAGTTCACGCTAATATTACACTATCCTCATTTAATGTAATGTTTTATAAAATTATCAAAAATAATGATTTTTATCACACTTCGTGTTAAGCGGACATAGTCACGAGTATCTCCTTAGTTTGTAAATTGTTCATTTTTATTTACGCATACACTGCGTTAGACGCGCAAGGATCACCTGGCGCTATTAACTATTTATGAAACAGCGGCATTCCATTAGTTTTTTTATCTTTTCTATATATAAACACTGTTAACGCACTCTTAAGCTTGGACATTGATGCTACACTTGTTATTATTAACTGGTTTAAACAGAGAAAAAAGGTAAAAAATAAAGACTGTAGTTCGTACATTTACTTCAGAGGTTGTAAACCTTCGGTTGTAAAGCAACGGGTATAAATAAGTATTTATATGACTCTCACTAAGGTTTATATGTAAAATGGGATATTTAGTATTGTGTATTGTCAGTAATTCCGTGTTACCGATATTTCGGTACTATTGCAAAAAATATAAATTGCGAAAATGGGCCAGTCGACATAATGGGCCGGGCATTAAATATTTAGTTACAATATTTTCACTTTATGCTATACGTAAAAATAAAAATGTGCTTGTCGAACTCTATATATGGACACAACTTCTGAGCAACGAAAACAAATCGAATAATTCTTGTTTGTGTTCGTCATTGTCACGACAAGGTTCGCTAAAAAGTAAATAAAAAAAAAAAACAATGTATCAACAAAAAAAAATATGAGGATACGAAGTTCGCTGTGTCAGTTAGTTTTTAATAACAAACTCTGTTATGTTTACGTTTAAAAAAGGTTTAAGACCCCTTCTTAATGACATTACAGCAGGCTATATTCGCTATTAATAACTCGTATAGCGTAAAAAGGGAATGCGGTTATTCTCGTAATAAGTTACCGTCTACGATAATTATATAAGCACACCGGTTCATTTGCTCGATCCTTTCTTTTATTAGAATTCCTGTAATCGAGGATATGATTACAGTTTAAGTTCTTTTACGCACAGATGTTCTGATTATAAAGTCACTGATTTTATTGAATATTTTTTTGAAGAATGTGGAGGCTTAAAAACGTTACGCTATTATAAGAAACGCAACGGGAAACGATCGTGTGACTAAGGTTACAAAGGTTTCATAATTTCATTGATAATTGTTTGTATATTCATATGGAAGCATATTCGGAGACTTTAAATGCAACTTTATATGATAAATATTAGAAAATAAATAAATGTGACACTCAACGACTACCATTAGGATTTAGGCAAACATAAAACCCACACAATTACGAGCATGTCATGAGCGGGAACAAAACAGCGAATGAGTCAATTACTAGGACTGTTACGCGAACCAATCTTGTAATAACATACACCATATAATCATTCAACATACTACATACATTATAGAAATTGTCCAAGTCTTTTACAAGCATTATTATTTACTACAAGTATATTCACAAGGAAAAAAAAATTCAACTGCTGAGAGCAATTAAATTGTAATTTATTGCAGTGCAGTAAAGGTTAAGTTGAATTTGTTAAGGGTAAGTAAACAACTTTTTTGTACCTAATGTCTCATTATATGTAACTGTAAAGTGTTATATTCAAAATATTAATTGTAATAATTACGTTCGCTCGCAAACGAAAAGAAACCGACTTCAATTTTCATCGACAAGTAATACAACATAGGTAGGTGAGCCAACTGTCCGTTTGCCCCCTCTTCTATAAAAAAAAAGGTAGACGAAAAAATACTTAAGCAAATACGAATTATTAGAGGTAACTTAGAGGTACTTTAGAGGTAACAATTATTATAACTACTGTCGCCTAGTGGTCGAATTTCGACCATAATTAATTTAAATTACAAGTTCGAACATTAAACAAAATAGTATATAAGCGTGTGTTGACATGGTAGTAAGTAATGTTTTGATGGTAGTCTGAGTAATGTTTTTTTTATTGATTTAATATATGTTTTTGCATAATTTAAAAAAATAATAATAGCATCTGCCCTCCTTCCTTATATAAACTATAGGTGTGCGAAATTTAATATTCCTCCGTCTGCGCAACTATCGTAAAAAGAGGTACAAAGTTTTTGCTTCACGTGTTAATATATAGATTATTCGGTTTATTATCTATGGTTATAATAAAGTTAAAATTACAAAAAAATTAGGGTCACATGATAAAAACCACTCACCAGCTTTCGATTCAAAAAAGAGTTATCAAAATCGGTACGCCCAGTAAAAAGTTATAAGGTAGTAGTAGTGGTACAAATAAAAAATGTAGGGAGATGGTTAGGTAATAACGAAGTTGCCTCCGTTGTATTTATCAATTTCAATATTTAATTTGCTTTTTACAATATTTTTCATCATTATTATTAATGAGATACTGTTGGTTGCGAAGCGTACTTACTAGTCGTTGAATTAATAAAAATATTAAAATAATGAAATCTTCATGCTAAAAATTGCTTCGTCAAGTAATATTTATTTTTTTACATTTTAGATAACTATTTATTATTTTTAAAATGGTAGCAATAGTTTATGGCTCAGTTGAATTGTTTATTTGGTCGCTTATAACATAACAAGTCTTATATCAGCTGTTTTAACTACGTTTAAACATACTCTTAGATTGTTTTACAAATATATGATATTTGTTAAGCTGTTATACACTTATATGACATAATCTATAATATGGTATAAAATAAATCCAAATTAGTTGAAAAGGAGGGAGACCATGATTTTGTGACATACATAATTTGTCGATAGCCATCGGCTTATGTTTATTTAAATATTTACTAACAAGTAAATTAACAAACAAATTACATTCGTACATCTATATATCAATATTATAAATATGTATTACTATCGTAAGCACACAAACACTTAAATCCAAAGGTTACATCGGGAGCATCACAAGCGCGGTGCTTGTGCTGTGTGGCTACGGGTGCTGTGTGGCTACGGCACTAAAGAATTTAGCCACCCCCTCTCTTCCCGTGGGTGTCGTAAGAGGCGACTAAGGGATAACAAGGTTCCACAACCACCTTGGAACTTAAGAAGCCGACCGATGGCGGGATAACCATCCAACTGCTGGCTTTGAAATACACAGGCCGAAGACGGGCAGCAGCGTCTTCGGTGCGACAAAGCCAAGTACTGCGGTCACCAACCCGCCTGCCCAGCGTGGTGACTAAGGGCAAAACACATGAGTTCACGTTATTTTTGGCGTAAACTTGTGGAGGCCTATGTCCAGCAGTGGACTGTATAGGCTGTAATGATGATCACAAGCGCGGTAGCGAGCTACCATCGCTGTTAACACAGCAAAGGAGCTCTGTTTATGTAACGATCATCTTATATATAAAATTCTCGTGTCACAATGTTAGTTATCATACTCCTTCGAAATGATTGGACCGACTTTTATGAAATTTTGTGTGCATATCGGGTAGATCTGAGAATCGGCCAACATCTATTTTTCATACCGCTAAGTTGTCATGGGAGAAAATAACATATATGTCAAAACAACGTTTGCGGACCATAAAACCATTTTTGGCGCGAACTTGTGGAGGCCTATGTCCATCAGTGGACTGTGATAGGCTGAAGTGATGAAACTATTGTAAACTACGTATTCGTTCATATTTATTATAATTATTTACATTACAACTTGAAACAAGAAGAAAAATCGAGTTAACTTTTATAGTTAGACTTTATTAATCTACGGTGTCATTTTGATATCATTATTTTTTTATTTGACGTCATTTTTTTTATTTTATCGCCCTCCGGCTCGCTGCATCGACGATCTACGTAAGATCGCCGTTGGGGGCTAAGTCCAGAATTGGATTCTGATAGGCTGAAGCGAGCGATACATTGTCATTAGGAAATATTATGCATTCCTCACCTTCGTTCTTCAGTTCACGTAGAATAAATAACAAATATTTAAATTACCTGAGGCGTTGCAGTGGTCATAGAATTAGCGGCGGAGTTCGATCTCCGCTCATGACAAATATTTGTATAGACGTTAGTGCATGTGTATTGTGTGTGTGTTAGAACCTAATCTTGTGTTGAACAAGAGTGAAGCCTGGTCGGATTCGTTGAGTGTGAGGCGTTTATTGATGTAGTTGATGCGACGTTGTCCTTATGAAAAATTCAACGCGCGAAATTTAAATATATTTATGATTTTTGCTGTGTGGCTACGGCACTAAAGAATTTAGCCACCCCCTCTCTTCCCGTGGGTGTCGTAAGAGGCGACTAAGGGATAACAAGGTTCCACAACCACCTTGGAACTTAAGAAGCCGACCGATGGCGGGATAACCATCCAACTGCTGGCTTTGAAATACACAGGCCGAAGACGGGCAGCAGCGTCTTCGGTGCGACAAAGCCAGTACTGCGGTCACCAACCCACCTGCCCAGCGTGGTGACTATGGGCAAATCACATGAGTTCACGTTATTTTTGGCGTAAACTTGTGGAGGCCTATGTCCAGCAGTGGACTGTATAGGCTGTAATGATTGATTGATTATGATTTTATCCAATTATTTATCTGCGCTATTTTCATAATTCATAATATTATACGAACTTCCTACAAAGTATTAGAAAACTTAAAAATAAAGTTGAATTGGTGTAGTTGTTGTCGAGTTTAGCGCCATGCAATATATTTTTTAATTTTTTATTTTTATTTATTTATTTTGTTTCAGACATAGTCCCTATCTTAATGTTAGTATTACAAAAACAACTTATATCTAATGTTAATTATATAAATATTTTATATAAAATATTTTGTAATTAATTTTTATTTTTATGGATTGTTTATCGGTAAACTATGACTACAATTTCCATAATGAACTTACGGCCATTTTCAATACTCAACGCTCGCAATTTGCTTACCAGAGATAGAATTTTGACGTAAACTTCATACAAAATGTCAGAAACCTATAATTATAATAATACGTTAGCTATCTATAATTTATCTCAAGCATTTCATCACGTACGCAAGAAAAAATAATTTCTAAATATTACACGTATCACGTTGATTAAATATAATTTATATGAGTCCGGAGGTATATATATATATATATATATATATATATATATATATATATATATATATATATATATATATATATACCTCCTCCTCATATATATATATAAATATTATGTAAATATTATTTGAATAAATGTATGTTTTTGTGTATATATGTGTTCCTATAAAGTATGTTTTCTTTTTTGTTTATATTATGTATTTTATATTTGTAAGTTTTATTTACAAATTATGCAGATAATTACGCTGGTGCACCTAGTTTTACATATTTTCCTATTTCTAAAGGTTGTCTGGAAGAGATCGCTACTAAGCAATGAGACCGTCTTTGTACATTACTATCTCTATGCGTAAATAAGTTTTTTATGTAAATCTTTTCTGAGTGATGTGCAATAAAATATATTCTATCTATCTATATATATGTATTTATTTAGGTTCTCTTTCACCACTTCTGGAAAAAAATATATCTTGGTAGCTGTTTTTTTTTAATTAATAAAGTACAACTTTTTGATACATATTTGAAAATAGAAATATCTCATTGATATAGTAAAAAAGCTTTTATCAATTCGATACAGTCATTCGTCAAATAGCGTTATCCACAGCAGGAAAAACAGTCTCTTAATATAGGTATTAAAATTTACTTTATAAATATTAATATTTTACTTGCAATACAAGTTGTGGTACGAATTTTTATTTTTTTATAAGTATAGTCTTCATAACTTTGTCATCATATTTGTATTCTTATTGCAATGTAATTATGTCATTAGAATTTTTATTAAAAAACGTATAGAATACATGTCCCGCGGGGTTGGCAAAGACACTTTAATATCTTTATGCTAAAGGTGTAATTTTTATTTGAATTTTTATTAAATTTTTATTTGACAGATTAAAATAATTTCTTAATCATAATGGTAGCTTCAATAATAGTAATGTAAAACTGTTTTCAGTATAATATATCTATCAAAGCGAAATTACTAATAATTATTAAGAATCTTACTTGTATCTAAGATCCATAGCTTCAAAGTTGTACACAGACGAATACATTCCCGCTAACAACACAGGAAATAATATTAACATATAATTATAAACATTGAATATTCCGAACGGTCCTAAAATTTGCAAAATATCGTCCACTGTCACTTCATTTTCTTTACTCTTTTCCGGATCCATTTTTAAATTTTTTATTCGTCAAACATTAATTGATTTATAAGTCAATTAATTGGTTCTTAATTCAATTAATTGGTGTATTGTATTTTGCACATCACTATTATTTCAATTGAAAGTGTCGTGATATTTCGTTTTGACGCGACGCAACTGTTCGATCGTCGGGGTTATAGTGCGCGAGAGTGTTTGATTCATGACATTTTATTGTAGTTTATACTTTTTTTTTGTTGCAGTCTTATCGCACCAATGAACAATTTCTTTGACCGTTAAATTTTTATTACCATTAATAGATTGTAGATCGAGTGTTTTTATAAGGTGTAAACGGTTTAAATGTCTGTATATGACTAAAGAGTTTTCTTTATGTAAAATAATTGTATGACTCACAATTTTACTATTAGTAAACAAGAGATATAGATTAAAGATTATGCTAAGGAAAAGAAATTAGAATTTTTATTTACAAAATAAAAAAAAATAATTTTAATAATACTGGCATGTTTTATAGACAACAAAAAAAAAAGTAGACATTTTAGCATTAAAAATATTTAACTAAAAGGCTCTACGAAGTTTAATTATTAGATTGTTAGATATTAAGATTACGGTGTAATACAAAATAATTTTTGCGATTTTCTATTAAAATACTGTATCGTGAAGAGTATGTACATGAGAACTCAAGAGTAGGTAACATATGAAAATGTAGGTACAACCATAAGCGAACATTGTTACTTAAATTTGTCTATTAAGTTATTAGAATATACGTCACGTAAATATACATCAAATCATTCAATCAAATAGCAAAATAAAATTTTCAATTGAAACTTCGAATCTGGAATCAATGAAAAAAAACAAAACAAAAATCAACATTTCTTCTACACTCCTGTTAAGAGTACGTTTTCCCTATTTAAGACTTTTCAATTAAGATATTTACAAACAGCTTCACAAAGCAAACTTCATGAGATTTTATTTACACTTGACGGGCGATGTTTGCGATATGAAGCTAATTTGTTTGGTGTGAAATTAATTTGTTTCTGTAACAGAAAAGTGTTTATGTCGTCGTAATTAAATTTTTACCTGTCAAGATCTTTGCTACATATATATTAAAAAGAAAGGGTTAAAGTTGACCACTGAGTAATATTCATTTTGCCAGTTCAAAGAAATTTATTTAATTTTTTTGAGGTTCGATCGATCAATTCAGCCTATAACATCCCACTGCTGGGCAGGACTTTTTCTTCACCTAGGAGAAGTATCGGAGCTTAGTTCACCACGCTACTCTGCGGTTTAGCGGGTTCCTTACTATGAGTAACGTTTGCTATCAGGTATTTATGATAACAACCGAGATTGTCAGCTTAACCTGCTCTCCGAGGCACGGTGGGGAGACCCACAAGAGCAGATATCCAAATTGGAAAGAAATATTTGTACAAACAGAAATATCCATCCCGAGTGTGGAACCTGCAAACAGTCAGTGTTTTAAGCGCCTACACACACCACCACACTAGATTGGTTATTTTAGAGGACAGAGAGTTTTAAAAAATTAGATTTAAGCAATGGGTTTAATGGTTTTTTTTTAACCAATTTAAAAAGCCGGTGGTTTTCGATTCAAAAATATTTTTATGTGTGTAGGTACTGATTTTTCTATTATTCCTTATATGACAGCTGGTACTATATACTATATATGTATACTTAATAATACATATTTATTTGATTATTTTTGTTGTATTTCTTGTCGATATAAATTGGAGTCGGTTTTATTTTCCATTTGAGAGCAAAAATAAGTATAATATAATATTATATTTATGTCAATTAACTTATATTATCAATCCCCGTGACCATGGTTGCTGTAAAGTATTCAAAACGTCGGGCATCTAAAAAACAAAACGAACGAGTGAAATTCGCGTAAACATATGCCAATAAACCTTAAATAGGCTGTATTTTGAAGTCTTTTTTATCTCTTCACAATCAAATGCTATTCTAAAATTACGTTACCAGCATTATACAGCTTCCCCAGTTTTATCTGGAAGATAAGAAGAACTACTCCAGCATCTGTCGTTGAGTTCCATTGAATAATACTAAATTCCTAGCAATAAAGTTGAACTTAAAAATATATAGCAAAGAAATTGGTTGAACTTTAAACATATTTTATATTATTTAATGAAATAATTTACGTGAATGTAACATTAACACCTTAAAAGATCATTTATTATTCGAGGTTTAATTTAATAAAAAATTCAGACATACGAAAGACGACTTCATTAAAACTATCATATTATACATAAGGTAGTTTCAAAATAAATAGTTATAAGAAAATAAATCAACATAGTTAAAATCAATTAAATGCATTATTAGAACTCAAAAACTACTCATCACTTTTCGCTTTATATGACTACACGACAAACACCAGTTTTCAAATACGAAAGGAATCATCATAAATATGTTTGCAGGCAAACGAAAAAAAACCGACTTCAATTATATCGACAAGTAATACAACGTAGGTAGCCGAAAAAATAGTCAAGTAAATACGCATTATCAAAGATTACTCCAAAAGTTGTAATCAGATCTCACTGAAATTTAACTGTGACCACATGATAAACATCGGCTTTCGATTAAATTAAAAATCATCAAAATCGGTACACCCAGTGAAAAGTTATGCGCATTTTTGAGTTTCCTTCGATTTCTCTGAGATACCATCATCAGATCCTGGTTTCCTTATCATGGTACCACACCAGGGATATCTCCTTTCGTAACGTATATAAAAAATACAGTCAAATTGAGAACCTTCTCCTTTTTTGAAGACGGTTAAAAAGCATGACACGTACATTAACGTCATATAAAAATAATTATTCTCCGAACAATCGATTTATTCATAATCAAGTTTTAACATCTTCACGCTTATGCAATTTCTAAATGGTTTTACTAATACTTAGAATTGACGAATAATACTAACTGGTATAACATGATGGATTGAAAATGAAATTATTTTTACGTCTGTAAAATTATACAAAATATTTTATTATTATAATGGAATTTATGGATTAGAATTTTATTAATTTGGGGAGTAATTTAATAACATGCGTATAAAAGAATAATAAAACATATAAAAACTTAATTATGTAAATAGTAAAGAGAACAGATCATTCTTACTTCATTCAGTTTTGCTTTTAATAAACATTTAAAACATTTTAAATATTTAAGCATTTCGAGTAGGTCCTTGTTGATATTGTATTTAAAATATAAATTTCAATTTAAAAAAATACATTTATGCATTAAATGAGTTTCGTAACGGTTGTAACCGCAAATAACTTAGCTTTAAAACTGTTTATTTCAAACCTCAGCGTCGTTCATTTATTATTTACCGCAAAAATTAAATAGTATTAAAAATTGAAATGTTAAATTATTTTTACATGAAATGCCAAAAGTATAAAATTATTGTTTTTTTAATGTATGATTTTGTGTAATAGCCAGCCCTGCGGTTACCATCCCGGCTGGCCAGCGTGGTGACTATGGGCAAAACATATGAGTTCGCGCCATTTTTGGCGCGAACTTGGGGAGGCCTATGTCCAGCAGTGGACTGTGATAGGCTGAAGTGATGATGATGTTGATGATGATGAGTTATAATGGGAAATATGGTTTCAAACTAAGCGTTTACTCTATTGTTAAACGTTTAAAAAGTATCCCATTTGGTGCAAATTGAGGGTGCATTTAATTATGTAACGATATCCAGCACCAAAGACTGAAAATAGGTTGGTTCGGTAGTGTAATCAGTAAATCTATACTAATATTATAAAGCTGAAGAGTTTGTTTGAATGTTTGAACGTGCTAATCTCAAAAACTACTAGTCCGGTTTGAAAAATTCTGTTAGTGTTAGATAGCCCATTTATTGAGGAAGGTTATAGGCTATATATCATCATGCTAAGACCAAAAGAGCGGCGCACCAATGAAGAATGTCAAAAACCAAGTTTGTTCTAAAATAATGCATTATTTGCGAATATGTTTTTATAAACATGATATTAATCCTTATCTAAATAAATACGTTATTCATCACTTCTTATCTTTTACCAGCCTATCCCTAAAATTAATTAAACGTAATGAAATGTTAAATATTTCGAATAGAATCTTTTTAACCGACTTCCAAAAAAGGAGGAGGTTCTCAATTCGATTGTATTTTTTTTTAAATGTATGTTACATCAGAACTTTTGATCGGGTAGACCGATTTCGACAAATTTTGTTTTAATCGAAAGGTGGTGTGTGCCAATTGGTCCCATTTAAATTTATTTGAGATCTAACAACTACTTTTCGAGTTATATCTAATAATGCGTTTTCACTTGACGCTTTTTTCGTCGACCTACGTTGTATTATACCGCATAACTTTCTACTGGATGTACCGATTTTGATAATTATTTTTTTGTTGGAAAGAGGATATCCCTAGTTTGGTACTGTGATAAGGAAACCAGGATCTGATGATGGGATCCCAGAGAAATCGAGGGAAACTGTCGAAAATCCGTAATAACTTTTTACTGGGTGTACCGATTTTAATAATTTTTAATTTAATTGAAAGCTGATATTTATCATGTGGTCACATATAAATTTTATCGAGATCTGATAACTACTTTTTGAGTAATCTTTGATAACGCGTTGTTACTTGACTATTTTTTCGTCGATCTACGTTGTATTACTACTCGTCGATGTAATTGAAGTTGGTTTTGTTTTTCGTTTGCGAGCAAACACAATTATTTGTAATCTAAACGTAATAATGTGCGTGTGTATGTCACTGAACTCCTCCTAGACGGCTAGACGGATTTTGATGAATTTTTTTGTGTGAGTTCAAGGGGATTCGAGGATGGTTTAGATTCACAATTTGGTCCACTGGAAAATGTTTATTTAACTAATTTTTCATTTATAAGTATAAATATTATTCTATTTTAATTTCAGTTTGTCCCGACAGTTGGTGCTGCGATCAAATTGAGAAAAATATTTGAAATTTTGTGTTATGGCAAAACAACGTTTGCGGGGTCAGCTAGTATTACTATACGATAATCGGAACTGGTCATTCTTCCAAGGTTCAGGACTAACAAGGAAATCCCTATTAAAAGATCGGCTATGAAAATAGACTATCTCATCAGTGCCGGCAAATTTTCCTCTTATAGGTTTTTGTAATTTCGTCAATATACGTTCTATACTAGTGGCTCTAAATCTTTGCCACTAGTATAGTGCAAATCGTACTTTAATCTTTTGCCACGGACCACCAGCTGAATCGGTGTAAAATCTAGTATTGTATCCTATTTACTTATTTGTAGAATAACATATATGTAGAGATGTATAGAGAATATGAACGGACATAATGATTGTGTTTGCACGTAAATAAAAAAACCGACTTCAATTACATCGACAAGTAATACAACGTAGGTAGACGAAAAAATACTCAAGCAAATACGTATTATTAGAGGTAACTTAGAGGCGCTTTAGAGGTAACAATTACTATTACTAGTGTCGCCCAGTGGTAGAATTCCGACCATAATTAATTTAAATTACAAAGTCGATCAAATTTAAAAGATTCATCAGATCTCAATCAAATTTAATAGAAACTACATGACAAGCTCTAGCTTTTGATTTAAAAGTGAATCATCAAAATCGGTACATCCAATAAAAAGTTATGTTTATTTAACGTTGGTCGACGAAGAGAAGGTCAAGTAAATACGCATTATTAGAGATAAATTAAAAAAAATGCTTGTCAGATCTTAATTAAATTTAAATTACACCAGATGACAAACACCGCCTTTCGATCAAAAATAGAATAATCGAAATCGGTCCACCCAGTAAAAAGTTAGTCAATTCAGTACAAATAATTGAATCGAATTGAGAACTTCCTCCTTTTATGAAAGTCAGTTAGTACATCATTTCATTACAGCCTATACAGTCCACTGCTGGACATAGGCCTCCACAAGTTTACGTCAAAAATAACGTGAACTCATGTGTTTTGCCCATAGTCACCACGCTGGGCAGGCGGTTTGGTGACCGCAGTACTGGCTTTGTCGCACCGAAGACGCTGCTGCCCGTCTTCGGCCTGTGTATTTCAAAGCCAGCAGTTGGATGGTTATCCCGCCATCGGTCGGCTTCTTAAGTTCCAAGGTGGTTGTGGAACCTTGTTATCCCTTAGTCGCCTCTTACGACACCCACGGGAAGAGAGGGGGTGGCTAAATTCTTTAGTGCCGTAGCCACACAGCACAGTTAGTACATGTCTGGTATCATATCGAATACGTGTTTCATCGACTGGGCTATCCTAACTTTCATAATTATATAAAAAAATATTAGTTTTTTTTAAATTACAATTTATACAAACTTTTAAGCCGCTAATATTAAAATGAGTCATATGTGGAAAAAATAAATTAACAGAACGAAAAAAGTGAGTTGTTAAAGCAGCGGAAACAAGCAGTCCTTTGACAACAGACTTGTATAGATGTTAAAATTTTCATTCCGGACGGTATTGTGTTAAGATTTCCGTATTTATTCCGTTGTCGTGAACCCTGTATCCGATATTGCACTTCCGTCCGATATTCTAGTGATTTCAATTTAATTTATCGATATAATTTATATTTATTTAACTTTGTGACCTTATCGATAACATGACATATATCCGTATCACTGGATAATTAATTTCTAATGTACACAATGTTAAGATGTAAAATGTTTTCATTGATTTGTTTTTGTTACCTTGAATTTTTATTTTTGTTACTTTGAAAGTATTTACATTTTTGTTCGTATAATCTTTTTTTGTTGTGTGTTCAATTACATTATGGTGAAATAAATGATTTCATTTTACTTATGTCCTCCTAATATTATAAATGAGAAAGAGTATGAGGATGGATGTTCGCTTATTACCCTTACATACAAAAGCTCTTGAACTCATTGTAATGATATTTTGTGCGTAAATAACTCCAGAATCCAGAATATCACGTAGGCAACTTTTTATCCCGTATCTCTTGAGTACTTTTTTATACCACAGGGGTGGTAAACGGCTACCAAAGCAAATGGACGCCTGCAATATGAAGAGCGTGTTGCCACCCGTATCAAAACCTCCAGCAACACAGCTGTAAACACAACGTATACCTACCCAAAATAACAAACGCGCTCTGGCTACCTTACTTACCACAGGAAGGCAATTTGAGAGCAGTATTATTTGGCTTTGGTCTTCTATAAGGTTGAAGTACATCCTCAGTAAGACTGCTTCAGATTTGGAACAAGATATTTCCTGCTGTACTCTACTTCCATAATTGAAAACACAATTTAGAATGTTTCAGTTATTTCTTTTTTACCGTCTTCAAAAAGAAGGATAAAGTTCTGAATTCGACTGTGTTTTTTTTATATATATTAATTACCTCAGAGCTTGTCTTCTAATTACACTTCAATTTGTTTGAGATGTGCTTAGTGCTTCTTTAGTTACCTCTAATATTGCGCATTTACCGGACAATTTTGTCTACCTACCTAGTATTACTGGTCTATGTCATTGAAGTCGCTTTTCTTTCGTTTGCAAGCTAACACAATTATTTATCAGATTATGAATCAAACTTACTTACTATTTCCTGAACTTTATTAAAATCGATCTGGACATCAACATATGAGTTGTTAAGTGCATACCGGTTATAGAAGAAATGATTAATAATAAATATAATAAGAATGATTCAATAATTTGCTCGTGTTTATCTCACGGAAGCAAGTTTGTTGTAATATTGAAGATTTATATTAAGTACTTACGCTTAATATGTGTCCATTAATTACAAACATGTTTACAAAGTCTTATTAGGTATTATATTCATGTTTCTATGTTCTTTAGGAATTAATAAAGATTCATTAATGTGTAAAATAAATATTTATGTTTACATAAATTTCAATTACTTATTCTTTGTCTGATTGATGCTTCTATTGTCACAGCAGCCGCGGTCTCGACATTGATTGTATAGGCTATAAATGCTTTTATTTGTGGTCTGGCCATTTGTGTTTGTATTTGTGTTTTCGCAGTCACGACACAGGTTTTATATCTTTCTGGGGTTGCGCTTAGTATTAAACGTTTAATTATTTATTTGTTACACACCACATTGATGTACATATTTATGCGAATGTAATAAACGATGATTATGTACTTTTGAAATTAATTCTTTTTAGTAAAAATTTAGATAGTAAATCTGTGATTACTAATACTTCTCAAATTTTATAAATTACAGTGCCTAGTTATAATAATCTAAATGGCATTTAACGTTTTATCGATATTTTTACTGTCAATATTTTACCAACCCTAGTTTTTGTGTTTCCAAGTAAAGCTCTTTGTGGGATTGAAACTTTTTGACTCTGAGGGATTGTTATCTGCGAGCATCGTCTAACATCTAACGTATGCGCTCTCAAATAGGCAAAGTGGGGTCGAGGAATAAAACTGTTCTAATACATTATTCATATTACTTGAAACCTTTGCTTTTCTGTTTGAATATATAGTTTCAAAATTGTTTTTATATTTCAGTTTTACTTAGTGGGTCAAATGATTATTTTAAGTAATAGATTTTGATGAAGTCAAGGTCTCTTACTCAGATTTAAACTAGTTGTCGTAGTCATCATCATCATCATCATCATTTCAGCCTATCACAATCCATTGCTGGACATAGGCTTCCACAAGTTCATGCCAAAAAATTGCGTGAACTCATGTATTTTGTCCATAGTCACCACGCTGGACAGGTAGGTTGGTGACCGTAGGGGCTTTGTCGCACCGAAGACGCTGCTGCCCGTCTTCGGCCTGTGTATTTCAAAGCTAGCAGTTGGATGGTTATCGCGCCATCGGTCGTCTAGTATCGGCCAACTACTAGTAAATTGTTAAATTACAACTCTATCAGTTGCACTATTACTAAGGAAATACTGAGATAGGGCACAGCAAGAAATATTCTACTCAAAATCTGGAGCAGCCTGACTGGGAAAGTATTTCGACCTTACAGAAGATGACAGCTAAATAATACTGCTGTTAAGCAGTGTTGTGTCCCTGTGCTGAGTAAGGTGACCAGAGCTCTTGGGCGGGGATTGGAGGTAGGGTCAGCAAAGCGCTTGCGATGCTTCTGGTGTTGCAGGTGTTTAGAGGATATGCTAAGCGTTTACTATCAGGTGTGCCTTACGCTTGTTTGCTGACCTAGTTGTATATATAAAAAGCTGAACGAAATTAGCCTTTTAAGCGTTACACTATAAGGCAGAGCCTCTTCATCATATATATTTGTTTGGATATGAATAATGGGTTTAATTTTTTAAATTTATAATTGTATTTGCTTGCAAACGAAAAAAAAAACCGACTTCAATTACATCGACGAGTAGTACAACGTAGATCGACGAAAAAATAGTCAAGTAACTGCGCGTTATCAAAGATTACTCAAAAAGTAGTTATCAGATCTCAATAAAATTTATATGTGACACATGACAAACATCAGCTTTCGATTAAATTAAAAATTATTAAAATCGGTACACCCAGTAAAAAGTTATTGCGGATTTTCAAGAAGTTCCCTCGATTTCTCTGGGATCCCATCATCAGATCCTGGTTTCCTAATCATGATACTAAACTTGGGATATGTCCTTTCTAACAAAAAAAGAATTATCAAAATGGGTACATCCAGTAGCAAGTTGTGTGGTATAATACAACGTAGGTTGACGAAAAAAGCGTCAAGTAAAAACGCATTATTAGATATAGCTCGAAAAGTAGTAGTTAGATCTCAAATAAATTTAAATGGGACCAATTGGCACACACCACCTTTCGATTAAAAGAAAATTTGTCGAAATCACTCCACCCAGTCAAAAGTTCTGATGTAACATACATTAAAAAAAAATACAGTCGAATTGAGAACCTCCTCCTTTTTTCGAAGTCGGTTAAAAATGAAATTTTAAATTAAAATAACATATTACGTCTTAATAATACGTTCGCTGAAAGGACACGTAAATCTTAAAAATATTTTTGTTTCGTTGTCATAATGACTATATTAATACTAACTTTTTGTAAATTTTTCTTTGTGGTCTACTGTACTTCCACTAACTTAGCAAAAGTCTGACTTATTTTGTTATCTTTAACTGTATAATTTAACTGTATAATTAATTATTTTCAAATAGTAAGCAAGTATTTATTACAAGTCGTTTTATTTCTATTTTATTTATTTATTTATTTTTGATAGGCCGAAAGAAGTGACCTATATATATAATATTTTTTATTGAACTTAAATTTTTTGTACAATTATTTGTATACAAATTTAGTTAGCTACGGTAGACTTATCTCTAAAAGAGATCTCCAGTCAACCTGTGACAGTGAGAACTAATGTTACATAGCAGGCTAAGGAAGTGCAGTAATGTAGATAATATACATATTCTTGAAAATAAAAAACTAATAAAATAATATTCATAGCATCATATAATTATACGTGTAGTAGGTATACATATACATACTACACATATATGATTATACACATCACAACTTATATAAGAATATACACATGAATATTACTAATATAATTTAGTTATTAGTTAAGTTAATTTATTAATACACAATAAAAGTAAATATTAATGAAAAATAATTGACCTACACATGTTTCAAATATTTACTTAACACGTAAATCGTAAAACTTCAAGTGCACCTTTTTACCTTTTTCAGTTTAGGTTCTAACATAATTTACAAATATAGCGTTTAGCGTAGAAAATAATTGAAAATACTAATAAAAATTGACATAACCTCGGAAAAAGTAGGTTTATTTATTTACCTCGGCCTGGAAAAAAGACCCAATACCTTGCTTTTATTATTTACCTGCTTTGTATGTAGTAATTTGTATTTTACGTAAGCATTAAATTTTTAAGATCCACACACTTAAATCACCACATAATCAAAATATTATTATGTATTATGATTGTTATTTGACGACACGTTGGAGCAACGGTCACAGCACTGGTTTGTGGCTATTGCGCTGGCGGTTGCGGGTTCGAACCCCGCATGTGACAAACATTTGTATTGGCCATACAGGTGTATGCCATGGTCTGGGTGTTTGTGCAGTCCTTGTGGATCTCCCTACCGTGCCTCGGAGAGCACGTTAAGCCGTCGGTCCCGGCTGTTATTATGTACACCTGATAGTGATCATTACTCATAGTAGGGAATATATCCGCCAAGGCGCATTAGAGCAGCGTGGTGGGTTGATTCTTCTCCTACATGGGGAAATAGGCCTATGCCCAGCAGTGGGATATTACAGGCTGAAGTGAGTGATATTAAAAGAAAATTTAAAAATAAACATATTTGCGAAAACCCAGAGTCCAGTGAACCAATCTTATTCAAAATGTCGTATTACCAATATCGGACCAAAATTAGCTTTTTTATTTATCAATAAATATAATCTTATATACAATAAAACTTTTAAATAACAGACTACTTTGAGTTATCCGTAATATTGTGTACACTACACACTACATAGATACATTACGTGTCAACGTAAACTGAAGTCGGTTTTTTCTTGTTGTTTCAAAACGTAACTATGAACAACACAAAATCATCGTTTATTTAAGTAATTTTATTAAGTTATCAATTTTTGTAATATCTTCCAGGTATACAAAAGCGAAGGAAATAGTACATATATCAATACAAATCAAACGATTATTTTTACTGTGTAGACTTTTTCGAAGTAGTTTTTTTTTAATTTTTTTTTTTTTGCATCTTAACTTCAAGCTAAAATATGAAGTGTTTTTTTATCTACACTTAGTTCATTTTTTAGTAGTACAAGCTACTCTTAAAGCTAATACGATTTATAATAACTAGGAAGCTTTTCAGTTCAATATAGGAAACATTTTTTTTCTTTTATTTAGGAACAAACAGTTGTATACAAAAAAAAAATACATATGCGATAGATGTCGCTACATGATAATAATTTCAACATATAGTTCCCTGAATTACTACACAAAAAAAAATTAAAATATGTAACTTGTACAGCTAGATTGTTACATTTTCAAAAGAAGAAAATATTTTATTAATTTTAATGCTCTAATTAGATCTCTCCCTTACAATACCATAAATTTCAAAGTATACATATTTAACTGTAAAGGATATCTTACAATATTTTAATTTTATTCATACTATAATAAAATTAATGAAGTTGGCGATACATTAATAAGAAAATATGTATTTCGCTTAATGCTCGTCTCCCAAGTGGCGTATAATACGGTGCGTGCCACAGACTTGCTTTGTTATAGAGAAGTTATGGGAAATTGTAATATTTTATATCTGCAAGCCTTCCACTACAAGGTTTATAGTTTAGACTGCTTTTTTGAGTATATGCAATTTTTTTTTAAATTTTTATTGCGCTATTGAAAAAAAAATATAAATAAATATCATGTCGAATAAACTAAAGTAACATTGTGACAAGTAGGTATATAGAACTATTTATCATTAATTACATTTAGGTTTTATTTGCCAAATATTTTTTTTTTCTATATATTAAAGTAAAATATACATACGATCGCAATAAACATACGATTTTATAGCGATAGCAAAAACTTTAAACAAACAACCATAATTTAAAAATTTGGTATAATATTTTATCACAACATTCCAAATTCAAAATTTCCAATTTAGCAAAACGAGTATTCGATGCAAATTTTGCTCGTTCTGTTTTGAAATATTAAAAATAATCTAAATATTCCAGATTCCAATCTATGATATTAGTAATCTGTGTAAATGTTTAGAACGGCGAAAGTGCGTCGCCATGTTAAACATTAAACACGTATTTAATTTCACAGTATGCTCGCGCCCTAACTGCTCTCAGATGAGTGCTAAACTCTCTGTTTTTTGTGAGCTTAATAAGCAAGAGCTTTAAGCTCAAACGCGAAGCGGAGGATGTGATTTTGTTTTCAAAAGGTATTTTTGAACGATGAATTTTTTGATGGGTGTATGAAATTTTTTATTAAATTTTTTGATATATTCGTTATAGGAATAGAGTCACGGTGAAGGTTTTTCTAAAACAACATTAAAAAATTTAATTTAAATTCAATATGTGTGCCATATGTCCAAAAATGTCGCTTACATTATAGCTATGGTCATCATAAGGTGAGGTTAAATAAAATTAATTTAATATTTTGATATTCAAGTTAAAAAACTAAAATATCATCATTTGAGAAGGATATCGAATACATTTTTAATAATGCAATTTCTTACTAAGCGCAAGTTGGCTTGTTTGCGAGTCAGAGTTTCTCAAATATTTTGAAACAAGTAAATTTTTGTCATAATTTCATATAGGTACGTATTCTTATACTTAATTAACCATGTAAATAATATAATTGTCATTATTTTCATACAAGATTTGATTTTTCAATACATTTTTTTTTATACAACCGGGTCGCCTGATGGTAAGCTATTACCAGAAGCATCACAAGCGCGTCCTACTGGCAACAGGGATTGGGGGTAGGATCCAGGAGCTCTGGTCACTTTAGTCACCACAGGAACACAGCGCTGCTTGAAAAGAGTATGATGTAGCTTTGATCTTCTGTAAGATCGAGGTACTTCCCCAGTCGAACTGCTCCAGATTTTGAGCAGAATATGTCCTGCTGTGTCCTACCTAAGTGTTTTGACTTGTGAGTCATTGACACTGTATTATTGTGAAATTGCTTTAACATTATGACGTCACAAATAATAATGGTGCAGTCATAGTTCAGTGATTTTTTTTGAAATATCATCTATTTTTAATTGTTTATTATTAGCTAAAAATAACCACAATAGCGTAGTGGCGGGAGTAGTCGATTAAAACACCGACGGTTTGCGGGTTCGATTCCCGCTCGCGATGGATATTTGTATTTGTACAAATATTTCTTTCCGGTTCGGATGTCTGTCCTTATGGGTCTCCCACCGTGCTTCGGAGAGCACGTCAAGCCTTCGGTCCCGATTGTTATCATAAAAACCTGAAAAATCGTTACTCAAAGTTGGAAACATATTCGACAACCCGCAGTGGGATAGCATGGATTAAGCTCGATCCTTCTCCTGAATGGAGCAAGTGGCCCATGAGTATACTCAACAGTGGGATGTGAGAGGCTGAATGCGTAGCTTAAAAAGATTAAGAGTTTTTTACATCGACTATATATATATAATTTGTGTAAAAGTTTAAAGATACATAAAAAATCGAAACTTATTTAAATTCAAAAACCCAATCATACAAAAGTTTATAACGCCTTGGATATTGAGCCCGGGAAAAGTAAAATAAAATAATATATATGTTTATTTATATATAAACTAAGAAAAATGAAACCCACAACAACTGGTTTATCAGGTAATCGCTGATTTGCTACCAGTAGCAAAATATCATATACAGTTTGAGAAGCACTCTCTCTAAGCAGTATCAATACGCAATCTCGATAAATTTGCTATCAAGGAAATCTTTTTCTAATATCATCTTATAGCGCTTATGAAACTGCGATCTAGAAGCGTTGTACCGTCTCAGAATACAAACTTGAGACACGAGTCGCCATGGCTTATGTTGAGTGGAGTTGAGTTGGCTTAGCCTTTATCTTTGCTTTTGGTGGGTAAGAATCCGAAATGACCCAGATCTAACCCAAAAGCCGGGCTAGAAGATTTACCCTGCGAAAACAAAAAAAAAAAAAAACTGTATCTATCACTATAGGAAGGCTTCACGTGTTATATTTCCTGCTCTGCGGCAATTAATTACATACTTAAATTTTATAGTGAAACAATTAGATCTTTTTCAAAAATAATATCTCCTGTAAATTTGATAATGATTTTGATTTTTTATTAGTCTTACGTATTCATTTATTTACTTTCCAGATTTTTTTTTCAATTTATACAATCACTGCCTTATTTTCGGAAAACTATCTAGAGGAAACACTAAACAATATTTTTTATAAAATGTTGTTTTAGCTGATTCCATAATTATGCATGTAATAAGCGTAATTCTTTGTCAAATGACATGTGTAATTGTATTAAAACTGTATGTATTTACGTGTAATATAATTATATATAACTTAACATTGCAAAAATAAGCGAGAATATGCGACCTAAATAATGGCTATAGACCGTCGATGTCAGTAGGAACATCTTTTATAAGGAGCAACTTTTAAAATGTTAACGTGTCCTTTGTGCCCCACAAAAATTTAACTTTATACTGAAACGCAAGAAAGACTCCTCTGCTTAACTTCAATTATCACAACTGAATTTTTATCTACTAAAATGATTATAACGATGTATAATTAAGTTGATGTAGGCTTACAGCAGAAAATAACCTTTACAAAATCTGAAGCAGCCCGTCTGGGGACGTAGACTGCTTTCAACTTTACAGAAGAAGGGTGTCCCTTGCGATGTCCCTGGTGTTGCAAGCGTCCATAGGCTACTAACAACTTACTTACTTAGGCCGTAATAGCAATCCTATTGGTATAAAAATAAATTTAATGAGCTCAGTTTAACCATATAAGCATTATAAAGGAACAAAGCAGTACCCATACATACATGAGGATATAAAATATAACCTATTATGGACAGTAATGATAACGCGCCATTGTTAAGTTCCCGGAGTTGTCGTAAATTTGGACGTTTGCTACTTAGTACGTTTCCCTATTTATATATGTACATAGTTTGTGGTTAACCGTAACAGCTAATAAGGCTACCCTCAGTGTTACAGCCCTAAGAATATTTTATGGAGGTTTGTTATTACACGGTTAAATAAATATAAGAGATTTCTTGCGGTAAACCGAGCGGCCATTATAGTTTTCTTATGCGATAGTAAATTTGCCCCAGAAAATGGGTCAGTATGATCATTCCGTTGCGTGCACCAGGAAGTATGTTTTTATTTTGTTTTGCTATGTCCTAGTAATATTCTCGAAGGGTTACGACTGTTTTCAATTACATTTTTTGTCTTTCGTTAGATGGAAATAAAAATGGACTTACTCAGTCTTTCTTAATTCGCAGTTTTGTTGAATTTTAACGTCTATTTTTTGTGCAGATATGATTTTTGGCATCATCTTTTGATTTAAATATATTTAGTACATATCGTCGTATCTGCTGATAACAGAAATACTTAAAAAAAACTGATTAAAGGAAACGATATCTAATTGGTAAGAAATACTGGACTGGAGTAATACCTCGACCTTACAGAAGATCACAGCAAAATAATACTGTTTTCAAGCAGTATTGTGTTCCTGTTGGTGAGTAAGGTGACCAGAGCTCCTGGGGTGATTGGGGATTGGGTCGGCAACGCGCTTGCGATGCTTCTGGTGTTGCAGGCGTCTATAAGCTACGGTAATCGCTTACCATCAGGTGAGCCGTACGCTTGTTTGCCGACAAGACAGACTAGTGACATAAAAAAAAAATATCTTCATGGTATCATGGGTAAGAAAATGTACAAATATTTGTAACTAGTGTACGTATACGAATGGAATATAATGACCAATATATAGAGCTATAAATCTGTATATAAATTTAGATAAATACAAGCATCAGTTACAAAAGAAGATAAAAATAGCAAATAATATGCTTATTATGCTTTTTGAAAACATAAAGTATCTTGGGGTTTCGGTATCCAGGATAAAATCCGTTCACTTTAATATTACTGTGCGATATCAATATGGATAGAGACGCAATTGTCACCTAAGGTCAAAAATAGCCTATGACCTATTGACCTACCAAATAAAACACAAAAATGAGTGTACTTTAGACCACACGACTGAAGTAAAACTTACGAAATGTAACTCTCTTTCTGTCTTCACTAACTTACACCTCTTTCTCAACTTCCGTTCGCCTCACCTGATCACACTTTATTTACACTTTACAGCTTACTACTCAAGTAAAACGTGCGTATATAAAAGATTTACTTCAAAAATTTCCTAAATATCGAATTTTTCTGACGAATTCTGTGACACAATATTTGTATACATTGCTAGCCGAACTGGCGAACTTCGTACCGCTTTATTTTTTCCTTGAATATATCGAAATAAAATTTAGCCTATCTTTCAGGATGTATCAAAATATACACAGTGTACAAATTTGATTAAAATCGTTAAGTTTAGGAGTCCATCACGGACAAACAACGTGACGCGTAATTTATATATATAAAGATATAATTACGAAAAAATAGTCCATATTGACCTATACATATATAGGTCAATGTGGCCAATGTGGATATACACTGTAAGATATTTTAAATATAATCATGTCAGCTAGATCTTGCCAATGACAAATCATAAAGCAGTCATATTAAAGTTTCAAAGAGTACAGACACACGATGAAAAAATAGAAGATCTTTTACTACCAACAAAAAGATCCGGTGAGGTCGTTGAGAATCTTGGAATTGCTGCTTTTAATCACACAAAGAGTCTTTACGGTCGCTTCTGACTAGGGCTGGGGTGAGTCGATAAAATTTTATCGACAAAATTTTAAATCATCGCTTGAATCATCTAAGTATATATTATATACTAATATTATACAGATGTAAGATTTGTATTTTTGTATTTTTGAATGTTTGTACACAAAAAAACTACCGACTGGGCCGATTATCGCTGAGCGACATAAGCTATATTTTAATGCAAGAAAACATAATTGTGTTTGCTTGGAAACGAAAAAAAAACCGACTTCAATTACGTTGATCGACGAAAAAAATGTCAAGTAAATACGCATAATAATGCGTAATATCTAATAAGATATATTACAAAAAGTACGTATCAGATCTTGTCAGATTAAATTGAAAAAGTATCGATACTGCTTTAAGTTTCCATCACTATTAGACGTTTTAGAGAAGTGCAATATTTGGTCGCGACCTGAGTCGTCTGAACAAAGGTAAAGCTTGGTTTAGTATGAGGTAAGTCAAGACCTATTGTACCTGCAGTTATATTTGTATATGGTAAAGGTACTTACTACTACTTCATCTTCCTAATATATGACGCGTAACTATTGTTTTTATGATTTATTGCATGAATATATTATAAGTTTTAAAGTTCGTAAAAGCGTTTAAAATTTTCTTTGTACTGTAATAAGTGTGCACGTGTGTGTGTGTGTGTGTGTGTGTGTGTGTGTGTGTGTGTGTGCGAAATGTCATACTCCTCCGTCCGCGCAATTTTTTTAAAAAGGCCTACAAACTTTTTGCTTCACTTATTAATATATAGAAGAAGATTAAATAATTAAAATATTTTACACCTTGCTAATATATTGTGAAACGTACTGAAAGAGATCGACTAATCTAGTAAGTAAACTAAGTGGTCCTCATGATATATGAATTATTATTTTTGAATTCATTTTGGTATGTAAATATTTACAATAATACTATATATATGTAGATATCCAATTTTAAAAATCAAATTAAAAAGCTCTAACTTCTACTAAAAATTAATGACCTTGAAATTAATTTTGTAGATTTGTTAAAAGCCGCAATTAATTTTGATGGTTGGTAGTTGCCTTCATTCATCATTTAATTAATCCTTGGGGTTTTCTACTAAGGGCCTAACGATTATTATTAGGCATTTGTTGTAGGTAATTATACAGATGGGTAAAACTATTACTTAACTTACATTCTCTTGGTGTATTTCAAACAACTTATGTTTTGTTATTATTTTATTTTGATGTACTATTTAATGTGAATAATATAAATGGCTCTAAAAAGTTTTTGTATTGTTGATATGTAAGTATAAATATAGTTAAAGTAGAGAAAAATATATTTGTATTGTAACAACAAAATGTTTCTTATGAATCGCTTCAGCCTGTAATATCCCACTACTGGGCAAAGGCCTCTTTCCCCATGTAGAAGGATCAGAGCTTAATCCACCACGCTGCTCCAATGCGGGTTGGCGGATATATTCCCTACTATGAGTAACGATCGCTATCAGGTTTACATGATAACAACTAGGACCGACGGCTTAACGTGCTCTCCGAGGCACGGTGGGGAGACCCACTAGGATTGCACAAACACCCAGACCACGGCAAACACCTGTATGGCCAATACAAATGTTTGTCATGTGCGGGGATCGAACCCGCAACCGCTAGCGCAACAGGTACAATCCATGGCTGTGACCTCTGCGCCAACGCGGCGTCTTTTCGAACCTAACCAAGCCAACGCGGTTTCTTACGAAACCTAATTGTAATTATATTCTCAAATATTTAATTAATTTTATTATCTGTGAAATATCACTACATCAAAATCAAAAGATCCTAAAAAGCTTTTATAATGACTTGAACCTAGTATATCTATTTTTAATGTATTATGTCTGGTTGTTTATTTTGGAAATAGTAAGTAATAAAAAAAATTCGGAACAAAGTAATCAGTGATGTTCTCCGCAATTCGTCTAAACAAGCCATTTTCATGAGTATTTAGATATTGTAATAAAAGCTGAAATAGACAATCCATATCTTAACTTTTTCATTTTTTTTCATGATATGCACATTGTATAATGTACACATTTATGGATTTCTCATCCATTGTATCGTTTATTAGTTGTTTGTTGTCGGTTTAACACTTGGATACATCTGCTTTTTTAAATGAGACTAGACAAATGGTACCTCAGTCTGGCCACAGACTATACCACAGACTAATATTTGTATTGTTAATAAAAAATGACGCATTTCAAATTACACCAACAAGAGATGAGAACATCATCAGTGCAGGTAGTCGGAAAATAGTTAAATAAATAAAAATTGATTGATATTTAATCCGTATGAACTGCACCAATCGCAAATATTGTTTAAATCGCTATTTAAACTCTGAAAACATGTAAGTCGATCAGTTTTGTTTGGGAGTAAAACTGAAGATTGTCTGCTTATAGGTGATAGAATATAATTATGTAGGGACAGATTGTATTTACAAAAATTTAAAAAAGGAGAGGAGATAAGAAACCTCCTTGTGGGACACCAGTTTTTATGTTTGACCAGTCTGAAAACTCACCCTGGAAACGCAATATCTGATGAAGCCCAAATAGGTATATAAACCAATTATCAATGGAGATATGTTAAGGGAATATATAACCGCAAGCAATAATTATATCAAAATCTACAGTACTGAACGCATTGCTACATTCTAACAAAGTCAACACCGTGAGACTGTGATTGTCTATGTCAAGTCTAATGTCATCGGGGATCTTAATGAGAGCCGTAGCCGTACTACCTTTATGACCTTTACGGGAACTGGACTGATAAGGGCTTAAGAGATTCTTTGAAGTAAGGAATAATGTAAGTTGTCGATGAACAATACGCTCTAAAACTTTGGACAAAAAGAAGGGATTGCTTCGAATTAGGTTTTTTTGGGTAGAGGAATGAGTTTAGCGTCTTTCTAGCAGGTAAGAAAAGTAATCGATAATAAGGAACCGTAAAAAATGTGGCTTAGGACAGGTAGGGTTAAAACTATAATAGGATGATCATACAGCTGATGGAGTTAAAACCCACGAGTTTGATCTAACAGCTAAAATGCTCGCCTTGACATCCCATACAAATAAATGAGAGAATGTAAATTTGAAAAGGTCACCAACCCGCCTGCCCAGCGTGGTGACTATGGGCAAAACACATGAGTTCACGTTATTTTTGGCGTAAACTTGTGGAGGCTTATGTCCAGCAGTGGACTGTATAGGCTTTAATGATGAAAATTTGAAGAAAGTAGAGGAGTCCCAAATAGCAGTAAGTTTGATAGCTTTTGTCGTATCGTCAGTCACAGTAGATTAAAAGTATTTATTGAGATTGCTAACACCAAAAAATTTGAAGCAAATTGTTGTTTCATTATTATTTTTATGCAAACATACCTAAGTTAAAATAAATTTTAAAAATGCAGTGTACGATCAGCCTTAATGATAAACTGACAGTGTTTACTTTGTCTTGTTTTTAAAACTTACAGTTGGTAAAATACGAACGAATCTCTATCGAAATAATTTACATTTCTTTCTATAGAAAGGACGGGAAATTAAAACCACTCCTAGTCTTTGTTTTATGAGTGCTAAAGTGAAATTAAATTTTCTTCGATATTTCTAATTGCTTGCTGTAAGACGAAAAATTAAAACTATTTGTTTTATAATGTTTACACGAATTTCACTCATTACAATGAACAAACTTTTACGGATTTTATCGCGGTTTATTAAGTGTTTTAGATGTCCTGTTTTGGATATTTTACAGAAATTGTGGTCACGGAAGGATTGAAACTGAGAAAGTAAAATCTGAAAAAGTTTATAATATTTGGTTTGTAACGATACTGGACATAGATACTGCAATAATATAATATGTTATTACTAAATGTTGATTGGCAAAATAGATCATACGTATATGATTTCACATATATTTAAATATTAAGTTTTATATGCTGGCGATTCAGTTTGTAACGGCCCACTGCCAGCCATATGATTCTTTCTCCATGTAGGAGAAGAAAATTATTTTTACGGCTAATAAAAATCATCCCTCGCCTTATTTTACACTTAAAAAAAATAAGCAAATAGAACAAACTTCAAGTCCAAATTTTACTTCATTCGAAGTGTTCAGATATAGTTTTAGTTCTAAATATTTAGATTTCCAAGGTCGAACAGAAACATTTTGCAACTGATTTGACGCGAAGCCGGAACAAAGCTACAAGAAATGCAGAATGACAGACAAAAACGCTAAACATACTTGTTTTGTTGAATCGGTCGTTTACAAATTTATTTCATATTTATATACTCATATTACGATTGTAATTAATAATATTATGTTTTGAAATTATTTTGTTAATGTAATAAGCATAAAAGTAAATAAAAACTATAGTAAAAGTCCCAAGAAGTTTTTACTTTTATTTTATCATATATTAATATATAAAGTCTTTTTACATTCAACTTTTACTGGTGGACTGTGTAAAAAAAAAAGAAACTGGCAAGCGAAAATACTCGGTATCGAAATAGAACACTCTGGTGAACTTATCTACGGAGTTTTATTGAGAAATTGAGTTTTTCTAGTTCTTTTTTTTTCTGGTTGGAATGTTTCAGCACTTTAGTACAAGTTGTTAAGAGGTAAGTGTGTGCTTGAACGTGTAATAAAGAATGGTTCTCATGTAATAAAATAAGAAAATGTTTTTCCTTCGAAATAAATATTACATACGATAATTTAGTGTGCATGTAGGTATCATTTGTTAATGTATTTTAAAGACATAATAACACGCACGTGTTATCACAACATGTTTGCCTTTGAAATTGTAATTAATATGAAAATAAACTTTATGTTACACAGGAATACTGATGTATGAAACTAATAGTAGTAGTGTCTAAGTCAAATTATGTATTATTTTTGTTTCTGTTTGTTTGTTCTGTGTGTATACGTGAGTGCCCGCTTGCGTGCGCGTGTGCGTACGTGTGGTTTTCCCACGATATTTCGAAGAGCATATGTCACTGCTCTCGATTATTATCAAAATTCATGTTACATATGGCGAATAAAAAATTTAACACTAATTTACTATAAAATGGACAAAAAAAGTTAAATGGTATATTTTAGTTAGATTATTAGAATAACCGTCATTTAGTTGTTTAAACACGTAACAAAAATTATCAGCTTGCATAATTATGACAGATAAAACATAACTTATATAAATTGTTAAATAGGGCTGGCTGATGATAAAAGAAAGAAAAATAAGTTTTAATAAAAAATAATTCTAATATGTTATTTTCAGTAAAAAAAAAAATATTTTTAATGTTTTCTTAAAGGTCACTCGATTTCATAAATAATTCAATATATTGGAATAATTATATCACAATTGTTTATAACGTGTTTAATTTCTAACAGCGAAAACTCCTAACAATCAACCCGCGAATACTTCCGCTTAAATATCTCGGATTCACCCTCAGAGCGTCTGTATGAAATTCAAATAAACTTGAATAACATATAGCTCATTATTATTATTAAGTTGAGTATCGTCTGACAAACGCACGATCGTTACCCGCTACTACTCGTGCATATTTAACTGATTACTTAGGCTTCGTTAAATATTAATACGAAGACACATCTCATTCGCTTGCGAGGTTTGTTATTTTGATGATTTTTACTCTATATCCCTTTTTTATCTGTGGTCTGTATAATTTATGTAATTGTGTATATTTATTTAGTATGGAGTGTGAATTTTATTATTCACTGGCGAGGAAAATTTTTCGTTATCTAGAATTTTGGTAAGGCTTTAGATAAGGAACCGTCAAATTATCTAAGCTCAAAATTTGACTGTTTATCGGCATAATTTCGTTACAAAAAATATATATATATAAATAAATAACCCTAACGTATCTAACTACCAAATTAGACTGTTTATCGACATAATTTGGTTACAAAAAAATAAAATAATAACCCTAACCTATCTAACTTCAAAATGCGGTTCTTAATCTAAAGCCTAGCCTGTGCTAGATTGTGCAAAATACTAAATAATACGTCACTGTTAAAACTGGTAAAAAATTGCTAGAACGTTGACTGATATTGGTATATTCTTTCTTAAACTTTTGCTGCCCAACATTTAGTATACTAGTCCTCAAGTTAAAGGGTATGAGGTTAAGGGATGAATATGCCGTGGAATGAGCTATGCTTGGAGTCATTAAGGTTAAAATCAAAAATTAAATTATACGTGAGAGAACGCAACAGCCAGTGCTGTGACCGCTGCGCGTGGTCAACCGAATGAAGAATTATCAACTTGAATTGGGCTGGTCACAGGTTTCTCTATTTAGTTGGCCTATGGAATACAAGTTTTCTGGAGCGGAGACGTAGTGTCCTCCTGCCGGTCGGACTAAATAATCTACGTATGATCGTGATGTTTGTCACAATTTTAAAAAAGTCTGTATCCGTGTACTGTTACAGATTTACGTCTAAAAGTTATTGCATTAAAATTGATTGAAAGTGTTAGTGGTGTGACCTAGAGATCTACATTCAAGGTTATAATAAAGACGTGTAACTACTGAGGTTCTTAGTGGTTCTTCTCGATACTACAGCGATTTAATTTTGCTTGTCGAGTCAGATGTACCTATAACCTTTAGCTGACACAGCTTTCAAAGTAGTTATTAAAATTGCTTTTTAATAAGCTTTATAAATACATATCTTGAGAACACCTTTTGTTCAATTAATCATTGTCAATGTAAAATAGCAGGTATCATATTAGTGTAAGCATTAAATTTTTTTGAAGTTACCCTTTTTTTGGCGCGTTAGGGAAAAATGATGAGAGTATATTTTTACGATGCGCGCGCACACCGTCACAAATAACCGATAACCTGAAGTTAGCTAGTGAATGAATTATAATTTCTTAGGTGTGTACATAAAGTAAGTAAGTACACACACCCTTCATTATTATTTATTTAAATTTTAATGTTTTACTCCATTAACATAAACAGCACAAACATTTACTAAATTACTAAAATTACCGCTTGTAAATGGTTCCTTTCCTTTCTGCTGTGTGGTTACGGCAGTAAAGAATATAGTCACCTCCTCTCTTCCCGTGGGCGTCGTAAGAGACGACTAAGGGATAACGCAGTTCCACTCCCACCTTGGAACTTAAAAAGCCGACTGATGGCGGGATAACTATCCAACTGCTGGCTTTGAATTATACAGGCCGAAGACGGGCAGCAGCGTCTTCGGTGTGACTAAGCCAGCCCTGCGGTTACCAGTTCGCCTGCCCAGCGTGGTGACTATGGGTAACACATATGAGTTCACGCCATTTTCGGCGCGAGCTTGTGGAGGCCTATGTCCAGCAGTGGACGTTTGTTCTATAATAATGCATTATTTACGAAGGTGGTTTTATAGACATGATATAAATCCATATCCAAATATAAACTTTATTCATCATAAATTTTTGTTTTTGATCAAAAATGTACTTGATGTCATTCAATTACAATGAATATATCATATTTTAAAAATGATGTTTTACTAGCCAGGCATATGATACTCAAATAATGAATCGAATTTCCAAAAGGAAAGTTTCGGTACCATGAACAACAATTTGCAAAAGAAAGACACATCCATGGCAAACATGAAAAAAGAAAAAAAGAAAATATGACGAGATGCGACCATGCTCTGTCGATTTGTTAGATTGAATTAAAAATTTAAGCAGATTGATAATTAAGGAAACAATATAAATTAGATTTAGATATATATTGTTTTTTTGCATATTCCGACCGATTTTCGGCCATGGGGACCACTTTGACCCCTTGGCGCCAGAGCTTGGCGCTGGTGCAAAAAAGTGGGCAAGTGAGCTTACCACTCTCATAATTATAGTAAATGGCGGCGAGTGGACGGTCTTAGGTCAGCAAACAAGCGTACGGCTCACCTGATGGTAAGCGATTACCGTAGCTTATAGACGTCTGCAACACCAGAAGCATTGCAAGCGCGTTGCCGACCCAATCCCCAATCCCCCCAGGAGCTCTTTGAGCTCATCGCGCTAAATATACATTATTGTAGCAGTAAATAAATAAGTAAAACAACATGATCAAGTTTAAAACTTTTATTGCAAAAACGCGTATACGTAGTTTTATCTGTATGGCAATTTGATACATAGCTAACATCAACGTTCGGTAGATGGCGGTGTATGGATTTTCTACCATAACTTACAAAGTTACACAAGCCGCGGGTAGTTACAGATTACTTACAGAAAAAAAACAAGAAAAACGAGTGTGCTTCAGACCACACGACTGAAGTAAAATTTCTGCACAATAGGCCTGCACTGTGTCTTAGATATACGAAACGTTACTGGCTATGAGAGAGAGAGAAAGAAAATGTGTGCTCGCACCTCTCTCTTGCTCCGTTAACCTCGCCTGATCACACTTTTCGTAACACTCTCGTCACTCACTCACCATCTAACTCCCTGAGCCAAGTGAGCGTAAAGAAGTTTTACTCCAAAAAAAAAAAATAAGCATGTTATATTGATTTACAGAAACTTAATTAATCGATTGATTCAACCTGTAACATCTATCTGCTGGAAATAGACCACATTCTCTGTATAGAAGAAAGTTCAGACCATACAAAAGCTTGTCATAAGTATAATGTTTTATAAGTACTTAAATTTACATACATATGAACACTTCCTTCGTCATTTATTGTTATAATATAAACTATTGTTCAGTTGGTATAAAATTTTATTCATTAGAGTACACAATGTTTCCTTTAATAAAGTACTATGTAACACAATAGAATACAATTAAGAGCAATGTCAGTTTTATGAGTCAGTCATAAAGTTGTGATAAGAATGTCAACATGTGATACGAATGTCCTCTAAGCCTTATAAAAGTAATATTATTTGATACAGTACATAGTTTTTAAATTTTAATTTAGTTTTTAGTAAAGGTCTTATAAAGATAAGGTATGATAGTTTGGCTTTGAGTTCGGTTCTTATGTATTTATTAGTTTGTTTGACAAAAAAAATGTATATTACCAAAAAAAGAACTTTTAATTGGAAAAAATAGTCTTTGTTTCAATAAATATATATAAATGTGCGTACGCATTGTGCAATAAATTACGAATTTGACAATATTAAACTTTTTAACATCCAAGTCTTTTTCATTTTAGTGAATTCTGGATGTTAGGATAGTGCAGATGCAGAGCAGTAAACAAGTTTGTATGTTAAAAAATCCAGTTTTAAAACTCGAGTATACTTTGAAATAAAATATTTAAAATATTTAAGACAAAGGTAAAGTATCAAATCTGTAATCAAGTTTTAATTTTGTACGTTATCAGAATCGCTAAACATGTATGCATATATTAAATAATGGATTAACATTTTACAGTGTTTTAAGCTGAAAATATATAAATTATAAAAATTACCTTCTGATTTAACGTTTAATTATATTCAAGAGTGAATTATATAATACACTATATGGCATTTTAAAAATAGCCTTCGATTTTTTTTTCGATTTTTTGCACTAACTTTACAAATATTTCGAAAAATACTATGTTTAGAAATCTAGAGAAATATTTGTATTAAGGCGTTTGATATATCACTATGAATCAGCGAGTGCATTTTGGCACATAAATATTATTATGTAGGTAAATATGTAAGTACGTATCATGGCTTTATTACTAACGTATATAATTAAATACGTTAATCTTTTTAATTAAACTAACAAAAGATATCATTTATCAATAATTAAGTAATACAAAAATGTAATGAATACATCAAATTCATTGACAATTCGACTACCCTATCGATATATGTTTAATAAATCGCAATATGCAACAGGTGTACATTTTTTTATATATATAAAAATGCAATTTTTGTGGACGTAAACAGCCAAATTTTATAAAATTTACTATAAAAGCACACATTATTCTTAGGCGGTCTTAGGCGGTATCAGTTTTCCTTTTCATTCGAGAAAGTTCTTCGGCCTCTTCGATTGTGTCTGGTAGCCTCATGTTTCTTGTTTCTGGTAGCATCAGAACCAGAAGACTGGATATAAAGCACATGCCACCGAATATGACCGTTGGCATCGATCTATGATAATACGACTGAAACAAATTGGGAACATTCAAAATCAAAATCGAAAAGAATTGGCTTCAAAAGCACCCTTGAATCGTCATTTTACAAATAAAAATATTAATTATCCTTAAAAGTGAAACTATCACTGATTCGGAAAGGAGATTCTACTGAAAATAATTGTGTTTGCTGGCAAACAAAAAAAAACCGACTTCATTTATATCGACAAGTAATACAACGTAGATAGACGAAAAAATAGTCAAGTAAATACGCATTATCAAAGATTACTCCAAAAGTTGCAATTAGATCTCGATGAAATTTAAATGTGACCACATGATAAACATCGGCTTTCGATTAAATCATCAAAATCGGTACACCCAGTAAAAAGTTATGCGGATTTTCGAGGGTTAAATCGATTTCTCTGGGATCCCATCATCAGATCCTGGTTTCCTTATCATGGTACCATACTTAGGATATCTCCTTTCCAACAAAAAAAAAAATATCAAAATCGGTTCATAAACGACGAAGTTATACTCGAAAATACATTTAATATATATATACAGTCGAATTGAGTAACCTCCTCCTTTTTTGAAGTCCGTTAAAAATCGAAAACAAACTCAAAACTTATTTAACATGTATAACAGTAGAAATAAATCTAAAATAGGAATGAATACCAGTAGCGGTGTCAACGGTGCTATGAGCGAGCCGATCCTGCCTGCGGTCGAGCACACGCTGATGAGGGTCTGCCGCATGTTGGTGGGGAACACTTCAGACACGTAGATGTACACCGAGCTGTACGTGAGAGTCACGCTCCACTTGCCGATGAGATACAGCGGGATGGACCACCAGTTCGCTGTTGGGATGACAAAGATATTGATATAGTAATAATATCTTTTTACTATACATATACGACTACAATTGTAGTACTGTGTCCTTAAGATCGGCAAATAAATGTTAGCGTTCTAGGTCACATCCCATTGATATACCTCATAGTAATTTTACTTGTAGTAAACGTGTTTTTGTTTCATTATTTACTTGTGAGAGGTTGTTATAAACATTGGACTCCTTTATGATACCTCCATATCTCCATCTAAATATACACGACGATAACATTTTAACACATTAATTATATTATATAATTTAGAATTAGAATGTCTGTATATAAATATTGGGAAGTAATTACCACAGATGCGGAAATTAAAATACAGCATGACAAAGGAGTCTGTATAGTTTGGGAAAAAAATTGAGTTACGAATTTTACGAGGGAGCTGTAATGACATTCGTCATCATTTTTGATAATAATAATTATATTATAAAGCGCAAGATGTTGAGACTTTGTATATATATACTGAGATATATATCTATATGTAAGTATTTTAAATTTTACTTTTATTTTAAAAACCGTAACGTGGCTAGACTAGTACTACAATAGTCCTATGACTAACTAGCGACCTGCCCTGGCTACGCACAGGTGCAATGCTGATACTAAATATAAAATAAATATTTGCAATATAAGCGCAAAAAAAATGTGTATATGTACGACATCACATTAGTAACCTCTAAAACTATCAGTGTTCCTCTACTATATTATGCATGTATTATACATATAAACCTCCCTCTCGAATTACTCTATTTACTTAATAAAACCGCTTCAAAATCCGTTGCGTAGTTTTAAAGATCTAAGCACACAGACAGCGGGAAGCGACATTGTTTTATACTATGTAATGATTAGCCAGTTCTTCTAAACGACCCATATATGTATACGAGTATAATAATAATAATTTATAAAACCGAAAAATTATACTGAATAATAATAATGACAACTTGACGCATTAAATATATTGTAAGGTAAAAAAACAAAAAAACAAAAGAGAAACACATTTTGTAATTACGAATTAAAAAAATGTGGGTCAATGTAAAGATGCGGTTTCATTCAGATTGGTCTAGAGTTCGGTATTGGGCGAACCCTTGTTATGATTGTATTAACATGTGTATACGTTACCGACAAAGTGAACAATTTAGGCAATGTATAGAATGCATAGGTATTTTATAAAATATCGGTAACATATATAACTGCAAAAAATTACTCCTGTATGTCTTGTACAGTGTTTAGTAATTAGAGAAAAACTTTAAAAATTAAAATGTTTATAAACTTATAATATCAATAAATCTAAATAAATGTGAGACGTATTTCAGTATCTGTCTACCAATAATGTTTATCTATCGATTTATGAATATTATATTTAAACGGACATCAAAAAATAAAAGAAACAAAGTGGGTACTCTACGTGTACTATGTGTTTTACCTTTTATTAATTTAAAAATAATAATCTAAGAAACATATAAATGACCAAATAACAAAGAAAAATTTTAAATAAAATTCTGTCCTTTAAGTATAAGAAGCTTAATATACAATAAAGTTAATTATGCGGAACCCGATATAAAAGAACCATAAACGTATTTTTAAAATAAATTTGCATATTCATCAACAATTAAAATTTCACACACGCGGTCCACGTGCGTAGTAAACATAGGAAATTGTTGTGAATAAAATTCTGTAGACGACATCACATTTTAAGTTTATTCATCTTTCTCGTAATCGAAACACGTGTGTTTATTTTTAAATTCAACGTTTTATTTTTATATCAAACGTTATTCAATCATATTTATATCAAATTTTATTTATATTCCGATATAATGTGTATGATTTTAGAATTAATTTGAGCTTTGGTATAATTTTTATGTATGTCATTTTTATGTGAACATATGTTACCGCGCTCATTGAAGTTTGACAATGTGTTATAAATATATTTGTTCCGATTAACTGTTTCCAATTGTTTATTTTTTAATTAATCAATGACCGTTACAATGTCAATAAACAATCGCTCTGGTGTAGTGTGTGGTATACTATGTAAGCATCTAACAACCGGCGGTTTGCGGGTTCGATTCCGCTTGGGATTGATATTTGTATTTGTACAAATTTTTCTTTACTGTTTGGATGTCCGACCTTGAAGGTCTCCCAACCGCGCCTCGGAGAGCACGTTAAGCTGTCGGTCCCGGTTGTTATCATACACAACTGATAGGTTACTCACAGTGGGGACTATATCTGCCAGCCCGCAGTGGAACAGCTTGGTGGATTAAGCTTCGATCGTTCTTCTTCATTTAGAAAGAGGCCTATGCTCAGCAGATGGAGGTTATAGGCTGAATCGTATAATGTCAATCAATTAATAATTTCGTTTATCCACTCTACTTGACATTGGCATCGACATCATCTTATGTTCTTGGCAGTATTATAAGCGTATTGCCGATCCGACCTCCAGGAGCTCTGGTCATCTTACTCACCACAGGAACACAACACTGCTTGAAAGCAGTACTATTTAGCTGTAATCTTATAAAAATAAATTAATTTAATTTTACTCACATCTCGGCAGGAACGCAAACAGTAAGCTCGTTGCAGCACAAGTCAAATATGTAGTGATCATTGTCTTTTTCCGACCATACTTGTCCAGCACGATTACAACCACTATATACGCGGGTATTTCGACCAGTACAACCAACATGAAACTCAGGTATTTATTACCACTCAACGACACTGAATTTATAGAAAGTCCGTAATAAACCAAAGAACACGTCAACCACAAAAATGAGCATATCAGTAATCTCTTCCATATAATACTTGAACGTAAGGCCTTCGAGAACTGAGATTTCTTATCCAACGTCTGATTATTCTCTTGTTTCAGAAGAGGATCACTCAGCGAATCTAATTCTAAGTTACGAGAATCTAAATTGTTTATTTTTGCGGCACGTTTGAGTGTTTTGATCGCTTGGGCTTTTTTTCCTTTGCTGAGTAGCCATCTTGCACTCTCGTTCATGAAACAAACGTAAATTCCGACGAGGATTCCTGGAGCGTATATGATGAGGATGTAGGTCCTCCAGTTGTTGACGAACCAAGCGAGAAGGGCTATGAGGACGACACCAACGACGAACGTCATGTTGCACATAGCTGAGACGATCACGCGCTGTTTGAGACCGACCAATTCAACAACTGCAAAAGAGAATTTGTGTGAGTAATCTATATGTTATAATGAACGAAAGTAGACTCTAGGATTCAATGCTCATACAAGATTCGTTGTAATTGAAATGGTTGTTAAGAATGTGATAAACATTATTATTCAAGGGTTAATAGTTATTAGGGTAATAGAAAAAAGTTGCATGTTCTGATCACTGTAAATCTATTTACGATAAAAATCTAAACCAATTTTATACAATTTATCTAGTTTACAATGAGCGACACGCGAATGGGCGGCTTATTATGAATAACTGAAAAGATTTGAGCGATTAACAAGGAGTGATATTTATAGACTAACGATTTATCCAATTTCAAAATCAGTTATCAGTAATTATTATTTCATGTTTGGGATTGGATTGAAAATTAGCACTTACTAAATACATAGGCAGATGGGTATAATCCACCACCGAATGCGGCTTCTAAGAAGTGCAAGGTTAGATAGGTTAAGTATCCGGGCGCGAATGCTCTTGATATGCCGAATATGAAGCTGGTTGTAGCTGCCATGCCAACAGCAACTCTTCGGCCAAATCTATCGGAGATAGCTCCAGTGACTAGCATAGCTGCGAACATACCGGAATTGTGCACTGTTCCAACTAATGCTCTCTTCCACTCTTGACATTCTAAATTGAACTGGAAAGGAGCACACATTATTATAATTTGTCAAATTTTGAAAATTAAATAAATTGTTTACAAGATGATACATACAAATTTAAGCAGTGATTTGCTGTAATTTTACTGTAACACCATTCATCAAAATGTAATGCAAAAATTACTATGTATACAAAACCAAAAAATATTATTCGAGGATAACTTATTCAAATATTAGTAACGCGTATTTTACCTTTTATTATTTATCGTTTTTAATAATAACGTTTTAATTGATGAGTCAACGTTTATAATAATTAATATTATACAACTTCTTGGACGTGATAAGCGGTCAATGCCTCTCTACATGTGTTATTAATACACACTACGATAATAATTGCCAATTGCAGGCATTATGAAAGTATAAAACATCATGACAGTCAACGCCGGTATTATTTAGGAATATTTAAATGATTTTTGATTATCAATATACTATTCATTGTGTTTTACATAAAGTAAGAATGAGAATGATTTTATTATTATATTCTGAGATTTTTTATAGATTGATATGATTTTCGGGTTATTTTGAGGACAATTGTTATGACTATTATCCTAATTTAGAGAAAATACTTTAATGCTTTGCAAAAATTGTACTCATTTATTTGTCATGACTTAGGTTATTTTGATACCTATTTGTATTTAGGTACAGGTACAGAGCTTGTTCTGTTGTTGAGTTTCCTTAATGAATACCTACCTCTTCAACAAGAGAAATTTTATGGGAATCCTCAAAAACGAATTCATCACACGCCATCGTCTCATTGGTGAAACTGTGAGGAGTACATTGAGATTCCGTGGAGTTCAGTGGTACGTATCTTTCGCAGGATTCCGGTCGATTAGTTTCTTTGTTCGTAGGTATGGCGTACTGTACCCAGGAAGTGTCATTGTATCTCCCATCGCAGCCATAGACTTTGCATCTGAGAAACAATAGGATGATTATTAAGATATTCAGTAGTATGTATAAATCACATTTATACTGTTTTGGCTCAATCTATTTTCATTTTACTGTATCACAGTATGGTGGATGGTCCAGCCAAGAGCAAATTAACACCGAACACTCAAAAGCAGTCTGGCTACCTTTGTGAAATTATTGTAATGTGTTGGTTATTGATGAAATAAACATTTTATTAAATTTATTTTTTTAAACAAGCATATAAATATGTTGTCTAGGCTAGGGGCGAGTATCGAGCCCTCTACACCTGAAGCAGAAAGCAGGGTGACAGTAAAATGCGTTAAAGAGCCAGATAGGTGGTTAACATCTATGTTGTTACTTAATGTTGCATTACATTAGATAGTTAGAAACAATATCAACACGTATTGATTCCCCGAGCGTGCATCTCGCAGATAACGGATATTACATCAGAGATACGCTTATCAGACACACAACTAAGATTTATCAACGATTAAGCAATTAGATATATTCTGTACAATAATCACGTATGTAATAATTGATAAAATAATTTTTTTATCTTAAATTTGTTTTGATTTGATTATATTATTTGATTAAAAATTTGTACAATAATATGGAATGTAAAAAAAATATTGTAGTCTAAATACATATTGAGTTAAAGGTTTAGTTTTACTTTGTTTGATCTATTGATTTGTTTAATTTTGTTTCAAATATTTTTGTTTTAGGCATATTGAATAGGTTTACTGCTAGGCTATTACATAGCTAGTCATAGGCTACACACAATTATGAACTCAACTATATAATATGAGCAAATAAGAATGTAAGTTGAACGAATAATATTTATTTTATATAATTGTTAACATATATGAAATGGCTACTTGGATAATAAAATTACTTAGATATAAATTGTATGTGAAAAAAATTAATAATGATATGTGACAAAGATCTGACTAGTAAAATTATTGAAATATTTATCACATAAGTAATAAAAAATACTAAATTCTTTTGAATTTAGCACACTTTTATGTTTTGTTTACAAGGCTTGACGAAATTTGCAATTTATAAAAGCACAAGCTTCGACTAATTAATCAAATTTATTATTTTATATTTGATTCGTCATCATAAATGATAATCAATAGTCAGGTACTACAAATATATAGAATTTGACGTATAGCTGCGTAAATAATTGTGTTTGCTCGCAAACGAAAAAAAACCGACTTCAATTACATCGACAAGTAATACAACGTAGATCGACGAAAACATAGTCAAGCAACTACGCGTTAACAAAGATTACTCAAAAAGTAGTCATCAGATTTCGATAAAATTTATATGTAACCACATGATAAACATCAGCTTTCGATTAAATTAAAAATTATCAAAATCGGTACACCCAGTAAAAAGTTATTACGGATTTTCGAGAGTTTCCCTCGATTTCTCTGGGATCCCATCATCAGATCCTGGTTTCCTTATCACGGTACCAAACTAGGGATATTGCCTTTCCAACAAAAAAAGAATTATCAAAATCGGTACATCCAGTAGAAAGTTATGCGGTATAATACAACGTAGGTCGACGAAAAAAGCGTCAAGTAAAAACGCATTATTAGATATAACTCGAAAAGTAGTTGTTAGATCTCAAATAAATTTAAATGGGATCAATTGGCACACAAAACCTTTCGATTAAAACAAAATTTGTCGAAATCGGTCTACCCAGTCAAAAGTTCTGATGTAACATACATAAAAAAAAAAAAAAATACAGTCGAATTGAGAACCTCCTCCTTTTTTGGAAGTCGGTTAAAAAAAAAATACAGTCGAATTGAGAACCTCCTCCTTTTTTGGAAGTCGGTTAAAAAAATATATTAATAAGCTTTAAGACAATAGACTTTATTTTTGAATGATATATATATTCTTTTGAATGAAACTATATTTAGATTATCTATCACACTATGAACACCTCAGAAAAACAAGGGAAAAGTTTCATCAATGTGCTTGAAAGAAATATTTTTAATAAATAGTTTGTTCTTATTGAGAAAGATAGGCTATACAATATCACGGTATGACTTGTCACGTATAGTGAACATTTACGAGCAAAAACTTATGAAACGTTTAGTATATAAAGCACTTTTTTAACCGTCTTCTAGAAAGTTCCGAAAGTTCTCCAACTCGACTGTCTTTTTATTGGATGTAACGATTTCTATGATTCCTTTTTTAATCGAAAGCTGGTGATTATCTTGTGGTCCTAATTAATATTGATTGAGAGCTGAAAAGTACTTATTGAGTTGTCCGTAATAATGCGTATTTCGTTGACTGTTTCACCAATGTACCTACACACACGTCGTACTAAATGTACTACTGCTACTTGTACTTTACGATGTAATTGAACTGTTTTTCATAATGTCGGTAATTAATATGCAACTTGATGATAAGACGTTAATTACAATTTTGTATTTAGCAGATTTGGTTTTATTAAAATTAGTTTTATTCTTTAAAAAAAAACAAGCTTAATTTTTTATCGTTTGTACACATTACACATTGTTAGTGATATGCTTTGTAATGGAGTACGGTTTTGAGATATTGAATTTACAATACAAATATTTAAATAAATACGAAATATTCAATGTGTTAAATTGTACTAGTTAAGAAATAAACAATTACTTTTTTCAGTCTTTAAATAGACAATAAGGAAGCAACTTAATACTTGTATTATATATATATATATATATATATATATATATATGTGTGTGTGTGTGTGTAGATTCACGTAGAAAGTATGGTACAAAAGTCGCTTGGTCAGCTAGTAAATGATAAAAAAATGAAAATAAATTTTCTTCTAACAGTATTTATGTTAGTTAACAGTGAATAAAGTAAAGATTACCTGTACGTTTGTTCCGCAGCCTCAAAGATGAATCCGCACTCAAAGAAACTGCTCAACAGCACAGGAAAAAGAAGCAAGACGAAATTCAATAGATTGTAGCGTCCGTACGGGCCGAGGCTCTCTAGCACTGATTCGAGATTTATTTCCTTCTTCTGTTCCATTTCTTTGGTGGATTATCTGAAAAGTAGATTTGTGAATGATTTACTTGTATCGTTGAAGTCAGACATCAGTAATTAATATGTTGCGGTTTAACTTTATATAGACATGAAGGTTGTATATCGATATGTAAACTGTTCTAATAATAGTTAGAATTTTATTATGAAAAAGGCAATTTGAAAAGATGCTTAACGCGCTTTACTATGAAATGGTTATGTAGTTTGAAGAGTAACGAAAGGGAGGTGTCAAAAAAAATGTTAAAAATGTTCCCATCATTAATATATTTTTGTAATATTTTTAAGTGCATAATTGACGTGCATGTAACGTATCAGACGCAACGTATGCGCCACACGCAGCCTGTTCACCTTTATGCATCTGCATAAAATCGTCAAATTTAGAAAATACTTTTGTATGTAGTAGAAGAAGAAGAAGAAATATAATTTTTTGTGCATACAAGTTGACATACATAAAATCAAAATCAAAAACAACTTCGGTGATGGTGCACTGGTCGCCGCAAAACTACAAAGCTTGCATCATCGGCGTAGGGTGGCCGGCCTGTCGGTTTTTTATCGGATACACTTCGGAGAGTGTGCGCAAGAACTCCATGACCTGATTTCCCCCTTCCATCCCCCTTCCGTTATCGTACAACCAGACGCTCTGCGTTACGTCACCTTTATATGATTGACATTCCCCCTATACGCACTAAGCGATTCGCTAGTACATTCTTGATTCGTACGGCCAAAGAATGGAACTCTTTACCAGCGTCTGTGTTTCCCGAAAGTATGACCTGGAGATCTTTAAGTCGCGAGAGAATAGGTTACTTCTAGGTAAGCGTGTTCCGAGAAAGACAGACCGAGAAGAAGAGAAGAATAGGTATCTTAAAAATGAAACTTACAAAACAATATGCACAAAGATGGTCTTATCGCTAGGTAAGCGATTTGTTCCAGACAACCTTAGGGTAGAGGAGATTTTAAAACAATACAGAGTAGGGTCATCAAAAAGGCAAAACAAAGTGAATCCTAAAATCTAATAGTAGTTTTATTTAGGTTCAATAGGTATAAAAAATCACGCTACGACAAATATGAGTAAAGCAGTAGGTATAAAAGTCACGTATTATTAAGATAAATATTAAATGAACAAGCCTCACAATCAATTACCTCCACTAGTATTTACTCATGTATCGAGGCTGCGGTAGCACACAATACACAAGCACAAACACCCAGACCAGGGCAATCATCTGTATGGCCAATACAAATGTATACCATTTGCAGGGACCGACCCGCAACGTTCAGCTCTACAGCCATAAGCCAGCGCTGTGACCGTTGCTCTAATAACACTTCCTTTATAATTGTCTTAGGTTTAAATTGTGTAATAGAAGTAATTAAGATTAACGAGTTAACTAGTTGTAATAATTAGTGGTTTAATTCATCAATTGACCTTTTAGTAAACGTGGGTGGTATTATAATGATGGATGGTCGTGAAACTTCTAATAGGGGATTTACAATTTATTTTACTACATTGATTCATAATCAAGGTAACCGTTTCTCTGTTCATTTTTTTCAGTTTCAGTGACGTTAAGTAAAAGTTTAATATATTAAAAAATAGTTAAATCGACCAGTTACGAGTTATTTTACAAGTAGCACACGTTTGTAACAACGGCCATTATTACCTTTTATAATTCTCTTAATGCATATAAGTTACTGCATAAGCTAACTATAAATTCTTTTGAATAAATAAACAAATTAAACCCAAACCTCAAATTAAACACAAAAACATTTAAATACGATTGTTAAGCACTAGCGGGTTTGTAAATTAAATAGCCAAGGCGATTATCACATTCAGTCTATATTTTTGAACAGCGTAACGTTGTTAACAACTCGAATAATAATAAATGATTATGGCTTACCCTTTTTATACAATTTTACCGATGTGTCAAATCAGAATTAATTATTGATTTATTTATAATATTAAATGAATGTAATTATAAATAAGAATATTAAATATTGATTTAAGAAATTATTACATGTACATATAAAGCTATAACATAACAATTAATGTTGTTTCCTTTAAATATAAATTAAAGAAACACTTGCTTTCACTAGGTAATGTGTAATCATCTGTATATTATAGAATATGTATGTATTTACTTATATATTATAGTGAGTATGTATATGTTTATGTATATGTATAAGTATATTTGTATTTTGGTATGTATCTTTATATGTATTTGTTAATATGTAGTATGTTACATTTTGGTATATATATAAATTTTATTCTTTTTATTTATTTATTTTTTCTTTGGTGTTTTTTTTAATATTTATTATTTATTTTTTATTTTCTTCTGAATGAATACTTCTTGCACTGTTTGCCTCGCTATATGAAACACTTACTCATGACCATGGGTTGACTGGAAGAAATCTCTTTCAGAGATAAGTCCACCTTTGCCATATGCCTTTGCCATATTGCATAAACCTTTCTATTATTGTATGTTTTATATCTATTTTTTGAGTGCAATAAAGTATATAATAATAATTAATATGAACTACGTGATAACTGTTGGGCGACTATTGAATACTTGATAATACGATACAAGTCACTAAGTCAAGTGACACATTATCTTTCGATAGGTCCTTTAAAAAGGTAGTATTCGTGTGCTATTTTGCTCCAATAACTCATAACTTAACTTTTTATTGACTACTGTAAAATAATATTTTGAAAGTTTTGGAACGAAGTTCTTTATGGTGCTTTGCGGAGGTAGCCGGTAAAAAACGTGCGTAATTTAAAAAAAAATAGCGTAAGATTGTTATGTGTAGTCTATGTACGATGGCTACACAGTGTCTAATATATAGTCTACGTGATGACTGATATTATTATTGTAGTTCGCTATTATTATTATATCATTCAATAATTACTATATATTTTTATCTATCATCGTAAATAAAATAAAGGTGTTAGATAATTTAGTAAAGTTTTTTTATCGATAAAAAAATTATAATAAAAAATATGTACTCGAATAATTATTTTCTTTATACCTCCAATAGAACTTGAAATAAATATTTTATAATAAGGACCTTCGTTCCTATCTAGTGTCCGCCGACACCACACGATTTTCTATACACGCGTGACTCTACAAAGAGATAGAACTCCATAACCTGATTCCCCCTACCCCCTTCCATCATCGTACAACCAGACGCTCTGCGTTACGCCACCCTTATATGGTTGACATTCCCCTTATACGCACTAAGCGATTCGCTAGTACATTCTTGATCCGTACAGCCAAAGAATGGAACTCTCTACCAGCGTCTGTGTTTCCAGAAAATTATAACCTGGGGATCTTTAAGTCGCGAGTGAATAGGTTACTTCTAGGTAAGCGTGCTCCATCTTAGACCGCATTTTCACTTATCAACAGGTGAAATAGTGGTCAAACGCAAGCCTATCATTGTATAAAAAAAAAAAAAAAAAATATATATATATATATATATATATATATATATATATATATATATATATATATATATATATATATATAACCTTAAAAAGATCTTCGCATGTGCTAATAACTCATATTTTGTTCTACAATTGAATACGGCTTAAAGTCCTCGCGTAGTTATCATGTACTGTCTATTTTATCTTATCTACTGAAACAATTACCTGAATAATATGGATCTCGGCGCGTACATTTATCTTTGATTACCTTCATTAAACTAATGTTTGATGAAATTAATTTAATGGCAGGATTCGTAGATTTTATCTGTTTTCTTTTTTTATCTTTTACAGAATGAATAGATAGAAAACTGTTTTTATCTTTTTATACGTCTCTATCGATAAATCTTTCAACATATACCTAATTGGATTTCAGTTTTGTATGGAGATTTAGTAATTTTATTACTTTTCTTATTTGTTCTGAATTAATTTATGTTCGTTATTTCATGGTTGAATGTGGGAGCGTCTCGGCAACGCGCATGCAATGCTCCTTCTGTTGTAGATGTATATAAGCTACGGTATCCGCTTATCAACAGCCGGGCCGTACGCTTGTTTGCCACCTTTCTAGTATAAAAACATTAGAATCACATAAAGACGTAAGTTGAAACCAGAAAAACGAAACACAGAAATTTAACTTTTAAGACAGAGAAGCTACTTATTCCGCCCGAGGAAGGTCTTAAAAACGAAATTTGTGTTTGACCTATTACTAAAAAAAGATATCGTAACCGACCTCAAATATATTTTTAACGAAAAAAAGAAAAACCAAGAGGTTATCAGTTCGACTCGCGTATTTTTGTTCGAAAACATTGATCTTTTTATAGAGTAGTTTGATTTTAATGACTCTTTCTGAGAAGAGTAAGCGCTGAGTTGTAAAATAGGGTCAGTTTGACTTTTCACTTATTTGAACCTGGTACAATCCGTCTTTTTGTTCGATAAAAAAGTAAAACCAACAAAAAACTATAAAAATTAGAATAGTTTTATCAATTGAAGACCTAAAGTCATAATTTTATGAGACAGCTACATTATATTGGCGCTGCGTAGAGATGTCGGGTCACTCTGCATCTTCTACCGTATTTACCACGGGGAGTGTTCTGAGTAATTGTTCGGACTAATACCTACAGCAGAATTCCACCACCGGACATCGCGTCAAAATTCAAAATTTCATCCACATCACCTCGATGTCTGGAAGTCGACGACAGCTCGATTTTTGCGCCATTTTCTGCCACGCACGACCCCTCTTTGGAACCAGCTACCACCTACGGTATTTCCGAACAAATACGACCTAGGGACCTTCAAAAGAGGAGCATATTCGTTTTTGAAAGGCCGGCAACGCGCCTGCTAATCCTTTGATGTAGCGGGTGTCTGTGGGTGTTGTTTTCACCTACCATCAGGTGAGCCAACTGTCCGTTTGCCCCCTCTTCTATAAGTTGGATTGCTTGAAGTTGGTTAAAATTAAGGAGGACGTTTTCAATTCGTTTGTATTTATATGTATGGGACCTCGCAGTAGTTCGTTTTAATAATATTGTTTTTTATCGAAAGCATGTGCTTGTCATGTGTGTTTTTGAGTGCCAACTCAAAATCGAATGTTTTATTGACTACGTAAGTAGTATTTATTACTTACTTGTCGATGTGATTGAAGTCGTTTTTTGTTTTCATTTAAGAGCAAATACAATTATGTAATAACAGATAATTTAGGACACAGCAGGAAATTTCTTGCTCAAAATATGGTACAGCCCAACCTCGACCTTACAGAAGACCACAGCTAAATAACACTGCTTTCAAATAGTGTAATGTTCCTGTTGGTGAGTAAAGCGACCAGAGCTCCTGGGGGGAATTGGGGGTAGGGTCAGCAACGCGCTTGCGATGCTTCTGGTCTTACAGACGTCTATAAGCTACAGTAATCGCTTACCATCAGGTGAGCCGTACTTTTTTGCCGACCTAGTTATATAAAAAAAAGCTATAGAACTGAACTAGCGATACATCCCACAAGAACTAACAATATTATCATCAAAGGCTTAGTAGTTGCATTATCAAACAAACACAATTGCAATTTTGTAATCGTATATTCAAATAGATATTAACATACAAAACAGCTACAGTACTTGCATAATGTATTAATGTTCGACAAATACATTATTTGCATTATTAGACCAGTAAACACGTCACTTGCTGCCGTACAAACAGACAATTACATAATTATATTTAGTGTTTATTGGTGTGTTTGTTTGTTTTAACTGTTTTCGTATTGATTTAAACTTGATAAATGGCGTATTAAGTTTACTTTAATAATACACAGGTGTACATAATAATACGCTAACCCGCAGTTTAGCAACGTGGTGGATTAAAAATGTTATAAGATCCGACCCTTCTCTTACTTGGAAGAGGCCTATGCCCAGCAGTGAGATGTTACAGGCTGAATCGTAACGTACGTAGTAATATTTATAACTTAGCAAAATTGATAAAGGAGCTTTTGTTGAAATTCATTTTTAGCCTTATCTTGTGTCTGATTTTTTTAATGGAGATTAGAAACGGTAGTTTTGAAATTTGGTTGGTTGTTTAAAAATGTGATTTACTTTGATGCCTTTAGCTTGTATCCAGCTGTGTATTAGTAATTATATAATAAGCCAGATGTGCATCGCTCGACTCGGATGCAAAGTATGCAACAAGTTATTCGAAATCTTATTTTTCCAAATACCAAAAGTCATAGCAACAATTCTAATAAAATTTTAGCACATTGTACTAGCGTTTTATTTATAATCACGTCAACGTCTACAGATAAAGCGACCCAGTAGTACTTTTTCATTCGATCTGTGTTACAAATGTAAATTTTACTGTCTGAAAACTGACTATTACGGAAGTAAATATCGCCAATAGCATTTAAGAATAATATGGCTTTCTAGTGGTGAAATAATTTTCAAAATCGATGTATTAGTTTATTGTATATTAATATACATTACAAAAAGTCAATAAGAGTAATCATCAAAACTTCAACGATCTCTATGTATTCACGAAATCGTATCGACCGTTGACCTCGCGCAATTAATCATCGGCAATTGAAACGATGTTTGGCTGTCACATACTCAGAGAACGCACTGTAAACACCGAAATTCCGTTGAAATTCGTTAGCCGAAATCGTGAACCTCGTATATTTTGTTTTCTAAATTAATTTTATAAATGTTTTTATTTTTGTATTTTTGATTATTTATAACGATTAAATATAAAAACTACGTCACCGACTTTAAATTTACCATTCTTTTACCAGAGAATGCTATTTTATCTCTGAGTGACATAGGCTATATTTTAACCAAAACTGTGTTGCAACGCGGGCGTAGCTGCAGCGGAAAGCTAGTTTAGTATAATTTGTCATACATTAAATTATTGTATGACAAATGTTAATTAGAATATTAGATATTTTAAAATCTGTAACTGAATTTTACTTATTGAGTCTGTAAATGTCCCAAAGCTGGGCAAAGGTTTTTTCTATATGTAGTAAGAGTTAATCCACCACAATACATACGATACCACCACAAATATAAAAACAGAACAAACTCTTTAGCTCTATGGTAATCTTATTACTGACATATCTGAACGTTTTATAATTTATCATTAATATGGATATAATACTACCCCCTTCTGTGTTATCTATAATGTAAGTAATGTAATATAAGTTATGTAATGTAAGTTATAACTTTTAAGGTTTGATTTGAAAAATTGTTATCTTTTTAGATGATTTATGTAAAAGACTATTTAAATAACTTTATTTCTTCACGAATGTTACAGTTAAACATAATGATAATTATCAAGAATAATATAAAAATGTATTTTGTTAATTTGTAATTTACTAGCGACCCGCACCGGCTTCGCACGGTTGCAAAAAATGTCAGTGTTCATCTACTATATTATACATTACCTTCCTCTGGGTGGAACACTCTATTTACTAAAAAAAAACCACATCAAAATCCGTTGCGTAGTTTTAAAGACCTAAGCATACAGACAGCGAGAAGCGAGTGTTTTATACTATGTAATGGTTATAATAATAATAAATTGCAAAACAAATATTTATTGTTATTTAAAGAGACTGTAATTAATCTTCTAGTGACGTGTAATTGTATGATTATCTGCCCACGTTAGGAGTCATCCATTAGATACATCACACGTTAGTGGAGGGTTAGTAGGGTGGGGGTTCGACGATGTGTGACATTAGTCCAAAATTTTGTGACATCACGTTTCAAAATATAATGTATCTAAATGTTAGTTACTCTGTTTACTTTTTCAGGCATTTCCTTTATTAGGAAATCAAATGAAAAAAATGTCGTCAGAATATTATTATGCCAAAATTCTATTTTCAGAAGCAAAAAAAAAACACGAATTACATTTTAAATTGTCAATTTGTTATGTAAACGAGGTCGGGCATAAATAATAATAATGTGCATTGTGTTTGGTCTGTGGACCGTGGGATCACTCACATGTGACATTGTTGCAATACGTCAACATATGTGTTGTTAACATACATGATAACGATCAATAATTTTTTTATTGTTTCCTTTGCATAGTAAATAAATAAATTTATTCTAAGTTTTTCTAATGATTCTAAGGATATTATCTTATTTTTTCTAATGAATCTAAGGATATAATTAACAAATACAGTTTAAAATATACGCAAGATTGAATTTGAAAACTTTTTCTTATTTAAAATTAATAGTATGTTATTGTAACTATTTGGTTGAATTTCTTTTTTTAATTTTTAGAGATAAGTTTGTTTACTGTCACTAATAGGGTATCGATTATTTGATTATTTATGATTATAATTATATTATATGATAATTGTATCTATTTATATATGTATTATTTATATGTATAATTTATCAAAAGAAATATTTAGCTATCAATGTCAGCTGTTACCTACACAAGCATTAAGCTTATCGTAAGGACCTTGTGTATAATTATGTTATACCTATGACGTTTGGTTATATTTATACACATAGATTAAATATACACATAGATTAAATATTTAAATTAGTTTATTATTGAAGTAAAACTTCTTTTGCACGCTTGACTTGAGGAGCAAGCTGGTAAAAGCGTGACGAGAGCGTTACGAAAAGTGTGATCGGGCGAGGCAAATTGAGAGGTAAATATAAGTTAGTGAAGATAGAAAGAGAGGGAGTTACGTTTCGTAAGTTTTACTTCAGTCGTGTGTTCTAAAGCACATAAGTTTTATATATATATAAGCACACTAATAATTTAGTAAAATTATATGTATCTAATACTTTTAAAGGAGCGATTCTTATATATATATATCTATAATTTGAATCTTGGAAACGGCTCCAACGATTTTCATGAAATTTAGTATGCAGGGGATTTCGGGGTCGGTAAATCGATATAGCTAGGATTCATTTTTAGAAAATGTCGTTTTATCCCAGTTTTTAGCCAATGAAAAAATGGCTACAATATGGTTAGAATACGAAGGTAAATTTCGCAATTGTCAATAAAGTTGTAATAGCTCAGGTGGGAAATCAGCCAGTCGGAATCGACCGAGAAGACCACGGTTCAAATCTCCATGTCTCCAGATCGATTATTTTTTTTCCTTTTTTTTCTAATTGCACTCATGATTTTTTATTTAAATAACCAGTTCATATTTTTTATTATTATTTCGGTAAAATCGGAAAATAGAATTCATATTTTATCAATATGTAATTCGTATTTAAATATGATTTCCAAAAAGCACGATTTACTAAAAATACCGAGCTAAGCTCGGTCACCCAGGTACTGTCACTTTATAATTGCAAATACTTCATTCAATTCTAACAATTGCGTAGTACATTTTCATAATCAAATTAACCGGATTAGATTGTGTTATCTGACAAATAGTACGTTTAATTTATATAAAAAGAGTAAACAAAACTGTCATATACTTATCTTGGTTTATCTAAAAAAACAGTAATAATATTTGACGTGAACTTTGGAGATGGGAGTTGTAATTAAAAATATCTAGCGATAAAACGCTTTCAAATCGTCATGTGTGAAACCGCGCGGGTGGTCTAACTATTTATATTTACGTTTACCGTTTTAACATTTACTAATATAAACTTATTAATGCTTTTGTGATTGTATTGTTGTAATACTTTGTCATTAAATGAGAATGTCAATTGACTGTTATCACGTGAGTTTAGGCCTTCCAGTAGTTTTGACGATGTCATTAAGGGGTCTCAAAAGTAAGGGACAGGTAAATTTCCAGTAACAGTGTGGCATTGTAACAGTGTGTAATTTATTGGTGGGATTAGTCTAGAAAATATCAGAATAAAATTAATGTGACGATTTTAGTCAAATATAAATTCCTAAAAAACTTCTGATATTTCCGGCTTTTTGACATATTTGAATTACAGGTGTTTGTTTCATATTAATTTCAATCATGTGGTGAGGTGGAATGAGGAATACGAAAAACTAAAATAAAAATGTGGACTCTGCTAGACTTTTGATTCCGTTCTCAAGCAATGGCAAATTAAAACATGCAACACATAAATTTGTTTGGTATAGGTACTTTAAGTGGAGCGAGAAATTAATCATTAACATTTTAAATTTGTTTATCAATGAATGAAATAATTGATTTAATGAATACGAATACTGAAAATAAATGTAAATTTTTATTACTTATTTGAATTGTAAATTTAGTTGAAAATTGTTGAAACTAGATAACCTAAGTATTAAATGAATGTTTATTCCTATTGTTTATTCATTTCGTATTGCTATTATTTAGTAATATGACTTAATATTAATTTATAATATATTTTCATATTAACTTAATACGTCGTAAACATACTTAAAATATTCATAACTTAAAAACTAAATATTTACATATAGTTGTCATATAAGTAAATCATTCCCGCGTGGAATGGTGCTAAGAATGCTGACATCGCTATGCCGATTTTCTGGGCATGCAAAAATGCACAAGGCCTCTTGTCACCAAAGTGGAGACAATATTATACCTATAAAAAATGGTTATAATGTGTAGTATTTAAAATGTAACTAAACACTTTTGTAGTATGTTCAAGTAGATACCTAAATAAATAAAATTATGGATAACTGTAGTTGGAACTTTTATCGCTAAATCGTAAATTGGACTGTATTTTTTTTTCAAATTGTAATTTTTTTATATGTCAAAAATCTAGTACAATATATGACTAAAAACTGTTAATAGTAAAACATCTAAACAACGCATAAATAGGAGACAATTTGTTTTTGATAACGTCTTTCTCGACGTATCCGTATTCAAATCAGAATAAACGAAGCGCAGTAGCATACAACATGATGTGATAAATAAGTCAACATCGCCGTTACAATGATAGAATAAAATGACACATTTACATACATATATGTATTCGTTCCGTTTTAAATATAGAGATTGCAGTGACTGAATACAGAAAAACCGTTACAATTTAAAATTCACTAGTCCTGTAGCATTATGCTATTTTATTCATTAAACCGCGTTCACGTCAATGCCAAAAATTCTATATATTTCTGTATTAGCCACGAGTACCATATGCAACAATATTTTTAATGCTTAATGAGAATAATTGGCTCCGCTTCATATAAATAAAAACAAAAAGAAATAAAAATGAATCTGGGCCTAAAAATATATACTAACTTCAATATTTGACTTTTTGTCATTATTAAATTAGCGATAGTGACTTTGCGAAATTAATTAGAATTGGTATTTAGTATTAATAGTTGCATGTTAGCAATTTTACTTCATACGATTTCATGGTTAACCTACATTTATTACTAGGTAGGTACTAACGGTAAGTCAAGTTGGCTACTAAATAATAAGGGTCTACATTTTTGCCTTGATAATGACCACACGTAGGCTGAAATGAATTTAAATATGTCGAATAATGTCAAACTTTCTATTCCTAGGAAAATTAGTACGTTTAATGAAGCGGTGGAAGACTATACTTCGCGCTAATGGCAATATCATATTCCCAACTATACTACTTAGGGAATCACTAACTGTAGTAGCAGAATTAATATTACAATAGTTCGTTTTGACAGTTTTAGTAACCTAAAATTAATAAATTAATTTCGTAAGTACAGTTACCTGTTGGTTACATAATTGTTATTAAACCAGAACAATGAAAAAATGAAAAGGTAAAAAATGAAGGCAAAAAAGATTATTGCTAATATGTGAATTGTTAAAATACATAAAACTTACGTCATGTATATAACTTAAAATCAAGGCACAGGAATATGCTAATGCATTGTTTTGTGACATCAAGCCATTGTTATTGTAAACTGTCAAATCTATAATGGTATGTAATAGATGAAAGTTTAAAATATAAATTTCTTATTCACGTTATATACACGACTTACGACTACAAGTTATATTAATAACTTTAATTTAATATAAAAGTATTGTGATTGGGTCTTTGGATTGAAAATACTAAAAGTTACAGTTATTTTCTAAAACTAATCAGTGTGGAAACGTCTCGAGTTGCACACAGGGACTTCGTGATCAATTCATTCACCTCGTTAGAATCATGAACAGATGGAGCACTGATCACTTTCAATGTCGTGCTGCTTCTTCTAATTACTTTGTTATTTTACGTTTTGTGGAAAACTTCTAATATAATATATCTATCTATATCTATCTATCTATATCTACAAATTGCATAAAAATTCTGATAAAACACGGCTGACATGGCTGGACAACGACTCCACGGGCTTTAATGTATATGGAATTTATTGATCATGTGACATTTTCTCAACCACTCGCTTCTTTTAAGTTTCTTTTACAACATACAAATATCAACTTTTTGTGACATTAAATTATTTTGTTTATTGGTGTTAGTACTTAGCCATATCGTTTTTTAAAATCAAATACTTATTCTGCAAATTATGCAGATAAACTAACAGGTTTAACTTATCAATAACTTCGAAGTTCATCTCTGACTCTTAGGTTTCAACTTTGTTTCACGCCAGTTACGTCTAGTAAATTCTACATTTAGTTTCCTTGAATAAATTATCATTGTTATGACGTTTAAAAGTACATTACAAGCTCTAGTTCCTAAATTAAATATAATTTATTATATCGTTTTGGTAACTCAACATATTTAAAAGCTTTATTTTTAGTGCAATATTTCAAGCATGCTGAAAATAGTATTTGTAAATCCTTTAATGAAAATGGTAAGCACACGAAATAATTTCGCCCAGAAAATTGTAATATAAATTAATCTCAAATGTTATGCAGCATTACTTTGTCTCTACTATGTACAGACGTGTTAAGAACATTGCGACATAATTATGTTAATTATATTTATCATAGAGAATTTATGTATTTGGTTAGTCATGGCATAATATATATTATAAATTAGACTAGCCCGTTGACGCAGTTTGTAGTGACCCTGCTTTCTGCTCTGGGGGTTGTGGGTTCGATTTCCACCTCGAGTCTGGGTGTGATATACATTTATTTACATATGTAGTATTTATATGTATGTATATCGAAAAAAAAAAAGAATATGTAGCTATATACCAGTCGACTGTTATCTATAACACAAGCATTAAGTTGCTTACTTTAGGAACAGACGACCGTGTGTGTACACAGTATGTATTATATATATAATACATACTGTGATTTTATAAATTACTAGCTAGTACCCGCGACTTCGTCTGCGCGAGATTAGTAAGTACTTCGAGTAGCTTATTTTCTTCTCAATATCTATCTTTATATCGAAATTCATCACAATTGATTCTGCGATATAGAAACCAATTTGTTACTACAGATGAGCTTTTGAAATGTACTATCAATTTTTATTGTATTTATGGTTGACTGTTTTGGCGATTATGGGTTACTCGTAAATGATAGATATTTGCTGTCGCGAACTTTTTTGACTTTGAGGACTAATTAAGATAAACATTTCTCTTATACATTATATACGTGTAAACTCTACAGTTTTTGCAGCGCACGCCAGAATAGGTCGTAGATGGCAGATTTTTTCCGACTTACTTGACAATTATCGCTATATTTTGGACAGTTCATACACTAGATCTTTAAAAATTATAGCCTATGTGTTATTCTAATTTATAAGCTATATTATTGTAAGCTTTCACTAAAATGCGTTCGGTTGTTTTTGCGTGAAAGAGGAACAAACATCCATACATCTAAATCCATACACACAAACTTTCGTAGGATTTAGGAAACTATTAGTAGGATTTTGTAAGACGATAAAAAATATTATTACTTATTTTTTTTGTACTTTAAAAGAAGGAGCGAGTAGACAGCACCACATGATATTTCGTGATAACTGTCACCTATAGACATCTGTAACATTAGAAGAGGTGCAATGCCAGCCTTATTTACTATTTTATTTTAGCTGTGTGGATAGAGGAGTCCAGCACCTGAGATTTTTACAAAAATAACAACAGGAAGTATATGAATTGATAGATTCTTCTTTTAATACGTCCTGACATTGCACTGCTGTCAATGATTCAATCAGTGAACGCTTGTTATCAGCTATTGCCATGTGTATCGTGTGCAACGCATTTAAACAAATAATTCTGCAGAAATTTCTAGATATTGTTACAGAATTACCTTTGTCCACATTCATCATCAGATTATTAAGAAATTATCACAAGAATTCAAAGTTTCAAAACAATAACAATAAACAATTTTATGACCTTGTTTCAGCCTATCGCAGCCCAAAATAGACAGGCCTCCCCAAATTCGTGAAAAATATTTCGATTGTCTGCAATTCTCGATTATGTGAGTATAAACATGTGTCTGTACTAAAAACACGCACACAGTCAAAGAAACAATCCAATTGATTATACATTCTAATAATGTATATATGCAATTTGTGTATGTGTGTGTGTGTGTTATGTTACTTTGTCGTGCTAAAGAGATATTCTATGAAGATTTATATCGTCATTATATGTCGCGTGTTAGGTTACTAATTAAATTATGCGAAAATTATTTTACATTCAATTATCTTATAAACAAGCTGAGCCCGCGATTTCATCCGCGTGGAATTAAAAAAAAAAGTTATTGTTCAATTCGCAGAGTTAAATAAATTTCTAAAATAAAATTAGCCTAAGTTACTCTTTACAACATCAGCTATGTGTCAGTGAAAGTCCCGTGAAAATCGGTCTAGCCGTTTCAGAGATTAGCCGGAACAAACGACAGACAGACAGACAAAAATCGTAAAAAAAAATTATTATGGTATGCGAGTATGTACAATGTATACATGATATGCATTTAGTAAAAATGGTTATTTTAATATTACAAACAGACTCCAATTTTATTTATTTGTATAGATGAATATATTTTTTACATACTTAATAATAATATCTGCCAACGGTTTGATCCCGGTTAGCCTCGCTCACCACCTGAGGTAACTGGAGATCCGGGACGGTTCGCGGGTTCCAGGATGCAGAAGACGGTGTTACTTGACCCGGCTAGGATTGTCCGCCGGTTTCTCAGTCTATAGCCCTAACGGCCGCGGCCGGAGGGGAGGGCCCCTCCGGCCGCGGCCGTTTGATCTCCTTGCCGGGGATAGTCTTCCACCCGCTTATATTTATATATGAAAGTATAAGTAAATTTACTATATTATTTATATAACTATTTATATGGGTGGAGTGACATCCAGTCAGATAATAATAATAACATTTATTTCAGGACTAGCCCATATAGTGTAATAATTATATATAGTTAAAATGATATGGTTACTTCAAATAAATATTGATGTTAATAGTTACCCATTCTCTATTGCCAGTTGATTGATACACACAAGTATCTAGATTGTTTTAATTTTTTTTAAATTTATGTTACCAAAAAAAATGTTACATATGTAACTGTATAAGGTTTATAAATTAGCACTTAATACATACTAATAATAAAAATAAACAATATATAATATAGTTTTATTAATAAATTTTATGTTTATGTTATAGAGGTTTTTGCAAGTGTAATCGAAGCTTTATAGTTTCCATGCCATGGCCGTATTGTATTATTATGTAAAGAGACTGATTTACAAAGACAATAGTATACCTATTTAATGTTGCTATTTTTAAACTCATTTACATAAATATGAATAGCGTTTAAAAATATGAATTCGCTAAATTACACCTAATCTTAACACCTAAAGAAAGGTGTAAAAATATATACCTACCGTCATTTTTATACGGTAATTTCGAATGCGTTTTTTATCCTGTTTGTCTGGAAATGATCAATGATTAATCAATTTAAAAAAAAATTACATTATCGGTTGTGGAATTCTTATTGATTGACTAAAGTTTTTTTATTTTTCTTTCACACATTACTTTAGTTTAACACGTGTCTTTCACTTTTAAATTCTTAAGGAAAGTAAAAAATATTTTAATAAAACAAATTTATTGGATTTTATCGCGGTTTATTAGGTTTTTTAAATGCCCGACGTTTCGGATACTTTACAGCAACCATGGTCACGGGAAGACGTCCGGAGTGACACATACATTAAAAAATCGGTAAACAAGAAATATCACTATATTAGTTTCGATATAGCATTTTAATTATTTATTTAGCATTTTAATTATTTATTTTTAGCCTGGTAAGTGAACAAAAAAATAAAGTAACAAGCAAAAAATAAGCTAAAATGGCGACTTACTGCAGTAGCCCTGTTAAACTTCATCAATATTTACACATTTATGTATGGATAATAAGTTTTAACATCTCCGTTTCCCATTAAGGTGATGCCCACATGCTATTTTTACGTCGTCTCAACCAGGACCACTTTAGTTAGCACTTAGCGCACATACCGCACATTCCAAACATACAGGGTCTTCAATGCACCTGGATGGATAATTCCGGAAAAAATATTTTGATTTTTATCATCTCACAATAACACATTATTATCTAAAAAATAATTATTTTTAATCGACTTCAAAAAAAGGAGGAGGTTACTCAATTCGACCGTATATATACATTTTTAATGTATGTTCGGGGATAACTCCGTCGTTTATGAACCGATTTTGATAAATCTTTTTTTGTTGGAAAGGAGATATCCCTAGTTTCGCCATAATAAGGGAACCAGGGTCTGATGATGGGATCCTAGAGAAATCGAGGGAAACTCTCGAAAATTCACATAGCTTTTTACTGGGTGTACCGATTTTAATGATTGTTGTGAAAGTTGATGTTTATCATGTGGTCACATTTAAATTTCATCGAGATCTGATTACAAATTTTGGAGTAATCTTTGATAATGCGTATTTACTTGACTATTTTTTCGTCTACCTACGTTGTATTACTTGTCGATATAACTGAAGTCGGTTTTACTTAGTTTGCCCGCAAATACAATTATTCCCGACATCACCTTATTTCTTAATAAACCAAAATTAGATAGACCACCGCAACTAGACAACACGTGGTTTTAAAAATAAGGTATTGACTTTCTCTTTTCTTTCATTTCAATAGTTATTTAGTTGCTTATAAACCCATTTTTTTCGCTTTAGTTTTGACTCAATTAGAATTAGTAGGTTTCAATATTCGCAAAATAACGCTACTTCCTTCGTCAGTGTTTTATATAATAATACAGACAATCAGAAATTACATGAATAAAATCAATAGTTTTATAGAATTTTTATTTATTCAGTTGACATCCATATCCATATCCATAAGCACATCTACACACAAGACTAGTATTCAAACCGCTCTCTCCACAAATGACAAGGGACCGATAAGCTATAATTATTACATACTAGTTTTCCACTTGTGGCTTCACTCGCTTACACGATCTTAGCTATTCCGTTTCGCACGTTGAAAATATAGATTACTAGCTGGCCCGCAAACGTTGTTTGCCGTATATGTTATTAGCCCCCTTAACCCCCCCCCCCCCTTATAACTTAGGGATATGAAAAATAGACGTTGGCCGATTCTCTGAGCTACCCGATATGCACATAAAATTTCATAAAAATCTGTCCAGCCGTTTCGGAGGAGTATTGTAACTAATATTGTCACGAGAATTGTATAGATTAATAAGATTAGGGATTGTTTACATTTTCAATTTCACGAACAATTAAATCACATTTACCTCAATTATTATTAATTTTAATCTAAATTTAATAATAATTCTGTTTGAGAGGAGTATCATAACTGCGTATTAACGTATTATATTTTATACGTATTGTATTTCACCATTATTGTTATGACGATTTGTTTGATCTTTATAAAACGTGCAATTTTAATTGATTCATCGATAACGCCTTCACGCCCATATAAAATAACAACACAATACTATTTAGCATACATATGACTCACGTAAATAAAATCTAATGTATTAAAATTGCTAATAAATTATTACATTCTACTAACATCGATAATTTGATCTAAAACAAGTGTCCCATTTACTCGTATGAAGTACTAAACCATATTTACTCTAAGTTTTAATTACTTCCGCGGAGCATATAGCACGATTTAGGCCTTTTTTTAAAACCTATTCGATTGTAGTGTGAAAAACAAATTCAACTAATTAAAGATGTTTACTAAAAAGTACATATAACATAATTAGGTATATAAAAATAAAACCAATTATAGTCACAAAGTGATAAAAATAACGCTATTATCGAAAGTATTAAAAATTCAAGGATGGACTTTGATGGTTAAATAAATAATTACTGAATTGTTATTCACTGTTATTAAAACAAATTATCGACTAATGGAATTATTGGAGAACCAACTTCATATTGCAAATAGACGTGCTCTGTCAACTGGCTCCCGATTGCAAAAGTCTTAATATTTTTATTCAGACTAATAGTTCTTACGGCTATGAGTTTGAATAATAATATAAATGTAAATAAATCTTAGTCGATTGTTAAGGATTTTTAATGTTTGTGTCTATCTAATCTATCTATCTAATCTATTATTTGATTTTGAAAAAGATAAAATTTTAAAAGAACAATATTTTCATTATTAAACTCCAAAGCAAATGGATTTCCTATCGTCATACGCAGATCACCTTTAATGAATACTGCATCGAACGCATTTTAGACCCGAAATAATTACACAAAAATGTACTTGTAAATAGCTTTATGATTATACTAGCGACCCGGCCCGGCTTCGCACGAGTGCAATGCTGATACTGAATATAAAATATACAAGAAATATTTGCAATGTAAGCGCAAAAAAATGTGTTTATGTACGACATCACATTAGAAACCTCTAAAACTATCGGTGTTCCCTTACTAAATTATGCAATATAAACCTTTCTCTGGAATCACTCTATAACTAAAGAAAACCGGATCAAAATCTGTTTCGTAGTTTTAAAGATCGAAGAATACAGACAGCGGGAAGCGAGTTTGTTTTATACTACGTAATGATGTAATGATAAGACATCTTTGAAAATGATACACAGGTTGTAATAAAAATGGGAAATTGCAATTTATTTCAAGTTTAAAGTATGACGCTCTCAAAATAGATGACACGGATAAGTTTTCGAATTGCAATCATTTACTACTTATAAATATTTAAGTAAATCATAAGCGCAGGCGACGTTGTGGGCAGAGCTAGTTAAAAAAAAAATGACATAATTATGCAAGCGTAGGACCTAACAGACGATTGATTATACTTTATAAGTAGCCTTTCTAAATAGTCTTGAATCATGAATGTGGTACTTTAGGTGCTGTTAGGCCCGATCCACATTGATTGGAACTTGACTGTTGGGGATAGTATAAATACACTCATTGTTTCTTGTTTAATAATATATTACCGGATCGAGATCGGAACGAGAACGAACTAAGATCATCACTGTAATGTGGATCGGCCCTTGGAGCACTGTTGATGTTTCAAGTAATCGTAAAGGCCAGTGCGTGTGTATTAACCTCTTAGACATATCTTTGTTTGTATCAGTGATTACTGTATTGCCCAGTTGGGGTACCGTACACACTTGAAGTCATCTTGCGCAGTTTTGTATGTGCGTCGAGACTCATGTACAGTTAATGTGTGTGAGAGTCTAGACATACAGTCAAATGCAATACAGTCAATGCATGCCAGGTTTTTTTTGTTATTGTAGGTTAAAAATGACGGATGCATCAGTGACAGAAATGATACATATGCATACACACACACATCAATTCACTAAAATTAGTGGATCAGTAGAACGATTTTTATCACGGACTATAAGCTCAATGAAGACAGGTATTTTTTATGAAGATAACAGAGTAATGCGAGACCTCACTGCAATACAGTTTGACGAATATATCTGTCAAACATATAAAAGAATATCACGGCTAAGTAATACTTCACTCGAGGATTACTGTGTTCCTGTGTTGAATGACAGCAGGCTATAGTAACCGCTTACCTGCTGGCATATAAAAAAATTTAAATACACGATTTAGTTGTTTGTAATAATTAAAAGGTTTTGTAGGAAATTTTAAGGGTCATTAAATTCGACGACGCGTTAGCGCCAGCGGTAATAGCAGACATTTGTGTCGATCATATAGATGTTAGTCGTGGTCTGGGCGTAGTGTTTGTGTATTGTATGTTTCCGGACTCCCAACACAGGAGAAAATCCTACTGGGGGATCCGTTGAGGGTGAAGCGTTTATTATTAATTCTTAAATTTCCTTACATTTAAACTTGATAAGGTTCGTTGACTGGTGAACAAGTTTAGTAGGTTTCGTTTACGAGGTTGATTTGAACTGAGGAAAAGTTAATTTTGTATACAATATTATATCAAATATTGTTCATAGAAGCAAAGTCGATACTATATTTTGTTATATCTTCTAAAAATAGAAGATGATTAATTATATTGAAGATAAAATAAGTAAATAACTTATTACAAAAACTAATAAAACGCTATTCAACAAAGGTCTTTTAAAAAAACACATCTTAGTTTTATTCCGTTATTACTACGAAAGCTCGTATATTAATTAGCTTATCATCTTGCGTGTAGCCAGCGCAAACTATAATTGTTTATCATGGTACGAAACATTACTTTAATAGATAAAAAAATACCCTATATAAATACGAAACATTACTTTAATAGATAAAAAAATACCCTATATAAATATTATCGACGAATAAATTAATAAAGAAAGTAAATAAATCCGATTTTTAATCATAAATAACTGACAATAAAAAGGATGCGTAGCTTGATATTAATAAACCGTGGGATAATTCATTCGCAAGGGTGAAGATTAAAGAATTTATATGTGAAAAAAATTATAAAAGCAAACAGTTCTATTTTATATAAAATGAATATTTTTTGCGTTACATCGGAAATAGATTTAAAAATCCTATTGTAGTTTGTATGTGGACTGTGCATTGTTAAATGTCTATTGTCTAGTTGCTTTCTGTTGGTTATTTTTGTATGGGGTTCGATAACCGGCACGGTTCCGTGAATGAATGGATAGGACAGCAAAACATAAAATGAATTATTTTTACCGATTTTGAAAAGGAAGTACTTACGACATAATGAATCGATTTAATACCTTTACCTTACTTCTTACTTTAGTACATTTAAGTGAATGAAGTGATTTTTAATCTGAATAGCTTGCAACTGCTGTTTATAGAAGAAAATAAACTAAGCCAAGTCTATATCTCTCTTACGATTAAATTACCAGAATACTAAATCTCATCATCATCACTACAGCCTATTGCAGTCCACTGCTGGACATAGGCCTCCACAAGTTCGCGCCAAAAATGGCGTGAACCCCACATGGGTTGCCCATAGTCTCCACGCTGGGCAGGTGGGTTGGTGACAGCATACTAAATCTGTCAGATACAATTTGAAGTTACTACTATTACGCAAGGAACTTATATCCAATTAATTCGACCCAACCTATGTTGGATATAAGTTTCTTGCTATATCATCTTTCATTAAATCATGTATTTTTTTGACTGATTATTAAGGATATAAGGTCAAATCCACAGATCGTTTTTTTTTAAGTTACTTTTTATGTCAAAATAACAAAGCCGATTAATTTCTGTTTGTATTTTACAATTTATAATGAAATGTTATATGTCATTTTGTTTAATAATTTACATTTTTTAATAAAATAATACGCAATTTGATATTGTGTTATATTGTGGACGTACTGAGTTGAATAGCAGTTCACAGAACACTTCTGAAACTTCCAAAAGTTAACCACGAATATCTCCATAACGACATCAGGTACAATTGTTTTTTTTTTTTGTGGATAATTAAAAAACGTATGATGTTTGTGAAAATCATTTTTTTTGGCCGTGCATTGACTACAATACATATACCTTTATAACATTTTAGTTCGATTTCGTGAACTTCCGGTACGAATAACACGGAGTTATATGAGGATTTCATTCTGTTTGACATAAGTAGATATATTCTACACACATCCTCAAAATTGTCAACGTCGCCATTGTGTCACTATCTCACGTTGTTGATATGTTGGCATTATGTTATTATTTTGAAATTAGATTCGGACCACGAAGTTAAACAAACTCGATAAATATCTAATTAATCGGTTAAAAATACTTAGCTCAGCTTTAATCTTCCAATTAAAATCGATATGAGTTTTCAGAGAGGCAGACAAATAGACAGATAAAATATTATCTGTTTATCCTCGTTTCGATAAGGAACTTCCCTACAGATAGTCTTTGAAAGACAATGATCTATTTTATCAGTTAGCTTTCCGCTCGGGGCTTTGCCCGCGTGGTTTTTACGATTTTGGCTGTTTCGATTTCTCTCATTAAAATATAGCTTTTACGTTCTAATGACATCGCAGCATTCTTTTGAGAGAATATTTAAAATCATTGTAGTAAATTTTGAGTTACAAACAAACTAATCAAAATTTTACAATATTAGATATTAAAAGATGATTCTTTTTATCATATTAGAAAAGTGTAGATAAAATATTTAAGAGAAAGAGTTTGTGTGTTTGAAAGTAAAGCGATTTCAGCCTGATTTGTAATTTTAAGGTCAGCTAAATTGCGAATGATGTTGGCTGTGAAACAGTAAGTCACGACTTTCAGAAAATATCAACATCCTACTATTTAGTATCTTCACTGATTTGCTTACTAGAGATATCATTTTGATATTTTTTTTATACGTATTGTATAAAAAATCAATCGCTGATAAACTTAATCGAAGTATAGATATATTAATAAAACCGGGCGATATGGGATCGATGCAACCAGTTACTTTACTTACGGCCCGGTCTTTATACTTGGATTAATATTCATTAGGTAAAACGAAAAATTTTTATGGGAATTCTTTGTATAGGAACGGGATTTTAAAGGATAAATATAGATAGAAATACGAGTGTAAATCCGCAAGATAAGAATATATTTAAAATTTTACGGGATTAGGTTATCACTAGTCTTTAGCTGCTGTGTGGTTACGGCAGTAAAGAATATAGCCACCCTCTCTGATGAATGAAGAAAGAAGGAATGATACATAAAAAATGTATTGAGAACCTCCTCCTTTTTTGGAAGTCGGTTAAAAAACTGACTTTGTGATTTATTAATGTGGATTCAATTTTTAACCGACTTCAAAAAGAAGAAGGAGGTTACTCAATTCGACCGTATATATTTTTTTTTATTCATCTGCATGACCTGCAGGATCTCCGGTAAAACGCAGTGAAGAAACGTGGTTGATTAAATTCCTATGCATTATACCCAGCAATGGGATGTTACAGACTTATTGTACAGAATTAAAGTAAGAAAAAATTATTCGACTAGAAAGTCATATTATTAACTTTTTTATCGATAAAAATTTTCGAGTCCCTAATAACTGAAATGAATATTTAAGGAAATGTATTTTTTGTTAACTTAGTACTATGAGTTTAAATGTAAATAAATAACTCCCCTAAATAAATTGGTCAATTTTAACTTGAGGACGAACAGTTAACTGTTGCATAACTGCAGTTAAACTGGGTTCTAGTCTAAATATAAGCCGCAGTTAAAATTATATTTTAAAAGACAATAGCTCTATAAAAGTATGCCGAAGTTTCTTCTCTACATTTTGTTCATACATATGTTTGTCCCATAACTTAGTATCACCTAAATCATGAAAAATGTTTCAAACGAGTTTATTTTCTATTACGATGCAATTTACAAAGAAGTATGTTAAAACTTGTGTGAAATTTATATAGTACAAAATCCCGTTGACGTGTGTGCATTCTCATTAACGGAAACGCGCATGCTCCGTACTTTTGATGTTGTCACTTAGAAATTTGTTTTTCATCAAAGACAATAAATACTTCTATTTACAACCTTCATGTTGTTTAGAAAAATAAAATAAAATAATACTTACACATTTAATTGCTACAATATCACGATCAACTCACACACACATTGGAATGTTCACGTCTAACCTCAAAACAAGTGTGATATGATACACTTACAATTGAAATTATTTTGAAAAAATGGCTATTTAAATCGATTGGAAATTTAAATATCGTATTTAAATATCACAGCCGGCCGGCAAGCTTGCGTGTGGCAGCTACCGATGGTTTCGGCTTACTCATTGGCTGGGGAGACCGAAACGACGCTCTGTTGGTCGAACTCTACCGAGAAACGTCATCGCGCCACGCGTATACGCCGCTCGTACTGTCTCATCGACTGTTCTTCATATTTTGAATTCATTACTGATTTTATTCATTGTTTTACTTAACTATCATAATGTATGAAGCAATGAACATTATATTTTTTTTATTTACGTCTGGTAAAGAAAATTGCACTACGTAAGTAGTTGCTTAATGTTTTACAACATGACTGTGTTCATGTCTATCTCCTCATTGTTATATTGAACTTAGACGGCCGCAACAATTGCATTATAAAACTGCGTTACAGTACAGTATATTTACCTAAAATACGGTGCTAAAATATGGTACTAAATGAATACTTTCAAAAATTATATTTTCTGATATTTATTTATACTAAAATTGTACTACTAAAGATTAATACCATTTTAAATATGCCGTTAAAGCTTCATATGTATTAAAAAAAACAATATACCTAATGGCAGGACACTAAAAAAAATTGGGTGCGCAGGTAGTCTTTTCAATAAAAAATTGATCTGATGTTGTCAACGTTATTTTTCCCCCTAAATAGCCTATTAATCAAATAGTTGGTAGGCTATAAAAGGTCTCTATATCAAATTAGAAATAGTTCAGTGATTAATGTAAATGAAAGACGTATTAAAACAAGTTTTTACACTTTCTGTAAACTATAATGCCTGAAAATAATATGCTATTTTAATATTAAAATGTCCGCTAATCGAAATTGGATGGACGTGACGGTTAGGGGTATTCCTTCGCTGTCAACAGAGTACTCATTTTAGATTTAGATTCAGAGATTAGCCGGAAAAAAAACAGACATACAGACAAACAGACAGATAAAAATTGTAAAAAATGTTATTTTGGTATATGTATTCTGTATAAATCTATATGCATTTAGTAAAAAAACGGGTATTTTAATATTACAAACAGATACTCCAATTTTATTTATTTGTATAGAATAATTAAATTTGGATTTAAAACCAGATCGAAATATATTCTAAATCCTACTAATATTTTATAAACGCGAAAGTTTGTATGTATGGATGTATGGATGCATGGATGTTGTTTGTTCCTCTTTCACGCAAAAACTAGCGAATGGATTTTAAATGAAAGTTTACAATAATATAGCTTATATGTTGCAGTCAGAACTCTTAACCAGTCAAAAGTACTATTGACTAGCGAAATCAGTCAAAAGTACTTTTGACTGGACAAGTTGGTCAAAAGTGGTTTTGACTGAAAATTATTGGTTATTAGTACTTTTGACTGCAAATTCGCGGTCAAAAATACTTTTGACTGACGCTCTCCGTCAAAAGTATTTTTAACTGCAAAAAAGCGTCAGTCAAAAGCACTATTAACTCGTTAGATGTGAATAAATTTAGTCAAATGATCCTGATAAACGATAATAAATTTATGCCCACGATCTTCTTGCGACTGCATGTCAATCAGATCGACTTGGCAGCGGCTGTTCATTTCAGTGTGCAGGATCGGTTTCTAAACCTGACCCATCCTTTTCTTGCTTTTCTTCCTTTGGCATACTTTGCACATTGATAAATATATATTAATCATTTCTTTTGTAATATTAGCGTACTTTTTTGCCGTTTCATTCTTAAGTCTATCGCGACCACCATGCCCTATAGAAATATGAGCAGCATCAATAATGTCGTAGATTTCCTCAGCCGGCAAAAATATTTGACAGGTTCTGTGTTTGTAACTAATTGTTTTATACCACAAACTTCAATGTGTTAAAGCGTTGTAGTCTACTGTACTGTAAGGGTGTTTCCTTTTTATTAAATTTCGCGTCTTCCACATCCATTGCAAACTTTTTAAATTTTTCTTTTGTCATCACATTGAAATGACTATCTTTCATATCTTCCATCGCTAAAATTCTTTGCAAAAAGCCTTCTTTCTTTTCGTAGTCACTCATTTTTGTTCTAATATCAGCACGTTCTCCACTAATAATGAGTAATATAAAAGTTTATATGTGCATTTGTCGTTATTTTTATCGACCACCTTAACTTTTTAAGAGTTTTGACTGATAACCAGTCAAAACCACTTTTGACGGAATCATTTAGTCAAAAGTACTTTTAACCAGCTCCATTGGGCAAAAGTACTTTTAACTGTTATTTTAGTCAAAAGTATTATTGACTAAAGCAAACGGTCAAAAGTACTTCTGACTGATTTTGCTAGTCAATAGTGCTTTTGACTGGTTCAGAGTTTTGACTGCAACATATACATTAGAATAACACATAGGTTATAATTTTTAAAGATAGTGTGAGAATTGTCCAAAATATAAAGATAATTATCAAATAAGTCAGAAAAAAAATCTGCCATCTGTGAGCTATTCTGGCGTACGGTGCAAAAACTGTAGAGTTTACACGTATATAATGTATGAGAAAAATTAGTCCTACAAAAAAGTTCGCGACAGCATATATCTATCTTTTATGAGTAAGCCATTATCGCAAAAACAGTGAACCATAAATACAATAAAAATTGATAATATATTTCTAATGCACATTTGGCATGCACACAAATTGATTTTTATTGCGCAGAACCAATTTTGATAAATTTTGGTATGAAGGTACGTATTGAGAAGATATTAAGCTACTCGAAGTACTTACTAATCCTGCGCAGACGAAGTCGTGGGTACCAGCTAGTCTGAAATAAAAGAATGTCGTTATTGGTTGTGATTATAAAAAGCGATGAAATAAATAACTGTTAATGTTGGATCTTACAATTTAATATTTCTTCGAATAAAAAATCTCTACATCAAAATGTAAAACTAAATATTTTCCTGAGGGTACTCATGCAAATCGATAAGACGGCATATTATTCGGTAGACGACTGTCGCCATACTGTCGCGTCACTGTTACTTGAATCAAACTTGCATATTATTTAAAAATTCACTCAGCCATACACATAGCCTTTGTGTGTTACATTTACAAATTTACGCACACATACACACAGGCTCTAAGTATGTGTGAGTAAACTTGTATTTGCTGTGACACAGCGATGGCGCCGTGCATCAATCATCAGTTGAATGGTCTGTACGCAGATGTACAATTGTAAATGGAAGCAACATTGAACGCTTTGAGATATCAGATGCACCTTGACATTGTCAATGCTTTCAAGCATTGATAACCATTGTAATGCTTCAACATATATGGTTTTATCCCTGACATAGGATTCAAATTCTAGGATCGTAGAGTGTGAAGCGTTTATTATTATACTTGGAGTATAACGTATTTTCGCAGTAGTGCTGATTAAGCCGTAGCTTGATAGTAATTAGTTATGACAATTTGGTAATCGTCTTGTTACACCTTTAATTTATTTCAAAGCCAATCTATACCAAAATCCTTCCTTAGATAACATACTCTAAAAATATATCTTTATTCCAAAGTCCAAATTCATAGATCTAGCTAATTTTGAGATTACACAGAGAATGCGTAGCCTTAGCAGGTTAGTATTGCAGCTTATTATATGTTAGTACTAGAAAGAAGTTAAGAAGAAACTTTACTAGAAACATCGTTCGCAGTAAACGACCGCCAGGTTCTGTGTCGGGGACTACAAATACAAGAACATACAACTGTAGATGTAATTTGTGAAGCGATTTTCTCTACACATCATTTCGAATAGAAATCTGTTAAAAGTTTTAATTCAGGAATCGTTTTTGATACGATGAATCATAATGTACAAAGATATAAATCCAAATTGAAAATATATGTTTGTTTTTGATTTTCTGTCTTTCAGTTAATCTGTAGTTTGGCTGCGTATCACACTAAAACCACTTAACTAGTGCACTTAGTGCTTCTTGAGTCTATATTCTACGAGCTATGATGCTGGTTTCTTTTTATACCGAAATTAAGAGCGGGGGCATTTGAAGAGCTCTCTGAGCAGCAGAGAGTGTAAAACAAAATGTATACCGCGAACAAAGTCGCATGTACAGCTAGTAAATACATATATGATTGACTAAAACCATCTCGTTACAACATAGAGTACAAGCAACAAAATCAAATAATAACTGTTAAAATAACTTGGGTCACATTTAAAATACGTAGAGCGAATATCAAAATCAAGTCTGTACAGCAGTTAGTGACTATAAAAACTTTAATTACGCAACATTTAAAATCAAAATATCTTATATATAGGTAATGTTACTTAGCAACAAGCATCAGAGTTAAAATGTTATATATATAGTAAGACATACATGCTATGATAACTTGATAAGAATTTTACATGTTATAAAATTTGTAGAGACTGACATTTTATTTCAAGTATTGAGCACAGCAGCATTATTTTTTACATACATTAGATACACAGGTTAGATAAAAAAATAATGATAACAATAATAATAATAGACAATATACCTCATAGAGTAGTGAAAAACTAATTTGTACGTATAAATTAAACTAAGGTTGTGTACAACATATTGAGCTAAATATATAGTCTGTGTACTTTGTGTTTGATCACATTGCCATTGACAGATTTTTGAGACACCTTTATAGTTATAACAGTTTTTTAAAAGCTTCATATTTATAGGCGTTTAATACATCACTTATATTGCTATTATCTAGAATCTGGCCTAGCGAACATTGTTTATTTATTGTAATAAAAATATTTTGACAATAAGGAATACAACAAAAAACAAATATACAATTATCCAATTTGGCGGCAATTACTTTTTATTTATACATAAAGATATAGATAGAGAAGTCAATGACCAATTTCTGTGGCAGTAATCTGTACATATAAAGTATTGTCGCCACGATGTGATATCATGTGAGACCGTGACCCAGTAAAGCGAAGTGAACGTAGCGCAGTTGCCTTATAAGTTTGATTCTTATAAATACATTGAATTTTTATATGAATTCCTTACATATTCTGCTCATAGTTGCTGTCAATTACATCGCATATATACTTTATAGTCTATGCCTGTCTTTTAAAGCTTGAGAACATTTCATTGCATGGCAAAGGCTTCAAAAGCAAAAGAAACTTAGGAATAAGTATTTCCGTTTAAACATTTTATAAAAAAAATATCCTTTACAGTATTTATTTATGTACATGTAATGTAAACGGCTGACGTACGTGACAATAATTTAAGGAAATATGTATTGTACTTAGTATTTACAAAAGTCGATAATATCGAAAGTAGACTACTTAGTAGTAGTACTATTTATTTATTATCCTTATCCTACATGGGGAAAGAGGCCTATGCGCAACAGTGGGATGTCACTGGCTGGCTTTATTATCAACTGTCGCATAGTATTTTTTTGAAAGATATAAGTACTAACTTTTAATTATAAAAAAAAATATTAAATGAAAAGTGAACTAGTTTTGTCTCAATTTTTATTGTGATATTTTCAGTATTAAGCGATATAAAAATAGTCGTGGCGCTCTAGCCTTTGAGATTTCACGAACGATATCGGTTATTTATGAGTTCCAAGTGAACCGGAGTTTATCAAAATATATTTTTGTCTGTGATTAAAGTAATAAATCTTCGGTCGCGTGCTTAAAACGTTTTGTGTAAAAGTGAAGATTATCACACTGTAGTGTACGCTACAAAACTAAACTATTGCTATTTCGTTTAATTTTGAAACTATAGACCTTGGCTGTAATCTTATTTTTAAAATACATGCAAAATTGATTAAAAAATATGCTAAACAGCGTATGTTGCTAAGGTAGGCTGCCAATGTTTTTCACTGCCGAGCAACGTAAAAGCCATGCTCGACAGTGGGAGATCGTGGCAGGCGGCGGTCTCCTTCTGCGAAGAGGTAATGACGCAGAAGGAGACCGCGGGGCGGGCCAGGAAGAATGATGTCTGCGCTGACCCACTCCAGCGCAGACGTACAGGGGCAATAAGGTGACGTTTTGTCCACCTACTCCCCCCCTCGTAATAGTGGGGTCGCCGGCCGACAGTCAAGGGACTTCGGCTGGCCGGACGACATGACCCCACACGACTGAGGGGTAGCCTTGTTGTGAGCGAGGCCACCCTACCATTGTGCCGGGGCCCGGAGTCTTTGTCCGGGCCTACCGCCGGGGCGAGGTGGCGACTGCTAGCGCGACCCCATCTTGCCTCACCCAGGCGGACGACTGCTCACACGTGGTGGTTTTTTAGTCAGTAGGAGTCTGACATAATATATATCCATGATGGATTTTCCCCACGTAAAAAAAAAGTCTGCCAAAGTTGAGTGTGAGAATAGTTATTACTTGATGTGCCCTACGGTTTTTCCCACGTTAATTTAAGAAAAAAAGAAAAAACTAAAATATTTTATAGCCTTCCTCGATAAATGGGCTATCTAACACTGCTAGACACTGTATGTATGTGGGTATGTATATATGTATGTATTTATATGTGTATATGTGTTTGAGTAAATATATTTACACGCTTATGTCACAATTTGTACACCTACACCGACACAATACCATCTTCTCTGCCCCTAGGTTGCTTGGAAGAGATCGTTTTTCAGCGATAAGGCCGCCTTTTGTACCTTATGATACTTTGTTAATATCAATCTATTATGTATCTTTTCTGTTTTGGTGTACTTACAATAAAGTCTACGCATTGTTATGTTATGTTACTGTTAATTAAATGGCAAAGTAATAATTTATGGCAATAATGAATGATAAACTTACAGGTATTTAAGCAACGCATTTGTGCGTTATCTATAATATAAAAATGAGTCGCTGAATGTGTTGCTAAGCGCAAAACTCGAGAACGGTTGGACCGATTTCGCTAATTCTTTTTTTAAAGTATTCCTTGAAGTACGAGGATGGTTCTTACGGAGAGAAAAATTCTAAAAAAAAAAATTATTAAAATTAAAGAATCGACTGTTAGGCGATACGAAGTTCGCCGGGTCAGCTTGTCTATAATATAAAAATGAGTCGCTGAATGTGTTGCTAAGCGCAAAACTTGAGAACTGTTGGACCGATTTCGCTAATTCTTTTTTTTAAAATATTCCTTGAAGTACGAGGATGGTTCTTACGGAGAGAAAAATTCAAAAAAAAAATTTAAATTTCCTGAAAAAGTCTATAAACAACACTTTTCTATACTCCCATACAAAAGATTTGTGATAATACTTAAAAGTCAATTTGAACTTTAATACCATACGATAAAGTTTGTGTTAGGCGATACGAAGTTTGCCGGGTCAGCTAGTTAATTATAAAAATGTGGATTAATCTCTGTAAAATTAAATAAAACACTTCTATATCTTTTTTATCTAAAAATCAAAATTGAAATGCATTGGGGTTAATGGAAAAGTTTCAGATAAATAAAGAGAAAGCGGTCCAATCATTTAAATGCATGAAAATATTAAATTTGATAATATTTTTTGAAAAATAGAAATATAAATAACATATATATATATATATATATATATATATATATTAAATAATGGATTAATTTATTTTAGACAAGATACAACCGATTTTTTTTAATTCTCAACGTTTTTTTTTTTTTTTTTTTTTTTTTTTTTTTTTTTTTTTTTTTTTTAATATATAGACTAGCGCTTGACTGCGATCTCACCTGAAGTCAAGTGAAGATGCAGCCTAAGGTGGTGCGCGCTTGCCTAGAAGATGCCTATTCACTCTTGATTTAAAGATACCTAAGTTATAGTTCGTTGGAAAAACGGAAGCCGGAAGGGCATTCCAAATTTTAGCGGTGCGAATTAGGAACGAGGAAGCAAATCGTTTAGTGCGAGATCGTGGGATTTCAACCACATAGCGGTGCAGATTCATGCGATGCCTTGCGGTTCGGTGGTAGAAAGGTGAGCTAAAGGTGTCTAATTGTTAAAGCATTTTCAAAATCCTTACTAATCCATACCATACGATTTTTATATCATATCATATACAGATGACGCTGCTCTTGTTGTTCATAAAAAAAATTTTGGACTGGGACACGTGGCATAGCGAAATGGATCTCGCTGTCGTGATGAGTTGGTGGTCCAACAACATCTACTTTAAATTTAGAGAAGGCTCAATTTATGGCATTTGGCTACAAATACTCTTTACTTCTCAATTTTTTCTCCATAACCGCACAAAAATGCTGCCCCAAATGTGGTTGTAGACAGTTGTAGCAGTATAACTCGGCCTTAGATTCGCGTTGTAAAATTTCTTGACAAACTCGTCGATGAACATCTTGGAAAAATCAGATTCAAGCAATTGCTTCCCGTTTACGTCTTTCGACAATATTAAGATCAAGTGCTAGTTTCAAAATTATGAAGACGGTTTATTACGTGCTTGTGCAATCCTCGCCAACTTACTGAATACCAGTATAGGGTGGTGCAACGAAATCGATCATGCTTCAACTGGAAAGAGGGCAAAGATGTATCACAAAGGTTATGATAACGAGACCTATTCGTTTATTAAATACAGAATTGTACGAGATTTGTCTGTTATAACAGTTCGTGAGTTATTTATCCTTTGTTCAAAAAAAAAAAAAAACAATTAGAAATTACAAATTTTTAAAATTTGATGAACAATTTTTAACAGCGTAGATGTGACAGACTGCCTAATAGAATTACATCACAAAAATTTTTCAATTCGTCGGTATAATTATTCGAGTCCTATACTGTGCAATAAAATAGATGAGGAATCAAATATTTATGCTCTAACTTTTCGTGTATGTAGAGGTAAATTGATTATGGTTTTTGGAATTAAATTACAATCAGATGGAAAAGCTTTTGGTCACTAGACATTTTTAGGGTACTTTTAAGGGAACAAAATAAAACCTACACACATATAAAAACACATAATCCCACACAAACATTCATACTTACACACAAAAGACTTTTTTAAATTCATTCTTGAAAACAAGATCACAGACTCTTCCACCTCTTTCAAAACAATGAATTCTTAAAACTCTTCTTTCTCTTTATTGAATATAGAATGACTTAAATAAATCTTCAAACAAAGGAAAGGTTTTATATTCTTAATTTTGACATATTTTATTGATCGTATCGCAAACACCTGTAACTAAATTATAGCAAAATCAAAAAACATTTTTTGCTTTAATTTGTTTAAAGGCGCTTATTAAATAGTTTTAGTGCAATTTGACCTTATTATTGACCTTTATAGTTACCGTTCCATTTATTTAGACAAAATATTTTACATAGCTAATATTTTTAAACACGTTCTAGAATAAAATTGGGTATTCGCTATAAAAAAAAGTACAGTTGCATGGGGTAATATAACATAATTATATCTTACTAGCGACCCGCCCCGGCTTCGGACGATTGCAAACTATCAGTGTTCCTCTATTATATTATGTATGTATTATACATATAAATCTTCCTCTGGAATCACTCTATTTACTAAAGAGAATCGCAGAAAAATCCCTTGCTTAGTTTTAAAGGTCTAAACATACAGACAGCGGGAAGCGACTTTGTTTTATACTATGTAATAATCTTATATATATGAAATACTCGTGTCAGAATGTTAGTTAAAATACTGACACTTATACGAAACGGCTGGACTGATTATTATGAAATTTTGTGTGCATATCGGGTAGGTCTGAGAATCAAAGAATAAGTTAAAGGGTTAATAACATACAGTTAGTGTTAACAATATGCAAATTTCCATGAAAACAAAGCAGCGGGAAACAGATAGTACGTATTATATTTATTTGAAATATAATAGACGAAGAAGAACTGAGGTAGGGCACAGCAGGAATGTCCTGCTCAAAATATGGAGCAGCCCGACTGGGTAGTACCTCGACCTTATAGAAGATCACAGCTAAATAATACTGTTTTCAAGCAGTATTGTGTTCCTGTTGGTGAGTAAGGTGACCAGAGCTCCTGGGGGGATTGGGGATTGGGTCGGCAACGCGCTTGCGATGCTTCTGGTGTTGCAGGCGTCTGTAAGCTACGGTAATCGCTTAGCATCAGGTGAGCCGTACGCTTGTTTGCCGACCTAGTGACATAAAAAAAAGACGTACGTTATTTTAGGAATAATAAAACAGAGCAGAGTTGACATTTTTGAAATTTCAAATCCTTAGATATTATAAAAGTTAAGAAAAAATTCACAAAGTACACTCGTTATAGCACTTTTTGTTGTTAATTTTGGACATTTTTTTATTATAAGTTGTCAATTTTTGTAGTGCAATAAACTTGGGTTGACTCTATAAATAATTATCTAAAGTGACAAATTATTTCAAATCAAATTTACTATTTAACTTGTTTGTAACTGATCGTTTTTTAAAGAAAAATAAATCAAAATTGAAACCAATTTTTGACAAAAAAATCTGTAGTTCTCGTAGATTAAAGTTAGCTCTTGCATACAAAATCCTTCAATACAATTAAGCATAAGAAAAGACATTAAAACAATTAAAAAAATGTGCGAAAAAAAGAAAATTTTATTGTTTTGGGTTTATAATTTCTTACATAAACTAATTGAGTCTTGAGGATGAACATAGCTCACGTTGTTTATATGTACATATATATCATGTTTTATTTTATTTTACATTTTCTTACACATATAAAACTTACATAGTATAAAATACTCATACAGTAATTGAAAAATATACAAACACTCTAAATATGTGTGCTTAGAAGACAATTACATATGTATTTATATATTAATATGTCAGTCAGTTTATGAAGCTTATTGCTATAATCATCAATTTGCGTTTTAAAATGTATATGATTGATTTGTGCGTTGAAAAAAAAAACTTAAAAATATATATATAAATTTGCTATTAATTTTTAAGAAATCTGCATTCTATAGATATGAATATCCATATACCTACAATACATTTGAGTAAATTATGACTACAGTTAAAATAAGTGATGGATAGTAAATTTTGTGATGATTTTTATTAATTGATATCGGTTCTGTACATGTATGTATATTTGAATACAAAATCGTTGATTAAGTTTGTGCATTCGTTATTATTTAAAAATCAATTATAATGTTTGTACAATACTTATTGGTACACTACAACATAATGTTAAAATTATAGTACTTTAAATAAATTATGAACTTGAGATTAATCATTGTGTAATGATTTTTGTGATGATATTAAATAATAATAATGATTATTTAAATCTAGTTTTGTTATTTGATACTTATATAATTATATTGTTTAGTTTTACTCAAATATACAGTTATAAGCTATGAAGCATTCATATCGGTCAAAATTCAGTACAAAAACTAATTTTTACAGTCAAATATATTTTGGTCATAACAAAAATGTTTACTAATTTTTTTTTTTTTAATTTAAAGTTTGTAATGATGATTTTATTAGATGTGATGGTTTAAGCAGATTCCATGTTTTTTCTTTTCGATATTCTCTCAGCTTCCTCAACGGTGTCTGGTAGGGGAACGTTGATAGTTTCAGGGAGAGAGAATACAAGTACACTAGCAACTAAAGCTAGACTACCGAAGAAAATGGCTGGTAGATTGTCGTAGTATAATGCCTGTGGATGGAACAAAATTAATAATTTAATTAAAAATGATAAAAAATTGATAAATACCTCACTAAAATTTACTCCTGTGTCAGTGGATAAAAGTAATAAAATTATAAAGACGTAAATCAAAATTTGTGTTTATTTACGATCAAATGTAAATGAGCGATTGTTGGTAGCAAAATAAACGTCGTTCTAAAAGTTAAAGACATTTTTTATCTAAAAATGAAAGTTGATTGTATCGAACGCCGCGTTGGCGCAACGGTCTCAGCCATGGATTGTACCTGTTGCGCCGGCGGTTGCGGGTTCGATCCCCGCACGTGACAAACATTTGTATTAGCCATTCAGGTGTTTGCCCTGATCTGGGTGTTTGTGCAGTCCTTGTGGGTCTCCTCACCGTGTCTCGGAGAGCACGTTAAGCCGTCGGTCCCGGTTGTTATCATGTACACCTGATAGCGATCGTAACTCATAGTTGGGAATATATCCGCCAACCCGCATTGGAGCAGCGTGGTGGATTGAGCTCTGATCCTTCTCCTACATGGGGAAAGAGGCCTATAGTAGTGGGATATTGCAGGCCGAAGCGTAGATTGTATCGAACGTTTATATCTGAGATAGTAATAATGGTTTTAATATTTAATTTGGAAGACTAGACGTAGATGATTTTAAATCTACATGGTAACTAGGTATTGATCCACATTAAAACTAAAATTTTAAAAACTTAATATACCTAATCTACAACAATTCGATCAAGATCTGGGATGGATCTCTAACTTTTTAAGTCATAATTTGGCGAAGTACTATGTGGTTAATATCGTAATAAAGATATACTTACAAGCAGTGGGGTTAGTGGAGCTAACGTAGATCCGACCCTGCCTATAGACGAACAGATCGCCAACAACGATTGTCTCACGTTCGTAGGGAACACTTCAGATACATAGATGTACACAGAGCTATATGATACTGTGATCGAGAACTTTCCCGATAAGTACAGGAATAGCGATAACCATTTTTGATCTGTAAAAAGAATGATTAAAAAGGATTTGTTATTCTATTAACATTATGTGAAAGTTTGTGAGGATGAATGAATTTATGAATGTGTGTTTGTTACTCTTTCACTCAAAACCCACTAAGCGAATTGTAATGAACACTATGTAGTACGTAGAATAATAATAATAATAATAAATGCTTCACACTCAACGGCCCCCAGTAGGATTTTCTCCTGTGTTGGTGGTTCGGAACCACACACAATACACAAGCACAACGCCCAGACTACGACAAACATCTATATGATCGATACAAATGTCTGTCGTGAGCGGGAATCGAACCCGCGACCGCCCGCGCAACAGTCAGTGCTGTGACCGCTACGCCAACTCGTCGTCGCGTAGAAAGCTGAAGATTTTAATTGAGGTAGGGCACAGCAGTCCGACTGCGGTAGTACCTCGACTTTATAGGATATGACAGCTAAACATACAGTCTTAAAGCAGTACTGTGTTCCTATTGGTAAGTAAGGTGACCAAAGCTCCTGGAGAGAATTGGGGATAGGGTCAGCAACGCACTTATGATGATTCTGGTTTTGCAGGCGTGTATAAGCTACGGCGATCGCTTACCATCAGACGAGCCATACGCTTGTGTGTCGACATAGTTGTCTGCAAGAAGAAAGGTCTAGAATAACATATAGCCTTCAGGCTTACTATTTATCTCGATATGCTCATGGGACTAAACACGGAATAAAACCGCGAGTTTTGTTTGAAAAGTTGTAAAACTATTTGTACTTATGGTGCATATATCTATGTATTTGTGTATGTAGCTAATTTATGTGTAAATATATGCGTATATTATGTAGCTGTGTATTGTTTAAGTATGTTATCTAGATATTGATATTTAAACGAATTTCCGTTTTCTGTTGGCAATCTCCTTTTTGCTTCTATTGTTTGGTTGTGATCGCTACAACTGAAATTACTGTACATTGTGCTACAGATATATTGTTTTAATTAAAGATATGTTGAAAAAATTAATAACTTCTTAAAAAAATTACATTTTTATCCAATAAAGAATTAACTTGACGTAGCACGTTATATGATAAATTTTATTACTGTATCATAACGAAACACACAAATAGCTATGAATAAAATCCCTCGTATAAAATCTTATTTCATATATAAACACACTCAAAATACAGTAAAACTCGCCCCCGAGTTTGCCAATCTTATATTTTATCGCCATTAAAAGTGCAATATGAAACCTACATCGGATCGTAACCTTCATTCATTTATTCATGCAATGTTTGTTTAATATGTTATTTCAAGTGTCCGACGCCCGACGTACGAGGAATTTTTAGGTAAACTATTTTTAATGTATTATCAAATATACTAAATTTGTTATAAAGTATGTTTCATTTTATTACCAGCTCTTCAGCTTCGGATCTTCTACCATAATTATATCTATAAACTAGCGGAATATCAGCTACTAAAAATGTATGTTGATAACAGCAGCGCCATCTATCAAGTCCAATTGTGTTTTCAAACCACTCATGAATAACGAATGATGTCAATGGGCGATACAATCGAAATTTCTACTAAATCGGTCTAACCGCTTAGCAGTAGTTAGGTGACAAAAACACGTACAGAGGAAACATATATATGTTATATTAAGATTAAGAAAAAAGACAAATTTCAATGTTCGACGGATGCCTAAATCGGATACTCGAATATTCCATTAATTCAGGCCGTTGAGCAAACATCGATCACTAAATAAACATAAACACCGCAAAATTCCGTCCAAACTTGAGGCGTCGTCAATTTAGCGTAAACTGTTTTGAGGATTATCAAGTCGGCTTTTGTTCGCGTCAAATCGTGCTTGGATGAGAGATTGGGAGAGATATTCGTATCTTTGCGAGACGTTAATGTGATTTTGTTATCTTTGAAAGTGTATTTTGTAGTAAGTTTTAGGAGTATTAGGATCCTACTATTATGAAGATTATGAGGATTGACGGATATTTGTAACTCTTTCACGCGAATATACTGAACTAACTAAAGTGAAACATGGTAGGTTATATTGATAGCTCACTTTTTATCTTGACATTCTTACTTGACATTGGGGCCCCAACCCATAATTTTTTGGTGGAAAACGTAGGTGAATTAGCGAGGCGCAGTTAGTTAATGTATTATTCTTGATGACAAGTTTTTGTATAATAGCGGAAATTAAATAGGGTACTCACCTTTAGGCAAAAATGATAAACTTATACACAAACACGCACTCAAAACATACGTTATAATTAACACTTTTTTTCTTCCGAATCTATCCAGCACCAACAAACACACTATATTCGCCGGTATCTCCACAAACGCGACTAAGATAAAATTCACATATTTATTACCGGCCAAGGAAACTGAATTTATAGATAATCCGTAATAAACGAATGTACACGTTATCCACAGAAACGAACAAATCGCAACTCTCTTTCTAATAATACTAGACTTGAACACTTTTCTAAAATTCGAAGGTTCCTCTTTACTGACTTCGTTTGCTTCGTCCTCTTTATTTTTTTCCGTAACATTTTCCTTTTCATTTAATTTTTCAAGTTCGTACAGCGGTGATAAAACATCATCAGATAATTTGACACCGTTCATTTTAGCTGCCTTCTTTAGTATTTCAACGGCTTCATCACGACGTCCCTTACTTAGCAACCATCTAATACTTTCGTTGAGAATCCAATAATATGAGACGATGAAAAGCGCTGGAGTGTAGATAAGCTTAAGGACATTTCTCCAACTTTGAAGCCACCACGAAAACGAGGCTAATGACATTAAGCCCATAACGTAAACACCGTTTATTAGGGTGTTACCAAATACTCTACCTTTAGGGCCAACTAATTCCATTGCTGAAACAAGAATTACCATTTTATTAAATGAACAACTAAAGTGTTATTACTTTCAGTTTTAGTGCGAATTGTTAGAAGCAGCTTTAACGCTGAGGATCGTAGGTTCAATTTCTTATTGGTGCAGATGTTGTTTTTGTACAAACATTTTTTTATTTGGGTTTATCTCTTCATCTTTCCACTATGCCTTGAAGATCGCGTAAACACCAAGTTGTAATCGCAGACACCAGGTAGCGATTGCAACTAATGACAGGAAACTTAGCCCACAGTAGATTATCCATTAGAAAAAAGCATATAAACTATAAGTTCACTATATTGTTAATCATAATCGAACTCACCAATAACAAAGGCAGTGCTGTATGCGCCAGCACCTAAACTAGCTTCCAGGAACTCAAACACGAGCATCATTATATAATTTGTGGAGAAGGATCTTAAAAATCCGAATACACCATTCATAAGAGACGCTAAAGACAGGGCGACTTTTCTTCCAAACCTGTCAGATATGATTCCGGTTAGAGGTAGTGATACAAAAAGACCTGCATTGTGAACAGTTCCTATCAAAGTTCTCTTCCAATTTTGACAGCCAAGATCGAACTGAAAAGAAAAACTATATTTGAATTGTTGATAGTAATAATGGTAATCATGAATTTTAATTAAGGTAGACATAATCTACCTCTACCTATTTGTCCATACCTACCTCGATTGTCATAGATGAGAGAGATTTTCATTAAAATTCATTACTATACTAACTATATACATATATCTCATGTATGTTAACAGTGATGATTTGTTTATATATATAGATCAAAATTTTTTATAACATAATTCTCAGAAGAACGCTACGTCTAGTGTGTGGCGTTTTTACAGAAAGTCGCTTTGGGCCTAGTTAAGTAGACAAAGTTTGGAAAAAATATATAACGTTGTTAAGCGAGCGTACCTAACTTACCTAACGCTAGTATTCTGTATAATAGAAGACTCATGGTAATAAAAAATTGCACAATGAGTGCTTTAACAGCGAAATATTTTCGAGTAAAAAGACAAATCTCAACATTTATTTATTTATTTATTTATTTTTTATTTGTTTAATAATCAATGTTTTCTTGGATATATGTCCCAATTCATTGTTACATTAGTTTTTTCAGTGCTCAGTGCTTGCTTGCGAAACCAGTACGCGTTGTCAAGTCAACCTATGAAACTGTTATTTTGATAACCGCGGTGTTATCGCCACGCCCCCGCCACGCGCGTCTAAAGCTCAGTCCTCACGTGCGTGATGCATCGCAAGATAAAATATTATTTATTAGCTCATACGATATTATCTTTGCTAATATTTAGATAATTGTTTTAATGTTTAGAATGTTAAGTATTAATTTTTTTAACTTAACGAGCTTGAAGGCGAATTATTTGAAATTTATTATTGATAGTGTTTTATATTTTATTTATTCTTGTTATTTAGCTAACTCGACAAACTTTGTTCTGTCTCTAGTTCTATTTTTTTTTGCGCAATTTTCGTATTTATTTATTTCTTAAGAACCTTCTATGCCGTGTGGTGTCGGCCGAGTAGAATAGCATCACCCCCTTTCTTCCCGTGGGGGTCATAAAAGGCGACCGAGGGATAAACCTGGCTCAAAATTATCAGGGTCCTGGAGAAGGAAAACTTCATTTGAAGCCCGGAATGAAGTCTCCGTCAAGCATTCATGGCATAGCTCTAAAATGTGAAAGACTCCTGCAGTCGAACTGGCTCCACACGTATCGACTCGTCCTTCCTGTGGGCCTAGCCAGCGAGATCGAGAGGGTGGCGCAGAGCTTAGGCAGCTCTGCGTTTTCCTGAAGAGTGTCCTAGGTGACACAGTGTCTTTCTGACACTGTCTAAATCGTCTGCAATAGACGGACTAAAGTCAATGATGATGATGATGATGATGATGATGAAGAACCCCTACAAAATATTAGAAAACTAAAAAATAGGCTGGTATTAATCGAGTTGTTATCGAGTTTTGGACTTATCAACACATTAGGTCGTTAATTTTTATTTATATAAATCATTGTAATGAATTACTTGCGACATTTCATTTTTTTATTCTACTTTAAGATACTTTAATAACGATTTCTAATTTTCATGGGATATTTATGTTATAGTTGTTAGAGTACGAGTATTCAAGGGAGTATTTAAGAGATTAGTTTCAATCTTTATTAGGTACATGACGTGTTACATTTACAGAAGAAGTTGCCATGAATTTTTTTTATGTGGTATAAATTTAAATGGAATTTGATGGCATTTTTAAAGGACTTGTGACTTGTGATAGAGAATGTTATGAATGGATCAAAGGATTATCTCATGATTTTTACTGGATGTACCGATTTTAGAGATTTTTTGAATCAATTTAAATTTGAGCGTGATATGACGAGTACTTTATAATTTATCCCAAATAATGTGTATTAATTGACTATCTGCTGTGTGGTTACGGCAGTAAATAATATAGCCCCTATTTTTCCGTGGGTGTCGTAAGAGGCGACTAAGGGATAACACAGTTCCACGACCACCTTGGAACTGAAAAAGATGATCGATAGCGGGGTAGCCATCCAACTGCCTGTGTAGCCAACAACAACTTTCTGGCTTTGAAATACACAGGCCGAAGTCGGTCAGCAGCATCTTCGGTGCGACAAAGTCAGCCCTGCGGTCACCAACCCACCTACCCAGCGTGGTGACTATAGGCAAACACATAAATTTGCGCTATTTATGGTGCGAACTTGGGAGGCATATCTCCAGCAGTGGACTGCGATAGGCTGAAGTGGGTGAAGTGAATTAATATTTTTTTTCCAATCTACTTTGATAATGTTCTCATTCTGTTACTTGTCGCTGTACATTGAAGTTAAAAAAAATCCTACAACGCTTGGCCCTACTATGCTTGGGTATACCCTTTATACACCCACAACAATTACGTGTATAAATGAAAAATATTTATTTAAACTTTTGACCGATAACGGTATCAATGCTAATGCCACCGACCTCGGATATTGCATGTTTATACTTCTTATCTCAACCGTAGTAAAAATTAACAATTACTATAAAAATGTTTCAGATTGCAACAATGTGGGATTAATTGCAACGACTTAATAATAAATATTAGTAATACCTTATACGAATAATTACAAGACAGTCGATAAAGTTCATTTTAGTGATATTGGTTTTGTAATTTGTAATAAGTATATTTGCATGTGCTAGCAATACTCATATAGTAAGGAATATAACTGCCAACCCGCAGTGGAGCAGCGTGATGGATTAAGCTCCGATACTTCTCCTACATGTAGTAAGAGGCCGATGCCCAGCAGTTAGATGTTATAGGTTGAATTGTGGTCGTATATATTTGCACAGTTTTATATTAGATCGGGGATATATATATATATATATATATATATATATATATATATATATATATATATCATTTTGTTCGATAGCTTGCCGCCATCTCGTAGGTAGTGACAGGATTCAGCTTAACCAACCTTTGACTACGATCTCTTTCGTACATTCTTATCGTAGGTGTTAAGTGATACATTTTTTGTCACCAGTGATCAGTGGTTCCGTGGTATTATTATGATGTCTTAAGAAAGAATCGCAAATTAACATACGGTCTATTAGATTTCTTTCTTGAGTTCATATGGCACCCATATATCGAGTTTTTTTTGTATATCTAGCTCAACTGATGTTTACTTATTAATTTCATTTTTAAAATGTCACCTTATCACGGTATCAAAACCAGCCAGCTACAAACAATACAACCAAAAAGATTTTACTAGACACAACTTTTTAATAGAAAATACGAAAAGACTTTTTTTCCCGACCTATTATTATAAATAATACTGTAACTAATTATTGACTACTGATATTTTTATTAGTGGTCTTCCTGTCTTGCATCAGTGAACATGAACTATCGATCTCAGTTCATTATAATCAACATATGATAACGATATTATTTATCTTCCTAATGTTCCGATGTCCGTAAAACTGCAGTTTAGCAGTGTGGCTCTCATGCTATATAATCAAAATGACCTTCATGTTAATGTTTTTCTTTATTTTAATTTCAATTAAGGGCCTGTTTTACCGCTAGCTGTGGATAGAGTTTATCCGGCACATAAGTTACAAATAGACTTTAACAGCAGAATGTAAAATAGCCTATATTTATCGCTTCGCTTCAGCCTGTAATATCCCACTACTCTTCCCAGGCCTCTTTTCCCATGTTGGAGAAGGATCAGAGCTTAATCCACCACGCTGCTCCAATGCGGGTTGGCGGATCTATATTTATCTTATATATAGAATTCTCGTGTCACAATGTTAGATAAAATACTCCTCCGTAACGGCTGGACCGATTTTTATGAAATTTTGTATGCATATCGGGTAGGTCTGAGAATTAGCCAGCATCTATTTTTAACCGACTTTCAAAAAAGGAGAAGGTTCTCAATTCGATTGTATTTTTTATGTATATTACTTCAGAACTTTTGACTGGGTGGGCCGATTTCGACAAAAAAAAAAATTAATCGAAAGGTGGTGCATATCATTTGCTTCCAATTAAATTTATTTGAATTTTCGAGTTATATCTAATAATGAGTTTTTACTTGACTATTTTTCGTTGACCTAGGTTGTATTATAACCACATAAATTTTTACTGGGTGTACCGATTTTGATGATTTTTAATTTAATCGAAAGCTGATGTTTATCATGTGGTCACATTTAAATTTCATCGAGATCTGATTACAACTTCTTTAATATTCTTTGACAACGCCTATTTACCTACTTGACTATTTTTTCGTCTTTCTGTAATTATAGTCGGTATTTTTTTCGTTTGCGAGCAAATAGAATTATTCATACCCCTAAGTTATAAGGGGTTAACAACATATGTTACAAATCAACCTTTACGGGGTTAGCTAGTTTATGTATAAATAAAAATAAATAAATGTGTTGCTATGCGTAAATTCGTGAACGACTCTAGAAGGTTGTAACTGAAAGGATAAAATTAAGCGTAAAAGTTGAAAATTTTAGGAAACGTGGCAATCGTTCAAACTTCATGTATTTGACAGTCATTAACTGTCTTTTGGGTAAGCTAGTGTTATTATATAATATTACTTCAGCCCGTAACATTCCACTACTAGGCATACGCCTCTTTCCCCATGTAGGAGAAGGATCAGAGCATAATCCACCACGCTGCTCCAATGCGGGTTGGGCGATATATTCCCTACTACGAGTAACAATCGCTATTGTATTATATAATATATAGAGATAATATGACTTACGTCCTTAACCGCAGAATATTCCTCACTGTAAACATATCGGTCGCACCTAACGACCGCAGCGGATGTATTGAAGTCGCCAATATCACAAGTATCACTACTATTCTTCACAGTTTGATACATCTCACATCTTGATAACTTGTCCTTTTCCTTTGGTATTGCATATTCTAGCCAATCACTATGGTTCAGACCTTCGCATTGTGTCACGTTACACCTAAAAAAAAAGGAAATCTTCGTATTATTTATTTTTGTGCTACCCACACATTAGGGAATTCTAAACATTTTTTTAAATATCATAATAGATTCGATCTAGCGGATACATCGTTCCACAGCTTAATTGGCTAGAGCACCGACACAGTCAGCCCGAGATGGAGGTTCGATCGCCGCTGAAACGGTCGATTTTTGATATATTATTAAAAAGACGTAAAAGAAAATATTGTTAATGGATCTTGGATTGAGATCTATTTTTGTATGTATGTAGAAAAACAGGATTTAGCCTAGCTATGGGACGTTACAGGCTGATTCATATTAGTTTCGTATAGTTCACTTTTTAGGACAGCTGTAACCGCTTAAAATCCAAAAGTTCAAAAAAAAATATATATTCCGTCGAGCTATAACATAAAATATAGAAACTCTTTTATAGTTTCTAGTATGTAATGTTGGAAGTATCGTCGGCCAAGAAAGTGGTGTACTACCCTAAGGTTGAATGCCGCTTGCAGATTCATAGGTGATAAAGATTATTTTCGCTTGCAGATCGATTTGACAACTTCTATTGCCGTCTTTATCTGATTGTTGATAACGATATTGTTTATATCTAATAGAGTTTAAAATTTCATGTATAATAATGACGTATGAATACTTATTAATTAGGTTTACGTCATTATTATATGTCTCTTTCAGTAATATCTTTTAATAACGAACCATGTTGGAATCATCGATGACCAGGAAACTAAATCAAAACTGGTACACCACTTTCTTGGCCGACCGTATATCGTTACGAGTATTATGATGCTAGTGGAGGAGGTGGAGGGATAAAGTTGCTTACGATTTATATAAGAACAGATATAATTATGCATATTTGCAATAGATGTTATTTTGATTGAAAACGTTAATATACTAATTAAAATGATTGTATTAAACAACCACTATTAAATTCACACTATCTATGTTGCCGTGTTAATGTGACATATTATGATTATTTATTAGGTATTACAGTGAATAAGTAAATTGATTTGATATTTATTATGCCTTTTCCAACTTTTGTAGATACAGAGGCATCGAGCATTATTCTATTTACATCAAACAATAAACAAAAGGATTGGATTTAAACAGTATATTGGCATATTTTAAAACTTTTATTTGGATTTCTATTTCATTTAAATATTTAATTATTTTCCGAAACTAACGAGAATTGTAGATGGGATGTTTTATTTTTAGAGCGTTTTGTTTGATTGGTTCAGCTTAAAGCTTCCGCTTTGTATTGTACTGTCGATATCAATGAATTATTAATTGCTTTCGGATATTTTGAATTGTCTAATTACTTGGAAACATGTAATTTAATTATTAATATAGATTTTTTGCGGAATTTTGTTAAAAATGTAACGCAAAATAGTTCCTTCAAATATATTTAATTACAATTAACAGTTTATTTAAATGATTACATATAAGTTTTGTATTAATTAATTTAATTAGTAGTCGAATCAATTAGGTAGGTTTACTAATATAGGTAGGTGAGTTTAACAAAGAAATTGTACACTATTATAAATCACTGAAACACAGCTTGTACACATAAATATTCGGACTTCAAAAGAACAAAAGAAAGTAGTAAATAAAGGAACTAAATACCCGAAAACATAACGAAATAAAGATAAAACGAATCTCCCTCAAAACTTCGTCAGGATACGTCGGGATAACGAAATCACGTTTGAAGATGTATATCCACTTTGCAATAAATTCGAGTCCAGTAGAATTCTTATACGCATGCAAATCTATCGTCACATATCTCCGGACCGATCGTAATTCTATACAGGGGGAAGACTTACCGATTAGGATTACGGTCCGAGATGAAATTTTTATGGTATACGGTATTCGTGTTGGAGATATATTCTTATTTAAATTTATATCTAGAAGTAAGTTCTTTGAGTAACATCAGACACGAACCTTTCGGAGTATTTTTTAAAGATGTTTTATTTACAATCATTTAGCGGGTTGAATCACATAAACTTGGTTGATTTATGACGAAATTGAAATACTGATGTTAGTTACACTATAGTATTACCGATTTTTATATCACCACATGCTGATTCTTGCAAACTTTGCACAGAATTGTTTTTGTGAACATTGATTTTTTTTTTAAATTTCTGTTATACAAAACTTATTCCTGACAATTGCAGTCATTCGAAGTTCTGAGCTTTTATTTGTACAAGATTATTTTCATAAAGTGGAAATACGCAGTAATTTAGTGAAACACTTAGCAGACTAGTTAATCTATGTGGCTACGGTAATAAATAATATAGCCACCCCCACTCTTCCCGTGGGTGTCGTATGAGGCGACTATAAGGGATAACACAGTTCCACTACCACCTTGGAACTAAAAAAGCCGAACGATTGCGGGATAGTCATTCAACTGCTGGCTTTGAAATACACAGGCCGAAGTCGGTCAAAAGTTTCTTCCAGTTTGGATGGTTATCCCGCCATCGGTCGTCTTTTTAAGTTGCAAGGTTCTTTACTGCCGTAACCACACAGCAGGATATTGTTAATGATGTTGCCTTGTATTAAATAAATATTCTTTATCTGAAAAGAAAGCAGTGAAGTCGGACTAATAATGTTTTTGAATAAGTTTAAAAAGTATCTTGTATTGCCTAATGAAGATTTCCATATAGAATTCGATTTAACAGTTTTAAATTCTTGGTTTTTATTTTTGGTAGTATTTGGCAACGTTCCACAAGAGTTTGTTGTTCTGCACATATTGGATACAGTTTGTTATTTAAAATATACAGCGAAATACTTTTAAGACTAACAGTTTTGTAAAATCTTTTTTTATATATGTACAACTTCTAGTTTTAATTAATTAATTATTTGATTTCTAACTGCACAATCAAAATAACATAATCCAAAATACAAGTAAAAGTCAAAGAAACGTGAAGGAAATGAAAAAAAAAAAAACAAAAATATTGAAATAGGCTTCATAAGCACTTTTTAATTTTAATAATTTAAATTCTTCTATATAATATATATTCTATATTTACTAATTTAAATTTATCGTCTTCGGTGCGACAAAGCCAGCCCTGCGGTCACCAACCCGCCTGCCCAGCGTGGTGACTATGGGCAAAACACATGAGTTCACGTTATTTTTGGCGTAAACTTGTGGAGGCCTATGTCCAGCAGTGGACTGTATAGGCTGTAATGATGAAATTTATATTCGTTACAAAAAACGAGATCACGATAAAACTTTGTATTTGACGTAAAACATAGATATCTATATAGTTACTATATCGTAAGAGGAGGAGGGGGGGTATTCGTAAACTCTTGTGGTACAGTCAGAACCTTTGACTAAGCTAATCCATCGTATATCTATATTAATTATTTAGACGTTTTAATTGATCGTTCAATGACGTATGAATTTACGCGTTCTCATAAATTCACACTATAGGCCATTATAGGCGATGCAATCAAGCTGTCAGCCATAACTAAACATGCTTTGATATATTACTTTTGACTAATTTTTTCGAATATCTATATAAAAATAACGAAAAGTCTCGATGAAATTCTTTATTTGCTGGGAGAATTCTTAGTATATAAAAAAATTATGTGGTGTCATGGGACACCAGGTAGGAACGAAATTCCTTCGGATAGTATAGAAGCAACACATTTGAAAAAAAAATGTTGAATTTTATATATATTTTCTAGTTCTTGATTTTTTTTGGAACGAAGTTCCTTACGGCAGGCTTGATATTTGGATGGGCGACCGAACTGAAAAAAATGTGATACTAAAACCGTAAGAAAAATATACATATAACGGAACTGACATAATATCAGTCACGATACTGTATAATATGACGTTTGTAAAACTAAAATATTGTGTGACATTGTTGTGACACGTGTTTTTTTATTTCACTTAATAGTTTGAATTATTGTTATTATTATTATTATTTTGTTTGATTTATTTTATTTTACGGTATTTGTTATTTTCTAAAATACTAAATTTCCTAAATACTTTTATGTAATTAATTAAAAACCAATCAACAAAATTAAATAAAAAAATCAAGAACTAGAAAATATATATAAAATTCAACATTTTTTTTCAAATTGTGTTGCTTCTATACTATCCGAAGGAACTTCGTTCCTACCTGGTTTCCCATGAGACCACATATTTTTAATTTTTTTGAACATTTTAAAAGCACTTTAAAACGACGACCGCTCTTGTTGATATCATAGACACATGATATATCCGCCAACTCGCAGTGGAGCAACGCGATAGATTAAGCTCCAATCCTTCTCCTACACGCAGAAAGCGTCCTATCAGTGGCTGAAGCGTGAGCGAACTTTAAAACGAGCTTATTTCAAAATCCTTTCAGTTTGATTACCTTAGTATGAAAATTAATTTTAAGCATTTGTTTCAGTAAAGCCGACAAAGATTTAAAAGGTTCCGTTGGTCTAGTCAGATGAGAGTAGCAATTATAGTTGAACAAAGGTCCCAGCTCTAATTGTTCACCGTCCGGACCGAGTGATTAAGAATCTTGCTTTTTAATCTCCCTTAGTACGGTGATACATAATACTGTCTGACCAAAACTGAGATGACGTAACCCACCTGCCTCTTGAGCCTGCTCGGACTATTTTTGATTCATTATAGGTACCCAGAAAAATGGTTACGATCTTGGTTGTAAATCTATATAAATAAAAATGCTATGCGCATATAACTCAAGAATGGCTCGACCAATTCGGTTAATTTATTTTTTTGTATATTCTTTAAGGCCCGTATAGTTTTAATCTTGAAAAAAAAAACAATAAAAAAATTTCCTATTAACTTTTTACAGAACGAAAACTGTCCGGGCAGCTAGTTTCCAATAAAAGAGAGAGAATTGTATCCGTATAATTTGTATTAGGTTTGGGTGTATATACTTGTGCGTTTTCTTAAAAGCATGTAAAGCTATTGAAAGTGCAACGTTGCTAATTTCACTTGAACTTTTATTTGACATGAAAAAAAAAAATCGCTAGCTATCAGTGATATATTTCCATGTTGGTTTAATTCAGTACTCTTAACAGCATAAAAATGACCCTAGGCTTCGATTATCAAAAATATTTTAAGCCTCTTTTACTAAAAATTATATACGCTAACTGTAATTAGATACGTATTCTAGTAATTTTAACCCATGTTATGTACACACGATCTTGTAATTACTAGAAAAGTAGGTTATTAATGGAATTTGACAAGTATATTTGTAGAAAAACAACATAGTTATAATATATTTTAAGACTGTATAGAAGAACATACCCGGTAGGCAAAATAAAACATTACAGACAGAGCTCATATACAAACTTTGTTGTAGTTAAAATAGTAATTATAAAACATTTTTTGTACATAACACCGTAACGATAATGAAATAACGCAATCATATCAATAAATAAACGAAGGAATTTAATCAGTAATTTCACATAATTAATTAATTTATTTAAACAGACACACCATCAACACATCATAAGAACATTACAAGTAGAACAGTTAAACATACAATACAGTATGATTTGTCTTTTATGTTAGCACGTAGAGTTGACAGGTTTGAAGGTAATTCATTATCATAAACAGTTTAATAAAAGCTTTAAGGAGAAGATTAGTATTATCATACATTTTTTTTTATAATAAAATTCAGTAAATATATATTAAACACGATAACAGCTTTAGGGTCGATACAGTCACAAATTATACATATTAACAGAGTTTAGTATGATGATAGGTAAAATGAGATGCTTTCGAAGTTCAATCGTTTCCCTGTTTATAATTTGACCTTTTTTACTCCTTTTTTATTTTAAGACAGTCTAGATGTATTAATTCAATTTTAATTCAATGAAGCTCCTCATACTGAACACAGCCGTTTAACGTAATTGTTTTAAAAAAGAATATTTGCGAAAATAATAAAAATTTATAATGTTTGACTACTGGAGTCAAATTAACAAATGAAATGAATCACAGAATTATAATCGCCTGTTAATTTGATGGATATTATTATTGGAGCTCCGACACGCGACTGGAGTTTACTCCTTCAGATCGATTGTCTAAATAGGCACAAAAAAGGTTTACTGGTCTAAGAAAAAGATTAATACCATTTAAAGTGGTAAATAAACGAATCAAATGTCGCCATCTATCTGACGAGAAACGTAATGAGGTCATTAGTCCAGTATATTTTACTTCAAATATTTTTTTCATGCTCCAATAAGTAGCTTATAACAAACACACGGTCATCTGATCCTATGGTAAGCTATGAGCCAGACTCAGGCGGGAATCGAACCTACAACCCGCGGAGCAGAAAACAGGGCCATTATAAACTGCGCCAACGAGTTAGTCAAAAGTAAGTAAGTAGTAAGTAGTCTAGTTTGAGTCAACCCTAACATCCGCGGACGTTTCCACGTGCATTAATTTTGATAAACTATAGCAAAGCTTAAAGCTGATACATTAATATCAGTCGAGCGTCCGTGATTGATTGTAGACATTAGAACAGTTGTAAGTGATGTTATCTCTAATCTATTCGACGTCAGGACGTGGTTACTTGCTTTCTGAGTAATTGCGATTTTAAACCATATATAATTTCATTTGTTTATATTTGTCCTCGCTTAAGATTATTTGATGGATTATGTATACCTATAATTATAACCTCCGATAATAGATATGTAATGTTGAAGACAATGGTATCTTTCGATTCTGTAGGCACGTCAAATACAGGGTGTTCGATTCGTTATGTTTTATTCTATCTATCCGTATTTATTTGAGTAAATTCGTTGTTGAAGTATTTGCATAGAAGTATAACACACTTGCGTATTTATAGTGTAAGTAGAATAAAATAGGTGAAATTACTATCGGCAGGTCTCAATAATTAATTTTCTTTTTGATTTATTTCTGATACAATTCCAATGGTGATTATAGATATATAAAACTCTATCTTAAGGTAGGAGAAATCGAAATACAGTTTATTAATACAGGCCGTTAGTGGTAGACGACAGTTATCGAAATAGATTAATATCTGAGTTACTCTATGATGTGTAATGAAACGAATTTTACAATCGCTTAAACATTTTGTACTCGAATAGTTCAGATATATATCAGGATTATGGGCTTCAGCAAAGTAATTTTGTATGGAAAGGTGACTTTTTTCTAGAAACTATGAATTGTCTTTGATTTTTTTTCCACTTCAGCCTATCGCAGTCCACTGCTGGACATAGGCCTCCCCAAGTTCGCGCCATAATGTTTGGCGTGTGTTTGCCATAGTCACCACGCTGGGCAGGCGAGTTAGTGACCGCGGGGCTGGCTTTGCACCGAAGACGCTGCTGCCCGTTTTCGGAATTGAATTTTTTTGTAATACGTTTAATAGTCTAATGAATCATGTGTGTTGTAAATGAAATGGAAATTAAGTGGTTATTGTTTTAGTTAAAACTTATTCTGATTTAAGTATACATTTAAATATTTTGTGTAAACGTATGTAAAGTTCTCCAGATACCTAAATAAACACCTAAAAGATAAGATGGCGATTCATTAAAAAAAAATAACATTTTTTTTCAAAGAACGTCTAACTTCAAAGACACCGCCAGGATCTTAAATTAGCAACGCTTAACGGATCAAGAGCGAAAAATACATTTAATTTTTTTTTATTTTTTAACACGATTTTTTTTTCTTCAAAATTTGATTAACTTAATTAAGGAGGCTGAAGGATTTATCTAGCCATTGGGTAGATAACCTGGGTGATAACCTACCTTGAGATACTAGATATAAAAATAAGCCAGATCATAAGACGTAAATCTTTATACCTTTTTATTGTAATTGACTAGAGACTTATCCTTATACAAAGCTGATTTTATAAATGATATTTGATTCGCTCGATTCAGCCTGTAACATTCCACAACTGTGCATAGGCCTCTTTCCCCATGTAGGAGAAGGATCAGAGCTTAATCCACCACACTGCTACAATGCGGTTGGCGGATATATTCCTTTCTATGAGTAACGATCGCTATCAGGTATACACGATATCAACCGAGACCGACAGCCTAACATGCTATCCGAGGCACGGTGGGGAAACCCAGAAGAACAAACATCCAAAACGGAAAGAAATGTTTGTAAATACAAATATCCATACAGAGAGAGTGGGAATCGAACCCGTAAACCATCTTTGTTTTAGACGAGTACACGCATCACTAAACCAGAGAGGTTGTAATAAAAAGTATTATAAAAATAATATTATCTATACAAATAAATAAAATTTGAGTATGTGTTTTTAATATTAAAATGAAAGCTTTTTATTAAGTGCATATTGATGTATACACGGTACATATACCAAAATAACATTTTTTAATTTTTAGTTTTTTTTGTTCTAACCTGGACACGCGCTGTTCTACGCTCTGTTGCTTTTATAAAACTTCTGATACTCGATAAAAGGTTGATTATCAAAATATTCCATTATGAACTGAAAATGTTTGATTACTTTTACACTATTTTTTCTGATATTCCTAATTATTGTAATTCAAACAAATTGTCTATACAAATAAATAAAATTGGAGTGTATGTTTGTAATATTAAAATAACCGCTTTTTACTAAATTCATCCATATTTATACACGGTACATATACCAAAATAACATTTTTTATAATTTTTGTCTGTCTGTCTGTCCGTTTGTTTCAGCTAATCTCTGAAACGGCTGGACCGATATTAACGGGACGGGACAAGCTTTCGCATATATAATATCTATCTATTAGTAGGTTTCTTAAGCGTTTCGATACTTGTGATTATTCATACAATTCGATAACATAGAAACTCAGTTTCTATAATTACTTTCTCTCCAAATACGACATGCTCGAAACTAACAGTCTTAGTAATAACAATTTTAGAATATAAATAAATATATATCCTCCCGTGACCATGGTTGCCGTAAAGTATCCGAAACGTCAGACATGTAAAAAATCTAATAAACCGCAGATTTCATTACATTTGGAGGGAGTATTTTGATGAACGTTCGTGGACAAAAGGAGTATGGTATAAGACTATCCAACCTAGTATATTTACTCGCCCATGGTTTGATGATGCAAAGATGAGCAGGTCTGATCTTGTCTTCAGACTTCGATCCGGACACATTCCCCTTAATGCATTTGCTTTTCTTATGGGAAAGGTAACTTCACCAAATTGCGCGGAGTGCGAAAGAACAGAAGATGTCCATCACATTTTGACTGAATGTGTCCGGATTGAAGCCGAGAGAGAGGTTTTTTATACAGAACACAATGTAATACGTAGTGACATAGGGGTTCATAATACTATCCTAGCTTTTCCTCTTAGCGAAGAAGCAAAAAAAAAATATATATAGATATAAAATTGTACAGATATATCTTAAGCATCGTGTGTAAGATTTAGTGTGTAAAAATGAGGGTGGCATGTTCAACCTGTGAACAAACCCTCTATAAAAAATAAATGTTAAAAAAAATCTAATAAACCGCGATAACATCCGAAAAAGTTGTTTCAATTTAATTGGTGAAATTCGCGTTAACATTAGAAAACAAAATGTATATTTAACTTAGTACATAGAACAACTTCGAAATAAATTTATTTTGTATGTAAATATTATAATATTAATAATTGACAACCCTCAAAAATAGTTTTGTATTTATTGCATAAGAAAAAAAAAATAATACTTTCATACAATTGGGTACTGATAACCACAAAAAAAAGTTATCATCAAAAAACAACAGGCTAATTTTACTGGGTAAATAATATATCACATAATTATCTAAAGCATTAGGCATGAAGGTATAAATAAATTCGTTCTCGTTCGAAGACAACCGGTCTCCTTGAAGCAATTTGTCAATCTGACGAAGGTAAATCATTAGTACGCGCGGATTACACATCCGGGGAAACCCTTTTATTAGACATGTAGACAGATTCAGGTTCAGAATGGCTTTGGTAAGATCTCTCTGTGAGACTTCGAATTTACTTTACATATATGTATGTAAGTTTTGCATTTAAATAAACGTATTTCTAGATTTTTTTAAATTCCTGATAGCGATCGTTACTCGTAGTAGGGAATGTATCCATCCACCTGCAGCGTGGTGTCCATCCACCTGCTGTGGAGCAGCGTGGTGAATTAAGCTCTGATCCTTTTCCTACATGGAGAAAGAGGTCTATAACCTCTGTCCAGCAGTGGTATGTCAAAGGTTGGATTAAATTATTTAATTTTATATACATTACAAGTTATATAATGCATAAAAATTGATAAGTCATATGAACTTTTTTCATATTCATTTCGTTATTATTTAAATAAAGAGAAAAATTTTATTCTTTTTTTTGTTTATAATGTATAACATCAAAAGACCGATTTTACAAATTCTTTCATCGGAAATGCGGGTTGGCGGATTTCGTTTCCATATTAGCATACATTTTTTTAATATGCGACACATTTTCTGTAGAAATTTAATTTATCGTTAATATCTCTATAAGATCTTGTCAATAAAATACGTTTAATATAGAGGGAAATATCATTGACGATATCTGGCAAGTGAAAGATTTTTTTTATGCATCTAAGGTTTAAAGATTATTTATTCTCATAAGGACTATTACATCAATTACGTGAGAACACAATTAAAATAAAAAACAAAGAACAGCCATTCGTTGTCGTACTTACATTTTCAATGGAGAAAATAACACACACAAATCAATGAACACCAACCAACCAGATACCTCAGATTAATAAAAACAAAAACAGCACCACGATTTGAAAACCACTATTATTTCATTCTACGTACTCAGACAGATATTTTTGTAATAATATAATGAGACAGTCGCTTTTTGAATAAATCAAACGAGTTAATATTTTTGATATCTGAGGGTATCGTGTAATAAAGACACACACCGTCATAATATGTTATTGCGGTTTGACCGAAATTGGTACGAGTTTTAGGCAAAACAATGAGACTCGCTCATGAGATTTTTTTGCTGCTATTGAATTGTAGTTCGGTATGGACATTTTTATTTATAGTTTTACGTATGAAAGTGCAGGTGCTGTAATTATATAATTTTTTTATGCTCATTACATTTACATAATCTACAGAATATAAACCATATAATTATTAATTTGTATACTATTTTTGATCACGTTATATAGGTGGGGGACGGCCAAGCCAGTTTGTAATGTAATATTTGTCAGAGGGTCTCTGAAAGTGTTATCTATTAGTGTTACTAATAGTGTGACGAGAGGGGGGAGGGGGTTTCAAAACGGTAAAATTCCGTGTGACGTATTATATTTTATGGATGGCTCCCGATATACCTAATTTTTGCATACAATTTGTAAAATACATGCATCACACAAAAGTTTTCTGGTAAAAATGTTTTACAATTAATTTAAAATAAAATTGAGTTTTTTTTCGTATAGCATTTTTCTTAATTCTATTTTTTCGTTCTTTTAACCCCCAATTTAACTTTTTAATACACTTAAGAAAGTGTGTTCCAACTAAACGGCTTTGTGTTCATCCAGAGTCTTTGTCTTTTCATCAGACGCGGAATATGTTACTAAAATGTTTATACAGTGTCGCGCGATGTCTTAAGTGGTGTTTGAGTTCCTCCTTGAATGACATCTAGTACACAGAGCTATATCATTTGAAAATGGCAAGTGTTATGACGGTATCATGATGTAATATATATACCAGCGTCAGGTATCATGATGTATATATATATTATGACTTTTTTATCTTTTACGATCTATGAACATTCTACGGAACTTACCGCGATTGTCCGCGATGTCTTTCTCACTTGCAACCATGACCTCTGCAACGTCGCAGAAATATAGGGAATTTCCCGTAGAATTAAAAACGTTCATAAATATATTACTAAACTTAGGTTTAGTTATTATTGCAACTGTCTACAACGGCGGTTCAATACCCATAGTTTTCTGTAAATGGAGACAACATTTTAGCTAAATTACGTATCGTTGTCGCAAGTTTTAATATTCTGCTTTCATTTAAGGCAAATTTCATCGTTTTTTATATATGTAAAGTAGATTCTAGTTTGAGCACCGCCCCACTTCCTTCGATTGTTGCCTACGTGATTCCATTGTAATGACCTACTGACAGCTGTTTGGGTGTTTGTGTCTTATATGTGTTTTGAGACAACATATAGCAAGTACTAAAATTAAAATTTAAGTAAGTAAACAAAGTATGCTGTGTGGTTACGGGATTAAAGAAAATAGGTCCTTCTCTTTCCGTGGGTGTCGTAAGAGGCGACTAAGGGATAACACAGTTCCACTACCACCTTGGAACTTAAAAAGCCGACCGATGGTGGGATAACCATCCAACTACTGGTTTTGAAATCCACAGAACGAAGACGGGCAGTAGTGTCTTCGGTACGACAAAGCCAGCCCTGTGGTCACCAACCCGCCTGCCCAGCGTGGTGACTATGAGCAAAACACATTAGTTCGCGCTATTCTTGGCTCGAACTTGTGGAGGCCTATGTCCAGTAGTGGACTGCGATAGGCTGGTGTGATGAAACAAAGAAAAAAACATTCATGGACAATAGTCATCACTAAAATCGTAGGTACGTAAAAAAAAAAATCAAATAAAAAAACATTTCATATTTTCACATATTATGTAATACGTGATGCTACTTCTCAAAAACCTTTGTTCAGCGGTTGCTTGGCAGCAAATGATCGTGGCACTTAGTTTAAAGGACATGTGAAAGAGCTCGCCATATGAGAAGCATCAAACGATATTTTACCCACTTCATGTAAAGATTCCAGTAAATTTATCACATCGTGCGTACGTCGGTAGACCTATTACATACCATACCATTGCTCAACTACTCATATTTTTATAAGAAAATCTTTGAAAAAAAAAGTCTCTTAAGATATAATAATGAATTGGATTTCACAATGGATGGGCGATTTCTTTATTCTAATAATCTTAATATACCTATATAAATTACGCGTCACGTTGTTTGTCCGCGATGGACTCCTAAACTGCTTAACCGATTTTAATTAAATTTGCGCACCGTGTGTAGTTTGATCCAACTTGAAAGGTAGGCTATATTTCATTTCGATATATATAATTATTATATTCAAGAAGACAAAAATAAGGCGATACAAAGCTCGCCAGGCTATTTAAAAGTTTATGAGAGTGGATAAACATAAATAAGTTTGTTACTATTTTACACAAAAATTACTGAACAGATTTTAATGAAACTTGGTATGTACTTAAAGTTTCTCTATGATCTAGAATTACACATAGGCTAAATTAGGTTAGACTGGTCAACACTGGTTAGCCTGGTGTATATACGTACTAATAGTTTGAGGTTTTATAGCCAAAATAGAACTATAACTAGACTTTCTTACGCAAACAAAGCGTACTTGTGCGTTTGTAACGATAAAAAAAAAAATGTTTGTGATCACGATTGACACCCAAAAATAATATTTGCAAGATATCTTTTCTTTGTAAGAAATACACAGATATAACGTTTTAGAGATTCATTTCCGACGAATGAACAATTTGAGAGACATCGTAATAATCAAAGCTCCTTTGTAACATCAAGTGCAGGCAATTTCTCATATAAAGTGCCGAGTTGATCTTACACGCAAAGGATCGAGTCACGTACGTAAGTTTTAGGGATCTCTACATACGATGCAATTGATGACGTAATATTTGTAATTGAGTAATCCACTACACTATTTGTTTTTATAAATCTATAGTAATTGTGTATGATAGCGAACGAAAAAAACGACTTCAATTACATCGATAATTTCTTATGAATTATAATAAATAATAATTCATCAAATACTATTATTAATAATAATTCTTCTTCAATTAACTCGTAGGTGGATGAAAAGATGAAAAGATGAAAGAAGAAAGTGAATAAAATACGCGTTATCAAAGATTACTTAAAAAGTTCTCATCAGACCTCAATTGAAACTATGCGACAAGCATCCGCTATCGATTAAAAAAAATCATCAAAATCGGCCCATCTAATAAAAAGTTATGAGTCGTCGGAAAAATCGTCAAGTAAATACGCATTATTAGAGATTACTTGAAATTACTTGTCAGATCTCGATTAAATTTAAATGCAACTACGTGACAAGCACAACCTTTCGATTAAAAAAAGATTTATCGAAACGGGTCTACCAAGTCAAAAGTTCTGAGGTAACATACATAAAAAAATGTAGTCGAATTGGGAAACTTCTTCTTTTTTAAGCCGGCTAAAAATTGATACTCTTTCTGATAATTTTTTTTTTTTTTTTATAATTATATACCTAGCCTTAAGTTTTTTTAGTTAGATCTAATTTGTTGTTGTGGGTATGTTTCCGAATTACATACTTATAGATCCTCATCCTAATATGACTTATTTTATTTATGACGGCTAATATACAAGACTTAAACATTAGTATTGTCTCACTAAAAGATTATGTCTTCGAGTTTCATAAATCGTCATAAATTTCAACTTAGACTACCAATATATCATACAAAACTTCATAATTAAACACAAATGAGACAGATACAACGAGTTGGTGCTCGGATGCTGCGAAATAAATGATATTAAGGTAGTTGCACACTGAATATAACTTGTATTCAAATATAATTTAAAATGAGTAAAAATATAATTTTAGAATATAATTTTTATTTAAATACTAGTAGCTCGCCCCGGCTTCGCACGGGTGCAATGCTGATACTAAATATACTACAGAGTGTCTTTATTTATAGTGTGAAGCTGGTTATTAACATAATAACAACGACATTCAAATATGCGTCGTTAGATTACACGTTGTTACAGAATGCGTTGAAGAAATAAAGGTTCACTGCTCGTTCCCAGTAGGTGATAGGGTGATAATATGTAGCCTATATGTTGACCCGACTTCTCAATAATATTCGTGCCAAATTTGAAGTAAATCCATGTAGTACTTTTTAAGTTTATCCCGGACATACATACAGACAAACAGACAAAAATTTTAAAAACTATATTTTTGGCTTCGGTATCGATTGTAGATCACCCCAAGTATTCTTTTAAAAAAATATTCAATGTACAGTTTTGACTTTCCTACCATTTTATTATATGTATAGATTATTTAAAATTACGAATATGGTTTATAATAATGGTTTTACGAATTATTATTAATGAAAATGTAAAACGTTGCTGTTATGAATCGTGTGATGATAGCTTTATAAGTAAGTATAACTTTTATATAAAAAAAAGTATCTGTGTCAACTCCGAGGCATGACTGGAGTTTACTCCTTCAGATCCACTATCTAAATAGGCACAAAAAAGGCTTATTAGTCTAAGAAAATGATTAATACCATATCAAATGGTAAATAAACATTTAAGGTCATTCGTTCAGTAGATTTTACTCCTCATATTTTTTTCATTCCGGGGGCCATATGTGAAAATCGATTCTTAATTTAAACTCCGAATAATAATCTTCGAAATACACGTATGCGGGTAACTTACGAACGACTGCAGTAAATTGAATAATAATTTTTTTGCTGTGTTCTATATTCTTTGGACAAGGTTTGTATAAAAAATAATAACATACATATATTATACATAATTTAAAAATATTATCATACAATAGTATTTATATATATTTATTCACAATAATTGTGTTTGCTCGCAAACGAATCAAAACCGACTTCAATTATATCAACAAGTATACAATGTAAGTAGACGAAAAAATAGTCAAGTAAATACGCGTTATCATAGATTACTCAAAAAGTTTTGATCAGATCTCGATAAAATTTAAATGTGTCCACATGATAAACATCAGCTTTCGATTAAATTAAAAATCATCAAAATCGGTACACCCAGTAAAAAGTTATGCGGTATAATACAATGTAGGTCGACGAAAAAATAGTCAAGTAAAAACGCATTATTAGATATAACTTGAACAGTAGTTGTTAAATCTCAAATAAATTTAAATGGAACCAAATGACACGCACCACCTATCGATTAAATTTTTTTTATCGAAATCGGTCCACCTCGTCAAAAGTTCTGAAGTAACATATGTATATAAAAAAATATATACAGTCGAACTGAAAAATGTTTAAACCTCATATCTTAATTTAAAATTTAAAGATATACATTTCTTAAAAAAATTTTACGATACATATTATAAGTTTCAACAAGAGGTTTTCAAACACACTAGATAATTAAAAAAAAAAAAAAAAAAAAATAGATAAAATTAATGTGATAAACAGTGCAGCAAAAACAATTAGTAATTTGACAGTGCACTATTTCTAAAGTAATAATACTAAAGTACACATGATATCATAAACCAACTGAATATAATTTATGTACATTTTAAATTTAATGGCGATAGTTCGACCAACGACCTATCGCTAACGGTTTACGCCATCTACTCGTACTATCCCGTATAGTACGCTCCTGTCTTGTCCTCAATCTCAATATGGTATCCCAAAGGTGCGGTACCACAATACGTGTGTTATTTTAATAATATAGTAACATTTTTATAATTATAATGGTTCTAGATTATGCTATAAATATCTTGTACAGCTAAAAACTGAATTGTTTAAAAATTCCCGAGTAGTGTTAAAGTATTTTTGAAGTTCACTCCTTAATAAACGATGCAAGGCTTGTGTATGTAAATTGGGAGTGAAATTGTGTGAAATAACTGAAGCTTACGCTTAGTGACGTGGACGCTTATTAGCGCTTAAAGAAACGTTCTACAGCGCTTTACGAGTTAGCGCATACAAATGTAAAAGCGCTGTAAAATAGCAAGCGTAAATTTATGTTTTGATTTTAGAGTTTTATTATTTTATTTAAATATACTTTGATTTATTTAGTAGAAAAAATAAATAGATTTTAAGTACCAGGTAATCGTTCTTAACGTGTAAATTCCAGTCACATGTCAGACCTGTTTGAGAAAACTTTTTTTTTTTAATTTAACAGTTGGGTTATATTAACAATTTGTATAGAGGCATTAGGACGTATTAGGCACAACTCACATTTGCGCCATCCGATGCAACTATTTACATATATTTGCATTCGGCTGAGCGTCAGTTGTCATCCGTTGCTACACTGTCATATAATTCCGAGTGCATGCATAATGCGGATCATCAGCTTTAGGATTTGTGTCTTCGAATTCTTGTGAGTACAATTTTTAATATTTAACGCTTTAACTAGTTGTGGATACAATTTAACCAGCACATAAGTTAAGGATAAGCTTTATCTGCAGGACGTAGAATAGTTCAATTAGGACCTGTTTTATTTTTTTATTTATTTATTTTATTAAGATACATGAAAGAATATAAATTACAATCACTAATATTAATATGCCACAAAAACTTATTCGAGTTTTACCGGACATCAGTGTTGTCGACATTATCAGTAGGTAACTAGGTACATATTGTACATTAGTCTATCACAGCGTTTATTAATTACATAATAATAATCACACATCAATCGTTTAAACCCTGTATGCCGATAGATCGACCAACCAGTTTAATTTAATTCAGTTATGTTTTTTATTTAAATTTGAGATTATATATTTATTTTGATTTCTTCTCAATTAACAAATTACAACGTTTAGTTTCATATTTGCGAATGGAAACATCCCATAAAATAAATTATAATCTATAATATAAAAATGAGTCGCTGAATGTGTTGCTAAGCGCAAAACTCGAGAACGGATGGACCGATTTCGCTAATTCTTTTTTTAAAATATTCCTTGAAGTACGAGGATGGTTCTTACGGAGAGAAAAATTCTAAAAAAAAAAAAATTAATAAAATTAAAGAATCGACTGTTTGGCGATACGAAGTTCGCCGGGTCAGCTAGTAAAATAAAAAGATTAATGGATTGCGATGGTGTCATAATAAATAAAGTCAATAATATGTTATTACCTTTTTTCTGTTGGATACCATCATTAGTCTCTCAAACAGCGATATGCACAAACGGTGAAACAGGCTCAAAATACAATCGTTAAAGTTTTTGAGGGTGTATATATAACTTTTTTGGGACTCTACGTATGTACACAAAATATTATCATTAAGTGTAGTATGAAGATAGTGTATTTGGTTTAAACATATAGGCTAATTTTTGTCTGTTAAAACGGATGTGATGAGTTGGAGATAAGGGCTCTAACTATTATGACAAAGTGTCATATTGATAACGTACATTAATACATTCTCACTTACGGAAGGACGAGTTCATCTACATTCTTATGTTTAAAAATTATTCCAAAATTTTTTGAACTTTAAATTGAATTTTATACTTAATTTTGAACTTTGAATTTTCTGAGAACATTTACCATACCATCAGAAAATAGAGATTTCAATAAACACCCACCGCCTTTTTTTTTAAAAGCTGATATTTGGATGTGAGAATTTTTGATTGAAAATGAAAGCTTTTTCAATATTGAGGTCAAAATAAGGTGAAAAAATCAATATTTTAAATAAAAAAAAAAAAAAAAATTACAATGTGTTTGGAACATAAAAAGGCAAGTTTCCACAGTTCCGTAAAAAAAATCTTTTTCTTGTAAAAGATAAAGCCGATAAAATTAAAAAAAATAGGATAATTTATTATGATTGTTATTGTCATGTGTTATCATTAATAAATTATTATTATCTGGCGGTTTTTGCACGTGTACATCATTCGTAAATTAATTATATAAGAATTAAACAGCAAATGGTTATTAATTATGATATTTAATTATATCGTCTTATCGTTTGAATTTAAATAACATGACATTACTATATCATGAAAATAAATAAAATGACATAATCGTAACATTTTACTTACGAAATAAGTAATAACATTTTATTATAACCAGTAATCGTACTCTGTGTAGAGAGGGGTGAGAGCTTATTCAATTTGCTGCTCTAATTAAGGTTGTAGGATAGACTCGTCTGCCCAGCGTGGTGACTATGGGCAACACACATGAGTTCGCGCCATTTTTGGCGGGAACTTGTGGAGCCTATGTCCAGCAGTGGACTGCGATAAGCTGAAGTAATTATGATGATGTACATGTCTAATATGTCTATACCGATTTAAAATGAAAGCATAAACTTAAGGGTTAAGTCTCAGCAAATCTCTCTCTACAAAGAGAGTTTTTCTCATCTGTTGAGCATTACATGGTCGTTGTCAGAAGGAATCTCTAAAAGTACAAAATACGTAAGGATCTTCACATTAAAATTTAACTACTATTGACTAAACTAATACAATAATTACTATTACAAGATAACATATCTGGACTTCGTGTTATATTATAAAAACTGACCCGGAAAACTCATTACCGCTATCTTTTTTGTCGTGAGTATGTGACTTTTGTTAATTTTCTTTTATACAAATCAGTCTGGACTTGACAACATACGATGAAATCGTTCGGAAGTCATTCGAAATGTTTGCATTTCGGCTATTTATTTAACAATTTTTATACGTAACACGTGGTTCAATAAGTCCCGAGACTAAGTACTAAAAAAAGGTCTTTTTTATAAAATTAATTTTTATTCATCAACATAGTCTCCTCCAAGAGCGATACAGTCCCTCCAACGCTTTTCTAACTTTTCTATCCCATGTGTGTAGAACGATTTGTTTTTGGCTTCAAAATAAGCCTCCGTTGCTGCGATAACTTCACTATTTGAGTCAAATTTCTTACCCTGAAGCATTTTTTTGAGGTCTGCAAACAGCCAGTAATTGCTGGGGGCCAAGTCTGGCGAATAAGGGGGATGAGGAAGCAATTCGAAGCCCAATTCGTTAATTTTGGCCATCGTTCTCACGGACTTGTGACAAGGCGCGTTGTCCTGGTGAAACACCACTTTCTTTTTGTTCATGTGAGGCCGTTTATCCGCAATTTCGTACTTCAATCGCTCCAATAAGCACATGTAATAGTCACTATTTATATTTTGCCCCTTTTCAAGGTAGTCGATGAAAAGTATTCCATGCGCATCCCAAAATATAGACGCCATAACCTTACCGGCCGATTTCTGAGTCTTTGGACGCTTCGGGCGGCTTTCACCAGCCGCTCTCCACTCCGCTGCCTGCCGATTGGATTCCGGAGTGAAATGGTATATCCAGGTTTCATCCATTGTTACATACCGACGTAAAAAATCCTTTTTATTATGATTCATCAGCGCCAAACATCGCTCTGAATCATTGATACGTTGTTCCTTTTGATTAGTTGTAAGCAAACGCGGCACCCACTTAGAAAAAAGCTTTTTCATGGCCAAATTTTTTGTAAAATAGTGAAAACACTACCAGCTGAAATCTTCACTATCTCGGCTATCTCTTGCACTTTTACCTTCCGATCTTCCAATACGATTTTGAGGACTTGGTTAATATTTTGTTGAGTCACTGCTTCATTTGGACGACCTGAGCGTTCCCCATCATTGGTGTCCATGCGACCGCGTTTGAAGTCGGCATACCACCGACAAATGGTTGCTTTAGAGGGAGCTGATCCTGCATAACATTTTATAAGCCATTGCTGTGCTTCAACGGTATTTTTTCCCATTAAAAAACAATCTTTTATCAACACGCGAAACTCGTTTTTTTTTCCATTGTATCGAAATTACAACCGTAGCGTCACTTAAATGTTTCAAAATCAATAATTTTATTGTTCCATTTTTAAAAATTTGACACATATTCTTGTATTGATAGCCAGTACTTTTTAAAAATCAAAAGAGTTTTTAATATATGCGCCATTTCCAGGTTAGTCTCGGGACTTATTGAACGATCTAGTATAAAATTATATACATAATATATTTTTCATGGAGACTCACGTATGGTCTGCTTATCCCTGTAAGAGATTTCTTCTAGCATACGTTTATCGGGTCAGCAAATCTCTATAAATAAAAATTAATCGCCGAAATGCTTACGCTTACGCTTCAGCCTGTAATATCCCACTACTGGGCATAGGCCTCTTTTCCCATGTAGGAGAAGGATCAGAGCTCAATCCACCACGCTGCTCCAATGTGGGTTGGCGGATATATTCCCTACTATAAGTAACGATCGTTATCAGGTGTATATGGTAGTAACCGTGACCGACAGCTTAACGTGCTCGTCGAGGCAATCTGGGTAGACACTGAAGGACAGACATCTAAACTGGAAAGAATTATTTGTACAAATACAAATATCCACCCCGAGCCGAAATCGAACCCGCAAACTGCGGGTTTTTAGATGCATAAATGCCACTCCCACCACTATACCTGATAGACGAGGTCTAAGATCCACCAAAACTTGTTGGAATCCAAGTTTTGTTAAACGAAATGTCCAATGAACTCTCTCTCTCTAGCAACTGCAATGGATCACTAGCGTCACGCAGACGGCGTCTTTCAATTCGTAGAATATTACGTCTACGTTCTTCCTCCGTATATCCCAATAGGAAAGCGCGAGCCATAATTATAACAAATTTTCTTAAAACGAAGAAAAACACTTAATGGAACATAAAAAACAATTCCACACACAATGCAAACCTATGTGTTAAGGAACGTCTCACATCTTGCGTTGCAACTCTTGGTTCACATCGTGTGGTCCGCACTTAATTTACCGGTCATCGGTGTGAAGTGTTTATAAACTGTGAGTGCAATAGACAATCAGTGGTGTGACAGAACGTTAGCTATATAAGACAGTGATTTGACATTTTGAACTCTCTTTCCCATACTTCTTCTCGTCGTGCGAAGTGTTTGCATAATAATGTAATTTGTAATACAGTAATCTATTCTCTTCCATCTTTCATTTTCTCCATTTCAACAAACAACAATGCAATAAAATACAAGCAACAAGCAATACAACGAAACATTTGGCGCCCGAACAGGGACATCAAAACAAGATCCAAGGAACACATGGCCGACGTCTTCTGCCGAGCAGTGATGCACCTCGCAGCATGAAAAGATAAGTGCCCTATATTCATCCAAACCATGATTCCCAATCCTAATCAATCCTAACCTTTTTCTATTTTTCCTTATTTTTAATAACATGATTACCAATCCTAAATCCTAATCCATCCTAATCTCTTGAATTTATATTTCCTTTTCTCCTATTACCATTTATATTTCAAAATTAGCATTCCGCTATTGCAAATTTACAATGATTTTTGGTTTAATTTCTTAATTGCAGTACTACATTAAACAAACATGTGTTCTTATATTCAATTTTCTTGTTCGAATTTCTTCATTTAATACAAATTTACAATAATGTTTTTCAACTTAACCTCTAAATTTCTTTCATCAATACATTAAAATTAATATTTCACAATAACTTCTTATTCCAAATTTCTTTCATTAAGACATTAAATTTAATATTTTATAACAGTAGTTTTCAATTTACTTGCATATTACTTTTTATTCCAAATTTACTTAATAAATTAAATTTAATGTTTTATATTACTAGTTTAACCGCTTCAGATTTTTATTTCTTTACTTCAAGGTGTGTCACACCTAATACAAATGTTTTTCATACATTAATAAAAATGTTTATTCAATACTTCATACAATTTAATTACATTTAACTTTTTCTAAATTCCATTACTTAATACAAATTAAACTTAATATTTTATTATATTAGATTTCGAGTCAACAGCATCAAATTTTTTATACAACTACGATAATACAAATGTTTATTCAATACTTAATTCAATTTAATTACATTTAACTTTTTATAAATTCCCTTACTTGATACAACATTAACTTATCAACATAATTCAATTCATTTCAAAGTTGGTTCAATTCATTTCAAAATTAATTCAATTCTTAAGGCAATATTGAGCCTCAATCCTATTTATTGTGCGATGCTTAGACGATTTGGCCGACTATTTCAGCGTTGCGGTACATGAAGCGCACCAACGTGGTTGGGGCTTCTGCCATCTTGTCTTGCCGCTTCGCGCCGGTCTTCTATGTGTCGTCGATTGAGGAGCTTCAGCTAAGACATTTGCATCATTTCATTTTATTTTCTTTCTTTTTTGAGGTGTCTTGTAATTAATTAACTTAAATTCAATTGTAGTTTATATTATTCTAGTTCATATTCATATTCAAATAATTTTAGTATTATTCTAGTTCATACAGTTTTCTATTTTCAATAATTACAAAAAATATTTTCTATCTATATTTTTCACAATGTCCGAACCTTCAGTATCAACTATGAACAAAGAATCCGGGATAAAGGTTTTAATTGTAAAGCGCAGTTCTATAAAAGGACAAATTACTAAATTCAAAAACTATTTAGACAAGATTACAAGGCAATCTCAACTGACGGGTATCGAAGTCGCTGAGCTTTCACTGAAGCTCAGTCGCTTTGAGAATCTGTCCGCTAAATATGATGAGCTGCAAACTCAAATTGAATTAATAAATGCTGACAATTTAGACGAAGAGCTCGATGAGCGTGAACGCATTGAGCAAGATTTCATATTATGTACCGCGATGGCAAAAAATATCATTGAAGAACAAAATGAATTAAAGAATTTAGAACAGGATAAGAGACGCCGTGAGTCCTTATTCCAAGATGCTCAATGTGGTCGCGATCATAATAATGAAAATTTTATAACCTTGCTGCAAATACAAATTGCAAAGTTTGATGGTTCGTTCTTCCGTTGGTTAGAATTTCGAGATACTTTTAATAATTTAGTTCACAACAATAGCCGCATTTCATTGATTCAAAAGTTTCATTATTTAGTTTCTTATTTGGAAGGCGATGCAGCTCGGGTAATTTCAAACATTGAGGTTTCCGCAGCCAACTATAATAGTGCTTATCAATTACTTTATGAACGTTACAATAACAAAAGATTACTTGTAAATTATCACATTAAATCATTATTCAATATTGAAAAAATAAACCGCGAATCGGACACTTCATTACGCTCTTTAGTCGATCATGTTTCAAAAAATTTACGCGCTTTGGCTAACCTAGGTCAACCTACTGATCACTGGGACACGTTAATTATACATTTGGTTTCATCTAAACTCGATACGCAAACACTGGTTAAATGGGAAGAGCAACGCAACAGTTTAGGTGAAATTCCTAGTTTAATAGAATTCAATAAATTTTTGATTGATAGGGCTTATGTTCTTGAATGTACGCGTCACAATAAGAATGATCAAGGTTCTAGTTTTCATAATAACATATCAACAAATAACAATAGTAAAATGCAACATTCAAGGCCTGTCAATTACAATAATCATCATAATCATTTTAATCATCACAATCATCACATTAAGCGTGATCGACCAATTTCAAATTCATTTATTACTACTAATCAAAACGACAATAGCACTTCGTCTAGGTGTGTTGTCTGCAATCAAAATCATAGGATTTATGATTGCCAATTATTCAAATCAAAGTCCAGAAAGGACAAACTAAACGACATTTCCAAGCACAAATTATGTATTAATTGTTTAAGGCAGGGTCACTCTTTAGTCGAATGTCGATTAGGGCCATGCAAGATATGCAAGAAACAACATAATACTTTATTACATCCAGTGGACACGCCAAAGGTGAACAGTGCCTCTAGTGAGGTCTCAGAAACTATAGCAAACTTTTCAAACAAAAATTCAAATAAAGTTTTATTGACTACTGCCCAAGTATACATTTTGAATCCAATCACTAAAGAGCCTCTTAAGGTACGGGCTTTGTTGGATTCAGGCAGTCAGTCGTCCTTCATTACAAAATCTCTTCAACAAAAACTTTCAATCAATTCAAATCCAATTTCTACTAATGTTATTGGTATCGGTCACTCAGATAACCAAACAAAAGAAAGCTGTGTGATCCAATTAAAATCCATTCACAATAATTATAAGACTAAATTAAATTGTCTTGTGCTTGATAGGCTGATTGGGAATCTGCCTAAGGCACCTATAAATATACAACAATTAAACATACCATCGCACTTGCATTTAGCTGACCCCGATTTCAATCAGCCAGCTCCTATTGATATACTAATAGGAGCCGATCTTTTCTGGCAACTCTTAAAAAACGAACGTATTTCTTTAGGTGCAAACAAGCCTACATTACAATATTCTAATTTCGGTTGGTTGATTGGTGGTCCTATTTCATATCAAACTAAACAAGTTTTTTGCAATAATTCAGTTATCAATGATAACCTCCCAAAGAAAAACAAAATTAACAATTTACTAGTAAAATTTAGGAAGCTAGAAGAGCTTCACCAAAAAACTATTCTAAGCGAAAAAGAATTAGCCTGTGAGAACCACTTTCGGTCTCACACTTCACGGCTTCCTTCTGGCAGGTCTAGTGTCAGACTTCCATTACGCAATTTACCTGATTGTCTAGGTGAAACATATAACTTAGCAAAAAGGCGATTATTCAATTTAGAAAAACGTTTTAAAAAATATACTTCATTAAAATCTCAATATTTACATTTCATGAGAGAATATCAAAATTTAGGCCATCTGTCGGAATCTACAGTTACTTTACCAGATCCTTCTTATTTTTGTAATCATGCTGTCTTTAAAACATCCAACTAATCTACTAAGCTTAGGGTCATATTTGATAGTTCCGCTTTCTCTTCTTCTGGTTTATCAATCAACGGTTTGCTAATGGTTGTACAACACAACATTCAGGATTCTCTTTTCTCCATATTAATTCGAGTTAGTTACGGTCGATTTATGGAGGGAAGATGAGTCCCTACCAATCAAGGCAATGCCACTAAATACTGTCACTTGCTGTACCGCAAGTGCCAGCTATTTAAGTACGCGATGTCTAGGGCAGATAGGAGATGAATGCGACGATAGTTTTATCAAAATTATTATACAAAAAGATTTTTATGTAGATGACCTACCTAAAGATGCCTTCATCATGTTTTTTGCATAGATTTGTTTCGCGCCGCGGTAGGCCAGCGGACATCTATTCCAATAGCAAACGCAATTTCGTAGGAGCGGCAAGAGAGCTCAGTAAATTCACCGATATACAAAACATCGCGTTAACTGAATTTACAGCTCAGCAAGACATCAAAATTTAAATTCATTCTGTCTTACGCTCCTCACTTCGGCGACATATGGGAGGCCGGTGTGACCGGCAAAATATCATATCAACAATGCATCACACAAACAAACATATATATAATATATAAACGAGTCATGGGAATTTTCATTTAACTTTTGAAGAAATTTTAACTTTTAAAGCAATTTTAACTTTGTTTGCACAAGTGGAGGCTATTTTGAATAGTCGTCCCTTGCGCCCATTATCCATGTTCCCTTGACGATTTCCTTTTCCTTTCCCCAGGGCACTTCTTAATCAGAAGACTACTAAATGAGCTGCCGGCTCGCGCCTTGGAGAATGAAAGGGAACCACAATTAAAACGCTACGCACGTCTCAAGCAAATCATACAACAAAATGAAAACAAGACTTAAGCTAAAGGTTGGAGACCTGCCACCTTTATATTGGAGTACTGGACGCCAGTAGCCAGACTATATCCGGGGCCAGACGGGAGCTCTCGCGATCGGCCCACTACAGGCTGTTATCGCCGCCCTCTGGTTCGCCACCCCCCCTTACTCAACGATGAAGACACAGAGTTGAAGAATCTGGATTCTTCAACGGGGGGAGTATGTTAAGGAACGTCTCACATCTTGCGTTGCAACTCTTGGTTCACATCGTGTGGTCCGCACTTAATTTACCGGTCATCGGTGTGAAGTGTTTATAAACTGTGAGTGCAATAGACAATCAGTGGTGTGACAGAACGTTAGCTATATAAGACAGTGATTTGACATTTTGAACTCTCTTTCCCATACTTCTTCTCGTCGTGCGAAGTGTTTGCATAATAATGTAATTTGTAATACAGTAATCTATTCTCTTCCATCTTTCATTTTCTCCATTTCAACAAACAACAATGCAATAAAATACAAGCAACAAGCAATACAACGAAACACTATGTATCTTAATTTTCCGTGTAAGCAAGTACCCAAACTGTATGTAGTATGTACTAAGATTATTAGTGATAATCACCTTTAATCTGTAAAACACTGTTCTTAAGCAGTGTCTTTCAAAAATATTTAGATAGTGTCTAATGACTATCAATTTGATTCAACTACGCTTACAGAATCGCAACTTTAACTTTATCGATACAGAAACAGTTGTCTAAATATGTTACGGTGACTATCAACGAGCCTCGGTGCTTATGACGTCATCCCAGTTGGTCACTGACGTTAGCCAATACGAAACTAGCTGTTTGACAGTTCATCTTGAACATTATGTCAAGTGATCTTCACTATGAACTGTAAGTTGAGATACGCAATAGGTCTGCTGAGCGGTTGATGAACTAGTGTTATGTAGAGTTTTAATTATATTTCCTTTTAGGTGTACTATCATTTACTCACTAAATACTACTAAAAATCACAATAATTACCTAATACCTATATAATAACCGTTACATATTTTGACCTAATAAAAAACGAGTGTGCTTTAGACTACACGGCTGAAGTCAAACTTCTTTAGTTGTCCCTAAAGTAATATGAGAAACGTAACTTTCTCAATCTGTCTTCACTAATTTGTTTACGATCGGGTATCATGCCTGATATTTGGAAACGATCCTTCGTTGTTCCTGTATACAAGTCTGGTAGTAGGCATAATGTTAGAAATTATAGACCGATCTCAAAATTATCTACTGTTGCTAAATTGTTTGAGAAAATTGTGGATGACAATATTTATACAAGTTTTAGATCGTTTTTAATGAGTCAGCAGCATGGGTTTATGGATGGAAGATCAAAGGAGAGTAATATGTGCGAGTTTGTCCATGGCATTTACATCGCCACGTATGAGGGTTACCAGGTGGATGTCGTGTAACCGACTATTCTAAGGCCTTTGACAAGATACAACATGCAATATTTATAAATAAACTAGAAAGATTCGGTAAACATGGTGATCTCCTTCGATGGCTTTCTTCCTACCTAAATAATCGCAGCCAAGCAGTGACAGTGAAAGGTATTTCCTCTTTTGGGCCTTTTTCTACTGGTTCCCCAGAGCTCGCACCTTGGTCCTCTACTTTTTAATATTTATATAAATGATATACATAAACTAGAATTCAGATATACTAAAACTCTGACTAAAAACTTTGACTGCATTCTACGTCAGAGAGAATTAAGCAAATTATGCGATTATTGCTCAGTGAATTCCATGTATATGAACATAAAAAATGCTACGTGATATCCTTTTCTCGTTAGACTAACGTAATTAATTTTAATTATCAACTTAATCAGGAGACAATAACACGAATTACCAAGGTGCGAGACTTGGGTGTTTACGTCGATAGCAAATTAAGTTTTAATGCACATATTAATTTTGTTACTGCTAAAGCATCCCGAATTGCTTGCTCGCTTCGGGACATGATTTTAAAAACTTCAGCACAATTGTTCTAATTTATAAGTCTTTTGGAAGGTCTATCTTGGTATATTGCTCAACCGTATGGAATCCATTTTACAAATGTCATGTTGCACAATAAAAAAAAAAAAAATCATAAATTTATGAAATTCTTAAGTTACAAAGCTTTGCCGCATATTCAAGTTTTCCGTATGTAAGAAACATACGGAAAATCTTGAAGATGCTGCTTTACAAATTCGTCGATTAGAGAGAGACCAAATATTTTTATTTAAGATACTTCCTAATTTTGTCGATTCTCCTTATCTGTACGTATTCAGTCCCTATTTTATTTACCAAAAACTAAGACCAGTTATACCCAAAACAATTTTACTCTTAGATTGTACCGTAAATACCGATCATACGTACAACCAATATTTGTACAGTGCAGATTGCACTGGGAGATGGGAGATTGCACTTAAGGAGGGATGATATGCCATAACTTTGTAAATTACTATTAATTATTTACGTAAATCAGAAGTAGGTTGGTTTGATTTTGTTTTCAATTAATTTAATTATAATCATAATTGTATTGAACCAGTAGTTGATATAATTATTTTTTGTGATGTTGTATAAAATTTAATTTGCTATCTTTTAATTATTTATTATTTAATATTTATTTTATTGATGATTGGACGGAATTTTCCTATTATTTTTGTTTATCTAATTATTGTTTTTAGTATTGCTTGAATTAATTATATTTCAGTATGTAATTTATCGATTTTTTTCTTATTAATGTGTGCTTTTTATGAATAGCTCATTTATGGATTGTTATTATTATCGGAAACTTTATTGGTTTGTGTATTAACCGTATAAGTTTTTTAATTTGTTGTATTATTGAACTGTTTCCTAAATAAATAATAAATATTGATTTTTGAATAACTAGTACTGGTAATAGTAGTCCCAGTTGTTTCTTCAAAAAAAATTTCTTTTAAAATGTACAAAATGTAAAAAGTATGAAAATTAATAAAATAAAAAAGTGTGTGTGTCAGCTCCGACGCATGACTGAGTTCACTCCTTCAGATCGACTGTCTAAATAGGCACAAAAAAGGTTTACGAGTCTAAGAAAAAGATTGATACCATATCAAATGCTAAAAAACGAATCAAAATTAGCGCCATCTATCGGAACCCTATAGGCCTATGAGAGAGAACGAGAGTATACGGCGTTATTAGGAAACGTCGTGACATTAACGAAAACGTAACGAGATCATTCGTTTAGTAGATTTTACTCTTCATATTTTTTCATACCGGGAGCCTCATATGAAAATCGATTCTTAAGGAGTAAATTAAAAAAAAAAACATATCTCCCTCTCAACTTCGGTTCGCCTCGCCCAATCACACTTTTCGTAACGCTCTCTACGCGTATTCACCAGCTTACTTTACTTTTGACTAGCCCGTTGGCGTAGTTTGTAGTAGAGAGTCTGGGTGTAATATTTGTATTTATATGTATATACGTATTATTTCCATTAATATATATTTTTTAAATATTTAGCTATATTAGCCGGCTGTTACCTGTTATCTTAGGAACAGCCGACTATGTGTAAATGTTAAGAGGTAGGTAGGTTCTTACTTATTTATTATTATTATTTATTTATTTGATCCTCAAGTCAAGTGTGCGTAAAAAGTTTTACTTTCAAAAATATGAGTATAAAATGTTGTCTAAAGTCACTCTATTGCACATGCGTACTAAACGTGTGACTAAGGACCTTTAACCTAAAAATGTAGTAAATAGTTTTTATTTCATGTTAACATAAATTTAATATTTTATTTAATTACTACAAAATCTATATAGTATATATATATTATTTTAATCCAAGGATTTCAAAATAGAATTACAAAAAATGTTTAACAAAAATAAAAGTTCACAAAAGCATTTTTTTTAGTCACGAAAACAAAATTCTTTTGTTCTTACCTATAACTTATATCAGGTGCCTCGAACACATATACCGATCCATACATTCCCGCCAAATATACTGGGAATAATAGCAGCGCAAAATTCAATATATTATACCTCCCAAACGAACCCAACTCTCGTAGAATAGCGTCCAAACCGATATCTTTAGCCATATTAGTACTTTTAAAGTCACTTTTACTTTTATAATAACATTTCTAATAAAATGTATCGTAAAATATCACAAACTACACGCGTACAGCGTGCTCAGTCATTGACATTTCGTACGCATGCGCAGTACGACACTGGTTATATTTTTTTTATTATCTGTGCACTAAATACTTTTGCGGTAAAAGCAACAAAAAATAAAATGCTTTAAGCCTTAACGAGAACCCTCGGCTGTAGTTCAAACATGTATGCGTTCTCCGTTACAAAAATAGTTAATGCCGTCAAAACCGTACGACGTCTGTAGGAAAGAGATGCGTTAGACGCTTGTGTATATTAAACCAACGGTTGTGAAAGAGAAAGATATACAATCTCAGTCCTATTACGCGTGGGGTGATTTTTAATAATAATTGTTAATCATGTGTTAGCATTATAAAGAAGTTGTTGACTCACAAATAATAATTATATCGTTATATCGTCGCTTGACAACTAAGCTAATACCAATATGATTGATAACATTACTAACGTCGAACAAATACATCAAACGGATTAAGGAAATAGCTTCGTTCATATTTATAGAAGTAACAATTACGGTTTACAGCCAAATTAAAATGTATTACTATGTAGCAATTTAGTTACCTAGTTATTTAATAGTTTGTTTCAATGTTGATGATCTAAATTTATTAATAGTCACTATGATAGAGTCAAGGTTAATAGTATTCGAGTAATTCCATGTACCTGCAGAACGAGTTGACAGTGATCTTCCAATTTAACAATCTACCTGGAAAAATTAATCAACCATCTGTTTAACCACTCACGATAGTTAATTGTGACATATAGCTTCGTCCATTAGGTGGAATCCGAGGATTCTATCTATACTGCTTTGCAGAATGATAATTATTGTTACAATATTTATACCTTCAGGCATCGTTTCATCAATTATTAAATGGTTAATTAACTTTAAATTTTTCTCCTTCACCGTCAAATTCTTTTTTAATCTAAGGGTTGTAATTGTAACTAGTTGATTGAATTAATTTAATAAGTCCTACGTGAATTATGATAACTAATTGGTAAAACTTATCAAGAATTTATGTGTAAGATGTTTTTTTCAGTACCGGTGAAAGACCCTTAATATTACAAACAAATTAATAAGATAAATTAAAATAAATAGGTTTATAACATGAAGGTTTATTTTTAATTTCAAAAGGGAGCAAATAAGACGACGTGGTCACTGTGGTCCAAGGACACCTACAACGTAAGAGATGCTGCTAGAGTCACAGTTCTATTTTATGCCTAGTTACGGTAAAATATACCTACAAATAGGTACCTACTATACTTAAGTAGAAATGTAAAGAAAGAAAGAAAAAATTGGCGCTTTATTTAAATTGGGAATTATTCAAATTTATTGCATTTTATATTTATATCCATCACAACTGATGAACTGATTGCATTTTATAAATAGTTTGCTGTTTCAAGTGAAAAATTCCTCATCGATCTTTGCGAAAATTTTAATATGTTTCAATAAATAATTAATTCGCTGCCGATAAAAAGTTATCGAATTAAAAACAAATAGCAACAGCGTGTTTGTCGTTTTTGCTATTCAATATTCATCAGGAGCTACGAAGACGAGAATAAAGTACGAAATAAATATTTTAATTGAATCGCTTTAACGGTGAAACGGATTTGAGTGTTATGTAAATACATTCGATTTGATTTTTGAATAACTAGTACTGGTAATAGTAGTCCCAATTGTTTCTTCTAAAAAAAAATCTTTTAGAATGTACAAAATGTAAAAAGAATGAAAATTAATAAAACAAAAAAAGTGCGTGTATCAGCTCCAACGCACGACTGAATTTACTCCTTCAGATCGATTGTCTAAATAGGCACAAAAATGGCTTACTAGTCTAAGAAAAAGATTAATACCATATCAAATGGTAAATAAACGAATCAAATAACGCCATCTATCGGAACCCAAAGGGTTTCGATAAATGGTTTTATTAGAAAACGTTACGAGAAATGTAACGAGGTCAAACGTTCAGTAGATTTTACTCATATTTTTTTGTAGCCGGGCCTTATAGAAAATCGATTTAAAGACTAAACTCCAAAATAGTAAACAAAATTAAAATTTCACAACTCTAAAGTCTAAATTTTAATATTTACGATAAAAATTAATCGCTAAAGTGTTGCTAATAGCATAACTCGAGAAGGGTTGGACCAATCCGGATAATTTTTAGTAAGATTTTCTTATACTTCTTAGAGAGGAATACAAAATTGAGGAATTAGAAAAAAATTCAGAAAACGTAACGATCATTTAAAGTGCGTGTGTTTGACAGTTCGCAAGAGAGGAACGAAGGAGAGAATACCTCACCCGACGTCAGGTATTCTAATAAAAATCTTATTTATATAAAAATCTAGTGTCACGGTGTTTGTGATCTGACTTATTCAAAACTGCTCACCTGATTTTTGTGATTTTAATCTAAATATTTGGTAGGTATGAGGTCAGGTCGTATATTTCATACAGCTGGGTGGTTAGGGTGTCCCTATCCAGAATTACTTTTTTCCATTTAAGTTCAACACGTTTCAAAATTCACAAGACCATTTCTATTGGGTAAGCTATTATATTATTATTTCAACTAAAACCTTTTGAGAATAAGTCTTATCAGTTATTTAAACAGGTGTTTATTTATTGTTATTCCACAAAGGTTTCTTTTAAATTTTAATTGGTTCCGTGAATATTTTTTGTCCCCCATAATCTCACTGTCACCGTCGCTTCACGTGAGCTAACGATGGTCATCTAATTGTCGAATTAAGTTTTAATTAATACAGAAACATTACATTAATTTTTTTTGTTTTATAAGAAAGCATTTACTAAACTCGCCTCAATAAAAGCAGGTGGGTCCTATCACGACGCCAGTCCATTGTACGAAGCTGCCAAGTGGATTATCTCAGTATCCACAGCCGCATTGTTCCGCTGATTCTAGGTCAGATTGTGACGTTACACTTTGTTACGTCTGTAGCGTTTTGTTCGCTCAAGTTAAATTACTTTCACAGTTGTTAGGGATGCGGTAAGTGCAGTTTGATACCATTTTTCTCTTGTCTTTCCGATGCAGATGTCTTTTTTGCTATGAGGTAGTTGTATTTAATAATTATTCTCTACCAGTTTGTTAGTTTCTAATCTGTACTTACAATATTATTTGTAAAAGTTAAAGTTTTGGTTTTACTTTTATTTAGTGCATATTAAATGTGAACGTCATTGCATTATTTATATATTGTAATATTTCTTAATTTATTTACTGCGTTTCTTTTACACATCTGAAAGTTTATAGAAACAAAGTAAGAAATATTTTAGAACAAGTTTGACCATGAAATAATGGGAAGAATTGTTGTCCCACAAAACAGTCTTAGTTATTGTTTTCTAATGTTTATGCGAATTTCACTGATTGAAATGAAACAACTTTTTCGGATTTGATCGCGGTTTATTAACTTTTTAGATGCCCGACGTTTCGGATACTTTACAGCAACCATGGTTACGGGATGACTAGTATTAGTTATATAAAATAGTTGATTATTTTTGTATCAATATCATAGTAATATCAAAAGGTAGTTTATGAATGTGCTTGTAGGTTTTTGTATTTTGAATTAATTATTTCCTTGATGACTTTATTAGTTTTAGTCAGTATAAAATACGCGTATAAAATAAGCCTAGCAATATTAAACAAATATACACTCTACCTGCGTAAAATAATATCCTATGTTTATCATTATAGTTTGTCATAAATTAAATTCTATTATTAACCGACCTCCAAAAAAAGGAGGAGGTTCTCAGTTCGATTGTATAATAATGCGTATTTACTTAACTATTTTTGTCGACCTACGCAGTATTATACCGCATAACTTTTCCGCATAACTTTGGTGATCCTTGTTTTAGTCGCAAGCTTGGTACTTGTCTTGTAGTATTATGCTAAATCAACTTCTTTTCCATTTTAAAGTTAATGGAATATTTCACAGTGAACAATATGGTTTCACTAGAGGTCGCTCGCTCTACGACAGATGCTGGTGTGGCACTTCTCAAACATATTTATGACGCCTGGGTCAGGTCACAAAATGCTATTAGTATATTTTGTGACCTATCAAAGGCATTCGATTGCGTGGACCACGGGATCTTATTAAGTAAACTTGAGTATTACGGCGTCAATAGTAAAGCTCTTAATCTAATTGCTTCATATCTATCTAATAGAATTCAACACGTATCAATAAACGGAACAAAGTCTTCTGGATCTGTGCTAAAAATGGACGTTCCACAGGGGTTGATTCTGGGTCCATTTCTTTTTTAATATATATAAATGATCTGCCATTTTATGTTAAATATATTTGTGATATAGTGCTATTTGCAGATGACACTTCTCTAATATTTAAAGTTGATAGGAAAAAAGGAAATTATGATGACGTGAACGCTTCTTCGTCGCGAATTCAAGATTGGTTTAAAATAAATAGCTTGGTTTTGAACGCCAAAAAAACCAAGTGCGTTGTGTTTTCGTTACCTAATGTTAAGCATCCAAATTATAATTTTATAATAAATAACGAGAGGCTTATGGCGTCAATAAAACTACAGTTTTCTTAGGGATACATTTGGACTCAAAACTTCAGTGGAATTTCCATTTGTCATCCTTGAATGGTAGACTCAGCTCCGCGGCATTCGCAGTAAAAAAAGCGACAGCTGACCGACGTTGCAACTGCACGCTTAATATATTTTAGCTATTTCCATAATGTTATGTCTTACGGCCTGTTACTGTGGAGTAATGCTGCAGATATTGAGACTATATTTATCTTGCAAAAAGGGCTTTCGCGGCATTTACGATCTTGGAGCTCGAGTCTCCCTACGGGATGTTTTCCAAAAGGTGGACATATTGACGATCGCGTCGCAGTATATTTATAACAATATTATATTATATATTTATAACAATATTATATATTTCACCAAAATATTCATTGTTTTGAAATAAATAGCAATAATCGCATTGTTAACACGAGAAGGAATAACAAAATTGTAACTCCAAGTTTCCGACTGCGAAAAGTAAACGTTTCCTTTCTGGGTCATGGTATTCGCATGTATAATAAAATACCACAAACGATTTTGGAATTGTCTCAACATAAATTTAAAGTTTTTATTTAAAAAAAAATTATTAGATAAAGCTAATTAAATAATAAATCTAATTACTCGATAAAGCTAATTACTCGGTGCAGGATTACAAAGTTGATAAAGATGTGTAGAGACTTAGTGACGCTGTATTTCATGCAACATGTTTCTAATTTTGTACTAAAACACAGTTTATATATTATTTTCGAAAGAGTAACTGCGGAGTTTCTTGCCGATTCTTCTCTGCAGAATCTACATTCCGAATCGGTGGTAGCTTCACTTTTACAAAAATAATAATTAATTTCTAATGTTTTAATTTGTAAAATGACGATTCGAAAGTGCTTTTGGAGCCAATTTGAATAAAGCTATTTTTGATTTTGATTTTGATTTGTTTAACACTAGATTTTGTTTTAAGTTTTATTGGCCAACTTTACTCTATTTAACTTAGGTGTGCAACTTCATCAAACGTCATCAACCTGTTCAATGACTCAATAATAAGTTAGTGCCTAATGTTCGGCAAACGCAATTGTAGATTTGCCTGTCGTTAGAGTTTCTTGTTTGATGTTTGCATGCCGCAAGTAAACAGTCGCAGTGCGGACAACATGCGGGCGGCATGAACTAATCGTGTCTACAAATATAGCCAGGAGCACTGTTAGTTGGAAGACATATATATTTGGACTCCATATGTGTAGCTCAGATGACCGTGCATGTTAGGTCATGCAGTTTAATTGTCGAAGTTACAGTTCAAGTTGTTGATCTCTGTATTTGTGTATGTGTGAAAGTAAACATATCTGTGAGCTTCTACGAGTGTCAGTATAAATGTCTCTATCATTTTATTGTTTTGTTTTAATTTACTCGTAATACATCTTGATACTCCTTTTTGCATATATTGCAATTTTAGGAGAAACAAACTTATTTATTTAAAAAAAAAGACAGAAAACCGAACACTTAACTTCTATTTATTACTCATTTTTACAAATATAACAATTATCACAAAAATTAACCTTAACCACTAACTTAATCGAAAATAATGACCGAGAATTACAATTTAAATTAACCAAGCAAACAACTGTTACTTTGAATATAAAAATGATCAACGCACTCGTCATGAAACAACGACCTATCGTTCCGAAAGCCGAGAAGCAAAAGAGCCCTCTGAACGGGTAGGGACTGCTTTTATTGACGTTGTTGCATGACGTTACAAAACGTATTAGCGGGTAGGGAACTATTTTTATTAACACTGTTGCACGACGTCACGAAACGTATTAAAATAATCGATATTATGCTAACAGCAATATATCTATATAAATATTTTTTTTATATCACTAGGTCGACAAAAAAGCGTAAGGATACCTAATGATAAGCGATTACCGTAGCTTATAGACGTCTGCAACACCAGAAGCATCGCAAGCTCGTTGCCGACCCTATCCCCAATCCCCCAGGAGCTCTGGTCACCTTACTCACAAACAGGAACATAACACAGATTGAAAATAGTATTATTTAGCTGAGATCTTCTATATGGTTGAGGTACTATCCCAGTTTATATTTTGAGCAGGAAATTTCCTGCTGTGCCCTACCTTAGTTAAATATGGAGTTGCATGGCTGCTCCGCCTTTTGTTTAACGTATTTTAGATATATAAAGCCAACAAAAATTCCTCGGAAGATGTAGCCTACTTACACTACAACGCAATTAGTTTAGTTTTGATGTAATTGGGGGCAAGTATATCGGCTGAGTTTCGTCGCGCAGAACAAATTTGCATTTTGTCGCGTCTCGTCGTTAACAAATTAACTCGACAACTTGATTCATATTGTAGGTATTGGGAGTTTTTGATTATTTACAGACACATTTTCGTGTTTCTTGAAAGAAAATAAAGGATTACAGAGGGATTTATGGCAAGTAGCTGTTTTTGTTTTGATAAATAGTTCTCCAAGTGCCGCAAAACAAAAGGAATAAGCACACATCCCCGGTAAGTAAGTGCTACGCTATATAGATAGGGTAACATACTCCTGCCTTAAAGGTAATAAATAATTGTTCAATTGATGTGTTAATTTATAAACATAACGAGATATTTACATTTTTCTATTGGTCATTAGCAGTTGCCGATTGACATTCATTTTATTTTATTAGTTTTTCAACAAATAACAAATGCTTCATAATTTTTCGTTTTTTTTTAATTGGTATGAATCGTATGAATATTATTATAGAGTTATATATGTAATTATAACCCAAGATTTATTAGCGATTGTAGATATGGGAATACACGAGAAATTTTATTTTGAATTTGACAATTATAATATGCAAATAAGAACCGAGATGGTACAGAGGATAATACTCGTAAACCTGCCAATGTTCGCAAACTGAAAACTGTAAATGCGGTATTACGTTTTTCATTTGTTGTGTTTTAAAATGTCGAATTTCTACAATACTTGAAAAATACTAGAAATAAAAATAGATGCTATCACTCTTGATCTTTTTCCTCTTTTATTTTTGTTATATTTTTAGATAGCACTTAATTCGAATCCTTAATGCTACAAGTTTATTTAAATTTTTGCTAAGTTTTGTATCAATTTCTGATCTGATGATGATTACATAACGTCAGCAAAACGTGGTATAAGGCAACTTATGTTACCTATAGGTAACAGACGACTGATTTACGAGTTTCTGATTTATTTTTTAAGTATTTAGTAAATTTATTAAGCTTTTACTCATATGTTTGTAAGAATTGGATGTTCGGGTATAATGAAAAAACATAATTCAAGATTTAATTTTTTTTACAAAAATATTGTAAATCTGTGGTCACCTAAACAAAAACGTCGATATTGAGAAATACGTAAACATTAGGAATGACAAATCTTCAGACGTGTCACTTACTTTTACTTCAGCTCAATGGTCGTTGTAACTTGACAGTCACTCAATAGGTGATAGTTACAGCTATGTAATCAAATCAGAATTGAGATTTGAAGCAGACTCAAAGTAAATGATATTTCTCAACGCGTCGTGAACCTAAATGATCGATGGGTAGTGCTCTCCATGTACTCGTATTTTTTTTTCATACAACAAAGTCGGGAAAAAAACGTACGGCTCACCAGATGGTAAGCGATTGCTGAAGCTTATAGACGCCTGCAACAACCGAACCCTGACCCTACCCCATATCTCCACAAGGAGCTCTCGCCATCTTACTCACCATAAAAACACTACACTGCTTGAAAGCAGTATTATTTTGCTGTGATCTTGTGTAAGATCGAGGTACTAACCCAGTCGAGCTGCTCCAGATTTTGAGCAGAATCTTTTCTGCTGTACGTTACTTCAGTAAATAATAAAAGTTTATATAAAAATTATACAATATAAAAACATGAATGTGTCGTTATTCAAGGATACCTCAGTTATCACTAAGAGTAGCTTTATGTAATGGAATATAATATTCCAACTAAATTTTATTATTTAATAACATATCTTTGTTCTCTAAGGGCATCAAAATCCGAAAAAAAAATACAGCACTACACATATTACATGTCGTCAAATTGATCATTATTTCAATGTAAAAGAATATCTTTCTGTAACATATTCTACTTCAAATAGGAACGTTTTAACGAATGATTTTTTTTTGTTATACAATAAAAGTTGAAGCACTCATGGCGTAACGAGGAACCTAACAAGATCGGTCTCGTAAAGTTTACCCTATTTATGTGTAAACGGCGTTTTCTTTGAAATGATCGCGCTGTAAAAAATAATGACTGCCTCACCTAAGTGCGGTGTAGTGAATAACACGGTTCCGTTCTGTAGTAACGAGGAGGTTTTCCGTGTTCATTGATTTGATGTGTTTTTGATTTGTTCGTGTTATTTTCTTACAACTGACTGAATGTCAGTCACGTTTTTATCAACGTTGACATCTATTTATTATGCCACTACATTAAGTGATGTTTGGAAACGATAATTCTGGACATTTTGTCATTTAAATGGTAGAAAAATTATTTAAATCGTTTTACTTTAGAGGTGGTGGATTACAAATCTTTACTTTTATATTTAGTTTTATTTACCACAAAAAATATTTCAAGATGAATATAACTTTTTTACTACATGCTCATTTGTACCCCACATAATAAGTACTCCTTACAGATACTATATGTATCGCATATTAAAGCTATCTACGTCGATCATGGTTTGCTTTTAACCTACTTCCAAAAAGGAGGAGTTTCTCAATTTTTTTTAATTTTTTTTATGTGTATGTATCCCATAAATATTTACTGTCCGGACCGATTTCGATGATTCTTTTTATAGACAAAAGGTTGTTCTTGGCATGTAGCCCCATCAATTTAATCGAGATCTTATCAGTTCTTTTTGAGTAATCTCTAATAATGCGTATTTACTTGACTATTATTTCGTCTACCTATGTTTTGGTGACTTGTTGATGTAATTGAAGTCAGTATTTTTCGTTTGCGAGTAAACACAATTGTAGTTGAGCGATCCATTACAGCGAAACCAGTGTACCCACGTACACGAACCGCATTGTATGCAAACTGTAAATGCGACTAAACCCAAACTCAACTTGACCACACAGCGCGTAAAACCGTGTCGAAAAACCGACAAACAATGAATCGTGCGACCTAACGTCTAGCCCTAGTGTCGTGTTGTTCTGACCTACCTGGACACGTACTGTTTTACGCTCTGTTGCTTTTATAAAACTTTTGATACTCGATAAAAGATCGATGTGAAAATTTACAAAACTAATAAACTAATTAATTATGAACTTAAAATGTTCGATTATTTTTATAATATTTTTTTTTTGATATAATTATTTAAATTGAAATAAATTATTTATACAAATAAATAAGATTGGAGTGTCTGTTTGTAATATTAAAATAACCGCTTTTTACTAAATGCATCCATATGCATACACGGTACATATACCAAAATAATATTTTTAAAATTTTTTTGTCTCTTTGTTCCGGCTACTCTCTGAAACGGTTGGACTGATTTTTACGGGACTTTCACAGGAAGTAGCTGATGTAGTAAGGAGTGACTTGGGCTACTTTTATTTTAGTTTTGTTTTTATAACTGCGATCTGAACAATAACTATTTTGTGAAATTCCACGCGGAGGAAGTCGCGGGCATAGCTAGGTTTTAAATAAAGCTGTTTTTTTATTCTACTAAGGTGGGAAACAAGCCTACGGTCCACCTGATGGTAAGTGAATATCGTAGCCTACGGATGTCTGCAACACCAAGACTTGTAAGGTAATTGCTGATCCTACTCCTGATTCTCCTCTGAACTCTGGTCACCTTACTCTCCATAGGAACTCAACAATGCTTGAGAGCAGTTTTCGTTAGTTGGCTCTGTTAGATGGACGTACTTCCTCAGCCGAGCTGCTCAGAATTTTAAGCATGATTCCTGCTGTGTTTAGCTCATTAAGGCCTATTTCGTTTCTAAGTACAAAATGCGATTTTATTACTTAACAAATTACATTATTAAATTCTTTACTAGGAAGATAAATAAAAAACGAGCGTGCTTTGTTAGACTACACGACTGAAGTAAAACTTCTTTAGCAATAGGCCTGCACTGTGTCTTAGATATTTGAAATTAGGTATGAGAGAAGGAATGTGGGTCTCCCCACCGTGCCTCGGAGAGCACGTTAAGCCGTCAGTCCCGGTTGTTATCAAGTACACTTGATAGCGATTGTTACTCATAGTAGGGAATATATCCGCCAACCCGCATTGGAGCAGCGTGGTGGATTAAGCTCTGATCCTTCTCCTACATGGGGAAAGAGGCCTATGCCCAGTAGTGGGATATTACAGGCAGAAGCGATGAGAGAAGGAGAGAAAGAAAATGTATGCTCGCACCTCACTCTCTTGCTCCGTTCGCCTGTCATTGCCTGATCACACTTTTCGTAACTCTCTCGTCATGTATTCACCAGCTTACTCTCCAAGTCAAGCGTGCCTAAACAAGTTTTACTTCAAAAAATATGAAATACCTACATATTACTATCCTGATTATGAGCTTATAGTATACACCTAAAAACTAGTTAATCAATAGAACAACATATCAGTAAATGTGGTTAATATTAACACTGTGTAATCATGTTATACGCGGCTAGAGTATAAGCGGCCATAACGCAGTAAATTACACGTGGCCTTATCTACAGTTTAGCACGCGTTCGGCTTGTAGATTATATTATCTAGTTGAAGCCCGTTTATATTTAGAGGGTTTTTATGTTATAAGTTATATAAATAACTCTACACACAAGCAGGTTATATCTTCCATGACCTATGGAATCTTGATTATTTATATTGTTTATTATAATATACAGGCAGTTGTTTATTATAATATATAGGTACTGTAACAAAAAAGTAGAAATATTATATTAGAAAATAGCGACCCGCTCCGGCTTCGCACGGGTATAAAATATAATTATAGCTTATGTCATTCACTGAAAAAATGATTAAAATCGATCCAGTAGTTTTTATTTATTCATTACTGCCCGTGGCCCGCACGCGTTAACTTTAGACTAAAAGCCGGCCGGAACCGTTACGTCCCGCAATTTTTAAATCTGTAATATCTTCGAAAATATTCATTTAAATCATATGCTGTAACGGGCCATATAGATCTATGTATATTAAATCAACAATGTATTTAAGGTATTTAATTAGATAAGGATTAATGTTGTAATGGTTAAAATCGCTTTGAAAATTAGCCATTATTTGTCGTAAAAAGTAAATAACAAAAAAAAAAATGTTATTGTGGGATATCCATAAGAGATAGACATATACCATAGCGGAGTTTTCTGTACACCTTTTCAATTTGTACAATACTTTGTACATTATTTGGATTAATCTCGTAGGGTTCAGCCTGCGTTTGCAATGTAAGCGGTAAAAATGAAATTATTTACGACATCACATCAGAAACCTCAAAAATAACAGTATTTCTCCACTATTTAATGGATGTTATTATACATATAAACCTTCCTCTTCAATTCTATTCTATCTATTAAAAAAAACCGCATCAAAATCCGTTACGTAGTTTTAAAGATTTAAGCATACATAGGGACGTAGGGACAGAGAAAGCGACTTTGTTTTATACTATGTAGTGATAGTGATCATTGATATTTTTGATTTTGTTTAAATTTTACTTTTTTTCAGTTTAGACAAAACACAAAATACTACATAACACACGACAATTGAATTCGAAGATAATCTACCATAATATCGTTTCGTATGATAGAAAATATGCTTCAAATACAAGAATAAGTTTTGCAGTCTTATATATACGTAAAACAATAAGTATGTAATAAAGATATACAATATAAATAACCTCAAATAAAGCCAGGAAAGCTTTTCAAAGGAAATTCGAAAAATAAAATACTCTTTTATTACGTTTTTTACATATTTTCTAGTAGTAGAGTAGAGATCAGATAGAGAATATTTTTAATAAGCATCCGTTAGATATTTAAGGAAGTTTAGCTGCCAGCGTCCATTCAACGTTGAATACACCGGTTCCCGTCCGATCACCGAAGTTAAACAGCGTCGGGCGCGGTCAGTACTTGGATGGGTGACCGCCTGGGAACAAACACCACGTGATGTTGGCTTTTTCACTTCATTTTAACAATGGATATTACGTTCTATAAATAACTTATCAATGATTATTACATACATTATTTTTGTACGTATTTACAGAACACACTACGTAAGATAAAAATTTAACTCTTAATTTAACATTTGTAAAACTTGTGCGTTTCCTTCATGTTGTCAAACGTTTTTATTGAGCTCAAACTAGGGTGCCTCAGCCCTATAAAAGGACAAAGCTAAATTATAGTACTCTCAAGAAGTGTGTAGTTCCTGTGGTGAGCAAGGCTGGCAGAGCTCACGGCAAGGATCAGGAGTAGAGCGGCAACGCGCTTGAGATGCGTTTGTGTTGCAGGCGTCTATAGGCTACGTAACAGCTTACCATCGTTGTAGTGACGCTTGTTTGCCATCCTAGGCAAATAAAAAAAAGTGTGTACTTATGTACGCACGTAAGAAGTTATAGTTTATTGTATAGCTAACCTCACGTTATTATCTTCTTCTTCTTAGCTAACTTCAGGGTGTCGATTTTTTTGATGGTGTGCGCGCGCATCCTAATACTTTACTTGATGATAATAAGATATACTAACAATTGTGTCACAGGATATTTACATGAAAGTTAATTTTTTGATGTACAGAGTAAAAATCGCAGTATAACACGAAAAGGAATGACAAAATTGTAATTCCCAGTTTTCGACTGCGAAAAGTACGTTTCTGTTCTAGGTTATAGGTAGTGTTCACATTCTAACAAAATTACACAAACTATTTTGTAATTGTCAGAAAATAAATTTAATGTTTTAATTAAAAAATAATTTAGTAGCTATTATTCGTTTCAAGAAGATATTAATGATAAAGACATGTGGATTAAGTGGTGCTGTATTTATTTCATGGAGGATTTTAATAATTTTATGATTAAACACATTTTTTCAAAGAGTATCTGCAAAGTTTCTTGCCGAATCTCTGCAGAATCTACATTTCGATTTGGTGGTAGCTTCACTTTTAATTGTAACTAATGTATTGACGCTAGTATAATTTTAATTTGTTAAATGATAATTTCAAAAGTGCTTTTGATGCCTTCTTGAGTGTAATAATTTTTGATTTTTACTTAAACAAGGGTTTTCTATTTAGTTGTTTAAAATCTAATCTCGAATACAGTTGTTTTTCTAGAACCTTCTGGAGCAATACTCGTATAATTCAGATAGGACAATGGACAGGGTAGCTAGATTATGAGATTGACTAGCTAATTTAATTGATGAAAATATTAGTATTATAGGCGTATTAATTAATCGTATTTCCTTATCAATTATTCAGTATTTGCATTATAATTGTGTATTGAGCTAAATCGGATGCCCGAGGCAGAACCGTGCGTAATATTCTAGTCACAAATACATTGTTACCACGATTAATTGAAACACGCTTTATAGGCCATGTACCATAACATATCAATGTAATTTAAGCTCTATATCATAAGTGATAAGGGCCTTCATATGTACTGTGCTTGGTCAAAGGCAGTTGTATAGATATATAAGCGATTAGCCGTCTTTAAGACGCAATAGTGTGGTATTATAGGATCAAAGCAGCTATACGTCGTGATTTGGTTGAATTATCATTTCTGTCACATGATCAATATATAATTGTAATTGAACGTGATTGAAGGTTTTAGCAAACTACTAAATTTGATATTTATACACTTGTGACAGAAGATAGCTAGCAACTGACACGAACTCGAAGGAAAACCAAGACCAAAAAAAGTAAGACCTCGGTTAATTCAAATCCACTGTTTTTTCATATGTTCTTCTAAAAACGTGGTATTATTATTGATGTTTTCATTTATTTAGTCTTTCTTCGTATATCAAGAATAAACTTTCGATATAGCATAAATAAATGCAAGGCGAGCTCGAGAAATGGGACTGCACTCGTATAAAATCTTTTTGGAAATACTGTTGAGTCATTGTTGATTATATTTATAAACGAGCTTAAAACAAGGAGTTTTTAATTCGAAATTTGTTCTTAAGGTCTCGTACACACATTGATTTAAATTGTCTATTACACTACACCCAGACTCCGCCGGGTTGGAATCGACCCTACAGTGTGAAAAAAAGGTTAGTATCGTGCAAACAATGCAAAAGTGTCTGTTATGTTTCTCTGTGCTATAAAGTCACTGCCCTGCCTCTATGATACTTCATAGGGCTTAACTCTTGTAGATATCGGTTCCCATTGCTACGTGTTAAAAAAATTGCTTGCTGGGTTAGAGCGTCACCCACAATTCCTAACACGAGACAACAAGAGAGAGAGTAAAAAAATCCTACAGAATATTAATTAATTTTTTTTTAAACTCACAAAATCAACTACACTAAAGCAAAGCTTATACCTAAGAACTACAATGACTCACCCACAACAAATCGCAGCTAGATCCCAAGACGGCGAGAGAATCCAAACCAAAAAAAGAGGCCCCGCAACACTCGCCCTGAGGCTTATATACCCTAGCAAACCCCCCGCGCGTCGCGACACAACTACCCCCTAAGGTGCACCGCGACGCAGTACAATACGAGGGTATTCCAAAATTAAATCAGTCGCCTAGAAAAAGTAAATAGCAACGCTAATGCATAACTGCTATTATACATCAGCAGGAACGAAATCAGGCGCTATTAAAAATATATGCTACAATACCCCCCCCGACAGAGAAGAATTTTGCATCTCTGGCAAAATTCTAAAAAAAAAACTAATGTAAGGAGAGAATCTGGTAAGCTCATGAAGGGATTATAAAATTTAACTCCAAACTAAGAGAAAAAAAAATTTGATAGATTACTCATAAGAGATAATCGAATTACAAAAACACCACATATAATTTTGAATTCACTGCAACACTGTCTTACGACCCAATCATACAACACTAACATACAACATCCTGAAATTCAACTATCAATGTGCGTTAACCGACCTAGACAATTAACGCCCTGACACACAGAGTGACGGTCTATAAATGAGCACCACTCAGCAGCAACTTAAAATTTTTAATTTAACATTTTTTTTTTTTTAATCCATATTTAATACCGTATTCCTGATGTAGGCTTTAGAATGTGCATAACACAATTAGAATCGAATATATATTCGATAGAATAAAATAATATGTGGAATCGCCACCCGTTCCAGAGTTAAGTTGTAACACAACAACAACAACTTATGGCGTAGGCTTTAAACAAAAAAAAATTGAGTGAGTAGATACGTTAGAGATGCACCCAACACTCGCCCTGAGGCTTATATACCCTAGCAAACCCCCCGCGCGTCGCGACACAACTACCCCCTAAGGTGCACCGCGACGCAGTACAATACGAGGGTATTCCAAAATTAAATCAGTCGCCTAGAAAAAGTAAATAGCAACGCTAATGCATAACTGCTATTATACATCAGCAGGAACGAAATCAGGCGCTATTAAAAATATATGCTACACCATTGGGTACAAAAAGAAGAACCATAATTATAAATAAACGGTTCATACTCAACGACGAAAACGAATTGCGTGCTTCTTGAAATTAAAAAAAAAGTGCACGTAGACAAAGTACACATGTCAGTAGTGAAACTTCTTTGACAAACAAATTTTTAAGTCTCCTTTATATTTATACAAATCTAAAGCTTTAGATTGCCGTTCCAGTGCCATCGACAAAAACGTTGCCGTTTCATCAAAACTCTGCGTTTCATCTGTAAAAAAATTACCCTCAAGCGCCTAAAGATGTTTCTCTTCAATAAATCATTAGGGATTTATTTTATAAAAATGAATGACTGAATCAAGAGTTTTCTTATATTCTATTTTCAAAACTTGACAAAAAATAGAACACTCAAGTCAAGTCAATGAAGTCAAAGTCAATCAAGAATTCAAAACGAAAATGTGCTTGTTCCGATTCAGAAAGAACTGTCAGATCGGGGCAAAATAATATGTGTAGCCTAGCAGATAAAGTTTGAGAAATGTTGGAAATAAGAAAAAATAATGCGACGCAGTTGAAAGTTTTATTTAGGTATAATATAATGACGTCACAGTTCAGTTAAAGCGGCGATTGTTAACTCAAATGCTATTGTCCCCGCGATATACATCCAACAATATATCTCGGATGTATTGTAATAACGTAAGGGAGTGAATTATAATTGTCATACAAATTCTGTATATTAAATTGGAAGCAATAATAAATGATGCATGCTGACAAGGAATAATCGTGGTTTGAATGACAGTTGGCAAATATAACCTAACCTAAATATAGCCTGGCCAGGAATTTTTCAGCCCCTCTGTTTACGATTTATTTTTAATATATTAAATTAAATATGACGTTATTTTTATCCATTACACCGATGGGTGAAGATCGTGTCTAGTTCAGATCTTAGATCACTAAAGCTGAAAAGTTTGTTTGCTTAAGCGCGCCAATCTCAGAACCTAGTTGTACGCGCACAAGCAAGCGCGACGACGTCACGGCGACCGGCCTGCGCCGCCGCCGCCTTCACCGCGCCCCACCGTGTCCTTCTTCCCCCCTCCGGGCCCCCGCGGAGTCGAACTTTGAGCGCGAGACTCGACGCACGTTACTTACACATTTTAAAATAATTGTCTGTTTAATACGCAATAAAGTCTTTATTATTACTAATTTTGTTTTGCTGAATTCATCGCAAACAAAGTGGCGACCGTGACAGGACACTACAGCCTACAGCAGTCTATAAGGTCATAACAAGAGGTCATAAGGACATACTTAGTGCTAACGGTCAAGTAAAGGGACTACAACGGACATCAGCTGCTTCGCAACAGGGCCTGGCGGACTATTTCGTGCACGATTCCGGAGGTCAACCTGAGGGAAGTGATCCGTTCCTATTTTTCCTTACTTTAAATTCCGTTTTCCTTTTTTTTCTTTTGTGTAAGAAGCGTGGCTATTTCCTTAGGCATATTATTGAAGTATCTTGCTTTATGCGTACTTTCTCCGCCTTTTAGCTAAAGCTTTTACAAAGTGTATATACGCTGACGCTTGCGCTCATATACTATTCTTTTTCTTTCGACTCGTAAGCTAAATATTTTTGAACAATAAAATCGTTGTTATTGAATTAATATTAATGTACTGAATGATTTTGCATTTTAAATAAAATAATAATTCTTAGCTTATATTACTACTATTAATTTATACTTAAAACTAAAAGTCTTTTATTGCTTGCATGAACAATAAGGCTGACTACTTATCTGCGTTTGCTATTTTTGTGCTTAATTAATTACCGATTGCTTAAATTAATGCGTTTTAAATTAGATTTTATCATTAAAAATTAATTGTCGTATGCAACAAAATTCAGATTATTTTCTACCCGCTTTTTAAAAAATAATTATTTCTTTGTTCCGCATTATTAACGTACTTTGCCGAACATTCCAGGGACTTCGAAGAAAGTACCTACCACCTACTCGGGGTGTATTTAGCGTGATCAGCGCTGGCGGAATTGGAACTGCTGCGGCGGGCTACTGCAATAACTGGTTTGAGTGAACATTTTTACTTTCTTTAATTCATTCTTTGTTCTATACAATGCCGGAAACTGAAATGAGTGGTTTGAAAGAATTTTTAAAGAAACGCAGTACGATTAAAGGTCGTTTAACTAAATTTAGAGAATATATAACGGTTTTAAATCAAATTAAACCTGCAGATTTAACTGGTGCTCAAGTAAAAGAAATTTCATTGAGATTAACTAAATTCCAAGAGTTGTTTACTAGTTTTGATGAATTGCAAGATCAAATTGAACTTTTAAGTACCGACCAGGATGAACAAATTAGAGAAAGAGACTTCATAGAATCTCAATTTTATTCTTTGATATCGACTGCGCAGGAAATAATCGATTCGATTTCTCAAAGCAGAGATCGAGCCGAGGGTTCTGTAAATTCCAAGCCATCAGGCACTTGTTCTCATGCTCTTAATACAATCAAATTGCCCACGATTAAACTCCCGAATTTTGACGGGAACTACTTAAAATGGCTGGAATTTAGAGATACGTTCGACTCGTTAATTAATTCTAATGATACTATACCTACGATAAACAAATTCCATTACTTGAGGTCTGCTTTAGAAGGCAGTGCTACTGTTGTTATAAAATCCATAGAATTTACCTCTGCGAATTACAGGGTTGCGTGGGATTTATTATGTGAAAGGTATAATAATAAAAATATTTTAATAAACAATCATCTAAAGGCATTGTTCAACATCGAACCTATAACGCGAGAGTCTTACAAAGCTTTGCGTTATCTTATTGATCAAGTATCTAAAAATTTAAGAGCACTCGGAACGTTAGGCTTACCTACTGAGCAATGGGACGTTTTGGTTATATTTATGATGTCATCTAAATTAGATATTAATACAAATAGAAAATGGGAGGAATACAAGGGTAACCTCTCCGATTTACCTACGTTACTTGAATTTAAGACTTTTCTTCGTAATCGCGCGGATGTGTTAGAAACCACTCAAGGTACCCGCTCGGATAAACACACCCATGACTATAAGTCTAATTATAAGTCACAACAATTTTCTAAATCATTAGTCGCTGCTAATACGGAAGTGTCAAAACGGATTGTATGTAGTATATGTAAGAAGGACCACCGTGTGTATTTGTGTCCCGTCTTTTTAGAAATGAGTTTGGAGGACAGACAGAGTGAGGTAAATAAATTAAAATTATGTTCAAACTGTCTCCGCGAAGGGCACAATGCGCACAGGTGCCGTTTAAAGGGTTGTTGTAGGTCATGCAAGGGAAAACATAACAGTTTACTACATAAAGAAATTGCAGAGGTTTTGAAGGCTGCACCCGTCTCTTTGGCAATAGCTAGCGCAAAAGAAGTACTACTGTGTACCGCTCTTGTAGATATAGTTAATCCACAGAACAATAGCTGTCAAAGGGCTCGAATATTATTAGATACTGGGAGTCAATCCTGCTTCATAACTACTAATTTCAAAAATAAAATGGGTTTATCTGTAAATCGAGTGAAACCTGTAAACGTATCGGGTATAAATAATATCGGTTTTGATATATCTGAGCGCTGCTGTGTACAGTTAAATTCTAGAGTATCTTCTTTTACGGCTAAGTTAACATGCCTCATTGTACCTAGGATTACCGGTAACGTGCCTAATAACAAAATTGAATTGCAGAACTTGAAGTTACCATTAAACATCGAGCTGGCCGACCCTGCATTTTATCAACCAGCTGATATTGACATACTTATAGGCGCAGATGTTTTTTGGGATATTATAGGTACACAACAGATCAAGTTAGGTCAAGACAAGCCTACGTTGCTAGATTCGAAATTGGGATGGCTTGTGTCTGGCCCAGTAGGTAAAAGTACTTGTAACGATAATTTTATGTGTAATTTTACTCAATTAGATATTTATGAAAGTATGAAAAGATTCTGGGAAGTAGAAGAGTTACCTACGACCAAAGATAATTTATTCTCTGTAGAAGAGCAATTATGTGAAACTCATTTTGTAAATAACACTTCAAGGTTAAGTAATGGTAGATTTTCAGTTAAAATGCCGTTTAAAGAATCACCTGAAGATTCTTTGGGTGAGTCATTTTTTTTAACTGAGGTAGGGCACAGCAGGAATTTCCTGCTCAAAATACGGAGCAGCCCGACTGGGGTAGTACCTCGACCTTACAGAAGATCACAGCAAAATAATACTGTTTTCAAGCAGTATTGTGTTCCTGTTGGTGAGTAAGGTGACCAGAGCTCCTGGGGGGATTGGGGATTGGGTCGGCAACGCGCTTGCGATGCTTCTGGTGTTGCAGGTGTCTATAGGCTACGGTAATCGCTTACCATCAGGTGAGCCGTAAGCTTGTTTGCCGACCTAGTGACATATAAAAATAAAAAAAAATAAAAAAATATGGACCGATTCTACGATTGTGCTAGGTTGGTTAAACACTCAATCCCGAAATTTAAAAACCTTTGTTTTAAACAGGGTAATCGAAATAAACGATCTTACTAAGGGATTCGCATGGATGCACGTACCAACAGATCAGAATCCTGCTGATTTAGTCTCCAGAGGGATTGACCCGCAGCAGCTTCAGGATTCTACTTTGTGGTGGCGAGGTCCTTCCTTCTTAGCGAAGGAAGAATCTGAGTGGCCTATTCAAGGGTCCTTTGCAACTAATAATTTACCAGAGTTAAAAGTATTTACATGTACGAAAGTGGACACTAAAATTAATAACTGTTCACTTGTAAAATTTGAAAAATATTCTCGATATGATAAATTAAAGAGGATCGTAGCTTATGTCTTAAGATTTATAAATAAATGTCGTAAAAATGCTGTAAGTAATGATGTAATTGAACCTGAGGAACTGGAGAACTCGTTAATGTTGTTAGTCAAGCAAGCTCAGTTAGAATCATTTGCTAATGAACTTTATACTATTGCTAAAGATAAAAGTTTGCCTCTTAAGTCTAAATTACTGCCTTTAGATCCATTTATAGATACGTTAGGAATTCTCCGAGTGGGTGGTAGGTTGCAAAATTCAAAATTTGATTTTAATAAAAAGCATCCTATTTTATTAGACGGCAAACATCATTTTTCTAAAATACTCATGAGGCATGAACACTTTCGTTTACTTCATGCTGGTCCACAGTTATTACTAGCTGCGGTACGCGAAGAGTTTTGGCTTATCGGGGGCAGAAACTTAGCTCGCAGCGTAACGAGAAAGTGCATTGTTTGTGCGCGTATGCGTGGTCAAGTGATAAAACCTATAATGGGTACTTTACCGTCTGTAAGAGTATCCTCAAGCTTCGCTTTTGATACTTGCGGAATTGATTTCGCTGGGCCTTTTTTAATTGCTAGCAAAAAGGGTCGTGGCAGTAATATAACCAAATGTTTCCTTGCACTGTTTGTTTGTCTTCAAACAAAGGCTCTGCACTTAGAGACGGTGAGCTCAATGTCTAGCGATGCTTTTCTTCTTTGCCTACGCAGGTTTGTGTCTCGAGGGGGCAGACCTCAAGTAATTTACTGCGATAATGTTACTAATTTTGTGGGTGCAAAGAATGAATTAGGTAGGGTTATTAAAGCCAGCCGTCAGTCCGTGTCCGATTACGCAAGCGTTGAAAAGATTAAGTTTGTATTCAGTCCCGCATACGCGCCTCATTTCGGAGGAATCTGGGAGGCTGGTATTAAGTCAGCAAAGAGCCATTTAAAACGTGTAGCAAGCAATGCTTCTCTGACGTTTGAGGAACTAGCGACGCTTTTTACCCAAATAGAAGCAATCCTTAATTCCCGCCCGCTATCTCCTCTTTCGTCAGACCCCACTGATCTATATCCATTGACTCCAGGACACTTTTTGATTGGGCGACCTCTGATGTCGGTGCCGTCACTGCCTGTCACCACTAAAAGGCCTAACAGATATGAGTTTATTGAGCAGCTGAGACAACACTTTTGGGAGCGTTGGCGCAGGGAGTTCATCGCTGAGCTGCAGCAACGAACGAAATGGCGAACTCGGCAGCGTGACCTTCAAATCGGCGACATGGTTGTCCTGAAAGAAGACCAATTACCTCCACTACGATGGCGCCTTGGGCGCATTACTCGATTGTACCCTGGTCCAGATGGCATAAACAGAGTAGCAGATATCTTCACAGCAAAAGGAACCATGAGGAGAGCATTCAATAAAATATGCCTTCTTCCAACATCTCCGGATGCCTAACTAGAGAAAGCGAGAGAAGAATAGTTTGAAAACGTCTTTCAACGGGGGCAGTATGTACGCGCACAAGCAAGCGCGACGACGTCACGGCGACCGGCCTGCGCCGCCGCCGCCTTCACCGCGCCCCACCGTGTCCTTCTTCCCCCCTCCGGGCCCCCGCGGAGTCGAACTTTGAGCGCAAGACTCGACGCACGTTACTTACTCATTTATAAATTTATTGTCTGTTTAATACGCAATAAAGTCTTTATTATTACTAATTTTGTTTTGCTGAATCCATCGCAAACACTAGTAGTTCAAATTGAAAAATTCTTTTTGTATTGGATAGCCCATTTACCGAGAAAGGTTATAGACTATTTTTTTTTCAAAATAACACGGGTGAAATCGTGGAAGATAGCTAGTTTACGGTCTACATTTTCAAATCATAATTACGTTGCCATATTCAGAATAAAATAGTTTAAGTAGGTACCGTCGGCCAAGAAAGTGGTTTACCACCCTAAGGTTGAATGCCGCTTGCAGATTCATAGGTGGTAAAGATTAGTTTCGCTTGCAGATTGATCTGACAAATTCTATTGACGTCTTTATCTGAACAATTTTTTAATATCATATCAAAAATCGACCATTCCAGCGGGGATCGAACTTGCATCTCCGACATACCGTGTCGATGCTTTAGCCAATTAAGCTATGGAACGATGTACCCGTTAGATCGAAATTTTTGATATGCTAATTTTATATTCTTTATCTGATAATTTATAACGATATTATTTATACCTAATAGAGTTTAAAATGTCATGTATAATTATGACCTATAAATACTTATCAATTAGCTTTACGTCATTATTATATGTCTCTTTCAGTAATATCTATTAATAACGAACGCTGTTGTAATTTTCGATTACCAGGAAACTAAATCAAAACTGGTACACCACTTTCTTGGCCGACCGTACAATAAGAATAATAACAAAGGTAAGTTGTTTAAATACCTCCGCAGTAGTCTTTTAAGTTTTTTCATTCTAATATGTAGAAAACAAGCTGTAATTATTGAAATAATTGTTACTAGTTTGTAATAAATGTTCTTTTCATATTTTTAGTATAATTATCCTCTTAGCTCTTAGCTCCAAAAAATATTTAGACATTTTATACTTCGCAAAAACGAAAAAGAAAATTAAGCCTCTTAGTACTTTTTAAATTGCCTTGAATAATTTAGTACCTACTCACGATCAGTATAAACAAAACTTTATTAATTTTAATATCAAGAGACCAGTAGACCTTTAAGGTTGACCTTTGAGAGTTGTGTTAAGATTTTCGAATTATACATTTTAAGAAAAACAATGTGTTTAATACAAATTTCATTAAAAAAGTATAAGGGTACAATTTTATTCTTTGAAGTGTTATTGTCAAATAGATCAAAAATATAATAAAATATATCCAACAAATAAATTTATCAATAAATATTGCTTCAGCCTGTAATATCCCACTACTGGGCATAGGCCTCTTTTCCCATGTAGGAGAAGGATCAGAGCATAATCCACCACGCTGCTCGAATGCGGGTTGGCGGCTATATTCTCTACTATGAGTAACGATCGCTATCAGGTGTACATGATAACAACCGGGACCGACGGCTTAACGTGCTCTCCGAGGCACGGTGGGGAGACCCACTAGGACTGCACAAACACCTGTGTGTCCAATACAAATGTTTGTCATGTGCGGGGATCGAACCCGCAACCGCCAGCGCAACAGGTACAATCCATGGCTGTGACCTTTGCGCCAACGCGGTGTCAATAAATATAAAAATGTAGAAATTAATTTTTTTCGTTCCGAAACATTAAGCTGATCTATTCATGCGGCAAAGTTCAAGCAAATCCGTGGAGCTTTAACTACATCAGCAAAGTCGAATTTTCTGCCTCAACGGTTATTGGACGACTTTCTGAAATTTATGTCGACTGTTACAAAAGTAGGAGGTGACTCAGTGGATTTTTTTTTGACTTTAAGTTCTAACTTTTCCCCATTAGTTCATTCGAACGATCCTAACTTTCGTATATTTTATACATTTATCAACTAAGTATACTTATAAAGTATATTTAATTAGCATAATCTTAATGGAATCTACTGTTTCAGGATAAATACAAAATGTTTACATTATTAGAATTTACACCGTCTAAGACTCTAACTTCAGAATTTTTTTCTTACGAGTATTAATTTAATAATTATATTGTTCACATTCAGATCATAGTAGTTATATTGTGTTTGGATAATAACCAATAGAAATATGGCGGTTTAAGAAAGACGCTTTCAGATATAGGGCATAAATATGACTTATGCTCTCTGTACGTTTCTTTGTTACCTGTTTCTCTAGATCACTGACACAGAATACTTCTTCTAATGGAAACCAATAAGTGAAGGGTTATTTAATCTACATTTATTTCTAAGTACAACTTAAAAGAGCTTCTCAAGCAGCTGCGTATAAATAAAACTTATACCACAACACAAACAGAAGCAAAACTATTAAAACTAAAATATGTTAATATAAAAAAGTGTGTGTGTGTGTACATACGGAACTTATGTACGCACGGAAGAAGTTATACTTCATTGGCTAGCTCGTAAAAATTTACTCTCATAATTTTTCCGGAACGCGACAGCGTATAGCTTTAAAACATCTTGGACTAGTGGTGGAATAATAAAATTGACCAGATTTACAATAAAATAATTATTTATCGACAGTTAAGATTATTATTTGTTGTCGGTTGTTGCGAAGTGATTGCCGATACAAATAAAAGTACCGAGAATGATTTTTTTCTATTAAACTCTCATCCCGGAATTTCTTAAATACGCCGTAATCGTATTTCGGCAGTTGTTTAAAATTTCCTCCTTATCTCCCGGTGGACCTCGCAGGCGAAGGTTTCTGGTACATTTATTAGGAAAAGTTAGTTTTGAATCAAGTTTAGGAGTTTGTGTTTCTTAGGAAAATTTACGTATACTTCTAAAACAACAATCTTATATTGTATTTTAGGTTTTGAATACAATTATATCATAATAATTTTACAATTAAATAAATAATAGTCATGTTTGACAGATGTTGATCTGTTCATAAGGTAATCAATTGTATACCAGTATTTTAGTTAAAAACCAACTGATTTACTTTGAGCGGGAATTTAAAAGCAAAAAGTAGGGACGATGGGACTTTTTAACCGACTTCCAAAAAAGGAGGAGGTTCTTAATTCGACTGTATTTGTTTTTTAATGTAACTTCAGAACTTTTCACTGGGTCGACCGATTTCGACAATTATTTTTTTTTTAACTCAATAATGGTCATTTGGTCCCATTTAAATTTATTTGAGATCTAACAACTACTTTTCGAGTTATATCTAATCATGCGTTTTTACTTGTCTATTTTTTCGTCGACCTACGTTGTATTATACCGCATAACTTTTTTACTGGGTGTACCGATTTTGGTGATTTTTAATTTAATAGAAAGCAGCTGATCTTTATTATGTGGTCGCATTTAAATGTCATCGAGATCTGATAACAAGTTTTTAAGTAATCTTTAATAATGTGTATTTACTATTTTTTCGTCTACCTATGTTGTATTACTTTTCGATGTAATTGAAGTCGGTTTTTTTTTCGTTTGCGAGCAAATATAATTATTTTACCAAAAATTGCTCACACCAGCAGTGAAGAAGAAATATATGTACATTTACAATTCCAATTACGAAATCGAATTTTCTATCACTCAGTCAAGGTGCCTCTAGCGATTCAAAATGGCGGTTCAAATGACGGGAAACTCACGAGTGGCTCACTAACGATCCTCTTTGTTGCATCTGTCGAATGAGTCTGGATGCCATTATTTTAGGCTTTGCTGATCATTCGGCCTCGTTCCTGAAAAAAAAAAACTTGAAAAACGTTTCATTGATATCATTTAAGGTTCCCTCTGTGAAGTAGGTAGAAACGTTATAAATAGTATAAATATTTACTTCATTACTTTTTCTCTGATACCGTAAACCTTTTAATTTTATTGTGTTGAAATATGCATTGATTCGAAGCAATTGTATAATCAACAATTGATTGATTTATTTTGTTTTAATAATTTTTTTAGCTAAAAAAAAAATGGACAGCACGTCATGTATGTAATAAAGTTTGTAAAACCTATTGTATTTTCTTTAAGTTTTTCAGCTTACGAGAACACTTAACCCGCCCGCCGGCCGAAAAAGTTTTTGACAATTTTCGTAGAAAATGTTACAAAAGATGAAGAAAAATACATCTTTTGTTACTAAAACTATTGACCGTTTGTGATAGTTTTTTAAAACTTGCCAATTGCCTTAATTTTATTTGTCTACGTCCAAGTCTTTTATTATTATATGGATAGAATGGTAGGTAACCTAACCTTTTTTTTTTGCGTGGAAATGCTTTTACGCACTCCGTTGACGAGGCTGGCGGGAGTGTGGGACATCTGGCCAACCCAGAATACTCACTAAAGCCCAGAGGTGCCCTTATCGCCATAGCGGGGCGCCACGGAATCGCTTTCGTATGCTACCGCGATTCCCCGACGGTTGGCCCGCCATGTGCGGGCCGCCTTCGTCCACAGAGCCAACGGGCACTGTGAACTCTCTATCACCCCGTTGGCGAGTGGGAGGAATAGTGGTGCCTTTCTCCCACTCTATTGCGAAGGGTGAAGGAGCGCATAACGGTGTCTCCTTTCCCCTGGTCATCTCTTGTGGAGCGGGTTGGCGTGAGCGTCAGCCTCGCGCTGTTGTTCCGCAGCCTCCTTTAACGCCATGATCTCCTCGGAGAAGGAGGTTACGGCCGGCCAGCACCACTCGCTGCCGAGTATGTTGCGGACCACGCTCGGCAAATAATAACCTAAGCTATAACGTAACCTCGACTGCTTAGTCTTCAAATATGTTACTAGCGACCCGACTTGGCTTCGCAGGGGTGCAAGGCTGATGTTAAACGTAAGCGCAAAAAAATGTGTTCACTTACTACATCGCATTAGAAACCTCTAAAACTATCAGTGATCCTATACTATATAATGCATATATTATACATATAAACCTTCCTCTGGTAATCGCTCTATTTATTAAAGAAAACCGCATCAAAATCCGTTGCGTAGTTTTAAAGATCTAAGCATACAGACAGCGGGAAGTGACTTTGTTTTATACTATACAATCACTTCAGCCTATCGCAGTCCACTGCTGGACAGAGGCCTCCCCAAGTTCGCGCCACACATCCCGGTCTTCCGCAATCCTCATCCAGCCTACACCGGCAATCTTACGTAGATCGTCGGTCCAACGGGCCGGAGGACGTCCCACACTGCGTTTGCCAAGACGCGGTCTCCACTCTAGGACCCGTCTACTCCAACGGCCATCGGTCCTGCGACATAGATGACCAACCCACTGCCATTTCAACTTGCTAATTCTGTGGGCTATGTCGGTTACTTTCGTTCTCTCGCGGATAGTCTCATTTCTAATCCTGTCTTTGAGAGAGACCCCAAGCATAGCCCGTTCCATTGCACGTTGAGCGACTTTAAACTTGTGGACCAGTCCCTTGGTCAGTGTCCACGTCTCGGCTCCGTATGTTAACACAGGCAGAACGCATTGCTCGAAAACTTTTGTCTTCAAGCATTGCGGAATCTTCGAAGTGAAGACTCGACGGAGTCTGCCAAACGCCGCCCAGCCCAACCGAATCCTCCTATCGGCCTCCTTCTCGAAGTTGTTGCGGCCTAGTTGGATAGTATGGCCTAGGTAAATATAATCCTGAACAACTTCGAGAAGGGTACCATCGACCGATACCGGTATCGGTATGACTTGGTTGTTAAACATAACTTTCGTCTTATCCAAGTTCATACAGAGACCGACACGTCGGGAGGACTCGTTTAGGCCGGCCAGCATTTGGCCTAACTCATCCAGCGTCTCCGCAAAGATGACAATATCGTCGGCGAAACGAAGGTGAGAGATGAATTCACCGTTGACGTTGATGCCCCGTTCCCCCCAATCCAAGGTCTTAAAAACATCCTCTAGCGCAGTGGTAAACAGTTTCGGTGATATTACATCCCCCTGTCTTACCCCTCGCCGGAGGGAAGTATGTCTTGTTCTTTGGTCATTGACATGAACGGTCATCGTCGCCGCGTCGTACATAGATTTTAGTACCTCGATATATCGCCAGTCAATATGACATCTCTGCAGAGAGTCCAGGACAGCCCAGGTCTCGACGGAGTCGAAGGCTTTCTCGTAGTCCACAAATGCCATACACAGCGGCTGATTATATTCTTCCGTCTTTTGGATAATCTGCCGAACAGTATGGATGTGGTCCACGGTGCTGTAGCCATTTCGAAACCCAACCTGCTCTGGTGGTTGGAATTCGTCGAGTCTTCTGGCGAGACGATTCGTAACAACCCTCGAAAACAGCTTATAGACGTGGCTCAGAAGTGAGATCGGTCTGTAATTCTTTAACAGAGACTTATCGCCTCTCTTAAAGAACAGCACCACCACACTCCTGGACCACGCCTCCGGCGTGGTACCTCGGTGGATGACGGCGTTAAATAGTCTTGCCAAGGCTTTCAGGACAGGTCGCCCTGCGGCTTTAAGGAGTTCAGTGGTAACTCCGTCATCCCCCGGGGCCCTCCCGTTTTTAAGCTGCCCGAGCGCTGCACCAATCTCATCCTCTTCGAAGTCCGGGATACACTCCGAATAATGGCGCAACAATGGTGCCCGTGGATCTTCGGTGTCCCAAGTCGCAGGCTTGCGTGCGCTCGACGAGTACAGCTGTCCATAAAAATTCTCAACCTCTTCTCGGACCCGAGGGCGAGAGCAGACGGTTCTGCCATCTGCTGTTTTAAGCTTCGCAAGAAGGCTTCTCCCCAATGGTCTTTGGAAAACTTTGGACCCCCTATTCTGCTCAATCAGAGTAGCAACCTCTCTCGTATTTGAGCAGCGGAGGTCTCGGCGAATAATTTTCCGTACCCTCTTGGAAAGAGCCCTCTGTTCTGGCGAAGCAGCCGGCAACTCGCGCCTCTGCCGCATCAGATCCAAGGCTTCGGGAGAAAGTTTGGACTGCTTCGTTGGCTTTGTTGGTGGAAAGTGCTTGCGACCCAGTGTACACACCGTCTTCACCACGTTGTCGGTTATCTCGTCCACGTCGCTAGTAGTTTCCAGCGAATCGAATCGGTTTTGGAGTTCCAACTGAAACTGCTCGGAGCCACATAGTATTTGAGGCAGCGTAGGTCGGAGAGTAGATTTCATCAAGCGGGTCCGCTCCTTTCGGAGACAAATATTCAGAGTGCCCCGTACCAGCCGGTGGTCGCTGCCGGTGTTAAACCTGTTAACCACTGAGACATCTCTGAATATATGCCTTTTATCCGCTATGATGAAATCTATCTGGTTCCTCGTCACAGTATCGGGGCTTTGCCATGTCCACCTCCTTTGGGGCTTCTTCTCAAAAAATGAGTTCATCAAGAAGAGCCCCTCCGATTCGAGGAAGTTGACAAGCGTCTGCCCCCTGTGATTCCTGTGCCCCAATCCGTGTGGTCCGATGCTCGATCCGTCGCGGCCTTGTACTCCCACTTTAGCGTTGAAGTCTCCCATAACAACGCTGTAGAAGGTCGAAGTAGTGCCATGTATGGCCCTTGTAATATCTTCATACAAGGCTTCGACTTCATCGTCAGAGTGTGCCGAGGTCGGCGCATATACCTGTATCACTTTCAGGGAGTACCTGTCGGTGAGCTTAAGTACAAGGTACGCTACCCGGGTCGACACACTACTGACTTCCACAACGTTGTTAGTGAGAGTCTTGTGAACCAGAAAACCGACGCCACCTTGGGAAAGCCCATCACCTTCACGGAAGTAGAACAAGTGCCCGGAGTCCAGGATCATCGTGTCCTCTCCCTCTCTTCGGACTTCAGACAACCCCACTATGCTCCACTTAATGTGACTAAGTTCTACCTCAAGTTCGGTGAGGTGATGGTCCAACCGTAGCGTGCGTCCATTATACGTAGCCAGGAATATTTTTCTATGGCAGCCTCCCGTACACCGGTGATTCTTGGCACCCTCTACCCCACCGTTACCACGGCCGCTGCCGTAGCCGGGAATAGTGGGGCTGCCGGGAACTGAGGGCCTTATTTTTAAGTTCGAACTCATGGGGGTTTTTACCCATAGTCACCACGCTGGGCAGGCGGGTTGGTGACCGCAGGGCTGACTTTGTCGCACCGAAGACGCTGCTGCCCGTCCTCGGTCTGTGCATTTAAAAAGCCAGCAGTTGGATGGCTATCCCGCCATCGGTCGGCCTTTTAAGTTCCAAGGTGGTAGTGGAACTGTGCTATCCCTTAGTCGCCTCTTACGACACCCACGGGAAGAGATGGGGTGGCTAAATTCTTTAGTGCCGTAACCACACAGCACATATATTTATACTATACAATGATATATATTAACTTAATTTCGACGTATTCGAATAACTACTAATACTCGTATAAAAAAAAATAATTTGAACAATTTATTTAATCTTATTTGATAATGAAAAATAGTAGTAAAATTATTTTTTTTTCTTATTATATTCTTATTTCTTCATTTATTCGTATATCTTTATTTTTTTATTTATTCTTTGAACAATTTACTCCTAAATAGCAAATTTTCAATTTATAGTATTGTCAAAGGTTTATGCTAATAGATAACATACGTATCGGTCAACAAACAATGACACCAACGAATTTCTAAATCAGACAGACTATGTCTTAGATTCAGATAGTAAGTACAAAATAACTATATATAAAAATATTAACCATATATATTACTCGTCCTGGAAAGCCAAGACTATGGCTGTAAAATAGGTACTATATGAATATAAGACTGACTTGTTTGTATCATTCTTTCTCAAGGGAGTAATATTGGCCAAGTTCGGAAGGCAAGACATTTTCGCTTTGAATGAATGGTCTGCGCAAAGTTTCTTGATCATTTCCCCCTGTTGGATTAATGCTGGTCATTTTAGAGTTAATGTAGCGTTACCTAATTTATAAGAATCATACCATTTCTTTTGTTTCCAAATTAAAAAAAAGATCAAATATTTTTGTCACATTTTAAATTCTATTCGAATGAGATGAAACGTTAAGATTTTATACTTTCAATAGTAATAATACCATTTATTGTACGCCAGAAACAATTAACTATTTGTAGAAAAATATGATTTCTTCCAAGCAGCTGTGGATAAAAAATTTTGGGTAAATTACTGGTAACTTGGTAGGTTAGGGTAAAAAGTATAGGATATAGAAAAAAAAATCTGATCTTTTTACCTATGCGTTATTTGTATAGGTCATAGAGATTTTTGTCGTAGTTTGGGTATTTGGGTTTTCAGGCCCTTTGAGGGCCACTGACCCGACTAGAAAAAAGGTCAGGCTCAACCAGATCATGTATCTGGACCGAATCAGGATAGAATGAGGCATGCCAGATCCAGCAACCTCTATCAGGACCAGATCCGGTCCAGATCGGGATAGCCTGATGTAAAATATAATCAAGTATGCTAAGGCATACTGGATCAAGACCCCCTTTCCGGCCCAGATCAGGATTGTCTGAAAGAAATTACGCGAACTGAGCCTGAATCGCGCTATTAATATTTTTAAGCGCACTTAGTATATATACAGTTATCAGGACAGTCTAGCAGGGAGTCCAATTCTACACAGTGGAGCAGTCGTACGTAATAGGAAATAGTTAATGAATAGTTAATCATTAGAAGTTGATAAATAAAATTTTATTAATAATAATAATTAATTAATAACATAAAAATAAATAAAAATAAAGTAAAAACATAAATAAATAATACACTGGAAAAAAATAAATATCATAATAATTATGTTAAGTAACATATTTATAACATCAATTGGCTTTATATTTTTTTTGTCAAACAATTTTTTCAAGAATAACATTCGTGTTTTTTTAAACGACCGGACCGAACCGGCTGATCAGGATGAGATGAGATTTCCTGATCTGGACCCGATCAGGAAATCTCACACATAATTTGATGTTTTATAACTATTACAATTATGTTTTAGCAAACTAGCTGTGCCTGAATAGTCTTCCTCGCTAAATGGGATATCCCATATAAAAATATTTTTTCAATTTGAACCAGAAGTTTCTGAGATTGATGATGATGCATTTAAACCAACAAAGAAACTTATATATAGCTTTATAATATTAATATACATGTATAGATTTGCTCGTACGTAAAAGGAGACGTTTCGATATTCTGGAATAAAAAGTAGCCTATATTGCTCCACAACCTCTTCTATCTTCTAATGAAAGTCCCATAAAAATCGACTTAGCCGTTCCGAAAATCAGCCCGGACAAACAAAAACAGACAGACAAATATCTTAAAATAGTAAGTTTGTTTTTTAGGTTCGTGTAAATGACAATATCAACTTGAAAACACACAGTTATTTAGAAGTAGCAGACAGACACTTCAATTTTATTTATATGTCTTTACATATTCTTTTATTATTTATCTTTATAAATTTGGATACCATGTATATTATATATTTTTTATTTATTTATTAGTTTATAATAAGGTTGTGTATTATGTATGTATGTATATATGTATGTATATATGTATGTATTTATGTGTGTATTCTGTCTAAGTATTAGTGTGTATGTATTAGCATGTAAGTTTATCATATAACTGCACCACCTACCCTGTCTCGGGATTATATTAAATGTATCCTTCCTTTAATTGGGTTGTCTGGAAGAAATGGCTAAATAGGTATAAGTCCGCCCATTGTACTTCACAGTCTGTAAATGTTTTTTTTTAAATGTGTTTATTGTTTAAAATGTAGTTGTGGTGGACAATAAAGTATAAATAAATAAATAAATATAACCGTGTGCCTCAGGTACCATGGTCAGTCATTAGGGTAGTCATTTTGGTCAGATCTATCAATCAGAATATTTAATATATAGGTCACAGTAAGCAACAATGTGGTTGTTCAGAGAAATTTATATATTTTCTATCTGGTTCATCATTTTACATACATCTGCAGGGCAAATACCTCATTCTATCGCTTCCACGAGTAACAATTGTTACCAGATATTTATAATAACAACCGGAATCGACAGATTAAGCAGTACCTAGAAAGGTTTTGGGATTATAAGTACTTAATGAAATCGGTTAAATTACTATCCTTAATATTTAAACATAGGGTCATACAAAGTGTTTATAAAATATTCTAACTTTTATAAGTTTATCTGTAATACAAATATGTATATATGAAAAACTTTATTCAACTGTATATTTCAAAACGAACCATTGGATTATTAATCTCACGTTAAGCTCCATTTTAAAACAGATTCATTATCAAAAGTCTCTCTAAGTGTACACGTAGAAAGAACGTTTAAAAAGAAACAATAAAAGCTTAAAGCGAATGGAACCATTTGTACTTCGTGCTATAAAAACGTCGACAGAATCGATTTGGCGTTTGGGATTTTTCGATTAAAAGAAAATAAAAATTCGCAGATTGTAGCTCAGCTTGAGGATATCGGACTTCGTTCTGCTCCGCTTCGGACAAACGTTCATTTTTAAGGTAATAAAGCAATTACGACCTTTATAACATACTAGCTCTTCGCTCGCGGCTTTGTCCACATGGACTATACAATTTTGGCTGTTCAGTTTTCTGTCGTTAAAATGTAACCTATGTTACTCAGTGTTTTAATTTCCAACGGATTTAATAAGTCGAATGAACTACAAATATTAATTCCCTTTTGTCAAATTTTGACTAGCCTTTGGCGCAGTTGAAAGTGTTTTCTGTTCCAAATGTTGTGGGTTCGATTCCCGCCTTAGTCTGGGTGTAATATTAATATTTATATATTTATATATGATGTAATATTGCTATGTATATGTATAAAAAAAAAACAAAAGTATTTAGCTATATCAACCGGCTCTTACCTATATTGCAAGCATTAAGTTGCTTACCATAGGAACGGACGACCGTGTGTGTATGTTATAAGATATTTATTTATTAATTTAATTTGCAAGGTTATTCTGGTATAAGTCTAAGCATAATAAAATGCCAAATCAAACTAAAAACAGCCACTATCAGCTGTTAAATGTGTTTTTCAAATTTCGAGATAATGTAGTTTCCAAATGGTTAATTGATAACTATAATAATGACCAAAAGTATAGTTGAAATTGGTTCAGTAATACAGTAATGAGATACTTTTTTCCTCATTTTCTTAATTTTTTTACCGACTTCAAAAAAAGAAGAGGTTACTCCATTCGACCGTATATATATATATATATATATATATATATATTGAAGTATATCGCCCATTGCCGGCTTGACGTTGATTTCTGGGACACCCTGTATATATATATATATATATATATATACAGGGTGTCCCAGAAATCAACGTCAAGCCGGCAATGGGCGATAGGCCAATTGATGGTGGTTATCAGAAAAATAAGAAAAAAAAATATTTATGAATAATTTAAAAAAATAATGGCTTTTTAAAAAAAAATCGAGAAATTGACACCCTGTGACAGTCTTTCAAGCTTTGTGACTAGAAACCTTGACTATGCTTTGTTTTTTTTTTGTGTAACGGGTCCCTGAATAACTGTTTTATTAATTGTAATCTAAAATTAATACTAAAATGCCTTAGCTTTAGAAAAACATCATTTTATTGCGCAACCATTACGCAAAAAAGATAACAACATCTATCTTTATGTGACTGTCTTGTAAAAAAAATGTACTACGCTCTTTTGGCAAGTAGCTTTAAAAGATGGCGCATTTAGTCTGGATTCTAAAATGGTACTACATTTAGTAGTTTACACCTAAGATTCGGTAGAAAAAAAATGTAAACCAAATGAAAGTTAATTATTTTTATCACTCAAATGGCTATGGACCGCGTTTGAGTACGAATGCTATAATATAGTGACCCTACTGTGTCGTGTGTGAGCGAGACAGACAGTCATAGTATTGTAAAAAGATGGCGCATTTAGTCTGGATTCTAAAATGGTAGTACACTTAGAAGACTACACCTAACATTCGGTAGAAAAAAAAATGTAAACCAAATGAAAGTTAATTATTTTTATATCACTCAAATTGCTATGGACCGCGTTTGAATACGAATGCTATAATATAGTGACCCTATTGTGCCGTGTGTGAGCGAAACAGTGACACTAGACTTAGAAGACTGTTACTTAAATTTGGACAAAAAAAAAAATACGGTTGAAATAAAATTCAGTTATTGGAATCAAAGTTTATTCATTCATAACAAATTTTCAAATTGTTTGCCTTCGGCCGAAATGCAAGCCCTACATCTTCTTAAAAAAGAGCGGTTTACAAGACGAGCGTACCTTTTCGAGTTGATCTCTTCAACAGCTGCCGCAATTTTTTCTCGTAATTCGTTTAAATTTTGAAGTGGTTTAGAATATACTTTTTCTTTTAACGTTCCCCAGTAAAAGAAGTCGACTGGATTTAAGTCCGGTGAACGGGCTGGCCACGAAATTGGACCAGACCGTCCTATCCATCTACCTCGGTATTCTAGATCGAGAAATTCTCTGACTGAGCGAGTATAATGTGCTGGGCAGTCATCTTGTTGAAACCAAATGCTTCGGTAAATGTCAAGTGAGACGTCTTCCAGTAAATTTGGTAAATGGTTTTCTATAAAATCCAGATAAACCTCGCCGGTCAAATTTTCTGGTAACTCGAATGGCCCAATAATTTTTCCATTTAAAATGCCGGTCCACATATTTATTTTAAATCGATACTGAGATCGATCTTCTCGCATTAAGTGTGGATTTTCCAAATGCCACTCGTGCAGATTATGCAGATTCATGTATCCGTCTCTTTTTAGGGTAGATTCATCGGACCATAGAATTTTGTTTAAAAATTGCGGATCTTCCCTATACTTTTGCAACATCATTTGACAAAATGCAAGCCTTGCAGGGTAATCCTGGGGCAGGAGACTTTGTACTCGTTGTACATGGTACGGGTGAAACTCGTTTCTCTTTTAAAATTCGGTGTGCTGTACTTTTTGACACCCCCGTCCTTGCTTCAATTAAACGGACTGAGGTACTCGGGTCGTAACTGACTTCTTGCAAGACCATGTCTTCATTAGAAGTATTTGGTCTTCCCTCACTAGTCACTTGGTTGGGGAATCGACCCTCTGAGAGTAACCGGTGCACATTTATAAAAACTCGATGATCCGGATAACGTTCACGATTTGGATATCTCTCACGATAGAGTCTAGCCGCAGCAGTAGCATTGCATCTGCATTCCCCATAAATGAGGTGCATGTTGGCATATTCCTCCGTCGTGTACAGATGCGGCATCACGGACACTCACTGTCAAACGAAACGTTTATACAACAAATCCAGATCACAACACAAACAAGTCCAATAAACAATCCAAAATTGTAAGTACGAAATCAACACGAATACAGAAAGATGCGTAGTAAACGAAGAAGCGTAACGTACTAAAGTATAACACAAAATGGCAGATGCATCATGGTGGCGTCACTATCTGTCTCGCTCACACAAGACACAATACTATGACTGTCTGTCTCGCTCACACACGGCACAATAGGGTTACTATATTATAGCATTCGTACTCAAACGCGGTCCATAGCAATTTGAGTGATAAAAATAATTAACTTTCATTTGGTTTACATTTTTTTTTCTACCGAATCTTAGGTTTAAACTACTAAATGTAGTACCATTTTAGAATCCAGACTAAATGCGCCATCTTTTAAAGCTACTTGCCAAAAGAGCGTAGTACATTTTTTTTACAAGACAGTCACATAAAGATAGATGTTGTTATCTTTTTTGCGTAATGGTTGCGCAATAAAATGATGTTTTTCTAAAGCTGAGGCATTTTAGTATTAATTTTAGATTACAATTAATAAAACAGTTATTCAGGGACCCGTTACACAAAAAAAAACAAAGCATAGTCAAGGTTTCTAGTCACAAAGCTTGAAAGACTGTCACAGGGTGTCAATTTCTCGATTTTTTTTAAAAAGCCATTATTTTTTTAAATTATTCATAAATATTTTTTTTCTTATTTTTCTGATAACCACCATCAATTGGCCTATCGCCCATTGCCGGCTTGACGTTGATTTCTGGGACACCCTGTATATATATATATATATATATATATATATATTAAACTATTGGAAACCTTTCGAAACAAAAAAAATCGTCTAGTATTGCTCTAGCCGTTCTCGAGTTTTGCGTTTAGCAACATTTATTGATTTATTTTTACTTAAATACTAGCTGTGTCCCGCGGTTTCCCCCACGTTAATTGAAAAAAGCTACTAAAATGTTATATAAATGCCTTCCTTGGAAAATGGACTATCTAACACAAAAATAATTTTTCAATTGGAGCCAGTAGTTCTGAAGAATTCACTGAAAAGTCAAATACCATGAAAATCGGCCCAGCCGCTCTCGAGTTTCAAGTGTTCAAACAAACCCAACTTTGTTTTATATATTAAGATATTACTCAATTAAACAAAGCTTTGATAAAAGTAAATAAGAATTGTATTAATTAAGATGGTTTATTACAAAATCTAATACTTAAGTATGAAAACAATAACAAAAAACAATAAGTACTCGTGCAAAGCCGAATTTAATGACTGTCATCGTTACAGAAACTTACCATCTCAAGAGTTACTTATTATTTTGGCCCAAGAAAGAAAATTAAAAAAGAAAAAGTTATTTTGATTTTGCACGAAATAAAATATATTTTATTTTTGTATATTTTTTTGGATATAAAAGTTTGGTACTTGTGTCTTTAAAACAAATTGACGTTATATTTATGTTGTTGGGTTGTGAGCTTAATAACTGCTGATGGTCATTTTTCGTATGGGCTATACACATGTCTTTCATAGTATGTGTAGCGCGGTATGACGTTTGCGCTTAAGTTGTATGAGTTTTCTAGAGCAAAATCTTTTTAATCATTAAATAATGCAAAACATTTGCATATGCGTTTAAAATTGTTAAAATCAATCGATTTATTTACGATTTGTGTATGTTTTTCTATAATTAGACAATAATAAGTAGACAATAATGATACTAGGTGCTATTGATAGTAGTGAAAAGATTTTTATTAAAAAGTGATCTTGACAACACAAAAGTAAAAAAATCAATTTTATAAACTCTTAACGTTGTAAACTTTTGACTTGAACCAAACAAAAGAAAGCAAACATAATGCTCCTGTTGCTTCATAAAGCCTTCTCTCTGACACTCGTTCAATGTTGCGATGGCTTTATTCAAGTATTTCACTTTAATTTATATGAAATTCTCTCATTATTTAATTAATTAATTTTTGTTTGTTCTCACATAATAACCTAATCACCGAATTAAACATGACATGTAAAGAACGACTTTTGTCTTGTTTGCTCATTTATTACTCCGCGTTACTAGTCTTGTGTAAACTTTTTTTTTTGGTATCGCAGGGGAACCCATTTACGGGTGATATCCAGGACACCCGGGTAGGCAGTCTTAAACCGTATGTCGGCTTCAGCACTTGGGGGTGCAAAACCGACCAAACCACTGCGGGAGCCTTCTGCTACTGCTCGGCGAAAAGGCCAGCCTTCTCCTCCATGAGGATTGTTCGGCTCACCTTTGAACAATCCTGACGACGCCATTCAGGCTCGACACGAGCACAGGGGCGTCACTGGAGGCGCATTAAGTAGCGCCTCCTACGCACCCCCGTTCGTGGCCTGCGGACGGAGGCCTCGTCGGTGGCCTTCTCTCTCATCCGCTCGTCATTCTCCTTCTGGGACATTACTGTCTCGCAGAAGGAGACTATCGCCGTCCAGGACTCGTCGTCGTCGATCATCGCGGTGATGACGCTCGGCAGTGACAAGTCCCCTCCGAGGACTGTCGTCAGATCGCGACCCAGCGCCGCTCATCTCCGGCACACCTCGAGGGTGTGCTGGACAGAGCCCACATGTCTTGTGTAAACAAGCATGGCTTGATAAAGTACAATAATTATATTGATAATGAATTTTTCAAGTCGCTTTAAAGTAATGTAATGTCTCCATATTGATAAGATCTAGTATAAATTTTCCAAAATAATCTAATAAACCATACTAAATAATACATGAAAATACATTCTATTTCAAGTTGAAAGAGTACTTTACAATGCGAAAATGGAATACTTATAAAAAACTAGCTGACCTGGCGAACTTCGTATCACCTTATTTTTTTCTGAAATATAATAATAACATAATATATCAAAATAAAATATAGCCTATCTTTTATGTTGGATCGAACTGCACATGGTGTGCGAATTTTATTATAATCGGTTAAGTGGTTTAGGAGTCCATTGAGGACAAACATTGTGACACGAGATTTATATATATTTAGATTGTGATAATACAACGTAAAATCCAATTTGTTGCACAATTACGAAAAAAAAAGTATCATCGAGTTGTTCTATAAAAAGATCAGTGATTGAAAAGGTTGATTAAGAAGGATCAAATTGGCAAAAAAACTCTCTCGGTTATTTCACATAAAAATTTGGGATTTAAAGAAATAAAAGGGTCTACTATACGTAATTACTGCAGGGGCGATGAAAAGGATTCCCTTTTCGGTACTCAGGTATTCCTGTTAAAGGAGGCCCGTTCTATCATCTCGACGTAAAATTTCTTATAAGCCCGTTTTGACTCTTGAAGGCTTTTATACGGGTCTTATAAAAACAAGATGGTCGATTTGTTAGCGGGGATTTTTTATTAGTATTTATATTTATGAGATATTTCATTTCTTATTTCATGATTTGTGCTGCCTTTTAATATATATTTTATTGATGACTCTATCTTTTATATGAATTTGTAAAAGGTTTTAGTATGATGGTTTTTTATCCAACTGCGTCGAAACTTAGATTGGCTTATGTTTTGATCTGTTTGTATTGATTTATAAGTTAACAACTTTTGTTTTTTATTTTTGAAATAAAAGTTCTTTACGCACGCTTGTCTTTGGGAGTAATCTGGTTAATGTGTGACGAGAGCGTTACGAAAAGTGTGAGCGAGGCGAACGAAGCAAGACAGAGAGGTGCGCGCATATATTTTCTTTCTCTTTTTCTCTCATAGCCAGTTAGTAACGTTTCGTTTATCTAAGACACAGTGAAGGCCTATTGTGCAGAAGTTTTACTTCAGTCTTGTGGTCTTAAGCACACTCGTTTTTTAAGAACTGAATAAAATATTGGGATTGTTACTAATATATCTGAAGTAGGTAGTTATAATTACGACTCGTTCATCCACCCTAGATTAAGATACAGAGAATAAGATTCATAGAATAAGCAAGAGATGCAAACTCAGCGTCTGGTCCCCCCCCCCGCCCCCGACATTCGCTGGGCCGAGACTGTAGAAGTTAAGTCAGAGATATTAAAGCCTCCAAATCGGTTACGTATTTGATGATGAATGAAAGATTAAAATTATATTGCGTTTTTTAACAAAAGCAATGGCGCGGGCAGATTACCCGCACCCCGGCGCGGAAAATGCTTAAGACGGCCTTGGTAGAGTGGGGTGCGTTAAAAATGTTACATTATGATACATTATAATTATATTATAACATACAGAAATTCAAGACGTCATCAAGCGCTGTTCCTTTTACGTTCTCACTAAAAATATTTTTTGTAATAAATGTTAAAAGCATCATATCAATTCAACACGGACGATACGGAGTGTTATTCCATGCTCGGTGTACTGAAATGCATTTTAATATCGGAAGTTTCGGTAATGAATTGCAGACGCGTTCTACGTAACGGCCGCTTGTACGTACGTTTTAATAATGCCTCATAAATAAAATATTTCACGCAGAAGTAAATGCATTCGATTCGACGTAAATTTATTTTGTTTAAATTATATAATATTTCGTTTTATTGTAAGTATTTAAAATTTAATATCTGTTATTCTTTAAGATGGGTAATTTTTCGTTATTAATACATCTTACGGAAACTAATGATTTGTATGCATTTATGTTGTATAATTATGTATTTATTATATTTTTTTTCTAAATATGTGTACACGCTAATTTTGCGACTGTTTTATAATTTTCCTGTGGCAGGACTACTAGAAAAAATTCCATTATGGGATAAGTAGTGCCCTTGCCAGCATTATTTATAAGAGCTATTTCCTATTGCTATCCTAGTGTACCCTCTCTTCCTGTGGGTGTCGTAAGAGGCGACTAAGGGATAACACAGTTCCGCTACCACCTTGGAACTTAAAAAGCCGACCGGTGGCGGGATAACCATCCAACTGCTGGCTTTGAAATACACAGGCCGAAGACGGGCAGCAGCGTCTTCGATGCGACAAAGCCAGTATTGCGGTCACCAACCCGCCTGCCCAGCGTGGTGACTATGGGCAAAACACATGAGTTCACGTTATTTTTGGCGTAAACTTGTGGAGGCCTATGTCCAGCAGTGGACTGTATAGGCTGTAATGATGATCCTAGTGTACATATATTGTTAAATAAATTAATAGAATATTAGTGCTTCACAATGTTGAAGAAACATTTGTTAGTCCGAAAATAAAGACTTAGAAAAGACAGTCTTGTACTTGAGAAATGGTGAGACATGAATTAAATTAAGAAAAATAACCTAACCACCTAAGCTCAAAATTAGATTAGAGATTATTAGATTTAATTAAATTTATTAGATTTTAAGCTCAAAATCAATTGAAATAAAATATCGTCTACATCACGGCAATATATAAATTGCCACTGCCCTCTAGCGAATAATACAGGTATTACGTTATACGATAGTTCGAACCGAAAATAACGCCATCTTTCGTTACAACAACGACGCGTACGCACCGTTACATAAATACGCTTTTAAATGTTTACCATTTTCAACAGCCAGAAACGCTTATTTGCGGCCAGATTTAATTAGGCAACCATGTATAATAATAAAAAGAAATAAAAATAGCTTTAATTTGATTTAAAAATCATAAATGTTCGTTTGAACGTATAAACGTATTGATATCGTACCTGATTACACCTGAATGCGAAGAGGTGTGGCCATGTGCACAACAGCAACCGTGATTTTTAAGAATCTTTATATATATTATCTCAACCTGATCGATATATAATCTCCTAATCATAAATATACATAAAAATTTGGTTTTTAGCAAAACCTCGATGCATGCAATAATTTGTAGTGGGATCTCGTACTACTAGGTCAGCAAACAAGCGTACTGCTCACTAGATGGTAAGCGATTACCGGCGTTTATATGCCTGCAACACCAGAATCATTGCAAGCGTGTTGTCGACCCTACCCCCTAAACCCGCCAGGAACTCTGGTCACCTTTCTCATCACAGGAATACAGAGCTGCTTGAAAACAGATTCATTTAGCTGTGATGCTCTGTAATGTCGAGGTACTTCACCAGTCGGGCTGCTCCAGATTATGAGCAGGATTTTTTCTGCTGAGACCTACTTCAGTAAGAATTAGATTACACGTAAAAATTTTCGTAACAATTAGAAACGTAATTCATAAAATTTATTGTACGTTACATAACGGTAAGTTCGTAGACAATATAGCAATATTTTATACGTAAAGTGTATTAACAGACCGTTAAAGCGATCTCACGTAATGCATTTGAACGAGTTCGAAATCAGTGCTAAAGATTTATCAGTTGAACAGCTCAGTTTAGCACATTTAATGTTCGAGCTGTGATCTATATTCCATACTTAGCATCCTTACTGTACGCTCGAAAATTATTATACTAGAATATTATACATATAGAATATTACATTTTAAGTAGGAGTTCGCAAGAAAAAAAACAAACAAATAACTAGAGCTGACATTTATTTTATTTGTATAGAAAATTAATTTCGTCCATTCACGTCGCGCGTGAGCGGCGCTGCAGATTAGGCTAATTTCTCATACGAAATCTTTTATATCACGCGTTGGCCTGTGTTAATGTTTCTCTTTCTTCTTTCTCTTTTTCTTTTTTTCTTTCTCTGTGCCAATGTCTCACTCGTTGAATACGTACTAAAAATCGTACTAAACTTCGTTTCATAGGAGCGCAATCACTGACCCTCCACTTGTTACAATTTGATGTCAAATGTACTCGTGAATGAAGTTAATATAATATAATAGATTATTAAATAGGTATAGTAGAATAGAAAGAATTATTATAAATTATAGTTATATAATTATTATTGTAAAGATAGAATGTATTGTAAAGAAATATAGATTTAAGATTACCGATGTAATTTTAGTGGGAGTGCACTGCATCAAGCGCTCTTTAGGATGAGCCGTCTCTGGTTAAAATCCTATAAAATTAATAAATTAATATTATTGATACAATTGATTAAATCAATATTTTATAAATTAAATTAATATAAATTGATTAAATTAATATTATTGATATAAAAAGTTAAACAATTTTTATATCTATGCTTACTTATATACCCTTGTATTGTGTTGTGATTTTTGGTTGAGTGTATTTATGCTGTCACAGCCTATTGAGGTAGGGTACAGCAGGAAGTATGATGCTCAAAATTTAGGGCAGCGCGACTGGCGAAGCACCTGAACCATGTAAATGATATAATCACAGGTAAATAACACTGCTTTCAAGTAGGGTTGTGTTCCTGTGTTGAGTAAGATAGCCAAAGGACCTGGGGGAGGGTCGGGGCTGGAGTCGGCAAAGCGCTGGCAATGTTCCTATTGTTGCTGATGTCCATAATCTATGGTATTTACTTACCCTCGAGCGGACCGTACATTTGTTTGCCTATTACGTAATAAATAAGCTTCCAAGTACTCAACAACGTGCAATGGATTTTTGCTATTCCGCTATTATGGATTGGCACATGTGTCGTATACATATATCGATGTGATAGCGCAGCGGTCACAGCACTGGCTGTTGCGTTGGCGATTCGATCCCCGCTCACGACAGACATTCGCATTGGTCATATAGATGTTTGTCGTGGTCTGGGCCTTTGTTCCTGTGTACCTATTATGTGTGTTTCCAGACCCTCAACACAGGAGAAAATCCTACTGGGTGCCGTTGAGTGTGAAGCGTTTATTTATTATTTATATTTATGTGTCTCTTGTCACAGAATTATCATGAAATATGAAGTTTTTTTCAAGATATATTTCTTCACTGAAGAGAACAACATACAAATTCTCCAACAATTAAATTAGAACTTACGACCTTTTCGCTCGGATTTACAAGTTCTATTCATTGGATCATCTTGGCTCGACACTGTCATCTCAGCTTAGTTTCAACATGATTCACTAAGAGGGTTAAATCTCATATAATGCTAAGAGCTTGACGACATAAGTCCATTAAATTGATTTTAAAACTGTTATACGAGTATTATATGTTCATATGTCTGCTATGGTATAGTGGTCCGTGCACCATGTACGTGTCCTAACACCGGCGATTGTGGGTTAGATTCCAGCTCGGGATGAATTTTTTTAAATATTTCTTTCCGGTTTGGACGTCTGTCCTTGTTAGTCTCCCCACCGTGCATCGGGGGGCACGTTAAGCTATCGGCCCTGATTGTTATCATATACACCTGTAGGATATATATTCGCTAACCTACAGTGTAGCAGCATGGTGTGTTAAGTTTCGATCCTTCTCCTACACGGAGAAAGAGGCCTATAGGTCTTATATATAGGTCCAGGAGTGGGATGTTACAGTCTGAGTGGTGCAATCGTTGTGATGTTCACGTGTGTGTAGCCAACGATATATATAAAGACAAACAAATTATAGATGAATAGATAAATAGATAGATATTTTACACCACCTCAGAGGATTTACATTGATAATAATTAGTTTAAATACAAAAATAGTAATATATAAGGAAGCTCTCATACCATATATTAAGTAGCGGTCCTCTTCAGACAACCTGAAGATACAGAAGAGTATATAATATATATGTATATCAGAAATCTAACTCATAACGTCTGTAGTAAAACGAAGGGTCATAGCAATCTGCGCCAGTGAGCTCAAATATAACGATAATATTTTTCAGGTAATTAAAATTAAAGTCAGACGAATCCGTATAAATTTTGTTGTAAGCCACATTTGTAAATTTCACGGAGTTAACGTTGTACTTGATTTTTTTTTATTCTTTTATAAAAAAAAAGAAATGTAAAGCAAATCCTTTTACGAAAAACGAAACTGCGTCCAACTTTGTACAAATGGAAGTCATCGGTTGTTTTTCGATCTGAAAATGGAAACTTTTTCGTTAACCAGAACAGAAATTTTATTTGTTGATCTCGGACGTAAAATCAGAATACGGTTTTTTAATAATTTTCATTATATTATTTCGATTTCATTTCGTAAAATCAAAATGATTTATACATTTGAATTAAACCTTTTATTAATCAAACACTTCAGATTAAAAAAATATTTTCAGTAAAGATGATAAGAAACTTATTTAAGATGTATTTTTCGTCCTTATTAGAGTAAGGATATAAAAACATTCCCAAATACAAAATTTGATTAATTTTGGCTATTAGTAAGTTTCATTTAATCCCTAAACTTGTTAAGAGGGGAGTGTTTATCAAAAGAAAATTGTACGAAATTTATACATTTGTTAAGCAAGGTTTGACATTAAAATATTTTTAATTCCTTTCTTTAATTCTTCTTTTGAGTTTCCGGATGAAATAAATTGTTTGTAAGTGATAAGGCGAAACCGAAGCGTCTTGACGCTTGAGATATTATTCCGTTTAAAAGAGCCACTTTAAAATACTCGGTTTCATGGACTGAAAAGAATTCATTTATTCCATAGTTTACTTTGTATACTTAATTGTTATTTACTTGAGGGTATTTTTAACTGCTACTTTTAAAGTGGCCGATTTTGTAGGGATTTAACAGTTTAATTTCGTATTTATAGCCTTATTTATTTGCATTTAAGATGAGTATTTTTTATGTTAGTAATATATATTAAATTAAATTAAAGTTTTGTTCTTTTGAAGTTTTTAACAAAAGGATAGGAGTATTTAACGAAAATTATTACAATAAACTTAAAAGTACGATTTATCAGCTATTGTGATTCATTAATACCTATTCTCTAAACAATTTTCGATGTGCTGTACATTTGGTTAAGATTTTTTAAGCAAACAGTTTTTAGTTTTCAATAAAATATTTGATAGTTGTACTACCCGCCAAGATGACTACACCTATTAAAACAAAATAGCAAGGTGCAGGTATTAAAAAGTAAAGGTCCTTTATTTGAAAATAAAAAGCATGGAGACGCATATATCAAGACCGTAGAACCAAACGACAGCGCGATTTAAATGCGTACAACGGCATGTATCGTCGAGTAGCAATATTTCGTTGAACAGTTATACAGAACAATATTATGATATATCAATATATAAGTAATAATACAATTTGATTGAGTTAAATATGTTTTTTTTTTATATTTGACAGAACTTGTGTATAGCTTTTTTTTAAAATAATGTAACATTTCCGTGTAAAAAAAAACGAAAAAAAGGATTTAATTATTGTTTTGACCTTGTTTTACTTCCACGCAGAACCAGCAAGCCAGCAAGACAGCGTCAATAAACTAAATAGGCTAAAAAAATTAATAAATTTCTAATACAATTGTCATTAAACCCGCATTGATATGCGGGTTAATGACAATTGTATTATCCTTATATTCCTGTTTATATTCCTGATGGAATTACGCTTTTACACATAAATTAAAAACTAAATGTAACAACGTGTAATCTAACGACGCATATTTGAATGTAAAAAACCTTAAGTATATATATATATACATAATATAATAATTAAAAAATATTATTAAAAGGAGTCCCTTTAGGCAAGGTTCCGAAGATACTGGCAGCGTTCCCCCTTTGAATAGCTAGACTAATTCTTTGTCCGAAGTAGCTGCCAGCTCTTCGGTCTCCTGTGACGTCGAATAACCTTTTCGATATTTCCTTAAAAAGGGTTATAGCACTAGGACCTATAGTAATAATAATAATATGATTATATCAAATAAGAAAACATGCTACATTTTATTTATAATACTAAACAATAGTCATCTAAAACCATATCACATAATTAAAAACGTACCATGTGTTTAGAATCTAAACTTTAGAGTCTCTCCTTTATATATACTCTGTACAATACATGGCATCAATACGTTGCATCAAGTTCTAGCAATTCCGATACACGATCTAATCACGAGAACCTATTAGATGGATGAAAGCAATTTACCGAAGTATCCGATATTCCATTTAAATGCTAGGCCATAATATGATTTCTAATCATAACAAATAAAACTTTAATTTCATCTCACTCTTTATTATTCGCAGTTCTCTTCGACCATTCTTTATTTTTAAACCCAGCAACGAATTTGCGGCTATTACAGGGTAACAAATGTTTTAAAAGAATCATCATAATCCATATTAGTAACCAGTCATCTTATATTTCAACTTGACATAGTCAATATATGTATACTTTTTATACAGCACTAAACATGTGCAATTGTATATACCCTATAAAGTATTAATGTAATTATTTATAAGGCTGCTCTAGAACTATACAATTTGGTTCCACCATCACCTTTCTACCACCGAACCGCAAGGCATCGCATGAATCTGCACCGCTATGTGGTTGAAATCCCACGATCTCGCACTAAACGATTTGCTTCCTCGTTCCTAATACGCACCGCTAAAATTTGGAATGCCCTTCCGGCTTCCGTTTTTCCAACGAACTATAACCCGGGTATCTTTAAATCAAGAGTGAATAGGCATCTTCTAGGCAAGCGCGCACCACCTTAGGCTGCATCTTCACTTGACTTCAGGTGAGATCGCAGTCAAGCGCTAGTCTATATATTTAAAAAAAAAAAAAAAAAAAAGGCTTTTGACGGCCGGCAATCGACTCGAATTTATTTGTAATACGAAATAACGCAATGCGAATTTCGCTCGGTCCACAAATTCAACTGGTAAAACTCAATAAACCGTTGCAATACGTCGATAGGGTAACCGGTAACCGCGTGATCTCATCAAACTTTCATGTTTCATATACAACATCGGAAGTTTTCGGGTGTCTTCGGCTTCCTACAATAATAATGAAACTGAAAATATAAAGAAATGTATTTGGTAGTAAAACGCCTCAAACGGATCTTAAGTAGAAAAAATAAAATATAAAGTAAATGTAAAATCAGTTTAGCGGTTAAGTTACAAGTTGCATTGTAAAATACTGAGTTAGCACTGAAAGTAAACGAATTCAGCGTCTAATTTCTATTAAAATGCAAATGTCATAATACTCTTAAATATTAAATATATTTTTCTTAGCTTTTTGTGGCTCTAAAAATCATGATAAATTCAAAGTTATACTTTTTCAATTGGTTCAAAACTATTTTGTGATCACTTTTAAATTTATTGGCTAAAATCAGCCAAATGCAAAAAGTATAACCAAAGAGATTTTTCTTAAATTTTATACGTGCAAAATACGAAAATACTTATTCCCTAACCTATTATAACTTGTCAATGCTTCAATCCTATTGGTCATAACGTAATAGCTATCATATAGCCTTCCTGGATAAACAATAAAATATTTTTTCAACTTTATCCATTATTTCCCGAGAATAGCGCGTTCAAAAAAACTAACACTTCACGCACACACACACTTTAACTTATTAGGTTATACGTTAGAAATATTTTCAATATCTTAAACTGCTGAAACACCGAGCTAGGAAGAGTAAACTAGAGAGAACCATATCAAAGATAAGGACACCACGCCTTAAAATATTTGCAGGGCATCACATTCCCAAGTTGATTGTAAGGATTCAGAAAGACCATGTCCTTTGTTAAAAACGACGATGATAATAGTGTTATATTGCAGCGTGTGTTTTCAAGAAATTCGTTTGCGAAAACGAAATACATTGAACGGTAATTTTGTATAGCAGTGCTTATGAGGATAAGGGCAAGAGTTTGCCACGTATGAAAAAATATAACCAACTTACGCCATGAGTAGGATTAACATTGCTATTTAGTTGATTACGGTGTTAATATGTTGTAAAAGTGGTTTATATGTTTGCATCCTCTCAAAAATATATTTGAGATGTTTTTTTAAATTCATATTCTCTTAGTTTTGTAATTTTTGTTCGTAGATAATACGTAAAAACAATCGTTTGATATTAAAAATGTGGAAGTTTTCAACATTATGTCTGATAGGCGTGGAAAGGCAATTATGCATAAAATAATCAGGAATTAATAAATTTCATAAAATATTTCTCTAGATTGAGGTATTTAACGTATTTATTAATTGTTTATTGATGAAATGTGTCACTCACTTCAGCCTATCGCAGTCCACTGCTGGACATAGGCCTCCACAAGTTCGCGCCAAAAATGGCTTGAAATCATGTGTTTTGCCCATAATCACCACGCTGGGCAGGCGGGTCGGTAACCGCAGGGCTGACTTTGTTGCACCGAAGACGCTGCTGCCCATCGTCAGTCTGTGTATTTCAAAGCCAGCAGTAGGATGGTTATCCCGCCATCGGTCGGCTTTTTAAGTTCCAAGATGGTAGTGGAACTATGTTATCCCTTAGTCGCCTCTTACGACACCCACGGGAAGAGAGGGGGTGGCTATATTCTATAGTGCCGTAGCCACACAGCAATGTGTAAAAAGTTATAAATAATAAAATATATAGAACCTTAGATTCACGTCAAACGTCATTTGGCGGAAAAAGAATTTATAAATTAAATGCAAGGCATTCTAAAAATATACAGTGTACATAAATAAAGATATATCACTATGTGTGAGCATTATAATGAATCGTACAGAGGAAGTACGTGAAGTTTAATGTAATTTAATAAGATTGTAGACAGATCGATAAAGCATTGGTAATATTTTACATCTTGAAGGATTTTTCTCGTTCCGTAAAGTCTTAAATATCAAGTAGATAAAACTGTCGAATACTTTTACATTAGCTTTTTGATTATTAGTGGCTTTACGGGCACAATTTTCAATTTTTTCGTCGATCTACGTTGTATTACTCGTCGATGTAATTGAAGTCGGTTTTTTTTTTTCATTTGCGAGCAAACACAATTATTTATATTCATTTTAATTGTATTGCCATTTATACAAGGGATTCGTATGTCTACTACTTCGAACACATGTATCTGTAGAATATATTTACAGATGAATAAAATTTATATAAAACTTATAATGAAAATTCAATTTCGTATTACGAAAAATTAGGCACAGTGTAGAAAAGTAATTTAATTAATTCACGAATTTGTCATATAAAAAAATCCCCAACTTCTGGCTGTAATTATTTTATTTATTCATCTTTACAAAAAGATCATTTCAATAAAAGAGTTATAAAATGTAAAAGAGAAAACAACAATACCAACACAGACGCCAGGTATTACCTTACAGATAACTTCAGATTGCCTTGAATTATCTACAGTTATCTGTTTCAGGTCAAAGATATTTACTCTCATAAGAATTTACGCTATTCACTTATATGAGAAATACATTAGAAATAACATTTTTAAATAGCTATAAGTATTACATTCATTCTAGCCGAGCGTGTCGATAATACAAAATTATTCAACACATTATACGATATCGTCACAAAAAGCAAAAAAGTTAGGATAAAAAAGTACTATATTGATGGTAAGATCAGTTACTATGCAGAATAAAGGAACAAAAATGATAAGCGACGAAACACAAATACATAGACCTTCAAATGTTTAACTAGATGCGGCCAGATGAAATTCTAAAAGATAATCAATATTTATGTAATGTTTAAATTATTTAATTAAGATTTTTATTTATTTATTTTTATTGAGATTTTGTGACCTATTTTCTGGTTATTTTAGCGTTATTACTTTGTATTATTATTTTTTTAAGTGAGGATACTGTTTTAGTAGGAATTTAAAAACATAATACGAGACAGTGTCTAAAGATAGGTAATGTAGGTAAATAAATTTAGATTGGTCTATATAGGTATATGTAGGAATATGGAAAACATAATCTGAAAATCTTTTTATAATGTAAAACATACATCGTGACATAGGAGATCCAGAAAATAAAATATATATGACCCCATTTCTTCATTAAATGATATACAGTATAGTATATGAAGTTTCCTTCTCCAGGACCCTGATGATTTTGAGCAGGGTTAATCCCTCGGTCGCCTTTTACGACCCCCACGGGAAGAAAGGGGGTGGTGCTATTCTAATCGGCCGATACCACAAGGCAAACTCGAAGCACTTCATTCGAAAACCGGAATGGGTCTCCGTCTAGCGTTTGTGGCATAGCTCTAAAATGCGAAAGACTCCTGCAGCCGAACTGGCTCCACACGTATCGACTCGTCGTTCCTGTGGGCCTAGCCAGTGAGGTCGAGAGGGTAGCGCAGAGCTTAGGCAACTCTGCGTTTTCCTGAAGAGTGTCCTAGGCGATACAGTGTCTGTCTGTCACTGTCTAAATCGTCTACAACAGACGGACTAAGGCCAATGAATAGTATAATAATTGACTTTTTTGCGCTGTGTAAAGAATGTGCAGCATTTTTTTCTGCTTAATAAGATTTAAAGTTAATCTACCACAGTTTATTTCTTCGTCTGTCCTTGTGGATCTCCCTACTGTGCCTCGGAGAGCACATTAGCTGTCTGTCCAGGTTTTTGTCATATACACCTGATAGCGATTGTTACAAATAGTAGGGTATATAGTATATACCCGCCTACATTCACTGGAGCAGAGTGGATTAAGCTCCGATCGTAACTGTTATATTTTAAAACTAACCAAGGTAAATAAATATAATAAGTATCTTACTTTCTGACTTCGATATAATTCCTTTTGTTATCAAACTTATTGCGTTTAACTTTAGTATCGATCACGTTTAAAATTGTATCAAAAAATATCGGGGTAAAATAATCCCGAAGAACTTCATTATATGAAAGATAGGAAAGGATCGACTGTTTTAAAAAACAACGACAGCTTCAGTCAGCGAACCAATTATTTCTGGCCTCTCGTTTCTCTGTAAATAAATGAGTCGCATCGGGAACAGAGTTCGTTGTGGATCGCGGCTGGATAATTGGACTGTCAGCCGCGGTATTGTCTTACCTCGACAATCTGCTGCAGAACTGTGTGACGTATTATATTAGAAGTCTCTGATTGTTATTATGTTTTTATCCTACCGATAATATATGAGATGTTATCAATATTTCAATGTTTTATATCGAAGTTGTCAAAAACATTTAATATTTTTTTTTGTGTACAGCGCATATTATTATTTTCTTCTTAAAAATATTGTTTTTGATAATGATTTTAAACTACCAGTTTCCTAAGAACATAAGCTTATTGTTGTATGTTTTAAGTTGTTCTTGTTATGTTTTACTTTAAATAAGTATGCAATGTTTACGTTATAACAAGTAAGGTAATTAAAAAGTTTTCTTCATGAATCTCCTCATCAAACATTCGAAGTTGAGTCTTTGAATAAACGTTTGTAAGAACTTCTGACATATGCAGATTTACTCATAATATTTCCCTTCATCACGCTAATTAAATTTTAAACATAAGTATGTTCTTCAAAAGTATGGAGATTTTAACTTGAGACACGTTCAATCTGCAACTTTCGATTAAGTTAAATACTACACATCAGTTTACATCACATACATACACATCAGTTTTAATCGGAATCCTCAAAGATAAAAACTTACATCTTTATGTATTTGAGAAACGGTATATAAAAAAAATATTTTCAACAATCAAAAAATATTTTAGCTATATTTATTTCATTTATAAATTAGGTTTTTTCAGTTACTTAATGTACCTTGAAATGTTGAGTTGAGTACTATTATTTTAACCTTTACTAAATGTCTAATTATCACGAGTACGTTAGTTAATAGTGTTACGCAATTAATAGTGTGACATCTATGCGCTTTAGTTTTAGATGACAGATTGATCTTCAACTTTTCTTTTTTATAGGAAAAGAAACTTTTGCCCAAAAGTAGTCGCCGTTTACTATAATTTACACTACAGTTCAAACAAATCAATTAGATGATAAGTACATGGAAATTATACTTACAGCCCTATCCTCTATCTATTATCTTTTTCTGTTAATCAGAAGCGCATTTATCTTCTCTTGTTCTGGAGGTATTTATTGTTTGAAGTTCATCAGCTATAGGCATTTATCGTCTACTAGGCTCTGACCTTTATTTCTCGTAATACTCCTAATACTGTGTTGATTTTTATACATAGCTTCAACTTAAATACGAATATTATTAAGCTATTATTATATTTATTTACAAAAAATAAACATTTAAACATTTGATACATTAAACAAATGTTTCACACGCAATCTCACCATGGAATGTAAAGAGCTCATCACACGCAAGCACTGAGGACCTTTGTAGACCTTATACAAAACAAAATAAAGCAAATGAAGTGAAATGAGATACAAAAAATAACAACGTTTCAGTGTTATCACGCGATCCCTCCGTTGTCCCTCATTCATTGAATTTTCTCACACATTTTATTTTTGTTTTCAATGTCACTAAGACGGCAACAATCGGTGGATTCTCTCGCTTTTGCAAGAATAAAAAAATCAATTAGTATAAGTTGACAATTTCGTTTTTGTGCCGCTCTATTAGAACGGTTGGGGGTGACTTCTCATAGCGGTTAGTCGCTTCTGCTTCGGAAAAAAAAAGTATAGTAGTTCTAATGTATGATATTTGTGACTTTGGACAAAAGAAAAGAAGTAATTACCGCAGCACCCTGAACTCTGAAGAAGCAAACTACAATTCACGATTTTAGCGGCTGCATCTTTCAACAGTAGCGATGCAAAAAAGTCACACAGTCAATTTACGATGACATCGTAAACACATCACAGTTTTTTCTTTAAGATCAAGAAGAAAACCAAATAGAAGTTTATCTTTATCGTAGCACTCGAAAAGTAAACACTAGAATTTGTAACTTGTGTTTATAAATAAAATATAAAACAAAATTTTAACATAACTTTAATTTTAAGGCTTTTATGTGATGGAATCTTCTGTTTTAAATATATAATAAAATGTTTTTGTGTATTGTTTCATATTCCACTATTGTTTTTTTTTGAGTCATGGAATAAATGTAAACAAAAACGAGGTAAGGGAATGAATCTTAAGTCTTAAATATTTACGTTAATAAAATAATAGTCACAAGAAAATTGTTTCGACAATAATATTGATTGCATGTCTTTGTGTCAATTTCATAGACCCGCAAATTTGTAAAGAGCACATAAATAGTTTATGATGATTATTGACACGTGAGTGACAATGACTAAACGTGATTTTTTACCTCTAGGGTTGCAAAACAATCCACTTAGCGGTAGTTATTATTAGTCTATGGACCTGCAGCACCGGGAGCGTCACAAGCTAGTTAACGATTCAACCCTTGCTGTCAACATAACGCTTCCAGACGAACTCTAAATGCCTTACTAAAGAATACAACGCTACTTGAGACCAATATTAGTTGGCTCTTCTGTGACGTTGATGTCTGTTCTCCTGGCTGATTCAGATTTAGAGATATTACCTCCTCTGCCTTACTTCTTTAAGTTAACTATAGACAGCTATGTCTGTTTTTAACTTTTCAAGCTTTTAACCACTTCAGAACTAACTAAGTGCTAACAGTACAAATATTATTTTCGTTTTATTTATTTAAGCATACTAGTAATACGTATTTTTACATTTATATAAACACATCATGCAGTAAGGTCCTTAATACATATACTTGCACGCATAACATACAATATCCGCCAATCCGCAGTGGAGCAGCGTGGTGGATTGAGCTATAATTCTTCTTCTGCATGAAAAAAGAGGTTTATGTCCAGCAGTGAGATGTTACAGGCTTAATGCATGCGTATAACACAAAAAAAATCAGCTTACATAAAACAAAAAAAAAAAAACAATTAATTATTTAAAAATAATAAATTATTACAAAAGAGAATATTAATTAAATAAACTTTGTTATTTATGGAAATGAACAATAAGTTTTATTTTAAACATATTAAGAGGATCACTAAATATATTTTTATAATTTAACTGCGGGCGCCTGATTTCCCATATGAGTTTTTGATTGTGTATTTTGTATATTTTGTCACATAAGATAAATTATATTGTACGGTAAAACTTAAATTACTGAAACATAGTAGAGGTATCTATTATACGCAAATATAATCTTTCCAGAATAAAAAAAGTTTAGATATATTTTACCACGCACATCGTTCTTTGCTCCACTGTGAGTTTGCGAGTGGCAGACATAATGTATACACTTGATTGATTGATTGATTCAGCTTGTTACAACCCACGGCTGGGCAAATGGCTCTTTCTCTATATAAGATATGTTAATGTTGTCTCTTAGGGCTATTTATTTTCTTATTTAGTTTTCTAAGTTACTGTAAAAGCCTTATTATTGACAAGTCCTACCTACATATAAAAGCACTAGCCGTGCCTCACGGCTTTCGCGCTTTAATGTAAGTAAAGAACTTACTATAATATTACATAGCCTATAGTTTTCGTCGAAAAATGGACTATCCAAGATAAAAATATTTTTTCTATTCGAACCATTAATTCCTGAAATAAGCGTTCAAACAAAAAAAGCTTTATAATATTAATATAGATAGACCTATGTTATTCAATAACTTTTATATATTGCTATGATGTTAATCTAATATTAGAACTTATATATTCATGGATTGGGACCTGTACTAGCGAACTATTTAAAATTATATATTAAAGGTTAGGTGAAGTAATGAATTTGACAATTACGAATGATATTGGCTTTAACTTCGATTAAATTAAAGAGAGAGATTGGAAGTCAAGTGACACCGCATTGAATAATTAAAACATGCAGATAACTTTATAACAATATAAGCAAAGACGTTTTCCCATTTAATTTCATCGGATTTATTCTAATAGTAAAATTCGTCACGAAGTTAGAATATTCGAGATTAAGCAGAAGTATCAAAGAATTTTCATTAGGCCGAAGTGGAATTCATTTCCTCGGATTCGATCAGGGAATTTAAAGTTGGGATATTCTAAGGAGAATATTGGAATTTTCATAATCAATCAAATTCTAGTTGTTTTCAGTGAAGGTGTATTGACCTTCGGTTTAAGATTCTGGGTCTTTAAGGAATCAATTATGTTCGAGTGCTTTATAATTCATTCTAATAACGATTTTGGAAGATTAGCGTGTAATTTTTTGGAGTTCGCTTTTGTTAAATTGTTTTCTGTTGCCTAAGGTATTCCCTATTATATTATATTTTATTTATTTGTTTACTTTCCTTGTTACCTTTACTTGTTACATTGACAAAACAAGTGACTTATTTTAAAAGTTCCTTTGAATAGTCTATTATTATTGTTATTAATGGTACACTAAAAATAAATGAGAAAAATAATAAACAAAAAGGAATTACTGAAAATAAACGAGAATAACATAATTATAGTAACATGTGACACAAAAGTGTAAGTTCAAAGTTATAGAAAAAATTTTGGGACAAAGTCACGTCGACGGTTAGGTTCACGTTAGTCTCTTATCAAATTATTTTTCTGACGAGATCTTTCTACTGCGTGAAGTGGGCTATTATTTTTTTTTCTTTATTTTCGTTGAATATCTGAATGAATGGGTAGGCTTTGGAATTATCGCCGTTCCGTGTCTGTTTCATTCCTGAAGATAATGTTCTAGTTGATCTCGAGGTATATTTTTGTAGTAGTAATTAAACAGCGAATGATCTTTTACAATAACATATGATAACAATACAAGAATTCTGTATTGCAGATCAAAAAATATAACAAGTACAGCGTAACAATATTTACAAGGGAAATGTGCACGAGGCCTTATTTCTAAGCAAGCCTCCGCTATATGACACTCTCTCATGATCATTGGTCGACTGGACGTGATCTCTTCTAGGGATAAGTCCACCTTTGCCATCAACTTTATCGTCACTTCAACTTTTTCGTGTAATTTTCTGTATATTATTTTTTTTAGTGCAATAAAGTATATAATCACTACTAAAGCGACGTTTTATACTATATAAAACAAAGTCGCTTTCTCTGGCCCTATGTCCCTATGTATGCTTAAAACTTTAAAACTACGCAACGGATTTTGATGCGGTTTTTTTAAATAGATAGAGTGATGGAAGAGAAATGTTTATATGTATAATAATATCCATTAAATAGTGGAGAAATACTGTTATTTTTGAGATTTCTAATGTGATATCGTAAATAATTACATTTTTTCCGCTTGCATTGCAAACGCAGCCTGAACCTTACGAGATTTATCAAAATAATGTACTAAGTAATACACATTGAAAAGGTCTACAGAAAACTTCGCTATGATATATGTCTATCTCTTATGGATCTCCCACAATAACATAATTTGTCATTTACTTTTTACGACAAATAATAGCTAATTTTCAAAGCGATTTAACCAATACAGCATTAATCCTTATCTAATTAAACACCTTAAATACATTGTTGATTTAATATAGATCTATAAGGCCCTTTACAGCATGTGATTTAAATGAATATTTTCGAAGATATTACAGATTTAAAAATTGCGGGACGTAGAGTTTGCGGCGGTTCCGGCTGGCTTTTACTCTAAAGTTAACGCGTGCGGGCCACGGGCAGTAATGAATAAATCAAAACTACTGGATCAATTTTAATCATTTTTTCAGTGAATGACATAGGCTATAATTATATTTTATAACCGTGCGAAACCGGAGCGGGTCGCTAGTATAAAGTATATAACAAGCAATCTTTTCCAGGCGACTTTAGGTTGAGGAAATTAACAAAACGGTAGGGGTGTTCGCAAAATATAATGTGATACACACGTACACATCAGGATATTTAATTATGTATAAGTATGTAGTATTACATACATACTTATATATAAACTTAGATACATACATATATTTAAACATATATCGAAACAAAGCCATCGAGCACGATATTTTTTTTATAGGTTGCAAGAGATTTTGAACGGCTCGCTTCAAGTGGTATTGAATTCTATAATCGAATGGCTTGAAGGGTAAAAGAATTTTTACAAAATGATGTCGAATGGAAAAGTATTTTAAAATTAGGTTTTCTTCTAACTATAAAGAGTATGGTTAATATGTACTTATACTATTTTTATAATGAATTAAAAATAAAGATTTTTTTATATAGTTTCAAAACAATTAAAGATTGGTAATTGGATATCCCAACAACGGTATCGTGTTATGTAAAAGTTTTTCTAAATTATTTTTTTTTATTTTATTTTTTTTAATCTATAATATATATAAACGCGAAAGGTCATTCATCACGAAATCTCCGAAACCATAACACCCACAAACTTGAAATTTGGCAGGTAGGCTCCTTATAGGATGTAGACATCCGCTAAGAACGGATTTTACGAAACTCAACCCCCAAGGGGGTAAAATAGGGGTTGGAAGTTTGTATAAGAGTCCCATGTTTTTGAAGTAAGAGATTTGAAATTTAAAATGTATGCTCTAAAGATGGTGAGGAGGCGTTCAAATAATGTATCGTTAGAAATCAACCCCCTTTTGGGGTTAAAACGGGGGATGGTAGGTTGACTTACTCATCACGAAATCTCCGAAACTATAACACCTACAAACTTAAAATTTGGCAGGTAGGTTCCTTATAGGACGTAGACATCCGCTAAGAACGGATGTTACGAAATTCGACCCCTAAAGGGATAAAACGGGGGTTGGAAGTTTGTATGTAAGTCCTATGTTTTTGAAGTAAGAGACTTGAAATTTAAAATGTATGCTCTATGGATGGTGAGAAGGTATCTAAATTATGTGCCTTTAGAAATCAACCCCTTCTTGGGGTTAAAACGGGGGATGGTAGGTTGACTCGCTTATCACGAAATCTTCGAAACTGTAACAAATACAAACTTGAAATTTGACAGATAGTTTCTTTATAGGGTGTAGACATCTGTAAAGAACGGATTTTACGAAACTCGACCCCTAAGGGGGTAAAACGGGGGTTGGTAGTTTGTATGAAAGTCCTATGTTTTTGAAGTAAGATACTTGAAATTTAAAATGTATGCTCTACAGATGGTGAGAAGGTGTCTAAATAATGTATCTTTAGAAATCAACTCCCTTTTGGGGTTAAAACGGGGGATAGTAGGTTGACTCACTCATCACGAAACCTCCGAAACTATAACACCTAAAAACTTGAAATTTGGCAGATAGGCTCCTTATAGGTCGTAGACATCCGTTAAGAACGGATTTTGTGAAATTGACATACATCATGTCGCCAGGAGTGACGGACAGGGTGCAGAAAGCAAAAGCGCTGGCGTCTAATGCAAGGACTGCACTCAATGAGTCCAAGAACCTAAAAAAAGAACTAAAAAACACATTGGAGCAAAATATAGAAGCGCTGCTTCAATTGGTAGAAGAAGCAGACTCAGCGCTAAAGGTCGAGAGGGCTCGGAACGGGGACGGGGGCCTCGCGGGCGCGGAATCGGTGTACAAAAACACCGCTGAAGTACCTGCGGTGTCTACGGACTCTGGACTGAGCGAAAAAATCGACAAGCAATCAGAAATCCTTCTGGAGCACAACAAGAGGCTGGTGGATATTCAGGAGCGCCTGACACGCTACGGCGAAGCCGTGGAGGCCGCCAGCCTGAGAAGCTACGCCAGCGTGGCCGCTGCGAAGCCGCAACAACCCTCAAAACGTGCGGCCCTCCACTCAGTAATTATCTCGTCTCAAGACGAGAAAGAAACGAGCGAGGAGGTCCTGGGCAAGATCAGAAAGTCCATTGACGCCAAAGAGGGATGGGTTCAGATTGAAAGGGTCCGGAAAGCCAGGGACAGACGTATTGTCATGGGCTTCGGGTCCACCGAGGAAAGGAACAAGGCAAAGAACAGGCTGGGGAAGGAAGGAACGGGCCTCGTGGTCGAGGACGTCAAGAACCGGGACCCGCTTGTGGTTCTCAGAGGAGTTTTGAACGCTCACACGGATGATGACGTGATAAGGGCTTTGAGGAACCAGAACTCCGACATTTTTGGTGGCCTCGGCGCTGAGGATGACCGCCTCCAGATTAAATATAGAAGAAGGGCGAGGAATCCGCACCAGGCCAATATTGTCCTTAGTACGTCGCCCGCCCTCTGGGGGAGGATAACTGGCATGGGCTTAGTTAGAATCGACTTCCAGAGGGTGAGAGCGGAAGACCAGTCGCCGTTGGTGCAGTGCACACGGTGCCTGGGGTACGGCCACGGGCGGAGGTTCTGTAAGGACCCGGCTGACCTGTGCAGCCACTGCGGCGGCCCGCACCTGAGGTCGGAATGCCCGGACGAGCGGTTGGGGTCCCCACCCTCCTGCCGGAACTGTCGTAGGGCTAAGCTGGATAATCACGAGCATAACGCCTTCAGTAGCGATTGTCCCGTTAGGAAAAGGTGGGATGACCTCGCCCGCTCGACCGTAGCGTACTGCTAAGGGTGCGCCGGTGACCGCAGCGGCTCAAAAAATCCTCCAAGTGAACCTCCAGCGCTGCAAGCAGGCATACTCCGAGCTGCTGATCGAAGCCTCTAGCCTTGGAGCGCGGGTTGCTCTGGTGCAGGAGCCATACGTCGGCGGGGTGGGTCGAGTGACGGGAAAGAGCGGGATCAGGGTCTTCCAGCCCGCGGACCAAGGAAATGGGACTGTTAAGGCCGCGATCATAATCTTTGGCGCGGACTTTTACGTCAAACAGTACCCGGAACTCACCACGAACAACATCACAGTGGTAGGGATCCGGGTTCGCGGTCGGGAGATCACCCTGGTTTCGTTCTACTTTGAGCCCGACCTGCCGATGGACTCGTACCTAGCACACCTGCGCCGGGTGCAGCGCGAGACGGGGGCTCGGAGTATGATTGTTGGAGGCGACGCAAACGCCAAATGCGTCTGGTGGGGAAGTCCCGTCACGGACCGTCGTGGAGTAGAGTTGTGCGGGACCTTGGAGGATCTCGGTCTCTCTCTTCTTAACCAAGGGGAAACCCCAACTTTCGACACCATCCGCGGCGGCGTGAGGTACAGCAGTTATATTGATATAACTGCTGTATCGCTTGACCTCCTTGGCCTGGTGGACGGCTGGCGCGTGTGCGACGACCTGACTTCCTCGGATCACAACGGCATATCCTTCCTCATAAGGTCCAAGTGCATAAACAAAAATAATATTCGGCAAACGACTCGGAAATTTTATACTAAAAAGGCAAATTGGGCCCGGTTTGCTGAGAAACTGGGCCAAATTTATGACCTTAATAATCTAACAACAGTCAAAATTCAAAATTTAAACACAGGAATGCAACAAGACAACCTAGTTTCTAGTTTAAACAATTATATAGAGGAGGCATGCACTTGGGCTATTCCACTCATAAAGAGGAAGGAGGTGCTAGCTATGCCGTGGTGGAACGAGGAGTTGGCAGCACTAAAGCGCGAGGTGGTCACCAGGAGAAGGAGGATCAGGTGTGCCGCACCGATTAGGCGGGACAAGGTCATCGGGGAGTACCTGGAAGCTAAGGAGAGATATCGGACCGAGATTAAAAATGCGCAGATGCGCAGCTGGGTCTCCTTCTGCGAGAGACAGGATGGGGAGAGTGTCTGGGGGGGTATTTACAGGGTACTTGGTAGGACCACCAGGAGAGACGAGGATCCACCGCTGGTGGTAAACGGTATGGGGTTAGATGCCAGGGGTTCGGCCCGACTCTTGGCTGAGACCTTCTACCCGGAGGACTCTGAAGAGGATGACTCCGAGGAGCACCGCCGGGTGAGGGCCTTGGCCGGGCGGGCCGACATCGAAACTTCTTCGGGCCAAAGAGACCCTCCCTTCACTCATCTTGAGTTGAAGTTGGCCAGTCGGTCCTTTGACCCGAAGAAGGCCCCAGGTGGGGACGGTTTTACCGCGGATATATGTCTGCACGCTATTGAACTGGACCCGGACCTCTTTTTGTGCATCTTCAACAAGTGCCTCGAGCTCCACTGTTTTCCTAGGCCCTGGAAGGAGGCCACGGTGATCTTCCTCCGCAAGCCGGGGAAGAATACGTACACAACACCAAAATCGTATCGCCCAATTGGGCTCCTTCCAATGCTTGGGAAAATTCTGGAGAAGATGCTCGTCGCCAGGTTGCAATACCACCTTGTGCCCAGGCTAAGTACGCGCCAATTTGGCTTCATGCCTCAGCGGAGCACCGAGGACGCTCTCTATACCTTAGTGGAACACATCAGATGCAGTTTAAATAGGAAGAAGATCGCGGTACTGGTTTCACTGGATATAGAGGGCGCCTTCGATAGCGCCTGGTGGCCAAAAATTAAAGAAAGACTGGCTGAGGAAAGATGCCCCGATAGTATCCGGTGGCTCCTGGGCAGCTACCTGAGCGACAGGCGTGCTAGAGTGAGGTACTTGGGGGAGGAGCACATGAGAGATACTGGGAAGGGCTGCGTGCAGTGGGGTCTATCGGTGGGCCGATATTGTGGAACCTGCTCCTGGATCCACTGCTTCAGGAGATGGAGGCCAAAGGCGACTACGCGCAGGCCTTCGCTGACGATGTGGTGTTGCTGTTTGAGGGTGAGACGGCCCTCGAGATCGAACGGCGAGCCAATGCCGCCCTCGAACGCGTGAGGGCGTGGGGCCAGTCAAATAAACTTCGGTTTGCGCCTCACAAGACCAATGCTATGCTTGTGACGCGCAAACTGAAGTATGACACCCCACGTCTTCGCATGGGCGGGGTCGACGTTGTCTTGTCGAGCGAAATCAAGCTGCTGGGGGTCGTCATAGACCATAAACTAACCTTCAACGGCCACGTCGCGAACGTCTGCAAACGCGCGGTCGCCTTCTACCACCAGCTGGCCCGAGCGGCTAGGGCCAGCTGGGGTCTCCATCCTGAAGTGATCCGCACTATTTACAGAGCGGTGGTCGAACCTGTGATCTTGTATGCGGCCGCCGTCTGGTCGCCGGCCGTGTCTAAGCTCGGTGTACGCAAACAGCTGAACGTGGTCCAACGGGGCTTCGCACAGAAGCTTTGCAGGGCATACCGAACCACCTCCCTGAACTCCGCGCTGTTGCTCGCTGGAATACTCCCCCTCGACCTCCGCGTTCGCGAAGCGGCGACTTTATACGAGGCGCGGAGGGGGGTGCCCCAGCGGGTGATAGGGGATCGGGAATGTCCTCGACGCATCCCGCCTGTCATGTCGACCTCGAGTTCCAGTGCCTGGTCGACCGAGAACAGTTCATTGCAAATAGCGAACACGAAGTTAACATCTTTACGGACGGCAGCAAGATTGAGGGCAAGGTGGGGGCGGCCCTGTCCGTATGGACTGGCGCCGCCGAAGCTAGAACCCTCAAGCTTGCTTTGCCGTCCTATTGCACGGTATACCAGGCGGAACTCTTGGCGATATGCCGGGCGGCGCGGATGGCCGCAGACAACTTGGCCGGATCAGTCGGGATATACTCTGACTCCCTGTCGGCACTGCTCACACTCAAGAATCCAAAAGCCCTCCATCCCCTGGCCGTAGAGGCGAGGGAACACCTGCGAAGGGCTCTGCTCCAGGACAAACATATAGAATTGTTCTGGATCAAAGTCCGCGCAGGGCTAGAGGGGAACGAGCGTGCCGACCATCTGGCCAAGGAGGCTCCGCTGAAGTCCAAACGCGCGTTTGACTACGACAGCTGCCCGGTTTCGTTCATCAAGCGGAGCATTCGCATGCAGTCGCTTGATGAATGGAACCAGCGGTATCGGGCCGGCGAAACGGCTGGCGTCACCAGGGTCTTCTTCCCTGACGCGACGGCCGCACACAGGATCATAGGTAAAATAAAGGTGGACAGGTTTGTCACTCAGGTGTTGACGGGGCACGGCGGATTCTCCGAGTACTTGTACCGCTTCAAGTGCAAGGAGAGTCCATCGTGCGTCTGCGACCCTGAGTGTTCGGAATCTGTCCTCCACGTCCTCCTGGACTACCCAGCCCTGGCTTACGAGAGACTGCGTGTCGAGTGTCAATTGGGAATAAAACTGAGAAAAAATATATTACCAAAACTATTAGAAGAAGAAAATAGCAGAAAACTGTTCCTGCAGTTTTGCAAAGAAATTGCTGTACTTGTAAATAATAGAAATAGGACTTAAAAAATTATGTTTTTTAAATATTGTACATATATTTACATAAACATATAGTTATAGTTAGTATAAGTAATATAAGGAATAGTTATAAGTTTTGTAATTATTAAAAATTGATTTGTAAAAATCGATGCCTAATTGAAAATTTGTAAATAGACATAAACGGTCTCCATAGTGTTAAGCATGTATGTATAAGTTTAATTGTAAAAAATATAATATTGTAGTAATATAATATTGTAAAAAAAAGAATACATAAATAAATATATATATGCTCCCTCCCTATGTCACTCCCCCCTGGTGTGTTGCACACAGTGCGAATAGTTTAGATTAGATTTGCCTTATTTGTATTGAGGGGAAATACCCCATAATGAATGAATGTGGACGGATGAAAGAAGAAATTGGTATGCAGAATGTCTGTGGAATAAAAGCTAGAAGTATGACAAAGAGGACTAGCTTAAGTAATATAGTAAATTTGAAAAAAAGGACTCCGAAAGATAAAAATCGGAGGCGTAGGAAGAAAAAAAAAAAAAAATCAACTCCCTTTTGGGATTAAAACGGGGAATGGTAGGTTGACTCACTCATCATGAAATCTCCGCAACTAAAACAGCCACAAACTTGAAATCTGGCAGGTAGGTTCCTTATAGGGCGTAGACATCCGTTAATACCGAGTTTTATGAAACTCGGCCCCTAAGGGGGTAAAACGGGAGTTGGAAGTTTGTATGAAAGTGCTATGTTTTTGAAGTAAGAGACTTTAAATTTAAAATGCATGCTCTATAAATGGTGTGGTAATGGTCATTTATAAATGGTGAAAAGGTGTCCAAATAATCTATTTTTAGAAATCCACTCCCTTTTGGGGTTAAAACGGGTGATGGTAGGTTGACTCACTCATCACGGAATCTCCGAAACTATAACAGCCACAAACTTAAAGTTTGCAGGTAGGTTCCTTATAGGGCGTAGACATCTACTAAGAACTGATTTTATGAAACTCGACCCCTACGGGGTTAAAAGTGGGGTTGAAAGTTTGTATGAAAGTCCTATGTTTTTGAAGTAAGAGACTTGAAATTTAAAAGGTATGCTTTATAGATGGTGAGGAGGTGTCTAAATAATGTATCTTTAGAAATAACGTTCCTTTTGGGGTTAAAATGGGGAATGGTAAGTTAACTCACTCATCACGAAATCTCCGAAACTATAACACCTACAAACTTGAAATTTGGCAAGTAGGTTCCTTATAGGACGTAGATATTCGCTAAGAACTGATTTTACGAAACTCGACCCTTAAAGGGATAAAACGGGGGTTGGAAGTTTGTATCAAAATCCTATGTTTTGAAGTAAGAGACTTGAAATTTAAAATGTATGCTCTATAGATGGTGAGGAGGGGTCCAAATAATGCATCGTAATCTATATATATAAAAAAGTAAGGTCACTGACTCACTCATCACAAGAACTCAAAAACTGCTGGATGGTCCATCCATCCAGGATGGACAAAGATTAAATTTGAAATTAGATTATAGTTAGTAGACGTCCGCTAAGAACGGATTTTGCGATATTCCACCGCTAAGGGGCTTTGATTGGGGTTGATAGTTTGTATGAAACATATACAGCAGCTATATGTTCGCCTGATAGGTTATTTAAAAAAAATAATTAGCGTTAAAAATCTTAATAGTACATATCTTCATAACTATGCGAACGTAGTCGCGGGTAACAGTTGTAGTAACAGGTATTATAAAACAAAGTCCCCAAAAGTGTATGTGATCGATTCCCTCAAAATCTACTGAACGGATTTTTATGCGGTTTCACCAATGGAGAGAGGGCTTCAAGAGGAAGGTTTACGGAACGGCTAAGCCGATTTTGATGATAGTTTCACTGGAGGTTTACCGGGAAAACTTTGTGACACACTGATTTCAACGCGAGCGAAGCCGCGGGCACAGCTAGTTGCAATATATAGGTAATAATCAAAAATTCAGAATTAAAACCTGTGGAATTAAAACGTTTGGGCGCTAAGTACAAAATAATATTGTCATCAATTAATTTTAAAGTATAAACGAAATACTTTATAAATACTTTAACGTAGTCGAAAGTACAAAAAAAAGTTATATGCTTACGATATTAAACTTATTTATTAAATCGGGAGGCAGAGAAAAGGCCGTATAATGTAATATTTCATTAAGATTTTTATTAAGAAGTTGACATGGGAAATTTAATAATACACATTTTGTATACATTATATGCTTGTGTTCGACCGATATATTATATTCCATCTTGAATCAATTAAAAACAAGTGATTTTCTTTCGTCATGTCCTTTTTATGCTAGATGTTGTCTGGAAGAAATCGCCATTTTAGCGATAAGACCGCCTTTTGTACATGTCTATATTTTATTTCTTTCGGTGTACTCGTAATATTTTTTCTCTGATAGTGTACAATAAAGAGTATTTGTATTTGTAATTTTATTACACATCGTTGGAAAAATATGTCGTGTCTAAACGTTATTTTTGAGTACCAAAATACTTCCTGAACGTACCATTAATAATTTCGTTTGCAGGCAAACGAAAAAAAAAACCGACTTCAATTATATCGACAAACAATAAAACGTAGGTAGATGAAAAAATAGTCAAGTAAATACGCATTATCAAAGATTACTTCAAAAGTTGTAATCAGATCTTGATGAAATTTAAATGTGACCACATGATAAACATCGGCTTTCGATTAAATTAAAATCATGAAAATCGGTACACCCAGTAAAAAGTTATGCGAATTTTCGAGAGTTTCCCCCGATTTCTCTAGGATCCCAGCATCAGATCCTGGTTTCCTTATCATGGTACCAAACTAGGGATATCTCCTTTCCAACAAAAAAGAATTATTAAAATCGGTTCATAAACGAAGGAGTTATCCCCGAACATACAAAAAAAATATATATATATATACGGTCGAATTGAGTAACCTCCTTCTTTTTTTGAAATCGGTTAAAATGTCCATTGCCTAATAAATAAATAAATAAATATCTATACAATACACATACGGTCGTCTGTTAGTAAAGTTAGCAACTTAATGCTTGTGTTATAGGTAACAGCCGACTGGTATAGCTACATTTTTTTTTCAGTAAATATTCTTATAAATAATATATATATATAATTAAATATTTATATTACATCCAGACTCGGGGTGGGAATCGAACACACAACCCTCGGAGCATAAAGCAGGGTCACTACAAACTGCGCTAACGTGCTAGTCGAATTTTTTTTCAATCTAATGACAATATTTTCATTGAATTTCGAACATTTATTTCCATGAAAACTAAACTATATTCAGAAACGAATGGGCCTGAGTTTATGGACGCTTTTCTGTTCAATTTTATTCAAGTTGCGTCAACTATTTTTCGTGATCCTTCAATTGAATGCCGGGACATAGAGCGAGAGTGTCATTTAGAACTGGTACGTCCTTCGTAATATTTCATAGTGATTTGTGATTTATTCCCCAACTGTCCCGAGTTAGAATCGAGCAAACAAATTGATTCAATATGTCTTCCTGTCCGAACAACAATTATTTGAGCTGTAAAACTTGTCTGTTGTATGAAAATGATATTTGTATATTATAAATTTGATGAGAAATTTTTCTTAATTTAAATCTTATATATAAAATTCTCGTGTCACAATGTTAGTTAAAATATTCCTCCGAAATGGGTGGACAGATTTTTATGAAATTTTTTTTGCATAACGGGTATGTCTGAGAATCACCCAAATTCTATTTTTCATACCCTAAGGTAAAAGGAGGGGATTAAAGGGAGGTTAATAACATGTTAAAATAACGTTTGCGGGGTCAGCTAGTATATATATAGTATGATCTTATGTAATTATAATGTATAGTCATGTTTTATGACTCATTTTTTTATTTTTTGAATGATGGTCTTGTTGGGACAGTTGACAGTGAACCTCTTTCCTGTAAGGCGATGTTCATATATAGTGAGTTGATTCTCGCCTGGAGTCTTGTGTGTGCGTGTGTGTGTATATTTAAAATTATGGATATCCTTTAGTTTTCACTTTAAACATCTGAATTATACCAAGACCTAGTTGGTCGGCAAATAAGCGTACGTCTCCTCACCTCTTGAATATTAAGGCTGAAATTTTTCTAAATTTTTACGATTTTTATGTTTCTATCATAATAATATAGTGACATAGCCATCTGTAATTATCTGCACTTAATCAACTAATCGAACTTATCGATCGATCATTAGTTTAAAAGCATGCTACAAGATGTCATTGTTAAGTATAAGCTGCAAAGAATTATATAAATATTGCTATAAGCTGCAAACAATAATTTAAAAAAAAAAAAAAAAACACTCCTTTGCCGGGGCGAGCACTTTTGGATTTTCCAATATTTTTTTTTAAATATTGAGTTGATATCTCGTTCCTTAACAAACAGTGGGTAGTTTCAGGATTTAATAGGGCTGCAGTACTACGTGTTGAAATGTACAAACGATTTCGATTTCATTATATACAAACGTATGAATTTCATATTAGCCAAAGCCCTAAATTTTAATTTAGTACAAATATAGATTCATATGAGTGGCAGCGACGCGTGGGTTTGTGCTGGCTTTCGAAGAAGAAATTATTAATATTTATATATTAGATATATTTAGTACCTTATATTTAAAAATACGATTTTTCGTTTCTACACGTGACATTCATTACGACAGTCTTTATATAGATTTATCTTAATATTTGCAAGTCCGTTGAACAATTTTTTTTATGAGTGTAAAAATAGTATAAAAATATAACTAACGCCTGTAATATCCTACTACCGGGCATAGGCCTCTTTCCACATGTAGGAGAAGGATCAGAGCTTAATCCACCACGCTGCTCCACGCCAACGCGGCGTCAACGCGGTGTCATTTTTGTTAACAAGTCAGTATTTTATAAGTCTTGTATTAAATATAGCCATATTTTCACAGTAAACCTATTGATAAATGCTCACAAAAAAACACTCTTATTTGATAATAATATAATTTTCATCCGGTAAGCAGATGAGTGAAGATCGATCTAACTTGCAGTCCTCGACTAATGTATTTAAACGGACTAAAGGGCATTTGCAGGGCGAAAGATAGGAAGAAACCAAACAAAATCTGCAAGGATAAACACTATTTGTTCATTGTGGTATAAAAAAGTACGTGACATAAAAAGGTAAAGTTTCAAATAATCTCTATACTAAATTGGCCACAGCCTTCTTATTCTAGTTAACATATTGGTAAAATGACAACCGTTTCATTGTACTGACTCGGGGTTGTGACTCCAGAGATACATTTGTACGAACATTTGTTTCTAATCTTGTCTGGTCTTGTATGCTCTTGTGGGTCTCCCCATGTTACTTCTGAGACCTTGTTAAGCTGTGGCAAAAAGCGTTTCAGGCTAGTTGCTACAAATACCTGATAACGATCGTTATACACGGTGTACTGTGAAGCTGAGTGATGTATTAGTCATAATTTTTCCTTATGAAGAAAGAAGCCTTAACCCAGCTGTTGGACATTACAGACTGATGTAGACTGTATCAAACGGAGTTTTCTTCTATAAACTTAACTAAGTTTATAGAAGGACACTCCGTTTGATCTTCTTTTGTTAAATAATTACTCTCCAAATTCATTTAACAACACTAATTGCATGTGAAGAAAGCATCAAAATGATTGTTTTACAGTTTCAATGTAATTAAATCAACTCAACTAAGTCAATAAAAATTGTGGTATTTACAAATAGTATCTTCACGTAGAAAATGGCAAATGAAATAAATTTGCGTAAAAAATCTGTACCGTCGCGTTCAATAGCGCAAATGTATAAAATGTATGCGCATACATTTCCCATCGTTAGGCTTCCACTTATAACGCCGACGTGGATGCAGAACATATAGATGTGTCAAAGATTTTTTTTATATGACTCGCTAAACAAGCATTCGGCCTACCTGATGGCTAGCGGTTACCGAAGCCTGTAGACGCTTGTAACACCCGAAATATCGCAAGCGCGTTGCCGCGCTCTGGCTCACCCTTACGCACCTCTGGCCACCTACCAAAGGAAAAAGAAACGACTCGAGATTAGTATTATTTAGTTGTGATCTTCTGTAAAGTCTAGGTTTTTTCTCGACAATATATTATATCAAATGTTAATAAAATAGAATTAATTTTCGAACATTTCTTTCTATTTTAGTCGTTAAATAATTTTGTTGCCTTTCATTTAAGTAACCATTTTATTTTACTGTCATGGATATGTTTTATTAAATCAAAAATAACTTTAATCAAATCGGTACAGCTTAATAATACTGCTTTCAAGCAGTGTTGTGTTCCTGTAGTGAGTAAGGTGACCAGAGCTCCTAGTGGGGAATCGGGGATAGAGTCGGCAATGCGCTTGTGATGCTTCTGGTGTTGCAGGCGTCTATAAGCACTTACCATCAGATGAGCCGTACATTTGTTTGCTGACCTAGTTATATAAATAAATTTTAAAAAAAACTTAGTCATGCTAATGATTCAAAATGCATATTCTGCAGAGAAGAATCGGCATAATATGTATAAAATGTCACATGTATGATGTTTATATATAGTTTCAATTTACAATGGAATATTTTCTGTCAATAGATCTTTCTAAATGAAGTAATATTTTTATTCTACACCAAAGATATGTAAATACAACAAAAATAATTAAGAATTATTTATACACAATTTGCAAACCTTTTTACTAAATAGAACTCTATACAAGATGATTATGATGATATGATTACGAGTAAAGGCTTTCAGTGATTTAAACAGAATTTATACAATTAAAAAGCCAATGGGTTTAGCCTCAGGGTATGTCCCCACTGACCGTGAGACCGTATGGAGATCGTGTCTTGGCAAACGCAGTGTGGGACATCGTCCGGCCCGCTGGACCGACGATCTAAGTAAGATTGCCGGTGTAGGCTGGATAAGGATTGCGGAAAAACGGAATGTCAGGCGTGAACTTGGGGAGGCCGATGTCCAGCATATTTACTAGACTGAACCGATTGACGTCGCAGTATATTTATAACAATATTATGTATATCCACCAAAATATTCATTGCTTTGAAATAAATAGTAATAATCGCATTGTAAACACGAGAAGGAATAACAAAATTGTAACTCCAAGTTTCCGACTGCGAAAAGTAAATGTTTCCTTTCTGGGTCACGGTATTCGCATGTATAATAAAATACCACAAACGATTTTGGAATTGTCTCAACATAAATTTAAAGTTTTTATTAAAAAAGAATTAATAGATAAAGCTTATTACTCGGTGCAGGATTACATAATTGATAAAGATGTGTGGACTTAGTGACGCTGTATTTCATGCAACATGTTTCTAATTTTGTACTAAAACACAGTTTATATATTATTTTCAAAAGAGTAACTGCGGAGTTTCTTGCCGATTCTTCTCTGGTGGTAGCTTCACTTTTACAAAAACAATTATTTATTTTTAAAGTTTTAATTTGTAAAATGACGATTCGAAAGTGCTCTTGGAGCCTATTTGAATAAAGCTATTTTTGATTTTGATTTTGACTTTGACGGACTGATTCAAAATGTGCCTATTTGACACATACTTTATCAAAAATATGCAGATGCAAAATGAAACAGACATTTATAATGAAGAACAGACTATTTTAAACCGAAATGGTAACAATATTCAAACAAATGATTCATTAATTCGTAATAACTAATATTACTCTTCCATTTGTTTTGTATCATTGTAGTATATTATACGAAAGGATATCGAGTTTTTTATATTCTAACGGTTCATAATAATTGGAATATTTATAAAGCTGAATTTTGTTGACTCGTGTCAATAAAAGTGACATGGTTATATTAATTTGTATTCGTGTGATGTTTTTAGTGTTTAATATTGAAATAGGAACTAGAATTGCTTGGTTCTATTGCGAATCTGACCGTGATATAAAACCGAATGTATTTATAAATTGTGATTTATTGTTTATCACAAGAGCAATCAAAACAGTGGTAGACAACTGTTTGAGTCGCTAGCATTCGCGGCTTGTACTTCGCACATCTTATATATATATATATATGCTATGGCTAATTTATTTTTATGTATGTCCCTTAAGGCCCACAGAAAGTTTTAATACTAAAAAAAAAGTTGAAAATCTATATAAATAAAAATCTATGAACTTTTAACAGAACGAAGTCTGTCCGGGCAGGTAGTGATAAATAAATATTTGCTATACATATGTCGGTCGTTTTTTGAGTGTTATTCCTATGTATTGTGTGTTTTGGATCACCGACGCAATATTATAATCCTAGTGGCGTCGTTGGCGGCGAGGAATCTTTTTCTTTATATAACTAGGTCGGCAAACAAGCGTACGGCTCACCTGATGGTAAGCGATTACCGTAGCTTATAGACGCCTGCAACACCAGAAGCGTCGCAAGCGCGTTGCCGATCCTATCGCTAATCCCCCCCAAGAGCTCTGGTCATATTACTCACCAACAGAAAATAGTATTATTTTGCTGTGGTCTTCTGTAAGGTCAAGGTACTACCCCAGTCGCGCTGCTCTATATTTGAGCAGGAAGTTTTTCTGCTGTGCCCTACCACTGCAATCTATTATTTGTTATATATTCAAATTTCTAGATTTACCTATTATAAAGCAAATTTCTATCAATTAAATTTTTCAAATTGAAGTGATTCTAACATTCTTAGTGAATGTAAAGTCATAAAAAATGTCAGAATCACTTTACGTTAGTAAAATTATGTTTATTTGTAAATATTTTATCGTTCTCATTGACAAATATACTGAAAGCGGCCATTCTAAATGAGATAGTCGTAAGGGCTTAGTCAAATTATGTGAGTGCATAGTACTGTATCTAAACCAAACCAAGCATATTAAAAAAAAACATATCTTTTTTTGTATTCTAATAAAGAAAAAATAATAATTTAATTGAGATCAATTCATTCATAGTTTTTATGATTTATTCAGTCTGTAACATCCCATTGCTCTACATAGACCTCTTTCTCCATGTAAGAGAAGACTCAAATCTTAATCCACTGTGTGTTGGCGGATATATTCCCTACCATGAATAATGATCGCTAGCAGGTGTAAATGATAACAACCGGGACCGACAGCTTACCGTGGTCTCCGTGGCAAGGTGGGGACAGCCACAAAGGCAGACATCTAAACCGGAAAGAAATATTTGTACAAATAAAAATATCCATTCCGGGCAGGAATGGAACCCGTAAACGTTCTATATTTAAGCGGATACATGCCACACGCTCCACTTCTCCAGAGCGATTGTTTTTTTAAAATAGTTATGTCATATATTTCTATTTGAAAAAATATCGATTATTATTTAATATCTTGTGTACTTACAGAAATTACGATAAAATTAATCTTATATCTTTAGAAAGAGAAAAATGTAGTGTAACTAATAAGAAATTACTACCAAGTTAACTGGCTATAATTAGGCAATTTACGATAATTTCCCTGTAATCGAGCAATAGTACGCAGTATTATGCGACAGATTGATTGCTAACTGTCAAACGTATTTTTGATCTGGATAAAACTTTGATTGACTTTCACGTTAGCGCAATTTGTAGTGGGCCTGCTTTCTGTTTCGCGGGTTGTGAGTTCTATTCCCGTCTGGGCCTGGGTGTAATATTTGTATTTATATTTATATATGTATTATTTTATCAATATATTATATATAATATATTATATTATGCTTACCTTAGGAACGCACAGCAGTGTGTGTAAAGATTGTAGTATTTATAATAAACAGGAGCAGAAATCACAATTAAAATAATCTTACTATTACTGGATTATTTCAAATTTTGCTTGATTTACTTACTGCTTATAACAATACAGGAGGAGTCTGCACGAGTTTTTTTAATCCCACAAAACCTAACAATCGTATTTACCCCTCCGACTCAACCCTAATTTTACCTCTGTCATGGTTACCCATTATTTTACCGATTACGTAGTTGATGAGTGTTGCTCGAGGTTATTTACTACAAGGTTACTAACTAAACGTTAGAAATTATGAGATTATTTAAATGTCAAACATGCCTTTATTTAAAATTTCGATATATATACGAGTACTTTGCCCCGTGTTCACATTTTCTCTCACTGCTATGGGTTGACTGGAAGATATCTATTTTAGAGATAAGTTCGCCTTTGCCAACTTCCTTAACCTTACCAACTATATTATAACTATATTCTTTATTGCACTAAGTAATTTTGCAATAGTCATTCTACAAGAGATCTTTTCCAGTCAACCCATGGTAGTGAGAAATTATGTGAACACGGGGAAAGTAGTGCAGGAATAGAAGAATGAAAAAAAAATAAAAAATAAAAAAAGATAAAATACATAAACTACATAGACTACTAACACTATATAGATAAATATATAAATAAATATATACATACGTACATACATACATATACTACATAATTATATATGATAATGACTGTGGTAAAATTTACTTAGTGCAATAAAGAATATATATATATATTTGTATTGGTAATTTTTCATTACACTAAATGTAGTAAAAACATAAAAAAAATCAATAGTAAAACTATTACTTGTGTTGTCTGCGATTGACGTACTTTATTTATTTTCTTCAGCTATATTAATGATGGTCATTTTCTCGATGGCTTTCATATATTAATTAAAGATTTGAGATAGTCTTATGTATAACATAAGATATTGCGATGGGATTTTAAGACTTATATGAGATAAAAAAAACCTTTTTTTTGTCAAAGTAAGATATGTATGTGTCATATCAAAATGTGAGATTTATCACATTTGATAAGGAAGGCCTTATCTTGCAAATTTTTGCAACTCTTGTAACGAGAACGTACGAACGTACTTCAAGACAATATTAAAGTGAACTCAAAGTACACAGTGAATGTTTCGTTTCGTTATTAAATAATGTCATAGCTGTGATTAATTCCTGACCTAACCTAACTTTCCGTCTCCTAATCTTCAATGTATTCCTTATCATGAATCATATCAGGCTTCTGAATGCTTTCACTATTAATATTTTTAATTTGAGAGTTCGTGAGCTTGGATGAATATTACTCTTTGATTGTAACTTTTTAAGTAGATCACAGTTTTAGTAATTACGCAGTCTACTTTTGTATCTTAACGAAAATCAAAATCAAAATCAAAAATAGTTTTATTCAAATAGGCTCCAAGAGCACTTTCGTATCGTCATTTTACAAATTAAAACTTTAAAAATAAATTATTATTTTTGTAAAAGTGAAGCTACCACCGATTCGGAATGTAGATTCTGCAGAGAAGAAACGGCAAGAAATTCCGCAGTTACTCTTTTGAAAATAATATGTAAACTGTGTTTTAGTACAAAATTAGAAACATGTTGCATGAAATACAGCGTCACTAAGTCCACACATCTTTATCAACTATGTAATCCTGCACCGAGTAATAAGCTTTATCTATTATTTTTTTTTAATAAAAACTTTAAATTTATCTTGAGACAATTCCAAAATCGTTTGTGGTATTTTATTATACATGCGAATACCATGACCCAAAAAGGAAACGTTTACTTTACGCAGTCGGAAACTTGGAGTTACAATTTTGTTATTCCTTCTCGTGTTTACAATGCGATTATTACTATTTATTTTAAAACAATGAATATTTTGGTGAATATACATAATATTGTTATAAATATAATGCGACGCAATCGTTAATATGTCAACCTTTTGGAAAACATCCCGTAGGGAGACTCGAGCTCCAAGATCGTAAATGCCGCTAATAGTCCTTTTTTGCAAGATAAATATAGTCTCAATATCTGCAGCATTACCCCACAGTAACAGGCCGTAAGACATAACACTATGGAAATAGCTAAAATATATTAAGCGTGCAGTTGCTACGTCGGTCAGTTGTCGTACTTTTCTAACTGCGAATGCCGCGGAGCTGAGTCTACCATTCAAGGATGACAAATGGGAATTCATTGAAGTTTTGAGTCCAAATGTATCCCTAAGAAAACTGTAGTATCATTGACTATAAGCCTCTCGTTATTTATTATAAAATTATAATTTAGATGCTTAACATTAGGTAACGAAAACACAACGCACTTGGTTTTTTTGGCGTTCAAAATCAAGTTGTTTATTTTAAACCAATCTTGAATTCGCGACAAAGAACTGTTCACGTCATCATAATTTACTTTTTCCTATCAACTTTAAATATTAGAGAAGTGTCATCTGTAAATAGCACTATATCACATATATATTTAACATAAAATGGCAGATCATTTATATATATTAAAAAAAAAAACATTCCGATTAAATCAAACATAGTACGAGTGAAACAGGGAGCCTTAACTAGTAATGTATAAAATGTGGCCTTGACTAAGGTAGGCCAGAGTTTGTTAACTACCCTAAACTTCTACATCCTCGTTATGATGTCCTTCATCCTTAATTCCCTCGTCCTATAAATGCATAATTTTGTTAATCTTCGTGTTTCGTCCTCTTCATTCAATTTCACGTAAGTTATTAAATCAAATCATGTCAAATTGTAAGTACGTCTTATAAATGTGTATTAGTTAAGATGATGACTATTGGAGTCCAACTTCTATAATGTCTTTTTATTTTCGTCAATCTATGCAACACTATCTGAGTATTCTGTTTGTCTAGCACAATAAAAGTTATGCCATTTAAAAGTTTCCCATTATTGAAACCTATTACCGCCAACACGCAGTGGAGCAGCGTAGATTGAGCTCCGACCCTACTCCTACACGACGATAAAATCCCGTGCCCAGCAGTGGAATGTTTGCAGGTTGATTCCATCAAAATCTACCAAAATTATTTAATAAAATAAATTAGCCTAATAGAAGTTTTTAATTTTTATTAACACCAAGATTTATATTTAAAATTATATATTTACTATGTTTTTTGTTGGTCATTTTTGTTGGTCATTATACGCTTTCAACATTTCGGCACTACTAAAAGCGATAGTTAGTACTGAACGTTTCATATATGTACCTTAAAACTAGGGGAAAAGTATCGTTAAATTACGTACATATGGTAGAAGTGATTGAGTCAAGGTGTAATTAATAGTAACATATTCTTTTAGTTTTTACAAAATATAAAAAATAAATTTATCATAAAAAATGCTTCAAGGAAAATCAGAATAAAGAATTTTGATAAGTGAAATGACATATATTATTCTTTTTTTTTTCTATTTGGTTTATTATAAAAATCTCTTCTTCGGCTAATATCAGTAATTCACCAATAAACAAAATCAATTGCTTCATTTGATTCTTCTTACTTTGGTGATCGATTTTCATGTAATGTTGAGGTTATGTGCTACAATGGTTTAGTTTACGTATTTAGAAACCTCTTGCAACTTAAACTTCTCGAAGAATTTCGTGAAACCATCCTAACATGAATAGCCTTTAATATTAATAGTTCCCAAACTACTGAGCCAACGACTTTGCTAGTACGAACGTTAAATATGAAGATCTTTACACATCAAAGAGAGTAAGAGAAACTTGTTAATGAAGGAGTTATAAATAGAATTAATTTGTTGCTTTCCTTAGAGTCAAACCAAATACCTAACGCATTAAGGTACTAAGAAATTCGAAACTATATTTATTGCATTTGTATAAAGATATAAAGGCTTAACAGCAAGCGCTTCCCGTACTTTTCATTTTCTGAGAATAAAGTACATCGTCGTTGCAGGGGTGCAAACACTGAAAGAGTAAAAAGCAGTTATTGAGACAAATGTCAATAAATTCTGACGAGTTTAATCGTAAAGTTAATGGTAACGTGCTTTATGCCTCTGATGTAATGAATGTAGCCTGTACTACATAATATCACTTGTTTGTGTCCGATAAAGAAAACGAAGATAAACTAGTGAATATGTCATAACAAAAGTGCCTGATCTGAAATCACACTATGGAACATCAAATTACGTCTTGAAGAAGCAAAATAATAGACTTAAATGTTGATGTGTTTTAAGCCTGCAAAAAAAATGTATAGTTATTTAAAAAACGAACAAAAACTTTTATTTCGTATATGACCAAAATGTAAAGAATACCAAGGCTGGCCACAAAAGTCAATATAATTCACTCACTCTAGAAGAATAGTCAAACGAATAAGACATTTACTAAATACGACACACATTTGTATAGCTATACGGAAACAGCTCGCTTAGTTACAGGCTGCGATGCATTCAATTATAAACAATTGACCAGTTCAGGATTTGTTACGCTAAACTGGCTCTTCTGATCATGTCAATAAGGGGAAGAAATCTGTGCATGTGCCTAAAAGGTCAATCCATTTCATCGAGAAGACAACCAATTTCGTTTCGAAATAAACATTCGTTGTGTTGCTGAAACGGTTATTTAAGGCGCTGTCCTAAGTATACACACTGTATACATATACCACTTACATCAATTACTTAAATAACAATTGTAAACAATATTGGACATAAAAAGTACACATAAATAATAGTAACGTATCGTAACATTAAAAGCAAACACGTTATCAACAACAAACATCTTATTTTTGATTTATACGATTTTTTATTTTTGTGTTACCCACTATAGACGGCGTCACGGTCGCTTAGACCGAATATAAAATCATCATATCAAAAGTTTCGATCTAGCGGATACATCGTTGCATAGCTTAATTGGTTAGAGCACCGACACGGTCAGTCGGAGATGCAGGTTCGATCCCCGCTGGAAAGGTCGATTTTTGATACGATATTTAAAAAAACATCTTATTTTGTATATCCTAACTCTTTTCTAGTACTTACTCGTATTTTCGCCAACAATGATTGCTACAAAGGCTGGTAATATCTTTATGTGAGCTGGCTGCTATTTAGTTTATTATTATCGTTGAAAAAAAAAAAGATTTTTTTGTTATTAAAATATACAGTTAAACGTCGTACTGCTGCGAGGTCGATTAAGTGGAACGAATTAAGTGATACATCACTCTGTTACGATGCTTGCGTGCGATACCGCGATGTTACCCTTTACTAAGTGGGAGGAATTACTTAAGATTAGCAATTCAGGATTCTCTATTGAAATAAATTTAATAAAAATAATAACAGCCTTGTATATAGTGCTGTATAAGTAACTATATAGTTCATAGCTTAAAATATGAGTCATAGCCTTTCACAATACAACATTCTTTAGTTACTTTCTAATAGTAAGCATAATTATTTAAACTAAATGATAGAAAGTGTTTTGACGCTTCATAATAAAATTATGTAGGATATTATCCGGTGTTGAAGGCTTGCATTGAACAAATGTATGATATATCAGTCCATAGTATAAAACAGTCTTTGTCGAGTTTTTCGTCGTCGTCAAGTTTCTCTGTCCCTATGTATGCTTAAATCTTTAAAACTACGCAACGGATTTTGATGCGGTTTTTTTAATAGATAGAGTGATTGAAGAGGGAGGTTTATATGTATAATACATGCATAATATAATAGAGGAAAATTGATAGTTTTTGCAATCGTGCGAAGCCGGGTCGCTAGTTTATTAAATATATTATAGGTAGTGTTGTTAAAATGTTCAAGAGGGCGCTTAAGCGCTTCAATCGAAGTTCTATTAATTCTTAGTAGAGACAATTTTTAGTAGATTTGTTTCGAAAACGCCCAGAATTACTTATTTGTTTAAGTCATAGTTAGTAAGTAAAAAAATTATTCAAGGTTGCTGCTGGTAGTAATTAGGACTTTAAACCAATTTTTTTAACAATTAAAACCATTATAGAAATAACAGAATACTTCAATATACTACATGTTAAAACGCAAACAATATTATAATGTTTTATTACATCACCTAAGAAAGGTTTCTAATTATGTAAATCACTTTAAAAACCTTGATTTCAACCTTATTTCATGACTATTCTTTAAAAATATTATAATAATGAAGTTCCAGTCCACTTTCCGGCAATCATTATCTCGTTCGCTCGAAACTGGACTTCGCTTTCCCATTTACTATTAAATATATTGATATGCACAACTTGTGGATTGTGTAAAAAAAATGACTCTTTAATGAGCATTCTTATGTACGTACTTTTATAATCATACTAAACACACAACTCTTTTATTTTCTATTTGAAATTGGATAAAACTCGAGCGTGCGGTGTGCTTCAAGAACCATTAGTTTGATTATGGAAGAATAGATAAGAGAAAAAGTAAATTTAGATTATTAGAAAACTTTGTTTCCTGAGGTTGTCCAGTTGTAAAAATAGAACTGGAATACATCCTACGAACGTAATTACAATGAAACACGATGTTTCACGTGATTTCGAATGAGTTAGATCACAAATTAACTGAATTTGTCGGATGCTCTTTTTTTGTTTCTTTTCGTATTTTAATGTGTCATGTGTAACAGCGGTGCAATGGTCACAGCACTGGTTTGTGGCTGTTGCACTGGCGGTTGCGGGTTCGTTTACCGCACATGACAAACATTTGTGTTGGCCATACAGATACAAATGTTTACCGTGGTCTGGGTGTGAAGTCTTTGTAGGTCTCCCCACCGTGCCTCGGAGAGCACCTTAAGCCATCGGTCTCGTTTGTTATCATGTACACCTAATAGCGATCGTTACTCATAGTAGGGAATATCCTCCAACCCGCATTGGAGCAGCGTAGCGGATCAAGCTCTGATCCTTCTTCACATGTGGAAAGAGTCCTACGCTGTGGGGTCTTACAGGCTGAAGCGTAGGACATATTCGTAGTAGTAGCACGAGTTATGTTCGGTTAGACGCGCGTCCCGGAATAGCTTGTTAAATCTATGTGTTCTTATAAATTACAAGCTATCTATGCTCCAACTTTCATTTGGATTGATTAAACCTTTACGGCATGATCGAACATTCATTCAAAATTTTCACATTTCTAAAATTGGTAAGGTTATATCGTCTTATAGTTGACCTTTCATGAAGTTCTTTCTCTTGACTCGATTCAAAACCCACACACACACACACACTAACAAAATTCCGTTTAAGCAAATTATACACACACATCGACCTGGGACGCTCTGTGTATTCCATTATCAGCATGAATGCTCCTAGGAATTGTTTGGCATTTAGCCGCAACACATTTTTGCTATTGCATCCTTCGCCGCTATGGTAAAGTTAATTTCACACCGGAAACTTGGAATCTTACTAATACATTGTGCAGGAATTCCCATTCCTTTTTTTTGTTATTTTAGTTTTGTCCTTAGATCTTGGTTTTACATGCAGAATTTCGTGCACAACACTTACGAACATTTTATAAGATTAGGTTAATGTCCGCTTTGCTTTGCCGGTAAATTGGGTAGAAAACGTGAAGTATTTTCCTTCAATAAAAATTATTTTTTAACTCCACTCTAGGACACAACTGCTCCAGACGCGATCGGTTATGCGTCACAGGTGACCAGGCCACCGCCACTCTAACTTGCTATTCTTATTAATTAATACACTGAGATCAGAAACAAGTATTTGTACAAATGCTAATGTCTCTCTTTAGCAGAAATTAACCAGTGACCCGTTACATCTAGGCAAATTCAGCTCTAAAAAATATAAAATGTTAAATTTATTTAATCAATACAATTGTAAATTAATTGACTCAATAACTTGTCGATGTGAAATAATCTGTACTAAATTGATAGTACTACAAAATAAACTCTACAAAATAAACTATTAAACTGAATTAAAAATATATAATAATATATACAACCTTATCTTTCCGAATTCTTTGTCTAGTGACTACGTTAAATTGGTCTTTATTATTATTATTCTTTATTGCACTTAAAAAAAAAACATAATCACAAATCATTTATACAAGGGATGTTGGCAAGGGCGAACTTATCTCTAAAAGAGATTATAAGGTCTTTACTAATTATGAAAGTATGGTGCTGGAATAGTTCATGATTTTAAAACTTTCTGTGCATTACTATCGTAAAAACTGCCTCTTATTTCACAGTGTACGCCTGCCTTATTAAATAAAGGTAATGTCAAATAAACAATAGAATACAATAATAAACGTAATCGTATTACGGCTTGCAAAATTAAATTTAAATTTCGTCGGCCCTAGCTTGTCATTTGGATTTACAAAAGAAAGGTGACCCTGTAACAAAATTGCTTATATTATAGTAATTTAATGAAAAATAATAAACCCTTAATTCAATTTTGCTTTAGGATGGTAACATTAAAAATGAATATTGCAAAACTTCCATTGTTTTATAGTATTTCTATTACTTTAACACTGGTGTATTTTTCAGGTTTGATATCTGCATACACAGTATTTAATTTCTATTTTAGCTTTTATGAAACGTATTTAAAAAAATCTATAGTTATACCAAAACTGTAGCAGGATCGATTCCGTGTATTGAGGATATTTCAGAAATTTGTTATGGAGGATGCGTTGCAACCAATTCTGAAGGGAGAAGTGATTTTTTTTTATTTGTGTATCTCGGCTGCGTATTGCATCGAAACTTCTGAGTGGATGTGAATGATTTTTGGTAAAATCTGAGTTCATAGTAATTGCTAGGATATCGGGTATTTTCATCCCGCATGAAACTCAATATGTGTATCTCAAATTTAATTTACATTTTGTTTTTAGGTCAAAAATATCCATTTTAAATACTATCCTGCAAATATTACAAGGCCTATGGTTTCATCACTTCAGCCTAATGCAGTCCACTGCGCGATATAGGCCTCCACAAGTTCGCGCCAAAAAAGGTGTGAACTCGTTTGCCCATAGTTACCACGCTGGGCAGGCGTCTTAGTGACCACAGGGCTGGCTTTGTCACACCAACGCTCCTCCCCATCTTCGGCCTGTGTATTTCAAAGCCAGGAGTTAGATGGCTATCCCGCCATCGGTCGGCTTTTTAAGTTCCAAGGTAGTAGTGGAATTGTGTTATCCCTTTTTTTTTTTTACAAGTCATATACATCCACGGGCTTATAAACCCATGTCCTTTTTTATTCGAAATACATGCAATTTTTATTTTTTTTTTTTTTTTTTGTATGTCAAGGTAGGCGTTACTCAGCAACATCGCTGTTCAAGTCAGACTGTTTTTAATGTCTCCAAAAGAGACGTGAGTCCACCGACCGATTCTTAATCTAATGTATGGTAAAAATTTTTTTTTTTTTTTTGTATTATTATTATTTCCTTATAATATATATATACTTATATCTAGCTAAATCTTACATTATTTACATGCGTAATAATAGTTTTCTTAAAAATATATATTTTTTAATATTGTCTATATTACTACCAACGAGGAGTACTCCCAAGCAAAGCAACCTATTCCAATTTTATTTTGACATCTCGAGAATACTCTCAACGACGGCGGTGTCTCTATTATGAATCGCCATCTTAAGACTATGCACGAGGATGTCTTTTTCCGTAGCCTCCGCCGCCCTCCCGACGAAACGACAGATCGCGTCATCTCTGTAGTCGGTGTAGTAGACACAGGCCTTGGTGTGTCTAGTCACCACGACTATCGCGTGCGAAACGCTGTCATGTATTCGCAGCCTCCCACTCCTCGTCTGGATGACGATGACACTCTCACTCGTCTGGCCCTGCGCCTCGTGGATAGTCAAGACACGCGACCCCTCCCCTTTCCCGTATCCCCGGTCCACCAGCAACTTCTTCTCTTCCTGCGTGAAGACCAGGTATAGGGTCCAGTTTTGTCTTGCAGAGATTTGCGCGCCCGTAAAGCTTTCCACGCGCAGGGAACGGATTATTGGGCTTGAGCTATAAATATCTTTGTAGACCTCGCTGATGGCGAAGGCGGCGTCCTTGGGGTTTCGGTGCGTACAAGACAGCTCCCACGATATGCCTGTTATCAGGGTTGGTCTGCTGTACCGCATCTTGAACAGGTTTTCCCTGTCGATGTACGGCAGCTGGTTAATATGTCCGATGAGGACCACCTTCTTGGCCCCTGATAGTCGGGCTGCCATCACTATGGCCCCGAAGTGGTTCATGAGGGCTTCATCTACCGTAAGACGGCTGATTTTTGCGCCCCCTCGAAAACCATTGACCAGTACGGAGGCCATAGTGCGCACCTTAGATTTGGCTTTAAAGCCATAGCGGTGTGCCAGCTTGTCGTTAAGTTCTTTGGCAGCCTCGATTGTGGTCGTGATGACGACTTCCTCGTCCTCATCGAATTCCCCGACTATGCGAGTTGTCTTTCCACATCCTGGAACCCCATTTATCCATTCCAGTGATGGTAGCCCCCAGACCACGGAAGAATCATCGGCGTCACGGTCCCCCGTGATGGTTTGAGCCATCCGGAGAATCCGGTCATCCAGCATTACTCTCGTGCATCTGGCCACTACCACCACCGGGTCCCCTGGTGGTGTATTGAAGATCTGAGGCTCTTGTTCCTGCCCCTCAGACTCGACCGCGCTCACGAAGCCTGCTGTGATGTTATATGCAGCCATATACCTCCCCGACATATTTCCTTTGAGTATCTGTCGAGTGTCGTTGTTGTAAATGGCTGCTTCGGCTTCTTCGAGTTCCACCTCCAGTAACTTTAGGTGGTTGTACTGGTAGCTCTGCATGATCTTATTGCATGTGGCCAGGTTCACCTCTCGGTTTGCCTTTGTTATGGCCAGGAACTCGGTAAGGGCATTTTGCGCGTGTTCAGACGGTGTGGACGCTGGTCGAAGTCTTGGTGGTGTTACTTGCCCCATATCGGCCCTTGTTCGAACAGTTGGTGGCGCCTCCGGGTGCTTCGAACTTTCGTCCTCGGTGAACCTTTTCAACGCATTAATTTGCCGCTCCCTTGTATCGACCTGATTGGGGGACAAGTGGGGCGGTTTTTTGCCTCGTTTTGGGGAGATCGTCGATTGGATAAACTTCGCCATCGACATCAGGCTCGGTTTCGGTGTGGCTTTTGTCAGATTGCTTAACTTAGCCTTTTCGGCCTCGACCTGTTTCTGTAGGCGCTCCGATCCGCTGGGCGATGCGGGGGGTTTAGATGTCCTGATCTTGGGTTTTAGGTAGCCTAGATCCTCCCCCCTGTCTTCGTATATAATAACCTCGTTGTTCAGTGAGGCCTTTAGACACCCGTACCTGTCTGATACGTTGCCTTTGTCATATCCGACTCTCATTGAGTCCACACTGATCCTTCCGGGGCCCCCCCCGGAGGCCTCGTCCAGCCGCTGTAGCCACAAACTTGACTGCGCGAAGGCAGACCTTTATCTTTCCTCGAAAAGCACGATTGTTTTATTTTTCAACCGCACCAGACGGTAAATTAAGTCGTCCTTCGGTTTTTGCGCAAGCGCCTCGATCTTACAGCGCTTTATGCTTGTGTTTTGCGTGCTACCTGTCATCAGCAGGGCAAGCCCCGGCGAGACCACCAGACGATCCTGACCTTCGGAGCGACAAAAACTCATTCCGACTCTCTCCGCTTCGCTGTCCATAAACAGAGCCACGCATCTGGTCTTTATTCCCACTTCACCGCTTCCATTCCATTCTTTGAACAAGGCCACTGGTGTTTTGCTGTGAGTAGGTTGCGAAGGTACGTTTTTATTGGCTCTCTTCTGGAACAAACTCTGCAGAGAAGACGGTGTGGTCTGTGTTATTTGGCCCCGCAGCGTTCGGGTATTCAGGGGCTGAGAAGCAGTGGCCCCAGGCTGGTAAACGGTATATGGGACACGGACCTGAACGTGTGTCGGTGTCTGTGTAATTGTGTTTGTGTTGGTAGTTGTTGTGACGGTACTGGCACTATGTGGTATGAATGCAGCCTGTGGTAGGAGGCCGTGCTATTTCTTTTTGCAGCCAAGGAAGCGACTTTTCTCGCGAATGTCAGGAAAGACGTTCTGCCCGGTTCGTTTTCGGTGCGAAGTTCAATTTTTTACGTTTATCCCAGTCCTGTACGGCCGCTAAGGTGGTTTCAGCCGAAGCTTGCAGGTTGCTGGTTTTCTGGCTCGAGAAAACGAGGACCACATCGTCCGCAAAGGCCTGGCAATACACTCCCATGCTTTGTATCTCTCTCAGAAGCGAATCCAGGATAAGGTTCCAGAAGGTCGGTCCATCTATGGATCCCTGGACACATCCCTTCGTGGTTTCCCTCTCACAGGATGCTCTGGCATAGTTTACTATGACTCTTCGGTCCTTCAGATATGAGTCGACCAAGGCTTATAGGTTCCTCGGGCAATGTTTTTCTACTAGCTGTTTCTTGAGAGCTGGCCACCATGCTTTGTCGAAGGCGCCCTCTATATCGAGCGATACCAGAAGTACTATCTATGTGTGTTATCCCTTAGTCGCCTCTTACGACATCCTCAGGAAGAGAGGGGGAGGCTATATTCTTATTGCCGTAATCACACAACACAGGGCCTATGGCTTACCAGTTTGAAAATTACAGATGGCATGATAATAGATATTAGGTTCTTAACTAGAAACTTAAGACATACAGACAAACCAATAAAGTGTAATGTTTATTATTATTAAATACACTTTTTGTAATTAATCCTCGATTCAGTTAATCTTCTTTAATAACTTAACTTTTCCTAGAAAATTAAGGAAATGTTTTTATGAATGCAAAGTCCTAACAAGGATAAGCTTAAATGACAAACTGACGTTGAAATAAAGTATCTCATTATAAAAGCTCGGAAAGATTCGCTGAAAAATATTTATTTTAGAAGTCGTAAATATAATTTGTTTTAAGTCAAATTTTTGCTTTGAAATTATTTGAGTAATAATGAATAGAAATGTACGAATAAACTTTATAAAGTAAAAACTTCTTTAACAATTATTTTCCATATACAAAAAATGTTGTTACTACAAATAGTAGTGAGCAATAAAACCTAAATGTATCAGAAAAAATAAATTTCAAATTATCATTACAGAGATTCATAACTTAATAATACGACTCTTATGTAATATGTCTTGTGTAGTGTCCATGTGCTGAGATTAGGGTTAAGGTAGGCAACAGCAAATATAATTATGCGGATTTTTGTATTTCAGGTTACTGTAGGCTTTGGTAATAACTTATCTATTTATTAAACATTAAACGGTGGTATAGTACGGCAATCATTCATATGCATTACGATTTAAAACCAATTACTTCGACTGAACAAAGACATGTAAAATTATATGTACCTATTTAATGAAAATTTAATGAAAATAAGGTTTCGCTTACAGAATTGTACCTTGAACACAACATTATAAAGTAACGGATATGTTTCGGATTAAAGCATTCAACCTGATCAATTAATAAAAATTTACGTCCATCGTGATAAAAACATCATGAAATATGTAAACAGCAATATGATATATTGTACAGAAAATAAATAACTTTTATTTCAATTTCGTTACATTGTTTCTATTAAATAATCACGCAAGACCCATTTATTAAATGTTATGTGAAAAACATGACTTGAACACAGTAATCAAATTTTCTGGGCTATTAATATTTTTGCATAAAAAGTCTTACCGCGGCGAATATTTTAAGTATTATATATTAATATAATCTTTTGAAATAATTAGAAGTGTTTTATGTTTGAAATGTTTTATTATCTTCTGAGATGATCTTCTAATTCTCCAGTTTAAAGTCCACTGAATTATGTACGTTGCGATAGTGAATGTTGCGATAATATGAACGATGCGTTGTAATAATTATGTAATATTGCGACTGCGGGCAACCATTTTTTTCTCTCTGATAATTTTTAGTACCGTTACAGTAGCTTAATAAAATACGTCGATATTTCTGAACATGCTTAAAACAGATTTTCATTCAAAACTGCTTTATTGGAGCGATGAAATGGATTTATATGGCTAAACTTTCTAGACCTCTGAATAAATTATCTATAACGATTCGAATGAGAGAATTTTAACAATAAACGTGTCGCAAAATTCATAACAATCGCGGTCAACATAAAGCATCCAGGATTAAAAGATTATCAGGGAGTCGGAACTGGAAACACGCACGAGGTTAACCGCGATGGGTTTCGTGCGTTGCGGACAGGGAAGAATTTTTCTTATTACAACACACGACACGACTATAATACGATCGTACGACTTTTTCAATCAACGAATTCGGTTTTCATGTCCACCGCTTTTGAAACTTCTCTAAATTGTTTTGAAAATAATTATAGTAAAATCATTCATTCATTTTTAAAGCTTTGTGGGGGAAGATTCTCAATTTTACTATATTTTTATGTAGCTCACAACTTTTTATTGAGTGTACTAATTTTGGAGTTTTTTTTTAAAGTATGGGTTCAACTCTCACCCAGAGTGATATAGAATAGATGAGAATAGAATATACATTATTGCACACCGCTTTGAAAGGATACATTAAACAGACATTTAAACATATAAGGAGTAATGTACAAAGGCGGCCTTATAGCTATCTCTTCCAGAAAAACTTTGTCGATGGATGTATAATACTCAGAATCATCTCAGAATCAGAATTTTCAACACATGACCATTTATTTGTCTGACCTTTGCCCAACAGTGGAACGCTAACAAGCTGATTTAGTACCATTTAGATAAAATCGGTCGGATATTATAAATGACATCAGAATTCACATCAATTAATGTTTAAAACGAGTGCACGCGGTAACCAACGGGAATAATGTGCGAAAATTAAGCGGCTTTTTGACTACGAAATCTTTGAGATTTTTTAGCATTAAAATAATTAAAACTAAAGCGCTATACCATTTAACCCGCAAAATGTTTTGAAATTTATATATAAAACTCTTCAAACATCTTTTTTTTTTAATTTTAGAAAAAGTAAATAATTATTTTTTGATAACGGGACAAGAATAATTACTTGCATACTTTAATGGTTGACGTAAAATCAGAGGCGGCTGATATTTTTTGATGGGTGTTTACACAAAAAAGGTATTATTTTTTATATAACTAGGTCGGCAAAGCTTACACCTGATGATAAGGGATTACCGTAGCTTATAGATTTCTGCAACACCAGAAGCATCGCAAGCGCGTGTCGACGCTATCCTCAATTCACACCAGAGCTCTGGTCACGTTACACACCAACAGGAACACAACACTGCTTTAAAGCAGTATTATTTAGCTGTGATCTTCTGTAAGATCGAGGTACCCGTCGGCCTGCTCCATATTTCGAGCAGGAAATTTCCTGCTGTGCCCTACCTCAATTGTCCCCGTGGCGCTTGGCATGCTCCGCAGGCCGCATGGTCGAACCTGCGGTATATCACCGTCGGGCGTGAGCGGTGCTCCAGATTAATCTAATTTCTCATATGAAATCTATTATTTCATGTGTCGGCTGGTCTCTTTCGCACTCATTGAATATAGTGCTAGGAGTTGTTACTAGAATTCGTTTCATAGAAACGCAATCACTAGTGCTCCACTCGGTACAACTCAATACCAAATGTACGTAATATAATAGACTATTATATAGACATAGTACACTAGAAAGAATGTAATGTAAGGATCGTATGTAATATAAATAGATATAGATTTAAGATTACCTATGTAATTTTCGTAGGAGTGCACTGCACCAGCGCTCCTTAGGACGAGCCGCCTCTGCCTGAAATTACCACTAAGTTTACAACAGAGAGTAATCTAAATGAAAATTATGTAAGTATGAGATACTCCAAAGGAGTTGTTCCTTTTTTTAACACTTGAAAAGCTGTAGTAACTACGATTGAATATGAGTGTTTTTTTTTTAGCTTAAGTAAAACAAAAACAAAAAAAAAATTTGAAATTGTTCAAAAATATTTACCTTAATACGTGTTGAAGCACATCATAAAATGTTACGATAGTTGTTCACTTTAAAATAACCTTACAAAATGGTTTGTAAATAATACGGTTGTTCATATATAACGAGTAATATCCGTAAGTGTTTAATTTCATTAACAATTAAGAGCGAAATTTTGGACAGTTTCCAACTAGAAAGGCTCTTGTTCAATATGGTGGGCCATAACGAGTTAAGAACCATGTATATTAAAGGAAATATGGAAGGAAAATTTTGGTGACAACCTTTTTTTTAATGATTTTGAGGCATTTTAATTTAGTATCATTACATTTTGTAAGTTTGTAGTAAAAAACTACATACTAGTCGATTTTGAGTGTTTTGATTATGTGCGTCTGTAGACATGAGCGTTTTTTATTGTTAATGATTTGTTTCAGTTGAAAAATTTGCTGTAAATTTTTATTATTATCAATGTGGAATATTGTGTATTTGAATTCGTAAGGATATTGAGAGCGCATTTTTATTTCTATTTTATAATAAAGCTTTTTCCACACTGAACGCGTACGTGTGTTAGGACGTCGTAACGTCGCGTTATTGCGCTCCATAGTGTTAACGATAATGTCTGTTTGACAGCGTTGTGACATTACAACAGCACAAAATGTTACTCTAACGCGCCGTCGGAACTCGAAGCTCAAAGGCATTCAGTAGGAACGAAACATTTTTTGATACATACTGTAAAAAAAAAGTCGTTTTAAATTAATATAAACTTTAAATAATTTAAGCGTGCGTTTTGGAATCAATTCACTGATTTTATTTGCTTAAATTAAATTCGCTAATTTATTTAAATAATATTAAGAAGACGATGATAATTTATGTTATATAATATAATTCACAAAGTTTAATTTAAACACTAACATAGTGCTTTTGACGTTCATTTTGGTAGTCATAGTTGACTAATAGTGACTTGACAAATTGTTCGATTCTTCAGCTTAATCTAGGTAATAATTAATTTGGAAAGCCATTTGAAGCGTTAATATTTTACTATATAACCTAATAAGTAATTCATTAGGATTACGTATGAGGACAAGTTAATAACTAGTATGTTTTGTCTAGCCTGTTGAAGAATTTATATTTTCAAAATACTAATTATAGAACACAAATCTCAAACAGATTAATTATATATTAATAAATTATGAATATTAATAGTGTTTAAATACAATTCGTAAAAACATAATCGATGACAAAACACACTTGTAGTCTAGGCATGTTCATGATTTTTCGCATTATGTTAATAAAAAATAAAAACTGTTTCAGTTACAAAGAAAAGATTTTATTTTAATCTTTAATAATAATTATAAAAATATGTCACGCGTATTGGATGACTTGTACAATTTATATATTAGGTATGCGAATACCCTTTTATTTTTAGGAGAAAATGTAGATTAATTTTTTTCTAATCAAATCTTGATTTACTTTTGTAGCTTAATGTCACACACGAAGGTCGATTGCATAATATACATTTCGAGTCAGTGGTAGATTAACTTTTAACTAGAATTAAAATTTTAACTTCTAAGATGACGATTCAAAGGTGCTTTCGAAGCCTACTTAAAAAAAGTTATTTTAGATTTGATTTCTACAGTAACACGAACAGAATGTTCCGTCTAACTGATATCTCCGTCTCAACTTCCGTTCGACTCACTCGATCACACTTTTCGTAACGCTCTCGTCACGCATTCACCAGCTTACTCCCCAAGTCAAGCGTCAAAGAAATATTATGATGTACAGTTACCAATTCGTCTAATTATTTACAGTTAGTCTGGTAGTAGCGATAACTTTTTTTATTTTATTTAACTTTTTTTTATTTATTTAAATTGTATATGATATCAAACTGGAGACACCCATAACTAAGTTTTACAAGTTATGTAATTTTAATAGTGGAAACATTCATTAAACTAGATAAACCGTTTGGTTGATGGCTGGTGAGTGGGTGCGATCGCGAGCTTCCAAAGTACACGGAATAAAACTGCTACTGACACTTAGGAAAATTGTTGCGTCGTTGTTATGACGTGGTTACATGGTGCGGGAACTTTTGTTGTTTGATTTTTTTAGTATATAACTTTTTGAAACTACGGATAAGTGAAAATAAGACGAAGTATTTTAAATTGAAATATAAGACATTATACAGGAAGAACGCCGCGTTGGCGCAGCGGTCACGGGCATGGATTGTACCTGTTGCGCTGGCGGTTGCGGGTCCGATTGTATTGGCCATAAAGGTGTTTGCCGTGGTCTGAGTGTTTGTGCAGTCCTAGTGGGTCTCCCCACCGTGCCTCGGAGAGCACGTTAAGCCGTCGGTCCCGGTTGTTATCATGTACACCTGATAGCGATCGTTACTCATAGTAGGGAATATATCCGCCAACCCGCATTGGCGCAACAGCGTGGTGGATTAAGCTCTGATCTTTCTCCTACATGGGGAAAGAGGCCTATGCCCAGTAGTGGGATATTACAGGCTGAAGCGAAATACAGGAAAAAAATATTAGTCTTTTGAACAGGAAACCTGTTAGAATTAAAAATGGTTTATATTTATTTTATGTTTAATGGAAAAAAAATATTTTGTGAAATAAAAGCGAGGAAGTTATTTATAGCTCCTGTACTAAAATTAAGAAATTTTCAACAAAATGACTCCTCATCTCTAACTTCCAATCGGTATATCTCATAACATATAAAAAATAATATTGTGTACTTTTACTTTTTACCAATTAAATTTATAGAAAATAATTTAGCGTTCATAGTACGTATAGAACCTATCTACAAAAGAAAAGTCTTAAAAAAAGATATATCATAAAAACGTCCCCTTATTAGTTGTAGTGTTCTCGACTTACGTTAAGGACGTTAAAACCACTAAACCTCGGCGAAGGCAATTTGAACTCTATTCACACAGTTATAAGTGACTTGATAATCGAATATTACTTCTTCTTTTATGTCCAGCTTTAATCTGATAGATCCGTCTATGGAGGCTACTATACAATCTTCTAAATTATGTGATTATGTCTTGTTTTTGTAATGATTATGTTTCCTCACAAACTCAAATCAGAATGACTCAAAAAACACTAGTCAGATCTCGATGTTTAAATGAGACAATATGAAAAGAATCATCAAAATCGGAACACACCGAAAACGTCCTCCTTTTTTCAGTCGGTTGAAAATTAGAAAATTCTTGTAATTAAATTTAAGAAAAAAAAAAAAATCGGAAATTCCATTGCTGCACGCCTTCACGCACTCTTTTAAAACTATTGTTGCAGCAGTTAGCAACAGCCTCTAGTATCTTGTGTAGGAACTCACACTTTAGTACTTTACAATGTTACTGTTTCATTTGCGTGAATTATTAGTGTTTTCCGTTTGTACCTTCTTATTGCTACCCTTTTAAGAGTTATCCTGTATTACCATATGTATCAAACGTTTTAATTTAAGCACCATAATAAGATTTAAAAAGCAAAAGTAACATTAAGAACGAAAATTTCAGTGGTACTGCACGGTTGAACAAAAATGTATTTGTTTTTGTTTGTAATGTATTTGTTTTTTAAATTATACATAAAAGTTTAGCAGTCACTTGTATGTAATTACGGTAGTAAAGAATATGGCCAACCCCCTCTCTTCCCGTGGGGGCCTTAAGAGGCGACTAAGGGATAGTACCGTTCCACTACCACCTTTGAACTTAAAAAGCCGATGGCGGGATAACCACCTAACTGCTGTCTTTGAAATACACAGGCCAAAGACGGGCAGCAGCGTCTTCGGTGCGACAAAGCCAGCCCTGCGGTCACCAACCCGCCTGCCCAGCGTGGTGACTATGGGCAACACACTTGAGTTCGCGCTATTTTTGGTTGGTTTCCGTGGACTGCGATAAGCTGAAGTGACGTGTGAATGAGTTACATGTATTCCGGATTAGAACTCTTGGTTAAGATATACTTTAATTGTCAACGTTAATGCTTTATCCGATTGTGGGTACAAATCACAATTATTTTTCCATTTTTAATTAAAATTTCGTTAATAGGATAGCGATATTTAACGAAGCGTGTCTGTTTAAATGTAAAATTTTAATAATGAGCAAAGATTATTACAATAAAGGTTTTAACATGCAAATGGTCGTTTTATTATACAGTAATAAAAGATTGGTTTGAATTTTACGTATATGTATTGCACTGTATTAATTGTTTAAATTACTCTTAATGACAACTTTTAACACCGTTTCATTTGTTATTTAAAAAAATATTTAAAAGTATTATTTGCAAATTAAAGTTGTTCTTTTTTTAGATTTTTTTTCCTACTGCTAATGTTTTTATTCGAATTGACTTTTGAAAGTCTTTTAAATCGTCGACTCAATTTTGTAAGTGTTTTTCGTTAGCGAATTTCTAGCGCAAACTGAAAGTCTAAAAGGCACTCTCTGCGCTTACATTTTAATCCACATTTTTTCAAAGGAGTTTTCTATTCAACTGTACACTTTTTCCTTTATGTTTCACGATATCTCCGTGAATCGTGAATTAAGTTTAATCAATGTTTATACAATGAATATTGAGTATATTTGATGAAAGGGTTCATCTATATATGTTTATAAAATCGTTAAATCGTTGACTCATCACGAAATATTATAAGCCGCTGGACGCATAAAGAGGAAATTTGGTAGGAAAGTAGTTTATAGTTAGTAGACATCCACTAATAACGAATTTATCGATAGGGCCGGATTAAAAGATCCTAAAGGCTATTACAAGTTTGTATGAAATTCCTTGATTTATCATGCTACTAAGGATTAATAGGATAAATGAATAAGAGACGAGTTCGTGTTGCTGAAGTTTCCTAAAAATGGCTTGAGATGACCTAAGGGTTGTTACCTTGTTGAGTTGTACCCTGTTGAGAGGGAGCTCTGCGAACAGTTTGGTCGAGAAAGAGGTTGTAATATAATGTTACAATATTTTAGCTCCTCTTTTTAAATATTATGCACGAGCTCATACCCCCATCTCCTTTCTTCCATCGGACTTTCAGACGTACCGCAGGCTTTCATTCCTACCTGATTGATATACCTTTCATACGTACAAAGCGCTTCGAATCATCTTTTTTAATGCGCACAGCCAAGGAATGGAATTCCCTGCCGGCGTCTGTATTTCCGAGTTCATATAACCCGAACATATTTAAAGCGCGAGTGAACAGGCTTCTTCTGGGCGGACTCGCTCCATCTTCGACCTCGTCTGTGCTCTAGGGCTAGACTGAGGTCAAGAGTAAGCCCATATCGTAATAAAAAAAAAAAAAAAAAAAATATCAATTTCTACGCGATCGAAGCCGCGGGCAACTGCTAGTACATATTAATTTTGTTAATAATTTATTTTTGCTTTATTCAGTTCATTAAGATATTATTCAATGTTGAAACCAATACTCCTCAACGTTTGACAATTAAAATATAAATAAAAAAAGGTACAGGCAATTAAGAGCCCATGTTATGTGTATATATAAATATATATATACATATATATATATTATTCTTGATGTTTAAAGGATCAGTTAATTTCCGTACAAATTATTACGTCAGATTTTTCTTTTTGATAGCGGAAAATTTGTCTGGCAGGCTATTTAGGCATTTATTTAGGTTTTTAAATTGAAGTTTTCTTCTTTTTAAGCGACTAAAAAATTGGTTGGTATTTTTTAATGTTTGTACACTGAATACGCCGAGATTTATGATCCGATTTACGTGATTATTTATTTGTTTAATGCAAAATAGTTGCCATTTTTATAAATTACAATCGAATTGTATAAAATTTTATTATAAGCATATACATTACTAGCTGTGCCCGCGGCTTCGCCCGCGTTGAAATCAGTGTGTCACAAAGTTTTCCTGGCAAACTTCCAGTGAAACTCTCATCAAAATCGGCTTAGCCGTTCCCTAAACCTTCTTCTGGCCAATGGTGGAGCCCTCTCTCCAATGGTGAAACCGCATGAAAATCCGTTCAGCAGATTTTGAGCGAATCGATCACATACACTTTTGGAGACTTTGTTTGACTGAGTAACTTTTTAAAAGGCACTATTTTTATAATTTAATAGTTATTTTTTATAAAACCTTTCTATACATCACATTTTTAAATTTATTTTCAGGCTGTATATGTTTCATACAAACTATCAACCCCAATTAAAGCCCCTTAGCGGTGGAATATCATAAAATCCGTTCTTAGCGAACGTCTGCTAACTATAATCTACCTCCCTGCCAAATTTTGTCTTTGTCCAACCTGGATGGATAGACCATCCAGCGGTTTTGAGTTCTCGTGATGAGTGAGTTAGTGACCTTTCTGTTTTATATATAGATTACGATGCATTATTTGGACACCTCCTCACCATCTATAAAGCATATATTTTAAATTTCAAGTTTCTTACTTCAAAAACATAGGACTTTCATACAAACTTCCAAACCCCGTTTTACCCCCTTAGGAGTCAAATTTCGTAAAACCCGTTCTTAGCGAATGTCTACGCCCTATAAGGAGCGTATCTGCCAAATTTCAAGTTTGTAGATGTTATAGTTTCGAAGATTTCGTAATGACTGGGTAAACCTACCATCCCCCGTTTTAACCCCAAAAAGGAGTTGATTTCTAAAGATACATTATTTGGACACCTTCGCATCAACTATAAGGCATACAATTTAAATTTCAAGTCTCTTACTTGAAAAACATGGGACTTTCACACTAACTTCCAACCCCCGTTTAACCCCTTTAAGGGTCGAATTTTGTAAAATCCGTTCTTAACGGATGTCTACGCTCTATAAGGAGCCTTTCTGCCAAATTTCAAGTTTGTAGCTATTATAGTTTTGGCGATTTCGCGATGAGTGAGTCAGCCTACCATCCCCCATTTTAACCCCAAAAGGGAGTTAATTTCTAAAGATACATTATTTGGACACCTTTTCACCATCTATAGAGCATATATTTTAAATTTCAAGTCTCTTACTTCAAAAACATAAGACTTTCATACAAACTTCCAACCCCCGTTTTACCCCCTTAGGAGTCGAATTTCGTAAAACCCGTTCTTAGCGAATGTCTACGCCCTATAAGGAGCCTATCTGCCAAATTTCAAGTTTATAGATGTTATAGTTTCGAAGATTTCGTAATGACTGAGTAAACCTACCATCCCCCGTTTTAACCCCAAAAGGGAGTTAATTTCTAAAGATACATTATTTGGACACCTTTTCACCATCTATAGAGCTTACATTTTAAATTTCAAGTCACTTACTTCAAAAACATACGACTTTCATACAAACTTCCAACCCCCGTTTTACCCCCTTAGGGGTCGAGTTTCGTAAAATCCGTTCTTAGCGGATGCCTACGTCTTATAAGGAACCTACCTGCTAAATTTCAAGTTTGTAGGTGTTATAGTTTCGGAGATTTCGTGATGAGTGAGTGACCTTTCGCTTTTATATATATTATTATAGATTATAGATTAATGAAATATGTGATCAAAGCTTGTTGCAAGTTATTAAAATAGGAGTTTGAGATAGAGGTTGGCTTAGAAGTTAGACTACGACCGAAACTGAGCTAGAATATTACGATAAACTGTTATTAAAGAAAGTATAAAAAAGAGGCTGTGTGGTTATGGCAGTAAAAATATAGCCACCCCCTCTCTTCGCGTGGGTGTCGTAAGAGGCGACTAAGGGATAACACAGTTCCACTTCCACCTTGAAACTTAAAAAGCCGACCGATGGCGGGATTACCATTCAATTTACAATTCTGCCCAGCGTGGTGACTATGGGCAAAACACTTGAGTTCACGGCATTTTTGGCGCGCACTTGTGGAGGCCTATGTCCAGCAGTAGACTGCGATATGCTGATGTGTGTGTGTGCGTGTGTATAATTAAAGGAAGGTATACAATAAGACAATCATTTCAATAAAATATAATCTGTTCATTTAGTAAAGGTTGAGCAGTTATTATTCGTCAGGTTTATAAAAAAACTCAAACCCAATTTTCACTGTTTTTATTTATAATATATTTTCCGTTTACTAGATACTCGTACATGTTCAACTTAGGCTTTTTATACTAGGCAGTGAATTCAGAAGCAAATACTATTTAATAATTTACTTATTCATTTATAGAACACCAACAAAGTATACACCATATTTCAAGTAAATATATATATATATAATAACAGTACAGTCTTAGTTTAATTATAGGTGATAACTATATTAAACTTGACTAACTAATTAATTAATTACAGTAAAAGAACTACTAAACTAATTTATTTAACTAAAGTAAAAGATTAAAACAAAAGAAATCAAAGAATTAAAGAGAAATAAGTTGTAAAAATACTAAAAAACTGATCACTTTGCTGGTAAATACAATTTAATCATTATTTTTAAGGAGACCTTTGTTAAGTCGTCTGATGCTTGGGCCTCTATCTCTCCTGTAGAATATCCATCGTTTGACAGATTAAACAATACAATATTCGACAAATTCGTTAAGTTAGATTGAATGAACTATTTTGGCCAAGCTGAATGGCACTTCATAATCATATGAATAAATCAAATAACTACACTACCAATAAAATATGAGATTAATTTTGCATACCTTGATTGTATGCAAATAACATTTTCAAATCATAATCATAAACACTATGATTAAAATTCAAATAAATCTCAGCCATCGCTCGGTGACATTTATGATAAAAACAACACGGGCAATGTGGAATGAAGTATGTAGGTATGTGTGATTTTTGAAATATGAGAATGTTTCAATTTCACTTCAGCCTGTAATATTCCACTGCTGGGCATAGGCCTCTTTCCCCATGGATTCCCCAAGGAAAAGAGCTTAACCCACCACGTCAGTCCAATGCAGATTGCCGAATATATTCGCTATTATGAGTAACGATCGCAGTCAAGTGTACATGATAACAATCGGAACCGACGGATTAAAGTGCTATTCGAGGCACGGTGGGGAGACCTATAAGGACTGCACAAATACCCAGACCACGGCAAACATCGGTATAGCCAATACAAATGTTTGTTATGTGCGAGGATCGAATCCGCAGCCGCCAGCGCAATAGCCACAAACCAGTGCTGTGACCGTTGCGCTAACGCGTCGTCGTTATTCATTTTAGTAGCTGGTATATCTTAATATCTTCACTCTATTTTACTACTATTTCACGGCCTGCTGTATATATATATATGTATTGTTATACCATTAAAAAAATCCGTTTCAAGATATATCTCATCGAAAATAATTCGCTCACAATACGGTTTAGTTGTTAAGTTATTACATATACATATAAATATCTGATACACATAAACGTACAAACTTTGGCGCTATGCCACTAACTTGTTAGTCTAGCCCTACGTTTTGCTCAAAGCCATGATGGAGATGTTAAAATTATATAAACTGCTTGTTAGCTCTGTCTGCGCTCGTGAGGACAAAATCTTATATCTTATTTATTTCAGACTTAATATTTTCATATAAAGTGACATGTGAAAGTCCCATGTACTTACATATGACTTTTTATGTTCAAACGTGAGCGATATCTTAGGGAAAAAGTAAATATTATTTTTTTACATTATATACGTATAAATAGATACAATGTTATTTGTTTGATAATTACTGTTTATATTTACTAATAAAGTATTGTTAATCGATAATGGTATCTCTTGGTACACTACAATAAATAATTTCAAAGTAAATAATATATATTTACTTGGACAAAATATACACGTAGTCAATATCCCTTTAGCTTACATACATGTACATATTTATTTACTATCACTACATACACTAGTTTATTCTTTTAATTTTCTCTTATAGATACTTTCTTAAGATAAATAAAAACGCTCTTTGCCTTTTTACCTCAAACCGTAAAAATATATGAAAAAGAACGAAAAGCTGCTCTTGAATTAAAAGCGCAAAGCTCTATGTAAATAACAGATGCGTTCCGCTAGACTCTCTCACACAATGTGTTATAGTTTGAAGGTAATTAAATATTCGGTTCACGTTTAAAACAAACCCACATTCGGCTTCATAATATTTCCGTTTTGAAATGAACATAGTTGAATTTTGATTAGTGTAAGCTAAATGCAGTAGTGAGGATCCACTAAAATCTGTAAATCCGATACAATTAATTTAATTTCTATTATTAGTATATACTTTAGGAACAGGTTTTAAAAACTTTATGAAAACGTTAAAATAAATTGAATGAGATAAACCTAACAAAGGTTGAAAACAAGAACTCGTTATGTTTTCATATGATTTATTATTAGTATTTTATATCATTCTGTATGTGCAGTTTTGGAGACTAATTGTAAATTTTAAGTCCAACTAATTATAAGAAATTGCATTTGTTTTTTCTTTACAAACATTTACCGAGCTTAAATAGGAAAAAATATCAATTTGACGGTATTTTCCGTGATTAGGTATATCATGCGATGAGGTCAGTAACTAATTGATTTTAATTTTAATGTTTTGTCAATGATTTCTTTAAATTCATCCAACACTCTGAATTTATTCGCTGTGTTGTTTGTGTAAGTTTCAAGCTATAAGCGCTGTAAATATAGACGCCATGCATTGACATATCCATATCTTCATTTCTTATGATATATCGGTCAAACAAATTAACAAGTAACTCAATTATTGTTATTATTTTTGAAATACTGATAAATTTTGGCTCGGTCACTGATAGCTGCGTTTGCCATACCACAGAGTAGTAGAATGTAATGTTAAAGCCATTAAATGTTCGTTAATGACATATTAATGCAGAATCCTGAATCATTAAGTGCTGCTCTTGTCATAAATTGCTCTTCGGAGGTGTTTTATATTTGTATTCGTTTCTAGGGGAACATTTTGCTGGATTAACGTTTCAATGTTTTTATAATTGCTTTAAGCTACATTTTGTACGTGTGCTTTTATTTCTATTTGCTTAATTATTAACTATTTTCATAGATTGAGTACTTGCTAACTAGCTAAATGCTTTTGTAAATTGTATGATAATTGAATTTTAGCATAAAAAGGTCCGCTGGCTAGCAACATTCTTTTACTTTGTTTATATGTAAATTAATTTTAAGTTCTTACTGGAGATTCTTACTTTATTTATTGGTGAATTTAACTATCAAGTCGCTCATAAATATACCCTAAACTCCTACAATTTATTATTGGTAAACACACAACATAGGTAAATGAAATAAGCTTACACTTATAACAATGTTATTTTTTTAAAAGTTAATAATAGAAAATAAATATTTTCATTTAAAAGTAAGCTGTCGCGAGTTATTTTAAAATTAGTCATATTTCCGAAATGTTGCCGACTTAATAAAGCCGAAAGTCTAAATCAAACTATCAACAGTTACCGTGAAAGCATAAAAACTTATATTAAACACTTTTGAGCAGGGTTTGACTGTAAATGGCTCAAACTATGGAAATATAGAAATAATTACATATGAAATAAACGTAACCATAAAATGTGTGCTGTTTAAAATGAGTACGTTTTTTATTTAACATTTATACGTTTTAATATTTATTACAAAAATAGAACTTTAGAATGATGGCTGTTATATTTTATTCGTCAACAAAACTAAAAATTCTATTTCATTTAAATCTGTCGTCCAAGTTTATGTTTCAAATTGTTTTGTCAATTGCGGCAGCTTTGTAATATATTTTTTCACATTGAAACCTTTTTCTGTGTTTTAAACTTTTTTGAATTTTTTTTTTGTCTGTGATAATTAATTCAATTTATATTCTGTTAATTAATTTAAAATTTCGACTTTTTAAATGACGTGTCTGTTTATTATCATTAGTGTACTTTTTGGTTAATGTTTGTAAGAAATTTAATTGTACGTGATGTTTATATTGCTTATTTTCCAAAAAAATATAAAAATAATAATAATAATAATATTGCATTTTATTTTGTTTAGAGATTAGTCTAGTAGTTTTGATTTTCATTAATTACGTATTCTATTTTTTACTTTTAACATAATATGTTTGGTGGAGATAGATAATTGAAGCTGATTTGTGTAAAATAAGTGTGAGTTCGTTGAATACTTTCTAACTGTAATACTAATAGGATACAAACAGACACATTATTGGCAATTATAAGCATAAGTTTTACACGTGCATACATCAAATAATAACTTAATGTATAATCCAATGGCCCTTAATCGTTACTGCCTGCTTGCCAATTGTAATACTATTGTCACTAATAACACTGTCTTGTAGTTGATTATAAATTTTGTGCGTAGTAAGGTCTATATATAAAAAAAAACCTGGTGTTAAGCACGAAATCGAAGACGGTTCGACCAATTTGTCTATTCTTTTTATTAGGTTTTTATAATACTTCGTTGAAAGTTTTTATGGAATTAAAAAAAAAGGAAATGACTCAAAAAATTGGCGAATTTCGCAAAACATAACGTCACGTTTTAACTGAATTGAATGTATTTGACAGTTCGCAAGACAGATCAGCTTCTATCAGGTTCAAATAAACCACTATGTTGTTAGTAATTGAAATACATGAACTTTGGAAAAGCATAACTAAAAAAAAAATGTAAATAATTTTATAACTCCTTGACTCGAAGTCATATACCATACCTACACCTATAATCTGAGCTGGCTCTAATATCTAGATTGATTACTCCTAAGTCTTATTCAATACAACTTTAGTTTTAAGCTAATTATTTAGTATATAGTGAACCAAAATGTAGCACAATGCCTGAAATTCCAACCAATCTGCGTAATCCAATATATACAAATTAGTCTAGCGGGGATATACAAATTAGTCTAGGGAGCTTACATGACGCTGTGGATGCACAATTTATGTTTTAACTTTATAAAATCTATGTATACATTTAAATAGAAACATACTTAAAAATTATTCTAAAATAGAGTAATTTGTACACGATTCATAGAAAAAATATATGTTTTAATATAATAATAATTGTGTTTGCTCGTAAACGCAAAAAACCGACTTCAATTACATCGACAAGTGTTACAACGTAAGTAGACGAAAAAAATAAATAAATAACAAATGCACTAGTCGTCACTGCGATTTTTGAGGGTTTCCCTCGATTTCTCTGGGATTCCATAATCAGATCCTAGTTTCCTTATCATCGTACCACACTTGGGATATCTCCTTTCCAACAAAAAATTATCAAATCAAAATTATCGAATTATCAAAATCAGATCATAAACGACAAAGTTATCCCCAAACATACATAAAAATGTATATACGGTCGAATTGAGCAACCTCCTCCTTTTTTGAAGTCGGTTAAACAAAAGAAGAGGAGTTAAGACACTACCTTGTACGACATCAGCCTAAGCCTAATAAAAAAAAACTTAATATAATCAAAGAGTGCCATGTAACTCAAGCCCACGCCCCCAGCCACTCACATTACGCTACGGAATATCACGTACACATTTTAACACCGTTTAGTAACACAGCAAAGCCTTTTTGGCGTACGGAAATATTTCATTTTATCCTTTGAGGGTGTGTTGTTATGAAAACAGGTCTTTCAACGAATTTCCGCGGCCCATTCAGTGGGAAGGTAACATTCGAGAGATTTATTAAACTCAGCCGTAAAACCCCCGAGGCACTGGCTGTCGCTACGGAGAAATTGTTAAAGGAAGACCGTATGGAAAAATGAGTGGAATTATTTTGGGTATTCCTTATGAAATTTCGGCATAATAGACGTTTGGATGAATAGAATTCAAAATTTGTTTCGCTTGTGATTGAGATTGTTAAATAATACTTTATTTTTTTAAAGTAATGGAGGATATTCGAGTACTCGTGCATATATGGTCCTAGCACTGAGTGAAAAAAATATATAAAATGACTAGTTGACCTCGCAAACGTTGATTAGCCATATATGTTATTAAGGTGGCTTAATAACATATATGGCCCCTCCCTTATAACTTAGAAGTATGAAAAATAGATGTTTGCCGATTCTCAGACTTACCCGATTTGCACACGAAATTTAATAAAAAACTGTCCACTCGTTTCGAATGAGTATTGTAATTAAAATTTTGACACGAGAATTTTTATTATAAAAGTTTTAGAAATTTTATTGACAACTCTGTTTTGGGAAAAATATCTTTGTAATTAACGGCTCCCATATAACAGTATCCGCGTACAATGAATACTCAAATGAAAAGAAAAGACATTCAATGAGTATAAAAAAATGAATATAAAAACAAATGAAACAAAAAAAAAATAACTTCGTTAAACTAATCTATATTAATATTATAAAACTAAAATATTTATTTGTTTGTTTAGACGCGCTAATTTTAGGAACAATTCTTCTTGTGTTGGATAGCCCATTTAGCGAGAAAGGCTATTTTTCCCCTCAAATTAACGCGTGTGAAACAGCAGGCATAGCTAATTATTAAAGTTGTTCTTATTGGGACGGGATTATACGTGTTAGGGAAAAATGGAGACATTAAATTTTGACTTTAGCTAGTCAACGAAGAAGTTAGCAAAGTGAAATTAGCTAGCCAATCAAGTATAACTTTTTACGTGCGTACATAAGTACACACACATTTTTTATATAGGTATTTGGAATTATTTAAGCCTATTAAAATACAGTATGGCTTTAAATAAAAGTAGCACATTAAAAGAGCAACATTTGTTTAAGTTATTTCAAGCCGAGACCGTAGCTTGAAATTATGTTGCTTTAGTAAAAGAAGCTGCTTCGACTGAAGAACAAAATACGTCTTGCAGTTTCCACTGTAATTATCTTAAATAGTTGTTATTAATTTGTCTTAGCGTTCTATCTGATTAAAATTTTACTTTCGACCCTCATTCTTCTTTACATTTAAACTTGTTAAAATTAAAACTTAAAAAACCTAACGATGTAACTGTTGTATGTAATTATATATATATAAATGATTTGCTATATATTTACGTACGTTACGTTACGTTTTTCACCTACAACTCTAAAGTTATTTTCAACTTTTCTAATAAATAATAAAAATGTTCTACTCTCAAATAAATAAATGAAAATATACCCTTCGAAAAAAAATTGTGTCCAATATTGTTATTTAAATGCTAACAAATAAATCCTAAACTGAATTAAAAAAATACTATTTATCTAGTGAGCGCTCTAGGCAAGTACACAGGTCAAACTATGGGGGTTCATGGTTCCTGATAGATAAGTTATGACACATATCCTAAAAGAATAAATATGGCTCTGTAAATAGCAATCGTTATCAAAACGCCGTCTATATAAATTATATAGTTGGTATTGTATCACACGTTGTATCACAGTTGGTATCACATCTTGAAACGGACATTTTTGCCATTTTTTAAGTTAAATATTTTATATTGTTAATTTCTTTGACGTTATTCTAAAACTGGAATAAAACATTAAAATCTGTATTTTTTTTAATAAACACTGGGAATGTTTCAATGTTCTATTTAAAAATACATTTTTTTTACAAACAATATTCCAACACGGTACCTATTAATTAACAAAGACGAAATGAATTGGAACGCTCATTGCTCATCTACGTACTATACTCACTAAATATTTTATGTCATTGCAATGAATAGCGCGCCCGTATATTATTAGTATTACGCTTTCCAAGTGCACATCCGTATCATTCGCACGGCAAAATATAATAAAACCGAAGTCTCACTCAGATATACTTTTGTAGGTGTGTTCAGTGCATACCAATCCTCTGATTTATTACCTTTGCTAATTGTAGATCACTCTCATTTCGTCAATATCGTGTATTGCTCTCAATTGTTAGAATTTTGAATCAACCATTAAAACATTGTCATATGTAAGCTACTCGGACATCCTTACTTTTTATTCCCTTTTTTCCATTCCGTTATTGAAACGTCCGTTCTAACCTGTTATTTAAAACAACATACAATTCATTATACGTACCTGTAATTACAAACTTTTACATTTTCCCTTCTAATTGATGTTTAATTACTGCAACTATTTGTTTCAATTACTTTTATTTTAGTTACTTTATTTTTCAATACACATTTCATTTTTCTAATTTTATAAACAATGTTCACATATTTTATTTCTAGACCGCATATTTTGTCATTTTCCTCTTCTAAGGGAACCATGCTGAATTTTGGGATAGAAAGTATAGTACCGACTAGCGTCATATCATGTCTCATTTAAATTCATTCAATAGGTTTGGTGTAATGCACGATAAAGATATAAAAAAAAAAACAAAATAGATAAAAATAAAACTATAAAAATAGTAAATTTCTTATCAAATTCATATGAAAAGAGTAGTCAAGGAGTTTCTCGCTGACGGTTTTCGGGAAAGTCTACGCTTCGAATCGGCGGTAGCTCCACATTCAATGTAATCAATTTTTATTAAAAACGAATTAATAACTAACTAGACAACTCCTCGCCTTATTGCCTCTACTGGTGACAAGAGAGTTGGTGCAGTTTTTGCCCAGAGAATTGGCATAGCAACTCAACGTGGAAATACTGCCAGCATTCTTGGCACAATTCCACGCGGACATGATTTGTACCATAACTATCTGTAAATATTTAGTCCTTAAGTTGTGAATAAAAAAGAAGAAAGAAATTGAAAGTCAAAACGAACATAATTTTAATTTCTAAAATGAGTATAGAATGTTTTTGAAACCTAAAACAAAAAAGGAATTTTTGGTATTGATTTTGATTTAGTTCGCCAACCATGTCTAGTATCAATACAAATAGGAACATCATACTCTACTATATACTAAATTTCATGTCGAGAGCCCTATTCTCTTGTAGTAAACACAAATCAAAGGTATAACTTACGAGAGCACGGAGGGCGTTAAGTACAATGTGAAGATTTAAAATTCCATTTCCGCTTACGTGATCGTAAGTTCCGATCCGGATCCTCGGATTCCGGACCAAGCCTCTATGTTTGCTTTCCGTTTCCGGGCGTACCTGAGGTATTGTTGTTTTTTGGTTTGTCGTTTCCTTTCATTGTTGCTGTTTCGAATATTTATGTTAATTAATATTTCAGGACTGGATCCCATTCTACAGAACTTGACATTATTACAGTGTATTGCAAAAGGAAATAAAAAAAAGTTCTTACTCATGCTCTATTACTTTTTATTGTTAAATATATAATATATATATAATATATAATATATAATATATAATATATAATATATAATATATAATATATAATATATAATATATAATATATAATATATAATATATAATATATTTTTTTATATTTACTATCCGAATATATATCTTTATACTTTATTTTTATATTTAATCTAATAGGTTACTAGGTAAGTCTTTTACATAAATACTTTAAAAATACAATTTTAAATTTTACGATCGTTAAATTACAAAAAAAATATATATAAATATAGCATGTGCACACTTATTATTACACATTCAACTCGTAACAATGGTTAAATTAAAATTGTTCGGTAAGAAACAAATCGATTTTCTACTAGCATTGTAAACACGAAAAATTTATTGAAAATTTGTAATTCATTGAAAACTTTCGAAAATGAGCGATAAGAGTGGTAACAGCAATTAGAGTTAATGTATAGAATATTGAGTAGTTTCTTTATTCAATTAGAACCAAAGAACTAGCCTTTGTGTACTAGTGAATTCGCTCCTGGTCCAAGTTATAGTGTAATATTAATTATTTTTAACCGACTTCAAAAAAAGGAGGAGGTTACTCAATTCGACCGTATATATGTTTTTTTTTATGTATGTTCGGGGATAACTCCGTCGTTTATGGACTGATTTTGATATTTCTTTTTGTTAGAAAGAAGATATCCCTAGTTTGGTACCATGATAAGGAAACCAAGATCTGATGATGGGATCCCAGAGAAATTGCGGGAAACTCTCGAAAATCCGCATAACTTTTTACTGGGTGTACCGATTTTGATAATTTTTAATTTAATCGAAAGCCGATGTTTATCATGTGTTCATATTTAAATTTCATCAAGATCTGATTACAACTTTTGGAGTAATCTTTGATAATGCGTATTTACTTGACTTTTTTTTGTCTACCTACGTTGCATTACTTGTCGATATAATTGAAGTCGGTTTTTCTTCGTTTGCCTGCAAACACAATTATAATATATGTATTATACTAGCGACCTCTGTCCATCCATATTTTTTTACACGATAAGTAATCACCAACATATCACATACTAAAACCTTCTCCGAAACACTTTGCATCTTATGGTATAAGTATTATTGCGAACGGCTTAGTAGTTTTTGCAGTATACCCAAACAAAAAACCATATCTCCATTTATTTGTATAGATAAGAATAAGAATTACCGAATCAACTTATTCAACCAATAATCTTATTTACTTGTACATTAGGTACACACGTTTTTTATGTACTGTTTTACAATATGCTAGTTATATTTTTCAGCTATGACATTCATAACACTGTTGTACCTGACCCTAACACTAATAAGTAAGGATGTTATTTTTACAAATAATGGAACCAAAACTCACAATATAAACATGCCCGAAGACACAAGCGAGGCAAACCCAATAGTATCCTCAAGGCATTATTATACTAAAAACATTTAAATACACGATATTTGTTTGTAGTTTGGTCCAGAGTTTGGTTGCCTAGAACCGCAAAAAGCTCATTGCCAACATATTACTCCTAATAGCTAATACTCTAGGTTAGAGAACCCAGTGTATTGGCTATTATCAATGCCCAATTCATTTCCTAAAAGCAAAATGGGTACAAGTTAAACCTATTTATTTTTTTATTACAATATAACAACGACTCCATCCTTTGCGTGTCTTAAGGTTTCTTTATTCCACGTATATATATTCTTCATCCATGCTAATTATTACAAATAGAATTCATTAATGCTAATGAATATATTAAGTCTGGAAAAAATATAAATACATAACCTTACGAATATTGGACTCGAAAAAGATTAAGTAGTGTATGGTTAAACCGATGAAAGGGCTTTGATTTACAGTCACCGTCGTTCAAATATATTATTTTACTGATTTATTTATTTCAAATAAGACCCTTTTTTATATTATTAGGTCGGCAAATAACTTACCTGATAATAAGCGATTACCATAGCTTATAGACGTCTGCAACACCTGAAGCATCGCAAGCGCGTTGCTGACCCTATCCCCAATTCCCCCAGGAGCTCTGGTTACCTTACTCACCAACAGAAACTTGAAAACAGTATTATTTAGCTGTGATTTTCTGTAAGGTCAAGGTACTACCCCAGTCGCGGGCTGCTCCGTATTCTGAGCAGGAAATTTCCTGCTGTGCCCTACCGTAGTTACCTACCCTGATTTTAATACGTTTTCTTTGTTCTGTTTAAAAATTGAGTTTTATTTTGATGATACAACAAATAAGTTCAAATATACCTGACGTGATTTACGTCCTTTTTATATGTTTATTAAAAGAGAATGATGATATTCATAACAAGCAAATGAAGAGCCATTGTGATTTAATTACATCAGAGTATTCAGTAATGAGATCCCCGATATTAAAGTATGTTTAAAAATGTTGTCCAAGCAAGAAATATTTTTAAAGTAACCGAATCAATCCGATTCTTTTGTTTTTTTTCTTATTACATTTTGTTTCTTTTGTAAATTTTTTTTTGTGCTGTGTTCCATCCCTAATAAGTAAATGAATAAATTTTATAAAGAAATGTACAGAATACAAGACTGGTACACGGGTAAAACAATACAGGTATGTATTGTCGCAAAATTAGTATTAAATACGTGTCTTGGTACATTGAACACTAAACCTTACTGTAGTAGCCCATAAACATTACACTGTTAGACATTAATAAGCCTTTTAAGACAGAAAATAATTTGCATTTTTACCGCCATACTGCTCTATTGCGGCATCGCCAACAAACTTGTTTCAAAGTATTGTAGACTTCATCTATATTCATATTATATTATAAAGAAGAAGAATTTGATTGTTTTTTTTTGCTTTGAATAGGCTCTGAAATTACCTAACCGATTTGAAAAATCTTTACAGTTACACTACTTTGGATGACATAGGCTATATTATATTTAAAAAAAAATAGGTGTCGTTACTAAAACTCCAATAATGTAACCCAAGGTGTAAAAAAACATCAAATATTCTTTACAAAAATTATTAAACTACAAATAAAAGTTCACTAAAATAATAATATTCAAACTTTCTTTATAATTTTCTTTTTTTAGTAAGTAGACGCAAATAGAAGAGTTTATGTGTGTGTATTATAATTTGTAATTTTGAAATTTTTGTTGAATATCCGTGTAAAACCGGGGCGCGCTGCTAGTTGTGCTGCTTCTCATAATTATGTTCTATATATGTAAAATGCCATTGATTTCAATATTATTATATCAACGTTCATATCATAGGTAGATCTCAATAATTGTAACTAACAGCTGTATCTCCAAATTACGGTATGAATTTTCAGATATATTTTTACTTAAAAATTAATCTTTTACGCGATAGTGACGGGAAATATCATCTTTTCTCCAAATACCGATATTTATTTACTCGCGCGATGTTGAAGTAATATAGACAATGCACTTGGCTATACTAATATTAAAGAGTTAAAGTTTCTAACTTTGTTTGTTTGTAGGGGGTAATCTTCGCAAATACTGATTCGATCACAAAAATTCTTTCACTAACAGAAAGCTACTCTATTCAGAAGTGACATAGGCTATATTTTATTGTAATGAAATAAAAAAATCAGTGAAAAATCTTATATATAAATTTCTCGTGTTGTGAATAATGTTAGTTAAAATACTCCTCCGAAACGGGTGGACAGATTTTTATTAAATTTTGTGTGAATATCGGGTAGGTCTGAGAATCGACTAATATCTATTTTTTAAGTTATGGGGGGGGGGGGGATTAAGGATTGCAAAAGAACGTTTGCGGGGTCAGCTAGTATTATTTATGTACGTTAGTTAATATTGGTATTTAATTGTAATATTTAAATGACTTTAATAAATAATCACTCATAACAAATATTTAAGATTCTTTAAAATTGTATCAGTATATCTTGAGCGTGATCAAACATAAGTTTTTTTTAACTTTGACCACGGTTTTACCCTCATTAATTTGAGGAAAACGTACTAAAAATAAAAGCAATAGCTTCGACACTTAAGTGATGAAATTTTATTACAGAAATCGTATTACAAAGTGAGGAGACTAGCGTTCAATTATATTACTTCTTAAGAGTTCAAAGCAGATTAATAAGTGCGCGAAACTGGATTGTTCAAGATTAAACTGTTGTTTGAAACTTCATCACGTGGATTGGTTAAAACGCTTACAGAAACTTAGTGAAATTGCGGTTTTGTATAGAAATTCGTTATATGTAAAATAAATATATTATTGAAATATTGAAATGCTTTTTGGTTTTATAAGACACTGTAGACGGTTTTTATGGATATGAAAATGAGGAAAATTTCGCAGAAAATTGATAAGTAAAAAAATGTAGTACATAGTTCAAATAAGTCAATAAATAGTTCAGAAAGCATAAAAGTTTTGAGTTCTTACTAGTTCAAGGTAGACATAGCGTGAGGTGAACAAAAGAATAATCGCGCGAAACCGGATCATACTGGAATAAACTGCTATTAAAAACACATCAAGGGAATTGATTGAAAAGCGGATTCATAGTTTCACGAAATTATTTAATAACGTTAAAATTTCCCTTTCGTGTTAGAAATTCTATATTATAATTATAATTATGTATAATTGTATATATATAATCAGATTCTAGATTCTATAGAATATTAAAATAATATTAAGAATCTAGAACTTAACTCATAAAAAGTATTAAATGTGGTTTCCATTTTATGATATTAGGAAAATATCAACCACCAATCCGATTTTTGTAAAGAAGAATTGCAAAAGTTGCTCAAAGGGTCAAACGCCAAAAGCTTCACTCCAAATGTCTTGATAAATTGGTGTGACAAAGCCAGCCCTTGGAGTCACCAATCCGCCTGCCCAGCATGGTGACTAAAGGCAAAAAAATGAGCTAACACTAGAAATTTTGGTCCTCAGTTCCTGGCAGCCCCATTATTCCCGGCTAAGATTGCCAGTGGCTGAATAAGGATTGTGGAAAATGTTTGGCGTGAACTTGGGGAGGCCTATGTCCAGCAATGGGCAGCGATAGGCTCAAGTACCATAAGTGTCGTTTCGATAAATATATTAATACTTTTTAATTTCAATTTTATTATGATAAAGTTTATAATACAATTTATTATTTAATTAATATAATCCTTAAATAAAAAAGATTAAATAAAGTTTAAGTAATTACAAATACATGTCTATAATATTACTGTTTTATATTTATAAAAGAGAGCAGATGGGCATTCAATAGCTGAAATAATGAATGAAAAATGTTTTTTTTTGTTAATTTAAGATTTAAATGAAATCAACATTTCAAAACTTTAAAAAAGTATTCTCATCGTGTGCTCTTTACTGATAGTATAAAATCATCTTACGATGGAAAGTTGGTAATGTATCAGATATAATGCACCATACACGATTGGTAATCAATGAGTGTCAAAGTTCAATATTCAATATTATTAACCATAAAATATACTCGAAATGCGAGAAACACATTTTCGTAGTCATATATTTAAATTAAGCGCTAATGTAATACGATTCCGCGCAGGGTAATAATATTTTCTACCTTGTGTTCGAACGTTTCGGATCAATTCGTGTGATTGATGTCTAGATGTGTCGCTAATGCTCACAAGATTGATCTCCTCTCAATCCTCCTTTAAATACGGAATGATTTCACAGATAGCTGTGATGAATACGATTTTAAGTAGCTTATGATTATTTCAACCGTATGCATATTGCAAATGTGTGAACTTGTTGAAAAGGGTAAAGTGCTAAATGATGTCTTTCCTATATGTTTTGATATTGTGCCGAGTTTTATATGTTAAGTAGGTGGGGAATCAACAATCGTAAACGTCAATTATTGATAAATTTATGCACACAAAAGTGTAACGGATTTATCTCTGATAAGTACGTATATTATAATAGGATTGTCATACAGATTAACACTTTTAAACTATAGACTTACAGTAGTTCACTGTTACAATGTGTAAGTATTACATTATTGACTACGCTGTTACCACAGTTGACAGTGTCTTTTCACTCTAGGATGGTTTGATTCGCATCCCAGGCATGGTTATATTATTTATATATTGCTATAGAAAAAAAAAGTTCGTATTTTAGTCATCCGTTCTGACCTAAAATACTATATAGGTATTAACTTAACTTACCTTACGAACAGAGAAAAATAAATTTGATACACCTTATTCGTGGCATACACCGCTGACAGACGTACCGTTTTATAAATAATAAAGAAAAAAAAAACATACAAACATAAAAAGAAAAAAAAAATGTCCTTGTGTTTGAAAAAATAATACAGTTAAGTACTTAAACGAAGCCCAATACGTCACACTTCTCAAATAAGAATTGGCAAATATAAATGTTCCTCCCTAGACATACAAATGTCCCGATGGTATTTGCGTTCATCTCTGACAAGTATAAATGTTTCGAAATACTCTGAATGAAATTGCTTTCACAATAGGAGTAATTAATAAAAAAAATATTTTCTGAATCACGTAAAATATTTTTCTCTACTATATGTTAGCTTTTAAATTTTTCTGTAGCATTTTCTAAGCTGTATGAATCATTACCTTTTTCTATATGGAGAAAGAGGCCTATTCCAATCAGTAAAATGTGGTAAGCTATAACTATAAGCAATCATTCTTAATTATTATAGTGTCGGAGAAGTATGAAATTTGAACTAATATTTTTTGAAAATACATTAAATACTCTTTTGTTTATTGTTAAATTTGTGGTTAAATTATGATCGAATTTCGACCACTGGGTGAGCACTAGTATAAGATAATTAATCCAGTTCAAGTATGTGTGTGTGTGTTTTTTTACTATATTTATACTATATTATTATTTTCATAGTATATTACATTTTAAACACACTTATGTTTTTATTTTAAAAAAAATGCTTGTTATTTCATGATCCTATTATTTGTGGGTATATGTTACATCAAAAAGTACAGCTTTAAGATAGGTGCATACTAAGCACTATTCTCGGATGTCCTAAAATATTTCTTTCATACGTACTTATTATAATAGCCTATAATATAAACTTATTCTATATCCTAATATAAAAAAGCGACAACAAACAAAACATTCAAATCGAATAAGCAGTTCTCAAGTAAGGTTTTTTCTCGAATTCGGCAATAGATTGGAAAAGGTTCTGAATACAATGAGCTTTTGTCCACTATTATTACACTGCCATTATTATATATACTACTAGTTATCCGCCACGGCTTCGCACGGGTGTAATGCTGATACGAAAAATAAAATGTAAAATACATATGAAATAAACTAAATATACATATATCATTCATCATCATTACAGCTTATACAGTCCACTGCTGGACATAGGCCTTCACAAGTTTACGCCAAAAATAACGTGAACTCATGTGTTTTGCCCATAGTCACCACGCTGGGTAGGCGGATTGGTCACCGCAGGGCTGGCTTTGTCGCACCGAAGACGCTGCTGCCCGTCTTCGGCCTGTGTATTTCAAAGCCAGCAGTTGGATGGTTATCCCGCCACCGGTCGGCTTTTTAAGTTCCAAGGTGGTAGTGGAACTGTGTTATCCCTTAGTCGCCTCTTACGACACCCACGGGAAGAGAGGGGGTATATTCTTTAGTACCGTAGCCAAACAGTACAACTAAATATATAATACATACGCAAACAAATACTTACGATATCACATTAGAAATCTCTAAAACTATCAGTGTTCCTCTACTATATTATGCATGTATTATACTTATAAACCTTTCTCTAGAATCATTTTATTCATTAAATGAAACCGCATCAAAATCTGTTGCGTAGTTTTAAAGATCTAAGCATACAGGCAGCGGGAAGCGACTTTGCTTTATACTCTGTAGTGATTTACTGTTTAACACTATGATAAATAGAAATGTAGTCGATTTATTTGTTCGTAATTGATTGCTTAATCGATTCTAATGAATGTTTAATTTTTTGTCAGCGTCCCACTTACTGGGCAAATTCTCGCTTTACAGGAAAAGCGTTGTAGCTTAATATACCGTGCTACTCCTCTGTGACTTGGTTGGTAAATAAATAAACTCTCTCAACGAGTTCCAGCAGGATTTTCTACTATGTCGGGGGTCCGGTAATATACATAATAAACAAGCACAAACCAGACCAGAAATTGATTTGTATATAAAATAGAAATCAAAAAGATGTCAAGATATCAGATGCCAATGACCTGGAGTATGGTTACCAATAATAAAGAAAGACTTTGGCCAAGCAATTCGGTCTGGATAAATTGCTTATTTCTCAAAACAAATTAATAGTAACTACAAGCATTAAGCAAGTCACGATTGTGGTCTAGCGCTTAAAGGACTCCGGTCTTGTGGTCAGAGCGTTGGTTAACTAATTATTGTGGGTAGAAACGTGTTTCAGAGCTGTTCTAGTTACATTCGATATAATGTATCAATTTATCCGAAGCCTATGTGGTTTGTGTTAACCAATCCTAATCTGTATATTCAGTGTAAGTCCTATAACAATGAGGGTACAGTAAAAATTGTAATCATGCATATCAAAGTGGAACTAATTTTGTTTATTATTATGATTGATATTTTTATTACAATCAGGTTAAAATTAAAAAAAAAAAAAACACTACCTTTCAGACACAAAAATAAGTTACAATATTAATTGGTGGCTGGATTAGATGTGGATAGATTATAAAATCTGGTTTGTTTCTTTTATAAATTATGGTTTAGGTTACGATACAAGTCAGATAATGTATTATTTAAGATTAAATAAAATTGTAATTTCTAGCCTTAATTCGTTACCTATAAAAATTGTTTTTTAATTAGAAGTATTTTCAACCCTTGCAGTATTGTTTGAATAATTACGTTTTATAATAACTCGTAGATGTACACTATTTATCATGAAACTCGGGAAAAATAAAAAGTCATGATAAACGTAATTTGGAAGAGCGATGCGAGTTTTTCATTATGCGAATTAACGAATTGTTGCAAAAAACATTTCTTGAAACATTTATTTGAAATAGTAGAATGTTATCAATGAATTTTATTTGAAACATAATTAAAAGAGCTTTACACTACTGCACAAGTCAATATCAAAATGAACTTTGCAAATCAGAAATACTTTTGCTTTCACTGGTATAATAAAAAAAACGAGAAACAAAAATTTATTCATTCCATGTTAAAAAAATAATTATACAAATAAAGAACTACACAACTACTTCAACACTTCCCTAGTAAATATCAAAAGGCTGTGAAAAAAATTCTCAACTTTTCCTTAACTTTATAAAAAAATGCCCGTTGCTTTCTATTAAGGAACAAAATTCTTGTAAGCCCTACTTGACCTGTCCAAGTGTGCCGGCTCGCAAACCTTATTACCGTGTTTAATCCTCTTATGAACCTCCCGGATCCTGCGTCGACCTCGAAACGTGTTCACTACGTTTTTTTTCTTTATTCGACATAACTTAATATTGTTCTGAGTAATATGATTATGTTTCATTAAGAGCTTGGTTAAAACCTGTATCTCAAATATTAATTTAACTGCACGAAAGTAATACGAAAGCATGGGAGAAGGTTTTAATTCGTATAATTAAATTTGTTTGACTGCTCTCTGTGTTCTTTCTTATTTGTATTGCTATTACTTTAAAGCAGTTCTTATATATTTTTAATTGCTTTTATAAAAGCAAAGGACGTAATGTTTTATAATTCGTTTGCGTTTAGTTTGCTTGAAGTTTTTTTTTTGCTGTAAAAAAATTGTATGTATTACACAAAAAAGGGACTCTATATTAATAGGATTGTTGCCAATTTTTTATTCAGTCGTACGTATTTTTCATACTAGAAACAATGCGAAAAGCAGTAATTTAAAATATTTTCAGTTGAACGTTTATAAAATTCAAAAATGACGCTTTACGATAGTTATTTGTGAAGCAATTTAGAGGAGTTTCGAAAGCGGTGGACGTGAAAACTGAATTCGTGAGTTCTGATAGTAATAGCGCTGGTCAACTGCATTTTTCGATACGGAAATGTTAGCAAAACAAATATAAGTGTTTGATAAACTTGTAATAATATGCGTTGTTCTTACTGCTTAAAGCTAGTGCGGTACTGAAAGCCTAACACTTATATTTTAAGGATGTTATTATTTTGAATATTTTTTTGTGTGTGATATTTTATTTCTGTCGTGGGATAAATAAAATTTTTATTTATCACTAAGCACTGATAAGTTATAAGCATGCTTAAATTGACTTGTGAAAAACGTTATGACACTTGTAATTGTTTTTCAAATTTATTTTAAAGTTATGTTAAGATATATTTTGTCCTCTTTCAAAATGTAAATGATTATTTAGGATAACGAATTATTATGTTTATTTAGGATTCGGTTGTAAGGTTTATACAAGATTTAATTGTATTTGTGTAAATGTTGTTACAACTTGTTAAATTTTTCATGTGAAGACTTGAAGTAAATACAAATTTAGAATTTAACTATTTAAAAAGGTTCGGCAACGTTAGTCTTGGAAATAAATTATTTAAATCAAAATTTCATTTGTATTTCATTGAAATATATAAAAACTACTATTTGCGTTTCGCGATTTTATTCGCGTACGATATTTTGGGAATCGCGGGATAAAAATGAGTTTGTTATTGTGAAACTCCAGTTATCCACGAACCGAGCTTAATGACAATAAGTTCAGTCATTATTCGTGAAACATCCTCACAAACTTTCGGTTTTAAAATATTAGTTTTACGATTTTTTGATTGTATACGCTTACAATTTGAGTTATTGTTTCACAAGTATGCTAAGCAAGTTTTATATTGCTCGTACAAAGCGATGTTAATTAGAGTGGGTTTTATTAAAATATCGATGTAAAATATTTAATTTCTACATTAATTAATTGATATTATTGAGTACGACAAAGCAAGGAATATCCTGAATGCAATTTGGAGCAGTCCGGTTGGATAAATATTCCAACTTTATAGAAAATCAGACCTAATTATATTAATTTTCTTGGTTTTTATTGTAGTTTACTCTTTAATAATTGATTTTCATACTTATATGAAAATCGATTCTGAAAGGCCCCCAGTATGAAAAAAATATGAGGAGTAAAATCTACTAAACGAATGACCTCGTTACATTTCTCGTAACGCCATCTACCGGAATCCAATAGGGTTCCGATAGATGGCGTTACTGGGTTCGTTTAATTACCATTTGATATGGTATTAATCTGTTTCTTAGAATAGTAAGCCTCTTTGTGTCTATTAAGACAGTTGATCTGAAGGAGTAAACTCCAGTCGTTCGTCAGAGCTGACACACAGACACACACACTTTTTTTTCATTATAAAAACTAACGTCTTTAATATAAAATATAAACAACACTTCAAAAGCTTAAATAGAAAACTAATGTCTAGGATAATCAACTAACGTTTTAATGAATACAATGTCAAATGAGACTACTCATATTACTCCGGATGTTTGTTCGGAACTAATCGACCAACTTAAGCAATAAAAGGGTGCTATCTAATTTTCAGTTGTAATTCGGAGCAAATTGTTTGAATCAACATTCGCAATTTGTAAGACTATCTTCGTATTATAGTTTTCTTGTAGTTAAATAAATATAATATCGCTTAAGGTTTCTAGGATAAAAACTCATTTTATTTAAATTGTAAAATAAGTTTATTTTAAATCTATATTCTAACTTGAAGATAAACTTTATATGCTAATAGTGTTTCTTTAAAGTTAGTAATTAAAAATATAATTTGACAAAAAATCGTCTGTTGTAATGGCTATAAGTAATAATAATTATTAGTCAATTACTTCAATAGATATCACTCGTCTGGTTGAATAGAATATTTTTTCGTAAAATGTTACAATTTAAATTATTTGCTAACGTTAATTTATTTCTTTTTATTGCTACTGTAGATTAATCATTTATCAGAAAATCCAAACAACATGTCTTTTCGATTTGTTTTCTAAATAATCTATACAAATAAATAATATTGGAGTGTCTGTTTTTACTATTAGTACAACCGCTTTTTATTAAATGCATATGGATGTATACATGACACGGTGCATAAACCAAAATAACATTTTTTTACAATTTTTGTCTGTTTGTCTGTCTGTATGTTCCGGGTAATCTCTGAAACGGCTGAACCGATTTTGACGGGACTTTCACTGGCAGATAGCTGATGTAGTAAGGAGTAACATAGGCTACTTTTATTTTAGAAATGTATAATTTTTTTCAATTCCACGCTTGTACAATGTATTCCACTCTGAAACTACTGCGCCAAAGTTAATAATACTATTTTTGAAATAATATTTCTTTAGGCATGCTTGACTTGGGTAGTAAGGTGGTGGATGCGTGACGAGAGCGTTACGAAACGTGTGACTGGGCAAGGCAATCGGAAGTTGAGGGGGAGATATAAGTTAGTGAAGATAAAGAGAGAGAGTTACGTTTGTATAATACTAGCTTTGCCCGCGGCTTCGCCCGCGTTGAAATCAGTGTGTCACAAAGTTGTCCTGACAAACTTCCAGTGAAACTCATCAAAATCACCATCTGCAGAGCAAACATTTTAAATTTCAAGCCTTTTACTTCAAAAACATAAGACTTTCATACAAACTTCCAACTCCCGTTTTATCCCCTTAGGGTTCGAGTTTCATAAAATCCATTCTTAGCAATGTCTACGCCCTATAAGGAACCTACCTGCCAAATTTCAAGTTTGTAGCTGTTATAGTTTCGGAGATTTCGTGATGAGTGAGTGAACCTACCAACCCCCGTTTTAACCCCAAAAGGGAGTTGATTTCTAAAGATACATTATTTGGACATCTTCTCACTATCTATAGAGCATACATTTTACATTTCAAGTCTCTTACTTCAAAAACATAGGACTTTCATACAAACTTCCAACCCCCGTTTTACCCCCTTAGGGGTCGAGTTTCGGAAAATTCGTTCTTAACGGATGTCTATGCTCTATAAGAAACCTACTTGCCACATTTTAAGTTTTTAGGTGTTATAGTTTCGGAGATTTCGTGATGAGTGATCTTTCGCTTTTATATATTTAAGATAGATTACTATAGGAGCTAATGAAGTTTTACTTCAGTCATGTGGTATAAAGCACACCCGTTTTCTTTTTGTATTTGCTATTTTCAGGAAAAATTGCACGAAAAAAAAAAAAAAAAAAATGTCGAAAAAAAAATGGCAACACGAAAATCCAGGTCTCCTACAATTAGATAAATATAGTAAAATAAACTGCGGAATCTGATGTTAATTACAGTTATCTCAGTTAATATTCCGCCGGCCGACAATTAAAGTCCAACTTGAGCAATGAAAGGCCTCAAACTACTCCTCGGTCTAATTTAAAGCAAATTGTTTGAATCTGAATGTATAATCATTTTATTTTAAAATCATATAGGGTAGATTGAAAAATTCTGCATATATATTATTATTCTTTGTTTATAATTAACTGAGGTAGTGCACATCAGGAAATATTCTTTGACAAATTTGAACTTTTTTGTCGTATCATCAGAATAAAACTTGATTTTAAACAGAACAAAGAAAACGTATTGAAATCAGGGTAGGTAACTGAGGTAGGGCACAGCAGGAAATTTCCTGTTCAGAATACGGAGCAGCCCGACTGGAGTAGTACCTCGACCTTATAGAAGATCACAGCTAAATAATACTGATTTCAAGCAGTATTGTGTTCCTGTGAAGAGTAATATGACCAGAGCTCCTAGGGGGTTGGGATTGGGGGTAGGGACGGCAACGCGCTTGCGACGCTTTTGGTGTAGCAGGCGTCTATAGACTATCGCAATCGCCTATCAATAGGTAAGATTATTTTAAAATGATGCCTTTTTTGACAAAGTCTACGAACATAAGGAGGGGACGTTAAGATGCTGTGTGTCAGAGACTTGTCCACAGACGCAATAGATGGCGTTTGAGAGTGGAAATTAGAAGAGATCTAAATGTAGACACTAATTAACGATATGCAGCACCGGAAATCAGGGGTTAGACGTTAATTATGTTTCTTAACAAATGTATAACTATTGATATATACTCTAGTCCTTACTGACTGACGAATGGTTTCATTACAAATGTTCCTTTGTTTAGTTGTAAACGTGTGTTTATTCTGTGATCGTAACTCTAGAGTAGAGGCACAATGTTGTATTCTACCGTACTTTAATTTGTCGCATTTACACCCTAACGTAGGTCAACTTAATTATCTCCGTTAAACAATGAACCGGTTTAGGTAATTTTCTTGGCGTTTATTTAGACGAGGGTGTCCCAACGAAAAATTATGGAGAGGTCTGCTTTGAGTGGTCGTTAAGAGCTCGGGTTTATGCTGTTGTGAATATTGTAGGTGTGCTTGAGATGAACTTGACGTTAAGTGATTTTATTTTTGACTAGCATTTACCCGCGTTTTTATATCTAAGTTTGTTTGTATGTCTTCTGTAGAATCGTAAGCTATGCATTTGATCATGTCATGACCTTCAGCAAAGCGTAGCAACGCGCACTAGGTACAGCTAGTAGGTATATTAAACTCTGGTCAAAAATGAGCAATTTCTAATCAAGACAATGATGAGGAATTCGATAGACAGAATTTGATTGCTTGAAAAGATAATTTTCTCAACTTAATTAAAATTTAATCGTATATTAAATTCTACGTGATCGGGAACGTAAAACAGAAGTAGCCGTTAAAGATAAATAGTAATAAATCTTCGGGAACATAATACGAATCCAACTCGGCAGTAAAGAGGGACTGTTATATCTATTAAACCAGTCCAAGCAAACACCACATCAACGTACCTACACTGGATATGGCAAAGCTTTAATCAACACGTTTTTTTTTTTTTTTTTGATACGACTAGATCGACAAACAAGTGAACGCCTCACCTTATATCAAGCGATTATTGTAGTAGTAGTATTGTAGTAGCTTTAAGGCAGTATTATTTAGCTGTGTTATTTTCAAAAGAGTAACTGCGGAGTTTCATGATGATTCTTCTCTGCAGAATCTACATTCCGAATCGGTGGTAGCTTCACTTTTACAAAAATAATAATTGATTTCTAAAGTTTTAATTTGTAAAATGACGATTCGAAAGTGCTCTTGGAGCCTATTTGAATAAAGCTATTTTTGATTTTGATTTTGATTTTGTGATCTTCTATAAGGTCAAGGTACTTCCCCAGTTGGGTTCCTCCAGACTTTGAGCAGAATGTTTGCTGCTGAGCGTGTATCAGTGCCTACCTCAGTTGAAGTGCACTAAAAGTTTCAAACATTTTATCTTTTCATATTTTAAGTACTTCCGAGACGAATATCTACAAACATTACCGTGATTATGACTATAGTTTTACAAAATGGAATTTAACCGTGCTTGTAACACCAGAAGAGTTTAGTGCAAAATCCCTTATGGTTTTCCTGTATGGTCCCTTATGGTAAGACCAATCAATCATAAAAATCTAACATTTATCAATATTCTAATGGTAATTTTCAAAATAAAATTTATTATATTGCATAGGTGAAATATAGACGAACGAAAATATTTAAAATTCATAACTTAAGAACTAAATATTTGAAGATATGGTACAAATCATGTCCGTGTCAAATGGCGCCAGGAATGCTGGCAGCATTTCCCCGTTGAATCGCTATGTCGATTTTGTGGGCAAAAAAATAAACGTAAATTGAAACTAAACTATGACTAAATCGTAAGTGTTGTTTCGAGATAAAATGATAGCCTGTAATATAATAACCCACTGCTGCGGCCTCTTTCTCCATGTGCGGTCTCCAAGACACGGTGGGGTGAAGGCACACGACTACTACATATATACGGTTGTTGATAATACCATCAAGAAATCATTTCCAAGTATTCGACATGCTTGTATCAATCGAGTAGCACCCTCTATTTGCAAACGGTGAGGAAATGAAACAGGCGTTATACGGAATGAATTGAACTTAGTTTATTTTACATTATTTCTATTTGTACGTGACGTTTAACACTTTATAGCTGTATTTACTTAAATGTATGAGATTAACATGTGAGAAATAAAATTAAGTAAATTATTTGTGTTATGTAAAATAATCAATTAATTTATATACCACACACAAATGGTCCTCTGTCTCCAAATGTGGGGAAAAAAGCAGCACACGCATGATTTGAGGTATATAAGTGATACATGTGCCACACAGGTAAAAAAATAAACCCAACATAGAGCAGAAAGTACTGTTACTGTAGCTACTATTAACAGCACCAGTGGACTAGTCGTATATAAAAATAAACCTTTTTTATTTTAGAACAGAACAGAAACTGTAATACAGATAAAAAATATTAATATATTTTTTTATTAATTTCATTTAGCTGTTTAATTTAAATAACTATAGAAATAGTTCTGAAAACATAGCAGTATAAATTCAGTTCATTGCTTAAAATTAAATACAAATACTTCGTCAGTAGGGAATGCACAAACTATGTTGAAATTTCAGTGATGAGATAGTCAATTTCATGAAATTATATTTAAAAAAAAAAAATTTTTAACGGCAAACTGCTCTGCGCGTAATATTTTTCATTCCAATTTTAATTTTAAATTGGAAATGTAGAAAATTAATTTGCTTTTAAAACTTACAATAACCCTTTAGTGAATGGGAACCGAATTTGATAATTTTTTTCTATTTCTTTCATTTGAAATTATTACCTATTGTACTGTTTTGATTGAGTTATTTTACGAAGTCACTTAAATAGTAATAATTGGTTTAACAGTCGTTTCTGAACTTTAATACATATGTTTTTTTTTTTAATAAAAATTAGATTCATGTTTAAATTTTTTTTTGTAAATACATCAATTATGTAATTTTTTTTTACGAACCTGAAAATAAACAAAATAATAATAATATGATTTAATATAATCGTTCAGAAATTATCTGCGTACATACATTTCTGTGATTAATGTATTTATATATGGGTAGAATAGAGATTTAAGATAATAATCATTCAATATTTCATACCTGTCTTGTCAGTTCAAACAACCTCTTTAGTAGTCTTGACACGTCCTTACTATGCAAACATTTGATGAAGGTAAATCGTCTCGATACGAACCAGACTCTGGTTCTAGACAGACCAATTAAACTTTGATTGGACAAACAGTAATTAAAATTTACTTTATATAAATTTGCTCGAGTCTTTAGTGTTGCTAGTACTGAATTGATATTAAATTCATAATTCTATTTATCTTAAACTGATTATTCTTCTAACGTTAATATCAAAATTTATTATGCTAAGGGCTGTTTCACCAGTGGCAGATAATGCTGTTTGACGGATGACGGTATCCAACAGATAGGTTAGACAGGTAGGTTTTGATGTATTATTCTTTTTTGCCGTTGATTTCCTATATTTAGAGTTTCTCAATTAAGGCAAAATTGAATTTCAATATTTGGAGTTTTTTAATTGAGGCAAAATAGGTTCTGATGGTATATTCTGAATTTTTGCTGTTAAAATTTATTCTTATTTGCAGGATAAATTTTATCTACAACTGGTGAAGCAGGCCCTAAATAAAAGTAGTAATAACGGGTTTCTGTATTTATATAATTACAAAAGGCAGATTATAATAAAAGGCCTAGTCACGCAGTGTTTTCTGGCGTCCATTCAAGTAATGAAAGCCTCCGTTGGTACATAGCCAGAATATTCAATAGGTTTCGTCTGTGAATAGATCCTAAAATATAACTTTTTACGATACTAAGATAAAATTTGAATAAAAATATGATCTAATAAATGTCCCAATTTTCTATTTTTAATACCCTTACGGCTTAAAAAATGTATATAAACAGCTGGCTTAAAAAAAGGTTTCAGAAAAAGAAATTATTAGTATTTTTAAAATATGGATAAATGAACAGTCTTTTGAATATGGTATTTATATTGTATCGGAAGGATTAATTTTTTAATGGCTTATTATGCCCGTGCTTTTGTTATTCCATATATTATTATTATTATTATTTTTTAACATGCATCGGTACTTCACCGCAACTTTAGAATCTAGAAGCCTTAATAACTAGTCTTAAAATTTCAAATTTCTGAAAGTCGACGCGAGTCCACTAACCAAGACTATTCTACATATTGCTTTTTTATATTTTTATATACTAATTAAGGATTAATATTTGAACTAAGCGTTAATTTTAATATTTTTCATGTGGTTATAATTGTAATTTTGTAATTAAATTCATTGACGCCTATCGATATATAAAGATAAAGTCAATTTTCACTAACAAGATGTCGTTAGTTTGTTGATACGTATTTAAGTTACTATTATTTACTAACATTTAGGCATATTTCTAATAGTCTTATAATAAACTTAAGCCTTTAGACAAGAAATTCGTTACAAAAAAAAAACTTAATAACATAGATAGTAATAAATTTGTTTGCAAACAAAAAAATATTAGGATATTCCGTATAAACCATCCATTATCCATAAGAGCGGAATAGTAACGTATCATAAATTTGTCAATCGCTCTCTACCGTTTAGAAATCCGGTTTTAAAATTCGAATCCAAAATTTTCCGAATTGATTGATGTACGGTTGAAACATTTCTAACGAGTCGTTTTTCGTGAATTTAATGGGACGCTCTATTCATTCCGACGATCAAAATAAGACGCGAAACGAACACGAGGGCAGGCGAGCGTTCACGGCACACGTATATCTCGTAACCAAGGTTGTTTTTTAGGAATTTTTACATTTTGTGAATGAGAACACTCGTGATTTCGACGTTTCTTTTTATTCTTTCTAGCTTTTCCAGCCTGCTCTAGCGCTTAGTTTTTTTTTTAAAGTGACCCAGATATGACATGTATTTCTACATATACCTACCTGACCTCAACGCGTTAATACGTAATGTTGGTACTGTGTGTCAACTTAATGAATGCTTTTGGCAAATTCATGATTCTTGTTCGAATTTCAAATTAAAATTATTATTAAATAGGGATAGAGAGTCGTGTTTAATTAGGGCTGCAATAACTTAAACTATTACTAAAACGCCATATTTATAAAATTAATTTATTTCATACGTGCAAAAGTTAACGTGTACCGATCTACTTACAATATTCCTACCGTGACGTATGGTGGCGTGCCGATCACTCATGTCGATACAGGAAAAAGTCGTTCTTGTGTCTTTGTTTTGATTTGGTGGGGTCTTTATTTTAGTTACTTATCCTGATCTAAACATATCAGTGAGATTTCCAAAAACGTACACTATTTATTTCTGTTGGAAAAGTTAAATAATTAAAAACTTGTAAACTTTTTATATTTTTATATTGATGCACTCCATTTTAACCATTACATTTTTATGACACAGAGAGAATAGACAGGAGGAGGACAATCGAACAAAGACAATTGACAAACCTTGTTTTACTAAAAGAGTTACTAGATGGCGCCACAAGTATTTATATTTAAAAGATTATAATATTTGCATAATACAACAACTTCATTCCCTTAAAAATTTCTAATATTTCTTTCCAATCACTCTTACTTTCTCTTTGACTATCCAGATGCTTGTAACCTTGATGCTGATGATGACTGAAGAACAAGTCAATAAAATCCGCTTAATTTTTGGACTTCTTAAGTTCGACCACGTGTCTAAGATTCGTGCTGAACTCAAGTGGCTTCCTATTCGGCTTCGCAGGGATACTCATATTCTCTGTTTTCTATATACATTTTATCCAAATCCTTGTCACCTAATTACCTCCGCGACCGTTTTGTATTATTACATCCTACTGGTTCCTAGTGCCGTTCTAACGTACAACTAATATTGCGTATTCGTTAACCCTCTTCCAGTTTTTATTCTAATACCGTCCACGCAGCTAGGCTGTGGAATTCAATGCTGTCATCCGTTGACATGCACTTGTACGAATCAAATCTTTCCTTATCATCATATCATTATTTTGTGTGTCAATAGTTTGTCTATCTATATTTCAATGATTTAATGTTCTCTTATTGTATGTCTACTTTAATTTGTCTGTAACCGTTCCTTTTCACGCAGCAGCACACCCATTATCGGTGAGTTTCATTGACAAATCTTCTGTACGTATAATAAATAAATAAATATATAATAAATAAATAAATATATAAAAATAAATACTGTTAGAAATTATTGATACTTTTCAAATTTAATAAAAATCTAATTCGCGTATTATCATATTATTATTAATCATATTAGGTTCGCTAAGGTAGATATTTTCTACATTTGTGAGAAAATTACCACGACGAAGAAATACTTATTAGAACTTATTAAGTAAAATACCAAACAACTAGTGTAATGATGCGTGTGAATAGTTTTACTAATGATGTTTCGGTTCGGTTTTTGCACACATCTGGTATTTATGTAATATCTGTACAATTATTTTATTCCAGCCTGAATATTTTGGGGTCTATTCACAGTATTTCGGAGAGCATACAAGGCCGTCGATTATAACTGATAACGATTCTTAGTATTGAGTGAAAAATATATGTGCCTATAAAGCACAAACCATTTTATCATATATGAAAAAGATATATAAGATTCAGAGAGGAAAATTTGAAGGTTGTTTCAGTTTATTATAATCCAAAAAAAATAAATTACAAATTTCAAATGTTATTAATGTTCGCGATATCATCGGATCACTGATCAACCGAACCCTTTCGAATCATAAAACATGTCGACCCGTAAGATTTATAGTAATACAGGGTTCAAGGTACGCTATCAAGAAATACCTATTTTCGTTTGGTGAATTTTAATTCGGAAGCAAGTCATTTCGCCATAGCAATTATTTTTACGGAAGGTTAAATAAGCGAGGTGCTGACACGGCCGCGGTGACGGCTGGTGGCTGTCACGACTTGTTACAAACTCGCGTTTCCATTGTTAGGAAAATATATTAATTGTATCATTGAAGAAGTTTGTATTTCTTACTTTTATAGAAGTTGAATTGATGGCTACGTATTTGTTTGCTGTAGTGGTTACGTAGAGTATTATACCGCTATCTGTCTTGTATCTATTTTGTTAATATTTGAATTAAACTATTTGTAATAAGTAAAATTAGGATGTAAAACATTTAAATACAGGTTTGATTATGTTTCTAGTACTGCTACTTAACTTTAAGGTAGAACAAGGCTTATAAAGGTCACATTACTAAAAACTAATAACGATTCAGTAACAACAAATACTAGACAATGTAATAATGGACTGAAAATGGGGGCGGGAGAAAAGAAAACCCCCTGCATATTAAACTTCATTAAAATCGTTGGAGCCGTTTTCGAGATTCAGATTATTTATATATACCTCTATACAGGAATTGCTCGTTTAAAGGTAAACTAATAGCAATATATTATATTCTAAGGAGGACTACCTATCGCAATAAAATGGACACTTCTGAAAATTATGTTGCGTGATGGCTAAGCGACACCGCGGTATTTAACCAGTCTAATGTAGTCGTTTTTGTGTTAATTACAACAAGTGTACCTAAGAACTACACTGATTCGGTAGTAAAATAATTTAACGTTAAATATTTTTAGGCTAGAAATTTTGGTTATTATTTTAAAACGATTGCAGTAAATATAAATACGGAACATAAATTCCGACTAAGAATAATGAATCAAGTGCATTGAATATTCCGTTAGGGTTTTTGTTTTGTTTTTTATACAACTAGGTTGGCAAAAAAGCGTATGGTTCACCTGATGGTAATCCAGAAGAATCGGAAGCGCATTGCCGACCCTATCCTGAATCTGCTGGTCGCTGGTCACCTTACTCACTACAGTATTACAAAACTGCTTGAAAGCACTATCATTTATCTGTGATCTTCTGTAAGGCCGAGGTACTTCCTCAGTCGGGCTGCTACATATTTTGAGCAGGATATTTCCTGCTGTGCCCTACCTGAGTTTGTTTAATCATGTAATTTGTTTACTTTATTTTGTATCATAGCTTCAAATGAAAACGTTATTAACTTAAGGAAATATTGGTAAAAAAAGAAGCCTAGGAAGGAAGGAAGGAAGGAAGTACTTTCATAATTTGTTATGTACGAATTACATTTATACCAAGTAAATAATTTGTGCTATTTTTTTGTAATAATGCATCACTTAAATATTATTAATCTCCTTCCTATTTAAAAGTATTATCGAAGTCCATAATCTAGAATGGCTTAAATATCAAAATAAATTAATAAACAGTAAAAATGTCATCACAGCAGATCGTTATTTTAACGTTAAATAAATTAAAACAAATTGCTTTGTCACTTTCCGTCGCCATATCTAATATATTTATGGGAAAAATAAATTAAAAAACTATTTTACTCGCGCCTACAAAATGACGTGTCACCGTGTATGACAATGAAAAATGCAGCGGTCGGAAAGCCATTTTTAAAGGTAAAAATTAAATGAAAAACGGAAAAGATTTTTTTTGAAATCATCGCTGGGTATGATTTTGGTTATTTTACTTTTTTATTTATTTTGTATGATTTCATAATTGTATTATATTTAAGAACTAGCGACTCGCCCCGGCTTCGCACGGGTGCATTGCTGATGCTAAATACACTACAGAAATACAATATATCTTTGGAATATACACTACGTTTTTTACTTTAGAAACAAAAGATGATCAACGATCATGAAAAACAAAAGATACCTATTCTATTCAGTTTTTTTTTAACTGAAATACCTCAACTTAAACTACGATTTTAATTTAATTAAAAATACTTTGCTATTCGTTCGACTAAAAACAAAAGATATATTTTTGAAATTATTAACCCCACCCCCACCCTTATTTTGAAATTTTCAATTGAATGCTTTGATATGTAGTGCTTGAAATAAAAACCTTAAATTAAGGATAACCTCGATTGAGCAACAATTATTTTACAGAAAGTATATAAAACAAAAAGCGGATCTTAAGATATACAAAAACAAGTAAATAAAAAATAGAAATTAAAAACACAGAGAATCAGTATTGGATGCATACAAGATTTAAGACAAAACGAGAATAAATACAGTGTTAGTATTTTTAAGTAACCTGTATCACACACACACTACATTACACACACATATACCGCATAGTATACTCGTACGATAGATAAATGCAGATAACTTTTTATTTACTGTTCAACATAAAAACTTTTTATAATCTGTTCAAGTTAAAGAAAAAAAACACAAGAAACGTCATTATTTTTCCTCAGATGGAGATGTCTACGTTTATGAATGATTCAAAAAAAGAATTTGAAAAGTTTTCACGTAATAAATATCAAAAAGTAACTAATGCCGTAAAGAACTTTATTTTCACAAGAAAAGAAATATATCATTATGATGTCAAAGTTTAAGCGAAAATGTTTATGATCTCGATGACAGCGTTATATAATATTTGTACTACCTACTTTTATTTGAGACTTTTTGAATAAGTCGTATTGATTCGTCGTAGTCGATTCGTAAATATTATTTTTAACCGACGTTAAAATAGAATAAGTTTCGCAATTCGACTGCTTTTTTAATGTAATCTCATAAATTTTCCGTGGGTATGCCGATTTTGGTATTTATTATTTTAATCGAAAGCTGGTACTGGTCCTGTTGTCCCATTTGATGTTGAGCATCGAACTTAAGCTAATTGAGTATTGACTACACTATCACATGAGCTACTACATCACACTAACAATCGATTGCATTGTATACAAATTTAAATTGTTATCAACTTCAAAAAGTGCTGCAATAAAATTACAATTAATACACATCTTGCATTCTAGGACTAATAAAGATCCTTAATCGATGAGTACAATAGAGACTGTTTTTAAGTGTTACCATCCAGTTTGTACTAGTTAAGTACGCTAAGAAGCCTTTTCTCTAAATCTATAACAAATTACATATATTAAAATTTATTGCGTGGTAGTAATAAAACTAAGTTATCTAATTGTTATAATGAAACAATTTTTTTTTTGGATTTTTTTGCGGTTTATTAGGTTTTTTACATGGCTGACGTATTGGATACTTAACAGCAACCATTTTTACTGGAGGTATTCCCGTCCGAAAAAGTTGTTACATTATAATGAGTGAAATTCGCGTAAACATCAGAAAACATTATCTAATTGGGTAATAGATTTTACGAAGAAAACATTTCTGTTTCCAATTTTATTGTATTGACAAATTCAAGAGATAACGAAATTCCTATTTTTGACTTATGAGACGATGTTCCTATTTTATAAACATAAAGGAAAAACGAAAAATATAGAAATCGAGGTAGCACACAATAATTCAGAAATATACATAATATATTGACTTAATCAGTTGCGTATCAAAAGCAGTTTGTAAGGTGAAGTGTTTATTGTAAGTGAATGTGTCAATTGAAACTTATTGAAAAAAAATTACCTACTACGTTTTTTACCTTTATTAACTGACTTTAAAAAAGAAGGAGGTATTTTTTTATATGTTAATCAAAGAATATTACGTGTCATGTGGTCCCATTTAATTTTAAATGAGATCTAACGAGTGTTTTTCGAGTTATATCTAATAATGCGTATTTACTTGACTACTTTTTCGTAATAACGTAACCTACGTTGTACTGTACCGCATAACTTTTCACTGGGTATACTGATTTTGATAATTCTTGTTTGGATTGAAATTCTTGTTTTGTGGTACCATGTAAATTTGATTGAGATTTAATGATTATTTTTTGAGTAATCTCTTAGATAACGCGTATTTACTTCACTATTTTTTCGTCTACTTACCAATGTAAGTAAACACAATTATGAAAAATGAAGTGGCGCATTGTATAAACCTTAGTGGTTTTCTTTTGCTGCCAGTAATTGTCAAATTGTATATATTGTTTCTTTATTTGATAATAAAGTATATAAATAAAAAAGAAATGATATCATACGTTTCGACAGTTAATTTTTATTTATTATACATTAAAATAGTGAAAATTCTCAGAAACGAACTGGGGCTTACGAACAATCAGATTACTGGATAAATACCTCTAAGTCGTTAAAGTACGGATACATATCCAGAGAAAAGAAAACGTTTGAGACTTCCTCCTGCGATGGAGTAAATCCGTGCTTCGAATTGTTTTTCTTTGGAAAAGGTTTTTGCTCATCGTTATATCATTAGAATATTTCTCTAAGAATTTTTTCTCTTTATTTGGGTAGGGTAAACAATTTTATTTTTATGTAACTAATTTTATTTCATAACTTAACTATGGAGAATAAGTAAAAAAATAAAATTATTGAGGATAATAATATAATATATGTTATAAATATACAGTTTATGGTTTTAAAAAAGCTTTATATTGATAAATTACACGTGTAATCTATTTTCAAACGATAAGTTTAGTGGTACACTACAACTATAGGTTTTAAAAAAAAGATAGCTAAAGCTAATTATTTTTTGCAGGATTATATTAACAACAGAGATGTGTGGATTTTGTGACGCTGTATTTCATGTAGGATATCGCCAATTTTATATTAAAATACAATTTCAAATAATCACAAAATTTCAATCTAGCGGGTACTTCGTTCCATACCTTATTTGGCTAAAGCGCCGACATGGTCAGCCGGAGGTTCGATCTCCGCTGGTCGATTTTTGATAAGATATTAAAAACTGTTTAGAATTCCATAATTTGTGGATAGCACAAAAATAAATCGTCATATACAATTTTTTTAAAGATTCCAAATCGGCGGTAGTTTCACATTTAACCATCATTAACTTTGAAGCTTATTTGAATAAAGTTATTTTTGATTTTGACAAACATAGTCTTAAGATTACATATTGTGTTGTTTAATAGACGGGATTTTTTTATGGCTATTTGCTCTCTCTTTCAGAGAAATTACTTAATGGAAGGAAAAAAATTAATGTCGAGACAGGGTATTATTTACTTACACATGCCGAAGACTGGCAGGTGGGTTGGTGACCGCAGGGCTGGCTTTGTCGCACCTAAGACGCCGCTGCCCGTCTTCAGCCTGTGTGTCTCAAAGCCAGCGGTTAGATGGTTATCCCGCCATCGGTCGGCTTTTTAAGTTCCAAGGTGGTAGTGGAACCTTGTTATCCCTCAATCGCCTCTTACGACACCCACGGGAAGAGTGCGGGTGGCTATATTCTTTGGTGCCGTAGCCACACAGCATTAAATATATAATAAACTTAATTACAAATATCGAAATACTATTACTTACACAAAATAAAGTACGTACAATGTTCAACATTTTATAATATTGGATATACAAATATACACTTTTTTAATTGTCATTTCATGCAAGAGAAGCATCAAGCTCGAGCTTGTTTACCATAATTTGAAATGGTGTTCAAAACTCCAGACAAGATAAAACAACGAGCTGTACGGAATGAGTAATGGAAAGCGTTGGGTCCAATCTATGTTTAACTTTCGCTAATTGTTTCTACGTTGTCCAATGTAACTTGACCCCAGGTACACACTGTCCGTCTGACACAGGGACTGAGTTTAACCCGCAGTTTTACTTTTTACATTTACAACTGTACAAGGCTCAACTTTTTGTTTCGTTGGCTTAACAAAAACAAAAAAAAAACTTATATTTTACAGAAAAATAACTTTTCCATGACTGTTCTATATATGATTTTCGAAAGAAAATCGGGTGGCTTTCAATTAAATTCCGCCGAAATACTCACTCTCTATCTTTTCTTTACTGTTCACTGTTCAATACGAAGACGCCTTGCTACTTAAAAGAACGCTTTGAATTATTATTGAATTCTCACGATTGGTCTCTTCGCTCTGATAGTAACCTCCTTCTTAAAATTCCATCTCATTCTTCTTCTTTTTACTCTAACTCTTTGTTAAAGCGGCCCGACTACGGAATTCTTTACCTGTAAGTACGGCGTGCACAATCATTAGAGTCATTTAAGAGCCGTTTGAAAGACCATTACTTAAAGTCGCTATAATATCGTTACTGATTTAGTGCTATATTTCTCTTGCACTCTGTCGTTTATATTCATAATATATTCTTGTTTATATATATATATATATATATATATATATATATATATATATATATATATATGTATATGTTTGTTTATGTTTATGTATGTATATCTAATACTATTAAACGAGCAATTCTTGTATATATAGAATCTGAATCTCGGAAACGGCTCCAATGATTTTCATGAAATTTAGTATGCAGGAGATCGGGGGAGATAAATAAATCTAGCTAGGAATTATTTTTAGAAAATGTCGTTTATACCAGTTTTTAGACTATGAAAAAATGGCTACAATATTTTTAGAATACAAAGGTAAATTTCGCACTTGTCAATAAAGTTGTAATAGCTTAGGTAGGAAATCGGCCAGTCGCGATCGACCGAAAAGACCACGGTTCAATTCCTCACATTTCCAGATCGATAATTTTTTTTCTAAATGCACTTGTTATTTTTTTTTTTTTCTTTAAATAACCAGTTCCTTTTTTTATTATTATGTCGGTAAAATCGAAAAATATTATTCATATTTTATTATTTCGAAACAGTATCCTGTTTGAAATATTTTGTGTTTTAACACAATAAAAAACTACCTTAAAAAAAATAAATAAATATTTACAACATACACACACGGTCATCTGTTCCTAAAGTAAGCAACTTAATGCTTGTGTTATAGGTAACAGCCGACATATTTTTTTTTGATAAACAGATATATAAAAAACACATATATAAATAAATATATAAATTAAAAAAATAATAATAAAATATATTAGACTTGGGGTGTTAATCGAACCCACAACCCCCGAAGCCGAAAGCAGGGTCACTACAAACTGCGCCAACGGGCTAGTCGCTATATACCTATATCAAAATTATTAAAAAAATAAAATGGATCTAATCGATGTACTTATCCTTGTTAGAAAAAAGATACTTGTAAAAATTTCTAAGGCAGTTATAATCTTGATTTAGACAATGTCATGGGCATTTTTCCATAAGATATATAAGTTTTTTAAAGACGTACATAAGCTTTTTCTTGATTCAAATTTGAAATATTTATGTTTTAGTAGTTTAGCGTATGTTTCTTTTCATTAACTTTGTACAGTAACAAGCAGGAGACAAACAAAAAAAAAAGATACATGCTATGGTAATCACTTCTCACCAGGTGAGTCATACGCATGTTAGCCGACCTAGATGTATATATATAAAATTTTTTTTTTGTAGTTCTGAAGAATAAAAGTGGTTGTCCCATATCGACGAGTGCAAAGTAAAAAGAGTTACTTATATACAAAACAGCTACTTTTCAGGAGAGTGCAAAATATGAAAAAGTGCTCCCATTTTGTCAATTTCAAACCAAATTTGTTGAAATTTTCATCACTTCTATATTTTTTAGAAAAACAAACACTTGTATATTTCATTTCTTCTAATTTTGTTTAATTTACGAGATATTGCAGTTATCTGCCTCTACATTGTGCTTAAAAATTTGACAACTGAATTAACTACCACTTGGTCGTTTCTACATAGGGATTAATAAATCTGGATTTAATAAAGATGTTTCAGTAAGTATAAAAGGTATGACTTTTCCAATTCCAAAAATTTCCAAAAACGTCTTTCCATGTCTATTGTGATGTATTCAAATGGTTTATTATTATGATAACACTTTCACACAAGCCTTAATACGTAAAAAGCCAAAACAAACAAACATTGTTGCCGGCCGGCGAAACACATGACACATTAAGAATGAACGTGCGCCCCCTGCGCGGACTGCGTAAAAGCGCCCAGGCGGTAGTTGAACGCATGTACGTCGTGTAATTTTACAAAACAGCAGTAGTTGTCTTATTTTACTTGACAAAAGTAAAAGAAATGAGGCGATATCAGTATTTTTTATTTTGCCATGTTGTAAAATTTAAAGTTTTTAGTTAGTTACTGCAATAAAAAAAGTCTCAAAATTGTAGTTAGCTTTTTTTACTTTGCACCCGTCGATATGTGATACTGAATGTCTTGTAGGGTTAAAATATTTCAATAAATTTTGTGACCTCTATAGTCACCACATAATGTACACACAAACACTTCTTAATACACACACAAATTATAATTATTGACTTTAACAAATAAAAGTTTTTACTTATACATAGGGGATTACATTATGTAAAAAGGAAAAGTTAAATTATTTCCTTTTATTTCAACTTACATATCATGTTTTGGTGATTATAGTCTTTCGACTTAAGTCTTCAACTGTCCGTAGTCTTTCATAACCCCAAAACAGGTGACCGTACAAAATTATCAAATTCATTTATCTATAAACACTTCGCTTTCTGGTACAAGATCATCGTTCTAATAACTGTGGTTTCAGATTAATTCCTGAATTAGTTCGGTTTTTAGTTGACATTACTTTAATAACACTTTCTAACACTCTCTTAATAAAATAGTACTCTACAATGTTAATCGTGCGGTTATACGATCATCAATCCGTGACAAGTCATAAATAATAAAACATTATTTACGAACCGAAACTCTCTGTGATTTTATTATACATTTACACAAATAAAGTAGAGGGGTAGTTCAAAATACACTGGTCTGTTAGCTTAATCCTACGATACGATGTGCGAGTATCTTTTAATGTGATTAATATTTAATTTTCTTTATTGCTTTCCTTGGAACTATATGATTTTCAAATAAACCTATGAAAAAACTCTTTGCAGTAGATATCCGAAGGAATTGAATTTTGAACTTTTTAAATTAATAAAAATACTTTTTCTTACATTTAACATGAGAATTTCATCACAGAATTTGTTTTGAAAGTTGTAAATAGTGTTTTATTATAATTTTAAATAGTAGTTTAGTAGTTTATTATTATTCTTTATATAATATTGATTAAAAGATTAATATTGATTTGATATAAGGAATAATGTATGTAGTTCCTTTTTTACTAACAGATGGCGTTGTGCGCCTGAGTCAAAGACTAATATATTTAGTTCCTTCATTTACTAATAGATAGCGTTGTGCTGTCTGTTAAATCCTGTCAAGATTATTTCACAGATGTACTTAAGAGACTTCTGATTCCATTTTATGTGAGTTTAAATGCGTGTGTTTAAGTTTAATTATACGAGTTTAAAAACGAATGTTGAATATAAGTACGAGTTAAGTAAACGTGTGCTTCACTTTTAACTGACTTCAAAAAAGGAGGAGGTTACTCAATTTGACCGTATATATATGTATATATTTTATGTATGTTCGGGGACAACTTCGTCGTTTATGTACCGATTTTGATAATTCTTTTTTGTTGGAAAGGAGCTATCCCTAGTTTGGTACCATGATAAGGAAACGAGGATCTGATGATGGAAATCCAAAAAAAACCGAGGGAAGTCCTCGAAAATCGTAGTGACGACTAGTGCGTTTGTTCTTTTTTTTTGTCTACTTACGTTGTATTACTTGTCGTTGCAATTAAAGTTGGGTTTTTTTCGTTTGCGAGCAAACACAATTATTAACAATATAATATTGTATTTGAATATATATGACGATTCGTTCTAACAAATACTATAAGAAATAGGGCATTCCACGTGACCCGACTGCAACGATCGATACCCATAGATATAAGTTAAGCGCCGTATTCAACTCTTTAAACATTAAACGGCCTGACGTACGTCTACCTCCACACAAGTACATGTAATATAATCGTAACTATTGTTTGTAATTGAATAAGGGCTTTTGATATTTTTTCTTTTGTTTTGATTTCAAACAGGAATTATAGTAGTATAAAGTAAAAAAAATAAGTTTGATATTTAAAATCCTCTAATAGGATTGTTGTGGAAGACAAGATAATATTGTTATGTGACTGATATATGGTGCAGTGGACGTGGAATATAAAAACGGATACACCGATGTTGTGTTACAGTTCTTGATTAGCAATGTTGTCGAGAAGTCAAAGCTGAGTTGTGATGAACTGATTATTTATAAAATAATTTATACTTGAAATATAATGATTTTTTATATAAAGCGTGTTTTACTTTACTGGATGAAAATCTGTGTCAGCGTTCTGAAAACAAAAATAAAACAAAAGCCCATATCACTTAAAGTAAGACTTATAGAAATATTTGTCTATAGCAGAAATCGAGCCGCACCAACAGCAGCCAGTACTGTAGCTATTGCTCCAACATTAATTCAAAGAAAAGCTGGTAATAGTTTTCTTCAATAAAAATAATTATAGTACTCTTAACTTTTGATTTATGGCTAAGAAACATAACATTTTTAATTATAAAAATATGTTAATCAAATATGTTAATAGTGATTGCATGAATATATTAATGAACTTTAACAGTACAAGTTGGCTAATGTATGGAAAGCCTAAATAAACATTAACTGTTAGCGGGGTTTGGGATAGGAACGATAAGTTATGAATATATTTGTATTCCTATTCAATACCTACAATAGTGTAATATTTTTTTCTTGATTTAAGGACGTACTTATTTCCTAATTTGTGTCTCGAAAATTGGTTTGATTTTAAATACGTTGTTGGTTAACGTCTAGTTTATATATCTATTTCTGAATTTGTTTACTATTTGTTGCTTATATTAAAATTTCACGTATACTCCATATAAATTGTGTCAAAAACAACAACTGTCAGGTAAAAGTAGAGATACACAGATTATTAAAAACGGACGTAAGTTGTGTAGCATTAAATAATTACTGTATACCTACACTGTCAATATATCATCTCCTTTGCTCTAAGGTTGCCTGGAAGAGATTGCTTTTAAGCAATAAGGCCGCCTTTTGTAAAAAAAATTCTACTAATTATTGTTAATGTTGCTTGTTTATTTTATTTCTCGTGCGGTGTACAATAAAGTGTAAATAAATAAATAAAATAAATGCCACACACTCAACGACCCCCGTTAGGATTTACTCTTGTGTCGGTGATCGGAGAAACACACAATACATAAGGACAAACGTATTTAAGTAAAAAATATAGATATAAGTTTTATGACATAACCTTAGCTTTGTCTTATTTAAGTGAAACCGTGAACTTAAAATATATCCAAATTAAACTAGAGATACGTCTTCTCGTTTTTTTACGTGCTATAATACTATGTAAATATTAAGGTACCCTCAAGAATAATTAAAAGCAAAATCGTAAAGCAAAGTAGGTCTCGGTTGTTATCATAAATATCTGATAACTATTGCTACTCATAGTAGGAACATATCTGTTAAGATTAAGCTCCAATGCTTCTTATATATGAAAAAATGTCTATGCCCAGCAGTAGGAGAGATGAAGTGAAGTCAAAGTAACAATTACGTACTTGGACCGAAACTCGACTCAAATGACATCATCTTCAGAGAAGATTTAATAGATTTACCCTACTTGAAAGTTCTGAGCAAATAAGCAGATTAAAGCGATTCCTGCCTTAAACACATATTCAGTTAAAATGACACAGTGTAAGCGACAAAGTTCCACAGTTGGCACGGTCGCGTGATTGTTAAAACTTTGTCGTTTTAAAGTCGGAACGAACTGTAATTTTCTGTAAGACGAGTTCTTATTTAAATATAGAATCATTAACTTGGAGGTTAACCGACTACGGTTGCATAATATTTTCACATCGTTGGGCACCACCCCTAACTGGTGAACAAAGGAACATGGAATAGGATGTCACTGTTAGAATTTTTAGATTTCATTAACAACGGATGTTGTTTTTTATCAGTTCAATATATCTGTATATTCGTCATTGTAGGACAAAAAATTTACAGATATTTTTGGTTTAGTCATGTCTGCAAGGAATGCTAGTAAAAGTGTCAATAATGCCTATAATACTGACAAAATAACATACCTACAATCCTGAAGCTGCATCGTACGGTATCGGTACATGCATTTTTTGTGTCAATGTAGTCCATTAAATGGAGAACATGTAATTTTAGAATCTGCATGTCACAATGAAATTCTGAAACATGCATATATCTACAATATGCAGTGGAGCAACGCACCGGATTACGATTTAATCCTCCCCTTTAGTAGCAGCGTTTGCAGTTTATTAACTTACAGTTGAGACTTGGTTTATGAGATTAGCTATAACAAAGTTCTTCCTTTATAATGAATGTATTATAAAAGTGTTAATTAAGGCCGAGTAATAAAATGTAAACAATGTAATGAGCCTATGCATTACAAATACGTCTTACATGAACAAGAAAACATTGATATTGTTAAACAAATTGATATGGCATTTCGTGGCTACAGAATTACTGTGTTAGAAAAGTTCATTACATAACTGTCTAAATAGGCACAAAAAAGGCTTACCAGTTTAAGAAAAAGATTAATACCATATCAGATGGTAAATAAACAAATATCATCATATATCAATAATACGTTACTACGAGATGGCGTTATTCGAAAACGTCGTTTAGCCTTTAGACTTTACGCGATAGATGGCGTTACGTGAAAAGTAACGAGATCATTCGTTCAGTAGATTTTATTCATCAAATTTTTTTCATACTCCAATAAAAAAATGTATATCATATTTGTCTCCCATGATACCTCATCCAAGATTTAAACATCTCCCTTCAACTTTTCTAATTAAAGACCAGGCGTTAATCTCAATTGTTCTGGCACTTTCGGTGCTTTATACGCTACTTTATAATGCGTGACATCATTAACGAATCGAGGGGAGAATCCGATGAATTATTTATCGAGTTTTTTTTTCATCTGAGGTAACACCTTTTTGCGTTGGTGCTTTTTCACAACTCTAATAATTAAAACATTGTTTATGGTTTTTATTTGTTCTTTATTTAAATTGTTATTTTCTTGTGTAATTTATAACTGTAATGAATATGAATGCCTATGTGTGTTTACTGTCATTACACTTTGTTAACAAATTCGTGAAGTTGTATGACTTTTTTTTATGAATCACTAGCAACCTCTGTTCGATATATATATATTTAAACGATAAGTAATCACCAACATATCATATACTTCTCCGAATGGTATAAGTACTATTCCGATAGGTTCAGTAGTTTTTGCAGTATAACCGAACAAAAAAAAATGGCTCTCCATATTACTAGTAGGTATAGATAGATAGATAGATAGATTAGCTAATTTAAATTAAAACTTAAATTTTATTGAATTAAATTAAATTTTTGTATTTGAGTATTATTTACTAGCTGACTCGAATAGACTTTGTCTTGTCTTACGAACTGTCAAATGCTTGAAGTTAAAATAATTGTTGTGTACGCCAAAATGTTCTAATTTTCCGCTCATTTTTTTTATTTTTTTCGTTTCATAAGAAGTTTCTACAACAAATTAGAAAGCTTAAAAAAATAAATTAGCTGAATCATTCCGCCTGTTTTGGAAGTTTTGCGCCTAGCAACGTATTTAGTGATTATATTTTTATTTATCTTGCTCGAAACGAAATAACCAACTTCAATTACATCGACAGTGCAAGTGGATGAAAAAATAGTTAAGTAAATACACGTTTTCAAAGATTACTCAAAAAATAGTCATCATATCTCGGTCGTCGTCGGTTAAAACAAGAATCATTCAATCATACCCAGTGAAAAGTTATGTGGTATGATATTATCATAGAACGTAGGTCGACGAAAAAATGGTCAAGTAAATACGCATTATTAGATATAAATCGAAAAGTGCTTGTTAGATGTCAATTATATTTAAATGGGACCACATGACACGCATCCTCCGCACCTTTCACCCTCAAATTCACCTTCAAGCTTCAAAATTATAAAAATCGATCCACTCAGGCAACAGTTCTGAGTTAATGTATATAAAAAGAAATATATTTGAATTGAGAACCTCTTCATTTTTTGGAAGCCGGAATAGTAAAAGAAAACGTGACATATGTGTTTTTATTAATCTTTCAATTTTTTTATTTTTTAAACAAAATAGCATGCGAGAATAATGTCGTTTGTGAAAAGTGATAGCTGTGAACGTTAATTTTATTCAGAATTTGCTTGGGTTTTAAAATTCGGCCACAAATGTGTGGTGTAGCTAAAAAATTAAATTGTGTTGAGTTTTCCTGTGTAGAACCTAACAAAAAATTATAATGTATACTACTATAACCAGTCTCAATAATCCTTAGGTCTTATGTCTAAAAGGAATTTTATTTTTTTAATGATCACATCAGCCCGTATATGCCAGCCCATATATTAAAGCAAAGCTACAGCTTAATTTTACAATGCTATTTTGAGACAATTTTCGTAAAAAAACCCTTGCAAACAAATCTCGCATTAAGTTAATTATAACAATCAATAGGAACGATTTGACGCACTCTCAATAATATATTCCAAAACCAATATCAATCAAACAACGAAATAGTTAAAAATTAACATCGAATCCTTGCTCTTGGACGTATCCCAAATCAATTATGTTGATACATTAATGAACTGCTAACAAATTCTAACTGATAAATTCCCTTTACCTGTAGCGATTCAAATGAAATGTTAAGCCTTAATTTAGTGGAAGCTGGTTACACTTTGACAGAGCACTTACCCGGTAACCGGTATAACCGGTATATCGTAATAAAATTACAGAAGCTGTTAGTGCTACTTGTATATTTCCAAAAGAATTATTAGCAAAAATAGAAAGTGATCTAGTGACGCTCTGGTGTAACAGAGCGTGTGCCGTGTCGGCGGCGACTAAACACCGATAGTCACGGGTTCCATTCCCGCTCCCACCTGTTGTTAGTCCTTGTGGGTCTTTCACCGTGTCTCGTTAAGTACGTTGCTGTCGGTCCCGGTTGTTATCATGTACACCTGATAGCGATCGTCAATCATAGGGAATATATCCGCTAGCACGCAATACTAGCGTGGTCGATTAAGCTTTGATTCTTCTCCTACACGGGGAAAGAGGTCTATGCCCAGCCGTGGGATATTACAGGCTGAACAGGCTTTTTTCAGTACAAACAGAATAAAATTTTGATTCATAACGTAATTTAAATCTCTTTGGTCACTTTAAGTTTTCAATGAGAATTTGAGCTTCTAGTGGAAGCCGGTTACACTTTGACAGAACACTTATGACTTACGTGGTAACCGGCTTAGATAAGGATGTATACAAAGGGGTACAATTTAAATATATTTTAACTGTTTTTTTTTGCGATGTTCGATCGGGTGGATATATCTGGATAACATTTAGCCGATTTTATTTTGGATCACGTAGCCCATTTTTTATATATTACCTTTAGCACATCAATCCTTAGTTCTTCACAAACATATATTTTGTACTTTTTTCTTGAGAAGTCGATTTAGTGTTTTAGGTCTTTGTTATACATATTTTTTTCAATTTTTTATCTTTTGAAATTCGACAGCGCCTAAAAATAGAAAATTCAACAAATTATTGACCTTTATAACGTCAATAAAATAATAAACATAACAGAACAATATTAAATTTAATACTCGAATAAAAATGTCATAGCGTGGTTTTATATTGCATCGCTCAATAAACCAGCCGCTCGTATACAAGTATCTAATATGAGTTTTACATAAACGTTCACATTTAGAAAGTACTAAAAGAAAACACTAATTTTACTATCAAATTTAATTATATATTTATGTATATTAATGTATGTAAATAATTATATGCAAATTGTACAACTAGGTCGGCAAACAAATGTACATATAACCTGATGGTAAAGGATTACCGTAGCCGTCTATAAAGACGCTTACAACACCAGAAGAATCGCAAGCCCGTTGCTGACCCTACCCCCAGTCCCCCACTTCCTGGAGCTCTAGATACTTTCCTAGTCGGGATTCTCCAGATTTTGATCAGGATATTTCCTGCTGTGCCCTGTCTCATCAGACGATTTCCCCTTCGCCAGGATGTAATATATATTTATATGAAAGTGTTATAAATATTATTTAAAAAATCTACATTATCCGATGGTACGAAAACATAGGCATTAAATTGCCTACCGTAGGAACAGTGGATCTGTTACATATATCAAACGTGCTATCATTTGTACATCCTGAGTCTTATTTGTTTTTGAATGCATAAAATCATAATGTAATGTATTAAATATGTCATTTTTATCAATTTTGTAAAATAAACAAGAGGCGTTATTAAAGTATATATTACTACAAATTATTACAATATTATTTTAGTACTTTTACTATAAAATAATATTGTGAAGATAATATTTTAATACTCACTGTTGGTTATCTTAACTTTGAATGTCTAGTTGCTTCAATTGTAAACTCACCGAATCTAAATTAGGTTAGCATAACAGATCTTGGTTATTCAAGTAAAATTTCTTGTTCGAAATCATAGAATTCATGAGCTAAAATCAACTTTAGATCCATTATTTACTACGAGAACTACTAATTGAAAAAAAGAAAGTTGTTCTATTTATCTTTAGACAAGACAAGCTCCAATGCAATCTTGTTTTAAGCAATGTCTTGTCGTGATTTGTAGTTTACTTTATATGTATATATTTATATAAGTGTATGTATATATGTGTATAAATTTATATAAGTGTATGTATATATGTGTATAAATTTATATAAGGGTATGTATATATGTGTATATATTTATATAAGTGTATGTATTATATTTATCGTTTATGTGCTGATTATTTACAGGTAGTTATTAATCGATGTTCCATTCTCTTGAAATTGGCTTTTTAGCCTAAACAAATAATAATAAGGCCAACATTTTTTAAGTATAGGTAGAACTCTTTGAAATAATATTCGCTTTTTAGAAGCAATGTGAATGGGGCCTTATGTGTTCTATTCACGTCGGCCCCCATACAAATTTCGCATGAAAAGTTGACTTGTTTGACTTTGAGAGCATTTTCAAAATATTAAATTAATTAGATGCGTACGAGTGTTCAAGCCTTGCTCATTTAGGATGTGAATTTATTATTACGTGGAATACGGTTATTGAAGCGATTGTATTATACGTACTAATAAATTAGTAATTGGTCGGTTAAAGTTTCAGTATACTTGGAAAATTTTGAGGTTATTTAGAAATTATTAAGGTTAATAAGAAATACTATTCCCATAGAAGGTTAGTAATCTAGCTTTTATAACAAATCCAAACAAAAATGCACATAAGCGAAATTCAGAAAACGCGATAATCTTGAAATTCTAAAATAAAAAACAGATACTCAACCCATAGAAGAAATGGGTAAAGGACAAAAAAAATTGGAATCACACTTCGCCAAAATTGTTTCGGTATTCCGTAACAACTGCATTAAAACCCACGATCACGTACTATTTTATTGTGGGAGCAAAAGTTACAATGGTAGCGCGAATAGTAAATGACGGAGGAATCTTATGTAATACCCGAGCATCGAATGCGATCTCGAATCGTATTTCGAGAAATGTATCCAAAGTCGACCGTGCGGAATCCGCGCTATTGCCATGTTTGCATCTGAATTATATTTGAATTTCATTGTTTGGTATGGGACTGATCGGGGATTAAACGTTTCTGGAAGTTATCGGTTAGTGAGCATTTTATATTAGTTTGATTTCTGAAATTCAAATGAATTGTGGTTGGTACATGCGCAATATAATGTACATTTTGTAGATGTATTCGTTTATTTACTGTAACTGTTACAAGTACATATATGCCTCGTTTTCTATGTTCGTTAACATCGTCGTTTATGAACCGATTTTGATAATTCTTTTTTTGTTGGAAAATAGATATCCCAAGGGTAGTACCGTGATAAGAAAACCAGGATCTGATGATGGAATCCCAGAAAAATCGAGGGTAAACCTCGAAAATCGTAGAGACGACTAGTGCGTTTGTTACTTTTTTTCGTCTACTTACGTTGCATTACTTGTCGATGTAATTGAAGTCAGGTTTTTTTGTTTGCTAGCAATCACAATTATTACTTACGTCAATCACGTATATGTGAGAAACTATTCTTGGTGTATATTCATTTCATTACCGAGACCAAGAGTGCCGGTGTAATTAAAGGCACCAGGAACGTAGCAATTTAAGTTCCTATGTCGAGTATTGACGATGTAATATGTGCTTGCAACAAAGTCGTTAGTCACCAAGGCAAATTAAGTGGACTTAATATATATTAAATTTAATGTACACTACCTTGTAAACTAGGAATTCAATACAATAAACGGTAATTTGGCTTGTAACATCCCACTGTTGGGCATAGGCCACTTAATTCTGCACATAAGAGAAGGGTATAAATTTTATCTATCACGTTGCTCCATTGTCGATTGGTGGTATAGGTTTTTTTTAAGTCCTTCTAGTTCTTTGTGTGCCATTATGTAGTTAACAGAGGTCATTGGAATCATTATATTGATGTAAATTGGGTATCTTCAAGAAAATATCCAACAGGTATTTGTTAAGCGATACATGGAAATAATAAATACAAATATTATACCCAGACTCGGGCGAAAAACGAACCCACAACACGTGGAGCAGAAAGCAGGGCCACTATAAACTCCGCCAACGGGCTAGTCAGTAAGTCATAAGTAATAACGATAATGATATCACGCTCTCAAGACTTATAAACATGATATACGTATCCCCTGTTACAGCATACCATAAAAAGACTAGGATCTTTAATTAAATCCAAGTACAATTAATACGTAAGAGGTTTTTATATCTAATAACGCAAAGCCGTAATGAAACGTAAATATTATATAATAAAGTATCACCACTCACGGCGTATAATATTTTTATGAGTCATATGCCCTCAATATTCTGACGTTTATGATTATCATCCCACAAACAGTTGGATGTTACTCGTTCAGCGTTTTAGGGTTAATTAAGCTTGGCAAAGGATCGTCTTTGCTTAAACCGTTATAATTAAAAATGACATAATTTGTAGGAATATTGTGCTCGCTTTTGTTCTATTTTTAAGATATTTTTGTTTGACACTTGTTTTGTATACTAGCTGTGTCCAGTGATTTCACGCGAGTTAATTTGACCAAAAAATCTACTTAAATATTATACAGCCTCCCTCGGTAAATGGACTATCAAACACAAAAAAAAAAATTCAATTCGAACCAATAGATCCTAATATCAGGATGTTTTTGAACAAACAAACTCCTCAGCTTAATAATATTAGTAATGGACGATGTTTAATAAGAGTAATACGCGCATGATAATGAATAAGGTTCAAAGTGGCTGACGAGTTTTAGTTTTTGCCTTGTAACTAGTTTATTTGTTGTTAAGTCCGCTTGAAGTGAAGAACGCTTTAAGCTTTCTATGTAAAATAAAATTTAGCAAAAGGTTTATCATAAAAACTCTCGATAATTTGTTCTACGGTCACTTATAGTAATTTATTTAAATTAGATGCATATTTAAGATGCATGTTTGATGCAAATTAAAACTTATATACAAAATTGTTAAATGGATCTTAATTGTTAATATGAACTGATGGGTGTAGACACTAATGTAGGTAAGACTCTGTGGGCACATATCTTTATTTTTACTTGTATATATATTCTGTGTATACGTAACGTACGTAACCATGGTAACGAGATATTTATGTCATTGTTGAGCAACTATAAAAAAGTAATGTTTTAGATCCGTAAGAAAGATAATTGTATTGTTTCGTTTTCACCTTTTTATTTATTTATTGTAGACTGTACACTGTATTTGTGCTAGTGGCTCTCTCTCCTTCCATCTTTATTGTTTATATCTTGTGGTGGAATTAATATACGAGATACCAATTGAGTTGAATATTTTATTTATCCCACAAGCCATATATTCCTACAACTCTAAGAAATAAGATACGGTTGTTGGTACGAAATATATTACACTTATTTAAAATTAAATTAATTTTATAATGTGAAATGCCTTAACGTGAACAAAAACCTCCGTATAAAACTATTTAAATTTAAGAGAATTTTTAATGAATTTAACGTTTTTAATTTCGTTATAAAGCTTTCATAAACATCTAAACTTACTAAGGGAAATTTCAAATTTAGCTTAGGGAGCAGTCTAACAGCACTAACATAAATATATCTAAATTAGGATAATGTATCTGCATGCATAGTTTCGAAATATAATTCTTGAAATATGTATGAAAATTTATAAATAAAAAACAACATAAATTAAAAACCCTCCAATATTCTTCCTATAACTTATGAGAATTATTCTTTATTGTTTAAGACCAGATTTAGTCTGTATAAGTCTTGATCTAATATAAGTTATAGAAAAAAATAACAAATTCTTTAAATATCTGACAATTAAAAAAAATGTTAAAAGTTTATGCCTTAAAACGCAATAAACACCTATATACATATAGGTATATTTTAATCATAGCATATCAACGAGGAAATGCATTCAGCATTCTTGGCACCATTCCATGCGCACATGATTTGGACCATAACTATCTATAAATATTTAGGTCTTAAGTTGTGAATTGTAAATATTTTAGTAAATAAATTTGGAAGAAACAAAAATTACGTGAGGTGGCGCTTACAATATCTTTCGTAGTTAGTACTTTCTTGTTTGACCAACGACGAATGTTCCCGATTTCAGTTAAAGAACCCAAATAAACAAACATCCACTTGTAATTTTATCAATAAACAATTTTCTCTAATAAAAAAAATATACATTCAAAATTCAATAATTTTCCCAAGAGGTAATCTTCGGAGGGATCAGCAAAAATAAGAGTATTATTTTTAAAATAAAATAAAAAAACATCGCAAATAAAATAATTATTCCATTTCGGCTTTCAGCGGATCCCATTTCAGCCGTGGAAATGATAAATTGATTTATCTTTATAATACCTAGCGATCATTGTGCAGACGTAAACGTGCCAGTCATCATACCAGCCTATGAAAGGTGTCCTCTGAAAATAGATTAAATTGGAAGTGACAAACAAATATTTACTTAGCGCATTTACCTACATTTTAATTTTTCATTTTCTATAACATCAAATGCTAATTTTAAAGATGTTACTACTGTTCGTAATGTTTTGAAAATTTCAGTCCATTATAAAGCTTTGCATATCTATGATTTTAGACATGGGAATTTGTAATTAAAGTAAAGATAATAATAAAAAATAATAAAAATAAATAATTTTTTACTAGTTTATCCGTTATCTCAGAAAAATAACTGAATAAAAAAGTAGATTCTCTGTTATCCTGTATGTTTTCTTAAATGTGTTACCTCATAACTTTTTATTGTATATACCGATTTTGATAATTTTTTTACTTGAAAGCTGATCCTTATCAAGTGGACCAAACGGAACGTATCAACTTCCCAATCTTTATTTAAATTTGGCCAAGATTTGTTTCTTTGATAATAAATACAACCATTCAACACTAAAAACCCCAAAAGAATTTAACTAATAATTTATTTTAAAAAAAAATAGGTTGTAAATATCATTTGTATTACACCTATCGTTCTATGACCTTGTCCTTTTAATTTAGGCGCAAAGACAGAAATAAAATATGGCACCAATTATAACGAGAAGGAAAAATACGGTTGAATTATAAAAAGGTCAGTTTTAACATTTTAAATTAAGACTGTAATAAATTATTCGGCGCCAGTTTCGTACTCGGGGCGATGCGAATTATTATTACACGTATACAGATGTTTTGTTCTCGTTAACGGATTAAAATAAACTCTTTTTTTTTTAATACTTTAAAAATAATTAAATAAGAGGTGTGTTGATATGTTGTGATATCTTGTAAATTTTCCAGTATTGTTTAAAGATCTTACTGTAAAAGATACGATGTGTGGCTCCACACAAGTTTGATGTTTGTTGTTGATCGATATCTCGATGGTTCAGTGAGATATAGTAGGAAATATCGTAGTCAAAATTTGTATCAGCTCAACTAGGGAATTACGTCAGCCTTAAAAAAGATCATAGCCAAAAAACACAGCTCTTCCAGTGTTGTCGTCCAGTGGTGAGTGAGATGCTCATAACACTTAAGGAGAGTGGGGGGTAGGGTCAGTAACGTGCTAGCGCTGCTTCAGGCGTTACAGGCGTCCGTAGGCTACGGTAATCATTATACGCCGTATTAGCTATATACTTTTTTGTGACCCTATTCGTACATGAACAAAAGCGCTTCTTTTCTACTCTACTGGTATAAGTGAAGATTTACAAACATACATACTTTAAAACTTTCAAATATAACATTCACAGTATGGCAGATTAAGAGATGGTGCTCCTTCTTCAGAAAGGCAAACCTTAGTAATAGGATCTCATTTGTAAACATTTTATCACTGAATCCGAAAAATAAACAAAGCTATATACACATTACAGCTACATCCACAGGGCGAACTATTTATCCGGGTTAAGGATTTGTTCAAGAAATTCTATCATAAATTTAATTAATGACGGCTGTCATAATTCGTTGAGAGCGCCCGAGATGTAGCGGGGAGCAATCATTCACTTGTACCAACAATAGGGCAATAAAATCTACCACTGTTGCTCATCGCGGGTAACTAATAACCTCCTTGGAGATAAAATACAATGGTACCGATAAGTTTTGAAAGGATGAAATTAGTATGTCTTTTAAAAATATATGACACATAAAATTCCTGAATTCTTTGTCCAAAAAATACGAAAAGATAAGGAATACGAGTTGGGTATTTTTCATTTCCATCCAATGAATTTGCAAATTACATTGTCATTCACAGAAAAACGTTCCGTAATTACTAACATTGACATTTTTATTGTGACAAAGTTTTTACAGGGCCTATGTAAGCAATTCGCTATGGCAACTGATGTTTTTTTTTATATCCTCGAAGAAAATCGGCACTCAATACCTAGTATTACTACGTCTTGTGAATCAAAAAATTGGATGCCAATAATTTCCCCATCTTTAGCTGCCTGCTATTATCTTATGTTAATAATACTTTTTTGACTCCTTTCGTAATGCTATGGCGTAATACAATGACGACATTAGTCACATAACGTCATGTTCTGTTTATTTACTGTTACTTAATAGAACAAATAAAGAAGACATTTGTATATAGAAAATACACTGCGAAAATATGTTGAAAAACTCTGCTTCGTTATATTTTTAATAAATGATTATGTATTTCACATTTTATTAGTCGTTTTTAGATAGGCTTAGAATGATACAAATTATTTTAAAGTCACTGTTAAGAAAAGAAATAATATACACCACTTTTATATATTTTTGTGGTAAAATAATTCGTACGATAATAATGTTATATTTCTTAGTACATTATTTTCTTGAAGACAAAGGTTTTGTTACTTTGCTTATACCAATTATTAGCCTTAACGGTTCTTATTTGTTGAACACTTTATCCGTTAAATATTTATAATAACTCGTAAATACTACACCAACATTATAGTTATTAGTTTACAAACCTTAATGGTGTTTCTTAATTTGATTAGATTGAAAAGTATCAGACATTTTAACACTGAAAACAAACACTGAAAAACCCCTGAGCGCTGAATTTAACAAAAAAATTGTTAAAAAATCAAAATAATTTTTCAAATAAGACCTTAACCTTATTTTTACTGACACGATTGGTAAATAACCATTTGCTGAAATATTTTGAGTAAATCCCATAACCCTCGATATAAAGGTAGGTACATCTGAATAATGAGCTGAATTTGGTGATATATTCGTCATAGTTGTAAACTTTCGATTAAACCTCACGAGCTTGTGGACAAGGCGACAAATATTAGTCCCAAGAGGCAGAGTCAAGGAAAGATATTGTTGTTTTAAAATAAGTTTTTCTTTAAGCGTAAGTTGAAAATGGATTTATAATATGTATTCGTATATTTGCTCTTGTATAATGAACGTTTTAAATTATTTAACAAAAAAAGTTCAATTTTCAAATTTTTGAAAATAGTAAACTAATTTTAAAAAATATGTATAAAAAATGTAAGAGTGATGTCGATACAAACACAATTATTCTGTTAGTATCTAATTGACATTTCCACGCAAATGCTCAATAACAATTTGAGTTACGAGTGCCCATCTAACTAACTGTAGAAAGCACTTTAACAGTATCATCGTGGTTATGGGGTGAAGTAATGGGAGCTGTCAAAAACCCTCCGAAAGCAACACTTTATTATTATGTATGGAAGCGGTAAATATTTTGACATAGCCCCGCTGCACTTAAACATAAATGATTTTGTTTGTATCGTTTGCGCTGGAAAATGAATATTAAAAAAAAATATATGAAAAAGATGTTTTATTTACTTCAGTATATTTCTTTAGATCAGTATATTAATTTTATATATAAGATATCAATAAAAATACGAACTTAATGAAATGCTTTTTCTTATTAAATATTTTGTTGCGTTTATATATTGAACATAACTTTTTTATGTGTATGTATATGTATATGTGTATGTGTATGTATATGTGTATATCTGTATGTATGTATATAGTATGTATAATATGTTCATGTTTATGTTACATAACATTATTGCGCCCCATCCCACACTCCTTACTTAGTCCTCTGCCCAAAGGTTGCCTGGAAGAGATAGCTGTATTAGCGATAAGGCCGCTTGTTGCAACTGATACAAATTATATTTTTATATATCATTTGTAATATTGTTAACACCTTGTATTGGTGTACGAAAGTGTAAATAAATAAATAAATAACTTATTTAATATATTAAAGCTAAATTTATCTAAGTAATATTTATTAATAATGAAACATATATAAATGTTCGTACGCACTGCATAAATACATTACTTTTAGTTCTATGACTACTAAAAATAGCTTTTATTATTTTATATTTTCTCACATCAATACATATAATAGAAATGCTAATGCAAAATGTTTATGCAGGCTAATCTCAGAAATGGCTTATCCGATTTAGATGCAGTTTTCACTGATATATCATGGTAGGCTTCACTTAACATTTAGTGTTGCCAATTTAACTTAATTTAACTAAATTTTAACTTTTTTATTTCTAAACCGATTGACATGAAACAAACACTAAATGTTAAGCGAAGATACATACTACAAGATATTGAAGGAAACCACATCTAAATCGGTTAACCGTTTCTGAGACTAGCATGTACAAATGTACAGACAAACAGACACAAATTCTAAGAATCATTGTATTGGGTGCTATTTGCGGTGATAAATGTTCAATAATATATTTTTTTAATATATCTTTCATGTACAAACAGCAACCCGTTACATTTTTATTATATGTATTGATGATTTACGAGTATGAATCATTGAGTACCTTTAATATATTTATGCTTAAACTAGCTGTGCCCGCGGCTTCGCCCGCGTTGAAATTAGTGTGTCACAAAGTTTTGCCGGCAAACTTCCAGTGAAACTCTCATCAAAATCGGCTTAGCCGTTCCGTAAAGCTTCCTCTTGCCAATGGTGGAGCCCTCTACAATGGTGAAACCGCATGAAAATCCGTTCAGTAAATTTTGAGCGAATCGATCACATACACTTTGTTTATAATACACTAACTGTTGCCCGCGATTACGTCCTCGTGGTTATGAAGATATGTATTACTATTAAGATGTTTAACGCAAATTATTTTTTTATTTCAGTCACTTGAAATGCTTATCAAACTGAGTAACTTTTTAAAAGGCACAATTTAGTATAATTTAATAGTTATTTTTATAAAACCTCTCTATACACCAAATTTTTGGTTTTATTTTCAGGCTGTATATGTTTCATACAAACTATCAACCCCAATTAATCCCCCTTAGCGATGGAATATCGTAAAATCCGACTTAGCGGACGTCTACTAACTATAATCTACATCCCTGCCAAACTTTATCTTTGTCCAACCTGGATGGATAGACCATCCAGCGGTTTTTGAGTTTTCGTGATGAGTGAGTCAGTGACCTTTCTCTTTTATATATATAGATTACGATGCATTATTTGGACACCTCCTCACCATCTATAGAGCATATATTTTAAATTTCAAGTCTCTTACTTCAAAAACATAAGACTTTCATACAAACTTCCGACCCCCGTTTTATCCCTTTAAGGGTCGAGTTTCATAAAATCAGCTCTTAGCGGATGTTTACGCCCTATAAGGAACCTACTTGCCAAATTTCAAGTTTTTAGCTGTTATAATTTCGGAGATTTCGTAATGAGGGAGCCAACCTACCATTCCCCGTTTTAACCACAAAAAGGATTTGACTTCTAAAGATACATTATTTGGACACCTTCTCACTATCTAAAGAGCGTACATTTTAAATTTCAAGTTTCTTACTTCAAAAACATAGGACTTCATACAAACTTCCAACCCCCTTTTTACCCCCTTAGGGGTCGAATTTCGTAAAACCCATTCTTAGTGAATGTTTACGCCCTAAAAGGAGCCTTCCTGCCAAATTTCAAGTTTGTAGCTATTATAGTTTCGGAGATTTCGCGATGAGTGAGTCAGCATACCATCCCCTGTTTTAACCCCAAAAGGGAGTTAATTTCTAAAGATACATTATTTGGGCACCTTTTCACCATCTATAGAGCTTACATTTTAAATTTCAAGTCTCTTACTTCAAAAACATAGGACTTTCATACAAACTTCCAACTCCCGTTTTACCCCCTTAGGGGTCGAGTTTCGTAAAATCCGTTCTTAGCGGATGCATACGTCTTATAAGGAACCTATCTGCCAAATTTCAAGTTTGCAGGTGTTATAGTTTCGGAGATTTCGTGATGAGTGAGTGACCTTTCGTTTTTATATATATTATATAGATTATATAGATAAACAGAGTTTTTCATCTTTATTTTTTAATATCACAAAAATGATTTTATCTTCTCAACAATAGAATATTAATAACGAAACCCTCAACATAAATTAATTATAAGAGTCATTAATTTTCATGCGGAAAGTAGCTTTTTCACTTGTAAATTTATATAATTATTCTGAAGGCAATATTCATGATTCTTAATTCACAAGGGAGCTGTATTTTGATTTAAAGTTTGCAGATTAATAAAATAAACAAATTTCTAAAATAAAAATAGCTTTAGTTACTCCTTACTATATCAGCTATCTGCCAGTGAAAGTCCCATCAAAATCGGTCCAGTCGTTTCAGAGATTAGCGGGAACAAACAGACAGACAGACAAAAATTGTAAATATGTTATTTTGATATACATATGTACCGTGTATACATCCATAAGCATTAAGTAAGAAGCGGTTATTTTAATATCACAAACAGACACTCCAATTTTATTTATTTGTATAGATTAAGGACGAAATAAGATGGTTAACACCACAATAAAAATAGCATTAGAGAACCAACATGAGAGATTTGTCTAACCTGTAACAAGTCTTCATAGTTCTTATCGTCTCAATAGAACGATCGTGAATAGTAAAAATGAGTCACGGGTTTGATTTTTAGGACACATATCTGTATTTGCTTTCTAGTATTTATTTCTGATCTACATATAGGACCTTGTGCGTTTTCCTCCGTCGTTCCTCCTAGCGATCGTTACTCATGGTACGGACTTGTCCGCTAGCCCGCAGGGTATTACTGTGGTGGATTAAGATCCAACCCTTCCGCCATGCATAGAGAGAGATTTACTTAGTAAAAGAACATTTTTAGATTGATTTATAATAAGACAACAATAGACCGCTAAAGGATTTTACATACTTTATTGAAATTAGCTCCAAATTTCTCTAATCATATAATGATGCACGTGAAATACTCGCTTACGTAAAATATAATGTAAGCATCATGATGCCTTGATATATGATATCGAAGGTACAATTAATGAATCTTGCTTTTGATACATCAATCACTAATTATTGACAATATCTGTTACGTATTGGTTTAATTTTCAAATAAAATTAGGCTTTATATAGCCATATATATTATACTATTATATACATTTTATTTAATTGTAATATTTAATAAGATAAAAAGAACTTTTAATTTTATCAAAGATTGAGTTTTTTTTAATAAATTAGATTGAGTGTTGGTTAAATAAGGACTAAATTATCTTAAAAAGTAGACGAAATAAAATCATGTTTGAGAAAAAGATAGGAAAATTCTTCTTCTAGTTACATTAATCAATATGTAGTACCAGATTACACGATCTTGGCAACCATGCTGTTTCCACCAAAATTCACTCAAAAAATCCTTATTCTTTCCATTCGAGCTGGCACAAATATCTTGACAGAGGGTTGAAAAATTACTATGGCTACTACAGATTTCCCTTCAGATAAATTTGTCCACTAAGTTTTCGAGAAACAGGTGGCCTTCCTGTTATTGGGTTTGAACTCAATAATTTAGGAATCTACGCCTACAAATGATGAATGTCTACAAGATAAGCATTCTTATAATATGAAATATTTAAATGGAGAAAGGCTGAACAACAGTGAATTAAAACTTTCTTGTTTGAATTTGGGTGTAAAACTATAGAAATTCTGAAAATGTCGTAAGAAGTCGGTAATTCGTACGGTAGAAAACCTTAGGTTGATTAAATTGAGTCTCTAAAATAGATGTAGATAAAATAAAAATATAAACCAACAGGTAATTCCATGAACATCCAGTAAGTCGCCGATAAACCGGAAGCCTAGAAAATAGTTCGCAAGGATACAAAACATGGACTATTACAAACGAATCACATCTCTTATGTTTGTTCTCTAATTTTATTTTATATTATATAGTGTTTATTATCATGTTTCTTTTTAAATATTTAACAGTTTAGAAATAAAAAGATAAGTAAGTAAAATAAGGTAGGAAAGGATTATGTAAGATTTCAAAAGCTAAGATTTTTTTAAAATCTAAGTGGTAAACAAAAATTAAAATCGTCCGTAATAATTTTTGTATTTTTTTATTAGTTATAAAATTTCAAATCATCAAAAAAATTGCATTTTGATTGAAAGGATTTTTTGAAATTTAATGAGCAGAAAAAGAAATCTTATCAAGGGACCGGTTCAGTTCACATCACAAAGAATAGAACTTATAACAAAACTCGATATCAATAAAAGCTCTCGAATAAAACCGGCAAAAAGTATTTCCTTTAAAAAAATAAATCACCTTCGCAAAGTTGACGTTATTCCTCCGCGCCATTAAAGGTGGCAACTTTTATCGTTGGACGTCAAAATTTAACATTTTTCCTACCGAAAATTTTAAGTGTGGATTTCAATAAGAAATTTTTAGACCGTCTCAATGAAACTTCGGAATTATGTAACACGTGAAAGAGTCGTGCTAACGAAAAGAGCTTGATTGATTCCACACTATTTGAATGGTAAAAGTAGAGGGAATATCAGAATACTTTATTAAATTTTGAACGGATGAAACATACCTATTCGTATTTTGGATAAAAGTTCCTAAATAGTAACTACGTTTGCTCACAAATTAAAAAAAAATCTGACAACAATTTACATTGACCAGTACTACAGGGTATGCAGTCGGAAAACTAATTACTTAAATGAATACACATTGTTGCCGTGACCTCAAAAATAATCAGATCTCGGTCAAATTTAAATACGATCACTCAAAAAAAAAAAAAAAAAACAGTTTCGATTAAAAAAAGAATAATTAATGTTGATACATCACATCAAGTAAAACGTTATAAGGCTACACACATAAAAATACAGTCATATTGAGAATGAAAAATCATTCTTATTTTTACGTATACTGGCTATTATTTTTGATGAGCAGTAGCTTCTAAAATGCTGTAAGCATCTAGAAGTGGGTGATCACCACAGCTATAAACATCAAACGAACACCACCTCGTTTGGTGGGAATTTTTCTTAGAATAATCTTCTTGAATAAAATTAATTTATAATTTTATATGCAAAGTTGATTTGAATTTACGCCAGTTTATATATTCGCTTTTAATTTAGCAACATGTTATTACCGAATATCAGTGAGTTTAATATTAACAACCAGTACCATTAATTTAGAACTCATGACACTTTATTATTAGTGTCAATAAATTTAATAACTAGTTTTTAGAAATTATTCACCATCTATATTATTATTATAAAGCTGAAAAGTTTATTTGTTTAAACGGGTAATCTTAGGTACTACTGGCCATTTACCGAGGGAGGGTATAAGGCTATTTTTTATCTCAAATGAATGCGTGTACAACAAACTGTCACAACTAGTTACTGAATTAAGTATTGATATAATTTTTAACAATGAATCATTTTAAAACAATAAAATTAAAAATTTGTGTTAACTCCAACGCATGATGGAGTTTACTCCTTTAGATCGACTCTCTAAACAGGCACAAAAAAAGGTTTACTAGTCTAAGAAAAAGATTAATACCATATCAAGTGGTAAATAAAAAAATCAGCCAGCACTGCGGTCACCAACCCGCCTGCCCAGCGTGGTGACTATGTGCAAAACACATGAGTTCACGCTATTTTTGGCGTAAACTTATGGAGGCCTATGTCCAGGAGTGGACTGTGATAGGCTGTAATGATGATGAATGATGAATTAAAAAAAAAAAAAACAACGCCATCTATCGGAAATAAACGAATCAAACAACGCCATCTATCGGAAATAAGCGAATCAAATAACGCTATCTATCGGAAATCGTAACTCCATATCCAATATAAGATAAATGGCATTAAAAAAAACGTAACGAGGTCGTTCATTCGGTAAATTTTACTCCTCATATTTTTTCACACCGGGGGCCTTATATGAAAATCGATTCTTAAAGAGTGAACTCCAAAAAACATGGTAAATATTTTGTTTTAAATAATTTTAGAAATAATTTTATTTATTTTTTCAGAAATTTTATAAGTGAATTTTCAGTTACCTAGTAGTAGTTTTTAAAAACGTAGTTCTTTGTCAGTGTTTCTTCGAACTTCAGTATTATTTTGTACAAATAATAAACTTAGATGAGGTAGAGGAAGGCTTAAGTGTACCTAAGTAGCTCTCTTAAAAGCTAGCTAAGTTTTCCAAGTCTTCTTCTATTCACAATTTCTCTTCCACTTTACTGTGTACTAAGGCTACATAATATAACAGGTCGCTTTCGTTACAAATTCTAAAACGTATCCCCAAACCTACATCAAACTTGTATCATATTTGGGTGGTTGTAAAGTCAAACGTTTTATTTCCACCTGTTGAAATTGCTTTACTAAACACGCCATACTGTTTGAGCCGTCTGAAATTTAAACATAAAAAATAGTCATTGTTATTTCATTTCAATCACCTTTCACAGTTAGGAAATAACTTTTTATGGCATATTTATATTGTTTTAAAAAGCACCTGAGATAAATAAACAAAGAGTGTGTTATTTTTGTGGTTTATACTAGCTTTATTATTGTACATAAACTTATACGTGTGACAGTAGATGTTTCTTTTATCTATGCTTGACGTTTCAGCTCAGATAATATGACGTTATTTTTTGATGGCACATAAAGGAAAATCTGGGCGATAGTGCTAGGCACTACGGTCAGTGAACACGACCGATCTATCGTAGAAAACAACAATAAAAACAGTTTTGCAGACATATGATATTATTGATGTTGCCTCGGTATAGGTAACTTATAATTCATTAATTTAATCAAATCAATTAGTTATTGAAAATCGTACAAGAAACACTATTTTGTATAACTCAAATTACCCAATATCATTATTTCTGCCTAATATTTCAGTTCTTTTGTCTACATTTTTGGATATGAAAAGGAAATCATAAAACAAATTTGACTTCAAAAGAAATTGTAAACATCGCATACATCCACAGATATCTCGAGAGGGATCTGTAAATTTATTTAACTCAAACCTGAATAAATTGTTCAGGCCCTATTGCGTATAAAATTAATGATGGCTGTCAGAGCACGTTGAAGACGCTCCTTGTGAAGAGAACCCATCTTTCACTCGCACCGACAATAACGCAATAAAATTGCGTTATGTACGTATAAGCGTAACGGAAACACAAATAATAATTATGACAAACAATATATATTTTAATTACGGTGAAAAAATAATTCTATCCGGCTGTGAAATATTTATTAAAGTTTTTAAGTTCTTGTTTTGGAAGATAATTTTTATGTATCTATTCTGCTTCCTTTCTTAATTTATGGATACCTTTTATGTTATTATATTTTATTATATTTTTTTTATAATTCGAAAAGCTAAGTTTACCTTTTCGAAACACGGAAAGTGAAATTTAAGATAATTTAATTTTATATTTGTACATGTTTTTAACGAACTAAAAGTATTATCATCGTTTATATAATTTTAACGTTTACGAAAATTCAGTGAGCCGTTTTCAGCGTACTTTATTACGCTTCAACATCATTCCAGTTATGGAGCAAATTAATGGGGCCTGTCAAACATCCCTCGAAGACGCACTTTATTACCATGTAAGGTGAATTTTATGAATTTTGAACCTTAAAATTTTAAGTGTCTTAGAAACGACGGAGAACCTTAACACTTTGCACGAGCTTTTATCGTATATACCTTGTTAAGGTTCTAATAGTTTTGAGAAAATATAAATTTAAGTTCGTGGAGATATTTTGAAGCTAAGTGTCGAATTCTTTTTTAGCGATAGATATGACCTTATTATGGCAAAAACGAAAGGGACGAGTGAATTTTTACAAAAAAAAAAAAAAAAATTGCTATTAGTACATTCTCATTCATTAAAGCTATCTACTTACTGGACCATCTTGGCTTGGATTGATTGAGCATTACTTATTAAACAGAACAGTTTTTTTTTTTAATTTAGCTATAACTAACAAATAAGATAAGAACGTATTTTTAATATTTGCCTAAATACATTATTCCAAATCCTATCAATATTATAATAACAAAATTGAATAGATAATACAATGTTAATTACTGGAAAGGGTGTTCAGAAATAATTAATTACTAAAATTATTAATTTTCCAAGCGAGTAGACCAATAAAATTACCCAATTTATTTTTTTGATCAGAATCTGCGAGAAGGCTTCGATTAAATAAGTTTATCACTTTCAAATATTCTTTGTAAATATGAAAGTAATTACATTTTTAATTGTCTTTAGCAATATAATATAATAGTGGGTTGTTTTGGAAAAGCTATACAAAATATGATTTTATTTTTTCAGTAAATGTTGATTAAGGTTTTATTCGTCTTGGTAGTGAATTATTTTATGTATTTCCTTTAGAATTTGTACGTTAAAGTTTAGCAAGCATCAAAGATACGTTGTTTTTAAATAAATATAACAGTAAGTTAAGTATTAAAAAGTTATGCTCAACTATATAAAAATGATTTTAATCTTGTTTTTTTATCGATATTATTTTAAAAATTAATTACGTAAGAGTTTTAAACTGTACACATTTATGTAGCTTATGTAACTTAATACATTTACATTACATTTCTTTATTTTTCATCATGACATTTAACTAGGCATAGTCTGTATCTTAGATATCAGTCTCCTTCGTTACATATTTTAAGCAAAAATTTACATTGCATGCTCATCACAAGTATATTATTTGTAATAACATGTTAACAAATAACAATAATTAATGTGAGGGTAGAGTAACAATTACACTGTGTTGAACCAAAAATGTATAGTTTGACAATGACAACTATGAACTTAAGCACGTTTATATGTATTATTTATTTCAATTTATTTTTTAACTATAATTACTTGTATGTATGTTACTATGTATTTCTTACAGATTTTCCATTTCCATTTTCACATTGTTTTCATAACAAATGATTAGGTTACGGGAAATACAGTTATGGACATAATTTGACTATACCTTGCTTAAACGTGTTTCAAGCATGAATACATAACAATAGGAAATGAATATATCCCTTGAGTGATTACTTAACCTCAGAGCTACGAAGGTGAGCAAAACAAAGGCTTCCCTTTGTTTTGTTACGTCAAGTTGGAGGCTTTTCAACCTGCGGCACCAAACAACCGACCGTAAAAATTATATCACTTAAATCATTTATATTAATATTTAATCATTTCTCACTGGGAAGAGTTAAGTCCTGAACTATTCTGTATACACATATATTTTATATAACTTTGGCGCTACGTAACCGTACGTACGGTCTGTAGCGTGCTCCTACATATCAGTGCAGTACATTCTTAAGAAAATTGCTTGAAAACGTAAGAGCCGAGCTACTCCTTACTTCATCAGCTATCTGCCAGTGAAAGCCCCGTCAAAATCAGTTCAGAGATTAGCCAGTATATAATATTCTGTAGCATATTTAGTATCAGCATTGCACCCGTGCGAAGCCGGGGCGGGTCGCTAGTATTTAGATAAAATAAAACAAGTGTGACGTGACATAATTTTGTAGTATTCGTACACTTTAAAATACATTCCATTTCGTAAGATAAAGCTAAAAACGTCAAATAAAAGATAATACTTAAGATAATTACTTTATGACGACTAGCTTCCATTTTTATGTTAGTATATTTTATTTGTAAGTGTATAGGTCATAGTCATAGGTCGATAGATATACAGCAGATAGAGCAACGGATTGGTATCAATCTTCTGTTAGTACTTTGTCAACCCGAGACCCTAATAAGCGTTTAAAAAGTTCAACAGAACGATTTGCTCGACAGGTCTCCGGAACAGTCATCAAACGTAGCCTTAAATACTTTTTATTATTATTTGAAAATGGAAAAATAAAATAACGCTTATCAAAAAACTTGATCTCCTAACGGACTGTTGTTTACAGAGACACTTTGTTATTTGTCGATTTCCGGATCCTTTTGGAATACTTAAGTTTACTTGAGATTTATATAAGAATCATTGAGTAAATTTTGTTATTACAATCAAGAACATAAGTATTTGTAATCAGTATCCACCAGGACATTGTAAAAAAATCCAGCCAAGTGCGAGTCGAGTTGAAGAAAATTATTAAAAATATTTTTTATATGAATTTATGCTTTTCATAATTTTTCCATTACCTTTGCTATAATACGTTGCTTGGTACTAAATTTCAAGATTCTGAGTCCACGGGAAGTACCATATAGGTTTTGATTAAATTGCGAAAGTCGAAAATTTGCAGTAAAACGGCAGTATCTGTTGATTGCGTTGGCTTAAAAGTTTTTTTCACAGCTCCAAGGGGTAGTCCAAGTAGACCTGAGTATTTGATATGAATTTCAGCTTGGAACCTCCACGTGTTCCGGAGAAAAAGGGTCTTGACAAACAGACGGACAACAAAGTGATCCTATAAGGGTTCCGTATTTTCCTTTTGAGGTACGAAACCCTAAAAATGGGTGTTGGTTTTATAAATCAATATAATTGTGTTATTATATTAACTGGTATTCTGGACTATAGTGAATATAATATTTCCACATTATCATTTTTATAATATAATTAAGATAAGCCACTATTCTAGTTTATGGGTCTGCTCGAGATTGTACGCAAAATGGTTGAATAAATTAGCTTTAAAAATTAAATAAAAATGTACAAAGTAAACATACCTGACGGTAAGAGTTATTTTATTGACGTATTTAATCTTTATAAATTAAAATGAACGTTGCTAAGCGCATATCTCGAGAATGGCTCGTACGATTTGGCTAACTTGTTTTTTTTTTGTATGTTCCTTAAGGCCCACGAAAGGTTTTAATACAAAAAAAAAAAAATTACTATTAACTTTTGACAGAACGAAGTCCGGTCGAACAGTCGAACGAACAGTCCGGGCAACAAGTATGTAATAAAGCAAATGATCTTAAAACACAAAAGACATGATTGTAACCTTTCGAAAATTAAGAATTTCGTTTAGTATTTTCTTATTTATTCTTTGATAAAAACTAGACAAGATGGCTTTTAATTAGAAAAACAACAAAAGAAATATTTTAAAGAAAATTCACTTATTCTTCAAAATCAAATAATGTAGTATAATGTTAATAATATTAAGAAACAAAGAAAGAAATGGAATCGAAAAACATCGAGACATGTAAGGTTTTTTTTTTAAATCTTATTTAGTATTTCATTTTATTTAATAATATAACTATTAACATTTGGCCAATGTAAATAGATGTGATTATTTCTTTGTATATATTGTGTTCTTTCGTTTCGTTTCTATTTTTACTGTATTGATTATTGAAGCAAAACTTCTTTAGGCACGCTTGACTTGGGGAGTGGCACTTGAGCTGGTGTATGCGTGACGAGAGCGTTGCGAAAAGTGTGATAGGGTGAGGCGAACGGAGCAAAAGAGAGAGGCGCGAGCACACATTTTCTTTCTCTCTTTCTCTCATAGCCAGTTACGTTTCGTATATCTAAGTCAGGCCTATTATGCTGGCCTATTGCTAAAGAAGTTTTACTTCAGTCGTGTGATCTAAAGCACACTCGTTTTTTTATTGTCACGTTACATTATTTACACATACTCATACTTCATTTAAATCAGTTAAGCAACTTAAGTATGAAATATACGTACGTACTTCGCCTTTATTACATTTGTATGGATTTATGTACACACCTTATACGAGAAAAAGAACAGCTGATATATGAGAAAACTTTAAAAACATTAGTTACAGGCGTAATAGATTACCCAGTTTAGATTGAAGTCAAATGAGCGACATCAAGAACGTAGTGCGACAAACTTGTCGCTAGATTTAATTTTTGTTTAAATATGGTTATTAACATTTTTCATAAGAATTGCATTTTAAATTTTATTATCAAATAAATTTTCCACTTCCACTTCAGCCTAATACAGTCTACTGCTGGACATAGGCCTCCAAAAGTTCACGTCAAAAATGGCGTGAACTCATGTGTTTTGCCCATAGTCACCACGCTGAGCAGGCGGGTTGGTGACCGCAGGGCTAGCTTTGTCGCACCTAAGACGCTGATGCCCGTCTTCGGCTTGTGTATTTCAAAGCCAGAAGTTGAATGGTTATCACGCCATCGGTCGGCTTTTTAAGTTCCAAGGTGGTAGTGGAACTGTGTTATCCCTTAGTTGCCTCTTACGACACCCACGGGAAGAGAGGAGGCGCCTATATTATTACAGCCGTGACCACACAGTACCACACGTAAATTTTAGTAATAGTTATTTGAATGTTTACTAATGTTCGATTTCCTTGTAGAAACTAGTTAACATTTGTAATATATGAGATAGAAAATTTGAATGAAGTGATGTCTGATAAAGTAATTTAATTAATTTAAGTAACGAAACAATGACAGGGTAAGATGTGAAACCGAATTGAAGATGGTGTATATTAATAGGTTATTCGTGTCTTTTTTATTTACTTTATTTTTGACAGAAATCGAAATCAGTCGTATTTTAATTATATTAATTTATTATTGTACGAATTTTGTAGTTTTTTAGTCTTTATTTGTTACGCTTCTAAAGAGTAACTTTCGTATTAGTAGTAATATTGTTTTTTTTCTTCTTAATATATACAACTAGGTCGGCAAACAAGCGTACGGCTCATCTGATGGCAACCCATACAGGAAAGTACCACGGGGCCAAGCCTGACCCAGGCTTGGCCCAACTATGTAAAACTCTGGGCCAAGCCTGCAAGCCAGGCTTGTCCCAGTATTGGTAGAAGTCTGGGATGATAACGATGGCCCAAGCCTGGGCCAGGCTTGGTCGCCGGGACTGGGCCAGGCATGGTCACCGGGACTGGGCCAGGCTTGATCGCCAGGACTGGGCCAAGCCTGCAAGCCAGGCTTGTCCCAGTATTGGTAGAAGTCTGGGATGATAACGATGGCCCAAGCCTGGGCCAGGCTTGGTCGCCGCGACTGGGCCAGGCATGGTCACCGGGACTGGGCCAGGCTTGATCGCCAGGACTGGGCCAAGCCTGCAAGCCAGGCTTGTCCCAGTATTGGTAGAAGTCTGGGATGATAAAGATGGGCCAGGCCTGGGCCAGGCTTGGTCGCCGGGACTGGGCCAGGCTAGGTTGCCGGGACTGGGCCAGGCTTGGTTGTCGAGACTGGGCCAGACTTGTAAGCCAGGCTTGGTCCAGTCTTGGTAGAAGTCTGGAATGATAACGATGGGCCAGGCTTGGGTGCCGGTACTGGGCCAGGTTTGGTTACCGGGACTGGGCCAGGTTTGGTTGCCGGGACTGAGCCGGGCTTGGCCCAGTTTTGGTAGAAGTCTGGAAGGATAACGATGGGCCAGGCTTGGGTGCCGGGACTTGACCAGGGTTGGTTGCCGGGACCGGGCCTGACTTGGTTAGCAAGATCGGGCCATGCCTAATTCCCAGGACTAGGCCATGCTGTATTGCCAATATTAGACCTCGCTTAACTGCTATTACTACCCAAAAAATTAAATGCCGAATATTTTCCATTTATAAAAAAATGGGATTAATAATTGTAAACACATGTTGATAGTAACTATATTTTTATTATAATGATGCACTAGTTAAATTACATTAAAATACTTCACTGACTGTAATTAACAATACAATATAAATCATCATCATATATATTAATATAAATAATGCTTGTTCTACCGGTGACAACCTATAATTTTTCAATCTTTTGCTAACAACATTTTAATAATTTGTAAATCTTTGTGAATAATATTTGGATAGTTTTTAAATACCAATGCTTTGCGTTTTTCCTCGTTATCTTTTAAAGATTTATAAAACTACAAATGTCGCAATGTCTTTGTATGGCAAGGCGTCACCAATAATATTCCAAGCTCTTTGTTTACTCGGTGCATCTCCTGACTGCTGGACGACTTCTAATATTTTTTTTAACTTGTTGTCCAATGGTGTAATTTACGTTTTTTTTTTTTTTACTTTAGACATTTGAGTGCAAATAATACGCTGCAAATATTTCGCAAGATGTTCGTAGGTAGTTTGTGATGCCTGGAAATTGTACAATAAATGATCGTGGTAATATGTATTATTTTAAAATTAAAAATGTATAATATTTTCGTACAATAATTGACCAGTGCTTTTAGCCTTTGATAATGGTAAAAAGTGAAAAAAAAAACATTATAGTAGTATATAACCGTTTTTTATTTCTTTACTTTTTACGTGAAATTATAGCTCACTAACGGCGAGATTTTAAGCAATACAGTATTAACCCTTATCCAATTAAGCACCTTAAACAGGTTATGCATTTAATATAGATCAATATGGCCCTCAGCTCACAGCATGTAATTTAAATTAATAGTTTCGAAGATATTACAAATTTAAAATGCAGAGATATAGCAGTTGCGGCGGTACCGGCCGGGCGGCGCGGGCGCGTGCCCGTAAATAATAATAAAAGTAATAGCGCGTCGAAGACCGCGCGCTTCGACCACCACACCAACTTTGTTATAAGCCGAGGTGCGACCTCTCTAGGAGACACCCTAAATTTTAGGGTGTCTCCTAGAGCAGGCATTAGGTAGGTCCTAGGGCATTTAGGGCCTAAATGATAAATTTTGAGCTTATAAGAAAAAAGTGTAAATAAAAAATGTATATATCTTTTTATTACCTACAACTTTGCCATTTACCTTATTTCCGTAAGACTTGTAGTTTAGCCAGAAATCGACATAAGCCGTTTTTATCCCCATAACCCCTCACTTCCCGACATTTATTTTTCCTTTCATTTTCGTTGTATTCTCTTTCTTTTCCAATGGGTTTCATCCTACTATAATTTTTTAGGTTTCAAAAGCTAAATGTACTGGTCTATAAGTAAATATAATAATAACAATATTAATAAAAACAACAACAACATAATCCTTAATTATTAATATGTTTGTTCAATGTCAATTTGTAATTATCATGTGTAATTTCTAAAACGCGTATCATTTTTCAATTATTATTACATGATAACTAATTCAGGAAATATTAAGTAAGTAATACCTTTAGGTTCCATTATACTTTCACACGCAGCTTCATCGCTCTTATCAGGTTCCTTCTAAATTGTCGTTGGAAGGAATTACTACAAGAGCATAGGCTCAGTATTTAGATCAATCATAGATTCACTCTCAGTGCTCTCAACATCATTTGTTTTAAAGGATTTTTTAATCGGCGTGATCCTTGATTATAATCCTCTGAAACGCCAACCATTAATTATGTTACTACACGATTACTACTACACCGAGCACCATTACATTAGAATTGAAATTCAATAACATTAGCGAAAACAAATTTACGTTGTACAATTTAAAACTTCTAAAAGATTAAATTCGATTTTGATATCTATTAAAAGGTTAATTACAAGGTGTGTCTCGAGATAATTTTAATACTATAAATAAAATAATTAATGTGCGTAAATACTCACTAGCTTAGCTGATAATCTGATTGGTTATTTTAACCATGTCATGAAAGGCACGATTTCAAGTTCAACCCATTTATTCACCTTTTGTCTTCATCTTTTTTTGGTGGCCACAAACACATAGTTTCGTTCTCAGTAAGCCAAGAGATTAGTACTAACTCTATAATTTTTTTATTGTTTAATTTAACAATTTAAATTTATTTATAACAATTTTCGTCATTATACAAGTAAAAAAAAAATTAATAATAACCTAAAAGAAATTAGAAACGTTGAGTGAAGCAAGCACGTTGCTCGACTGATTCAACACAACAGTAGCGTAGTGTTATAGCGTATGTAGCAGCAAATATTATGAAAAAATATGGCTGTCGTTTCACCGTTTGCGCAGGTACTATTGTAGACAAAAGTGCTAAGGCAAATGCTCCACGAACCTCTGCGGTTGCCCGTGAAAATCAAAATATATTATAAAATATATACTTGTATAAGTTTGTCAGCAAATGAATAATTGAATCGTGTATTAACAATAAAGAAACTCTCGATTATTATTTTCTTTTGAACAATAGGTAAATACATCAAAAATCACATATATTATATTATATTATTTGTATTATTTTTTTATTGTACTCCTACACACTACACATTCTTGCACATACCAAGGTTGACTGGTGGAAAATGCATTAGCGTTAAGCCCGCCTTTTGTACACATTTGTTTTAGTGTATTTATTGTACAATAAAGAATTTAAATGAATAAACAAATAAATCATTCTTCTCTCGTCTTAAAGTTGGCTGAAGTTGATGCATTATTTTGACACAAAATTAAACGTTAATAAAATAGACAAACGAATCCATTTCGTTCGTTATTGTACTCTAGGGCACGAGAAGCGTGTGCGAGGGTGGAGAGGGACGCAAGGCGACAGTGCGCGCTTACGCAGACCCGAAAATCTGTTACTACGCAAGGTTTTGCGCATTCAAGGTCAAACACGACGCGACACGTGAACAGTTGCTTTGCTACTTGCTACACTTTCTATTGTCTCCGTGTATAGACATATATATATTGAGCATATCAATTTACGGCTTCTAGTAATTCTTAAATAATAATAATAAAGAAAAATAAACGTGTCTGACTGACTGTAAAAATTAATATTTTTTTTCTATCAATTAAAAATTAAATCATTTCAGTATTTTAAATTATACAGTTAATTTATTTAGCTCATAGTTAAATTGTAGATTATCAATTTATGGAAAAAAACTCAATTTAAAGTTTTAAATAATTATATTAAGTTTTGAAGTAATTAAAACGTGAAAACTATTTTATCGATTACTTTGCAAATAAACTTAAATATGTACAACAATAGTCTAATATTATATTACTTTTATTTATTCTTATAATGCTCATATATCTATTTTAATATATTATAAGTTACAAAGCTTTGTTTTTATTTTTATAATATTATATATATATATATATATATATATATATATATATATATATATATATATATATATATATATATATCGGTTCAGGTTTACGTCTTACACACATATTTATAGTTCCGACATTCCTTTTTTGTTTTCATTTTTTATTTAGTTTTTACTTTAATTAACATTCCACAACAATAAGTATTTAATACTAGGTTGTTTTGTTTCGGATCTTCCAAAACTTTATTTTTATAATGTTAGCTAATTTTTTCAATTAAATTATTTTTTCATATGGTTTCATACGACACAAACTTAACAATAGAATATACAACTTTATCTGTTCGCGCAACAGGTATTCGTAATCTACTATAAGCTATGATGACACGAGTTTCAAAACTATATTTTTATTTTTATAATGTTTGATTCGCATACTTATTTAATTCATTAGTTCTTAAAGTTCTATATAAGCCGACTTAACCTTATATAGGTGTATGGCTTTATAAATAAAGATTAAAAAAAAAAAGTTCTATATAAAACAACAAACAAATATAACAATAGTCTTTCTTTATTTTAAAATTATTCCTTTTTTTCGGTTACATTATTAACCTTTTTACATTGCTTGGTGTTGTAAACATTTATTATTCGAATTTCGTTACAATGTGTTTTGGTCCAAAGTTGGGTATTCATTGGCATGGCCGAGGCTAGTTTAACCAGTCTTGACCCACGCTTGGATCTCCAATGAATGGCCAAGACTAGGTTAGCCAGTGTTGGCCCAAGGTTGGCTGATCATGTATATTTGGGCGCGAAACAAGCTCCGCGCCCATTCGGCCCCCATCAGCGAAACGCTCCAGCCGGAGCAACTCGGGAGGATCGTCGGGGAACTCTTTCCCGACGAACCCGAGGGCTTCGTGCCACCCAGGATGGCTCGGCAGACGCCGGACGAGGAGGAGGGTGTTCCCCCACCCGTCACAGAGGCTGAAATGGAGGCGGCGTTGTCCCGCCTTCGGAGTAAGAAGAGGGCGCCGGGTCCAGACGGGGTGCACGGGAGAGTACTTGCGATCGCTCTCGGGCACCTCGGCAACAGCCTCCGGGAACTTTTTGACCGCTGCCTGCGGTCTGGTCAGTTCCCGGGGGCCTGGAAGGAGGGTCGGCTCTGCCTACTTCCTAAGGCAGGGCGGACCCCGGACTCGGCTTCGTCGGTGCGACCGGTGGTGTTGCTGAACGAAGCTGGGAAACTCTTGGAGAGAATAGTGGCTTCCCGGCTCGTTCAGCACCTGGAGGAGGGCTCGGGACCCGGACTCTCGGAATCCCAATTCGGGTTTCGAGCGCGCCGGTCGACCATCGACGCCCTCAAACGCCTGCGGGCGGTGACGGGTGAGGCGGAACAAGGGAGGGAGGTGGTGGTCGCAGTGTCGTTGGACATCGCGAACGCCTTCAACAGCCTCCCGCACGCAGTGATACGAGAGGCACTGAAATTCTTCGGAGTGCCCCCGTATCTAGGGAGGCTGTTGGAGGCGTACCTCTCCGATCGGAAAGTGGGCCTCGAGAATCGGTCGGGGTCCGTGGAGTGGCGGCGAGTCGGCTGTGGTGTCCCGCAAGGATCGGTGCTGGGCCCGATCTTGTGGGACATTGGTTACGACTGGGTCCTGCGAGGCCGTCTCCTCCCCGGGATGGGTGTCATCTGCTACGCGGATGACACCCTCGTTTACTCTCGGGGACGAGACTACAAGGAGGCGGCGCGGCTGGCCGAGGTCGGACTCGACCTCGTGATCAGTCCCATGGAGGAGAAGTCTGGTCTTTTCGCCGAGGCCAGCCTGTCACTGGAGGGATCCTGTTGCCTGCAGATCCGGGACCCTCCAATTAAAGCGGCTGAAGGCTCCCGCAGGGGTTTTAGTCGGTAGTGCACCCCCAAGTGCTAAGCCGACATACGGTCTAGGAATGCCTACCCGGGCATTCTGGATATCACCCGTAAATGGGTTACCCTGCGATATCAAAAAAAAAAAAAAAAAAGGTTGGCTGATCATTGGCATGGCCGAGGCTGGGTTAACCAGTCTTGGCCTACGCTTGGATCTCCAATGAATGGCCAAGGCTGGGTTAGCCAGTGTTGGCCCAAGGTTGGCTGATTATTGGCATGGCCGAGGCTGGGTTAACCAGTCTTGGCCCACGCTTGGATCTCCAATGAATGGCCAAGGCTGGGTTAGCCAGTCTTGGTTTAAGGTTGGGTGATCATTGGCATGGCCGAGGCTGGGTTAACCAGTCTTGGCCCACGCTTGGATCTCCAATGAATGGCCAAGGCTGGGTTAGCCAGTCTTGGCCCAAGGATGGGTGATCATTGGCATGGCCGAGGGTGGGTTAACCAGTCTTGGCCCACGCTTCGATCTCCAATGAATGGCCAAGGCTGGGTAACCCAGTCTTGGGCCAAGGTTGGGTGATCATTGGCATGGCCGAGGCTGGGTTAACCAGTCTAGGCCCACGCTTGGATCTCCAATGAATGGCCAAGGCTGGGTTAGCCAGTCTTGGCCCAAGGATGGGTGATCATTGGCATGGCCGAGGGTGGGTTAACCAGTCTTGGCCCACGCTTGGATCTCCAATGAATGGCCAAGGCTGGGTTAGCTAGTCTTGGCCCAAGGATGGGTGATCATTGGCATGGCCGAGGCTGGGTTAACCAGTCTTGGCCCACGCTTGAATCTCTAATGAATGGCCAAGGCTGGGTAGCCCAGTCTTGGGCCAAGGTTGGGTGATCATTGGCATGGCCGAGGCTGGGTCAGCTAGTCTTGGCCCAAGGTTGGATAATCATTGGCATGGCCGAGGCTGGGTTAAGCAGCCTGGCCCAGGCATGGGCCAATACTGGTACGCCGAAGCTAGGTTTCCCAGTACTGGCCCAAGCCTGGCCCCTTTGTCAACTCTGGGGGTTTCCTGCTTGGGAAGCGATTATCGTAGTTTATATAGACGCCTGCAACATCGCAAGCGCGTTGTCGACCCTACCTAGGGATACCTAGGAGCTCTGACCACCTTACTCACCACAGGAACACAACACTGCTTGAATTATTTAGCTGTAATCTTCAAGGTCTACCCAGTCAGGCTGCTCCAGATTTTGAGCAAGAAACTTCCTGCTGTGCTCAACCTCAGTTGAATGTTTTATTTATTTATTTATTAATACTTTATTGCACAATACATTATAGAATTGTAAAAAAGGCGGACTTAATGCTAAAAGCATTCTCTACCAGCCAACTTTAGGACGTACAAGAGCAGACGTTTGTAGGTATGCAAAATCAATTACCAGTAAAATTCAGATAAAGAAGAAAAATGGGAGGAAATATAGAGTAACGTTAGTGGCTTAGTATATACATGAGCAAATAATTCATATATAAAACACCATAAAAATATAAACATACATAAACAGATACAAACTTACATACATACACATATACAAACATACATACACACAGACATAAATACATACATACGTACATGCCTACATACATACATACATACATACATACAAAATACTTAATAAGCCGACGACAATAATAATGTTGTCGTATTGTTATGTATTCCTACAATTTCAGCGACAAAATTGTCGTTCTATCACTGGCCGAAATGTTCGTATGTATGTAGCTTTATTCAGCGTCAACGTTAAAAGCCGGGAACGAAACAAAACAAAGCCGAAGTTATTTTTAATCAAATTTACAATGCTATTTCCGCATGGCTGATCTTTTTTTTTTCTCTAAGAAATTAGTTTTTCGGAAGGTTTCTTTCCTTGACTTTGTTCGTATTTAATCAAGGCTGAGAAAATTTAGATTTATGTGTAACTATTTGTTTTACTTTTACATTATATATTTGTTTATTGCTTTCTTTGGGTAATGTTTCACTCTTGAATGTATGTGTAAGTAAACTGGATACGAAAAAAATAAGGAAAAGAATAGACAAAATCTTCTTGTGTTAAAGATCAAAGAGTGAATAAAAAAAATTAATTTTAGAATACATGAAAAAAATCGAATAAATCTAGAGCATTTTTTTTGTAAAATATGACTTTTATGTTATTAAGTTAGCAAAAAACATGTGTTACAGCAATCACTTCAGCCCATCGCAGTCCACTGCTGGACATAGGCCTCCCCAAGCTCGCGCCACACATCCCGGTCTTCCGCAATCCTCATCCAGCCTACACCGGCAATCTTACGTAGATCGTCGGTCCAACGGGCCGGAGGACGTCCCACACTGCGTTTGCCAAGACGCGGTCTCCACTCTAGGACCCGTCTACTCCAACGGCCATCGGTCCTGCGACACAGATGACCAGCCTATTGCCACTTCAACTTGCTAATTCTGTGGGCTATGTCGGTTACCTTCGTTCTCTCGCGGATAGTCTCATTTCTAATCCTGTCTTTGAGAGAGACCCCAAGCATAGCCCGTTCCATTGCACGTTGAGCGACTTTAAACTTGTGGACCAGTCCCTTGGTCAGTGTCCACGTCTCGGCTCCGTATGTTAACACAGGCAGGACGCATTGCTCGAAAACTTTTGTCTTCAAGCATTGCGGAATCTTCGAAGTGAAGACTCGACGGAGTCTGCCAAACGCCGCCCAGCCCAACCGAATCCTCCTATCGGCCTCCTTCTCGAAGTTGTTGCGGCCTAGTTGGATAGTATGGCCTAGGTAAATATAATCCTGAACAACTTCGAGAAGGGTGCCATCGACCGATACCGGTATCGGTATGACTTGGTTGTTAAACATAACTTTCGTCTTATCCAAGTTCATACAGAGACCGACACGTCGGGAGGACTCGTTTAGGCCGGCCAGCATTTGGCCTAGCTCATCCAGCGTCTCCGCAAAGATGACAATATCGTCGGCGAAACGAAGGTGAGAGATGAATTCACCGTTGACGTTGATGCCCCGTTCCCCCCAATCCAAGGTCTTAAAAACATCCTCTAGCGCAGTGGTAAACAGTTTCGGTGATATTACATCCCCCTGTCTTACCCCGCGCCGGAGGGAAATAGGTCTTGTTCTTTGGTCATTGACATGAACGGTCATCGTCGCCGCGTCGTACATAGATTTTAGTACCTCGATATATCGCCAGTCGATATGACATCTCTGCAGAGAGTCCAGGACAGCCCAGGTCTCGACGGAGTCGAAGGCTTTCTCGTAGTCCACAAATGCCATACACAGCGGTTGATTATATTCTTCCGTCTTTTGGATAATCTGCCGAACAGTATGGATGTGGTCCACGGTGCTGTAGCCATTTCGAAACCCAGCCTGCTCTGGTGGTTGGAATTCGTCGAGTCTTCTGGCGAGACGATTCGTAACAACCCTCGAAAACAGCTTATAGACGTGGCTCAGAAGTGAGATCGGTCTGTAATTCTTTAACAGAGACTTATCGCCTCTCTTAAAGAACAGCACCACCACACTCCTGGACCACGCCTTCGGCGTGGTACCTCGGTGGATGACGGCGTTAAATAGTCTTGCCAAGGCTTTCAGGACAGGTCGCCCTGCGGCTTTAAGGAGTTCAGTGGTAACTCCGTCATCCCCCGGGGCCCTTCCGTTTTTAAGCTGCCCGAGCGCTGCACTAATCTCATCCTCTTCGAAGTCCGGGATACACTCCGAATAATGGCGCAACAATGGTGCCCGTGGATCTTCGGTGTCCCAAGTCGCAGGCTTGCGTGCGCTCGACGAGTACAGCTGTCCATAAAAATTCTCAACCTCTTCTCGGACCTGAGGGCGAGAGCAGACGGTTCTGCCATCTGCTGTTTTAAGCTTCGCAAGAAGGCTTCTCCCCAATGGTCTTTGGAAAACTTTGGACCCCCTATTCTGCTCAATCAGAGTAGCAACCTCTCTCGTATTTGAGCAGCGGAGGTCTCGGCGAATAATTTTCCGTACCCTCTTGGAAAGAGCCCTCTGTTCTGGCGAAGCAGCCGGCAACTCGCGCCTCTGCCGCATCAGATCCAAGGCTTCGGGAGAAAGTTTGGACTGCTTCGTTGGCTTTGTTGGTGGAAAGTGCCTGCGACCCAGTGTACACACCGTCTTCACCACGTTGTCGGTTATCTCGTCCACGTCGCTAGTAGTTTCCAGCGAATCGAATCGGTTTTGGAGTTCCAACTGAAACTGCTCGGAGCCACATAGTATTTGGGGCAGCGTAGGTCAGAGAGTAGATTTCATCAAGCGGGTCCGCTCCTTTCGGAGACATATATTCAGAGTGCCCCGTACTAGCCGGTGGTCGCTGCCGGTGTTAAACCTGTTAACCACTGAGACATCTCTGAATATATGCCTTTTATCCACGTTACATTACATGTTACAGCAATGATGGAAATAATAGTTTGATAGAAGATCTTACGTTATTCCAGCATATCTTGACAGGACAAAATAAGACTGACAGATCTGTAGGCAGTAGGCACCTACGCCTTTGATCACTCTGCGGAATAAATTTATATTGCTAGGAAGTTGGTTAGGATAGACAAGGTCATAAGCAATGGGGTGACAGGTGATAATTTACGGAGTCATTTCGGGTAGCTGTGTATATTAAATAGTTTAATTTCTTTAACATTTATTTTATCATCGACTGTAAATGATAGGATTTTATTAAAATCTTAAAATCACAAAAAATTTCAGACTTAATTATAACCATACCACATTGAATCGTGGGGTGGATGAAGCTGTAATATTTTCTGAAAAAGTGAGTTGTTCGTATTACTACATCTAAACGAAACTATCTTCGATATTGTTCTTTATTTATTCAATAGGGATTCGAGTATTCTCAAATACTAAATAATACGCTTCAGCCTGTAATATCCTACTACTGGGTATAGGCCTCTTTCCCCATGTAGGAGAAGGATCAGAGCTTAATCCACCACGCTGCTCCAATGCGGGTTGGCGGATATATTCCCTACTATGAGTAACGATCGCTATCAGGTGTACATGATAGCAACCGGGACCGACGGCTTAACGTGCTCTCCGAGGCACGGTGGGGAAACCCACAAGGACTACACAAATAACCAGACCACGACAAACACCTGTATGGCCAATACAAATGTTTGTCATGTGCGGGGATCGAACCCGCAACCGCCAGCGCAACAGGTACAATCCATGGCTGTAACCGTTGCGCCAACGCGGCGTCTAATAACTAAATAATACTTTGGGTAAATGAGAGATTTTGACGTTACTACACAATCTTCTGCAATTAAACGATTATATCTGTTATTTACGCGCGAAGGGCTTCCAGCTCGATCAAGTTATAAGCGTCTGATATTTTGCTTATGTTAATAAAATTAAAGACTGCCGTAATACATGTTATACTGAATGCTACTCTTTACAGATTATTTTATTGGTTAAATTTCTCTTTTGGTATTGACACCATCAAACTATTACTCAATAAAAATTATGTAATAATATTGAATTTTCTCTTTTGATATTAATCCAAAAAATATTATTTTCATCCCCAGAAACTTATTTGTGGAATGTGATTTTGAATCTTGAACGTGAGTTAAGAATTGATTAACAACTGTGCCTTTTTATATAAGCAGATTGTGGTGAAATTAAAACCGATTATTCTAATGATCGGGTTTACGGGTTTAGCAACCAGGTGTAAATCACGCTGTTATAAATATCGTCGAGATTTTTATTTTAGTGTCATTTGGTAGAATTAGTCCCTTAAAGCTGGGACCCTGCTAGTCCTCACTCCTTTTTCGTCCTACATACCTCTTAGTATTCTAATTTGATATACAGAGACTATAAAGAAATTAACTGGACTTTAATCAGTAATTACGTTTTCCTTCATAGTCTAGATTAGTTAGAGCTCTGAGAGATGAGGCTACATATAAAAACTAGTAAAACATATTTTATTGTACGCTATCAAAAATTATGATAACACGATAATGATCTTTCTGACACAATGGTTATCTTAGATGTACGTACCTTCAATGCTGACACAAAGAAAATCGATTATATGTAAGTACATGTATAAAAAAAAACAATTCTCATTAACAAAACGAAGTAAAAAAAGAATGTACTACGTACACGTATAGTTAATAAATTCATCTTAGTTGTCTAAAAATTCTTTTATTTTTATTTTATATATAAAATATTTTAAAACAATGTAACAACACTTTTCAACTTAAAAATAAATCGCTTTACATTGACGCAATCCGTATTCACAAACAATGGATCGTGACTATACGCGGGGACGGGCGTCAAGAAATAAATCCAACGTTTATTTTACCGCATAAAGTTGGTTCGAACCGGCTTAATGCGGTTTTGTAAAGAATGCATTCCGAGCAGCATTACTAGAAAAATAATGTGTTTTCAGAACTGAGAACATTTCAATTTATGTATTGAAATTACTTCGGAATTTTAAATTACAAAGCGCTTAGAATAGATGTTAATAGTTCCTCTTATAATTTGTTTTTATGTATAGACTATTATTACACTTTAGTTTCGTATTTATAAACGTTATTGTAAATTTGTATTCACTCTTGAAACATATTCTGAACGACATTTTATTTATTTATTTATTTATTTATTTATTTTATTTACACTTTTTGCACGTCAACACAAAAGTTACATAAGTTTAATGAGGTTAAAAAAATAATAAATTTGCATTAGTTGCAACAGGCGGCCTTATCGCTAAAGCAGCGATTTCTTCCAGGCAATCTTTGGGCAGAGGACTAGAATTGATTGTTATTGGGGATAGGCGCGCAAAATAAGTGGTATCATTTTAACGTAGATTTTAACTTAAACTGAAATTGACTTTTGCCGCTAATTATTTACGAGTTACAAGGGAATATATTGACGGATTCACATTAGTTTATTACTAAAAACCTACAGAGATCTCAGTCAAAACATAACCCTACTTTGCCACTTCATTGCAGTAGCGTAAAAATAAAGCTAAAGAATAGCATTATTCAAATTCCCTCAATTCTCACAATCTTGTACCACACAGATTTGTTATAAAGCTGAATTGATCTTCCACTTCTGCACCATCCTTGCGTATAATTGACTCTCCCTGTCATTTCCTCCCGATCCGACTGTTGAATCACCGAACTTAGGGAATATTTGACTCATATCCTATCATTACGTACTTGCTGATAATTGTATGCGAAATCTGTTATTACGGTACATTTAACTGATCTGAAAAAAAAATCTACAAAAAAGTTTAAATTGTAACTTAAAAACTCTCGTGTATACAACATTAGTAGTAAGTATACAACATTACTTAAAAAAACGTAGATTTCCTTTTAAAACTTTACAAAATCACAAAATAAGTTAAAACTAATATTCAGTACGTTATTAATATCGCTTTTTTAATTAATAAAGAAATTAATTAATTTTAACCGACTTCAAAAGGGAGGCGGTTCTTAATTCGACTATATTTTTTATGTTACCTCCTACCTCATATTATGTGCTACCTAATAACGTTTCACTGGATAAACCGATTTTGATGATTATTTTTTTATTCGACAGCTGTTTTGACAGAAAGTCTAATCGAATTTTTTTATCGATCGAACTAATACGATTAAAAAAAACTAAAGTCACTGATGTATCGAACGAAAGATAAATCATTCTGACATTGACTCGTACGTATACCAATCTGTAATCAGTAAGCCAGCTTACGTGTAGATGTGCAAACAGAAACCTCAATCCTGGGAAAATCAACCGAGAAATGAAGCGAATTTCACAGCTCATCGGACACTTAGGATACCGAATCGCCATCCTGAATCCCGGATCCCGTGTGTGGGATCAATCCCACTTTATCAGTACTGCGTTCTCTTCAAACAGCCAACTAAAGCTACCGAGGATTGAGTTATTTCAATCTCAACTTTATTACGTAGCATTTGCAAACATTGTTTGAAGTCGAAATTTATTTGAGTCTAAATTTTAACCATTTATTATATATTATTTTATCGTACTAGAAATCATTCTAAATGCTTATGACTTTTTTTTAATTCCTAGAAAATTGAAAGGACAATAACAGAACATATATTCAAAAACAATTTGTTTTCAAACAGTCTTCAAAAACCCTTTTAAATTTAATTTATATATAAATACTAGCGGCTGCCCGTGACTTCGTACCCGTGCAATTAGTTATTTGCGCAAAATTTTTAGTTATAGTCTAAAAAGTTAAATCCCTAATGAAAAGAAAAATAAAAGACAGAAAAAAAAACATTAGTTTTTCATACAAATTACCATCCCCTGTTTTAACCTCAAAGGGGGGTTGATTTCTAAAGATACACTATTCGCACACACCATCTATAGAGCATACATTTTAAATTTCAAGTTTCTTAGTTCAAATACATAGCACTTTCATACAAACTTCCAACCGCTGTTTTACCCTTTTAGCGGTAGAGTTTAGTAAAACCCTGCTAAACTTCAAGATTCTAAATGTTATAGTTTCTGAGATTTCGTGATTAATCAGTGAGTTGTATTTCGCTTTTATATATAGATTAGAAACTTAATTATTATTACATAATGTAAATCTATCAACGAAAATAATCGCCAAAAACTCAACAGTTACTCTTTTCAAATATCGTCAATATAACACATTAAAATATTAGTACAAATCAATAATCTATTCAAGCATTATAAATTTAGTCGTATGCCCCGTCTGAAAGCCAGTGTTACTAAATCCACATTCATATTAACATCAATTTATTATTGACATTGTGTTCATACGTTGTGACTAATAGATACACAACTTATGAAAAATATTATTTAATGGGTCTATAATTTATAAAATACTGTTATTTTAGCAAACTAAAATTTGCTAAATCATGTATTTGCTTTACTTTTTTTTTTTAAATAATTAACCTTTAGTTAATATCATCTTCAATATTGGAATAAAACAGATTTTAAGCGTGTCATTGCTAAGCAAAGTAACCATAACCATGTATTTCGCTTACTGTGAAGAATATATTGTTTTTCCAAACCAAGACGGTTTCTCAAGGGGATTTTGTTTCGTTAATTAAAGAGGAATTGTCTCAGTAAAGTATTCTTATAATATTTATTTATAACTCTTTATTACAATAAAAATGTAAAAAACAACCTAATAACTTATTAGAATTAATGTTAAACTAGCTATTCCCGTGCGAATAAATCGCAGTAAATAAGTATAATAATTATCACTTTAGAAAATTACAAAAAAGTATTTATACGTAAGTTGATTTGAAATTGAATAAAAAATTTACCGACGGTTAATCATATTGACGTTGAATCAAAAGCTAAGTCGTCATATATATAGTTTTAATAATTAAATAATTTACAAAAAAAAGCAATAATAAATTATTTAGTTGTTGATGCCGGCAGAGCAGGCAATTATCTATAAAATGATATATAATTTATGTGGAGTAATTCAAAATTCAAAAATTCAAAATAGTTTATTGATAATAATAAGTTTTAACAAACAAGTCGCAAGGGCCCCTGTACTGGGTGGTGTCCCGTATTACTGGGTACCCCGCTCATCCACCAAGGCTTACAATATTAATCAATATCAGACAAATAATAATTAAAGAAAAAATGACATGATAAAAAATGATAATTTTTATGTGTGTGTACGTGTGTGTGTGTGTGTGTGTGTGTGTGTATGTGTGTGTGTATAAGTGTGTAAGTGAATGAATAAACTAGTGAAATATATATAAAATACACCCCGGAGTTTGATTAGGTATGGGACGGTTAAACTAAAGAGTGGATCAAAATGGGAATTAATAAAGTAAATATCATATTTCCATGATAAAATTTAGACTATTATGCATTAAAAATTTTGCCTTTCTAATAACATTTCAGTTTCATTGTAATTTAACGATAACAGAAGTTTAGTTAACGCGAGAGTAGCTTTAATTTTAGTTAGTGGGTAGATGTTTAATTTGTTATTTATCCTATTATAAAGTAATGCAGACTGACATGCGAATTGGTTTTGTTTAAATTTAGTATTTCGTGAAGGTACTTGGCAAGCAATAGTATTTCTACGTTTGTTGACAGATATTTTTTTATAGTATAATTGTTGATGCAGTTTTTGAATTGCCCTTAAAATGTACAATTGACGAATAGTTAGAAAATTGTAAGAATTATACAGATCAAAAGTCGGGTACCGGGAGGGTTTGTTAAAGGTAGCTTTAAGAAGGGCACGTTGTCCTCTTTCCAAATTCAGCAAGTGGGTTTTGGCTGCTCCACCCCAGACTGGAATGCAGTAACTAAGAATAGATTGGGCCAAAGCTTTATAGGTCGTTGTTAAGATCCTATCATCTGCTACCTGTTTCAATTTTCTGAAAACCCATATCAACTTCCTCATCCTATCAGCGATCATTCGAATATGACGGTTCCAGACAAGGTGTTGGTCAATTATTACTCCAAGATATTTTATATGATCACAGTTACCAATATTATCGCACTGGCAGTCTTCTGAGATAGGGGTTACGCATGAGTGGACTTTCAGGGTGAAACTAGTGTTGGGCAATGTGTTTTTCCGAATCGAAAATGGAACAAACTTGGTTTTGGTAGTATTTAAAGACAATAGGTTGAACCTTAACCAGTGAGAGACATAAAAGAGTCCCTCCTCAGCCGTCACCTTCAACTTGTCCCAAGTCTGATCATGAAAAATTAAGGCAGTGTCATCCGCGTATGAGTAGATTTTGCAATTTGTAAGATTAAGGTTACAAAGATCGTTTACATACACAAGAAAGAGAGTAGGCCCGAGGACGCTACCCTGTGGGATTCCATAAGATAGACTAGCTGTGTCACTTAACAATAAGTTACCCAATTTAAGCTGTTGCTGTCGGTTAGTGAGGTAATCTCTGAGAAGCTGGTGGGGTAAGCCCCTTATACCAATATTATAAAGCTTGTCAAGTAAGATTGTTGAGGAAACGGAGTCAAATGCTTTGGCAAGGTCTAAAAATACACCCAAACATTTCCTGCCAGAATCTAGGTGGTCACTAATTTCCCCTGTCAAGGACAAAACTGCATCTTCTGTTGATATACCATCCCTAAAACCGAATTGTTGATTGGACAACAAATTATTTGCAAAGAGAAATTTCTTAAGGCGATTATTAATGAGCTTTTCGAGGATTTTAGCTAGAACCGGGAGTACAGAGATTGGCCTGTAATTATTTAGGTCATCAACACTGCCACCTTTATGAATCGGTGTAACCACGGCTTTTTTGAAGCATAAAGGAAACTGGCCCTTTTCAAAACAAAGGTTATATATGTGACACAAGACAGGGATAAGAATATGTTTAGCTTTTTTTATAAAATATGTTAAAATGTTATCTAAGCCGGGGGAAGAATCATTAGAAAGATTGGAGATTATAACATTTAATTCAGAAGGATCTGTGTTTAACAGTACGAATGAATTTGATGAAGGAGTTCCAAGTAAGGGAAAGGTAACTGGGGGATGGAAAGACAAATCGATGTTTTCTGCAAGTTTTTTACCAACTGTCGAAAAATGGTTATTAATATAGTTTGCCGATTCAAACGGAGAGGTTTTAATAGATGCAAGATTATGATTTACATTAGTTTTCAATTTATCAACGTGACATATATGTTTAATGCTTTTCCATAATTTTTTAGGGTTGTGTTTAGCAATGTCTAATTTATTTCTTTCGTAATTGATTTTAAGTGAACGAATAAGTTTTTGACAAAAATTTCTGTAACGAGCGTAGGTAATTTTTAAAATATGGTTGAGAGGGTTATTTTTTACTTTAATGTGAAGCTTATCTCGGTTTCGGATGCACCGCAGCACACCAGGAGTTATCCACGGCTGTATACAACGTTTACGGTTTGGAATGATATTTATGAATTTATTGTTATTTATGGCAACAGATATTCTATTTACTAACATTTCAGCAGCTAAATTGGGATCCGATAACTGTAATAATTCATGGAGATTAGTTTTAATTTCATCAATGACAGCATGATTATTTAAAATTATTTTAGTTTTTTGCGTGTAAATTCGTTCGGGTTTTAACATCAGACTTAAAATAACAGTAGAATGATCAGTCGGGGCATTAGTAAGAATAGCTGATTTAGCTGAGTTGCTGGATTTTAACATCATGTGGTCAATACACTTGTTATTTCGTGTGGGTAGTCTATGAGCAGGTAACATGCCATGATAAGCTAACGTCGTTAAGTAATTAGATGAGTTTGAATCACACGAATTGACCTTAATATCAATATTAAGGTCCCCTGTAATTACAATGTTATTATAGGACCTATAATTATGGAGTAGCGACTGAAGTGACGATAAGAAATCATCAATATTTCTCATTGATGGGGTCCGATAGATCCCAATGACAACTAGATCGTTCAGGGTTAATACAAGGCAAGAGGCATTTGCTATGCATGGTTCTATTATTTTATAGTTAAGATCTTTATGTACATAAAATATTACCCCATCACATTGGTTGTGATTATGATTTGTAAAAAAGGTAGCATAGTTATTACTTAGTGGAGGAATAGGTTTTAATTTAAGTAAAGATTTGTAGCAACAAAAAACTTAGGTTTACTTTTTCAAGTATCGAACCCCACAAATATCTGAAAAACGTTTCATATTTTTTAACGTAACTTAACTTAAAGTAAATAATAATAATACGAAAAAACAAATATTAAAATTAATTTAATTCCGATTCGATTATTGTTTTCGAACAAAATCTCAGAGTACTGTATTGTAGAGATTGTAAACATTTACTTTGTTTATATATTTTATATTAACTAAATTAAATTGTACCTAATTGTAATTTTTATTAGAAATGACATTGTCTAGACAATTCGAAATTACTGAAGAAAATACATACATTATAAATATAAGAATTTTGTAATATCACGTAATAAATAAATATTTAAAGTTTCATTATTCAACTGTAATTTATCGTAAATATATTTATATTATAATATTAATGCAATCAAGAAAATGAATCAGAAGTAATTTTTTACGTAAATGCGCTAAAAAGAATAAAATAAACTTATCCTTTAAAACTTTTACTATCAACATAATTTATAAAATCATTACACAATTTATATGATATAAAAGTTTGTCGCAAGATTTAAATACTTGTATTAACTTTGTTTGAAGATTTTAAGAATTAAAATTAATCACATCAAGTTATTTAATTTCGTTGTTTATCTATATTGGTAAATGTCGATATAAAAAAAAATCCACCATCTTGTGTGTTCCGCCATGTTGGATTTAGAATACTGTCAGGGGGGGAAAACGGACAGTTGGCTTACCTGGTGGTAAGTACAACATCTATAGACACCGGCTACATCAAAAGTAAGCTAGCAGTATAACTGTATATACATATACTTCAAAATTGAGTTGCAAGATTCAACCCTAACAAATATACATGGTTACAAACATAATTTTTTCTTTGAGCGTTTATACTACACGTGGGATTTTTTTAATAAACATAAAAACCGCATGTCAAGTTAGTTTATGGTATTGAAAGGCTATGAAAAATCATTAATGAATTTGTAGAGCAAATAATATTTTATGCAAATAGTCGCGATCAAAGGAGGAAATGACACATTCACCTGGGCTTCACCACAGTAAAATCGTATTCCTTGCTTTTGACATGATAGAAAAAGAAAACTTTTATCCAATAGAACTCATTTTCCGAAGAGTAAATATCAAACCGAGCTCTATAATTTGTTTTTAAATATTTATCTGTCAACCCGGGGTTTTACGTTTGACTTTTATTAATAACTAGTTGTACTCTGCGCGGGTTGCTACGCTTTTTTTTTGGTTGTACCAACTCAGAAACCTTTGTGGGCTCATGCACAATACTTTACTGAAGATCATGGCATGATCAAATGCATAGTTTACGATTCTATAAAGGACGTACAAACAACATTCATTTATATATATATATAAAAGAAGATATAGATAAACTAAGACATAATATGTAAGTTTGAGTTTGACTGAATTAAAATTAGTGTTTTTACTTTGTTACTAGCGACCCGCTCCGGCTTCACACGGGTATAAAATATAATTATAGCCTATGTCATTCACTGAAAAAATGATTAAAATCGATCCAGTAGTTTTGATTTATTCATTACTGCCCGTGGCCCGCACGCGTTAACTTTAGAGTAAAAGCCGGCCGGAACCGCCGCAAATGCTACGTACCGCAATTTTTAAATTTGTAATATCTTCAAAAATATTCATTTAAATCATATGCTGTAAAGGGCCATACAGATCTACATTAAACGAAAAAAAAACCGACTTCAATTACATCGAAGAGTAATACAACGTAGATCGACGAAAAAATAGTCAAGTAACTACGCGTTATCAAAGATTACTCAAAAAGTAGTTATCAGATCTCGATAAAATTAATATGTGACCAAATGATAAACCGAGAACCTCCTCCTTTTTTGGAAGTCGGTTAAAAAATAAATAAGATAACAAAGTATTTTTTCTTATATCGACGTATTCTCTTAATATTAATCTCAAGTGGATATAAGTTAAGGACCCGAATACGTTCATAATATCTTAAGAAGTCTGGTTTTTAATAACAGCAAAATATAAACCAATTATTATTATTAACATTCCCAACTGAACATACCAAAATTTTATATAACATATCTTATTTAACAAGAACTTCTAAAACAAGATCGGCTGGAAAATATTTGTATATAATAACATTTCTTTTATAAATTACTAAGCTGACAAACGTTGTTTTGCCATATATGTTATTAGCCCCCTTAATCCGGGGAATCCTTTATAACTTCGGGGTATGAAAAATAGACGTTGTTCGATTCTCAGACCTACCCAATATGCACCCAAAATTTCATGAGAATCGGTCAAGTCGTTTCGGAGGAGTTTAACTACAAACATCGCGATACGAGAATTTTATATATTAGATTATAGTTCGAACATATCAGGTTAAAATAGAAAATTCTTAATAAAGCTTCTGATTAGTTTTTGATATAATGTAAATTTAGGGTATTTTTATGTTTTTGTACTAAAAACTAAAAAGAAATATTTATTTCAAAGTAGATAAAACAGATCCTTAATGTTACCAACATTGTTTAACAAAGCTTATCTTGGACACAAGTTACAGTCAGCTTTATCAGCAGGTTAAAAGACATTAAGGTGTCCGTTTCACCTTAACCAATGATGGCCTTTTGAATCATGAATTCACATGTTGTAAATAGAATTATCTGTCACAAAAGTGGCGTTTGGTAATGAAAAAGAAAAATACACCATAAACTTTTGAATATAGTTGTATGTCGCTTTATCAGAAAGCAGTGAAACAGGCCCTTAGATTATTTAAAAATAAAATAAAACCTAGAAATTGAAAACGCCGTAAGAAATAACGGTCTTCAATATTTCAATTCCAGATGCGATAAAATCACAATAATATTTTCACGGCGAAGCGAAAATGTTGAAAAGTAGTTATCTGCACGCCTTATTGATAACTAACTCCGGGCTTCTATTTATACGGGGTTGAAACGCGATTTATTTCAGTTAATTAAAAATAAATAATTTGTAATAAGCCTTTATTAAACCTTAAGTAACCGACGTAGCCTACAGAATTAGCAAGTTGAAGTGGCAGTGGGCTGGTCATTTGTGTCGCAGGACCGATGGCCGTTGGAGTAGACGGGTCCTAGAGTGGAGACCGCGTCTTGGCAAACGCAGTGTGGGACGTCCTCCGGCCCGTTGGACCGACGATATACGTAAGATTGCCGGTGTCGGCTGGATGAAAATTGCGGAAGACCGGGATGTCTGGCGCGAACTTGGGGAGGCCTATGTCCAGCAGTGGACTGCGATAGGCAGAAGTGAGAAGCCTTTATTTATACATTTACTTAAATAAAATAACGAAGGTTGTAACATCGACCGCACCGATCAATCTCCTTCGTGTATTCTCCATTCTACGTGACATTGGCGAAATCATCTGTGCTCATTTGGCACTATTGATAGCCATTAATCAAAAAGAAGAAGAAGTATTTATACATTTACAACCGCTCTGATGTAGTGGTGTAGTCGCCTAAAACACTGATGGTTAACGAGTTCGATTCCCACTCGGAATGGATATTTGTATTTGTACAAATATTTCTTTACGGTGTAGATGTCTGTCATTGCGGGTCTCCCCACCGTGCCTCGGATCGGATCACAAAGTTGTTTTTTTTTAATACTATAAAGATGGCAAACACACATGCGGTGCGGTGATTGGTATTATTTAAATGTGATTTTCTGTAAGGTTAGTTTTATAAGGTACTTTCCCAGCCAGGCTGCTTCAATTTTGTGTAATGTAGATCTTACTGTGTGTGCTACCTACCTCAATAAATAATCCTCAGTAATAACTACGGTTATATAAGGTGTTCGATTTCTAACGGCGTTCCTTCAAATGGGGGTTTTTGTAACTATAATAGACCGTATTCAGCGTGAAATAATAACTCCCAGCTCAATTTCAAACTTGACTTTTTGAACAGACAAGTTACTCTTCTTTAGTTCCATGCGGTAGTTACTATCAATATTTCACTATATCGACGTTTTTTAAAGCTAAAACAAATAGTAATTGACAGTTTGGCAAACAAGCTGTCCAAGTAGCTCTTACATTAAGACAAAGTAAAATTTAAAAAACGGTTAGAATTTTTTTACGCGAAACGTGATTTATAGCATCTGTATAACCTACCATTTGAAGGAACGCATATAAGAGTCGAACACCCTATAAATCATAAGATTTATATCTATATTATAATACCAGAAAAGATTTTTTATGTGTATAGTTTCTCGCCAGCACTTTCTGTGTGAGGCTTAACTTTGTTCGCTTCTTTCTCGAAAACTTACAAACCAATTTGTAACTTGGTCGCTGCGTTAGTAGTGATTTATTTAACAGCATAAATGTGCTGCAATTGTTTCTACAAAATAATTTTCGAGATGGAAAAGCACGATCTTGAATTGTTTTAAACTGAATTGGTAGTTTAAAGAGAAAAAAATAGTTTATTTCAAACTATGGAACGTTAGTAAAATATACCTTTAAAGTGTTCCATAATTGTTTTTTTTTTTTTTTTTTGAACGATTGGAGCTTAATTTACCATGTTGAACCACTGTGGTCTGGCGATATATTTTTTTAATCCCTAATATGAGTGACGATCGCCATGAGTTGTTTATAGCAGCAACTGGAACCGACACCTTAAAATGCTTTCTTAGGCACGCTGGGCCAACCCACCAGATCGGAAACAAATAGTTGTTCAAATACAAAGTATTATGTTTCTTCGTGAAAAAATTATAATTTTTTAATCTACAATCAATCTGACTAGCATTTATAAATAGGAAATTATTTCAAGCAGATATTGTAATACGCATTGTGAAATTATTATTGAGTGTCATGTTTGGTAGAGTATAGTTTATTTATAAAAAAGTTCGAAGCTGATGATAATGTTCTTATACACAAAAATCTTTATAGGCATTCCCTAATATCTAAATACATTTTTTTTTGTCTCGGTGCGTACTAGTTCAGATATTTGTATTAAGTTTTTAACTAATCATATTAAGTAAACATTTTTGCTTTGATCTAATATTTTCCACTAAGCATAACAAATTTTCTTCTAAGAGCTTTTTTTAAGAAACATAGATTTTAATTTCTTTCATTTCTCTCAAAGAAGAAATTTTAAGATATTAAAATAAAGTTTGTATTTCTAAATAGTCTTAACGTGAGTTAAAATAATTCGTTTTGTATTATATGTACGAAGGTATTATTAATTTAATTAATTTTACCATCTTTTCATATTACTTTAATTTTATAAATCTGACGTTTTTCGTTTGTATATGAAAATAAAATGTTTATCAAAAAAACATTTAACAATTCACTACGAATTATAATTCACACAAATTTTATATTACGAATTATATACAAAGCTTTAATGAAAACGCGTGCGGAACATGACGAGTCAACTAGGTATACATTATTGTGTTTGCTCGTAAACTAAAAAAAACCGACTTCAATTACATTGACAAGTAAGTCAACGTAGGGACACGAAAAAATAGTCTCATTACTCAAAAAGCAGTTATCATGTTTAGCTCCAATTTGAATGAGACAGACATGACAAGCTCTAGCTTTTGATTAAGGTAAGAATCATCAAAATCAGTAAACATTATGAACAGTTTTGCGGTATGCTACAAAGTAGGTCGACAAAAAAATAGTCAAGTAAATACGCTTTATCAGATATAACTCAAAATCTACTTGTTAGGTCTCAATTAAATTTAAATGGGACTACATGACACGCAACACCTTTTGATGAACAGAAAATTGATCTAAATCGGTTAACCCAGTCAAAAGTTCTGAGGTAACATAATTAAAAAAAAAAATAGAATCGAATTTAGAATCTCCTCCTTTTTTGGAAGTCGATAAGTAAATGAATTAAAGCGTAGCACTACGGAGTCACCATCAGATGGATGTCAAGCATATTCTTTATTAAATCAAGGACATCTGTAAACTAATTTATTGGTTTTTTAATTAATAAAATATTTTCATATGAACGTAATACTGAAAATATCAGAAAGATTACATCTAATAACGCACATACATCAACATGATTATGTGATGTTGAGAAATATATGACAATAAAAGCTTCTTATTTTTACTTACACTAAGTTTTGTTTGCATGTTTTTCTCAATACTTTTCTCCGCTTTATTTTTAACTAGCTTTTACCCGCGGCTTCGCTCGCATTGATTTTTTTTAAATAAAAAGTATTCTATGTTACTTCTAATACCTCCAAAAGTATGTGTACAAAGTTTCATGATGATCGGTTAAGTATTTGTCGCGTGAAATCGTAGCAAACAAACTTATATTCACATTTATATATTGTAGGGATTGCTGGGGACAGGACTCTGTATCTATGTAGAATAAGGGAATTGTTATTATAGGCACAAATCATATCGATAGTATTTTTAACTTAAAAATTGCTGAGACCCAATACCAATACTATACCCGATTTCAATTCATACCTTTAAGGTGAAATTTCCTAAACCTCTAATATACTAGAGTTACTTCTAATCAAGAGCGAAAAAGTACACTTTTATAGCTGTAGCTTCGATTGTGGAATTTCCGTATAAAATTTTACCATTTATCGAAAACGCTTTATCATATCTTATAAATTTCTAATCAAAAACCCAAAAAATGTATCGTAAAATATTTTAGAGCGCTCATTTTTCCACGTATTTGAAAATAAACTATCCAAGAATTGTAACAAAATATAGATAATCACATTTTCGGTATATGTTTCATATAGAGAACACAGATAAAAATTTATTCACTTTCTTGAATCACGAAGTTTTATTTAATAATGTGGCAATGAATTTTTTGCATATACTACGTCTGAACAAAGCAGAACAATAAACGTTTAATTTGCGCACTGAAGATCAGACTTGTTCACTAATTAAACCGTATTGTATTCGTAAAACTAAGTGCCCGATTACAATAAAAACTTCTCAAATTCAAATCGTTGGTTCAATAAATAATACTCACAAAACTATAACGATTCCGAAACGATCCCGAAATTGTCAAGAGTACATTCAAACTGCCGTCCCTTCGAAGCCCAAGTTTTTTGATAAGATATTTTTCTGTTTTTCCATTGTCAAATCAAGATTATTTAAAGATATGTTCCGAATGACTGGAGACCCATCGTAAAATTCGTTTTGTTCAGTTTTGTAAATGGGTTTTCAAGGGTTCTGCTGTATGTTCAATTGTCTGTCGGTCACATGGTTATTTATAATCGTCATATTTGAAATCTTAGTAGAAGTTTGAATTTTTTGTTGTGAGTATTACAACAATCACTAAGTTTATATAGATTTGAGTAATGGTAAGTGAAGAATGGTAGTAAATTTAGTTTTAATACGCTTTTACTTATACTGTTACTTACTATATATATAACAAGATAGAATTTTACTCTATTTTGTTTATTTTAACGAGTACTGAACGCTTATTTTAGTCTTTTGTATAGAATGAATTAGCATTTCTCCGTAATGAGAAAACTTCAAGAGCTTATTTTGTTTAATTTTAATGTTTAAGTTAATATATTTAATGTTGTCATGAAATCAAGTTTTGTGAAATTGTTTAAGGTGTCTTCAATTTTAACTGTTTTATTTTACAGATGGATAAAAAGGATTTTGCGTCTTACTTTCTGCGTTTCTTTAGAAAATTTTATGTTTCATAAAGTTTACCGCTTATATTTGAAGCCAGACATTTTAATACAATAATAACGAAGAATATATCTTTAATTATTTTAATATTATAAGTTTTGGTATCTTATATAATACATTTATAATAAGTTTATTGCAGTTAACAAAGCTAAAAAGTGTAATGAACTTCGATTCTATTGTATTAAAGTAATAAGCGAACCGTATTTGACTAACTTTTTTACTATTACTAGCTGACTCGGCAAACGTTGTCTTGCCGCTAAACGCTATTTAAAAATAGGGGTTGGTGGTAGAAGGGTGGAAATTTGGGGTTGTATGTATTTTTCATATGCACACAAAATTTCATGAGAATCGGTCAAGCCGTTTCAGAGGAGTTTAACTACAAACACCGCGACACGAGAATTTTATATATTTGATTACCGTAGATTAAAATTAATTTTATATGCTTAACGTTGAAGAATTTAATATATTTTGTAAATGCTTCCACTTTTATAGTTATAAAATCAAGAACATTCGAAAACTATTCCACAAAACTCAGTTCCCCGTTATTGTTGCGGTAGAAAATTTACATCTCATTTTAAACTTTTTGTATTTAATTTGGCTCATGCCAGTCCTAGTCGCTAAGTTTCCACGCATTTTAAACAGCGCTAAAAATAAATTATACAGTCAAAAAAGATTTCAAGTTACATGGAAATCTTTACTGGGTTCAAACGCAAAGTTTTTATCTACGCTATTAATTTCAAGAAAATTATTTTTTTAATACGCAATATTTGAAGAATCCATATAATTATGTATACGAATACAGTGGTTGTAATTAATTACTTTATAATAAAATAAATCGGAATGGATCTATTTTATTAATAGTTTTAACATTACAAACAAACTCACAGATACAAGCATGACTTACGGTAATAGCAAAAGTGGGGGTTTTACATATATTTTAATCAACAAAATTTACTTGTTCAAAGTTTTGTTGATATAAGAAAACCGCCAGCTCTAATAATTAAATTCATTAAACAATTATATCCTGTATCTACGAAACCTACGAAAACAATTTATAGCTCTGTTCGTATTATGAAATTCTGAAGACGTTTACTTGTTTTATTGTTTAAAACATAAAGCAGTGGTTGCAAACCCACGAAATACAGTGCATTTGTATTATATAATCATGGCACGGACTACGTTTACTGATTTAAATTCGCTCAGCGAACTATGAAAGCGCTGTGCGCTGAATATCTTAGGAACACGAATGAGAATTTCGACACACACATGTTCACACAATATATACCACAGGTTTTCAACATCTGCCCAAGTTTTCTCGTACTTTCTTTGATTGATGTTTAAGTGATTTTTAATTGTTTGTTATATTTTTTCATTACGTTGATTTTAATCGAACCTCAATCAATCGTTGTGTACAAATACAAGTTTAAAGTGTTTTTTTATTTAATTACACTTACTTCGTGCAAGTATTATGTATTCATAAAAGTGTATTAATATTTAAAAATGAAAACTTACTTTCAATTTGCGAATTTTAATTTGAAAAAAATATTTTTAATTAATACTTAAATTACGGATGAGAAAACATGTAATTATCTTTAAAAAAAAAATATGTATTATTCATTTGATAAATCTCTTTGCACAACCTGCGAATCTTTTGACCACTGTGTCAGTCGAATCAATCAAATCTAACAACGTATAATTATATTCGACTTTCTTACGAATACTAATGATGTCTTTTATTTACAAAATTGTTAGCCACGGTATGTAACATAGCACAGGAAAAAAAATGCGTGGTGTCGGGGGACATCCGATAAGAACGAAGTTTTTAATTATAAAATATTTATTTCAAGTTTAATTTGAGGTATAAAGAAAATAATTATTCGGGTATACATTTTTTATTATGGTATAATAATAATAATAATTATAATAAACTGCGATAATAATAACAGTCATCGCGTAGATTATACATTAGACACTATAGCCTTCATACATAGACTATAACAATAATACATAAAAATCTTACGGTTTTTTAAGTAACGCTACGGACGTTTTTTGCCGGCTAGGGTACCCCTCCGCAACGCCCCATAAGGAATTTCGTTCCAAAAATTGAGGAAATCTACCTAGTTAATGATTTTCACGCGCACAAAAGGATATTTACTTCATCACCCTTAGTGTTATCAAATTATGCACTCGAGAGTGCCTTTCCATGTTTTATAACAAAAATACCTACGTTGGTCGCACGATATGAAGAAAACAAAAGACTAAATGAAATAAGTCCTAAGTTACAAGTAGATGAAATATAATCAATAGCTGGCTTCGAACTTTGTTACATGGCTTTCCATCGCATCAAGTAAACAGGAGGACCGGAGCGGTCTTATTGCAACCCGCTCGTCCCTAATTTAATATCGCCCGATTTGTTTACAAAGGAAAAAATTTATTCATGAAATTTGTTCTCCAAGGGGTCCAGCCGATAAAATATACTTTTCTCGCATAAGTTACTTTCGCTGGAAACTCTCTGTACAAACATTTCTCATATTTTCCTTTATTTCTTTAGATTTACTTTTCGGAAATAGTTGTATTAAATATACCGAAAGATGTATAAGTGGGCAGCTCTTATCGATCACGACGATATCATTTACATACTTTCCCTTTTGAAAATATTAGTTATAGCATAGTCTTATACCAAAGTTATTCTATGCTATGCGTAGATAAAAGCAAGTAAATAATCTAAGAATCTTTGACGGACGAGAAAAGAAGTCACACTTTCTACAAGCAGATGAAAGACACGTGTGTTTTATCCAGACTGTGAGTAAATGACATAAAGCTGTGTATAGCCTTTATTAACAAGAAGAAGGCTACGAAACGCCATTCATAAAATGGTTTTTGATTTTAATTTCAGGCTTTGAATTTTTATCCAGACTGATTTTCTACAGACTACTTCAAGTTTTTATCACAAGTTGTTTTGAAAACTCCGATCTTAATTGCATTTATCTACTTAAGTTTTATGTAAATTTTTGTTTCTTGGTTTTGTTACTTGGTTGTTTTTTAGAATGGAAAGTGAAAGAAGATAATGTGGAATGATAATCAATCAAATTTATTATTATCAAAATTATGCCTTATAATTAAGAAGTTAAAATAAATACTGCACCAATTTTTCAAGACTGAAATTAAATAAATTAACATTTTTTCAAATTTTTATACGAAAAATTCTTTCTTTGAAATTTGAAGTCATTTGCAGAGGCGATGAGGTTCAAAGAGCCCGATAGCACGATTGGTAAATTTGCTTAAAATTTCGCAAATTAATGGAGCAGACCGAAATTTAATTTGCAAATTGGTTGAAGCTTGTTTGGTCTGACACACGGTACACGACGGCAGATTACTTAGCGCTCTGGGTCGGAGCGAAAATGTAATGTTTTACAAAACATTTTCCCTGACATTTATTAAATAGATAAATTAAAGAATATTTATTATTTATTAGTTATACGCATGAAATAGATAAATATAGCGAAATATAAATTATAGTCCTTCTACGGAAAAATGAGTTTGTTAAAAATTAATACGTATTCATATTTTCAAATCTGTCTTATTAAACTGAGCTGAAATGAAACAGCCTGTAAACTTCCCATTGCTGGTTAAAGGCCTCGTCATCATATAGGAGAAGGGTTAGTCTGTTCTTAATCCGAACATTATAAAATTAAAATGAAAATTGACCCTGTTATATTAAAAACATTACTGCCTTATGAATTCTTCAAAAATGTTATTAAAAATTCATATTAATAATAAAAATTGTAAATCCCATATTGCTTTATCATGTTTTGATAATGATTTAACGTGGCAAGTTCATAGGAACTAAAAAATAAAGAAAAATCCCACAGATAAGCTATAGATTGGCTATAAAAGATTCAGTGAAGGAATAGTTTTTAATAATGTAATAACACCTACTTAACACAGGTTATAAAAACATATTACTTAAAAATTTTAATCCCAAGTAAGGTAAGGTACCTTGACTTAACGTTAACTGAACCACATAATTCATATACTTTATGCCTTCAGGTAAATATTACCTTTGAAGGGTGAAGGACAAAACCTGTGAGATCTTTATTAATAAGGGATTCGAATATAAAATAAACTTCCCTTAAATTACACATGCTTTTCCTAAAAGGTCTTTTGGGAATCGAAAGATATGAATGATAGAAAGGCACTTACTCTCTACGCCTAAATTTGATATTATTTTAGGATATTTCAATGTTATTATTACTTATTTTGTGATTTTTTTAGTTACAAGTAATATACCGTGTCCATTACTGAACGAAGATTTCTGGTATTCATAGTGTAATTTAATGAATATGTAGTCACCTCTGTATGCCTTACGAAGTAAAAAGATTTTTCAAAATCTTTTCTTTCTTCAAAGTCAGCTAAGATTAAATATAATACACTAGCTTGTTTCCTTGCAAATGACAAATAGCACCTTTTTTATACAACTAGCTCGGCAAACAAGAATTCCGTAGTTTATAGACCTCTGCAACACCAGAAGCATCGCAGGAACATTACCGACCGTACCCCCAATCTCCCCAGGAGCTCATGTCACCTTACTCACCATAGGAAAACAAAACTGTTTGAAAGTTGTATTATTTAACTGCGATCTTCTGTAAGACCAAGGTACTTCCCCAGTCGTACTGCTCCAGATTTTGAGCTGGATATTTCCTGCTGATTCCTACCACAATTTATGTCGACATGTAATAAAACGAGAAGTCAATTACGCATTATTATGAATAACTCAATTATAATCACTTGTCAGATCTCGATCAAATTTAAATTGGACCACTGGACCATTGGACTTGTTGTACAAGTACCAGCTTTTGGTCGAATTGATAATCTCCTCCTTTTTATATATATATATATATTCTTTATTGCACTTTTAAAAAAATCATAATTACAAAGAATGTTGGCAAGGGCGAACTTATCTCTGTAAGAGAACTCTACCAGTCTACCCATGGTGGTGAGAGATGATGTTTCCGCGGGACTCATAAGCGCATTTGTGATAAAGTGAAAAAAAACTGAACAAAAATAATAAAAAAAGGTTTTTAGAGTCGGTTCAAAATACAATATAACAATTTCAACGTGTTTCGTATAACAAAACCGGTTATATAACTTTTAACTAGTATGGTGTGTAATTAAATTACGTTCATTTATCAGAACTAGCAAAGTTAATTTGTCCGTCGTGTTGTGGACGTAATTGAATCAGAAAAGTTCGTGTGATGGTGTCTCTAAAGAGATGAAACACACGTCAGATCATTTGCTTATCTTATTAGTATAGTTAGGAAAGCATAATTTTTTATTACACACACCACACTAGTGGTGTTTTGTTACATGTGTATGTAATTCTTGAAGTTTATTCGTTAATACAAATTTTGGAAGTTCTTTAGATCTTTATTATTAAAAAACTTGTTATTGGAAGAAATTATTGATTGTTAAATTGTATTTGCTAGCAAACGAAAGAACTGACTTCAACTAAATCGACAAGTAATAAATCGTAAATAGACGAAAAAAAAATTAACAAACGCACTAGTCGTCACTAGGATTTTCGAAGATTCTCCTCGATTTCTTTAAGATGCCATCATTATGTCCTGGTTTCCTTATCATGGTACCACACTTGGGATATCTTCTATCCAACAAAAAAAAAAAAAATAGCAAAATCCGTTCATAAGCGACGAAGTTATTTGCGACAACACATAAAAAATATATATGGTCGAATTGAGAAACCTCCTCCTTTTTTGAAGTCGGTTAAAAATATAACACGAATTGAAATACTTATAATTAGTAATCTAACCTTTAACCTGAAATCTTATATGATTTTCATGAAATTTAATATGCAGGTGGTTTCGGGGGCGATAAATCGATCTAGCTAGGATTCATTTTAGAAAATGTCGTTTTATCTGTATCCGCATCTTACAGACGGTAAAAAACTGCTACAATATCATTAGGATACCAAGATAAATTTTGATACTACCAACAAGATTATAATAATTAAAGTGGAAAATCAAGTGATCCTGAAACGCGAATACCTCGATTCCAATCCACATTTCTCCAGATTGATTATTTTGTTCCCCCTTTTTTTAACTGCACTCGTGATTTTTGAAGATATATTTCTTTTAGCGTGTTAAAGAAAAATTATGAGAGTAAATTTTTACGATGCCCGCGCATACCGTCACGAAAAAACCGACACTTTGAAGTTAGCTAGTTAACGAAGAAGTTAGCAACGTGAAGTTACTTGTAGCTAGCCAATGAAGTATAACTTCTTACGCGCGTATATGCACATTTTTTTTATTTAAACAACCAGTTTATATTTTTTTATTAATATGTTATTAAAATCGATAAATATTATTCACATTTCATCAGTTTGTAATTCATATTTAAATAAAATTGCCAAAAACACGATTTAACACAAATAAAAAAAATAAAAAAGCTAAGTTCGGTCATCCAGGTACTAGCATAACGCTTCAGCCTGTAATATCCCACTACTGGGCATAGGAGACGTAGGAGAAGGATCAGAGCTTAATTCACCACGCTGCTCCAATGCGGGTTGGCGGATATATTCCCTACTATGAGTAACGATCGCTATCAGGTGTACATGATAACAACCGGGACCGAGGGCTTAACGTGCTCTCCGAGGCATGGTGGTGTACATTACTAATGTATATTACTGGCATGTTTAGTAGCATTTATTTATTTTTACTGTTCCATATTCAAAGGATACCGATGGATTTGTATAACTTTAACCCTGCTGGCCTTCCGTTGGAGTTTCCGTCCATCCTGTCTATCACAGAGCCGTTTTACATAAATTATGTAATGAAATATAGACCGTTATTTCCATAATAATAATAATAATAATAATAATAATAAAAGCCGTGTGGTTCCCGGCAGAGTAGAATAGGATCACCCCTTCCTACGCCTAGGGTGTCGTAAAAGGCGACTAAGGGCAACAAAAGCTGCATAACACCCGCGCAGCCTCCTTGGAGAGCGTGAGTGCCTCTCCAAGTGAGTATATTAGCACTCAAAAAATACTATGATGGAGGATAATTTAGAAAGGCGCATAGGGCCGCTGCCTGGGGGACGCCAGGGCGCGTCTGGAGCTGGCGCTGGACGTGGCAGCATGCGGGCCGCCAGCCAACCCCGCCGACCGGCACCACCACCTGACATGTCGGCTTATCCACCATCCCTACCAGTTGGCTTGGCGACGACAGAGTCCCAAGGGACTCAGCATTCGTTGCCCGCCGCTGGTGGAGTACGTCGCATGAGATGGACACCGAAGATGAATGAGAATGTCATGCGTGCGTACTATAGGGCTGTAGGACGAGAGACCGGGCGGACTGGCTACCGGGCAGTAATGCACCGCGAGTTCCTACTGCTTGAGCCTACGCTAACTGTCACGGAACAGAACCTGGCAGATCGAGCTCGGTACATCCAACGAAAGGGCATATTTGACGCCGCCGAGCTCGAACGATTTCGACGTGAGGCTGCTCCTGAAGTCGAACCCGTGTCCACGGTGCGCAACGAAGTGTCAATGCAACAAGAAAGCGTTCGTAGCGAAGCGCCTGTGGAGGCGATTACTGAGGGAGCAGTCGCCCAAAAAGTAGAACAGATGAGAGGGATCTTGCACGAGGCGATTTCCGAGACTCGAGGCGCTTCTCTGGAAATGAGACCGCGACTTTCTCGCCTCCCCCTCAATGCCGCGACGCGGCATGCCATTGAGGCAGCTAACAGGCTGTTGCCTCCCTATTTGGAAACCAGCTTCAGCTTGGAGGATACGGGTTCTATTCTCTTCGGCGCCGCTCTAGCGGTGCACCGCCTTGTGGGAGCCAAGACCCAGGAGTCTGGACGCGCTACTCATAAGAATAGCGACGTACCAGCCTGGAAGAGGAGAATAGAACGCCGTATCAACCTGGCCAGGGCCCTCATTGGTAGGCTGCTAGCTTTCAGGTCGGGCAACACAAGGCCAAGGATTGTGCGCTCTGTTAGAATGGCCTTCAACGGGCTAGGCATCAGCCTCGATCAGCCTGACATAGCCGATAAACTAACGGAGCGCATCGACGGCCTGAAGCAGAGAATCGCGGCATGGGGAAAGCGCATTCGCAGGTACTCTGAGAGAGTTGAGCGCTTTCGACAAAATCGCCTCTTCGTGAGTGATCAGAAAAGGTTCTATAGAAAGCTGGAGAACCCGATATCGGGCTCTGCTTCCCTAAAACCGAGTACGGTTGACCTCGTCGCCTTCTGGCGCAACATATGGTCAGGGGAGGTGGAGCACGAGGAGGGCCCTTGGATTGCGGCGGTTCAGGACGCATGTGCTAAAATCGAACCGATGAACCCAATCGCCATCTCTACGGAGGACGTCAGTGGCGCGGTCCGGCGGGCTCCGAACTGGAAAAGTCCGGGGGCCGACGGTCTGCATCACTACTGGCTGAAAGGGCTCTCGGTCTGCCATGCGACCTTGGCTCGACAATACCAAGAGGCAATAGATCGGAAGACACTCCCGAACCTTTTCACTACCGGGATCACTCACTTAGCTCCAAAGTCCACCAACACCGCAGATCCCACCAACTACCGCCCCATAACGTGTCTGACCTCCATCTACAAGACACTGACGTCCGTTCTGAGCTGTAAGATCTCACGACATATTGGTGAGTTTAATATCTTGTCTGCAGCTCAGAACGGATGTCGTGGAGGCGGTCGCGGTACAAAGGAGCTCCTTCTCATCGACTCTGTGGCGGGCCAGCTTGTCAGACGCAACCGTCGGAACTTTTCGGCCGCCTGGATCGACTACAAAAAGGCTTTCGACTCGGTGCCTCATTCATGGCTCCTGAGGGTCCTCGAGCTGTACAAGATTGACCAGGCAGTTCGAGACTTCCTCGGAGTATGTATGGGGCAATGGAGCACGATCCTATGTCTCCAGGGCGAGCGACTGACGGGTGCGGGTGACCCAATCAGGATACGGAGGGGTATTTTCCAGGGTGATTGCCTGAGTCCGCTATGGTTCTGCTTGTCCTTGAACCCTCTAAGCACCCTGCTGGAGCGTTCGGGGACAGGCTTTCAGTTTCGGAGAGGAGGTACTAAAGTCTCCCACCTTCTCTACATGGACGACCTCAAATTGCTGGCACCTAACGCTGCACGCCTGCAGGAACTGCTGAAAATCACTACGGAGTTCAGCAGTTCCATCAGGATGCAGCTTGGAGTGGATAAGTGTGCGGTCGTGCATGTAGACAGGGGTCAGGTGACTCAATCGTCGCAGCTTAGTCTCGAATTAACATCATTCAAGACCCTTTCCGAAGCTGAATCTTACCGGTATCTGGGCATGTCACAATGCATAGGGGTGAAGGAAGTGGACATGAAACAGGCAGTTTGTGAAATCTTTTTTGGACGGCTGACAAAAGTTCTTCGGAGCTACTTGTCTGGAGCCAACAAGGTCCGAGCCTATAACGCTTGGGTCATGCCCACTCTCTTGTACACCTTTGGCATACTCAGATGGACTCAGACCGAACTTGACGCCCTGGACAGAAGAGTCCGCACAACTATGACGTACCATCGCGTGCATCACCCTAAGTCGTCGGTCATGAGACTGTACATCCCGCGGAAGTGTGGTGGTCGAGGCATGTTAAGCGCTAAGACCATGCATAACCGCGAGGTGTGCAGCCTCAGGGCCTACTTTGAGACGAGACGGGACAGCGCTTTGCATGGCGACGTTTCAATGTGTGACAAAGGACTAACCCCCCTAGCCTTGGCCAAAGAGAACTGGCAGAAACCGGTCGTACTGAGCACCTCTGACCGGGAGACCGTATGGATGGAGAAGGAACTGCATGGACGGTTCTACAAGGCGCTTCACGCGCCTCACGTGGACAGTAAGGCCTCCGTGCAGTGGCTGCGATTCGGCGACCTCTTTGGGGAAACCGAAGGTTTTGTCTGTGCAATACAAGATCAGGTGGTCAAGACGAACAACTACCGAAGGCACGTCCTGAAGGATGGCACTCCCGACTTCTGTCGAGCCTGTCGTCATCCCGGTGAGTCACTCAGGCATGTGCTTTCGGGTTGTTCCGCGCTTGCTAATACTGAGTACTTGCACAGACACAACCAAGTGGCCAAGATTCTCCACCAAGAGCTTGCTCTTATGTACGGTCTCCTGGAACAGAGGATGCCGTATTACCAATACTCACCGGTGCCAGTACTCGAACGCGACGGAGTCCGGCTCTACTGGGACCTGCCTATCGCCACAGACAGGACGATACTGGCGAACAAGCCTGATATCGTGGTGATGGACAGGGCACGGTCGAGGGTATTTTTAGTGGACATCACCGTCCCGCATGACGAGAACCTCGTGAAAGCCGAGACTGAGAAAAAACGTAAATATCTGGATCTGGCGCACGAGATTGTCGACATGTGGGGTGTGGGGTCTGCTGAAATAATCCCTATCGTAATATCTGCCAACGGTTTGATCCCGGTTAGCCTCGCTCACCATCTGAGGCAACTGGGGATCCGGGACGGTTCGCTCGCAGCCAGGATGCAGAAGGCGGTGTTACTTGACTCGGCTAGGATTGTCCGCCGGTTTCTCAGCCTACAGCCCTAACCCCCGGCCGTTTGATCTCCCTGCCGGGGCGTATTCCTCCACCCGCTTATATTTATATATGTAAGTATAAGTAAATTTACTATATTATTTATATAAGTAGTTATTATAATATATGTATCTATTATGTATCTATTATATATTGGGCGGGCGGAGTGACATTCAGGAAAATAATAATAATAAAACTTCCGTAAAATAATCAGGACTGATTTCCTTACATCGAAATCACAGTATAAATCAATTTTAGCGAAACAAATGTACATAGTATTACACACTTAAAAGAAAAAAAAATCCATTGTATTTTTTTTATTCCGTGAGTGGAATTTCGTGATGAAAACCGTTTTCACTTTTGTAAATCGCGTTTGTTTTGTTGGCTTCTAAGCGACTTGGCTCACGCTGACAGTAGGTAATCCGGTTCCATTCAAAGGAGCGTTTTGAATCCAACCTTAGGCCTTATGACTACTTATTGTTTATTTATTCATATTTTTTTACTTAAATTCTTTCTTATTCAAATAAATGTTATTATTCACCTCGGAACATTTCTCGAAGATCGTTTAAAAGATGGTGAAATTAGTTTAATTGTTTATTAAAAAGATGTTTTTGTTATAGTAGATGACTCGCGTGGTTTGGTCTGCCTTTATAGTTTTATGGCAGTTTTTATAATTATACTATTTTATAGCAAATAACTAACTACTCTATATAAAAATAAAATTAACTCAGTGTTCCATGTTTGAACAAACATTTGATCAGAACTATTATAGCAATATTAGTTACTATTTATAATTTTATTATAGGGTTATGATTAAATGTTTCTCAATCAACACAGTAGTAAGTAGCAGGGTAGGATAAAGTAAGAACATTTGGAAATATTTAAGTGAATCATCCCTCAAACTTCGATGAATTCCTGTGTGGTGGATAAAAACATTTGATATGAGCGGGGATTGAATCCACGGCTGCTATCGTAACAGCTACTTTATGTACTGTTTCAACCCATTTTTAAAGATTTTTTTTCGTATTAACAGAACCTTTAGATTTCGTCTTTTAATTATAAAGCATTAATACAACACTGATTCAATTCAACAATAATTCAAACTATTAAGTGAAATAAAAAAAACATATTATGTCATTATTTATTTTTGTTCACGGTATAAAATTACATAAATAATTTAAAAAAAGTTTACTAGTAATATTTTAGTTTTACAAACGTCATATTATAACAGTCGTGTGACTGATATGATGCCACTTCCGTTATATATTTTTCTTACGGTTTTAGTATCACATTTTTTTCAGTTCGGTCGCCCAGCCAAATTTCAAGCAAAAAATACTAAATTAAAATGAAATCAAAAATTTAAATAATGTTTTTATACTTCCTAGCAATTACTACATTTAAAAAATTATAAATTAATTCCTTCTTGAAGAAATTTCAGTCAACAAGGGCACTAAATATATCAAGACAAGGGGTTTTATTTCCGTGTCTGTGTACCAAATGGTCCTGAACGTTGCAGCGTAATATCCTGTCTGGAGCGCGTCTCAAATGGAGAATGTAAGCTTCGTTTTGTACAGAGGTACACGTATTACAGAGATGATGAGAAAAGCACCTTATTAGGAATTTAATTTATTAACAAAATTTATATAAATACAAGATGAGACGGAATAGTCGCTAGAAGATATGATAGACGCGAGCTTGACATCGCTTATTTTTCGTAAAACAAATTTGTTGATACTAAAATAAACTAGATAGATAATAATTTAGTTATATTTTGTTGGTTTATCCAGGACACAAGACGCACAGGATTTAAACACATATGCATCGCATACATAATCTGCAGTATAACAGTGTGTAAATTAATCTAGAGTTTTTCACCCCTTCACCAGTTAGACATACGGAATAACTGGACAAAAAATACGCTTTTATACGAAGATTTTTTTATTTCGTAACTAATTTTCTTTAAGGTCTCATTTAATTTCTAAAAATAGCTTTGTCTAGACGAAGCGTTACTAACTGTTATTTACCAACATATCGGCTTTTAGCGTTTTGTTCAAGTTTATTTTTTCTTAATAATCGTAAGCCGTATTATGTTTCTTAAGCCGATAATTAGATTTGACTCGTCCCATTTATTAAGTTATTTAAACAAATAACATTAATCGTCAGCGAATAAACGAATTATTTTTACAAGCTGAATCCGCAGGGAAATAGCATAGTTGATTAACACTAATATCTAATGGCGTTTTAAATGTATTCCATTAACTTTCCTGTGTGCTCAAATAAAAGAGCGCTAACCTAAACCTTACTTTCTACTCTAAAATTGTATGTTTGTACTGCAAATCTGGTTGTAATAGGTACTTATAAAAAAAATGCATATTTGTATATCAGAAGGCTACAAATTTACTTAAGTTACCTAAAATTGTCAGTGGCACATTTAGACACTCAAAGAACAGTAAGTTTGACGAATTTATATTTGTAAGTACAAGTTCGAAAGCTACATTGAAGTTCTAAGAGTTAAAGAAATTGTTTTTTACTATTTACATTTTATTTTTATTTGGTAAAAAAAAACCGTGTCTCGGAGAGCACGTTACATATATCTATAATAACTTTACGTTTATGTAACATATGTGCGTATATTACATAATTTTATTGACAACGCGTTGGCGCAACGATCACAGCACTAATGTGTGGCTGTTGCGCTGACGGTTGCGGGTTTCGTATTGGCTATACAGATGTTTGCCGTGGTTTGGGTGTTTGTGCCTCGCCACCATGCCTCGGAGATCACGTTAAGCCGTCGGTCGCGGTTGCCGTCCTGTACACCTGATAGCGATCGTTAGTCATAGTAGGGAATATATCCGCCAACCCGCATTGGAGCAGCGTGGCGGATTAAGCTATGATCGTTCTTCTACACAGGCCCTATAGCTCAGCAGTGGGATATTACATGCTGAAGCGTATTACGTAATTACGTGTAGGAAGTTATTAATCGACCGTATATACAAACGTCGTCACAGGAAATTTAACCATAGTAACCAAACATTGTTCGGTTCGGTTCGCCACACAGTGTTCTAGACATCGACAGGTATTGGGCAACTTATACAAATTAAGTTGCCAACTTAAATTGACTCCACTATCGTTTGCCTGGTTTAGGCTGTTCATACACTTTATTTTAGACTTTGTATTTGCAATGATTATCTTACTGACAGCCGTTGAGTGTGAAGTGTTTATTTTTTTACACTCTTAATACTTACGTAAGAAACAGACGACCGTGTGTGTATGTTATAGATATTTATTTATTTAATGCTCTCTGGCTCTAATTAGAAGGATCTCATTCTATTCAGTTATATTTTAGTCCTATTACAGCAAAATCAAATAAGTTTTTCTCTTTTCTGACATGTAGAATGAAAATTGATATATTTTGCTGTTACTAGAACATTCTTTCACAATCAACAAGACATTATTTTAAGTAAACATTTATCAAAAAATTTGTAGTTTTTTTTTCATTGACGACGTCGACGACGTCGACGTCTGAAGTGTCGTAATAATTTATGAACGTATCACGTTGCATTATAATAGTCTGCATATACTGCACTCTTTATCAATGTGTATGGCTTACTATCAGAAAGTAAACACGCATTGTACCTTTAGTTCGAACGTTTACGTTACGTCTACGTTAAAATTGACTGTTAACTGTTGATTAGTCAATAATGGTGCTGACATACTATGTGTGAGTTCCAATACTCCCTTTGAATACCGTGCTGTTTAAAATTCAAAATGAATTAAACTTTTGAATAGATCAAATTGTAATTAATTTTTTTTGCTATATTAATTTTTTTCATCATCATCAATTATACCGATATATTTTACTATATCAATATACTACTGACAATATTGATGATTATAAAATTGTGAATTTCGTAGAAAAACGTATAGTCAAAAATATAAAATTAACACGATAAAACTCGTTTACACATTAGGTACATCAAGTTCAAAACAAAGGGAGTTACTTCCAAAACTACTTAAGGGGTTGGAATAAACTAGTAAAGTTTGTATGGGAGCTCTGTCATTTTCGAGGTTAATAACAATGGACAATCAAGATAATAGAAAAAAGAAATAAAGAAGAAGCAGAAAATAGATTTCGGCTTTTGATTAGAAAATAATAACTGAGCGAGTTAGCGTATTTTTTTTTTGGGAGTAAAGTGTTTTTATAAGACCTTTAATAAACATCTTTTGATTTAGATTAAAACATTCTGATATACATTTTATGACAAAATATCTTTTTGTACAGCCTGACAATAACGAATACAAAAAATAAAAATAAAAAATTCAATTTGTTGAAATCATTTGGAAGTTATGTCGAACATACATTTCAGCGATTAAATTTATTTATATTTATAAATTAAACGCTATTTTATCCGTCTCTATTACCCGACTGCAAAGGAAGGATCTCCAGAACCGCTGAACGATTCCTCTTAGTAGCTCAAGTGTTCTTAGATAGGTGACGTTAAAAAAATCAAAGATGGCGGCTGTGCGAAGCCATTGTAGTTAATGAAAAAAAAATGTTTAAATTAATTATTTAATGCCATGAAATTCAAGGATAACTCAAATGATTATCACTCTGTGCATGTCTCCGACTGCTGTATGATGTTGCATAAAATTTCGACTACCGTATTGATATTTTTAAGTGTACAGTACAAAATGTTTGATATTGTTTCGATTTATTTCGCTAGCTTTGTGTAATTATTGAATTTTTAATTTGTTCCAGTCTTTTCAATTGATTTTTTATTAAATGTTCTTCAGGCACGCGGGTTTTTTTTTCATTATTATTTTTATTATATTTGTACATTTGTCACAGCAATTACTATTTATTTTATTGGACTCTCAGGACTGAAAAAATAAATGAACGTAGAACATAGATCAAGTAAAAAAAGGTAGATAACGCACCTAGAACAGAAAACTGAAGCCACTTTTTTAAAGATGTGTGAGTGAGTGAAGTGTTGACACCTTTTAAAAAAAGTCCCTAAAATTTTTATTAAACAATTAATTTAATATAGGTAAAATGGGTATGTGAAAATAAAAACCTGTTTATAGTTTTAAATAAATTTACTAAAAATAAAACAAAAAATCGATAGAATAATAAAAAAATATATTCATAAGATAATCGTATGAATGGACACTTCCTATCCCCTTTGTTTATCTCTTTTCAGTTTGCAGTCGGTTTTTTTTTTAACTATTTTTCTTAAACCTAGAATCCTTTATGTTAGATAAGTTTTTTAAATTTTTGTCGCTTAGAACTCAGAGTCATCGTCATTGTTTGCATTTTACTAATATGATGTAGTCTTATGTTCAAATATTTTTCAATCACTAATCATATTAAATTTACTTTATGCGCATGGCCAGCATAATCGTGGTCATTTTCTCAGTCTTACAGCCGCTACCCATTCACCTCTTATTAAAATATTCGTTGGAAACCTAAAACCATGAAATTTGATAGTAAAATATGGGTACCTAGTTTACTCAAAAATTGTAAAAAGTCAAAACATAAAACAAACGAGTTAATAATTCATAAATATATTTTGATTTTTTTATTTTCAATTTATGTAACATAATATAACACGAGAAAAAAAAACAATAACTATGTCTACTTTTTACTTAATTATTTTTCTGATTGCGTACAATTTACTTACCCACATTTTGGGGTATTGAAAAAAAGAACTACTGGCAACACTCCCGTGGTACGTCATTTCGTGACATTGAAATTATAAGTTCCGAATAACCTCAATATTATTTTGGAATAACAATAAATTTAAAGTTTTATATGTACTTACGTGTGAAACGATATTCCTTCAGATTTTTTGTTTACTTTGGTATTGTTTTTGCACCATTTAATCACACAAGACGGCATTTTATAAGCAAAGTTACTGCATGAAGCCTCGTGACATACTAACGAAAATGAGCGTAGTTTGATGCATATGTGTGCGTGAGCGCGTGTATTTACTTGAAGGAGCCGAGTTTTGTGGCTTCACTAACAACAAAGGCCGCGCATTATCTACTTTTTTTTACTATATCTATGACGTAGAAGCACAGATTAGACTGAAAATTGCCTACGCTGTCACCAAAAAAAAAAAAAAAAAAAAAAAACATTTTACATTGCATTACTTTTTTTACTTCTATGATTTTTGCATATTAATTTTTCTGTTAGTCTGCGCGGAAGCCTTATTTGTCCAAAGGTGCTTTAAGTTAATGTTCGCTATTGTATTATTTCTTATTGCTTGTTTACTAAATTATGCGACAGCTACACATAACTTAAAGTTTGTGTATTGAGTACGCGATTGTTTATTGAGGCGAAAGTATTGGAAAACTAGCGCGACCTGTTTTGATTTTTTACGCGATAAAGTTGTATTTTGTACAATCGTAATTGCACTATACACGTCATGAATATGATATCTTTTGTTACCGTTCTTGCGGTTATTGTTGTATGGTAAACAGGTTTTTTTTAGAATTTTTTTTCTTATTTCATTACATATTTTGTCTGTTAATATGTAAGATATAGACCATGTCTTGATGTGATGAAAAATATTATATAAACTAGATTAATATAGAAAATAAATCAATATTATAAAGAGTTATAAGTATTTAACATTTAAAAATGATTGTTGAAGTATATTTAAATAAAAATTTCATCTTGAACTCCGTACCAACCTGTACATTGTTCAACGAACTCACAATACGTACTCACAATATTGCTTCTGACCTTTCGAGGTAATTTAATAACCACTCGTACAAGTTTGATGCTTAGTTGGAGAGGATAATGGAATATTAGGATTGTATTGAGAAAGCATCGTCTTTGATAAAAATATTATATTAATGTAGATACGTACCTACGTATCGATGCCAATATTTTTACAAACTCAATGGTTAACAAAATATTGTACTGGCAGTTTTGCTGCACCATTATCATTTGAGTTTTTCACTTCTACAAATGTTCTATATATTTTTCATTTGAGGCAAAAAAACTAGTCTTACACTAGAATTTCACAAGACATTTTCTTAAAAGTTTCTTTAAAATAAATCAAATTAATTATCCCTCTCTAAATGTTGGCAGCAATTGCAGTTTTAAAGGAGCCATTCAAGATACAGCTAACGTACCACGCTTCGTGAACATGGTGCCTGCAACGTTCCAAAATATCGGTAATTTTAAAATGACAAGCGTGGTAAGTCCAATATAAGTCGGTACAAGAGTTTATATAAAACGTAAAAGTTTAGAAACTGACAGTTGAAGCAACTGTTTCAATTAACACGAAGACAGTTAATAGCTAAAACGAACCTGTAGCCTGAAATATATTGATAAATAATAAAATTTTATTTTTAAAAATAGAGATATTTCTTTTTTTTTTTGTCAATAAAAATACCATTATTTCAGAAAAATATATAAAAAAATAGCTAGGATGGGAGAACTAAAAGAAGAGGCATTAAAATCTGCGATTTATCAAGGTTTGAACACAATTTAATCGTTTAGGAAATTGGTACAAAAATGCGGCATAAAACAACACTTCAAAGTCCTTTTATAAGAATATATAAAAAGACTGCCGTTTAAAAGAAAACTAACACCGTCCGAATGAAGTGTTCACTACTGAAGAAAAGTTAGCTATTCATTAAGTACATCGCAAAATGTTCCAAGATGCATTATGGGTTGACAACCATACATGTTAGGAAACTGGCGTACGAATTTGAAAGGGTGAATCAGCTGTATTATCCATCTAGCTGAAATCAAAATTAAATGATAGGAAAAGGATTGATGGATAGTTAGTAGACAAAATACAAATCTAAGTCTGAAAAAAAATTAAAAGTACCTGATTAATATGCCAGAAATTGTCCAATCTTATTTTACTTATTTGGTTACAATATAATTTTATTAACAAAAGGTTTTATATATTATTAATTTTTAGACAAAGATATTTCCAATCAGACAGTGTTCTCATTACCTCCATTTGTACTCAGCATCGTGCATTTGTCGGATCACAAGCAGTCACCTTTTATTGAGACGTAGAAATGTTCGCGAATCGAAACACCACAAAAAGGCCATTAGGGCGCACAGATCGCTATCACTTAAACACGTGCCAAATTCTCGTGACTTTTTAACTTCATTTCCTCCTGGGCCTCGGAGTCAAATGTTCTTGGCACTGGAGACGTGACAAGGAACGTTACAACTGATTTTAAACAATTGTTTTAGCTGTTTCACTACGTCTCGCGACTTTGGTTATTTTATAAAGGAAAATACATTTTAAATAATTTATTTTTATTTAAATACGCTACACTCTATAAATATCGGGGAAGTGTTATAGTTCGTATCTTAAAAATAATATGTTATTTACATCAGATACAAATTCCGTCACTACTCTTGCAGATAAATAAATTGACATCCAATTTTATTGTATTTGTATCTCAGAAGGGTGTTACCTGAAATTGTCAGTAGCACATTTTGACTCAAAGAACAGTAAATTTGACGTATTTGTACATACATAAATATAATCACGCCTCTTTCCCGTAGGGGTAGGCGAGACTACTTCTTTCCACTTGCTACGATCCTTTCGGTTTAGGGTACTCTTGACCTGGCCTTTTTTTCAAGGCGTCCTTTATTTGGTCTCGAAACGTCCGCCTAGGTCTACCCGTTCCAACCCTTCCATTCACACTTGCCTTATACACTTTTTTCGTCAATCATTCTTCACTCATTCTCTTGATATGACCAAACCATCGGAGCATACCTTTCTCAATTTTTGTCACTGCATCTTCTTTCAGACCATTACGTTTCCTTATCTTAATATTTCTTATCCTGTCACTCAGTTTAACTCCTATCATACTTCTTAACGATCTCATCTCGACTGCATTTATTCTGCTTTCATGTTTCTTCTGCCATACCCAACTTTCACTTCCGTACATGAGTGTCGGAACCAACACCCCTTCATGCACAGCCAAACAAGCCTTGTTAGACACCTTCCGACTGCTCATAAATGAGTGCAAAGCTCCATTCACCCTGTTTCCTGCATTCACTCTTCTTTCAATATCACTCTCACACTTTTCATCTCTTGTAAACTTTGAACCCATATACACAAACTCATTCACCTGTTCAATTTGTTTATCTCCAATCACGATATTGCAGTTTGTCACTGCCTCATCTCTTTCAAACACCATAACTTTTGTCTTCTTTACATTCATCTTCATTCCCTTTCTTACAAAGGCTCTACTCATATCAGTTACCATCTCCTGCAACTCCTCGGGTGAAGACGAAAGTAATACTTGATCATTAGCATAGAGAAGATATTTGACGAGTAACTCATTCATTTTCAAACCATTTTCATTCTCTTTTAAATCTGTCAAATAATTATCCATGAATAGATTAAACAGCCACGATGACGCTACATATCCCTGTCTAATACCTTTTTCGATATTAAACCATTCAGTGTATGCTCCATTTATCCTCACTTAATCCCATACTTTATCGTCTGTTTCATTCACAACCCTCTCAATCAACACTTTTGCATACAATTTACCGACGAAGCTGAGGAGGTTTATACCGCGGTAATTCCTGCAGTCCTGCCGTGGCTCTTTTCCCTTGTACAATGGGACGATTACGGCTTTGCACCAGTCTCCCGGTACTTGCCCGTTTCGCCAGCATAAATTGAAAAGGCAGTACAGCTGGCTAGCCACTATGCCATGTCTAGTCTTTAGCATTTCGACGGTAATCCTGTCATACCCTGCACCCATACCTAATTTCATACTTTTCAACGCTTTCACTATTTCATCCATGCTTATCTCACTTTCATCAACATTTATACTCGCTTCCATGGAAGGTGCCGTATGTTGTACCTGCACTTTCTCTCTTTCGAACAATTTAAATTAATGAGTACAAGTTCAAAAGCTACATTGATTATCTAAGAGCTATAGAAATTGCTTTTTAATACTAAATTTTTATTTTCAACTCTAAAAGACTGAACCAATTGCTAGTCCATGCCAGTTTGCCAAACGGTTGTATCTACGTTGCATCGCAATATCCTGTCCGAGCTCTGCCTCGGGTCTAGTAGACGATATAATTAAGCCATGTTTACAGTACCGCTTTGTTTTACTTTTGCCTGAAAAGTGGAACTAAAGAAATACGATAACTTTTCTTTAAGGTTTTATTAAGTTAGGAGTGTGTGCTGCTTTAACTGTAAATTGAAAAATGTATATGATATAGGAAAATAACTTAGCTTGTGTCGTAAGCGTATCACATCTAAGGATATACCTTTTCTCATATTGGTTAAATATATATTATTTTAATATGCGTCTGACCACCAGGTCAGCGATTACGTCTTTAAATAACGTATCTTACTTATAGCTATTTCATATATTTGACACGTTGACCTACACAACTCACTCTGCTTCTTCTACATATCTTCTTATTCCTAACGAGGTTGCATAAAAATACACCGGTCTTCTTCGATATGATCAAGTCATTACTGAAAACATAGCTATCACGAAAACACACTCTTTGCCAAATTTAAAGATATAATTGAAGATTGAAGAGAAATGAAGCAAACTATATTGTATTTTAAAAACAATTTAGTAATTCGGTGAACATTTTAAAATGGGTAACAGAGTAGAGACAGAGGTAGGAAGTATTCTATCCAGCAGTTTTTTTTTATAATCAATTAAACCAACTTATCATACCAAATGACACCAGATAACTTTCAATAAAGGAAATGGACGATATGTCCTATGTCTGAGTCTTTTGACAGTTTTTAAATACTCCTTGCTTAACTTGTACTCAAAGTTACTTTTTAGATTTATTAGTGAGAGAAGTTTTGCAAGTCGTTATTAGTAATTATTTTTTTCACATCACATCATCACTTCAGCCTATGGCAGTCCACTGCTGGACATAGGCCTCCCCAAGTTCGCGCCAGACATCCCGGTTTTCCGCAATCCTCATCCAGCCTACACCGGCAATCTTACGTAGATCGTCGGTCCAACGGGGCCGGAGGACGTCCCACACTGCGTTTGCCAAGACGCGGTCTCCACTCCAGGACCCGTCTACTCCAACGGCCATCGGTCCTGCGACACAGATGACCAGCCCACTGTCACTTCAACTTGCTAATTCTCATTATTTTTTTAATTTTTATTAATTACGAATTTTGATCTGATCTTTGCAACCTTTACTAAATTACCCAACTTAAATAAAATGTTCGGGGGTAATATAATATAAACGTGATTCCGCACACTTCCATCGTAATATTTACGTTATTATACTTCTGTATTAAATGTATGAAGAAGATAATTTTTATTAATAATAATTCCTTTGCCGATAAAAGCTACAAAATATAGGAATAATGTTTTTAAAGGAAACTTATTGTGTTTATGTAAATAAAAATAACGTAGTCAGTAGGGATTGATGTTGATGGAGGCGAATGTAGAGTAACTGGGAGAATATTGACGTCAGAACTGGGATTATATAAATATAAGGTATCTTAAGTTCAAATAAAAATGAAAAAACATACTTTTACAGAGTTTGTGCCTATATAAATAAAAATAAATCACCGAAATATATGTACATAATGTACACGCATAGCTTCCAAACGACTGCACCCAAAAGGATTTTTTTAACCGACTTCAAAAAAGGAGGAGGTTACTCAATTCAACCGTATATATTATAATGTATGTTCGGGGATAACTTCGTCGTTTATGAACCGATTTTGATAATTATTTTTTTGTTGGAAAGGATATATCCTAAGTGTGGTACCACAATAAGGGAACCAGGACCTGATGATGAGATCCCAGAGATATCGAGGGAATCCCTCAAAAATCCGCATAACTTTTTACTGGGTGTACCGATTTCGATGATTTTTAATTTAATCGAAAGCCGATGTTTATCATGTCGTCGCATTTAATCTGATCTGATTACAACTTTTGGAGTAATCTTTCATAATGCCTATTTACTTGACAATTTGTTCGTCTACTTACATTGTATTACTTGTCGATGTAATTGAAGTTGGTTTTTTTTTCGTTTGCGACCAATCACAATTATTTGTATTTGTTATCGTCAATACAAGGTTTGTATAAACAAAGATTAAAAAAAAAAAAATAATGAATTATCACAAAAAAAAAATGCGAAACGGAGTTTATCGGATTTAATAGTGTTTTAATCAAATCGATTACACTATTTATTTATACCTAATATGTTATAAACACCAGAACACAAATTGCGACGCTTTCTTTAAAATTATGGGGCTTTTAGATTGTGTTTAAGATTTCTCTTAAAGAACCATCAACAATGTAGCGGTAGTGCTGCCAGTAAATATCCGCTGGCCGGCAGAAATAACATCCTTGTTTAGACGACCTGAGAGATACCGCTTCACAGGATATTGCTTCTTTGTAATCTTAGGAATTAAAGCTAAATCGAAAATTTACGTAAAATCCATCATTATTTTATAATATATACTAGTGGGCGCCTAGTGGTCGAAATTAATAAACAAGAGTATATATATTTGCGTGTGTGTGTCAAATACATGGTAGTGTGTGTAATATTTTTTTATTGATTTAATGTATTTTTTAGGCATAATTAAAAAAATTAGCATGCTCTATATAAACTATAAGGGCGCGAAATTTCATACTCCTCCGTTTCGTGAAAAGGGATACAAAGTTTTTGTTTCACGTATGAATACATAGTACTGTGCTACGGTACTAAAGAATATAGCCACCTCCTCTCTTCCCGTGGGTGTCGTAAGAGGCGACTAAGGTAAAACACAGTTTCACTACCACCTTGGAACTTAAAAAGCCGACTGGTGGCGGGATAACTATCCAACTGCTGGCTTTGAAATACACAGACCGAAGACGCGCAGCAGCGTCTTCGGTGCGACAACGCCTGCCCAGCGTGGTGACTATGGGCAACACACATGAGTTCACGTTATTTATGGCGTAAACTTGTGGAGGCCTATGTCCAGCAGTGGACTGTATAGGCTGTAATGATGATGATGATTAATACATAGAAGATAGATTATTTATTTGACAGCATATTTTATAACTTATTTACAAGCTTTATCTATTCCGACACCGCTAAACTTATCGTGTGCTCACTGGTAATAAAAAATTGTGTTCATCCGCAAACGAATAAAAGACCGCCTTTAATTACATCGACAAGTAATACAACGTAAGTAGACGAAAAAAAAACAGTCAAGTAAATATGCGTTATTAGATATAACTCGAAAAATACTTGTTAGATCCCAATTAATTTTATATGGAACCACAAGACACTTTTACCACCTTTTGCTTAAAATAAAAATAGTAAAAAAACATCAAAATCGGTCCACCCCGTCAAAAGCTCTGAGGTAACATACGTTTAAAAATACAATCGAATTGAAAACCTCACCCATTTTTGTAAGTCGGTTAAAATTTAACAAGTGACTGGCTTGTTTCGAAAGCAATTGTATTAGACAAGTTATATATTTACAACATAGCAACGGAGCGCTTGAAATCGGTTTCAATTTTTTTTTAAATATGAAGTTAAACTGAGTGTGTTATTTTTCGATGTATTATGAATGAATGGACATCCCTTTTTCACGTAAAGTCAACCAATACATATCTAATTACTATTCAGTTGTTGCTAATAGCCTCGCTAAATAAACAGACTGAAAAAATTATATCCATTTTGTCATGATAACTCCACTCCTTATGCCAGCCTGTACGAAAAAATAAATCTTTCTCATATCGAGTAATGTCTGCATGCATAAACAACATACTAAATTTTTTATAGATTTTTTCACTTTTTTTCCGTAGCCTTATATGATTATATAGTTTGCGAAACGATAAATTGTTTATTTTTTTCTAAAAGCAAAAAAAAAGCCTTCAAATATGCAATATTAAATAATAATAGCTCAAAACAGATTTTGAATGAAAAAGTATCGTCAAATACGGTATACGTATTTAATGTTTTTTAATATCATATTGCGTTGAAATTTCATGACTTTTAGGGCTTTCCTATAAACAAATGTAAAATGGATGCTCTTATGCTACTATAGTATGCCTACATGTATCTCTATATGCCCTTAAACGGAAGGTGTCCCCACCGTATCTCGGAGAGTACGTTAAGCCATGTCGGTCCCGGTCGTTATCATAAATACCTGATCGTGATCGTTACTGTCATAGTAGGAAACATATCCGCAAACCCGCAGTGGAGCAGCATGGTAGAATAAGTTCCAATTCTTCTTCTGCATGGAGACAGAGGCTTATGAGCAGTGGGATGTCACAGGCTGAAGCGCGTATATTTTTCTTTAAACAGTTAACCAATAATGTGAAAATACTTAGAAGGAAAGGTAACCTTGTGACATTTTTCCCCAGTAAAACTTTAGGCCAAAGAGAAAAAAATATGGGTATTGTTGTATTGGATGTTTTTAACCGACTTCAAAAAAGGAGTAGGTTACTCAATCGACCGTATATATATATATATATATATATATATATATATATATATATATATATTTATTATATATATATATATATATTAAACGACGAAGTTATCCCCTAACATATATATATATATATATATATATATATATATATATATATATATATATATGTTCGGGGATAACTTCGTCGTTTATGAACCGATTTTGATAATTCTTTTTTTGTTGAAAAGGAGATATCTCCGGTGTGATATCATGATAAGGAAACCAGGATCTGATGGTGGAATCCCAGAAAAATCGAGGAAAACTTTCGATAATCTGCATGACTATTTACTGGGTGTACCGATTTTAATGATTTTTAATTTAATCAAAAGCCGATGTTTATCATGTGGTCACATTTAAATTTCATCGAGATCTGATTACAACTTTTGGAGTAATCTTTGATAATGCGTATTTACTTGACTATTTTTTCATCTACCTACGTTGATATTACTTGTCTATATTGTTGATCGTTTCTTTTTTCGTTTGCCTGCAAAGACAATTATTAAAGTTTAATTTAAATGGGACTACATTACAAGCACTACCTTTCCACTAAGAATAGAATCATTGAAATCGGTTTAATGAGTAAAAAGTTTTGAGCTAAGGAGTCAAAATATGTACTTGAATAATAAACATTTTTAATATCATATCAAAAAGACCGACCTTTCCAGTGGGGTTTGAACCCGCACCTCCAACTTAATCTCCTCCGGCTCTTAGCCAATAAGCTAGGGAACAATCTACTTGTCTGGTCAAAATCTTTGATATGATGAATTTTTTATTCGGCCCTAAGGGACCACGGCGTGTACCTGAATTATGATTTGTGAACTTCCTCCTTTTTTGTAGACAGTTGAAAATATCTGAATATGTGTGTCAGTTGACAGTCTAAAACACTGACATTAAGTTTTTTGAAGTAAACCTTTTTTATGCTCGCTTAATTCTATATCTGTAAACAAAATTAAAATAGACATATAAGAAATATATTCGCATTAAGGAACTTAATACTTATCGACTGTGTTAATTTTATTACTACTACTTATCCACTTTAATACGCAGACGAGGTATTTGGAATTTATGTCACGACTTAACGCTATAACGCTAAGCTTACTTATAAATTCATACTACTAATGTCTTGTTTGCATTCTTAATTTAAAGTTGTAAACTTATTACTACAGTACACAAAATTTATTTGGTTAAGGAGTCGCATTGAAGCAATAAATACACTTGATGACAGCTTAATAGCACAAACATCACAGCGAAATAGCATTACATTAATATAATGTTGCCTTCCTGTAGTGACAAATGTAGCCAGAGCTCCTGAGGAGGGTACGGGATAGGGTCAGAAACACGCTGGCAATGCTCCCGGTATTGCTGATGTCCATCAATCCGCTTACCATCGGACCATTACCTTGCTTACTACCTTTGTAATGTACACAGAAAAATTTAAAAAAAAAGACAGTAATAAGTCGTTATCTACGAAAAAAACAAACCTAACCATTTTTAACCTACCCTAGAACCCTATTCATTTTTAACCTTTCATTTTTATTACTGGTAGCTTACGTATGTCAAGAATGTTCTCAGTTTAACCTAAAGGTAAGCTAATGCTGCAGTGGAGAGCATGTTAAACCGTCGGCCCTGGTTGTTATCATATACACTTTATAGTCATCGTTACATAGTAGGGAATATATCCGCCAACTAGAATTGGAGTAGCGTGGTGGATTAAGCTCTGACCCTTCTCCTATACGTGGAAAGAGGCCTATGCCTAGCGGTGGGATATTACAGGCTGAAGGAGCTACTGCTGATTTGCTAACAAATCTTATAGTTATATAGATATATAGACTTATGTATTATAGTTTTGATACTAATTGATATTTTGTCATATTTTTTCAGACCAGTAATACATACACCATCAATCGAAATACACATATTGCCAAAAACCTGCTTTTTATTACTATTTATTTCAAAAGGATTTCATTGCAACTCCATAAAAAAATGGTTGTCTAGGCTATATTCTGTACTTTAACATTTATTTTTCACATCGTTCATCTTTTAACACACACATACATACGCACACAGGGTCGTCTGTTCCTAAGGTAAAGAACTTAATGGTTTTCTTATAGGTTACAGCAATGCAGTTAAATATGCGTAGAAATTATATATATATATATATATATATATATATATTAATAAATATGAATAATATACCCAGACTCAGGCGGGAATCTAAACCACAAACCTGGGATCAGAAAGCAGCTACCACTATAAACTGCACCGACGGGTTAGTCAAAATTAGTATGACACATTATGTATAACTTAAAAATATATTCTATATATCTAACGTTTCCACTAATAAATTTATCAAAGACATATACTTAAAAACAAAATCATAATTTTAATAAAGTCTTATTTAACAAAATTCATTTAGAGGATAAGTTCTAGCAAGACAAACAAAACGTAATTATGATAAATTTTCAATAAGCTTAAGACACCCTCTCTTATAAATGATAGAGTTTTGTCACTTTTGTTAAATAATACCCATTTATTATATAGCTAGGCATTTATTATAATATTTAATCTATGCTTATAGGCAAGTAATGACTTGACTGACTCACTAACTTATTACAATAAGCGTAAAGTTTTTAGGCCAAATTCGTAAAAAAACGCGAATATTAAGATTATCTTCCAATTTTTGATTAATAATGAAAAATATAAAGACGTAAAAAGGGAACAAAAAATGTATCAGAAAAATAGCCTTCAATGTCACACGAAACAGAAGTAAAACTTCTGAACGATGATCATGGTTTCGTGAAAAAGGTTGTTAGCGTCAAGCAAAACTCGTCGCTTACGCCTTATGAGTTGTAATGTGTCTCATTCTCTCCTACGATTGTACAGAAGATGCACTTCAAAAAGAATGACAGTCACTATCTTTAAGTCTGGGTACTGATTTATTAATAAATTACTTGTTGATGCTACCCAATTTCATATTAAGACTGTCTGGTATCCTTGTTGATTCACTTGTTATGTAAAGGCCTTATAACTTTAATTCTATAAAATTTAAACGTCATTTTATCTGTAAAAAATATATTTTAATACAACTAGGTCGATGAACCTGATGGTAAGCAATTAGGTAGCTTAGAGACGCCTGCAGCACCAGAAGCGTCGCAAGCATGATGGTGACTCTATCCCCAATCTCAGGAGCTCTGGTCACTTTCTCATCAAAGAAACAAAACACTGCAATAATACTGCTTGAAAGCAGTATTATTTAGCTATGTCTGAAATAATTAAATATAAAACAAAAGTAAAATGTATCCTGCATACGTGATAGAAAAATCATTTTGTTTATTGCTTTAGTTTCAACGTTTTCTGTCTGCTTTAGACTCTTTTCTTTTTACGAGTCTAGACAGCTTTTATTATGATTATTAGGTCGCCGAAGAGAATTGCAACAGTATTCCAAGAGTTCGGCACTTAAGACAATTATTACTATTCAACACGAACTTGTATTTACAGATGCAGTCGTGGCGAGCTTTTGTTCTTTTACTTTTCACGAATTTGTTTTGAAATTAAATAAAATGCATGAATACAGGATAAATATTCAATTATCGCTGTAATATTTGGAATGATTTTGACTGTTTGTTTTATCTAATCAAGACTGGCAATAACCCGAACTGCTCTAATAAGGTGGATTTCCATTGATAGCAGTAACAATTTAACGTCCTGTTACTGATCACTAGCTACCCATTTAATATAAGTAGGTACTTTAGTATATTTTACTAACGTGTGCAAAGATAAAGTAAAAAAAATATATAGACAAAGAAGTTATGTATAGTTGACCTTCTAGCCTTTGGCTGCTGTAAACCAGAAAATTTTCCATTAATTACCACATTAACTTCGTAGAATATGGCGCTGTTTTATTTTCTTAGGCTTTGTACAGATCTCTTCGTTTCTTATTCGTTCTCTTAAAATATACAAAGTACAAAAAATAAATTAGATAGAATAAATAGTTGTAAGGACCAATATGGTCTAGCAGATACTATGTTAATGCGTAGATTTTTGTCTACTAGTTTTACGTTGAAATTCGAATAAGCGTTCGAATTTTAAAAGAATCATAGCTTTATCGATGGAAATGGAAAGCATGTAAATTTTAAGAAAGCCTATATATAACTTGGAAGGAAAAACGAGACAGGTTTACCAATTATCAGTGGAGCAGCGTCCAACTATTCATCTTTAATTTAAAAAAAAGGTTGGCTGTAAAGTTGGTTTACAGACGATAGTTTATCGTGACAACGTCACACGTACAAAACATCTCCTGGGGCGTATAGGCCAATCGAGTGATAGTATATTGCTTGCGCCGCATCTATCTATTTTCCATATACTATCACTGACCGGAATGGGACAATGCGGAGCGTAACGCAATGAGTCATCCTTTTTCGTGAATTCCGCCGACATTCATCTATTTATTAGACGTTGTCACGCCAAAAAAAAAACTCCAAAATTGAACAAAATATTGTTTTTACCGTAATTTATATTACAGTTATCTGTTCATAGGTACATAATTGTGTATTATATCTACGTGTTTGCTCAAAACAAAACGGCAAACATTTAAATAAAAATATATTTCTATAGAAAACCAAGTAACGAATAGTGTTAAAATACCAAATGCAGAACATTTTAGAGAGAATATTTCTTCTTGAGTCGTTACAGTTAATGTAAATTCGATACCTACCATTTTACACCTCGGGGCGGGGTAATGATCGCGCGATTTTTTCACCAAAGTTTCCGACCTAAGAACAATGACGATCCAGAAGTACTGCGTACATGTTTTTAAATTACGATTTAAACAAAAGTTACTTTTTAATATGAGTGTTTTCAATGCTAATATTAATATTCAAGTCAATATTTTATGTCTTAAATTTTAATTAAATGGGTTTGCGTGTAGTAATTATTTTCTTCATTATTTATACTTATAAAAAATATGTATTAAGTATTAAAATCGTTAATGTAATTTTTCTTGCATTTCATACAATTGATTATTTTATAAAAAATATATTTGTCAAAATATATTTTTAATAACACACCGCTCGCTATACAGTTTAGTTTTGTGTTAATGCATCACTTGATAACAAATTCTCGATACAAAATAATGCAGACACTATGGCTGTATTAACATAATAACAAAATGAGTTACAGAACGTGTTTTTAGGAAGACGACTGTCATTTTCACATAAATCAATGCAGTCTATTAACATGTTCATGCAAACATGCGGCTTCCCACAAGATGAGTTGAACGATGAATACAATTTTCTATTGATAACTGATTTTCCTTCCACTTAGTGGGTTTCCAACAAGATGAACAAGACAGTGAAAAGTGTAAAAGTGTGTCATGAATGTTATACTAAACTAAAAAATAATAAATTTAATCAATATCTACTTACTAAAAATTAGTGTTTTACTTCGAAAAGTATCTTGAGTCATTTGACAATCCAATTAATGACTATCGATCATCAAATAAATAAAAAAAATATCTTCTTATTTTGAAAATACACAAAATAAATAAGTGTTACAGAAATATGAGAAAAAAAAGGTGAAGAAATACAAAAGCAGGTTGTTTCACAAATTGTATGTACTCTCTATTTCAAAGGTATGTACTCTCTGCTTTACTGTCGTAAATATCATAAACACACCATACACTCAAAAAGTCCTTTTTGGAAAATTCACTTCACAGAATTTAAGTAACCATAATTCACAACCATAACTACCATGAAAGCTTCTAATATAATATGTAGAAGTAAATGAGAAACAAATATTATTTGCTCTACTCGATAGCATTTTTGGATACTCCCTGTTCTTAAGAACAGAGCTTTAAGAACAGAAGCGAACAGTGAAAAAAAATACGGATACGAATCGAAAACAATTACGAAGAAGCAAGTTCTGCGTGATAACGATCCAGGGCGACTTTTGTCAAAAGGAACGAAAGGGAATTTTTAACGTTTGTTTTGCCCGCTTTTGTAACGGAATGTACTACTAGGGTTGCTAACAATATATATAATACTACCATTTAAAAAAAAAAAAAAAAAAAAATTGTTAAATTTAGTCTATAAAACGTATTATTAGAGGTAGCTCAAAAAGTATTCGTTAGCTTTCGTTCAAATTTAAATGGGACTACATGACAACTACCAACATTATATTTAAAAAAAAATCAAAATCGGTCCATCCACTAGCTTTGAGGTAACACACAAAAATAAAGACAGTCGAATTGAGAACCTCCTCCTTTTTTTGAAGTCGCTTAAATACTTTTATTTCATTACCTCTTTTTGTACCCGGTGGTTGACAACCCTGACCAAAGCGTATCTCCTTTGAACTGCCACTAAGCTAAATATTTTAAAGTATGTCACAGAAATGTAATTAATTCGTTTTCTTACAACATTGTTACAAAGAGCTAAAGGTTTTTCATATAAACTATCAAGGATAAACGGCTCCTTTGATGCATTCAATAGAAACTACTGTCATTCTGAAACTATTCAAGTATTTTGATAAATATTTTACTTATTTTAAGTAAAGTTTAAGTGAAATTTAATATTGAAGTTGATTATTTAGGGACATTGGAATTTTAGTAATTTTAGTAATATTCGACAAATCGTTCGCATAGTGGTCATGATGATCAATTGAAAATATTGAAGTTGAGATGTTTATTAATTTATTCAAATTTTAAGGCACAATTATGAAATTGTTTTTAATATAAGCTTGCATTAAATATTAAAATGATTGGAGACTTTTTAGTTAGGTATTTCGGAGTATTTAAATTATATAAGATTATTGTTTAATCCTAAGATTAAACAATAATCTCATTTTTTTAACCTATTTTTCCATCACTGAAAAAGCTAACCGTCCATATAATAGAAGAGTTGGAGTGTTATCCACTATGCTGTTCAACTACCGATTAAAAAAGATCACTTTCAAACATCTGTAACAACAAAGACAAAAAAAAGACAAAGAAAAGAAGACTCAAAAAAAAAACCAGACCTGCAACAAAAAAAATTGTACAAATACAAGTAAGTATCTTCTCAGCGTGGAAATCATAACCACAACTACAGAAATTAGGGCGACTGCACGCATTACTCTCATTAGATTATACAATTAATCTGTAAAAAACTTAGGTCAATAAACTTAGTTAATTTTACTTATATAAGTAAAATTAAGTAACATTTTCTGTGTGAAACACTTAAATGACATTAATATATTATTTTTAGATATGCTTTTACGGCTGCGAGTTATTCGCGTGATTTCGGATAAATAAACTGCTATACAAGTGAATAGAAGACTAGGGATTGCCCGCGACCTGATGTTTATTAATATATTTAAATACAGAAAGAGTCAGAGGTATTATAAAACTATGTTTTTTAATATAAGTAATATACATCCACAGGCTTTTGAACCCATGTCCTTTTTTATTTCTAAAACATGCAATTTTTTTAAATCAAGGTAGGCGTTACTCGGCAACATCATTGTTTAAGTTGGACTAACTTAATATCTCCAATAGAGACGTGAGTCCACCGACCGGTTCTTATTCTAACGTATGATACAATTTTTTTTTGTTTTTTTTTTTTGTTGATTATAAAACTATTATTAGGAACTATATTGACTTTTATAAACTATATACTTTTTCTACTTAAACATATAATTAACAACCGCTCTAGTGTAATGGTGGGTAATAGACGACTGCCTAAAACACCAACTTTTTGCGGGTATTTTTTTATTATTTAAAAATTAACATCCCAGCCCAAACCTGCTTTTTGTTAAAAATGCATTATAATTATATTAATACAACAGGCGACTTATCATAAAAACTACAAATGGACAGTCCTGTGACTGCCTGATAAAACTAGGACGTGGTCCGATGATGACAGTTTTTTTTGTACCTTACAATAATTCTTTGAAGAAAAAGTATACACATCATTCATTCATTCGTAGTTTCTGAACATAGTATTATTTTTATTATTGCGGGTATTTGTATATTTAAATTCATATTCAGAATTGAAAAAAATTACTTTTATTACAATTCATTTTTCTTTTTTGTGTCAAATAGATCTTTGTATTTGTCCTTGTCATTTTTGATGTACAACATTTCTCAATAACAAAAATTTACGTCAAACAAATGTATTCTTAATTCAGCTTTTTGAAACAAACAAACTGTTCAGCTTACAGTATTTATACACACAATCAAAAACGCAAAGGTCTTTTAGCGTTAACTAAGTTGCGTGTCGCTAAAAGCGTTTATCGGTCGACGTCATTTAATTCCCTGAAAGCCTCTGCAGGTGCTAATAATATCAGCTATAGGTCGTGACTGCTCTCCACACCACTTAACATGTACCAAAATTTCATTTGATTTTAGACCTTGTGCCCAATATTTCAATGCTGAGTTTCTCTTGTCACCTTTCGTATCGTTAATGTAAGATATTGAAAAATAAAGTTATAATTTACAGAGTCAAATAATTAGATGATATTACGAGCATTAAAGCTTAGATATTAATCGAAAAATTTGATTCAAAAAGTGGTAAACAGTCGATGGTAATTATTTATATACATTATTATATAGCGATTCACTAAATAACAAGAAAAAAATTCTACACAGCGTAAAACTTTATCAGTTACTTTCTATTGTTAACGGCCGGTTTGAATGATCTATTTATCTCTGGTTATGCCTCATCAGTTCAGTATCAGCTCAGCCTATTGCAATCCACTGCTGGACATAGGCTTCCCCAAGTTCGCGCCAAACATCCCGGTTTTCCGCAATCCTCATCCAGCCTACACCGCTAAAACCCCCATGAGTTCTGGTTATGCTTACTCGACACAATTTGTATGGAGCTTATGTCAAAATTCTTACTTCAGTAGCCAAAATCAAAGATAGATATAGTATAGAAACTGGAAGTTAAATTTTGAGAGATCTGATCTGGTCCTTTTAGAGTTTAAAATCCTAGAGTGTACTCAGAAGTGTACATAACACGTAAGCCATTTCCGTACATATAACTTAAATTAGCGTGATATAACTGTTTTACAAACTCTCAAACCCTATTTTATTTTGTACGTAAAAGTATGATGTAAAGGTTTCCATGTAAACGATTACCAATACTAGAACTAATTTTAGTATGTATTCGGCGATGAATGGAAGTAGAGAGAGTATATTGGAAACCGTACGATTCAGTGCTTGACTATCATCACTGTTTAAAACATTGAGAAGTTTTTTTTTTGACGTTTTGATATTTGATTTGTAGTCAGGTACTAAATTAAACTTTAATTTTTAATCTTTGATTTTTATACGTTCTGATAACGTTCTATGACGACGCGTTAGCGCAGCGGTAATAGCACTGGCTGGTGCGCTGGCGGTCGCGGGTTCGATTCCCGTTCACGACAGACATGTGTATCGAGTTATCAACCATATAGACGTTAGTCGTGGTCTGGGCGTTGTGTTTGTGTATTGTTTGTGTTTCCGGACCCCCAACACAGGAGGAATCCTACTGGGGGATTCGTTGAGTGTGAAGAGTTTATTAATTCTTAATTTATTAATTTGTATCTATGCTATGCATAAGAAAAAAAATTATGTACATCAAATCCTTTTTATCTTCTTTATAACTTAAGTAAGATGTGTGAGTAAATTTAAAGTTATATTAAAAGACAATTTTTTGTTCCTAATTAGAAATTATGTAGCTATATTGTACAACTAAATCCTAAAATTTTAGTATTCTGAATAAAAGTACGACATACTATTGGGTCAACTTACTTAAATAAAGCGGTACAACGTTGTTTTTTCTTTGGACTTATTGTACTATTGTTTATATTCTGTTCTCTTCTTCAAGAAATTAGCTTCTACAAAGTTAGAAACAAACCAATCAGTTTTTATTTTTTTATCATATTAATATGTATAGCAAACTAAATAAGTGAAGTCTGTATAAACGGATTTTTGTACATTGCTTGTACTAATTTGTTCGGAAACTCTGAATACAATTATAATAGAACTTCACATAATAAGTTCGTTTAATCATCAATTATTTTGTGTTTACCTTTTTATATTGAAATTCATATTTTCTTCAATATATATATACGAGTATATTAAATGACAAGTCTCCATCTGGTTCAGTTATTGAGATAAGGTTGGCTTTCAAGGATTTACATAAGTATGAAAGAATTATGTTTGATCATTCCGTAATATATTCAAGTATATTTGATATTCAGTATATATTTTTTTGTATCACTAGGTCGGCAAATAAGGGTACGGCTCACGGTGGTAATAGAATACCGTAACCTATAGACGCCTGCAACACCAAAACCATCGCAAGCGCGTTGCCGACCCAATCCCCAATCCCCCCAGGAGCTCTGGTCACCTTACTCACCAACAGAAACACAATACTGCTTCAAAGCAGTATTATTTAGCTGTGATCTTCTGTAAGGTCATGGTACTACCCCAGTCGGGCTGCTCCAGATTTTGAGCAGGAAATTTCTGCTGTGTCCTACCTCAGTTTTATCAAGTACGTGTTTCAGTAGATTCAATTTAAATTAATTATTTAATACGATGATAACGAATGGTATTTGTTATGGGAACGTGGGTACTTTAGGTTCCATATTTACTAAGAACTATCCTGTCATACACAGCTTATCACTCTCGCCAGGTCCTCCATTTCACGTAGAAGATAGTTTGTAGCTTAATCCACTATACTGTTTCACTGCTGGTGTATTGATAAATTTTTCAATTATTTTTAGTTACTTAACTGGAAAATTTTATCAATCGAGGCCAGCTTATGTTATATATAAAATTCTCGTGTCACAATATTAGCTATCATGCATATCGAGTAGGTCTGAGAAATGGCCAACATGTATTTTTCACATTCCTAAGTTATAAGGGAGGGTTGAGGAAGGAGGGTTAATAACATATATGGCAAAATAACGTTTGTGGGGTCAGTTAGTTATATATAAGAGTAAATAATAAATAAGAAAGAAGAAAAAAATAACAATAATCATCTACCACTACATCTATTAAAAAAAATATGATCACGTTTTCGACAGACATATAGGAGGCTTAATATTTTATACATTAAATACATTTCAAATAACTTGGCTCTGAAGCTAAATTTAAGCCACAGAGCTAATATTAATAGCTTAAATTAGTACGAATGCATGATTAAAGCGATGGTTATTTCAAAGATTTCTAACGTCGAATCAGAATAACGTAGATAGAAGTTTCTATATATTAACGCCTCAGCCTGTAATATCCCACTACTGGGCATAGGCCTCTTTCCCCACGTAGGAGAAGGATCCAGAGCTTAATCCACCACGCTGCTCCAATGCGGGTTGGCGGATATATTCCCTACTATGAGTAACGATCGCTATCAGGTGTACATGATAACAACCGGGACCGACGGCTTAACGTGCTCTATATATTAAGTAATATTTTATTATTTTATACTGTGTTCCCCGAAAGCTATGACCTGGGGATCTTTAAGTCGCGAGTGAATAGGTTACTTCTAGGTAAGCGTGCTCTATCTTAGACCGCATTTTCACTTATCATCAGGTGAAATAGCGGTCAAACGCCAGCCTATCTATGTATAAAAAAATATATACGCAATATATATGTGTTTATTAATTATAAGTGTTCCATTTTACTTGCAAATAATTGTTTTAGTGACCATGAAAGTTTAAGAATAATAGTTTTTTTTTATTAGTATTTGTCACTTTATTTTAACCAATACCACATTCATTGTCTATATTACAACAGAAAAATTACAAATATGGAAGACACGGTGAGTCGGATCTGCGGGTTCGATCCCCGCTGGAACGGTCGGTATTTTTGATATGATTTATAAAATGTTTAAAATTACAAAATAAAATAAAATTAAGAATGATAAGTAAGCAGTTAAAATATTTTAATATAAATACACTTATACATAACATAACATTATACCTTTTAAGAAGCTTCCATTTTCTTGGAATTCAATTTTCGCTGAGAAGAAAACGTCTTAGCAAACGCAACGTGGAACGTCCTCCGGCCCGCTGGACCGAGGATCTACGTATGATTGCCGGTGTAGGCTCTAGCCTGAGGATTGCGGAAAACCGGGATGTCTGGCGTGAACTTAGGGAGGCCTATGTCCAGCAGTGGACTGCGATAGGCTGAAGTGATGATGATGATGAAGTGATGAGAAGAAATGGCAATATTTTTAACAGTCAAAATAAAAAATAAACAAATAAAATAAAAGGGAACAAAGTAAATGAACCTGTGTTTAGAGTGAGAGGACGTCTGTGTTTATTTGGTTGTGCAGACGAATCATTATAAATGATTAATCATTCTTTGCTTGTTCGTCTTTCGATGATATGACGGTTTTCAGATAAGATCTAAGCTATCACCGCGTCAAAAGAGGACACGGTAGGTATATTTGATATAATAATTAATAATACTTTCAAATAATAATTATGTAATAAACGTTGGTTTTATCACTGTAATATGGTTCATTTTGTTCTGGCATATCTGGTTTTGTTGTATATGATAGTATAGTAGTTTTAGTAATGAAAATTATTAAGAGGAGCATATGGAATATAACATTAATTAAGGTATTTGGACAGGTAATTATTTTCTGTACATGAATCCTGAGTTTAATCAGAAAGTTGAACATCGTCCTGGCAAACTTCAAAGCTACATAGTATAGAAAGATATGTTCGGTTTTTTGATAGTATTTCATGAGCAGTTTACTGAAGAAACTTACGAAGATGTACGTAAAAGGGCATCGCAATTTCAAAGTTCGTTCAAAACGGACGCTGTTTTGTTGAGAGACCACTGCACAAAAACATACAGAGAGAAAGATACTTAAATAAAATGAAGTGGTTTATATTTAACAAAAGATTTAAGTATATTTGATTTTTGACGATTTGGTGCAGTGGTTAGTCTACTGGCTGATGCACTAACTGTTGTAAGACAAATATTCATTTCCTGGCCTAATAAACCTCATTGCTGGCCACAAAAAATCAAAATCAAATTAAATCAAAAATTTATTTATTATTTATATTTTTTATTATATTTATAAGCATTTTTAAATTCTTCGCGTAGAAAAAAAGATCGAAGCATATTCCACTACGAAAACTGCGACGCGGGTAGACCACTGCGGATAGTATTCGCTATTATTCCCTACTATGAGTAACGATCCCTTTCAAATGTTTATGACCTTTTACTCGTCACAAAGGCAGATACCCTGACCGGAAACAATTTTTTGTTTAAATACTAATACCCACTCCGAATGGGAATCGAACTTACGATCATTCTGTTAGGCGCTTTCACGCACCACTACATCGGAACGGTTGTCAAACGGGAATGTTTGTTGTGGCCTGGTCGTATGAATAATGGTATGGTTTTAGACCACCGATACAAAATTTATATACTGGGGATCATTTATAAATATATATTTGTTTATATATTTATTTTAACATCACATCAGCATCATCACATCAGCTTATCGCAGTCCACTACTGGACATAGGCCACCACTAATACACTGTTATTACTTAATCACCTCTTACGACACCCACGAGAAAAGAGGGGGCTATATTGTTTAGTACCATAATCACACAGCATTTAACAATTGTTATTTTAACAATTGTTTGCAAAAATAAAATATCATTTAATCAACGAAAATAAAGCCCCAAGCACATGTCCGGAAATCGTTTTAAATAAATTCTACGATTTGATCCAGCCTCGTCAGTGCGAAGGTAATTCATTGTATGTACGTATAATAAATTTTATTGGAACAGTGAACGGCGGAGTTATGTGAACAATATCGAATGTAATTCAAACTTCGATAAAACGATTTTTATTTGCTTATTTACGTAGCATTACAAATTGAACGTATTTTGTTTTGTAACGAATAATTTTAATTCATTATTTGCGGTAAACAGTTATATAAATGGTTTAATACAAACGAAAATATTACGTTTTTTAAATACAATATATAAAATTCCGCCGTCAATATATCATCTCCTTTGCCCTGAGGTTGCCTGAAGATATTGCTTTTAAGCAATAAGGCCGCCTTTTGTACATTTTTTTTCTACAAATTACTGTTAATGTTGCTTGTTTATTTTATTTGTTTGGTGAACAATAAAGCGTAAAGTAAATAAAATAAATAAATAAATAAAATTAAAAGAGATAAAGAGACTGTATCCAATGTTAAGTAGAAGGGAAAAACTGTAACTTAATCTTTAACAACTTACTGTATATTAGTGGATAGTTTCCTACCAAGTTTCCTTATTAAGAATAACGATAATTATAGGGTGTTTTTGACAACAACAGGGGCCGACTTTTTTTTTATGTCACTGGGTCGACAAACAAGCGTACGGCTCACCTGATGGTAAGCGATTACTGTAGCTTATAGACGCCTGCAACACCAGAAGCATCGCAAGCGCGTTGCCGACCTAATCCCCAATCCCCCTCAGGAGCTCTGGTCACCTTACTCACCAACAGGAACACAATACTGCTTGAAAACAGTATTATTTAGCTGTGGTCTTCTGTAAGGTCGAGGTACTACCCCAGTCGGGCTGCTCCATATTTTGAGCAGGAAATTCCTGCTGTGCCCTACCTCAGTTAACGTTTTAAAGAAAGAAAGTAAGAAAGAAAGAAAAGTTGTTTATTGCCCATTTTTCAACTATATGCTAATTACAATAACACCATGTAATCTTCTATAATATAAAAATGAATCGCTGAATGTGTTGCTAAGCGCAAAACTCGAGAACGGTTGGACCGATTTCGCTAATTCTTTTTTTAAAATATTCCTTGAAGTACGAGGATGGTTCTTACGGAGAGAAAAATTCAAAAAAAAAATTTTAAATTTCCTGAAAAAGTCTAAAAACAAAACTTTTCTATACTCCCATACAAAAGATTTGTGATAATACTTAAAAGTCAATTTGACTTTAATACCATACGATAAAGTTTGTGTTAGGCGATACGAAGTTCGCCGGGTCAGCTAGTAGTCTATAAAGTTATAATGATACGAACAATAATTTAAAAAAAAAAGTTTACGTGCCAGGGTACAGTGGGCACAACTAATGAAAAACACCTTTACTGTAAACAAATATTTCCACAAACAAAAAAAATACATTCAGAGCAGTAATCGAAATCGTAGCGAAATCTAACATTGTCATTACTTAAAGCTAAGCTTTGACTAATTAATAATACAGTTTAAAAATTCTTTTTATGTTATTTGCAAATAATAATAAAAAATTGCTTAAATTTTTTTTTAGTATATACAGTACTTCAATATACATTCGATTAAATTTCCATTTGACTTCAAATATAAAAGAAATCAATTCTAATTTAAACACAAAACTATATTGGGGTAAAAAGTAAATCTAAGAGTGATTTATTTGAAATTGCTATCGATAAGTTTCTAACCAACTTTGGTTTGTAAGCTGATTGAATTTTTCAGTTTACAAAGAAAACGAATATTTTGCTAACGATTATAATTTTTTTAATATAAATTATGTATAAATATTTTACTGAAGGTACTAAGTTTACAATTTAATCGTATGTAGTATTAAATAATTGTAGTGTTATATTTCATGACCTAAAAATATACACATACATAGAGCGTAAAATAAGATACAAACAAATAAAAGGTAAACACATATGAGATATTATATTCTTAAGTCCAACTTTTTGTACCAAAACCTTTTTAATAACTTTTTTTTTAAACAACTTGGTCGGCTAACAAGAGTAAGGCTCACCTGATGGTAAGCGATTACCGTAGCCTATGGACGCCTGCAATACTACAAGCATCACAAGTACGTTGCCGACCCTACCCCAAATTCCCCCAGGAGCCATACCCAGCCCAGGAGAGTAATAATGTGCCTCTGTTCTATACTAACAATAAACTCTGTTATTAAAGGTGTCTACCTGTTTATCAGACAATTGAAATATAAAGTGTCGAATTGATATCGTTTTATCTAATATATAAAATTATCGTTTCGCGTTGTTTGTAATTAAACTCCTCCAAAACGGCTTGACCGATTCTCATGAAATTTTGTGTGCATATTTGGTAGGTTTGAGAATCGAACAACATTTATTTTTCATCCTCCTAAATGTTAAGGGTAGTCCACCCCTATTTTTTTTTTTATTTTAAATAAATTATTTTTTATTTTATTATTATTTGGCGTTGAAAAATACATACAGACCTAAATTTTCACCCTTCTACCACCAACCATTTTTAAATAGCGTTTAGCGGTAAGACAACGTTTGCCGAGTCAGCTAGTGATATTATAAACTTTAATATTGGTTTTTGTATCTTGTATTGGTTATACTTTAGACTTGATCAAAAATAATTCAGATTACGACAGAATATAGAAAAAACTAAACCAATGTTTCTACCAAACAAGCTTAAAAAAGTAAAAAATGAATTCAAACTCAATTTTAAAACAAAGTTGATTCTTTTATTCACATAAAAATTTCCGCTGGCTAACAACTGTTGCCGAAGAATTGATTAAAAATTAAACACTTACGATATTCGATTACATCACAAATGGAACCACATAATTGAAATTTCGACGAATAGAATTAGACGAGAACGACAAATGTTATCTGAATTTCGTTTATCCTTATCTTTCGAAGAATCAATTTGAATATATAAAGGTATTTGTAACGAATTTATTCCAGAAATATTTATGTATATAAATATATAGATTGTACACATGAAACGTGATCCATTACACCTACAGAATCCCCTATTTGAAGGGCCGCAGTTAGGAATCGAATATTCTGTATATAATGTATAGCAAAAGAAAGGGCTTTTACTATTTCAAAATAGTTTATCTGATTTTGCTTAAGTCGTCTACAATATAGGTTGCAAAAGACGGCTGTTACCTAAAATACAGGCATGAAACTTCGTATGTAAGTAACTACTAAACATTGGAACCTTGGAACTTAAAAAGCCGACCGATGCTGGGATAACCATCCAACTGCTTGCTTTGAAATACACAGGCCGAAAACGGGCAGCAGCGTCTTCGGTGCGACAAAGCCAGCCCTGCGGTCATCAACCCGCCTGCCCAGCGTGGTGACTATGGGCAAACCACACGAGTTCAAGCCATTTTTGGCGTGAACTTGTGGAGGCCTATGTCCAGCAGTGGACTGTGATAGGCTGAAATGATGATGATGATGAAACATTGCAAAAGACGACTGTGTGTATCACTTCAAGTCGCCACTTACGACACCCACGGGAAGAAAGGGGGTTGCTATATTATTTACTACCGTAGCCACACAGCCATAGTATATTTAAACCTATTTATTTATTTATTATTATTATTTCCATCCCATCGTTCCATTGTTCGGCTACTCCAGATTTTGAGCTGGATATTTCCTGCTGTTCTAAGTTTATTTCTTTCTAACGATCTATTTTTTTTACTTAAAGATGTGTTTGTAATATATTAAGATTACTTGTGATAAATAAAAAAAAACGGCGATTAAAAAAATCGATGCATAAATTAAAGTACATAATACTATTAATTTTGTAAGTATTAATTTTGTACGAAATGTATTCACGAACAAAGAGCTGTAACATGTGCACGTATTTACTTTACTAAATTACTCACATATTTCTGAGGAAAATACTGATTCGAACACGGATGTTATTAAGATAATTTAGTCAGTAATGTCCAAATAAAATTCGGTGTAAGTGAATAAATGTATCTTACATTTTCTCCTACTCGTAGTTCGTCTTGAGTAAACTGTGTTTGAGCACGAAAGAAGAAAAGTTGTAAGGGGCGTTAGTGGTCCGACTTATTTTTAACGATGTGGTCAGAGAAACTTGCTCGGTTTCTGTAAAGAAATACATGAGTACTCTTTTCGTGGCGTGTTTTTCATTTAAGCTTTTTGTATAGGAATTTTTTGGGTGATGTTTTTGAAACGGCGGTAATAAATAGAAACGTGGGAAATATTTAATTAAATGTCCAAAGCGGATGGATCTTAAAATAAGTCGACAGTTACACGTATGCGCTCTTACGTATATAACATTTGTGTTACGGCAATGATATTCGACATGTAACGCATGTTTTTATCACTTTGTTATCACAGGATATGCCATGTGAAGTTTATATTATAAAATATAAACTTTATATATTATTTATCTACTAGTAATAATAGCCCTTCTTGTTGTTATTGCATATTTTAATTCTCGCGAAAATGGTAGGTTGAGTTATAAGTGATACTTATCATAATATATCTGCCTTAAAATCAATATAAAAAGTACAGTTTTGGTAAAATTAATGTAAATTTCCTTACGGTTCGTCTATCTCTAATCTAAGACTAAGACTTGTGAAAATTAGTTCTTAATCCAACAGAAAACTGAAAACATTCCATGTTATCTAAGATCTTTTTCAAATTTTGTTACTTTACTGAAACTTCAAATCATTTTGAATGTAAAGTTTGTCAGGTATATTAGGAAAGTCACTAGTGGTATTTATTTTCGAGATATTTTTAAATGTATCGTAAAAAACTTATCACCAAGCAAATGAATTGAATTATTTTTACATAAATTATACACTACAATATTATACTTTGCTAGTAAACCAATTGATTATCACAAGCAGCATTACAGATATTTCCAAAAATAACATCAATATTTGCGTGTATTTTTTTCTCAGAAGTTTGACAAAAAATGTTCTACGCAAACAAACTATTTACATATCAAATGTACTGAGTGCACAGTAAATTAACTATTCTAAGAAATAACTGAAATAGGGCTGGCGATGTACCTGGACCTTACAGAAGATCACAGCTATATAGAACTGTATTAAAGCAGTGTTGTGTTCCTATGGTGAAAAAGGTGACCAGAACTCCTGGGGGTTTACGGGTAGAGTCGGCAAGGCGCTTGCAATTCTTATGGTTTTGCAGGTATATATAAGCTACGGTAATCCCTTACCATCAGGCGAGCCGTGCTCTTGTTTACTATAGCTTATAGACGCCTACAACACCAGAAGTATCGCGAGCGCGTTGCTGATCCCCAATCCTCCTTGGATCTCTGATTACCTTACTCACAAGGGGGAGACAGCGCTGTTTGAAAGCGTTATTATTTAGTTGTGATCTTCTATAAGGTCGAGGTACTTTCTCAATCTCAGGCTTATGAAAACTTTATGTTTTTGTTATTTCAATAACCACCTGTTTTAGGTCTTTTTTATCGAACTCTACAGATTTATTTTCTGAGAACTAATAAGTAGCGTGATATTAAATGTATTCGTTACAGGAGTTATTTTATCACTTATACAATCACAGATAATTATAATTTAATTAAAGGCGTTCTGATCATACAGCGTTCACACATTGCGTATTGGTTGTACTTAAAAGTGCCGTTATTCTTAAAAGTTTTCTTTGTACATTAATATGAGAAATATTTTTAATCAAAAATATTATATTAATATAACCGGCTTATGGATATCTAGCAGATCGTGATAATCGAGTTATTGGATGGATAAAATGTACTTATGTCACGGAATTTGATGTTTTTTTTTATTCAAATACTTTTTTCCTAAATGGTTTAATAAAGAGATAGTAAAAGAATAGATAGATAGCAACACTCATTGAAATCGTTTTTTAATACTTTAGAAATATTTTAATAAGATATAAATACTTTAAAAACAGTTTGGAACCTAAATATGTTATCAAATCAATTTTATTTGAACAGTGAAAAAATGTGGATTTTGCTGGATAGCGAAAACGTGATAACTTTGCCCGTATATTTTTAAAATTGAATATAAAATTTAAAATAAATATTTTATAAAACGTATACGTTTATTTATATTTAATTTAATAAAATTTGTTATCTGAAATAACGATATCAGCAAATATAATTTGCATTTGACAGTATTTTATGAAAATCGTAATATATTTCCCTGCATATAATATCACGCGTACCTAATTACACAATACTGTAATAAATTAACATCCAAACTTAAATACGAATTTATTTGCTTTTAAATATATGGCTAGTGACCACTGTTGGTCATTATTTAAGTACAAATTAGGTGTACATAGAACGCTATCGTTATTGTTCAGTTGTTATGTTTGGATTGTGACCACGTGGTCACGAGTCGATATGACACGTGATAACAAATCTACAAAAGGTACGATAAGCCTGCGAGGTACGACCATGGAAAAATATTTTACACTTCCGTAAATTGATTCGTAAACCGTATTAGTATATTTTTTTAAGACCCAACTCGGTTGTCGATTCCTGGTATAAAGTTTGGCATAAAGTCCATTTCCACGTCACGTAACTGACAAGTTCCTACCAGATAATAGCTGGACTCGGAATTTTTCAATAAATTTGTTTGAGAAATCCTTAAGCTAAAATTATTTTAATCTTGATTTTTATTCGTGATTGTTAAATTAGAACAACAGACATTTTTTATTTTTGTTTTTATATCAATAACGGCAAACAGGCTTATACTAAATGACTACCAGCTTCCATGGACAAAACATAAGAGGAGTTGCACGAGCGTTGTCAGCCTTTAGGAAAAAGAAACTCGACGCTTGAAAACCCCCAAATTATAGCTTTCAAGGAAAACCTCGGGTGAATGTCATTACACAGTTCGCATATACGCTTAAAAAATGCTCGTTAAGCTTGCACATTGGTTGCAAACCAAGCATCCAAGTGGTGTACATAAACTTAGTCCTTCTGCGAAGGATGCGACGGTAAAAACGTGATAATGGCACCATATCAAAAAGTTCTTCAGAACGCTCATTATTATACAGACGGTAAAAAACACACAGGAAGCCAACGTCTCTCCTTATACTTAAATGCTCTGAGTTTGTGTGAACTATTCGTGAGTTTGGGTTCGCCGTCAATGCGAACTACCTAGCGTTAGATTCAAATGGGTGGAGTGAAATTGAGGGCATTTGTCCAAAGTTGCGAGCAATACTCCACATGAGAACGGACCTGAACTTCATAAATCATCTAAATAGTGCTATATTTCTATATTTTTAAATACTGTGAAAAGCCAAATTTTCAAACTCTTTCAGTGGATCTTAACCTTTATTAAGACATATCAGTAGAAAATAATGCCAACTCGGTCACGAAACGTCTTATTCCATCGTTTACGAAAGTGGGGTCAACGTTCTGAATTTCCGCATTTTAAACTACCCAACTGGAAACGATAGGTAACTTTTGGTACTAAATTTGATACTCCGACATTCTAATGTGCCTTCACTTGACCTTTTTATGTTTTTTAAAGTAAATTTAGAGCGCTGTTAGTGATTTTGACTGGCTTTATTGCCTAGCTACAATGCACGATCTTTTTATTGAGCCATCTTATTACTAAACTAACGTGAAACGTTTTGTTTTACTTATTACGTGAAAAAAAATATTGGAATTAATAATCGTAACTTGTATTTTCCCTTTGGATAGGTATTTGTAAAATTTATACAAATATTGATTTTTGGTATGGCTCCATGGTTGGGCAAAAAAATTTTTTTTTTTTTGAGTCTCGTACCCAAAATATGTAAGTTTACCATGTTTTAAGATTCCCCTCCAAACGGCAGGTAAAGAAATTTCTAAAATCGTTTTTAATTGATTTTATACATTGTTTTTCTCATTCTTTAATTTTTTTCTGTACAAGAAAAATGATAAAGATCTTGAAAATCTCAGATTGAAATTTTAATATTTAAAAATCGCGAGTTGAATAACGTTCTAACCCTTCACGTAATTACATGACGAGAAGGCCTTTGCCCCTTTAGGGCGTTTATAGATTGATTCGTACAGTGAACAAATCAATTGGAATTATCTTACAAAAAGTGGCCTACTTAATTTCCAATTTTTCATGTGCAAAGCTCAGCTCGCACTCGGCTAATTTAAAAAAGAAACAATATTTAAATATTATTAAAAATTCTCTCTATTCTTGGAGTTAAAACAGGATAATACAACATCTAATCCATTTATAAACTTCAAAAGGTTCTTTGAATGTTTTATGCATACAAAGTACTTTTTTTATTTGCAAGCAAAAACCGTTTAAACTTGATCCGGGACTAATATCGAGAAGAAACTGTTGTTAGTACTTGGAATAGACGCTCTGTGTCTGAAAAAGCAATTTATACTGTTCCCAAGATGAGATGTGGTACAATATATGAGATTTTTTAGGTTTACAGTTTATAAAATAATAATATTATAGCACAAAAAAATTGCAGACATCAAAGAATAAAATCGTGAAAAAATAGTAATAAGCTAATAAATTTCACAGTTATAAAAACTTTTATCCCCTGTTTTAACACTCTTAGATTGGGTGTTTTTTTTAACATTTAATTGGTGTCAAGCGGGAAGTTTAGGGTTGCAAACAAAAAAAAAATCGCAAGGAGTTCATAAATCAAAAAAAAAAAAAAAAAAAATTAGTTTTAAAATATATAGTACGGATAATCATGACACCTATTTGACATCTACATTTCATTAGGATTTTTCGCAATAAAAGGAAGAAAAGAAAATTACATCGAAATCTATTTCTATTTATTCTGTGGCTTAGGCGTGAAAGCATAACGGACAGACAGAGTTATTTCATATTTATGACATTAGTATGGGTTAAGCGTAACTAAAAATTATCACCTTAACTAATTTTCAAGATTGAAATCCATTTGTTTAGTGCAATGGTTTAAAATGGTATACTAAATCGTTTAGCTACATATCACATCGACGCCGACAAATGCTTTCGGGAACTAGACAATGTGTCATGAATGATCCTTTACTGTTAGCGTATAGAACACTGACAGAGATAGTGCGTCAATCACCCAAACATGTGACGCATTTCTAACGTTTGATGGAATTACAAGCTGGCTCGCTGTGAGCTGTGATTTTACTTGGATGAAAATACGCGTGTTAAGTGTAAGCTTATGTGGGGTAATGAGCTTATGCTAGGCTACGATTGTAATGCTTTTAATATGCTAGTTATTTGTCTCAGAATGATTATTAAATTTTATGCCTATTACTGAATTAATATACAAATATTTTTATTACTTTTTATTTGCTTTAAAATTTTCAACTAAGAAATCTAGAAAGCAAATACCATATTATATTTGAAATATGGGTTTAAATTTATCTTTTGATTTTAATTTTAGTATTTCTTCTTATCATTACCGTGAATCTGAATATCTGTTATAATAAAACTCTGTGCTCCACGGTTTCACATGCGTTGATTTGTGGAAAAAAAAAACTTACGGCCTTCCTCGAGAAATGGGCTATCACGAAAAAAATTCCAATTCAAACGAGTAGTACCTAAAACCAGCGAGTTTAAACAAATAAACAAACTTATTAGATTTATAATATTACTATAGACTAGCCGTGCCCGCGACTTCGTTCGCTTGGAATTTAACATAAAAAATTTTTGTTGTTTGCAGATTTATAAAATAAATAAACTAAAATAAAATTAGCTTAAGTTACTCCTTACTATATTAGTTATCTGGCCATGAAAGTCCCGTCAAAGTCGGTTCAGCTATTTTAGAGTTTAGCGGGAACAAACAGACAGACAGACAGACAGACAAAAATTGTAAAAGATGTTATTTTGCTATATGTATCGTGTATACATTCATATGCATTTAGTAAAAAGCGGTTATTTTAATATTACAAACAGACACTCCAATTTTACTTATTTGTATAGATAACTTACTTTAATATTCTGAAATTTTAATTACTATAGAGAATTGATTACTTAATATCTCTAATTACTACAGAATATTACTATAAAATATAGGACTATTATTTTATTAAACGTCTGTAAAGTGTCTCGGCCTCTGTCTGTATGCTTGTAAAATTTTAATACGTTGTGTAATTTTTAGCTAGTTTACTTTTGAGAGATGTTCAATCTATCAACGTAGCCCGCAGAATCAGTAAGTAGATGTGGCAGTGGGTCTATCACCTGTGTTGCAAGACCGATGACCATTGGAGCAGACGTGTCCTGGAGTGGAGGCAGCGTCTTGGCAAATGCAGCGTGGGACGTCCTTCGGCTGGCTGGACTGGATCTACGCAATATTGCCGGTGTAGCCTGATGTCTGGCGCGAACTCGGGGAGGCCTATGTCTAACAGTGGACTGCGATAGGCTGAAACGAGTGAGTGAGAGATACTACTGCTAATATACTGATACTGCTAGTAATAATACTACATTTATTAACACTTAGAAATAAAAGTTTTTTTCCTTTAATTTTTTATGTTTGGCTCTAAACCTATTTATTTATTTATTTATTTATTTATTTATTTATTTATTTATTGGCAACGGTTATTTTTCGGAACACTGTCGAATAAAAGCGCCTTGTTCTGTTAAAGCAGTGTATTAAGGCAAAAATTAATTAATAAGATAATTTGTTTTGTTTTTTTTTTGGAAATTACTGAATATTCGTATTTTCAGAACATTGTTGATATTGAAAAAAAAAACGCACTACATTCCACATTTACGTGAGAAAAAGTTTATAACCCTTTCTCTTGGTCTGTTGTGTGTAAAAATGTGTTTGTCGTCGGCCTAGTCTTTAGGGCAATGAGGGGCACAGAGGGTTATGAGTAAAAAATGTCCCTTGACTTATGCAGTAAGTATACAGCTTTGTTAAAGGGGTGACGTTTGTTTTCTGCACGACGTTGTTTTTGTTTTAAGTTCCTCCACGCTGTTTGCAAGTGTTAAAAAAATGTTTTTGTGAGCAGTAAAATGTAAAACAATAGATCATTCTGTGTAAAGTAATATATTTATTATAAATTAGCTATTTTTTTATGCAGATCTACGAGTATCTAGTCGTGTTAAATGCTTCCGTCTTTTTTCGTTCGTTCGTTCTTTCCCCGTGTAAGAGAAGGTACAGAGCTTAGTCCACCACTCTGCTCCGATGCGGGTTGGCAGATATATTCTACTATAAGAAACTATTGGTATCAGTTGTACATGATAACAACCGGGACCAACGACTTAACGTGCTGTTTAACGGCCAATACAAATGTTTGTCATGTGCGGGGATCGAACCCGCAACAGCCAGTGCAAAAGCCACAAATTAGTGCTGTGACCGTTGCACCATCGCAGCGTCAGCTGTGTGAAAAGTAACTAAGAATTAACTACGTAAATTTTTGACGCAGTTGATGATTTAAAATAGAAATTCCAAATAACACATAGGCTTTAAAATCGCTTCCTTCTTTCACTTGACCATAGTTTTCATCCAGAAACTAGAGTTTGATACAAAGAGAGTCAAGCGTCTGACTTAACAATGTAAATCTTGTGAGACTTCAAAACCAAGACACATTTCGTTACTTTGAAGGTTAGTTACACAGAACTGTGCATGTTATTGATGGCAAATCAACACGGAATATTTAAAAAGGTAAATAGACGAAAGCTTGACATGCATGCTAGAGATCTTCTGTTGGAATTATAAAAAAGTCTGTACAAATTTATATTTCAAATTTATTACAGTTCATAGCCCATAGCATATTCCTAACGTAAAAATTTTTCTTTAATCAAAACGTAAGACCCAGGGGTAAACAAGTACAAATAAGCAAACTCAAGTTTTATAATATTATAATAGGCCACGTTAAAGTGATATTCTAGAAATTTTTAGCAATTTGTTCAAGATCTTGCGAGTATTTACTAATAATTAAAGTTACTTTAACATATCTATATAATATATATTTAAGCAAAATTTACTTTAAATATTATTACAGGCAGTGTTTCGATGATTAGATTTAAAAAAAAATACTATCTTACGTGGTTGAAATGTTATATCCTTTGAAAGTGTGCTTATGCATGTGGTTTTTATTTTTTTATCAGCAAACAAAGAAAATTTAGAAAACGATGTAAAGTGTACAAAGTATGAAGAGGTAGAAAATCGTGAAAAACATCAATAAAATGAAATGTATATTTCATGCTCTTTTACTTAATAAAAGGAATACGCTAATTGTATTTTAAATCTATTTAGTATCATTTCATCAAATTCAAACGTGGTGTCAATTAGTTAGAGATAGGCGTATAATAAAATTAAAATTAATTAAAATTTTACACCACGATACATGTAAAAGAAAAAAAAAAAAACGGTGTTCACTTTCCGCTACTGTGTGTAAGTATTACTGAAACATTATGTGTTTGAAGTTCACCATTCTCTTAAAAATTCAAATTACACGTACCCAACATAAAATCTTTAAAAACTCTTTGTTTTCAACGAACCAATATAGGAAATATAACGAAACTCAAAGCCCTTCCTAAAACCTATGTATTATTTCAAATAAAGCCAGGGCATATGCGGGCGTTTAAGGGTCTCTAGAGACATATCAAAAATTGGTTTTTCAACCTTACATAATGTGATGGTATTGACGGCTTTTTAAAACGATTCCACGGTAAAAAGTTTTGAAACAAAAGTATTTTCATAGACTTCAATAGTGCAATAATATCTAGATTATTGTAGATATCGTTAGATTTTTCTATTCTAAAATCCATATCTGAAAAAAAATGTAATGATATATAAATTCTCTATTTTTTTTTTTAACATTTTTTCACCCTTTTGTAGGAAGAAAATCAATGACCGTCTAAATGAGTTATTCGTATAAAATTAAATGATAACAGGCAAATACACATATATTTTAACATATATATAAATTAAAATATTATTAATTTAAGATAAATGTAGTATCAAGAAAATGTTAATGTATAATTGGTCTTGTTAATTTAAAATCTGTGTACAGAAGGTAAATTTAAACAGTAAGTCTAATAACCTTATTATCGCACACGTTTTTCAATTCATCACCTGGAAGTTGTAAATCTTCCTATGATCGTAAAACGTACACTTCGATAAACTAGCGGAAACATAGCCAGCCTATCATAGTCTACTGGATATAGACCTCCCCAAGCTCACGCCAAAAATATTGTCTTACGCAAAGCATCGGTTCAGCGGAAAGGACTACTCACACTGATTTTCCATTAAAAAAAAAACTAAAAAGTCATGAACATAAAAAAAATGGACAGTTACTCAACCCTGTTCCACTTCCTGATAACTTTTCTTATAATATAGCGTGGAAATAAAAATACTAATATATACAGAAAATATAATGTAGTTAGAAATGGCATTTCGACAAAGAACATATTTTCATGAACGTTCTATTTAATTATGATTATTTATTATTTACAAAATATGTAGAAGTTTTAGATTAAAATTATAAATTCAAATTAATGAAATTGTTCTAGTACCAAAGCTTAGAATTACTTATACATATTGAATTAAAGTCGGTACATAATTATATTTTTGTGCTTGGTGTAGTTATTTGTATAACATATAATAATGTACTTTAGATATTTAGAACAATTTCTTTGAGGATGTAGCTCATATCTTTTAAATAATCTATAGCAGCCTGATCGCTGTCATGTAATGTTGTGTACCTGTGCTGGTAAAGCAGTCGACGGTATGATTGTTTGCAATTCAATCGTATAAAAAACAGGACAAACTTCCGATAGATGGTTGTTTGTACAAAAATTCGTACATCTTATATCTTATTCTATCCTTAGTCTACTGATTTCCAAAGGACAAATTATTTATATAATTGACAATTCTATTGACGTTAATAAAATAAAATAAAAAATAAAGAATTATCGAACAGTACTCATTATTTCAGAAACTTTTTTATGATATTTTCTGCCCTTAGATCCCGGCAGCCCCACTATTCCCGGCTATTTGAATTACCAGTGGGGCCGGAATGCTTGGCGCGATCTTGTGGAGGCCTACGTCCAGTAACGGACTGCAATAGGTGGAGGTCTATGTGTGTGTGTGTGTGTGTGTGTGTGTGTGTATGTGGGTGTGTGTGTGGGTGCGTGTGTGTGTGTGTGGTATTTATATTGAAATTATAAAATAAAATTTATTGTAAAAACATAACTAGACTACCAAGGTAAGACATATTTTTATGTGCTTTAAAAGCCATAAATTAAAAAGAAAAAAAAGTTAAAAGTTTAAGTTACTGACAAATGTGTGTTTTTAAAAACAGTTTAACAAAAAGCGGCGTTAGTAAGCATTAGTGTTTTCTATGAGTAGCTTTTATTAAAACAGACATCTTAATCTCTATCTCGTCGTAAAAGGACTAGATATGTATTTATCTAATATATATATATATATATATATATATATATATATATATATATATATATATATATATATATATATATATATATATATATATATATATATATATATATATTCTTTTTCTTCTTGTATTACCATCCATTTACATCTTATAATGCTAGCCTTTTTTAGAATCAACGTGTATTATACTTACGACTATTAGGTATCACAAAAATATAAGTTCTATTCAATTCAACGAAATAAATTTAATAAATAAATTTATAAAACGGTTGTAACTGGTTAAAACTGGTTTAAACTCGATCCCGCTAATGTTTCGGACAAACGTGAATTCGTAAACATGGACATAACTGGTAATTGTCAGTAATTACCAACCGATGGACCGCCAATTAAACTGTTAGACGTTTGGTTCACGCTTTGCGGTGCAGCGGTTTTGTGGCTTCAATGTATCGTACTAAGTGATTTATTGCAACTATGTATTTATATTATTAGAAAGTTAAATTGAGATTTGGAATAAGAAGTTTTAGTTATTTTGTAATTGACACTTAAATATATATTTGTTTAGTCCTTGCAGTCCTTGTGGGTCTCCCCATCGTGCCTCGGAGAGCACGTTAAGCTGTCGGTCCCGGTTGTTAGCATGTACACCTGATAGCGATCGTTACTCATAGTAAGGAATATATCCGCCAACCCGCATTAGAGCAGCGTGGTGGATTAAGCTCTGATTTTTCTCCTACATGGGGAAAGAGGCCTATGCCCAGTAGTGGGATATTACAGGTTGAAGCGTTTAAGCGTTTTTTATATGTTAAGATCAATTATTTAAATCATATTGCGTATGATAACGTAAGTTACACTACATCTCAATTACTTGTAGAAATTAAGCGATTGGATCTCTTTCATATTTACTATTTTAGAGTGACATATAAGTTAAGTTTTGCTTATAATTATTTAACACTACTAGAGTGGCTACTACTAGTCTGTACCCTAAAGACGGTTGCAAGCATATTGGTTGTCTAATTCACTTTGTCTATAATGTTCTTCTGTCATAATTTAACGTTTTACAGGGGATAATTGTAAGTATAATATATATTATAACAGGATATTTGTATCGCAAATTAAAGTAAAAAAAAACACTTTGATTTTTTAATATTCGTTTGCATTAACCATACTAGTAAACGTCGTAACAAAGAACTTACCCACCCTGTTTGTTGCGCTGCAATATTCTCTGGAATTTGTTAACTCGTTCCTCTAAAACCTATTCTAGTTTAACACTTGTGACCAAAATAAATACGCTTCCTTTGACTCTTACAAAGTGCTATGAAAGAGGAAAGATTAATTTTATTGTGACTCTTATAAAAGGCGTTTTTAAATTTAAGTCTTTCACAGTGTTGTCAAACGCTGTTGTGTTTGAACACAACATCATTTCACAACACTGTTAAGATATTTATTTGTTGTACACATAATAATAAGATATAACTACGTAATATCTGTATGTGTACAAACGACTTACATAATCAAACCACAAGTATTAAATTATAATATTAAATTATAATCATTACCTTATTTCCTAATGCTTAAAGTCTAGAATACGACAGAATATCAAACTATTTTATTATAATGTCTAAAATTATGATACAAATTTAAACCTTATTTTTGAATGTTAAGGATCAAAACTAAGTGTAGCAGGTTTTCCGTGGGATTATAGGATGAAAATCTCCACAACATCATAATGCGAGCCTCGGAATCCGATAAACCTTACATAATTGGAACCTCTATGATGACTATGTTTGACACCTATTAATTTTGGACGCAATCAACGGCGAATTTGTTGCTATGGCAAAAAAACAGTCGTGGAAATCCATTTTCAAATAACGACTAAACTGAGTAACTAACATTTAAATTAAATACACTAGTATGCATTAGCGATGATAATCATTCCATTGCGTTTGTTGGTTTTGACCAATTTATCGAACATCAAAGATTGTTTGTTAAAGCTATCAAATACATAAAATATTTAGAAGTAGCGTAACAAGAACCATTTCTTCTTCGATTATCTTCATCAATACTTAAAGATAAACGTCATGGTGACAACGATTCAAGCCTCTACGACGTTGCCGTAATATCGGGATATTCAAAATTAAACCAATAAAACTACTGGGGTGGTTTTAAGTCACTAAGTCATGTCGTCGTCTGTCATGTCGTCAAACCAATCAAACTATTTTCGTAGAACAATTAATAAACCAGAAATACTGTAATCACAACAATCACTTAACTATGTAGCTTATAAAGTGAACCACCAGCGGTCACTCACTCGCTAAAGAGATAAAATAGTCTTTGTAGAAAATGTTTCTATGTTGACCTACTAATTACCTTAAATAGTAATTGTGTTAATCATTTAGAATTTGTAAATTCTCATTTCTTCTTTTTTTAATCTATAGCTTAAGTTTATACTGAAAAATATAAAAAAAGACATCTAAAAATATTAAATATTTCTGGGTTTAAATTTTGTATTTTCATTACTAAAACAAAGAAATACATACAGCTTAAAACAAAAATTGAGACAGATTTTGGTAGATCTCTTAAGTCCAAGGATTTTTAATAATGGAATACATATTTTATCGTAAGTATAGATCGAGCTCCACATACAATTTTCATATCGAAATTTCGTTCAAAATAATTAACGTGTAAGAAGAAAATCCGATGTACAATCAATCATAAACCAGTGGGCTTTTGAAGCAGTTTAAATTTAAACCGAGGATTATCTGTGGGATTACAAACTCCGTTCATGATGAAAACCAGCCTCTGTATCGAATATTCTTGATGGAGACACTTTTACGTGTTCAACGGGAGCTTATTGTAAATTCTAACCATATAATATGATATACGTATGTAGTTTATATAAAAACTTTTATATTATTAAACATAAGAACATGCCTTTTTTGTTGGAATGTTTTTTTATAAAGAAAAAAATTCTAAAAATTCGCGTCAGTTATTTGATGATTTACCAACTAAGAAAATACTTTTTTTTTATTACTTCCTAACTCCACTACCATCTTCTAAATGTATAAAATACGTGTTAATCATAAGAATAACCAAGAAAAAGTGATGCTGTGAAAAACTTTGAAGAATAAGGGACACGCTAATAACCGTACGTTCTAGCAACTTATTAATGTTTGCTATAGGTATAAAATTAGAATTTTACGACATTACATGTAATTTTTATTATATACGGTTGACATTTCACAAAATAAAATAATTTGGAGAACACATCATATTTCTAGTTTTCTGAAAAAATACATAATCGTTTGAATGCAAAGCGGAATTATAAATTACTGCTATGGTTATCAAGAGTAAAATAAGAACATCAAAATTACATATAATAATCACTAAGATGATTAAGTAACTATTATCCAAGTCACAGTGTAGCACCGTGTCGCTCTGTAACCTTCTGCCCTTACTGAAGAACGTTCGTTAAGTAGCTGTTGGAAAACTTTTCTAATTAGGCGCACAACATTAATCTTCCTGTCCTGCGATTCGGTGTGACTGGCACAAGTTGCCAAATTATAAAAATAATTATGAGAATTTATATTGAATGATGCGGATAATTCTGAATGGTATTTTGTACGTTATTAGTTTACTAAGCCGACGAAAATATGAAGGTGGCTTTTTCACTTCAAATTTAGAGGGTCTATTTTTATATTGAAACTACATAATCAGTAAAAGATTGAAGATTCGAAGATCTAAGAGTAAAAATAAAGGGGACTACAGAGAAAGATTTCTTACTAATTTTATATACTAACTAACGATGTCTCTTCCTGTCCCACACAACCACTAGAATTAAATAGTTCTGATTTACTCTGCTGCTTTATGAATTGCTCAATGGAGTTGTTCATTTTTTTTATTAAACAGGATACATACATTTTTTCACGTAAGTGAGAAAAAAATTCACCCCTATATATAAAAGTTGATAGTAACGGATTTTTCACCGTCTAGATTCTTCACATTTCGTACTTGAGTTAGCGCCAAGACTTTAAGAAATAAAACAAAATAATAAATAGATGAAATATGAAAGTCTGATAAACACACGCGCCGTTTGGGCGTGCAATCCACCGCCGTGGTATTGGCAGTGGTATCAGTTTGTTTATTTCCTTGGCATTCACTCAAAATGTTTTGATTTAAATAAGTTACAATTTAAGACATGAATATATTTTATCTTTAGAGCTTTTTATTAGTTATTAAAGGTTTCCGTATTTTTTTGGGATTTATGTTTATTACTTAACTTAAATAATATAGGATAAGTATAAATATATACAATGCAGAACAACGAATTAAATTTGCAATCGGATGTTAGTTCATAATAACTTGTAATATTAAATAAATGTGAAATATAAACGCTTATAAGCGCTTCACACTCAACGGCCTCCAGTAGGATTTTCCCCAGTGTAGGGATACTGTAAACACACACAATACACAAGCACAAACATCCCAGACCACGGTAAACATCTATATGGCCAATACAAATGTCTGTCGTGAGCGGGGAAAACCCGCGACCAGTGCAACAGCCAGTGCTGTGAAATCTGCGTTAACGCGTCTTCGTAATATTTGTTGAAACTCGTGATTTTTACTGTATATTTGTGTAAATCCATAAGATAAAATAACCATAACTAAAGTATTGAATATATACTTGGACAAACCGACAAGAAAACAAAAAAATCGAAACAAAAACCAACAAAAACACGCAAAAAGAAGTCGCTGTATAGTCACGCGGCGGTAATTTTCTTTAGATTCTCTAGTTGGGACTCGTTCTTAATTATAATATTCGGACTTCCATTTTTTTTTCTTTGCAGTATACTTCCGTTTAACTTCCAACAAAAAATATAATTATCACAATACAACGACGCTAAGCTCTCTGCGTAATGCAAACAGATATAAAATCAGGTGATATGCGATGATAGTCTTTAAACAGATTGCTTAAATTTGATTCTGATCGAGATGGAGTGTTTTTCGTTGGGTATGATTGAAGTGGAATTTTAAACATTTTGAATTCAATTAAAATAAAAGCAAACATTAACACAACACACGTCTGAACGGTTTGGAAGACGGGAGAGTAATCCAAAAGGAAAGTTTATGTTTATGTTATGTGTTAAGATGACTAGGATTTGATTTTTTTAACGGACTTCAAAAAAGGAGGAGGTTACTCATTGGACCGTGTATATATATATATATATGTGTATGTATGTTCGGGGATAATTTCGTCGTTTATGAACCGATTTTGATAGTTGGTTTTTTGTTGGAAAGTAGATATACCAAGGGTGGTACTATGATAAGGAAATCAGGGTCTAATAATGGAATTCCACAGAAATCGATGAGATCCCTCGAAAATCGAACTGACGACTAGTGCGTTTTTGATTTTTTTTATAATCTTATTCTATAAAAAGTACATTTTTATTAACTTTAAAAACGCCTTACAAATAACGATTAATGAAAAACAAAATTAAAAAGTATGTCAAAATCATAGCAGTAGATTAGTGTCTTACTCATAAAATATTCAGGCACTTTGACACAAAAATCAACTAATTTAACCAATAAACGAGGAAATTGAATGCTCTATCATAATTGTAACAGCGAAGTGCTAGCACTCAGAAATGGAGATTACTGAACGATCACACCCATATTAGTACCACAATGATACGTGACACTTAAAATGCATGAACAGAGCTTGAGTTTCAATGTGTCGCTAACAATGGTCGTTCAGACGAGCAGAAACTTATTGAGCTCGCATGAAAGGGCTTTCACGCCGAGCACTCGATTTTAATGTATTAACTATTAATTTAACTAACTGTACAAATGAATGAGTAGTATCTATATATAACTATTGAAATCTCTGTCTTTACAGGGGATTTGTAAATTGTCAATGCAGCACAATCGATTTACATTTTACAAAGAGATTTTTTTCACGGTCTGAAAAAATAAAAAGTGTTGTACGGGGAGACCGTATTTCAGAAAAACTGATATACTTACGTGTCATTTAATAAATCTAATATATAAAATTCTCGTGTCGCGGTGTTGTAGTTAAACTCCTCCGAAATGGCTTGACCGGTTCTCATTAAATTTTGTGTGCATATTGGGTAGGTCTGAGAATCGAACAACATCTATTTTTCATCCCCCTAAGGGTATTCCACCCCTAATTTTTTTTTTTAATGTTTGGATAAATTATTTATTTTTTATTTTATTATGATTTGGCGTTGACAAATAACATACAACTCTAAATTTTCACCATTCTACCACCAACCCCTATTTGCAAAGTCAGCTGGTATTTTTTATATGCTTAATCCTTCTAATTTTATCTTTTTTGGTTGATTTTTCAAATATACATTTTACTTAAATGTATACCATTGAAAAATTTAATTTATTTACTAGTTTTTATGAATGATTTTTCATCATAATGTTTTATACTATGACATGTTTTATATATGTATGTATGACACAAGCATTTCTCGCTTCCCTCGCGATGGTCTAGAATTTAAGAGCGAGGACTATCTAAGTCTATCTAGAGAGAATAAACCATAAGATATTAAGAGTTTACGTTTAAAAATAATTACTGAAAATTTGTTAAGTTGATATGAAACATTTAAGAAGTTAAAAAAAAATTACAAATAGTTATGTACATATTCGAAAAAAAAAAGGTAGCTTATGTCCGTTCTGGGTCCATAAGCTATGTGCATGCCAAATTAAATGGCGATTGGTCAAGCAGTTGAGTCGTGAAAGTTTAAAAACAAACAAACGAACTCACTTTCACATGTATAATATTAGTATGGATAGTAAATATCATAATAAAAAACAAAAATAAATACCGTTATTATATATTCCTTTATATACAGTGACTTACAACGCAAACAATACAAAAGCGTATCTAAGTCGTAACTGAAACAATATGAGAGCCTTGTCTATCTCGTCGATTCCATCAAACTCGTCTACCACTTTATTATCAACCCTTTCAAATACAACCCCTTCTGAATATAGACATCAATTAATCTTATATTCGTCAGGTCGACGCCCTTCATTCGCCGCCGACTATAACGGATGAGGTTTTCTCATTGTCAGCGGTGTCATGTCCGATAAAATGTGCCCTCGTTACAATCTACAAAGGAACTGAAAATTCATTACTGATTCAAAGTATTGTTAGTATCGTAAATTGAGTTCGTATGTTGGCTTATTTAAGGAACTGAGTGGATTTGGTTTATCCGAAGTATGTTGTACCGTCAATGTAATTTCGTTTAAGGCTTTCTAAGATTAAATCATATATTAATTACTATATATGTATATTTAAAATCGTAAGGCCATTGACTCATTACAAAATCTCAAAAATCATCTCATTTTGAAAAGTTATACCTCTAAGGATTAAAAGTGTGTATGACAAGCGCAGATTTTTAATGAGAAGTCCCGAAATTTGAACAGGAATGGAATCCTGTAATAATAATAATACTTACGAGATGGCGGCAAGTTATCGAACAAAATGGTACATATATATTATAGTCATTTTAAATAAATTTTGTGAAATATTACCTTGAATTTCTATATAAAATTCGAAGATTTTTTTTTATTTTAACCTTTGTTCTCAGATCCGGTTAGCTAATAATTAAAAATAAATAAGTAAATAATTATTTCAGTCGTAATGTAATTTTTACGCCCAATAATATATTTTAACGACGACGCGTTAGCGCAGCGGTAATTCGTGGTCTGGGCGTTGTGTTTGTGTATTGTATGTGTTTCCGGACTCCCAACGCAGGAAAAAATCCTACTGGGGGATCCGTTAAGTGTGAAGCGTTTATTAATTCTCGTTTATTAATTCTTAAATATTTTCCTGTCATATCGAAAGTAAATAAATGTTGTAATACGTAATAAATTTTAGACGCATAAAAATTTATGTTTAGGCTTTTGATTGTAGATACCATAAATAAGTATTCAAGCGCATGCGCATGCGATAATTCTGTATGGTAAAAAAAGGTAAGTACTGAAATAACCTAAAAAAAAGTGGCTAAAGAGGACCTAAAGAAAGACTGTTTTTCACGACTGTTCCATGGAACGCGATTGAGAATGATCTCTGTAGTCTAATAGTTCTAGCACACGAAAATTTAACTTTAAATGCCGTGTAAAAAATATTCTAAATTGTCGTAATATAATAAATAAATATCTAAAACATACACACACGGTCGTCGGTTCCTATGGTAAGCAACTTAGCGCTTGTGTTATAGGTAACAGACGGCTGATAGATATAGCTGAATACTTTTTTTTGATAAATTTACATAGATATTTTAAATACATACATAAATATATAAATACAAATATTACACCCAGACTCAGGCGGGAATCGAACTCGCAACCCGCGGAGTTGAAAGCACAAACTGCGCCAACGAGCTAGTCATTATAATAATTATATACTATTTTAGCTTCCATGTATTATCAATTTCTACTCGAGCGAGGTCGCGGGCATCTGCTAGTCTAGAATAAAGATATGTATTCAAATTCAGGTTACATTTAGAAGGTGATTTCAAAATTCTTTAGATTTCTGTCCTCAAGTATATGGACGGTATAAAGGAACATCTTGCGAAAATAGAAAAATCGAGGTAGAAATACTTGGAGATAGAAATGTTCACTGACCATTTCTTGGAAATAAGGACCGAATGGAGAGAAAAGAATTTAAACTATTTGCTTTGAAATTGAAGATCTTTGTATTTCAATTGGAACGTTTGCTGGATTATGTAATATTTTTTATTAGAAAGCTAATGTATTACAAATGTAACATTCAAAGTCGGCTTTTCATAGTAACTGAAATACTCAGTAATTGAATTTCCAATCCAAATGTCGATTCAAGTTACATAATGGACGTATCACAAGAAAACGCTTAGTGACTTCGTAATCAAGCAAATGTAGTCTTATTCACGTATTAATAAGCCATTTGTAAGCAGAATCTCTGTGGGCGTTGCAACTGTCTGCACCCAACTGCCGACATTTAAATAATTTCGTACTTGTTAACCAAAAATGTTAGTCGGAGACTTTTTTACGTAGTATTGCGAATAAAATTATGTTTAGTAATAGTTGTTCAAATTTGTTGAAAAATTGTAACTGCGTCATATTTCGCTTAGTAGATCCTTGTGATATCATCGGTTACTTATCAATAAATATTTATTTGATTTATTTTATGAGTAAATGATACGATTTCTTTACCCAAATCATATAATAACTTTTAAAAACATATTAGCAATTCCTTAAATTAACATATTACTGCATATTTATATTCTGCAGGGTTTACTTTTACGTACGTTTACATACAGCTGTTGTAATTAACAACAATACTTAGCAATAGTTTTATTGAAATATATATATATATATATATCGTCATCGGCGATCGTTACTCATAGTAGGGAATATATCCGCCAACCCGCATTGGAGCAGCGTGGTGGATTAAGCTCGGATCCTTCTCCTACATGGGGAAAGAGGCCTACGCCCAGTAGTGGGATATTACAGGCTGAAGCGTATATATATTATTAAATATATATATATATATATATATATATATATATATATATATATAAACGCGAAAGGTCATTCATCACGAAATCTCCGAAACTATAACACCTACAAACTTGAAATTTGGCAAGTAGGCTCCTTATAGGACGTAGACATCCGCTAAGAACGGATTTTACGAAACTCAACACCTAAGGGGGTAAAATGGGGGTTGGAAGTTGGTATGAGAGTCCCATGTTTTTGACGTAAGAGACTTGAAATTTAAAATGTATGCTCTATAAATGGTGAGAAGGTGTTCAAATAATGTATATTTAGAAATCAACTACCTTTTTGGGTTAAAACAGGGGATGGTAGGTTGACCCACTCATCATGAAATCTCCGAAACTATAACACCTAGAAACTTGAAATTTGGCAGGTAGTTCTCTTATAAAGCGTAGACATCCGCTAAGAACGAATTTTACGAAACTCGACCTCTAAGGGGGATAAAACGGGGGTTGAAAGTTTGTATAAAAGTCCTATGTTTTTGAAGTAAGAGACTTGAAATTTAAAATGTATGCTCTATAGATGGTGAGAAGGTGTGTAAATAATGTATCTTTAGAAATCAACTCCCTTTTTGGGGTTAAAACGGGGGATGGTAGGTTGACTCACTCATCACGAAATCTCCGAAACCATAATAGCCAAAAACTTGAAATTTAACAGGTAGGCTCCTTATAAGACGTAAATATCCGTTAAGAACGGATTTTACGAAACTCGACCCCTAAAGGGGTAAAACGGGGATTGGAAGTTTATATGAAAGTCCTATGTTTTTGAAGTAAGAGACTTGAAATTTAAAATGTGTGCTCTATAGATGGTGAGAAAGTGTCCATATAACGTATCTTTAGAAATCAACTCCCTTTTGGGGTTAATACGGGGGATGGTAGGTTGACTCACTCATCACGTAATCTCCGAAACTATAAAAGCCACAAACTTGAAGTTTGGCAGGTAGGTTCCTTATAGGGTGTAAACATCTGTTAAGACCGGCTTTTACGAAACTTGACCCTTAAGGGGATAAAACGGGGGTTGGAAGTTTATATGAAAGTCCTATGTTTTTAAGTAAGAGACTTGAAATTTAAAATGTATGCTCTATAGATGGTGAGGAGGTGTCCAAATAATGTATCGTAATCTATATATATAAAAGAGAAAGGTCACTGACTCACTCATCACGAGAACTCAAAAATCGCTGGGACCATCACGTGGTTTTTAATCCATCCAGGATGGACAAAGATGAAATTTGGTAGGTAGGTAGATTATAGTAAGAAGACGTCCGCTAAGAACGGATTTTGCGATATTCCACCGCTAAGATTAATTGGGGATTATAGTTTGTACGAAACATAAACAGCAGCTATAAGTTCGCCTGATAGGTTATTTATATTGCAGCCTGAAAATAAAGCTAAAAATGTGGTGGATAGAGAGGTTATATAAAAATAACTATTAAATTATACTAAATTGTGCCTTTTAAAAAGTTACTCAGTGTGATAAGCATTTCAAGTGACTGATATAAAAAAATAGTTTGCGTTAAACATCTTAATAGTAATGCATATCTTCATAACCACGCGAATGTAGTCGCGGGTAACAGTTAGTGTATTATAAAACAAAGTCCCCAAAAGCGTATGTGGTCGATTCCCTCAAAATCTACTGAAGGGGTTTTCATGCGGTTTCACCAATGGAGAGAGTGCTTCAAGAGGAAGGTTTATGGAATGAATAAGCCGATTTTGATGAAAGTTTCACTGGAAGTTTGCTGGTAAAACTTTGTGAAACACTGATTTCAACGCGGGCGAAGTCGCGGGCACAGCTAGTATTTCAATAAAACTAATAAATGATCCAAAGTTCCCTTGTATCTTCTAAGACTTGGTTCTAAAGCACCGAATGGATGTCTCGATTGTGAAAAGCACTTAACAACACAAGACGAACTTACGCTGTCTGGTCACGCAGACCTCGTTTGTATCTCGAGCCGTTGCTGATTGTTAAATGTGGCGACTTTTGTGGCGATTACAACTTCGTCTATGTTGAGAACTCGTCTCAAGATTAGTATAAGCTTTGCAGTTAGCTGTTCTATCTAAGTACTGATATCTTACTTTTGATGTTTGTTGAATTGGTGAGTAATTAGGATTACCGCTTTGATACTATAAGTTGTAGCGGAACACTAGGGTTTAGAGGAATGAATGTAAGACTTTACAAGTATACACACATACAAATATGTACTTTGTTTTTATTGTATAGGCATAGATTTTAGCTCATTGGCTTGGTCGACTGTGTTATTTAAGTTGATTTATTTGTAAGTTTTTTCAGTCAGCGATTACATAAAACATAGAAATTAAGTCACTTGCTATAGAGATAGACGACAGTGTTTGTTTTTTAAATACGTTTGTGTTTATATTTTTATTAAATGATTACTTCGACAAATAATCTTTTTTTTTTTAAGTCATACTTCTTTTTAAACTTCCAACAAGTCTTGATATTATAAGTGTAACAAAGTTCGCGGAAATCGAGCTAAATAAGTTGAACTTCTCAGAAACATGCTGTTGAATATTACCGCATTAACTCACAGCTTTTAATCAATCTAATTGCATTTAACTACAGTAATTGGCCCTTGATATTTTTCACACCAAGTTTAGAAAGTAAGAGGTTTTTATTACTTTTTCGTCTGCATGAAAAGTTTCAGAATGCATAACACACATAACAAAATGTTACATAGATTTTACTGGTCATCAAAATGTTCCTCTGCTACTGACTTACGTGGAAATTTTCCTTACTTAAATATTAAACAAAAATTTTTTTATAAACAAAAAAAAAATCATTTACATAATTTTGTGGCTATTAACCCATTGTTTTTCTTTATAATACGAGTACTTACTTTTTTAATTCATCGTACAATTACAAGTTTCTTGTTAAAGGATCTTTTACATGGTCCTATGAAATTTATTGTACCTACAATACTTTTTATTTATTTTAAATCCTCAAGTACTTTACAAGTTGTCTAGTTCTTATATAAGTGGATAAATATTAACGATTTACTCGCCTCGGCGGCCATTTCGTTTTCCAAGCCCTAACTTATAGAGGAACACTCAACTACTTAGAGTGGTAAGTGGCCAGTCGTGCTTTCAGCAGATCTCGAATCGCTCTTCAATCGAGCGGCTTTTAAAGAGCTTTAATTACGTAAGAGTGATTTCTTGGATTTTTTTTTAGATTCTTCTGATATCTGGTAGTTAAAATCGATTTTTCTTTCATTGGCTGCTTTTTTATGGTAAAAATTGTACCTGTTACGCTGGCAGTTGCGGGTTCGATCCCCGCACATGACAAACATTTGTATTTTCCATACAGATGTTTGCCGTGGTCTGGGTGTTTGTGTAGTCCTTGTGGGTCTCCCCACCGCGCCTTGGAGAGCACGTAAAGCCGTCGGTCCCGGTTGTAATCATGTATATCTGATAGCGATCGTTACTCATAGTAGGGAATATATCCGCCAACCCGCAGTGGACCAGCGTGGTGGATTAAGCTTTAATCCTTCTCCTATATGGGGAATGAGGCCTATGCTCAGTAGTGGGATATTACAGGCTGAAGCGAATGGTTAAAATGGTGATTTGGATTGATATTCCTTTTCTATGTGCTTCCTATGGCTGTAGTCTAACATATACATACAACAGTCTTATGTTATGTCTTAATATAAATGTAGAAAAATATGTATTTACAATAAAAAATATTAAAATTTCATCTTCGCTAATAAAAAAAAAATATTGTATTTATAAAATATCTACGTACTCAACAATTGCTCGCGTAATCCACAGATTAATATTACTTTAAATTATATTAAGAGCTAAACTCATATAGGGATTATCGAGTGAAATTATTTAGCAACCTTGCACGAATTCTTCATTGAAACGGTTGAAATACTCCACGTATACGTTGAAAACGCGCAAACAATGTACGTCTAAGTTTAGGTTCTTAGTGAACTGACGTACTCGACAAGTTCACAAGACAAGCTAGCGTTTCATTATACGCGGATAGATTTACAACAATTTCCTGATAATTTCGACTTTTAAACTCGACCTTAAAACATTCTTTAATAAGATCAACTCCCAATAAACGTGCTTCGGAGTTAAATTAATGGAGAAGTTATCTTACCATTACCATTTCTCAGAATATAAATTATCAAAGACATTGCGTCCAGCTGTCTGTCCGCATAAGATATTATTTTCATTAACTTCGGAAATGCAGATGAAGATGTGCAAATAGACCATCTGCTCGTAAGGAACAATCTGTTTCTATAAATTTTTACTTTGGTATTTGTAAGTAATAATTTATCAAAGGCGAAATGTTTTGAGCTCTTATTTTGACATCAATGAATTTATTATCATGTGTTTAGTAAATAATGTCTCACTCAAATCATGGCAAGTTTCATACAATTTTATAAACTAGTTCGTAGTTGTGGCCGTCAATACATAGAAAGACTTAAGGAACAAAAAATAAAGTTTCAATTTTATTGAAAATATAAGAAGATTTTATAACCAACCCCTTTTCTTTGCGGTCCAATGTAGATAAACAGCATAAACAACGAAATCCACGTAATTAGTTTCTTGGCTCTGTAAATTAGTTTCTCTTTTCTAGAATTTAAAAAAAAAAAACAAAACACTGCTATTTTCCTATTGTAACTAAGTGGAACCTAAATAAACAAATTCCTTTTTCTTAGCAGTAATTAGTAGATATTTATTTAGATCACAAGTCTGTAGTAACTAATAGCGGTTGTATTTTTTCTACTACAAATAATTATTTTAGTTTTCTTTATGTGTACTTTGTGTGAATCAATGGTTTGATATTACGTTCCATATAAATTATTTTCTATTTTAATTGAAATCCAGACCTACAAAGTGACGTGTTAGAGGTAATCTTTATATGAATATCATGAATAAGAGGTAATCTTTATATGAATACTAGCTGACCCGGCGAACTTCGTATCGCCTAACAGTCGATTCTTTAATTTTATTATTTATTTTTTTTAGAATTTTTCTCTCCGTAAGAACCATCCTCGTACTTCAAGGAATATTTAAAAAAAAGAATTAGCGAAATCGGTCCAACCGTTCTCGAGTTTTGCGCTTAGCAACACATTCAGCGACTCATTTTTATATTATAGATTATCAATAATGATCTATAATTATATATAGAACAAAGTCGTGTCGTGTGCGTTACATCATTTATAACTGAAGAACGGCTGGACCAAATGATATTTGATTTTTTGGATTTGTCTTAGTCCGGAACAGGATAATAAGTATTCAAAATTGATTGATTCGAAAATTGGACGAAAGAGTAAAATAAGCGTAAAACAATTTTCCAATACAAAATGTTCATGGATTTTTTAGTTGTCAAAAATTTAATGTTCACCCCGTCACGGTAAACTCTCGTAATATATAATTAAAGTTAATTTTTGCGCTACTGATTAAAAATGAATAAATGTGCATTTCAGCATTAGTGGATAATTTATCTTTAAAGGTATGGAGTAGGGATTGAAAAATTAAATGAGAAATTTTGAAACAGAAAACATTAAATTTTAGTTCTGGACTACTAAAGATTTAGTGATATAGTTTTTCGAAAATTATAATCTTAAATGGGTGCAATAGAAACTTTAAACTTTTTCCATAGAGCTTTGAACCGCATTTTTGACATTGAGGTAGAATCATTTACGTTATAATCATAGACGTTTCGTGAAAAAGTGGGTCGTATTTTTATATAAATCTTTATTTCTGGATTGCTTTTGAACTTATGAATATTATTTTACCCTTTACTATAAGACCTGGTTAAAATATATAAATAATCAAATTGAAATTTTTTTTAGTCTTGGTGTTATTTTTACGCCTCAATATATCTTAAACGTTTTTCTGACATATCTAAAGTAAAAATTTTAGAAGCATAAAATTATATGCTTAGGGTTTTGATTGCATACATAATAAATAAGTATCCCAGCGTTTAGGGGAATTACCTACAATGCCTTGAGAAACCTAAGGGAACACCCAAAAGAAGTACCAAAACTTTGGTTATCGTAGTATTTTTTGAAATGTCACTAACTGAACTCAACTTCAAAATGCAAAAAAAAATATTTGCATAAAGTATGAATTGCAAATATCACAAAATATGATAAAAATATAAAAATATTTGCGCTTTCTATAGAAATACCGCCGTCATTTCTCACGGTCAGACCGACTGCAGGTGAGTTATTACGGCGTAAATCCAGCCTTATACGGGATGTAAAATGTCTAAGATGAATTTTCGAGACTTGAGACATATCGCTCGTAAACAATATTTTATACAACACCACACTTTCCCCGCAGTATCACTGCCATATTTCTCTGACTGGATTACATTTATAGTTTTTTTTTTTTCGTCAACGTCTAAGTACCTTTTGATATTATCTGTGATTTATCTTGTGATTGGTCACGTGGATTATATACGTAATTTATTTTCAATTGGGAGAAAATATTTAAACCCACGATTTGTATTAGTTATATCAATACATCATCACTGCATCTTTATTAACTAAATATTATCAAAAAGCCTTATTACAACTAATTAAAAAAAAATTAACCCAAAAATAACCTATTGGCTCTAATTTTGATCACAAAATGACTAATGCTGGGAACTACCTTCTAAACTATATTTTTATGCACGGTAATGAACAATGTCTTCAAAATTTCTGCAAAGGGTGAACATTTTTCGAGTGCTTGACAGCGCGTTCTTTTACAGTCATCACAACGACGTGTTGTACGTACGTAAGTTATTCGATATTGCAGCTGAGTGACTCCGCCATTTTCTGTTTAACTTTAAAGAAACTATTTTGACCATACAAGCCACGATGCCGCTAACCAACTTTAGATATTTCGCTAAACTCGTCACCAGGAATGACCTGCTCCTCAGAATCCAAATCAGATTCTGCTCTTCCAAATGATTAATCACGCCGTCAAAGCTTGACTCAGCCAAAAAAAAAAACGTTTTTATGATTGACGTCACCCAGCCATGGCTAAGTATTTGTAATTTGTCGATTGTCGATTATTATTAAAAAAAAAAAAAAAAAACTACCTAGTGTGCCTACGACTCCGTCTACGTGGAATTTAAAAAAATATTTTTCAGTTCGGAGAGTTACAAAATAAATAAAGTTCTAAAATAAAAGTAGCCTAAGTTACTCCTCATTACATCAGCTATCTGCCAGGAAAAGTCTCGTCAAAATCAGCTCGCCCGTTTCAGAGATTAGCAAAGAGATAAATATTTAAAACACTTTTATCTGTGTTTTAGTATCTGTTAAATATTTTGAAATTACCATTTTATATAAGCAAGTATTTATGAACAATTTACGCAATGTGTATTATTATTATTCAATTTAACGCATAACTCGTCTAACTGTCAACGGTTAAGTAATTAAGAAATAAATACCAAGATACAATACTACTACAACCATTTTGTCATCACTATACCACACACACACACACACACACACACTCACACACACACACACACACACACACACACACACACACACACACACACACACACAAATACACAAATTAACACTATATAACTTTTAACTATTTAAATTAAATGTGTAAATAAAATTTGGCACATAATGGTATAAATTCGTTTAACCCTATACTTGGCAAGAAAAAATATTTTAGAAATATTGAAAAAAACATAATAAAACACGTTTATATATGGTCATTGAAGGGATAAAAAATAATAAAAAAAATATAATATAAGTAATTCAACATATATTGAGTGTATCACATTAGATACATTGCCAGGCCCTTAACAATCAACACTATAAAGTCTACGTATCTAATTTGCTACACTGCCAGTCTTTGAGTGAAGCTAATAAATGAGTTTTAAACATAATAATTGTAACAAAAAAAAACCTAAAATGTCAATATTCCCTGTGAAATAACAAAATATAAAACATAATTATTTTATACTTCTACATAGATATAAAAATTAACATAAAAAACAGCCTTTGTATATTATAAATCTAAATTTTTGGTAAATTGAGATCAATCATTAAAATTAAGTCAAAAATCAGTGTTAAAAATAGGATCCTTATAATAATATTTATAAAGTATTAATTCTTGGTATGACATTCTATGAAACAATTACGTTCTGGCAATAAGCACAACCTCAATTTGCAATTTTGACAAAAAAAAAATTTAGTCAACCCTTTTGTGAACCTTCCTCTGCTGGTTATTACAGTTGGTTAATGAGTAACTTGATCATACCGAACACTATCTGATGGTCTTTCAGCTACTGGGTTCTAAATAGTCTTGGTTGATTTCATACCAGGCCTGCTGATATCGCTCATATCAGTTCTTTCAAACCTCCGTAGGCTTTCAAAAATTTCAATTTTGAACGTTTTTTGGGTTTTTGTTTTTTGTCCATCCATCCTGGCTTTTCTATCACGCCGATATAGAAGCCAGGAATTGTTTATACAAATATCGAGCATTTGAGAAAATATTGGTAAATACCAACGATGGCCTCGGGATGATGTACGATATACAGTGATCAAAATATCAGCGAGATCAACATCGCCCATGTAAGAAGTGTTAATTTTTTTATTAAATTGGGGCAAGTCACTGGCATTTTTCTACTTTGTTCTATCTAGTAACGAACCACATTCTGGGTAGGATACACATCTACAAAATTATTTCAGCAGTGACACATTTGTTATCTAACCATTTAACGACAGCAATCTTATTTTTATTGTATACGACTTGTGCTCTACCCTTTTTTTTTAGATTTTTATCCGTGGGTAGTTTTTTCTCCGCTCCTCGTAGCCTATTTGCTCGGATTGTACCCATTGCAAAAATGCCTGCATTCATCGCGTTCATTTCAAAAGTTATCGAAACATAGGGCTTTGCAAGCAGGTTGTCGAATAGATTTTGACTGTGAAAAGCGCAGGTCTCTTTGAGCGAGTAGCCGTTGAAGGAAAATATGCAAATAATGACGACGACGATGATGACTGATGATGCAGCTTCAAGTTACTAACTCGTGGTGCAGGTACATGTGAGGTAGTAGCCAGTACAGGTGGAGATGAGGGTGATGGTATCGGACACCAAGGTCTAGTCTCATTTGCTGATGAATTAGGCGATAAAATTGACGGTGAATAAGGGTTGATCGATGGTGATGGCTCTTGACTGTATGACTGTACCAAAGACTGAAGTAAGCACTTGATTAAACTCAATATCGTCATCAGAGAGAAGGTTTAGGTTTTCTATTGAAGATGGCAATGATAGAGGTGGTGAACTGCTGTCAGAGTGCGTAAGGCGGGTGTAGTATTGAACTTCATCCTCAGATGATTCACTTTCGTCCAAATCTGATTTCGCTCGCAGTTTCGGAACAAGAGCTACGAGTTACTGAGCTCTTCTTTGTTGTTGCATAATAAGGTGAGGAAGTACCTTCGAATGAAAATAAGAAATAATAACAATAATAAAATTATCATCTTGACCACATTCTGGTCACAATAGCCAATCCAATCGTAGCCTAGTTATAAGTTTGGTTAGGAAAGCAAACTCAAGTATTATAGTATAAGTATTATATAAACTGTTCGCCATCTGGTAATGTATCATATTTGCTACACTTGAAAAACACAAAAGATTACATGCAGTTACAATTCATTTAGGTACATGAAAATAACGTTAATGATTAGAGTATATAATAAGCTTCGGCAATTGGACTACTTTTGAAAACAATTTGAACAAAATATAATAAATAATGATTATTTTTACCTTGCGATGCGTAGACGCATTCGATCGGTCCAGCATTTTGCGCTCTTACGGCTGATTTTTCGTTGCAAGCACTTAAATAGTATTTTTGGTAGAAATATATGTGTATTTTCTATCATATTAAACAACAAAAGTTTTAAAAACTCGTTAGAGAAATTCTCGGGATTTTCTAAAAGTTGAACGTATCAAATTGTACACAGTGTCAAGAATAGGGTTAAAACAATATACAAACTTCCAAAATTAGCTTAGGCGACTAACAGTGAACGAAGTACTGAATATTAGTTGAATTTTAGTTATGCCAGTTTAATATTAAATATTAATTATATCGAAATATAATTTTGTGCTCAGTAATTAAACATAATTTTCTCATTATGTTATTATTACTTGATATAATATTACAATATATGATTAATATTTTGTATTATAAACTCGTATATCCTCGTGTGTATAAACAGTACATTTACGATATTATTAACTGATAACCACACTAATATATTCAGCCATTCCTGAATAAGACATAATTCATTCTTCATAATATTTCCTTTAATATTATTAGTTACGTACCTAAATGAGCTGAACTGCACTATATCAAGTTGTAAATGTTTTACTGTAGGACAAAGACCCTTTCTTCGTATAGGAGAAGGCCAGCTAAATGCACACCAGAACGGTTGGTTACTACCTTATTGAGTATATTACTGGCATTTAAATTCCCATCACTAAATCACATATACTTATGTATGTCTTATGCTTAAGTACAATAGACTAATAGACACGTATGGCAGAAATGAATACACTTTTCAGCTGGAGGAGTAATTTCTTCATAATACAATATCAAAATATTATTCTAAGGACTTTCTATTGACATTGATACATATTTTATAATTCAAAAGGAGCCGTTTAAGCTATTTGAAACCTCAGCGTCCGGAAATCCCTTCATAATGTCGTTAAGGAAATAGGCACATATGTAATTGCAAATTATGTACACCAACAAAGATATTAAGATTTGAAAGACTTAATTGATGATAAAAAAATTATTTCACTATTAGTAATAAAACAAAGTTTTTATTCCGCTACGTATAAAAATTGGATAGCTTATTATCTGGAACAGATATATATATATATATATATATATATATATATATATATATATATATATATATATAAATATATATATATATATATATATATATATATATATATATATATATGTGCTGTGTGGCTACGGCACTAAAGAATTTAGCCACCCCCTCTCTTCCCGTGGGTGTCGTAAGAGGCGACTACGGGATAACAAGGTTCCACAACCACCTTGTAACTTAAGAAGCCGACCGATGGCGGGATAACCATCCAACTGCTGGCTTTGAAATACACAGGCCGAAGACGGGCAGCAGCGTCTTTGGTGCGACAAAGCCAGTACTGCGGTCACCAACCCGCCTGCCCAGCGTGGTGACTATGGGCAAAACACATGAGTTCACGTTATTTTTGTCGTAAACTTGTGGAGGCCTTGTCCAGCAGTGGACTGTATAGGCTGTAATGATGATGATGATAATGATATATATATATATATATATATATATATATATATATATATATAACTGGGTCGACAAACAAACGTACGGCTAACCTTTACCGTAGCTTATAGCTTGCGATGTTTCTGGTGATGCAGACAGACGTCTGCATCACCAGAAACATCGCAAGCGCATTGCCGACCCTATCCCCAATTCTTCTCGGGGACTCTGGAGCTGAATTATATAAAATAACCAAATATCTGTTGATTACTTTTATTAAATTTTTCAAGCGCTGGGAGACTGTCAAAGTATCATATATAAATATTTATGGTGTTGAGGAATAAGTTAATGGTTAATTATTTTATTTATAATGCGGTGATAAAACACATACCTTTTAATAAAAATGGTTTAGTATATCGGGATCAACAGCATTATCAATAACGTTTCAGTACATTTTTGAATATCATATCAAAAATTGACCGCTCCAGCGGGGTTCGAACCCGCGTCTCCGACGTACCGTGTCGGCGCTCTAGCCAATTAAGCTATGGAACGATGCACCCGCTCGAGCGAAATTTTCGATATGATAATTTTTAATTTCGGTTTAAGCGAACCGTGGCGCCGTCTATAGTGAGCTCTTTACAGAAACCCGTAACTATTCAAAGTTTCATATTACAATGAAAGTCTTTGACAGGAGACGACACCGTGCTATTTTTAATATCTAAGATTTTATTTTTGTGTTACCCACATTAGGAATTCTAAACATTTTTGAATATCATATCAAAAATTGACCGCTCCAGCGGGGTTCGAACCCGCGTCTCCGACGTACCGTGTCGGCGCTCTAGCCAATTAAGCTATGGAACGATGCACCCGCTCGAGCGAAATTTTCGATATGATAATTTTTAATTTCGGTTTAAGCGAACCGTGGCGCCGTCTATAGTGAGCTCTTTACAGAAACCCGTAACTATTCAAAGTTTCATATTACAATGAAAGTCTTTGACAGGAGACGACACCGTGCTATTTTTAATATCTAAGATTTTTCGTTAACGTTTAATTTAACGTTTCAGTACGCTTATAATGTAGTCAGTAAAATAAAACAAATAAATAATACGATTAAGCCTTTATCATCCCGTAGCTGGTTATAGCTCAATGTAAGAAAAGGATTGAAGCTTAATCCAAAACGCTGCCGGTTATGACAAATATCTTTATGATCTGTATAAACATTTCTCATGCACGAGAGTCAAATTGGCTTTTACTAACGTAATGGACAGCTGACCACATAAACAACACGTATAATAAATAATATTGTTTAAGCGTAATCTATCACTTTACTGGAATAAAATCTCAGCTAATCTTTTGAGTCCCAGATCTATTTATCATTTTGGTGCATATAGTAGGTAAGATCCACTGAGTCTGTTTTTCTTCTTTACTTTCTTTTCTTCTTCCTGTCGCTATTTGGAGTCCTCGACTATCTCTACTTCTGCCTTTCTCTTGCTCACCACATTAACCATTTATAGTTTCGACATTAACAAAGTAAATATTGAAACGGAAAAAAAAATCAATATTTGCATGACTATTGTCTTCTACCGGATCACGATTTGGTCATATAAATTAAAAAGTATCGCCGTCAAACAAAAATAACGGTAATCGAGTTGCATTTCATAGCGATAATAAATTTATCCGTTCGTAATAGACTCTTAAACAACGTACTTGGAACATTTCACTCGATCCGGTGAAATTGAAAAATAACTGAGCGTCGTCGAGATAAAATTGTCCTCAAAAACTTCGCTACGGAACGATTAAAATGGAATTTTACTTAAATCTTCGGCCGATTGACAAATGGGAAAGCGATTCGATGGAATATTACCCGGACAAAGATGCTATTTAGATGAAAATATACATCATTTAACTTTATATGAATGTAAAGAATTTAACGTATTTTTTAATCATGTTCCAACATTTCTAGTATTGTGTGGCTACGGTACTAAAGAATTTAGCCACCCCCTCTCTTCCCGTGGGTGTCGTAAGAGGCGACTAAAGGATAACAAGGTTCCACAACCATCTTGGAACTTAAGAAGCCGACCGATGGCGGGATAACCATCCAAATGCTGGCTTTGAAATACACAGGCCGAAGACGGGCAGCAGCGTCTTCGGTGCGACAAAGCCAGTACTGCGGTCACCAACCCGCCTGCCCAGCGTGGTGACTATGGGCAAAACACATGAGTTCACGTTATTTTTGACGTAAACTTGTGGAGGCCTATGTCCAGCAGTGGACTGTATAGGCTGTAATGATGATGATGATGAACATTTCTAGTAGTGATGCGTGTAGTTGCCTATACACCGGTGGGTTCAATATCCACTCGGGTATATTTGTACCTATTGTACGAAAATTTGTTTGTGGTCTGGATGTGTGTATAATAGTTCAAGAATTTACAATTTAATTATTGTTCAATATTATTTATTATATTTATTTATAAATAAATAAAATAATTAATATTAATTTAACTTGATTGTCAAAAGAGAGTATTACTGTTTCTTACATTCAATATAAGTACTTAGTGGCGAATTAAAAATAGATATTGTTGTAGTATTAGTTCTTCGTTATATTGTATCAGACTTTTTATATAAATAGCATCATCTGATGGTAAGCGATTACCGTAGCTTATAGACGCCTATAACACCAGAAGCATTGCGAGCGTGTTGCCGATCCGCCCCTAGGAGCTCTGGTCACCTTATTCACCAGTAGCAACACAACATTGCTAGAAAGCAGTATTATTTGGCTGTGATTTTCTGTAAGGACGAGGTAATTCACCTGTTGGTCCGCTCCAGATTTTGAACAGAATATTCCCTGCTGTGCACTATCTCAGATAAACAATACTTCACATACAATCATTTAACATACCCCACCTCTACCTCAGGAAAATATCATATATCACAAATGAATCATTGTACACGTATTTCAAGCTTAAATTGTTTAGTTACTTATTTGAAGAAAATAATACACTCCTCCAATAACACAAAATACAACATAACCTTAATTCCACATAATACAGTATTATCATTATTTTATTTATGTAACGTTTGTATGACACGATTATTGCTGTTTTAATAAATATATAACTCTATTTATATTTGTTTCGTACGTAATCGGATTACCGAAAACGATCATTTTAATGTTTTATCGCTAAGTAGATTGGAAACGAATTGTCTCCGTGTTTATCCGATTACTCGAACTCATTTTTGTCCATCGAATGTAATGAGAATGAAAATAGGATTATTAAAAAAAACGTAAAAAAAATATTTTTTTTTCCTGTATTGTTACATTGAAACGATATTGATGTGGGGTTATTTAACAAAAGTTATATAATGTTATATAGCTTCTGTATTTTTACTGTTTGAATAACGTTTGGTTTATTTAACCGATTTCAAAATAAAGGAGGAAAAGTAGAAAAAGAGATCTTCTTTTTGACTGTTTTTTTTAATGTTACTTTTTACACAGATTATACAGAACTTTTTACTTGGTGCAACGATTTTGATGATTCTTGGGTTAATCGAAAGGTTAAGCTTGTACTTGGTTCCATTTAAATTTAATCGAGATCTGAGAAGAACTTTTCGAGTTATATCTAATAATATGTATTTACTTGACTAATTTTTTATGTATATGAAGTTAGTTTTTTTTGTATGCTAGTAAATACAATTATCGTTATCAACACCATTTCTCTTGTAATACATTTATAATAGCTATTTCTAGTAGAATGATATAATATGACATAAAGACTTTTCAAATAAATCTAATTCTAAAAGTTAAAAGAAGTTCTTAATTGACCTAAGAAGTTAGATTGTAAGCTTAATTATTGATTAATATGAATTAGGATTATATGGACTTGAACTAAAAGATATGTCGGCTTAAATAGGCTCAAAAGAAGAAAGGAACAACTCTGAGTGCGAAAGGTGATGGATGAAAGAAAAAACAAGTATGCGGAATCCAAGTACGAGAAGAATACAAGCGAGAACTGGTATGCAAGAGTAACTGTAAAAAAGTATGTCCTTCCCTAACTTGCACATTGGAGGAATAGAAAGAAAAAAAAAGTTTCTATTAACAGTTATGGTATGGTTAGTACATATGTATATTTAACTTAATATAAATAGATATTAATGTCACCGAAAATAAAATGTTCGCGAGATATATTTTTGTATCCTTTTCTTCAACAATATAAATTGACATCTACTCACGTGTCGCTATTTTTCATGATTTATTATATTTTATTATTTTTTATTATTTACCTATATGAATATATTTTCACTATTAAACCTACGAGCATGGCAACGTTATAGATAGTGCAGCTTTCTTAGACAAAATCGCATTGAAAGAAATTTTGAAGTTTTTGCAAAACTTAAAAATATAACTGATAATTCCATTTTGTAATTATAAAAACTTTAACAAAAATTACAGGCCGAGAGACTGATAAAAAAATAATTAAAGAAAATAAAAAGACAAAAGTCCAAGATTGTCACTACTTAAACAGTAGTTAACAAGATTCCAATCTTAACATAGAATTTTACGAGACATAAAACTTTACGAGTTTTCAATACGGAGAGGTGTAAAAGATGCGGAGCGATTTTATTAGTTGTAAATTTTAATTTATTAGCCGAAGAGGTAACTTTGCAACATTTTCATTTTACTTACATAATTATTATTACCTACATAAAGATAATGAGTATTGAGTTTTCAGCGTGAAAAGGTTTCTGTGTTGCGTTAAATGTATTGAAATATTTTCTTTCGTGAAATTTACTTTATACATTAAGTATTACATTTTTATTTTTAACTAGCTGTGCCCGCGATTTCGTCCGCGTGGAATTTAACAAAAAAGCTATTATTTTTTTCGCAGAGTTATAAAGTAAATGAATTTCTAAAATAAAGTAGCCTAAGTTACTCCTTATTACATCAGTTATCTACCAGTGTATGTCCCGTCAAAATTGGTCCAGCCAGTTTCAGGATTAGCCGGAACAAACAGACAGACAAAAATTGTAAAAAAATGTTATTTTGGTTAACGTACTGTGTATACTATATGCATTTATTGACAAGCGGTTATTTTAATATTACAAACAGACACTTAAATTTTATTTATTTGTATAGGTAAATTTCTTCGATTTTTGATTTGTTATGGAGTTTTAAACAATTATAGTTGCTGTTATATTGTTATGTCTTTGTTTATGTGAAATAATTTGGTTTTAAATTAACCTTTTCTTAAAGGGTAAATGACCCCCCCACCCTTAACTTACACATAAACCTCCAAACTTGGTTAAGAGAAACATCTCTTCCGTTCTTCTTCTCTGTTTTTTTCTTTATCTCCAACCTCCTTTCCAAATTTCAGTATCCGTGTATTATGTAAGTATCGACTACATTAGTTTTTGTCTAGAATATAATTTTATGCCGATTATTGTAGTGCCACCAGTTCGGTTTTTCAATCTCAGTCTCATTCTCTGGTTTATCTGTTATGTGCCAAAATACGAAAAATGCTGTAGTTTTTGATTATATTATAATAAATCAAACATGTTAACAATTCACTGTGAAAAGTTGCAAAGTATCTTGACCCAGAAATTAATTGTTTCTTCACAATTCAAAGTCATTAGGAGATACAAAGCCTTTAACAGTTTGATAACTGAAAGAAAATTATTTTATAGCAACAGTAAATTAATTCAAAATAAGGCAATTCTACAACCTAGACATCTTCCACGAATTCATCAAATGTTTTAATTAGCTACTTCTGAGTTCGCATAATTTTTATTTTGAAACGTAACTTATGTCTTTCTACTTCAAAATGTATAAATGTTATGAGCATATCTGAGTTAGTACTTTATTTACTTTGAAAGGACCGACGAGATGATCTGGAAATATTAATGAAAATTTAAACCTTAATTTAACAGAAATGTAAGCTCAAACACTCATACTTGACGCTTATCACACTTACACACACACACGCATACGCGCGCGCAAACCACACATGCAAATACACACACACATGCAAACACACACACACATACACAAATTTCGTATTACTATAAGTCAAGGTAAAAATAAATTTGTTTGTTATATACACTGAAACAATGTATTTTATATTATAGCTAAAAACACACAAACTCTATCTATGGGCACTTAATAGAGAAAGTTTCTGAAACCGGTATTCACACACTAAGCTCGACTCGGAATAAGTAGTTCGTGATGAAATAAGTTTTCCGCACTTTGTAAGAGTTGAAGAATTTTTTAATATCTTGTTGCTATATTTTTGAAAGTATTACTAACTTATCCGTGGTTTCACTTAAACTATTTCTACCATATTTATGTATTTTATTATTTATTATAGCTCTGACTTTTTAATAGAACTATTTATATATTATATATATTTTTAATATAACACAATTATCACATTCATGAGGCGATATAACATACATAAGCTTAACGAGTCATTAAAGATGTTTGAATTCACAAACTTATGAACAAAAACTAGTTAAGCTTTTTTACTACAGCTTATTTGAGGTATTATGGTATTTATACAACATGTTGTAATAGAGCGCAGATAATTGAACACAGCTCGTGTACTGCATTGTTACTTTTTTAATATTTATTTTATATAAAAAAAATAAGTTCTACAATATCTACAAAACCCTGCTGTGTGGTTACGGCAGTAAAGAATATAGGCACCCCCTCTCTTTCCGTGGGTGTCGTATGTAAGGGGCGACTAAGTGATAACACAGTTCCACTACCACCTTGGACTTAAAAAGCCGACCGACAGCGGGATAGCCATCCAACTGCTGGCTTTAAAATAGCGGTCACCAAACCGATTACCCAGCGTGATGACTATGGGATGATGATGACCTACTAAATATCATGCAATAATCATCAAACAAACGCGCCGGAAAAATATAACCCTCATTCCACTTGAACGTATTGTTATACTAGTAGACTTGGCAAACTTGAAAATGTCCAATCAACTAATAACTAAAGTCAAAGTAAATTGATTAATATAATTGTCCTACTTTTATCAGCAGATAATATCTTACACAAAATTTTGAGAAGCCCGACTGGCGAAACATCTTAACGTTACAGAAGATGACAGCTAAATAATACTGCACTCGTGTGTTATTGTGTTACACAATACCTTATTTACAAATTGTATTCCCGTGGTGAGTAAGGTAGCCAGCGCTCATTGGGACGATAAAGGTTTAGGGTTGGCGACACGCTTGTTTTGCTCTTCGTGTGCAGGTGGACCGTACTCATATAACAATAATAAAAAAGAAGTCAAAGTAAGCGTCAGTCAGCTTCAAATTTCTATTCCCATATGCCGGAAAAACTTATTATTTTGCGGCGTAAAAATTCCTAAATAAATATTTAAAAAAATAAAAAAAGCATACAATCTTTTTATAAATAATTGATAACGAATTTAATATTCATTTAATTTCAGTTTGGTATCGGCTATAATTAATTTTAAATGTCACATTTCCTTCATCTATTTCGAGCGATAATGTCTAATATAGAGTTTCGAGAAAGGTGAATTTGACATATGATATTTAGGTCAAGTTGTAGAAGATATAGAATTAATAACATTGATTTTCAACGAAACTATATTTATAAAGTACGAATATATTCATTAACACGTATTTAATCAATATAGGAAAATAAAAACAAAAATAAAACAATTAGGTACGATAAAACTAATTCTCATTTTTTTTTTCAATTTTTTAAATACCGAACAACAGCTTTAAGCTAACTAAGCTTGAATAAGCAAGCAATTTAAAATACTAACTTTTTAAAATTAAAAAGTATAATTTTATCTATCTCGAGGAGATAATAATTACAACTACTAAGAAAACCAAGTTCAAATACTATTTTCTAATTGCATTTACTGTTAATATGCTACTTTAATAACGTGCGCTAGTATTATATGTACTATTAAGTGAAGCAAATAAGAGGCGAAACGTTTGTGATTCCAATTATTACCTTATTACCAGTTCCGGAGGTAATAATACGATTATGGATTATGAATATTACTTTACTAATTAAATTGTTGACTGAGTGTGTGTAGAGTTCACCTAGGCTTTGCCATATGTACATATGAAAAAAATTTAACATTTAATTTTCACTAGATAATTTTTTTATAAATAAGGATTTAGAGAATAAAAAAAACTGCATTAAGTGCTTTTAGAAATATCATCTCCTTTTTGTTTGTGCGCGTGTTTGTCCGTATGTTTGTTCCAATATTGCACCAAGTTTCTTACATGAAGGTTCTTAATTATACATGAAGGTTCTTAAGTCTACTTCTAGAAGAACACATTTCGAAGAGTTATTGCTCTAAAATCTTATGGTTAACTTAAAAATTCGAAACGAAACTTTAAGAAGGAGCTAATTCAACAATTTCTATGACAGTTAACGACGAGTGATATGATTACAAAAGGAAGTTCTATGATGATGATAATAATTATTATGCCGGTTGATACTGAAGAATTTGAATGGTGTCGAATAGGATGAAGAAATTTTTGTGATAAGAAGATTGTAGGTTCTATCCATCTAACGTATACCTACATCGATAGATATACGTATTCTTCTCTTTATGGGGGTAAAAAGACTTCGACTAGTAGTGGGATATTTACAATGAATTACAGTCATTATACAATAACTATTATTCAAGAACAAAGTGGAAAATATCATTGTATAAGTTAATGTATAAATAGCTTATAGTGGATATAACCTCGAAACGCGAATTTCTTGATGTAGTCGAGCGCAATTACGACCACGATTTCCGGTACATTAATTATATAATAATTGTAAGAACGACAAGTTATGACAGGCATAAAAGGAGGGGAGACGCATAATGGCTATATAATTCGGTACTTATTCTCTCAGCTTCCCAGTTTAATAAAATCGTCTACGATATACATTTGTTTCGAACGAATTTCATATAACAAATATATTGATATGCATTTAATTGTTAATTGCTATGTTTGCGAAAAAAGCTCAAATTTGCATCTTAGCAAGATTTGTCACAAATCTCAATGATATTATTATTAAAAAAATATTTCGCGGATGTAGATGAAGTCAAATTTCCAAACATATATATATATATATATATATATATATATATATATATATATATATATATATATATATATATATATATATATATATATATATATATATATATATATATATATATATATATAAGATATTTGCTTACGATTTCGGTGGATCAATGAAACATTGGGTTTCTCTGTAACCAAAGTTTATAGGGTACAATTTAACATGTAAAACTGTTACGCACCTGAAATAAGTTTATAGTAAAAAACCATATACCTGTAAGCAAAGAAATGATATTTTTAATAGAACGCAATTTCAGTTCCGTAATCATAATCGGATTATCCTTTTACGTAATTAATTAGCAGTGATATTTATTTTGTAAATTGTTATTACGAGACAATGATAAGACGCTTTTTAAGTTATATATTACGAAACTCTTTCATGTTACGATGTAATTCGATGACGTTTGTAGCGCGGGAAAATTTTAATTAGTGATATTTATTTTTTCTTTATATGTATGAATAATAATTATAATAAAAAGGCTACGCCTCGATGTCTGCACATAAAACATATATGAGAAAAAATATTACTGGGACCTTTATCAACGCAAATAGCACCCAAAACAATGATTGTCAGAATTTTTGTCTGTTTGTCTGTGCGTTTGTGCATGCTAATCTCAGAAACGGCTTATCCGATTTAGGTGTGGTTTTTACTAATATATTGTGGCAAGCTTAGCTTAACATTTAACGTTTGTTTCATGTCAACCGGTTCATTAATAAAAAGTTATGACAATTTAAAGAATCACGTTGAACATGTAGTCATTATTCCACGCGGACGAAGTCGCGAACACAGCAAGTTGTACATATATCTGTATTGGATCGATCAACTCTCATCGTCAGAGGAAGAGCGTTTTAAATATAAATACATATCTTTTTCTTCTTTGAAATAGTCCTCAGTTTCGAATAGAATATTTACAAAATAACCGATTAAAATCGCCTTAACTTTTTAATTTATGTATGTTTTGTTCGCGGCTAATAATTCACTTCGTAAAAGAAGGTATAAAGTTTTATACAAGTTGTAACAAACAATAAGTTAATTACAGAGTTTGTGAACTTTACGAAACCGATACCATTAATGTTATCACGTAAAAATTCCAATGAAAACTTTCCAAATTCTTTTTTAAACTTAAATCAGCTTAACGAGTTGAACTTTAATTAGGTATAACATCAGCAAAAGTTCCGCCGCTAACCTTGGGGACTCTAAAATTTGTAGGGAAAACCAGGGTCGGGTATTCTTCCGCAGTCCTTGGGGATCATGAGCCCTAAGTCTCGACGCAAAGGTTGGTAATTTATAAATCTTTTACCAATATAAAATACTAAAAGTCATGAAGGTCAATAAACAATGTTTGTAGAACCGCTTAAACATTTAAGTTAACATGTTTTGTTGTAAACACAGTAATTTTGCGAAATAACATTTCCCAGCGGTACATTACTTTTGATTTATCACCAAATATTGAGGATATTTTTCAGATTTGTATATTTCTACCGTGACTTTTACGGAACCACTTAGGTAACGTTTAAAGTGGTGTAAGAAATAATTAACAAACAATAAAAGGCTGCCACTGATACACGACTCCCTCTAGCGAAAATTGTCATTATTGGTCATAAGTGGAATGTTACGATTGTTTGATTTCTAATTAGTTAAAATAGTGATTCCATTTTTTGATAGATTCAATGCATGATGAAGCATTGTACTTTAAATAAAATCATTATAACTTCAAAATACAGGCAATTCTGTGTATATACTAATAAGCTGGTAATTTTATGTATAAATTTCCCAGTCTTGCAATTACTTTTCAAATCAAATAATATAATTTTGCTTTCAACTGAGTAAATGTATAAAAGATAATATATGATAATATAGGTCTTAGTATGTATATTACATAATATCATGGACATTATTTTCTACTCAATATATTCTAGATACAAACAAGCTTAATATTCGCACGAGCTAACTGCTTTGACTACCCGTACTAGCGATCTTCGTAGAACAAGAGCGTAGCGGACAAGATATTGGCTACAGTTTATGGACCGTGCTACAACCGTCTACGAGGCTGCATGCTCTACGGAATGGTCTTGGAAATAACTATCATTTAAATTTCTGTTGCGTTCTAAGATTGTAATGAAATTAGAAATATACATATAAATACAAAAAATACGAAAATAAACTTAGCGAGATAGTAGTCGATATACGATACTTTATTGCTTTTAATTAAAAAAAAATGGTCGTCTGTAAAATTGGTTTACGGTCGATAGTTTAACGTGACAACGTCATAACAAAACATCTCCTCTGACGTATAGGCAATAGTATAGGCCAATCGAGTAATAGTATATGGAATATAGATATATTACTATCATCAACCGTATTTGGAAGCTAGATAGATGCGGCTATCACTGACCGTAACGGGACAGTGAGCGTAACGTAATGGGTCATCCTTTTTCGTGCATGCCGCCGGCGTTCATCGGTTTATTAGACGCTGTCACGTCAAAAAACCTTAAGGGTTGTGATTTAAAGTAACGAGAATGGGCATAACATTTTTTTTTGATTATAGACATATTTGAAATTATAAAGTTAATCTAATCAACCGAGATGTTTATTTTTTACTTTAGGTATGCGAGCTTTATTAAAGAAAGATGGACGGATAGATATCGAAATCTCAGTTTTTTATAGAGAAATTATAAAATAAATATCGAATAAGATGAATTAAGAAATAAAATACTTTGATGTTTAATTACTATCAAAGAAATTAACACAATTACATATTGACCTACATTTTTAAAAATGGTTATACACCTGTAAACCTCTGTAATATAACTGTAACAGCACACTTGCAGCCCACTTACCCATCCTTTGCGCAAAAGTCTCGAACAAAAGCTATTTTATAATTCCGTTGATGGTGTAATATTCTTTAAGCAAGACAGCCTTTTACGCGTCATGTGTCACGATTCAATTAAAGCTCATTAATAATATTTGAACGATATTTATCAATGATTATTTATAATCTTGTCCGGAAGTCAATACGGGCCTTTGGCCTCTTGGCCATTCGCATTTAGTTTACCAATAACATGTATGAATATATTATAAGATCAAAATAAACAGGTTTATCAACAACAAAAGTAAAAAACGAAAAACAGATAAAGAAAATAATGATTAAGAAATTAACAAAGAAACATAAATTTTAAAATGTAATAAATGCCTAGTGACCCAATCTAAGCTAACTTTTGTTCTATATTTTATTATTAAAATCACTTTGATTTTTCCCAAATGAATCAAATAATATTCAATATCGAAAGAGCGAAATGTTTAATATTCATGTTTTTTCTAAACGTCAAAAGGTCGTCATAACGAAAAGTTGATAACTTTCTAGGGACTGTGAAAATTAAACAAAGGCCTGTAATTATGAATGCCAATCTACCTTATTATTAGCCAAAAGGGATTAATGGTACGGCTCTTAGCTTAAATCAACTTCCATTTTAATTAAATCGAATGTAAAAGTATTTTATTAGCTTTTTTCTATGTGTGAAAAAGCAATAACGCAGTAATAGGAGGTTTTATGTGACAATTAAGGAAGTATTTATTTATATTATGTTACAATAATTTTTCTTTTTTCTGCTTCGTTGTTACTTTATATATAGCAATTTAGTTGATACCACCGTCAACTTTTTACAAGCTCCTGTCATATAATATGAAACTTTTTATATGTCTATTTTATATGAAATTATTATATAAAATATTCAGCCAGTATTAACATACATGTTCCATTACGTAGAAAAAAAATTTCCGTAGTATTTTATTTTATTTTTATTATCTTTATTGAATAAGTATTTTTGTAGGAAGTAAATACCACTGCTAGAATTGCTACTTCAACTAGCTAGAATCCACTTGAACCTATCTTTCCATTTAAAACTTACATACTTCAAGCAATTAAAAAAATGACTGTTATTGTACGAAGTTATCTATCTTATTGTGATGATAATATTATTATTTGTATAACTTGGTCTTTTCCTTTTGACCTAACAACCGTCAAAGAAGTTCCTTCATGGCAGATCCGTATTGACTCTTTTCGTGTGGTGTTCGTCTATCAGACGAAAGAAGTGGGTTATCTCCACGTTCCGTTTTAAGTGTGCCATCCTAACACTCTTATAGCTATGTCCTAGCAATATTGATATTCTTAAAATGTATCACTTTCTGGGATCGCCGTAAAATGGTCCTTTTTCCTCATTCGCCATTCGTCAATTGCATTGTTCTTACGTAAGGCATTTGGATCCCTCGTGGTATCATTTGAAGCGCTTGGAAATCACCACTAAGCCAGATCATATTTGGATATTCACCTCCAGACCCAGTCATTTTTTTTTTGACAATATAAAATACTGTATCTCTTAAAATATTTTAAGTCTAAGTCTGCTACTGCAAACTATATATATATATATATATATAGTTAATTAAAACATTAACATTATATAACAGTAAATAGCGTCAAAGTTTCTTTAATGAAACGACGTCGTATAAATAAGTAAACTCCCAAAGGTCATTAACTTCACCAGACCAAAACAAAAATTTACTCGCGAAATTTCAGTATAAACAGTGGAAAAGAAATTATAATCCCGTAACGGTAGTTAGGGCAATACTGGCAACTGTATATCACCTTTGTCCTCTGCCCTCCGAGGTGTTTTCTAACCTTTTTTTTTCACGAACTCCAATAACGTGGAGTAATGGTCCATAAATCATCAAAATTACCCGAATATTGCAATATTTATACGCTCGTGTAGAGTATAGATTCAAATAGCTATGTTTATGAATAATATATTTTAAATATGTGACTGTATGTTCGAGAAAAAAATTTATGAACAGAAGGTGATGATATTATACAAATAATAATAAATAAAAATGATAAAATTGATAGCAATTGCCTGAATGTGTGTAAATTTTAAATGATACTTTGAACAATTTCTAATTTTACTTTTTTTTTTACATATCTATAATTATATACTACCAGCTCATCTGAAAAATAATATTTCTCTCAAAATCAGGTTGTCTGGAAGAGATTGCTTTTTAGCAATAAGATCGCCTGGTCGTACAATATGTGACTATAGTTGCTTCTAATGTTAATTTTGGTTCCAGTTTAATTGGGTTATATACTAACTGAATTTTTTTTTCCTATCCCGAATTTGGATTGATTATTTTTATGAAGGTCCGTCATTTTTTAAGTTAAAAGTATTAAATGCCTTACTAGAAGTGTAAATTAGGGACCAAGTGGTTTTGTTGATTTTTTTTTTATTTGCAAAGTTTGTAAGAAGAGCAGACAAGAAGTTGCAAATTGTCTTTAAGTTTTCACTTGAAAATTTCACGTTCTGCGTTTCACTTTTTCTTCGGACTTTATCCCAGCTTAGTAATTAATAAAATGTAATTATATTGATGATGAATTAATTTATCAAATAATTAAGAACTTCAATAATAATTTGTTTATTAATTTCCTGCCATATAAGACAGCTTATACTAAAATTTAATTATAACTCAATATTAATATATTATTATTAAAACCGTAATAAATTAAATAAAATTTCAACTTGAGGTAAGGTTTGGATAATAATTTAAGGTTAACAAGGTCACCGTCGTAATTTCCTTTCGCATAATTTGAGATAAAAGATAAAAGGAAAACTGTCAAATTCTAAACTGACAATTATTCTTTGATCTTAGACTTTAATATTGCGCCATCGCTAAATAGAGTACGTATTTAGTATTCCAACTAAAGGACAAAATTTATTTGCGCATTTTGGCAGGGTTCTGTGGACAGCAGTGCAACGTTTGGGGGTATTAGTGATGCTAGTTGACTAGTTAAGGTTTTTAAGTTTTGTTTTTCTCAACTAAGGCGTCAAAATATAATTATATATGTATTTTAACTTATTTAAATAATTCTTTACAAAAGATTCACGTGACTGATTTTATTTTAATTCGTGTTTTTTTCTTTTGAGTTTTTTTTCCCTTGAGATTATTATTCAAACGTAATTTACGAACCCAGCTATAATGGATTTAATTATTCTCCTAAAAATAGTTATGAGAATTTTAGCACCATGAATTCACACTTTAAATTTACTCGACTTTACTTTGTCTCGAATATAAGATATCAAATGTTTTCTTTTTGAAACGATCACACAGTAATGAAAAAATATTTTTTTTTTAATTGAATTAGATCGGCTCATCTGATAGTAAGCGATTACTTACAGACAACTGCAACACCAGAAGGATCACTGGTGACATTACTCACAACACGAATACAACACTGTTTGAAAGCAGTATTATTTATTTGTGATCTTCTGTAAGATCGAGGTTCTACCCCAGTCGGTCTGCTCCAGATTTTGAGCAGCCATTTGATAAGGCATTTCCTGCTGTATCCTACTTCAGTTACCTCAGTTTATATATAAAATGAACCACGAAAAAGAAAGCTTAAAAATTTTTAATTAGTACAATATGTGAACGTATCGATTAAGAGTAACATTTATATTATAAGAATTTTTTTTATTGGCGTGTCCAAGAAACACTCAAAATACTAAGAAAACTCTATTTTAGTCGTAAAACAGATTCTTTAAATGTTATACTTCAAATAACATCACGGTTAAATTAAAAAAACTGTAATTTGTAATAAATAAAATTTGTTATTTATAAAGTTACATAAAAAAACTAGCACTTAATAGTTTTTATACGAACATTACCCCGATTGAAACGGGGACCTATTTGAACAAATGTCAGTATGATAAATGGTCGTTAGAGAAATTGCCGGCTCGAACATTAATTATTTCCTTTGATAGCAATGTTTGATCGCGATACGTGATATGTGTCAATTGTAAATTCTCGTATCAACTCTGTAAAGATAAATATGCTCTAACTGGTAACTAGTTTTTGGTCTACAGCTTCACCTGTGAGAATCACTCGATTTTGTCTGTCTCGTTTTCTTCCATTTAGCCTACATCATTCAGTGATATTGTAGAGTTCTCCTAGTAAAAAAAAAATAACAATAAGATATTTATATTATAATATATTATATTTATTTATTTTCTTTTTATAATGTCAGTTTAGATAATAGATATGCACATACTACATACTACAATGTCGAACTTCTCTGCAAAGGTTTTCTTTATTTATAATTAGAGTATTTCTCGAAGATTATCCTAAGGTTTCTTGGGTTTTTTTCAAATACTTTCATATATCCCTGAATATGATAACAAACAAACAACACAAAAGTAACACTGCATATAGTAATTCTAACTCTAGGCAATGAGAATTATGAACCATATCATAAATTCGTTATTGCTTTGATAGTATATTTCCGTTATTCGATACTATTATCGAACGTATGATATATAAATCATTTATAGCATTCAAATTCATTAATTTACATTTCCACATAACCAACATAAAGACTAATTTATTTAGCTTATGTTTGTATAACTGAGCATCCTAATTCATACGAATAACACTTATTTAACATTTGACTGAATTAATGCAGCAACATGGTTTACAAATTTTATAAAGAACTCTTATATATTCAGTGGCTAACGTTGTGTATCAAATATAAAGGTATAATATATTTATACGTCCTATAGACCTTTGTCCATAAATTAAATATTATCTAGATAAATTACGCTTAAAAATAAATTTTGTTTGGAGCTGAAACTAAGAATATGCATTCTTGTGCATACGATGTAAAAATAATGAATTCAAATATATTTGAAACCCTACTGCCTGCTGTATTTACAACTGATAACATGATATATGGGTATAAGATTGGCATCTTAGATTAAAAAGCTGGTAATAAACAGCCCAAAAATTAACAATAATGAAGAAAAGAAATGTGTAATAAATAATAAATAAATAAATATCTACACAATACGCACACGGTCGTCTGTTCCTAAAGTAAGCAACTTAATGCTTGTGTTATAGGTAACAGCTACATTTTTTTTTGATAAACATACTTATAAATAATACATATATAAATATATAAATAAATATATACATTACACCCAGACTCAGGGTGGGAATCGAACCCACAACCCCCGGAGCAGAAAGCAGGGTCACTACAAACTGCGCCAACGGGCTAGTCAAAATATAAAGTAAGTAATTGTAGACGGAGTATAGAAGCTAATCATTTCATGAATATAACTCTGTTTTCATTAATTACTGCAAAATTAAACAGTGTGCAACCACTACGTTTATTAAACACATTATTGATCAATAACAATACTTGGAACATAAAGCAAAGGAGCGAGAGGATTTCTCTCTCAGTATCTAATATATGTATCTACACAAATAGAAAAAAAAGATAACAACAAAGTAAAAAGAATATATATTTATATATTCTTATATATTTATCTATCCTATACACAAATATATATAATACCTATTAGTATGTATAATTTTTCTTATAATTTAAGTTCTTCTTTTAAGGCTATTTCCAAAAAATAGTATTCATACCATCTAAATTTAACACATTTGACAGACAGTCAAAGATAGTTCTCCGCTAAATTTCCTATAACTGCGGTTTTATTATGTTTAAAACAACAAAATATCCTGAATTAATTTTAATTTATTATTAAAAGTTATTCATGCTAATTAAAATAACATATCAAATAAAAAATGAATTTACAAAAAATGAATTTACAAGGTATTTTTTAATATAACGATACGACTCAGTTTTATTTTATCTCGACGCACAAAAATGTACGATATATTTCACGTTTATTCATGAAACACTGTTATTTTTCTTTCATGCGTATGTTACAAGTAATTTATATTTTAAATTTCATTCTTAGAAAGATTGTGGTAACCATTATGGGGAATAAAACACGTCATATATTAAGGTTACTAAATTACCTACCGCGGTATCACGTAAGACAGTGCCTCATGACATATTACGTCATACCTCACAAATATACTTAAGGGAGGGGATTAAGAGACGCTCAAACGGCTGATGTATGGAAGTATGTTATCGTTGATTCATACTCTCGCATTTGGCCCGAGTCGAATCCCTTACTGTTGTAACTATTTTATTGACCACTCGACTAAAAATCACTTACTTATCTTAATGTGAATAAAGTATCTGAAGTCTTCAAAAGCAAAAAAAAACAAGCTTATCTTACATTTTCATTTCACATATCTTTACAGTTTTATTTATATACTACAAATAAGCTAACAAATATCAAATTTATATCTTTGCTTTCAAAAAACCAATCGCATATAGACGACACTATTAGCAACCGATAATACGATAATCTCGAATTGATCAACCAAGATCAAAGCAAAATTATTTATCAGTTACCCTTAGTAGTGGTAATGCAATTTTATGAGGTAACTTGTCATCTTCGAGAGAGCTATTTTTCGAATGTTTCACGTCGTTTAGTCGATATCTGTTCCTTTGATGGTATCCACACAAAGCAATGAATAAATATTTTGTATTTGCAAATAATTTTCCTTTACTTCCTTCGATGTGATACAAATTGAGGTTCGAAATAGTGTATGGAAGTTTTTTTTTCAGTTATTTATACTTTTGATAAAATTGAAAGTGTTTTTTTGATGTCAATGTTTGTTATAAATTCAAATTATAAAAACTTACTTTGTTTTATTACATTAGCGGATATATTTCAAAAGGTTAAAATTTATAAACAAAGTAACAATAGTTTCGTAATGAATAAGAAACAAAACAATCACTAAAAAATCCTCTATATATACATTTTAATTTAAAATTTAATAACAGTTACTCAATAGTTATGACAGTCGACTGTTACCTGCAACACAAACATAAGTTGCGTACTATAGGAACAGACGACCGCGTGTGGATATTATAATAAAAAGAAAAAAATCTTACATTTTTAATAAAAATTAAAAAAATAATTTTATTATTAATTTTACATGATAAATAATTATCTAATTTATTCACGTTTACAAAAGAATTTTTGGCATAGAGATACTTCAATAAGCGTATGTGAAAAGGAGTTGACAAAATAATACCCTATATTTTTTCTGGTAAATCCTCACACTATCTTTGCGATCATATTAGTATTATTATAACACAAAAAGTGTCAGATATCACATCTTTAGTTTTTTTATCTGTCAAATATTCAACGACCGTAATCCGTAATGTAATAAGGCGATCTCTATGGTTAAACAGTTTTTTTTTTAATTATAAATTCGCACTATCGCTATTTATATTGCGACAATTTTTGAATTTCTATTGTAATGTGATTCTGTAAATACTATATATTTTGAGATGAACTATTTACGGAATAAACTAAACAGATATTCTCATACGAAGACATTTGTGGTAGGTAGTAAAAGGTAATTGTAAGAAATGTGTATGTGTAAGCAAATAGCGCAAAAAAGCCCGTTTTTGCAATAACCTTTCAGAACGTATTTTGATAAATTAATAAAAAGACAAATTGTCATTTTAAAATGTTGTTTTATAAACACACGCTACAATTACCATAACAGGACATTAACATTTTGTACTTTTTTTTATAAAAATGTTTTTAAAAAAATGCAACTAAATATTTCTAATTAAAAAATTGTAACGTGACTACGATTTTACGAAGTCTTAGAGTAATTTTACGAAGTTCAAAGTCAAAAGTTTGCAAAGGAGGTCCTTAATGAAGTAAGCGTAGGTGGCGCTAAATAAAGGAAAAATTAAAAAGTTACAAACTCTTACAAAAATATATTTTTCTTAAATATAAGTTACTGATTTTGAAGAACAAAGACGAGCAAACTGTTTTATAATAAATATACACATCAAATAGTCACGTACTTGTTCATGTAAGATCTTTATGTAGCCAAAACCGTAATGATACACAATCACATGATATATTACATTTTTACTTAAACAATTAAGAAAACTAATGAAATAATTATCTAAAAAAACTAGTCCTTTAAATGTTATTATGTTAGAGATAGACTCATAATATAGAAAAAATATCCCAAGTTGTCTATCAGTTGTCTGCTACCTAAATTACATTAATTTGTCTAGTCAGTCAATTGTGTATATTTTAATAATTGTGTTAGTTCGCCAATGAACGAAAATTGACGTGAATTACATCGACCTGTAGTAAAACGTAGCTAGATGAAAAAATAGTCAAGTAAATACGCATTATCAGAGATTCTTTAAAAAAAAACTCGCTTGATATTACATTTCACACAATCAAAGATTTAAAAAAGGTTCATCAAAATCGGTCCAACCAGTAAAATATTATAATGTACAACGTATAAAAATGTACAATCGAATTGAGAACCTCTCACTTTTTTGAAGTCGGTAAAACATTTTTATTCATCATTTAAGATTTTCAAAAGAATTTTAGTACATGCTAGAATGCTTATAACATAATTTAATACTATTATGTTTGTGTGTTATAAATAATGTGTCTAGATTCATACAATGTGATAAAACATAGTCAGCCGCTGAGACTGAAGCGAGGTGGAACGAAAGCATACCCAACTACTGAAGAAGGATCAGTCTTCGCTACTTCAGAAATAATGCTTGTTGATCACAACAAAGCAGAGCTACACTTAGATATCGTACTTTTATTTATGTACTAGACCATTTACAATGTGACAAATGTATTTATGTTTTCTTGTATTTTTTATATACAAACAAACAAAGTAAATTGTACTGTAAAGTAATTTTCAATAAACATATTGCTATTTTCCTACATTCTTCACACTTACCTTCGCAGGTTTCAAATCCTCCTAAAACGAAGTGTTTGACATTTAGTCCCCTATGTAAGACTTACGGATGTTTTGGTTTCAGAATGTATTTTTAAACAACAATACATTACATTATTAAAAAGCAACGCTACAAATAAATTTAATAATAATTGTGTTTGCAGGCAAACGAAAAAAACCGACTTCAATTATATCGACAAGTAAAACAAAGTAGATAGATGACAAAATAGTCAAGTAAATACGCATTATCTGGGGGCACGGTAGTGCCCCCGCCAAGACGAACCAAAAAAAAAAAAAAAAAAAAACAAAAGAAAAACGAAAAGCACTACCTATCTTTTCTCGAAGTGCTTCGTCGTTTTTTTGAACCCTCATAACTTGGGTTTGGATTATACCAGATAAACAAAATTCTAGGGATATGATGTCAATAGCAGACTTATTAAACATATAAAGTTTCAATTGCATAGCTCTTATACTTTAGATTTTATTGATACCTAAAAAACCCCGATTTCGTCACTCACTGATGATCATCAAAATTCATAGAGTACTTCCTGAAGTCCCAGAAAGCTGAAATTTGGTATGTAAGCTACTATTAGTACACATACAACAAAAAAATTCTAAAACTTGGAACTTTTACCCCCCAACCCCTTAAACTAGGGGATGGAAGTTTGTATGAGACTTCCGCAAATTTTGATGCTAGAGGTCTGAAAATTGATATAGGGACTCCTTGTTATTAATAATAATAATAAAATACATAAAAAATAAAAATCGGTTATTAGTTTATGTCGAAAATTTACATTTTGTAATTTTGGTTTTTTGTTTTGGCGGAGATCACCGTTTGCATATCAGTTCAACATAAAATCAAAAACAGCGTGCTTAAACTGAATATGGTGAAGATTGGATAATATTTATGGTATAAAATGTCTCGGAGGTAAAATGCAACTATAATATTGTCATAAGCAACTTACAAAAAGAAGTGAAATCCCACCAAAAACATTTTCATGTAAAATGTTGCCAAGACGAGATCATATGGCTCGCACATTCAAAAAGTCATCAGATCTCATGTAGAGCCAAGCTTCTAACTCTACACGCCCTAACTCTACAAGCCCTAACTTCACAAACTCTACACCTTAGTCAAAATATGTGGCTTGGCCTTGGTAATTGATATACATATAATAAAAATAAAAATAAAAAGAGAAAATATATATATATATATATATATATATATATATATATATATATATATATATATATAAATGACACAGGAAAGTCGTCATCTACAACATCGGCAGCCGGTAGTAACGAAACGGCCAAGCCACATATTTAGACTAAGGTGTAGAGTTTGTGAAGTTAGGGCTTGTAGAGTTAGGGCGTGTAGAGTTAGAAGCTTGGCTCTACATGAGATCTGATGACTTTTTGAATGTGCGAGCCATATGATCTCGTCTTGGCAACATTTTACATGAAAATGTTTTTGGTGGGATCAAAGATTACTCCAAAAGTTGTAATCAGATCTCGGTGAAATTTAAATGTGACCACATGATAAACATCGGCTTTCGATTAAATTAAAAATCATTAAAATCGCTACACCCAGTAAAAAGTTATGCGGCTTTTCGAGGGTTTCCCTCGATTTCTTTGAGATCCCTTCATCAGATCCTGGTTTTTTTATCATGGTACCACGGGGATATCTTCTTTCCAACAAAAAAAAAAGAATTATCAAAATCGGTTCATAAACGACGAAGTTATCCCCGAACATACATTAAAAAAAAAATGAAAAATATATACGGTCGAATCGAGTAACCTCCTCCTTTATTGAAGTCGGTTAAAAAATACAGTTAACACATTTTATATTATTATTTATTATTTAAAGTATCGCACGCAGTGACATAAAAGGCTAAAGCCACAGAGCCGTGACGAATCGTACTGAGATGTAAGTTCTCTCTGGAGTTAGGGAGGGAAAATATGTTAATAGTTCTTTGGACTACTTAAACTGTTGTTCAGAACTACAGTCTCATAAAATATGTGTGATATTTTGATAATGTTTTCATTCACTTCAACAATTGAAAGAGTAATCGATTTTTAAGTTTTACATGAGTTTTATTCGTTTTTATGGTACTTTACAGCTGGTTCGTATTTTTTAACCAAGTTCAAAAAAAGAGGAGGTTACTCAATTCGATTGTATATTATATTTTTTATGTATGTTCGGGGATAACTTCGTCTGGGTTTTTGATAATACTTTTTAAGCTGGAAAGGAGATATCCCAGGAGTGATACCACGATAAGGAAACCAGGATCTGATGATGGCATCCTAGAGAAATCAAGGGGAATCCTTTGAAAATCGTAGTGATGACTAGTGTGTTTGTTATTTTTTTCGTCAACTTACGTTGTATTACTTGTCTATGTAATTGAAGTCGGTTTTCTTTTCGTTTGCGAGCAAATACAATTATATATTATTGTAAAACTTTATCATTGACTGCCTCCGACTTCATTCACATATAAAACTTCTCAGCTTCCAAGTTGTGTATTGAAATGATACATGCACTAGTCTTTGGTTTGTGTAATTGGATATCCGGTAAATAAAAAAAAAAAAAATAAAAAAAAAATTATTATCATTAAATTTAAAATTAGCTGTTTTTGTGTGATATGTGAATAAACATACAGACTGGTAGATAAAAATTCTAAATAATGTTTTTGAATACTGTTAACTTACCAACCCAGTAGGGTTAGTATACCTATTAGATATGAACCAGTTACATATCTTTATTTATTTTTTATTCTTAAATAAATAATTTACACAAAAATAAGCATTTCTATTTGAAGGTAATGTGATATGTGTGTTAGTGAAATATGGAACTGCAAAATTTTAGTTAGCAGAAAACTAATTTCAAGGGAATTATATAATTCCCCGCGAGCAAGGGGGAGATGTGAAAACGTAAATTTCGCCAGTAACACAAATTGAGCTACTTGCCAGGAGTGAACAGGCTTGCAATATCTGGAGGGACGGTGTGGTCGACATTTCCGCATACACCGCGATAACTTACTAACTGACATATTTTTATTTTATTTTAAATGGCATTTTTTATGGTTAATAGGTTAGTAGTGTCAAATCTGACTGATGTAGTAAAGGTCGAAATTTCGATCTCCACTCTTGATATATATTTGAAACCGTAGTTACCAGAAATGCTTATTGAATTCTATATTCGTATTTTGTTTCTGGAACCACAACACACAATTTTTATTATTAATATTTAATTTTACTTAATATTCTATGAAGAAATAAGTTTCCTTTTTTGGATGTAAATAACTGACCAATGCTTGGTAAAAATTATTTATCTTAAGACTTTTAAAGATTGATATAAAGATAATAGAATACTTGGCTACTAACTTCTGTCTGAAACTACTAAAGGCTTACTTACTTATTATAAGTGATCAAGTAACAACCACTTTTGTTTAGTGGTGCGTGTGCCACATACGCATCTAAGCAACGACTGTTTGCGGGTTCGATCTCTGCTTGGGATGGATGTTTTATTTACACAAATATCTATCTATTTTTCTGTCTGAAATTCTGTCCTTATGGGTTTCCCAACTGTGATACAGAGAGCACGTTAAGCTGTCGGTCCTGTTATTATCATAAATACTCATAATAATCTTTACTCACAGTAGGACTTATAGTGGGGAATATATCCGTTAGTAGAGCAGCATGATTAATTAAGCTTCAATCCTTCTCTTACACGGAAAAAGAAGTCTATGCCTAGCAGTGGGATGTTACCCACAGGCTGAATCGTAATCGATCTAGTAAATTATAAAATGATTGAAACTAAAAATTATTTTTTTTTCTGCAAAAAAAATAACAGTTTCACCGTAAATCTGATGTAAATAACAGCAGAAAAAAATCTACAACTTCTGTGAAACCTTAACATTTTTAATCTTTTTATTTGGGAATGCAATTTATCTAGCAGATTTATTTATTAAAAAATACTACTATTGAAAAAGGAATTAAATTTAAAACGTAAACAAGCGACAAAGTTAGTCATAAACTCGTAATGTATTCCACTGCAGTGAGATTTCAATGGCAATCAAACAAATCAATGAACCGAAAGAGTTCCAACATTTTCATTCACTTTGGAAGTGCATAGTTTAACTATTTACTGATTTATTTTTGGTTTCATGAAAAAATACAATAATAAAAAAGCAGGGCTTGATCTTTTTTTAAATAAATTGAAAGTGTATGCTTTATTTGCATACGAATGAATATTGCTCAATGTTATTTTTTAGTTTTGAATTTTTAAAATACATATGTATGTTTGAGTAATAACTTATATGCGGGTATTATATTTTTCAAATTTATATATAAAATACGATATATTTTTTTATTTACTATAATTGATTTTCAGTAAAAATAATTTGATAATTTTTTTTTAAAATCAAAATTAAATTTAAAAGCAACAATCATAACTAATGTATACTTATTAAATGTCACAAAACCTATAGCTATTATTATTTTATTTAACAGTTTTGGTAGTTACCAAGTTGTTTCAGCGAGAGGTGCATCACACAAATACTAAAGTAATAATGTCTCGTACGCGAGCGGTCAGTAAATATGATTTGGAGCAACTGCCTCCTTCTTAGTTATTGAAAAACAAATTTTAGTTTTAAGTTCTAGATAGACTTGAGAAACTGTTATGTATTATTAAACAAACTAGTTGTTATATATCTTTTATATTATATTGATAAATATAAGTTTCAATGGAATTGTAAAACCAATTCGATTATAAAAAAATTAAACAAAATAACAAAAAATATTCAAAACAATAGGATGGTGGGTATTTTCCATACTATAATAGTTCTAGTACTTTGTAATTTTTGTACTGATACAAAAAGTGAGACCCTAAACTCTTGCAAACAAGTTATACCTATCCTTAGAATATCAAAATTCTCTCACCATATGTCTATAATAAGAAGCATACTAGTTTTAATCTGGAAAATAATGCGGTTTTTAAAATTTTCATACTAGATTTGTGTACGAGACAATACCATACATATGATGCGCCTGACGACCGACAACGGCTATTACATTTCTTTCAAGACTGTGATTTTGAAACAAATAAAGAAGGTATTCATTCAGTCGCCTTAGTCCGTCTATTGTAGACGATTTAGACAGTGTCAGACAGACACTGTGTCGCCTAGGTCACTCTTCAGGAAAACGCAGAGTTGCCTAAGCTCTGCGCCACCATCTCGATCTCGCTGGCTAGGCCCACAGGAACGACGAGTCGATACGTGTAGATCCAGTTCAGATGTCTTTCGCATTTTAGAGCAATGCCACGAATGCTTGACGGAGACCCCATTCCGGGTTTCAAATGAAGTTTTCCTTCTCCAGGACCCTGATAATTATGAGCCAGGTTTATTCCTCGATCGCCTTTTACGACCCCCACGGGAAGAAAGGGGTCGATGCTATTGTACTCGGCTACCACACGGCATAAGAAGGTATACATACAAGCAAATACTTTAACGTAATGGCGATCGAAAATTAAATATGGTCAGATAGGAAAAGATTAGAAGTTTTATTTAGTAAAAATAATCAGTTAAATTGTTAGTATTATTTATTAAATGAGATTCCCTCTCACGAGTGAAGATTTCTTCAATTTAGACAGTAATTTTCTTTGCGTTGCTTTAACGTACCATTCGTTTCCCGCTATTTATTTATTTAGTGCCATAAATATACTACAGTTACAGGCTTATTACCTAATGCGATAGTACATATAAAAAATATTGTAACTAAAACAACCATTAACCATAACATATTATAAATAAAGCAGCTCTTATGAATTCATTCACATTGGGCGGGGAGAACCACAAGGACTGCACAAACACCCAGACCACGGTAAACATCTGTTCTACAAATGTTTGTTATGATCGGGGATCGAACACACAACCGCCAGCCCAACAACCAAAAACTAGCGTTGTAACCGTTGCGCCAACGCGGCGGCTGAATCATAATATATTGTAAAATAGACTGTTTATTCAAACCTTTGAGATATACTAGTAGAGCCCAAAAATACTACATGACTAGCTGTCTCAAAACACGTTGTCCTGTCTTGCGAACTGATAAACGCACGACTTTTAAATAATAATCGTCATCATTTCTGAAGTTTCACGATTTTCATTTTTTATTTGTCACTCCGTAAAAAACCCTTCTAAAAAATATTCTAATAATTTATAGATGTCTAGCCATTCATTTTATATAAATAACTAGCTGACTCGCCAAACGTTGTATTGCCGCTAAACGCTATTTAAAAATAGGGGTTGGTGGTATAAGGGTCAAAATTTAGAGTTTATTTATTAAAAAAATAATTTATCTAAAAATTAAAAAAATTTAAGGGTGGACTTCTCTTAACATTTAGGGGGATGAAAAATAGATGTTGTTCGATTCTCAGACCTACCCAATATACACACAAAATTTCATGAGAATCGGTCAAGCCGTTTCGAAGGAGTTCAACTACAAACACCGCGACACGAGAATTTTATATATTAGACTAGCTGACTCGGCAAACGCTGTCTTTCCGCTAAACGCTATTTAAAAATAGAGGTTGGTGGTAGAAGGGTGAAAATTTAGGGTTGTATGTATTTTTCAACGCCAAATCATAATAAAATAAAAAATAAATTATTTATCTAAAAAGTAAAAAAAATATTTAGATGTGGACTACCCTTAACATTTAGGGGGATGAAAACTAGATGTTGTTCGATTCTCAGACCTACCCAAATAACCCAATGCACACAAAATTTCATGAGAATCGGTCAAGCCCTTTCGAAGGAGTTTAACTACAAACACCGCGACACGAGAATTTTATATATTATATAATCTATACAACTCAAGATATAGAAACGCATTAAAGATAGCCCATGTAAATCCGTGAAATGCATGAAATCACGTAAATAAAAACACTTTATCAGGGAAACATAAATTGGTTACACAATCCATAAATTATCCCGTTCTCACAAACAGCCTCAAAGGTTCATCATTAATGATGTTTCGGAACGATCCCCTTGAGTACTATTACGCCGTTAACAGTTAAACGTTGTGTTTTGTTGCCCCGACACGGATATTCTGTATCGATCTCTCCTTGAATGTACATTAAGTACAATTGTTTTTTTCAGAAATCACTGCTTATGTAGTTTTCTGTATTGAGTAGAATGTGTAATTTGTCTTATTGTTCGATCTAAATATTTTTTAAAGGAATTGGACCTGTTATAAGTATTATTTTAAATATTGATTTTTTAGTATTCGAACCGTAACTATAATATACAATATCCAAAACAGAAATAGTCACAGTTTTACTAATTCGTTGATAATAATTTAATTTTATTTTGGCCTTTATTTGATGATCTAATATTAGTCTTTCACACAAAACAAATTAAGTCCGACATTTCTAAAACTTCATTTTAGTCGCCTCTGGAAATAGGACTATTTCGATTAGTAGCGTATAATTTTTCAAACGAATGAGTCTAAATTTTGATATTTGAAACGATTTGCATTGTAAATATATATATCAAATGCCGTTTTATCGATTAAATGAACTAGTTTATTTCGTATGATTTATTTTTTGTGTTACCCACCCACACATTAGGAAATTCTTAACAATTTTTAATATCATACCAAAAATCGTCCGTTCCAGCGGGGATCGAACCGGCATCTCCGACTTACCGTGTCGGTGTTTTAGCCAATTAAGCTATGGAACGATGTACTCGCTAGATCGAAATTTTTGATATGATGATTTTAGATTCGATCTAAGCACCGACACGGAAGCATGCAGGTTCGATCCCCGCCGGACGGACGATTTTTGATATGATATTAAAAATTGTTTAGGACTAGTTTATATTTATAAAGTAACAGAAAATCAAACAGATTTACCGTTATTACATACAGAGTACTGATATAATACGTGTATGTATTTAGAGAATTATAAGCGTACATAATATGTATGTCATTCATTTAATAGTTACAGCCTATAATATCATCAATAAACAGTATTTTGTACTGAACCCTCCAGGACTGGTAAATATCACAGTTTTTGTCAATAAATTTTTTTTTATATAATTATTATTTAAAAGTAATATTGATTAACATAACAAAAAAAAAATACAAAGATGTAAATAAAATGAACTAAACGACGCAGTCGGATTGAAATATATATGGCACAGATTTACAAGCAATGGTCAGCGTGCCTCCCCCAAGTCAAGGGTTGTGGTTGCAATTCCCGCTTAAGACAAATATGTGTTTTCCCCGTATATATTAGCTCTTGCGGGTATTTATATTCATTCTCAGAGAATTCCACCCTTAAAGGGTCGATTAGGTCTTAGAATTTATAAGAATAAAACAACAATGTTTTTATTATAAAATTTTATAAAATTACTACTTTTCATTACTTGCTTTTACTTTATTTTAAATACTAGCAATGCTCGCGACTTCGTCCGCGTGGAATTTAACAAAAAAGCTATTGTTCAGTTCGTAGATTATAAAATAAATAAATTTCTAAAATAAAAGTAGCCTAAGTTATTCCTTACTACATCAGCTATCTGCTAGTGAAAGTCCCATCAAAATCGGTCCAGCCGTTTCAGAGATTAGCTGGAACAAACAATCAGGTAGACAGATAGACAGATAAACAGGCAGACAGACAGGCAGATAGAAAGACAAACAAAAATTGTATAAAATGTTAATTTGGTATATGTACCTGTATACATCCATATACATTTAGTAAAAAGCGGTTATTTTAATATTACAAACAGACACTCCAATTATATTTATTTGTATAGATTATATTTAATGCTGTCGTCACGTTTATTTATTTTTTTACGTACGCTTGTTTATCGACCGAGTAGTATTAAAAATAAAAGCAGCCATCAAAGCCAATTATTCAAATGAAACACTTATGTGTATAATATAATTGTGTTTGTCATTCAACAAAGAAAATTAACTTCAATTTACATCATACAATACACATTATTAAGAATAACCTACATGGACCCCGCGACAAACCACTTACAAATTAAAAAAAGAACTATCAAAATCTGTACACCTAAAAATCACACAAAAAATATATACTCGAATCGAAAACCTCATTTTATTGAAGTCAGTTAAATAGGCTATTGTTATGGAGAACATACGCCACGTATGAGTCAATATTCTTAAAAATGTACCGATATAACTATTTGGTAGTGAGCATGTGTTGCACCTAATAACAATTTTATGTAATAAACATTGCAATTATCGCATTATGCTCTGCTGAACAAATGAAGTTTTAATTTATTCACATAACTACAGTGGCTGGATGTTTAAGTAACTAGGTAGTTGATGTATACATTGTTGACATGTTACTGAGTCTTTACTATATCAGTTCATTCTAGCTGAGTTTGAACCAACTCAACCATATACTTCAGCGAGCAGAGGCATGATCTACGCTATATCATAAAGCCGAAGATTTTGTTGGTTTGTTTGAAGGTGCTAATTTCAGGAACTCATGGATCGAATTGAAAAATCCTTTTTGTGTTGAATATTCCATCTACCGATAATGGCTATGTACGCTTCAGCAAGTAATGTCCCATGTAGGAGAAGGACTAGAGCTTAATCCACCACGCTACTCTAGTGCGATGCGATATATTGCCTGAGTATGCGATCGCTATCAGGTGTATATGGTAACAACCGGGACCGACGGCTTTACGTGCTCTCCGAGGCTCGGTGGGCAGACCCACTGGGACTGCACAATCATGGCTATGTAGGATATATAATATTTTCATCAAATAAACGTAGTTTCATCCGCGATACACGGTTAGTGAAAACATATACAGCAATAGTACGTCAACTTATTTACTAAGAGATCTAAAATTCAGCGACTCGAAAGCAAAAAGCGCTTCTCTTTACAATGAAAATGAAGTTTTTGTAATAAAAACTGCAGAGTACTCGCTACTGAGTCACCTAATGCAGTTATCTGGCGTGTTGATCGTTTTTATAAAGGCTTCACGGCGTAATTCGGTACAGCGCTATTGTCCAAACATGTAAGAGATTTGTATGAGAAATGTATAAAATCTATGCATCTCGTTTAAAAATTTAAAATTCGAAATATTATTTATATTTATTATGAAACTTTAAACTTTTTTTTCTTTAAATTTTTTTTACTTAGCTTTTTAATGATTAACTAAGATAATAATAATAATGCCGTTTACTGAAACTATATACTTAATAGAAATCCCTAACGCATTAGCCGTTTTACTTAACGTTATTAGTACTCCAAAAAATAAAGTGCTTATAACAAAATATAAATAAAAGCTTCGACAATTTCTCTTGTATAATATACTCATGTTTTTTTTTTTTATATATCACTAGGTCGGCAAACAAGCGTAGGGCTCACCTGATGGTAAGAGATTACCGTAGCTTATAGACGGCTGCAACACCAGAAGCATCGCAAGCGCGTTGCCGACCTTATCCCCAATCCCCCCCAGGAGCTGTTGTCACCTTACTCACTAACAGGAACACAATATTGCTTGAAAACAGTATTATTTTGCTGTGATCTTCTGTAAGGTCGAGGTACTCTATCTACCCTAGTCGGGCTGCTCCACAATTTGAGCAGGAAATTCCTGCTGTGCCCTACCTCAGTTGAAGTTTGTTATAATTATTTCTATCACGATAGGAACAGGAAAGCCGTTCTGCTGCAGTGGTGTAAGTATTCTCCTTAACAAAGGCGGACAATTGTACTGTATAAATAATATCAGGTTTGGTTGTAGGTACTGTAGGCACATGTGGGTCTCCCAACCGTACCTCACAGAGTACCTAAAGCCTAAGCTTAAGGTACTAATTATTATCATATTATATATCAAAAATATTAAGATGAAGAAGCTCTGTACAACAGTACGACGTTATCACACAAGCTGAGTCAGATCATTTTAGGTATCTACAAAATAAACACAACACACTGACAGCTATTTCACCTGACATTAACATCGTCGCTTCGTAACACAAATGCACCATGTGTGAGTTTTGACGTGTACTTGTATGTGTGAGTGTATGCGTGTGTGAAATTATCTCACAATTTTATTGAAAACTATAACATTATATGACTGAGTCTGTGATATATCAAAACAACTGTTATTATATTTTGTAAGTGGAGATGTTTTACCGTACTTGGACTCTGTTTCATAGTTATTACTGTACTGTATGGAAATTGTAAGCGGTTTTCTTAAAGTAATTAAATTTTGAGCAATAATGCTTGCGCGTAAAAACTTGCTCTAGATAGGAAGGCACAAATGCCTTAAGGAGTAAAATAAAATAGAGAGGAACTAAATTAACGACAGCAATATGCATGCATATTTTTTTACTTATTTCGTCAGTTACTGCATTGATGAATCATCGCCAAATCCTTAATGTATAACAATTCTTAACATATTCATTATATGCATTAAAAGAAAAAAATATATATATGTACGCCATTATTTAAAGGTCAACTTTATAGGTGGTCGCTTCAAGTGTTGTAAAAGTTCTTTTACGTACAAGGTAAATACATTTTTAAAGGAGTGTTAGTTTATCGACGAATAGTGAGACTTTATTGCGATGCGGGCGCTGCAACTTTGTGTGCGAGGTTATTTATAAATAAAAAGTGTTATATTCGTAAGCTACAGCGTGACATTAAATGTTAATGGAATATTATGTACAATTACATAGAACATGATACTTATAATTACTTTATTGCTACCTATGTTATTATTTTGTTATATCATGATGTTTAATTATGAATAATACTCAATATGTATTATACAAATTCATATACAAGGAGCAAAACTTACTTATAATTAAATTATGATGTTTGTTGCTGGTCATTTTGAGTAGAGTGGGAGAAAGGGAGTATTTGTGAAGCCTGTGTTTCAGGACACTAGGATCCCAATCCTATACAATTCATCATCAGCATCATCATTTCAGCCTATTGCAGTTCACTGCTGGACATAGGCCTCCACAAGTTCGCGCCATTTTTGGCGTTTCCATAGTCACCACGCTGGGCAGGCGAGTTGGTGACCGCAGGGCTGGCTTTGTCGCACCGGAAACGGGGTGGCTATATTCTTTAACGCCGTAACCACGCAGCATACAGTTACTTGTTGTTTGTATTTGGTCTTTGTGAGTTTGTATAATTTGTTATTTGGTATTAACTTTTTTGTACAGTAAGCCGCTCTAATGGAAAAAAAAAACGTTTTCAAAAGTTAGTACTAAGGTGTGTGCAATGTCGATCAACTAGACAGTATCGACTTTGGTCACTGGACAAGGTTGGGTTAAAAGTTAAAAGTACATGTTGTCTCAACAGTGTAAGAATGTAAGTGTGTTTGAACAATTGACGTACCGTTAATACTTCATGCTCCTTATATAATTGTTCTGTGAGGTAGTAAAACGGTCTAAAAGACGACACTTTCAATACGGTCCGCTGTGCTCTCTCCAAATGCGATAGCGTGGTTTTTGGTTCACCGCTCTAAGAGCCGATACAATAATATATCAATGACTGAGCAAAAGAGAAGTACGCCAATGTTATCAAACTACTGTCATCTATATTCTTCAAGGTTTTGAAGATGAATACATAATTGCGTAATCTGTTACTGCAACTGTCTATATCGTGCAATCTTAGTTGTTGATCCATCGGTACTCCTGAGTACTTAACAGTGTCGGTTTCATCAAGAGGTTCACAGAAATATGCACCTCTTCCTGGCTCAATACACGAGTGAGTAATAAGCGAGCGAGGCAACTTTGTCTGCAGGGATGGCGTATTAGCTTTTAGGTAAAATTTACTTAGTGGGATTTACTTGTGTACAGTAAGTTACAAAATAGTGCAGTCATTTGGAAGTAGTGTGTGCACATACATTTTTCAATTTATTTTTATTTATAAAAGATATAAAAGGAGTAAGGAAAGGGATTGTCATAATACAAACGACACTTCTATAACTAGTTACTAATATACAAAAAGTTTGAACACCATGCACCCTCCGAGCAAGCATAGTACCTATTTGATTTGTAGCAATAAAATGTTAACCTTTAAATAAAAAAAGGATGTATAAAATATAAAATAGCGACGAAGAAACTCTTACGGTAGTTTCATCTCATGATTCTAGTCGGTAAGGACCCTTTATGCGTTGTTTGTTTACAGCCCTCGTTCTTTTAGAGCGTCTGAGATAACAAGACTAAATGACCGTCATATTGAATAAAATGTTAATGTTGAATAAACGGACTTCAATGAAACTTAGTTAATTTTCTTTATTTTCTTTGCTTAGTTCATTATTTTGTGAGTCATAACGTGTTTATTATTGTTCAATTATTTGTATTTTTATAAATAACGTTTGGCTTATTGGAAATTAAATAAGGTGTGGCTCTAAATTATTATTGTAAATACTTGGTAAACTTTAGTAATATGAAAACAAACTAGTTTAGTTGACTTATCTCCCCAAATGACCAATGATGATGAAATGATAGTTAATAATGGTTCTTTGTAAAAATTTGTGTGTATCTACATAGAATTATTGTCCTATTTCTATAAGCAAGTCCCCGTTCAAATCTGAAATAAATAGGAAAATAAATTTTTGCATTCTTAAATAGAAATTAAAAAATCTGAAAGAAAATCCAATTGTCGAAATCACCGTTGATGATGATTATTGAATAATATTATACACTTAATAATAATGTTGTTTGCCGTTTAAAATTTTATATTTTAAATTTGATGATCTACGTTGCAAAATATATTTAGAGTTCGTCACACATAAACAACGTAATATTTTGTAATTCAATATACGTACGCTCTAGAATATTTTTATCATAGTGTAGCTCTCTGAGGGAATTTGTCGCTGTTCTTATTACAGCCACTCTAAGTTAAAAGAGATTGTTCCATTATATTTAATTGTTCATTGAGAAAAAAATATATAACATCAAACGTCTGTATGGCCAATACAAATGTATGCCGAGTGAGGGAATCAACAGCCATGGGTCAGTGCTCTGACCGCTGCGCTAACGCGTCGCCCATATGACTATACGAATAAAACATTCCTATATGTTTGCTTAAAATACATATTTGGCTTCCCTTGGCTGCTACTATTTATACAATTGTTGCAAACCTTGTACCATTCTATTCCGAACAATTAATGGTAAGTAACGATTATATTAGCAATTTCAATGTGAATGAATAACAAATTTTTTGATTTGATTTACAGTATGTGTCACCATTCTTCTCTCCTATTTCAAATCCTTTATCACTTTGAGCAGTATTTTTATCAGCTTCAAAAAAAGGCGGAGGTCGCTCCTTACTTTTTTTTTTATATCACTAGGTCGGCAAACAAGCGTACGGCTCGCCTGATGGTAAGAGTTTACCGTAGCTTATTGACGCCTGCAACATCAGAAGCATCGCAAGCGCCTTGCCGACCCAATCCCCAATCCCCCCAGGAGCTCTGGTCACCTTACTCACCAACAGGAACACAATACTGCTTGAAAACAGTATTATTTAGCTGTGATCTTCTGTAAGGTACTACCCCAGTCGGGCTGCTCCAGATTTTGAGCAGGAAATTCCTGCTGTGCCCTACCTCAGTTAAAACTTCGGGGATAACTTCGTCGTTTATGAACCGATTTTTATAATTCTTTTTATTTTTATTGGGAAAGAGATATTCCAAGTAAGGTACCATGTTAAAGAAACCAGGATTTGATGATGGAATCTCAGAGAAATCCAGGGAAACACTCAAAAATCGTAGTGACGACTAGTGTGTTCGTTAAATTTTTTTCGTCTACTTACATTGTATTACTTGTCGATGTAATTGAAGTTGGTTTTTTTCGTTTGCGTGCAAACACAATTATTTTGAGCTGAATCAGCATGAATTCAAGAGCAATTGCTGTCATTAAATACAAAATGCCTTGCCTAGTTATTCAAGAATTTCATTTCGCCAAATCGCCTTTATTTTATATATTAGACTGGTAATAAAGCCGTCAGAGGCAAGCGATGACTTAAATAATAACTCCTCTCTAGTTTACTCTTAGAGGAAATAGTGACACTATACGAATAATGCGGACTTTACTTGAGATTCGCTTGAATTTATGTATTAGGAAGCTACTGTACTTTGCCATACTAAAATATATTTCTAATGAAGATACATATGACATTCAAATGCATACGTAAGTGAGGATAATTTATATAAAGTTTAATATACTTTGTGTAGTTATATGCATCAAGAAAGGAAAATATTTTAACGTCTACTATAAAAGTTGAGCCTTTCATTATTTTAATAATACTATGATTTCACTAATGCAAGAAAGTATAGCTCAAATTTATTTTTTTGTTTGGCTATTTAAGAAAATTTACATTATATTTGAATGAGAAACTTAAATCAGCGATTACAGCGACATGTAAATTGCACAAAGGACCCACCCAAATTGCAGTAGACGGGGTGATTAATAATCCCCATGCTCTTTTCCTCGATAGGCTTCTAAGGAAACAATTTTCGTTCATAGTATAAGTTCTAATGTACGTCCATTTATTATGCAGGTCAGAAGTTTGAACTAACTCCTGACCGAAGAATGACGATAGTTCATAGTGGACGTTGCTTTAACTGTAGCGCGTTCCATCCCGACTATTAACAAGTATAGAAGAAGCAACATAAACTTGAAGAACTTTGATGTTGTTACAGTCTTTGCCAACCAAGCTGTCGGATCGTAGTATCCCTTTATGCTTCCCAATTTCGTTACGTTGAAAATAAATCAAAATCAAAAATATCTTTATTTATATAGGCTTCAAATCGTCAATTTACAATATTTTGAATATTTTTAAAAGTGCAGCTACCATCGGTTCAGAATGTAGATTTTGCAGAGAAAAACCAGTAAAATACTCCGCTTTTACTCTTTAAAAATTATATAAACTCTGTTTTTATACAAATTTGGTAATTAATATCTTGCATGAAATACAGCGTCACTAAGTCCACATATATTTATCATCTACGTAATCCTGCACTGAATAATAAGCTTTAGCTTATAATTTATTTATTTTTCATACAAATTTTAAATTTATACTCAAATAATTTCAATATTGTGTGTGGAATTTTATAATATGTGCGAATACCATAACCCAGAAAGGAGACGTTTACTTCGCGCTGTCGATACGTGGAGTTACAATTTTGCAATGTATTGTGTAAAAATATAACATTAAGTAAATAGACATTATAAAAACAATATTTTATTTTAATCTTAGTTATAACTAATAAGAAATACAGGTGGTTGTCCAGTAATCGAAATGCGATCATAATTCATTTAAATTATAAGTTTGAACATTATTAAGGTTCTGTTGTCAAAGACTATACTTGTATAATAATAAACTTCTTCTTCTTTTTGATTAATGGCTTTCAATAGTGCCAAATGAACACAGATGATTTCGCCAATGTCAAGTAGAATGGAGAATATAATAATAAACAAAAGAGTATTTATACATGTGGCTGTCAAAAACATGGAAGTGTGTGTAATATATTTTTTAATTGATTTAATGTATTTTATGCATAATTATTATTAAATAAAAAGTTTAAGCATTCTACACTCCTTATATATATAAACTACGAGTATAAGTGTGCGAAATTTTATACTCCTCCATCCGCGCAATTTTCGTAAAAAGGGGTACAAAGTTACATTTATCTCTATCTTATCTCGATTATAGGTTAAATTAATAATAACGTTTTTTTTTTCGCAATTAGTACTGGAGTTATGGCATAAGTTTTTAAAACCTAACTTACTTTCGTACACGAAGTATTTACTCTGGTGACAAAAAAACAACATCAGTATTTAATTTATCAAATCTAAACCAGAAAAAAAATATTAAATGCTCAGCATAGTGCAGTAATGGTAAATTCAACCTTTCCCCCACATATCCTATCAGTTACTTAAATTTCTTTGAAGAAAAAAAAACTAAGTGGATAAAGATGTTAAGAAGATTAGCCTTTCTATTACAAGTTCATCTTTAAAGGGTGTTTAAGGTTAAATAAGAATTAGCAACCTGATCAAGAGCAGGTCAGGTGTAGTAATCCTAAGAACTCCATGTAGCGAAGTGACTTACATTTTTCTACAAAAACCGTTATTGTGCTCAACTTATTATTATTATTATTTCTTGCTTGTTTCGTTTTCTTTTATGTTACATGTATTGTTTCTGGTTGTACAATAAAGTATTGTATTGTATTGTAACTGTAACCACCTTTCAACTTTGAGGTTCGTCTCCCGTTAAGCGTAAAATTAATGTAACTATACTAGTTAGTTAAAGATAAATAAAATACAGAATAGGTAAATAAAGTCATCATTTGATTAAGGAGAGTCAAATCAATTAAATCAATTTCTATTGATGACATTTGGAACATGCTGGAAAGCAACATAAAACTAAAACAAGCTCCGTGTTCACTAATGGTCTGAGAGATCCAAAATCACAAAAAAACAATTGCCTTCTATTTGAAGTGGACCTTATAAACATTTATATTTATTTTAACCCCTTCCGGTTTTTATTCTAGAAATTACTTTTTAAAGGTATATAAGTAAAAAAAGAAACATGTCTGGATTTCATGCCTATAGTTGTAGTGGTTCTGGTTATGCGATGATGAATCAGTTTGTCAGAATATGACATTTTTCAGGTAAAGATAAGGCTTTATGGCCGCATGTGTCCATCGGCCGAGCAGTCGTTTGAATGTACCTGAACATACATATATATGTTTGGTTGTACTTAAGATACATACAAATAGTATATTAATTTGTATAGTAAAAACTTTCATAAACCATAAAATTAAAAAAAAAATCGATCGGTAACATTTACGTAGTAAATAAGCGTATTGGTGCTAGTGGTTGCCTTAAAAACATTAGCAGTCGCAGATACATAGGCGCCTAACAGCCATCGTTTCTCATGGTATTCAGTTTATCTGATTAGCATGGTGGATTAAACTCCAGTAATTATTTTATATGGTATCTTTGGTTCAGAAATTGAATATTTACCAGCTGGTTCTGTTCCTTTCAGAGAAAAATAAAAGTAAAAGTTGACACACGATACGATTACACTGAATGAATGTAGGTCAATGATAATGTACAAGTTTTTATTTATTTTAATTATCGAAATGGCATATTAATGTGATTGATATGTATGAGTTTCAATTTAAAACATGGTAAATTACAATATGTATGTTTTATTAAGATAGAGCACAGCAAGAAATATGCTGCTCAATCTGTGGTAATACGTCCACCCTACAGAAGATCACAGCTAAATGATACCGCTCTATAGTAATGTTGTGTTCCTATGGTGAGGTAATTAGAACTCCTGGGGAGTGTCAGGGGTGAGATCGGTAATGAGCTTGCGATGCTTCTGGTCTTGCAGGCGTCTATAGGCAATGGTAACCGCTTACGAGAATGTGGGCCGTACTCTTGTTTGCCGCTCTAGTCAATTAAAAAAATACTATCGACTATCGAGTAATAATAATCATTAATGACCTATATATATTATTATTCATTGATATATTTTTTAATCTTTATTGTTATTTTCCTTTAATTAACTTTCATGTTATAAGAGTATTAGTCATGTCGTTGTGCATGTTTTATTTAATACTATTTATGCACACGGTTTTATCTTTTACAAAATGGCTTCTTACGTTAAGTATCCGAAGTATGCCATTTCAAAGAATTATATTCTCATATATGTGATGAGAACATTTGTATTTAACACTAATATGACACTAAAAAAAAACATATTTTTTCTGCAAATAAATTTCATTTAAATAGCTCGTTCCATTTCACATACAAAAAATTCAAAAATTCATTCCTAATGTTTTATTCTCAATCTCAAAAAGTCTTTTTCAATGAACACACCTCGCGTTAAAAGATTTATTATATGCATGGCAAAATAAAACGTGCATGAAAATTGCATATTTTACTTGAAACGAAAGCTCATTAATTTTTTAAGTGAGCGTCGCTGAGAAAGAGGGTCAAAGCAAAATTTATTGTAGCGATTTTACATGCTATTAAAAAGTCGATTGTGTTTTTGTATCGCTTGTTATTTAAAAATGTTAATCGTTTCCTCTTTTATACGTATAAATTTGCTTAAATAAAGAAATTTTAAACTATTGATAAACGTATTATTTTTTTTTTATTTAGTGTTGAACGTTGTGAATATTTAGTGTTACAATTTAAAATTCTTCCATCATGTGTTTGTAAATAATTTTCATTGTATAAAAGCCTATTATGTAAATTAATATTAAAATTTCATTGAGGTAGGGTAAAGCAGAAAATATGCTGTTCAAAATCTAGAGCAGCCCTACTGAGGATTGGCCTCGTCACCTAACAGGAACTCACAGCTTACTAATACTGCTTTCAAGCAGTGTTGCGTTTCTGTGGTGAGTAAGGTAACCAGAGCTCCTGGGAGAATGTGGATTGGGGGTCGTAGGTTAGCAATGCGCTTGCGATGCTTGTAGTGTTTCAAGCGTCTATAAGCTACAGTAATCGCTTACCATAAGGTGAGCCGTACGCTTGTTTTCCGACCTAGTTGTATAAAAAAATGCAAAAACGAATTATGATTAGGAAAAATGTATAAAGAACTTATAGGTACTAAATAAACAAATATAAGCTACTTTTGGCTGCTAAAGTAAACTTGTCTGCTCTCCAAGATGTCATTTGCTAATATTTTGCCCAAGTTCCTTAGATTACTTAGACCTGGAGGTAGGTATTTTTAAAAAAGAACCATATGGGTCAACAATTTAATATATACTTATAAATACTTTTATCAGTTTTAATGCAAAAAAACTGTGTGCTTGTGCAATTTACAGACGACAGAAGCGAAACCTCTGAAAAGTAGACTACGAGTGTTTTTTTTTTCGTTGTAAAAGAATATAATATAATAAATAAATAAATAAATAAATGTGTAACGTATTTCATCTTATTCTCTAGCAGACTTACATTTATGTGTTTGTTTGTTTATTTACCGTAACGCATTTTCTTTTCAATTAGTGATATTTTCTTGTGTAATTTAAAAACAAAATAATAGTAACAATTCATACACAAGAACTCCGCACTTGTGTAACTGTTTTCCCAAAATCTATAAATCGATAGATAAACATTGATGACTATACAAATAATTAAAATTGGAGTGTCTGTTTGTAATATTAAAATAACCGCTTTTTACTAAATGTATATGGATGTATACAGGTTCATATACCAAAATAACATTTATTACAATTTTTGTCTGTCTATCTGTCTGTTTGTTCCGGCTAATCTCTGAAACGGCTAGACTGATTTTGACGGTACTTTCACCGGTAGATAGCTGATGTAATGAGAAGTTACTTAGGCTACCTTTTATTTTATAAATTTATTTATTTTATAGCTCTGCGAACTGAACAATAACTTCTATGTTAAATTCCACGCGGACGAAGTCGCGGGCACTGCTAGTTTAGAATAAAACATAAAACATTCATTTTAATATAGAAAGTATTTTTATAAATACTTTTTACTCGGAAGCATAGCTAACATAAAATTTCAAGTATTTGGTATTTGGCAATAAATATAATGTCAGACTAAATAAAAACTGAGAAATTTGGGCGAAGGGTGAAGGTGGATTTAACAAATTTGCAGAATTAAAAATAGCCGCGAAGTACAGAGATTTTTTTGTGGACGGTTAGAAAAAAAAACATAACAATTGAAAATGTCTATTCATCTATTTATATCTATCTATCTTTCAACATTGCTGAAATCACTCAAACAAACAAAAGATACGAAATAAACAGAAACAGAGGTACAGAATTCGCGGTCATAAATCAACGAATGTTGCTTCATCATTCAATTCATTCGTTCATTCATTTCGTCTATTCGTTTTGGGCTCTATTCGCTAATTGTTGATGGACACATTCTTATACGTCCATACATCTTACAAGATGGATGCTGCGCTTTATTTGATTAATATTGTATTTAATGTTCGGTGAGCTGGATTTGGTGACACATTGTGTTATTTGATGTTTCGTTGGCACAATTGTGGATCAGACGTTGGTTAGACTTTATATGGAGTGTATGCAATGGAAAAGCGTAAAATTCAACCACTTGTACTACATACAATTTCTAAGCTGAATTATTTCTGAGCTTAAGTAAGTTTAGCTTTAGAATCTAAACACAAAAAATAGTCCAATAATAGCAGTAGTTTAAGCCCAAATGTAAGAATAACATTGTCTAAACTAATTATTGTATTTATATATATATATATATATATATATTGTATTTATATATATATATATATGTATATATATATATATATATATATATATTATTTTATTTTACTTGGGAAACAAACAATTATCACAACACTATTCAATAAAAATAATACAAAAATAACACAAATCAATCAAGTTTCCACAGAAAATTATAACAAACACTTGACAATCCATGATAAAAAAAAAAAAAAAACTAAACATAAAGTAAACACAGTAATTAACAGTTAAAATAATTGTTCACAAAATAACAATTTATGTAGACTATTCTTATAATTACTAATTTTCATGTTGAATATATCTAAACTCTCACAATATATATATATATATATATATATATATATATATATATATATATATATATCATGCATGTAGAGGTAAAGAAAAATATTATAGTCAAAATAATTATGCAATTATTATGTAATCATAGCATATTTACTAAAACCAAATACATTTGCTAATCTCCACAATTATTTATAAAAAAAAAAAAAAATAATTAAAAATCATCATTCAACCATCACTTTGAAATATAAATTATATTAATTAAAGCCGCACAAGAGCATAGCGACACCAATACTAAAAGATCCGTAATAACAAATATAAGTAAATAATAAAGTGTAAGGACGAAACTCGCGTCATTAAAGGGTTTTTTTAACAGTTTACATTCATGTGATTCGCGAGTCGGGCTAGCTGACTCACAACGAGAACATAGTTAGATATCACGTAACTCGCTTAATGACTTACAAGTTACACGCAAATGTGAAATATAAAATACTTTTTGCATGTTTCAAAGTCTATAGTCTATCGGACACGAGTGGTCAAGTTTGATGGATTAGATTTTTACTGTACTTATAGTTTATTAATTAAGATTCGTATCTAAAAATAAGCTTAGGCAAATATTCAAGAAAAAAAAACGCGACACTCACATGTAACTTACATTTAGTTTCTTGATTTTTTTAAGTGCCTTACGATTTTTTTCATTACTAAGTTATATCCATTAAGTCAAGCAGTCACTGATAGACCTGATAGTAATTAAATTAATAAATGTTAGGTAATCTTATATTGTATTGTAATACTATGCTTAAGATAACAGACATGCCTCTCTTCCTCACATAGAACAAGGACTTTAGAAGACGTATAGGGACAACAAACAGACCAAAACAAATATTTGTATGACCTACGCAAACAATTGCGATTAAAGTTATGATAATTACCGTTATGCCGTTTCACGCCATTAAACCTAAACTGGACTATAAATATGTTTACCAAAACAACGGTATATTTACATTTTGGTAATTTTCAACAAATATAATTGTTACACAACAGGGAAGTGTTTTACTTATAATTGGTTAAAATATTGTTTTTTTTTTTTCGGAAATCCTATGTTAGGGTCTCGGGCAACACATAAAAATAAAATCATAAGATTTATTTTTGTGTTACCAACACATTAGGGAAATCTGAACAATTTTTTACATCATCATCGAAATCGACTGGTCGATTAAAAATTGTATATAACAATAAAAACTCCCAAACCACACCAAACTACTATATATCGATACTACTATAAATCTATATGATACAAATATTTGTCATATGCGAGGATGTTCCCGCAACCGCTAGCGCGTCAGTCAGTTGCTAACATCACTGCACCAATGTTTCGTCAAATTTGCTCAAACGTATGTTAGAAAATCTTAAAAACTTCTAGGAAGAGTTTTAAAATTTACATTTAAATCTTGCAATTTTTTAAATTTTCATGTGATTTATTCGGGCGATGGTTTATATTTAAATGTCACGTTTTAACTGATATAATTAATGTATAAAGATATATTTGTGTGCAAATTATATTTTGTATTATTTTATCACGAAGAATAACTTTCATTTTGTAAAGCATTATTGTAAGTTTTTAAGCTGTCACCGTTATATATTTTCATTAATATGCAAATTCCATTTATCATTTTGAGATACTCAACATTTCCGTTCGTCACTTCAAATAAAAGATATTAAATATTTGACATATTAATATTATAAACACGGAAGTTTCTAATAATGAATAAATATGGTAGTATATTATATATATGGTAGTATGGATTGCCGTATGGTGCCAGCCGAGTAGAATAGCACCACCCCCTTTCTTCGTGTGGGGGTCGTAAAAGGCGACCGAGGGATAAACCTGGCTCAAAATCATCAAGGTCTTTGAGAAGGAAAACTTCATTTGAAAGCCGGAATGGGGTCTCCGTCAAGCATTCGTGACATAGCTCTAAAATGCGAAAGACTCCTGAAGCCGAACTGGCTTCACACGTATCGACTCGTCGTTCCTGTGGGCCTAGCCAGTGAGGTCGAGAGGATGGCGGAGAGCTTAGGCAACTCTGTGTTTTCCTTAACAGTGGCGGCACAGTGTCTGTCTGACACTGTCTAAATCGTCTACAATAGACGGACTAAGGCAAATGATGATGATGATATTTATGGCAATAAATAAATAAATAACTTAATGAATATGATTGTAACTCTTTCACTCAAAAACTACTGACATTATAGTAATTAAACCTAGTAAGTATATAACTGGACAACCAAAAATATTACATAGATTGCTTTTATCACGATAATTCAACCGGATCGAAATTATTCGAGTGAAATCACAAGGCGCAGCTAGTTCTATGTAAAATAAACGATGTATAAAAATTGTCATCATTAACGAAAACATCTAAGAAATTTTTGAATAGATATCGGATAAGATATTTATATATAAGACGATAAGAGTTGATTTAACGAGACAGCCGACCTCGATCTTGTGAAAGGTTTTCTCCAACTTTCCTAATTTCAGATTGACATAATGTAGGAGATTATCTCAATATAGTCGCTTATTTGAATTAGAAATTTTCATTATATCGGAAATTCTTATAGAATATATAAAATATAAAAAAATTTGTAACTTTTTTTTTTACTGTAACAGGCTCGAAATCACCCACTTCTGGGCAAATTATTTTCCAATTAGAGTCTTTACTTTACCCTCCGATACTGATCAAAAACTTTTAATAAGTACTCTGTAAATAAATTGTTGCTCCAAATATATCACAACATAAAATATATTTTATATTTAAAATATAATTTCCCAGAAGACGTGCAATATTTTTAACCACATAATTATTTTGTTAGGTTAGGTTAACCATTTAAATTTTTTGGTAGTCTCAATTCAGAACGTTTAACTTTCGTTCCGGATCCAAACAGCTTCTGGAAACAAAAAAACAGTATTAACTTTATAGGTATATCTTTAAAATCGTCTTTATGGGAACCCTAAAAACACAAAATTACTCTCTACTACTATCTTATCATCATCATTATCATCACTTTAGTCTATCGCAGTCCACTGCTGGACATAGGCCTCTCCAAGTTCGCGCCAGAAACTAAAACCTACCTTACTCCTCAACTGTAGTCACTGAAAAATTACTTCAAAGAACCGAATGGCAAATATTCGTTTAAACTCTTGTGCAAACGTTTTTAAACAGAAATCACTAAAAATTCAGAGGTATGTGTCGTGTGTACTCTAGATAAGAATTGTTTAAAGTGTCTATGAACATAATTATCAAATTTATGTATTAAACAAAGCCTTTGATATTTAAACGATATTATACTTTATTTTATTGTAAATAAAGGTATAAAAAGGTTGTAAAAAAAGGTAATCGTATTCACTACACAAACGCAAATTCACGGTAAAATAATGCGGCAGTTATAGACGCAACGTAGGTGATATTTCATTCAAACCCTCCGGGAACGCGTCGATACTGGATGTTTTAGTCAAGTACTGCTGATGGAATATTTGATACTAACGTAAGACATTGATTTGTTTCCCATTATGTACATAGCAGAACATTTGTTAAGTCCTTTCAGCGCTTCATTTGTTTTTATTTAATTTAGTTAATTCAAAGTAATAGCTTAATAAGATTGTAACTTAGTTGGTTAATATTTCTCGAAATCTGTCGATGTCTGTTATTTGATCTTGCTGAGGGAAAAGGCAAGTCGTAAGTAATTTATACAAGTTATAGATAGCTCGTACAGAATAGTACAACACTACTCACTGAGAAACTTAAAACTATAAATTTCGAATTGTGAACAAACTAGCTGCCCGAACGGACTTCGTTCTGTCAAAAGTTAATATTAAAATATATTTTTGAATGTTAAAACCTTCCGTGGGCCTTAAAGAACATACAAAAAAAAAAAAAAAAATTAGCCGAATTGGTCAAGCCATTCTCGAGTTTATGCGCTTAGCAACATAATTTTTATTTCTTTAGATAATATAAATTAAAATATCGGATTAATTTTAAAATTGATAGGCCTACATGAAAAAAACGGATACGTTATTTAAAAATAAATTTTATTTCAGTCTTTTGACAAATTTTTAACGAGAAAAGTAAGGTAGGAATTTTTACCACAAAATATCTTAAGCAACATGCTCCATAGAGTCTACAGTTAAACACTTTAAACTTAAACCAACCACTAGGATTAGAATCCTCTTTCGAGTTCCAAAAACAGTCTAAATACAAGCACGCCGGCTACAGCTAGCATCTGTATAGTTCATATAAGTATTTATATAATCGGGGAAAGAGGCCGAAACCGCTGGCACTATGACTATTGTACCAATCAATTTCCGTAAATTAATCCTATTTTGTATTACCTCGATGCATTTGTAGGTGAAACCAGATTCTACATACCTATCAGCAACGTAACTGAATAGATTTTACTAGAATTGGTATTTATATATATTTTTTGTTTAGATATACAGGTTTGAATGCACTTAATTCCCTTGATACCCAGATTTTCCTTCTTTTTTCAATTTTATCGAAAATATATCTGTACATTTTTTCCTTATAATGTTTTATTCAGATTTAAGAACATTCGTATCGATCTAAACCATCACCGTGTCTGGTTAATGAAAATTTAATCAGTTCAGCGTGACGTAGAGAGACGATAATAGGGTTTACGAAAACACGCTTTGGACTCTTTATTTACTGTTATTAGCAGCTTGAACTTATTTTACACGGGTAAGACTTTGAAACTGTATTTATTTGCTGTATCAAGTAAATAATTAAATTGAAAGGAAACGGTCAACAAAAAACTTTCCAGACCACATAACATTGTAACAGATGTGAGAAAATTAATCCTATAAAATTTCCGTTTACTTGAATAGTGTGACCGGTGTTAACTATTATCGATGTTAGGTTTTGATAAAATTGAAAAAAGTTTCAATTTTAGTCAAAAGAGCCTGGAACCTTTAGCCAAGCCTGAGCCTGGAGCCTTTTAGTCAAGAGAGTCTGGGAAATAAAATTAATTACTGCGAACTGTATTTAGTAAATAATTAAAGCTTATTTTGAATTGTATCGATATTCACTATAGCCCATCGTACTGAAAAATTAAAAGCACGATTTACATTTTGAGATATGAAAAAATAAACTTGATTTCAATTTTAATTATAAGTATTTTAAAATACGCACTAAATTTTATCAGATATTTCTTAATTTTTGCTTAAAATGAAATTTTCTCTCGCAAATATTTTAAAAGTAACAGTTGAAATAGAGTAAAAAGATTCTTAACAGACTCATATTTTGTTCATCATCTGTATATAATCTGTCCTGTTGTGGCTTATTTAGTGTATTAAATTTAGTACATTTTTATGTTTGAAGAAGTTTTATACTTCTCGTTGTAGTTTATTTTATCTCTCGTTGTAGTATATTATATCATTATGCGTTCCCTTCCGCTGCGGCTCATTTCGGTTCGTTTCATGAAAAATTCATCCTCAACTTTTCACGTAGATAGAAAAAGTATTCCCCGTATGGAAAGTTAAGAGTGTTTTTTTACATTCAGTCGTTGAATCGAATATACCTGTACCGTGTACTTTAACGCTAAATTAAAATGAATTTTCGGTAATTTTTTTTTGTCGTTTCCGTTTAAAGTAACGTCAGCGTTTTATATTCTAATTAACGATAAATTGTATTAAGTGACATGATGTTTGGCGCGAACTTAGGCAGGCCTATGTTCAGCAGTGGACTGCAATAGGCTTTTTTTTTGGTATCGCAGGGGAACCTATTTACGGGTGATATCCAGGATGCACGAGTAGACATTCCTAGACCGTATGTCGGCTTCTGCATCTGAGGGTACAATACCGACCAAAATCCCTGCGGGAGCCTTCAGCCGCTTTAATTGGAGGGTCCTGGATCTGCAGGCCACAGGATCATTTCAGTGACAGGCTGGCTTAGGCGAAAAGGCCCGACTTCTCCTCCATGGGGACTGTCCGGCTCACCTCTGAACAATCTCGACGATGCCGTGTCTAGCAGTACCGGATTCCCATCCCGGCCCGACACGGGCACAGGGGCTTTACTGGAGGTGCATTAGGTAGCGCCTCCTACGCACCCCCGTTCGTGCGGACCTGCAGACGGAGGCCTCGTCGGTGGCCTCCTCTCTCATCCGCTCGTCATTCTCCTTCTGAGACATTACTGTCTCGCAGAAGGAGACCATCGCCTTCTAGGACTCGTCGTCGCCGAGCATCGCGGTGATGACGCTCGGCAGTGACAAGTCCCCACCGAGGACTGTCGTCAGATCGCAACGCAGCGCCTGACTGCAATAAGCTGAAGTGATAGTGAACAAGGCGTTAACCGTCAGTCTGTGATACGAGCAATAACTGAACTCGATGTTTTCGACAGACCCGATTTGTTAAAATAGGGATGCCTGAGACACGTAACAACTGATAGCTTGAATTGATTGATTATTGAAATATCATGTGTTTAAATTGTCCTCATTTAAGTAACGGGTACCCTTTTGAAGCTTACTAGCTTTTACCCGCGGCTTCGCCCACATTGAATTTTTTTTTTAAATAAAAAGTAAGTGTGATAAACAAACTTACATTCACATTTATAATATTATATTAGAGACAAAGCAAATTCATTATGACTATTATTTTATGACGTTTATTTGTTGTCGAATGTCCAGCATACCTCATATAGAACGTACGCTTCGGATTTTAGTTTTTATCATCAAGTCCTAATTGTCATGTGAATAGTTACTGATAACACGCAGTGAAGGAACGTGATAGGTTTACACAATAAATTATTTCTCTACACGATGCAGGAAAAATCTCAAAATTTCCTACAATAGAATCCTCGTATAGAACTTTTTTGTAACTAAAATACAGTTATATCAAGTTTACTTCAATTCACATATTATATAATTTGATATCGGTCTACAAGTCAATGACATTTGTGTTGTGACTAAATCAAGTTTTATGAAATCTATTTTAGTTTAAAGACGTCAATAATTATTTATTTATTCGATAGTTACGATTTCTATTTTGAGGAAAGTGCTGTTCAATAAATTAACATGTTTGATCACAGCGACGATTGACGTCAGAAACATTTATATAATTACCCACTAATATTACAAAGTGGAGAAGTATTTTAATTTTAGATAAGGTTATAGTCAGATTAAAAATATGTTTGCTTCAAAACCTTGTATATTGAGATAATAATAAGCTATTAACATATTTTCTTTTTGCTCAGTTATCTTCTCAGTCTCAGTCAGTATAAAATAACTAGACAAAAATAAACAAGTAATATCTGATGACATACACTCAAGGTCGTCTGTTCCTACGGTAAGTAACTTAATGCTTGTTATAGGTAACAGCCGACTGTTATAGCTACATTTTTTGATAGATAATACATATATATATATATATACTGAGACTCAGCCCGCAACCTACGGAGAAGAAAGCAAGGTCACCACAAACTGCGCTAACGGGCTAGTCAACGTGTAAAAAACGTATTCTTCTGATTGTGAGCTGTAATGTATCTAACTATGCCGCATCAATATTTTTGTTTTTCTTATCACAAAATATAAAACCTGTAATTTTCAGATCTCTTAGCTTTCTTTAAGTTTTTTTTCTTAATAGAAATAAAAAATTTATCATCTATTTACGTTTGATTTTCAGTCAGCAACCCGGATTTATTTTCATTACAGCTTCTCTGCTCTACGCTGCGTTCCAAATTTCGTAAATAAAAGATGTCTAATGAGAATTCACGACATTCGATTTATTTTTGTGTTACCCAATACATTAGGAAATTTTAAACAATTTTTTAATATCATATCAAAAATCGACCGTTCCAACGGGGATCGAACCTGCATCTCCGACTTACCGTGTCGGAGCTTTAGATAATTAAGCTATGGAACGATGTACTTGCTAGATCGAAATTTTTGATATTATGATTTTATATTCGGTCTAAGCGAGCCACGCCCAAGCCACGGTCGCCACTGGAATGGTTGATTTTTGATATGATATTAAAAAAGTGTCTAATGAGAAGTTTCTATAAACAAAAACTTTTCCGTAAAAATATATTATTCATGTATTGTACAAAAAAAAAAATAGCCGAAATCTACAATATAATAAATACATATTTATTTAGACAGAAAAAATAAAGACAAATAATATATATAACCTTCTTTGTAGTCTGTGTTTTTACTGAGGTAGGGCCTAGCAGGAAAAAGCCTGCTGAAATCTGGAACAGAACGTCTGGGAAAGTACCTCGAATTTACAGAAGATAACCACTTAATAATATTTCTTTCAAGCAGTGTTGAGTTCCTGTGATAAGGAGTCCAGTACTCCTGCAGGGGGATTCGGGTTAGGATCGGCAACGAGGTTGAGATGCTTCTGGTTTTGCAGCTTTTAGCTAAGCTACGGAAATTGCTTACCATCAGTTCAGCCGTAGGCTTGTTTATCGATCCAATTGTATTTAAAAAAGTTTGGTAAAAAAAAAAACAACAGCTGATTATGATTTCAGTTTATTTGTTTTTAAACAGTCTTATAATCGAGCGATGAGTTTACAATGAATAGTAAACAATACTTCAATTTGGCGAATCTAAGCGAAACTTCGGTTACAAGAGATTTAATCTGTAGAGATAGATTTATACGTATTCACATAAAAAGAATTAGTAACAAAAAAGGATGACATATCGTTACCAAAAATATTGGAATTAATTTAAAAATTATATCAAGCTATCAGCAGTAGTTTCGTGTATACTTACTGGCGATAGTAAACTGGAGGAAATAGTATTTACACGAAGACTCAGGTAAACATTACTGTCAGTAGCTGGCATCAGTAACTTGTACAAGTGATTGCGTATAAATCTACCTCAAAATTACATTATCGTTGTCACTTTACATTTATTATTACACCTTATACAATAATATTTACAGAGATATTTAAATACATACTTTACTATTAATTAAGCATAAAAATGATTCAACGATTTTATTTACATAATAATAACTATGTTAACATGAAAGGGTAAATAATACAAAATAACAGTATCAATAATGTTCTCTCTACACGTGTTTTGTTCTCAGAATTTCCCTTGGCTGCCTCGGTTAGACCTGTCAAATAGGAATTAGATTTTAGTTATTTTTGTAATTTTTTTTTTTTTTTGTTACTTAAATTACTGTAATGATTTTTGTAGTATGTTGGTTTTATTTTAACACTACCTCTTGTGTTTATTTTTTTAGTGTATTTTTTAAATATATACGTGCGCCACCCTGTATCTGTGATCAAATACACAATTCTTCTCTATACAACGTTTGTGAATTCAAAACAATTTAAAGGACATTTTATCAAATTTAATTAAAATAATTCACATAGAAGAATACCTGCCAAACCCGCATAAGAACTTGAATAAACCGATTGAACTGCTGTAAGCTCTAACCGCGTTTTATACATTAATGAAAAATAAAATTTATCAAGTTTTTTATAATTTTATATATGTATTTGTGTATGTATATGTATATATCTATGTGTACGTATATGTATATGTATGTATATGTATGTATATGTATGTGGTGTATATGTACGTATATGGGCATAATATGTTCATGTGTATGTTACATAACATTTTTGCGCCCCATCCCACACTCCTTACTTAGTCCTCTGCCCAAAGGTTGCCTGGAAAAGATCGCTGTATTAGCGATAAGGTCGCCTGTTGCAACTGATGCAAATTATATTTTTACATATCATTTGTAATACTGTTAAAACCTTGTATTTGTGTGCGAAAGTGTAAATAACAATAAATTAATTAATGAAATTACAATGGAATTTGTATTCAGTGGCTCCTAATATAAAATTGATATTTCATGCAATATAGTCAAAATGTGTGATGACTTGGTGTGCAGACGTCTGGTCTCCAGTTTATATCGCAAATATTCAGTACCAATATTCGATAAAAAATAATTCATAGTCATTATCTATCGTTGTGTCCATTTATTATAAATATTCTTTGACGATTAGCAGGAAAGTGGACATAGGGTGCCAATCAAACCACCAATTGCAAATTCATGCGACGTTTCGATCCTTTATTGGACCATCATCAGGCATCTATAAAATATAAAATCATTGAAGAAAGCTGTATACATAAACCAATCCATAACAACAAACAAACAAAAAGAAACCAAATCCTCAGTACCTTTACATACGGTAGTCAAAAGACATCTCCCCGTCAAAGTTCTTTAAGTAAGATTCTAAATTCCAAACATTATATACTATTTTTTAAGTTATATTCTAAACTTTAATCTCTAAATTTTGAAAATTTAAACTACAACATTTGAATTTATTAGGTAACAATATGCACACTTTTAAGTTATTAAGTTTTTAATTTTACAATTTCAAGGCATCAAATTCTCCGAACTTGACTATTGAACTGCATCTAAAACATCAATCATATATGTACACACAAATAACCATCAAAGACTGACAATATCTACATAACGATCAACAACCAACATTTTATATTACCTTTACATATGTTAATTAAATTTATAATTTTTTTCCTCCTATTTTTGGTTCCTTTAATTTATATTATTTCTACCCACATGTATTTTTCTTCAATTTTATATATTAATTTTTATTATTCATTATTTAAATTGTTAAGATTTACAAAATATTAGTCATTTCTTATCAAATTGTCATTAAAATTAAGTCATTTAAAATTGGCTAGTTAAAATTCACATTAATATTTCTATTTTGTAGTTATTGCTCTTTAAATTTACATTTTGTTCTCCAACCTCTTGTATTTTCATGTCTAAAACAACAAATTATACATAAGCCACAGCCGAACACGTTACATTGTACAAGAAACAAACTACCCACTACAAGTGTACTAAATACGGATTATGAACTATAATCATTATAGAAAGTAAAAGCCTGTATTATAATGATTATAGTTCATAATCCGTATTTAGTACACTTGTAGTGGGTAGTTTGTTTCTTGTACAATGTAACGTGTTCGGCTGTGGCTTATGTATAATTTGTTGTTTTAGACATGAAAATACAAGAGGTTGGAGAACAAAATGTAAATTTAAAGAGCAATAACTACAAAATAGAAATATTAATGTGAATTTTAACTAGCCAATTTTAAATGACTTAATTTTAATGACAATTTGATAAGAAATGACTAATATTTTGTAAATCTTAACAATTTAAATAATGAATAATAAAAATTAATATATAAAATTGAAGAAAAATACATGTGGGTAGAAATAATATAAATTAAAGGAACCAAAAATAGGAGGAAAAAAATTATAAATTTAATTAACATATGTAAAGGTAATATAAAATGTTGGTTGTTGATCGTTATGTAGATATTGTCAGTCTTTGATGGTTATTTGTGTGTACATATATGATTGATGTTTTAGATGCAGTTCAATAGTCAAGTTCGGAGAATTTGATGCCTTGAAATTGTAAAATTAAAAACTTAATAACTTAAAAGTGTGCATATTGTTACCTAATAAATTCAAATGTTGTAGTTTAAATTTTCAAAATTTAGAGATTAAAGTTTAGAATATAACTTAAAAAATAGTATATAATGTTTGGAATTTAGAATCTTACTTAAAGAACTTTGACGGGGAGATGTCTTTTGACTACCGTATGTAAAGGTACTGAGGATTTGGTTTCTTTTTGTTTGTTTGTTGTTATGGATTGGTTTATGTATACAGCTTTCTTCAATGATTTTATATTTTATAGATGCCTGATGATGGTCCAATAAAGGATCGAAACGTCGCATGAATTTGCAATTGGTGGTTTGATTGGCACCCTATGTCCACTTTCCTGCTAATCGTCAAAGAATAATTCATAGTGTTGCAACTTCATCGAGATTGCATTTTCGTCAGAATTTTTAAACACTTACATCGCTCGCGTTTTATAAATTATACCGTGATATTTGATAGCATTTTAATATATTTATTTGGAGAGATATCTTCGTTGAGACTAAACTTACCTGTCTACATTAAATATAAAACAACAATGGTTCTATAAAGAGATCTCTATAAGATATCTCTTAAAAGTTGAATTATCAGATGGGCTGGGACTTCAAATAGATTTTTCTATATCAGTCCTTATATTTTCTATAGCATTCAGTTGAACAAATACATTTTATTATTTTATCATAATTTTAATAATATAATAATATTATTAATAATATTATAACTAAAACGTCTCAAACAAAAAACAATGTAAGTAATGTTGGAGATAAGTTGTTTATTCAAAATTAAAACAAAAATTACGTTTACGTGACGAAAATATGAAATTGAAGCTCGCGTAAATGTGTTAATCCGTGTGTGTCTTGTTGTAATGTGTGTTATACATTTATATCTATCTTATCATCTCATAAATAATCCACATTATATTTTAAAAAAATGAGTAAAAATATATTTGTTTACATACACGTTATTGTTTATATTTCTAAGTTTTATTGTAATATATTTTGTTTTGTCAAACACGCATCATTGTTTTATTTGTAACACATTTTCCTGTAATGTATAAGTTCACGTTTGTATGAAATCTTTTTTCCAAGAAATTATGAGAGATTATTATGTATTGTAATAGGTATTTCATTATTTAATATTACTTCTACTTATTACACATTTTCTAAAAATATTCTAAAATTTCAACAAATCGTCTGTTTGTTAATATTCGTTTGTGATTTTTTATATATTTGGACTAAAATAAATCGAGTAAAATCGTCAAAAATATTCCCATTTGATTAATATTTATAAAGTAAATGTAAGAGACGAAGAACTTCTTAACGATCAACAAAAACATTTCATTTTCTTTTCTTGCTTACCATTTATAAATAAGGATTAAATTTCAACTGAGTCGAAAAATCGACGAGTTAATTGTACTTTTTCTTTATATATTTTTTAATGTTCTTTATGCCTTAAATTATTTACTTTGACTTAGTTTCAATTTTAAAATTAAGTATTAATTTAATCGTGTAAATTTATTTTATTTTATTAAATTTATTCTACGCGTAAAATAAAATAAAATTTAATTTTTCAACTCTCATTACAAAATAAACACGTTAATTTTTACCTAATGAACGTCAAGAAAGCAGAGCTAAGTAAGGCGATTAAAAATTAAAATTTTCCTCCGTAATAACCGAGTCGTACCAAAAATTTAATAAAACGTAACGTTTGTGACTGGCAGTTCCTCGGTGTTCTAAAACTTAATTCCGCTGAGTTACCTGAGAAGTTTTACAAATTATATGGATTCCGACATTAAGTTTTGGTAGAAAAAAAAAGTTGATACCGTACCTCCAGCGACGCTTATTTGATTGCTGAAATCCTCCGAATATGAATTCAGCTTTATTTCTGTAAAAAATGTAAATATTTAATGTTAGATTAATTTTTGTAGAGGACAAATTCAATTTTATTTCCTTCGAAAGATTTTATTAAATAGTAAATGTATTATTTTTGTGTATATTTATCCAAATAATTGTGTTTGCTCGCAAACGAAAAAAAAAACCGACTTCAATTACATCGACGAGTAATACAACGTAGATCGACGAAAAAATAGTCAAGTAATTACGCGTTTTCAAAGATTACTCAAAAAGTAGTTATCAGATCTCGATAAAATTTAAATGTGACCACATGATAAACATCCGCTTTCGATAAAATTAAAAATTATCAAAATCGGTACACCCAAAAAAGTTATTGCGGATTTTCGAGAGCTTCCCTCGATTTCTCTGGGATCCCATCATCAGACCCTGGTTTCCTTATCATGGTATCAAACTAGAGATATCTCCTTTCCAACAAAAAAAGAAATATCAAAATCGGTACATCCAGTAGAAAGTTATGCAGTATAATACAACGTAGGTCGACGAAAAAAGCGTCAAGTAAAAACGCATTATTAGATATAACTCGAAAACTAGTTGTTAGATCTCAAACAAATTTAAATAGGACCAATTGGCACACACCACCTTTCGATTAAAAAAAAAAATTGCCGAAATCGGTCCACCCGGTCAAAAGTTCTGATGTAACATACATAAAAAAAATACAGTCAAATTGAGAACCTCCTCCTTTTTTTGGAAGTCGGTTAAAAAATAATATGGTTATAACAGTCGGCTGTTACCTGTAAAACAAGCATGAAGTTGCTTATCATAGGAACAGACGACCGTAAGTGTATGTTATAAGATATTCATTTATTTATATACATTACACTAATGGTAAATATTATTACCACTTACACTATTTACCATTCGTTCAATATACGTATACAGTTATAATAAAGCAGCACATATCAACGCATGTAGAATATCTACAAAATAAATCAGCCCGAATTGTTGACTATAGTCGGTAAGAACTACACGAAGTATTTAATGATATCCAAATGTCATCAAATCGGTGTGTTTATCTGGAACTTTGCCAAAGGAGATAACGAAGTCGCGTGCCAACAGTGGGCCATCCCATACGTATTCAATATCAAGCCGCTTCTAAATTCCGCCATCTTACTTCGCGTGAAAATGTTTCGATGTGTATTTTATAAACGTCCAATACCGTTTCCGTATATCTAGCGTTATTGCGCTTGAAATATTGCATTCAATGCTATTTGATCGGAAAATGTGCGAAGGAAATAAATTGAAATAATAAATATGAGTGGAAATTTTTGAAATTATAAATTAAATGGATTTTTTTGTATGTATTATTATTTAATGTATGTTGAATGATGTAAAGAACAAGACTTAAATACATCTTTTATGATATTCATCCTGGATGGAAACATAAAGGCTAATGTAATAAAAAGTTAACAGAATAAAATTTTCGGGAAAGACGTATTGTACCAATTACGTTACGAACGATGTTGATGAAAATATAATTCTAATTGTTACGAAATAACACCACAATGTGAAATAATTCTGATGTGACAATTACGAGTAAGATACCTTTTATTCCATGAAAGTTTTTTTTTTAAAACAAAGTAAAGTATCGTCAAGCAAAAATGAAGATTTTTTGTTCAAGTTACATATATACTAAATTAAATTCAAACAAATGCTGGGAGTAGTAGTAGGCTTATAGTATTGTTTAATATTTAATTTAATACTACATATTTTACAGGACATTTTTTATTCTAAGGTTCTAATATTTTTATTTACAAATAAGCTTTATTTACCTATGTAAGAAATATATTATGTAATCGTAGTTTCCGATTCATAAGTAATTTTGTACTTCATCTTGAACTGTGAATTCTATTTCTTCCTGTAAATGTTTCACAGGTGCACAAACGTCTCTATTGTTACGGAAGCAAAACCTAATACATCACACTGTTCTATTTTTTGGCAGATACGTGTTTGTTGCTTAGAAATTACATGTAGATATGAGTAAAATTTTATCTCATTTTACCATTCACTCAAAATAAATGATCAAACTCGATAACTTTAGCTAGATATTAGTAATCAATCTGTTGAGTGTATGGACTCAAATAAATCTAGACTTAGCTGCAACTTATCGTCGTATTTAACTCTGCAGACATTGAAAAATTTATGTACTATAGTTTCCTGAAACATCCTGATATGTCGCATTGCTGGACAAATGCCCCTTATCTTTTTAAGGGGAAGGGATAACATAGCTTGATTTATATAATGTACGGCTATTGTCGAATTTCTATAAAATAATCACTCGCGTATACTTTGACTATTTTTCTTTCGAAGTTCATGATTTCAAAATAACTTTAATACGTTCTATTTTCTGCTATTAATTGACTTTGATTAAATTTGCGGCTACTGTATTACTATGAGTCATAGATTAGTGTTATTTTAGTTATACATTTTACGTAAAGTCTATCAACGAATGTGGCTGAAAGATTAGAACTAAAGACGGACTTAAATAATTCATTTCTATTTATATTATAATTACAGAATACGAATATAATTAATAATTCACCTCGTGATGAAAGTAACTGGAACATTATTAAATATTTTTAATATCATATCACAAATCGACCCTTCCAGCGAGGATCGAATCTGCATCTCCGATTAACCATGTCAGTGCTCTAGCCAATTAAGCTACGGAACCATGTATCCCTTAGGTCGAAATTTTAGATATGATGATTTTATGGTTCTAAATGACCGTGACGCCGTCTATAGTGAGTTATTTGAGAGAACCCGGTCGATTTTTGATATGATATTAAAAATATGTTTAGAATTCCCTAATGTGTGGGTAACACAAAAGTAAATAATAATAATTGTTAAACATTATTGTAAGCCATAACTGGATCGGAAAATCTTTCAATCCTCTTCAAAATTAAAATCTACATCGCAATATCGCCCGGGGAATTTTCGTACCCGTGCATATATTCCGATAAAAAGTATCCCATGTGTTAGCCTACGTACAAGAAGTTTGATAACAATCAGTTCAGTAGTTTTTGCATAAGTAACAAATGGCCATCCATCCAGTCTCACAAACTTTTTTTAATTTAAATAGGAAAATAAAGATATATAACTAATTATCATACCATACAGTCTCAGTGTTCCTTCACTCTTGCCCAGTGAGTTGGTACTCACGCAATTGTAAGTACCAATATCACTTTTCGAAAACTGCCTGATTGTCAACCACATTGACACCTTGTATGATGTCTTCTCCTCTCTAATTGTGTACTTGGGCCTGAAAAAGGAAAAAGTATTGTATAAAAGGAAACAACAACAGGTTGGATTTAATCAACGGATACTGTTAAGATTTCTTTTATCATTCTGATAATTGTTATTCGACAGAAATTGTCTGTTTGTCTATTTTAATAGATTCCTATTAATCCAATAAATATTCGCGCAACTATTTCTGTACTATTCAGACGATGATCCCATATTGAATTTCCTTATTATGTCATACACAGCAGAAAAGGGTTTAAAGGTGACAACAGTAAATTCTTTGATTTGACTCCACAAGCAATAAGTAGAATTTGTCATGGAAAAGGTGAAAGCATAAATGCAACTCGTTCCGCAGCTACTCCGAATCCAAGTTGTGGGTGATCATCGCTAGAGTGAGCGAAAATCCTGGCAAATCTAGTTTTGTCTCTAGAAATACGGGTATATAATATCTGGTATCTTTTTAAGATTTTCCTTTTAACAAGTAAATAAAAGGCTATGCAAAGTCCTTTTTTTTCCTTTTAACAAGTAAATAAAAGGACAGTGCAGCACCAGACTATATAAAGTGGGTATACAATGCAAGGTAACACCTTCAAATTGAGTCCTATGAACCCTGTACACTTTTTTTCAATTATTATTTAAAAAAAAAACACGTGTTACTAAGTGCTGAGAGAATATACTCTCTCCTTATTTTATTACATGCAAATGTTAATTAATAACCAGGATTAAAAGTTTTAACAACATTTTTTTTAAAACTTATATATAAATTTTGAGTAATGTTATCCCCGAACAGAAGCTTTGAGCTTATGATACTTACACCATAAATCGTAAATTTTTTCATCGTATCGTAACACGTGGTTGATAAAAATAAAAGTTATAATATAGTATATACCACCAAAAACATTTTCATGTAAAATGTTGCCAAGACGAGGTCATATGGCTCGCACTGTCAAAAAGTTATCAGATCTCATGTAGAGCCAAGCTTCTAACTCTACACGCCCTAACTCTGCAAACCCTAACTTTACAAACTCTACACCTTAGTCAAAATATGTGGCTTGGCCGTTTCGCTACCGTCACGTGGGCGTAAGGTGAAAAATTTATTCACTGTTTATTACTTTTCTGTTATACAATAGTTCTATTAAAGAAAAATTAAAAAGAAGAAATGATATACATGTAATAAAAAATAAAAAAAAAATATGCATATATATAAATGAGACAGGAAAGTCGTCATCTACAACATCGGCAGCCGGTAGTAACGGCGCCGAGAGCGCTTCGAGAAAAGATAGGTAGTGCTTTTCGTTTTTTTTTTTTTTTTTTTTTTTTTTTTTTTCTCGTCTTGGCGGGGGCACTACCGTGCCCCCAGATCTGTTACCGGCCAAACCCGATTTTAGGACAAACTAGTTTTGCCTAGGCTAAACTAGTTCTTCCTATACGTGTTAGGATTAACTAGTATAGCCTAGTCCAAACTAATTTGTCCTAAGCCCGATAGGATAAACCAGTTTAGGCCAGTCCAAACTAATTTGTCCTAAGCCCGATAGGTCAGACCAGTTTAGGCCAGGCTAAACTAGTTGATCCTGATATAAATACGCACACTTTAGGATAAACTGGTATGGCCTAGTCTAAACATTATAGTATATCAAGAAAGTCAAAATAAATGGATAAAGTGAATAAAATACTCTGTAATTAGAAAAATAATCATTTTATTAAAACCATAATGATTCGTCGTTAAAAATTATGGATAATTGGTAATACAAACAATCATGCTATAACAAATAATAAGTGTTTTTAATAGAAGCAATAATCATATCTCAATTATTAAAATTGTTATTTATTTTTACATGGTTTACTTTGGTGGCACTTAGAATTGCAGAGTATGAGTGCCTTCTTGCACTGGCATCTGTTTGTGGAACAGTTTATGTAGCAGCTGCATCTCATAAAACCTTGGCCTGATCCAACTGAATGTTTCGTAGCTGCAGTCCTTAACGATATTTCAGAGCCTTGGTTTACATCTGCTACCTCTAAAAAAGTTTGATTGCAAATGCCGAATTCTGATCTGAAAAAATTAAGTAAAAACATATTAGCTACTTTAAAATATCATTAATGCTTCAGAAAGATAGATAAGTAATTAAGTAACAAAAAAATAAAAACTGCAATATTGTTTCCGAAGTACTCCATGTTTGGTGCCAAATTTGTAAAAACCCTCGTCATTTTTCTGAAGAATAACTCCAATAATGTTTCTGAGATCACCTTTGCCTTTAGCAATATGTGGAATCGGTATAGTCACATTATCTCCAATGTTGGCAGGTGGATGAGACTTGTCAGAGGTAGCTTTCATTTTCTTAGCCTGTTTCACAAGATTTTCTGCTGCAGTTGTTTTAGCTTTATGAATGTCATTTTCAGATGAAGAAACTTTTTCTCGATTACTAACTTCCATAACGTTATCATCACTATCTTCTGTTAGGTTAACATTACGATCATCTTCTATTACCTTCCTTAAATCATCTTTATCCTGAATATCATTTATGATTTCTTGCGGCAAAGAGGAAGTCAAAAGTCCTACTCTGGGTTCTATTCCAAATAATGCCTTGTATGGTGATTGTTTTATCCCGCGGCGCGGTTTTTCATGAATTGAACGTATATCAAACCTTCTGACCATTTCGTTGAAGCGTTGTCCTTTATCCAAGACCCCATCATATTGAAATAATACTGTTTTCAAGCAGTATTGTGTTCCTGTTTGTCTATAAGCTACGGTAATCGCTTACCATCAGGTGAGCCGTACGCTTGTTTGCCGACCTAGTGACATAAAAAAAAATGTTTGTACATGTGTGAATTACTTTCGATTCTGCAAAAATTTTTTAGACTGTTTAGTCTAGGCCATACCAGTTTATCCTAAAGTGTGCGTATTTATATCAGGATCAACTAGTTTGGCCTGGCCTAAACTGGTCTATCCTATCGGGCTTAGGACAAATTAGTTTGGACTAGCCTAAACTGGTTTATCCTATCGGGCTAAGGACAAACTAGTTTTGCCTAGGCTATACTAGTTAATCCTAACACGTATAGGAAGAACTAGTTTAGCCTAGGCAAAACTAGTTTGTCCTGAAATCGGGTTTGGCCGGTAACATATCTATAATATAAAAATGAGTCGCTGAATGTGTTGCTAAGCACAAAACTCGAGAACGGTTGGACCGATTTCGCTAATTTTTTTTTTAAATATTCCTTGAAGTACGAGGATGGTTCTTACGGAGAGAAAAATTCAAAAAAAAAAAATTTTTAATTTCCTGAAAAAGTCTAAAAACAACACTTTTCTATACTAACATAAAAAAGATTTGTGATAATACTTAAAAGTCAATTTGAACTTTAATACCATACGATAAAGTTTGTGTTAGGCGATACGAAGTTCGCCGGGTCAGCTAGTTGGTTATAAAATAAGGTTTATTAGAAAGCAAATTCGCAGATTTGTCTTAGAAGGATGCGGAGAGTTAGTTCAAGGCCGCAGCAGAAGCAACAGTGTCGAAATATCAATCCGAAGAAATAAAAAGAGCCTATTATTGTTTGAGATAAGACCATTACACATACAATAAACAAGAAAATATAATTCAATGGGAAGACGATGAGCCCTTATAGGATAACTTAGACGTGAAATAAGAAAACAACCGAAAACTTTTGTCTATTTAATCAGCATTCATTTTTTACTTTTATGTAGGTATATAAAAATAAATGAGTCCTTGTCTTGCTGATTATATAAGTCGATGAAAAGTATTTACCTCTTTTCTGATATTTATTTCTTAGTGCTGTTGAAAGTAATTAATCATAATTAATAATAATTGGGAAACGTAGTATGGAACGTCCTCCAGCGTGCTGGACCAAAAATCTAGGTAAGGTCGCCGGCAGAAGCTGGATGAGGATTATAGAAAACTGATATGTTTGGCGCGAATTCGAGGAGGCCTATGTCCAGCAATGGACTTCGATTGCTCTAATTGACTGCGATGGTAAAGTGTGTTTAGTGAAACGATATTTTTAACATAACTTGATATATTTTTTTAAAGAAATAAGTATAACTCAAAACACACCGAACCACAGATAAGTTAAAATATTTCCATGCATCATTATAGATTTTTTTTTAATTAGGAATTCATACTCTTCTTTGTTGGTTAAAAACGTTAGGATTATTGGTACTCCAATTGAAATATTTATACATTTTGATGTAATAACGAACATTAAACGTATTAAATATTTATCAAGATCGGAATAATCTTAATATTCTTGGTAGAATTCCACAGAAATACCGGACAAGTGTTGCTAGTTACATAACTACAAACACTTTATATAGCGTTGCTTTTATTGAAATGAAAATTTTCTTCAAAATTCTCAAGAAAATAAAGTAATACAAAATTAATTTTTGAACAAACTTTTTTAATCAATGTTACGATTTTAAGTACTCATTCGAGGGTAATGGCGGCCATAAACTTTTCTTTAAGCACAATCTCATTTGTAATTCTATAACGTATCTCATACTGTTTCTTTATTTTATTCGAGAACATAAAGAAAATTCTTTGGCATGTACTTTTGTATGTACGATAAATATTTAATACATTTACCTAAAATGTTTACTTACCTCGTAGGCACTAACATAATAACTTTACCGGAAAGACCTTGGTATTATATTATTTTATCTTTCAAATCAGTCATAATACGTCTTATTATTAAAACCGTCTGTATACATAATTTAGTCCAATTGTATATCTATATTCTTTATGCTTCAACCAAAATGAAAATTGCAAAATTTGTGCAAAGACTGTTAATGAGCCGTCTTGATTACTACAGTGATACACGACTTGACTGTTAAAAAAATAAAAATAAAAACGAATGTGCATCAGACCACACGACTAAAGTAAAACTTCTGCACAATATGCCTGCACTGTGTCTTAGATATACGAAACGTAACTGACTTTGAGAGAAAGACAGAAATAAAACGTGTGCTCGCACCTCTTTTTCTTGCTCCGTTCGCCTCACCCGATCACACTTTTAGTAACGATCTCATCACATATTCACCAGCTTATTCCCCAAGTCAAGCATGTGTAAAGAAGTTTTACTTCAATAACTTTATTTTTTGGTTCATTTGGCAATATTGTGAAGGACCAACAACTCTTCTCTCTAAACAACTTGTCTAATAAACCTGATATGGTCGTACTACAGCACTTACACTAGCAGTAAGCAATATAACTGGAGTTTACTCCTTAAAAATCGATTTTATATAAGGCCCCCGGTATGAAAAAAAAAATGTGAGGAGTAAAATGTGAGACTGTGAGAACCTGGCCAAAAAATCTGCCACCGGTTTAGAATGGTGATTCTAATGAGAAGAACTAGCAAGAAACTCCGTAGTTACTTTAAAAATAATATATGAACTGTGTTCTTTATTCAAATTTGGTAATATCTTGCATGAAATACAGCGTCGATAAGTCCACACATCTTTATCATTTATGTAATTCGTGTAATAAATTGTTAAAAAAAATAATAATAATAGCAATTGTTTTTTCTCTCCTTATCTACAATCAGTCCCGGGACTACAAGCAATTTTTTGTAAGAATACCAGCTAAAATTTAGTAGATCATCATAGTGGATAAATTCACCTGTAGGGTTTGTAGAGCGCAATTTTAAAATGGGTCTTGCTACTATCGCATTTGGCAACTTTAATTATGATTCAAAAATAGAATGTAAATCATTTCAACAGTACACTCGGAAACGAAACAAAGAGTTGAATAAATAAACAGTGATATTGAGCTGGTAACAGGAAATTTAAAGTTGTAACTGTAATCCGAGCGTAGCGAGAGTTTCAGCTTATTCAGTGTATATGTATTTTACTTTTTTGAATTAAATTTGAAATGAAGGACAGGCGGACAAAACTGATAATTGTACATACAGATTAATTAATTAATTATTATAATACATTAAATAATAATTATTCTTTGATGGTTCGCAGGAAAGTGGACATAAGGTGCCAATCAAACCACTAATTGCAAATTCATGCGACGTTTCGATCCTTTATTAGACCATCATCAGGCATCTAAAATACATACAAACATTGAAGAAAGTTGTACAACTAATTAATCCATACAACAACAAAACAAAGAGAACCAAACCCTCAGTACCTTTACATGTAGCAGTCAATAGATATCTCCTCATTAAAGTTCTTTCATTATGTAAGATTCCAAATCCAAAAACATTATATATTATTTTTTAAGTTACGTTTTAAGCTGTATTATATGAATTTTGAAAATTTATATTATCGAATTGAGTAACCTCCTCCTTTTTTTGAAGTCGGTTAAAAAAATTAATCATTGGATTTATTTTGTAAACAAAAACATCTTGACGAATTCGTTACGTTTTTATTACTGCTAGATTTTATAGTCATTACGTTCCAAATAGTTTTGAACTTCATCTAAAAAAGGCACTTTCTTTATCAAGACCTATTTAGGTATGGCGACTAAATTGAAGTAAAAAAAAAACCATCCTATTTCAATATAATATTGTAATATATAAATTTAAAGGGAATGACGAAAGTTTCGTATAACTTTGGACACGAAATTAACAACGGATGAAGCACATTTTGTTTTGAATATTCATATCACAGTAGAGTGAAAATTAATATTTCTTCAAAGCTCCGGGTTTATACCAAAATTATTTGTACGTTGTGCGATATATACGTCCCTAAGACTTCTTTTAGAAGTTTAACATTTATAATATTAAGCGAATGATTTCCTTATATTTAAATGTATCTTGTAAACAAGATACTTTGTAATAAAATTGATTTAAAAAGTGTGTATTTGTATTGAATGAACTTAATAAGTCAATAAATATTCCATTGCTTGGAAAATGACTGTACTTCGTATATACTTATTTATTAAATACCATATTAAGAAAAGCATGAATGACATCCACTTCCAAAATCACTCAGATTTTTTTGTCCGCATTTTACAATCTCAAACATTTCATAACATTTATAAAATATAATACAAATATAATATAACAGTTGCAAAAATAAATGTATTTATGTATTAAGTTTAATATTTTATAATTTATTAAGCTTAAACAAATTAGAATTTATATAGAAGAAGGAGTTTAATGCACCACACTGCTATACTACAGGTAGCAAATGATTTTCCTACTACGAGTAATGATCGCTAATAGGTGTTTAATATAAAAATTTGACCTGCGGCTTTATATCACTTCGAGGCACGGTAGGGTATATGTATGTACACACAGACCAGAAAAGGTATTTGGATAATATGGCCAAACGGAAATCGAATCCGTGACCACGTGCGTTTTCTACAACAGAACTGAGATATTTTAAAAAAGGATTTTTTATACCCAAAGGGTAAAATCGTGACCCTATTATTGAGACTTCACTGTCCGTCCGTCCGTCTGTCACCAGGCCGTATCTTAAGAATTGCGATAGCTAGAGTGTTGAAATTTTCACAAATTATGTATTTCTGTTGCCGCTATAACAACAAATACTACAAACAAAATAAAATAAAATTCAAGGGGGGCTCCCATACTACAAACGTGATTTTTAGTCTATTTTTGCTCGATATCAATAAATGGTAACAGGTAGGCACTTGGGATATTCACAAAATACTTAATTGTATATTTATTTTGATAATAAATAAAAAAAATATAATTAAAAAAATATTTAGCTCTCATACAACACAAGTGATTTTTTTCCGCTTTTTGCCCGATATTAAAACCAGCACCAGGTAAACGCCTGAAATATTCACAAAATATTTAGTTTTATTTAACAATTAAATATTTTACAGAACATTTATTTATATTTAGTTTAGTCAATGGTACGGAACACTTCGTGCGTGAGTCCGACTCGCACTTGGCCGATTTTATTTATACATTAGGTCAACAAACAAGCGTACGACTCAACTGATGGTAAGGGATTACCATGGCCTATAGACGCCTGCAAGTTGCTAACCCAATCCCAATTCCCCCCTAGGAGCTCTGGTCTCCTTATTCACCACAGAAACACAACATTGCTTGAAAGCAGTATTATTTAGCTGAGATCTTCTTTCTGTTTTGTGTGAAGGCCGAGGTACTTCCCCAGTCGGGCTGCTCCCGATTTTGAGTGGGATATTTTCTGTTGTCCCTATTCCTAACTACCCTGCCCTACCTCAGTTAAAAATTATATTTAGGCTTTAATACCATATTAGACACTAAATTAGATATATAATCAAACTCTAGTTTAACAAACCTAGTAAGTCGTTTGCATTAATATTTATTACTATCTCACAACTTTGTATGAATTTGAAGACGTTAGTTTGATTCCAAAGTTGAACTATGGTCCAGAATAAAAAAATTATGTAATTACTCTTCGATCTGAGTATTTTGCCATTTAAGAGTACGTGTATGCATACATTTTTATTTCGAGTTGTCTTTTGGGAATATCTGTCTAATTAAACTCATTCAGTTTCCAATCTCCGATGAATGTCACAGTTTTGCTCCATTTGTAAGATTTTCAAGCAATTTCTGTCGCGTCCATTCAATACGAGTCTAGAGAAAATTGTTCCTCTGCGCTACCTTACGTGGATTCGATTGCTGTTGACCAGCGTTATTTTCATTTCATTTAACGTTCTAGAAAATTCTATTTACTTCCTCGTCTGTTTAGATACAGCTGCTGTAATGTTTTCGCCATTTGGTCTAGTCTATGGAATTAACACTTGTTGTTTACACATATAAAAGAATATGACTTCAGACGTGAAAATCATGAAAATGTGCATTTGTCTCGATAATTCTCGAGTTTACTTCCGACTCATTCAGAATTATTAGTAAGGCTGGTTGTAAAAAAAATGTTTGAGAAGTTAATACTTACATATTTTATTGAGTCACAAGTCATGAGTAGATGGCGCTTATTGTTTGTTCCTGTTTTCTAAAGTTAGTTAGTTACTGTATCAATATTGTAAATATATAAAGCTAATTTTTATTAATAACTAGCTGTGCTCACGACTTCATCCGCATGAAATTTAACAAAAAGTTATTGTTCAATTCGCAGTTAGAAAGTAAATAAATTTCTAAAATAAAATGAATGAAGTTACTCCTTATTACATTAGCTTTTTATCAGTAAAAGTCCCATCAAAATCGGTCCAGCTGTTTCAGAAACTATCCGTAACAAACAGACTGACAGATAAAAATTATAACATATTAATATTATTTTGGTATATGTACCGTGTATACATACATATGAATTTAGTAAAAAGCGGTTGTTTTAATATTACAAATAGACACTCCAATTTTATTTATTTATATAGATTAGTTTTCACTATCATACATTTTACATGCTCATTCTCTAAATTAATCATCCGATAATATTTAAGATGTACCTATTTGATGGATAATACCAAACGATCACTATATACTATCAGCATAGTCAGTATCAATTTATAGCTTCCAAACACAAGGGCATTGTATATAGGTACAAAATATCACAGATAAATAAATCTGCACATAAGATAGAAGAAATTAGATAAGAAATTTTGCAGGAATTAAATAATCTAATAATAATTGTAAGGAGATGTCAATTTCAGAAAAATGCGCGCAAATACGACTAGGTATAACAACCTTGTACTATCGAAAAAAAAAAAACAGCGAAGAGTTTGGTATGATGAATTGCCTTGTTAAAAGAGACTTATCTGATATAGTAGTATCAAAGACAAGAGAACGTAAGATAGGAATAAAGTCACAAGAACTAAGTCACGTAATACGATTGATAAAATGCCTTGTACTTTTTTAACTTTTACTTTTACGGTAAGCCTTTAAATACGTATAGACATTAAAATATAATTAAAGCCAGTTGAAAAAACATAACGTTTGTAAGTATCTTACCCATCTAACAGCATTTCTCCCCGGTTCTTGATCCAATAGTTGATGGTATTAGGATAGGCCTCCACGTAGCATTTGAGTTTCACATCCGTGCCCAGCGGCGCACCGAGCAGTTGATTTGGCACTTTCACTGTTGGCGCAACTGTTGAAAGAAAATTTAAATTTATATAATTTATTGTTTTATCAACTGCAGTTTACATTCAATTAATAATGGAGTCTTTATATTAATCGCATTATTCATGAGCGTTAATAAAATGTTGTAGTTTTGTCTTCTTGGGTCATTATAAATATTAAAAAAAATATGCATTTGTCTAGAAATAAGATTTAATCTATGTTTAAGGTGTTAAATACATAAAAATATATTTGGAATGTGTATAAAAATAGTCTGTACTTGTTAAATATTACATTAACAAACATGTACATTTTGTTGGCGTAGGAAATTAATTAGAAACGGAACACGAAAAATTCTCAATGTTCTGAATCTAATTTTGGGTATGAGCTAAAAATGCACTGATGTTACGTTTTATGGCCAAGTCTTACCAATAAATATTCTACGCTTCAGCTTGTAATATCCCACTGCTGGGTATAGGCCTCCTTCCCCTTGTAGGAAAAGGATCAGAGCTTAATCCACCACGCTACTCCAATGCGGGTGGATATATTCCCTACTATGAGTAATGATCGCTATCAGATGTATATGATAAAAACCGCGACCGACGTATAACGTGCTCTCCGAGGCACCTTGGAGAGACCCACAGTAATTGCACAAACACCTCGATCACGGTAAACATCTGTATGGCCAACACAAATGTTTTTGTTGTTGCCCAAACGTGTCTTCCAATAAATATTCTTTAATACACATTAATCTATTATGAGAAATAAAGATTAAAACTAATTTCAAACAAATTAATTTTCTTTGTAATATGAGAATGGAAAACATGATTAATCACACTGTTTTGTTACAAAAAACGTTAGCTTTAAATTGTTATTATTTTCCATTTATAGTGTTTTGCTTAAATTGTAACTTCAACATAATTTGTCGTTGTAAAGTGCACTCAGAGATTTCTATTCCGGAGTGACAGATGAATACGCCATTGGCAGGTCGCCAGCTCGCATTCCTAGGTTCCAGCAGGTATAAATGAACTACGGAAAACTTAATGGAAATAACGAGGAAAGTTTTCAAAAATAAAGTGTCTTGAATCACAGTTTTAATACATTGGTGACGATGAAAAATAATTGGAAGGAAAAAGTTTAAGTTCAATCAAGGAGTTATCGAGACAATTAAAAAAAATAATTAACGTCAAAATGGATTTTTCTTCCTTGTTCATAAGAAATAAAACTTTCGATAAAAGACTAAAAATTAGGTTTGTCGAAAAAAATACATTTCTATACATGGATATTTAAACAACTTATATATATATTTTTATTATTTATTTCTGAGATATGTATATCAGTTACTAAAAAGTATAAAAGCTATGGCTTTAAAATTAATTTATAAAATACTATTTATTAATTATTAAATAAATAAACAAATAAATAAATAAATATTTACACAATACACACACGGTCGTCTGTTCCTAAAGTAAGAACTTGATGCTTGTGTTATAGGTAACAGCCGACTGGTATATAGCTACATATTTTTTTTTCGATAAACATACTTATAAATAATACATATATAAATATATAAATAAATATTTATATTACGCCCAGACTCGGGGTGGGAATCGAACCCACAACCCTCGGAGCAGAAAGCAGGGTCATTACAAACTGCGCCAACGGGCTAGTCATTAAAACATTAATATTTATAAAAAAATATATTTTTTTCTAATTAAATTAAAACAATAGAGGTAAAACAAAACTAAGATTAAAACAATCCCACTTCGATTTAATTTAGACATTATTATTGCACGTGATTTTTCATTATTTGCCAAGAATGTAGGTAAAGTTTATTTTGAAAAACACTATAATCCGTTCAGCCGAGCCGCCTGTCACGGCGCTGGATGCTGTCCAAAGTGAAACAGGGCATATCTGTATATAGCTTTATTTAATATATTATCTTCTATAAACCCTTTAGGTAGCTTTTAATGCCTTTCAGTGTAAAACACTTTGATGAAAATGTTATTTTTGCTTTAAAAATATTTTCACGTAAATTTCCTATACCATTTATCACACAATTAATAAAATAATATAAAGGTAAAAAAACTTTTTAAGAAACAAGAGAAATTTAAGTAGGCGTGCTTAATTACTTTAAAAATATTAAAAATTAAAATCAATCAGATCAACTCATTTAATATGCTTGTTTATCTACATAGGTCAATCTCGCGATAAGTTTTTATCATTACATAGTATAAAACAAAGTCGCTTCCCGCTGTCTGTATGCTTAGATCTTTAAAAGTACGCAACAGGTTTTGATGCGGTTATCTTTAGTAAATAGAGTGATTCCAGAGAGAGTTTTATATTTATAGTGCATGCATAATATAGTGAGGAACACTTTTTGTAACCGCGGCGTATATACTCGTATGCTTCAAATTGAGTTGCGAGATTTCCCCCTAACAAACATGTGTACATACATACGCACATACATTGCAAGTTAAAAGCTAATAATGACGTGTTCTAAGTTTTTACTTCATTAGTCAAAATACGATATTTCAAATATAAAAAATAGCGTGTCACGTCAAAATGATGGTAATCGCAAAGATTCAGCCTTTTAGTAATCTATATTAATGTTATAAAGATGTAGATTTGTTTTTTTTTCTTGGTGTTTATTTTTAGTCTTTATATTTTAACGCTCTAATCTAAGGATCTTCTTGTCCACTTTTAAAATTTATTCTTCCGCTTGAAAGTCACTAAAGAAATGTACTGAGAAATATTGTAGATTATAAAATATTACGTACTATCCATGATAAACACGTGATACCATAGGAGTACTTGAATATACTTTGATAAATACAATTTATGTACTGTGGCCTTCTTGGAAATAGACTCAAATCTAAATTGAAATAGACATTTTCGTCTATTATACTAGAATTATGACTGGAATTTTATTTCCCAAAAAATCAAATTCAAATAAGCAACTGAATTAGTAACGCAGGGTTTCATGAAAAAGGAAAATATATTTGTGTATTTCTCAAACGAGAAACACAATGCTTTTCCTATTTTTATATGGAATTCATATTATTAAAAAAAATGTTCATTGTAATGTATTTATTAGGTAAGTTATAATTTTATGTTGCTGATAACATGCTAGCGCAGCGGTCAAGGCATTGACTGTTATGCTGGCAATTGCGGGTATAGCCTCCACTTATGGCACTTGTATAGGTCATAAAAATATTAGCCTGTGTCTGAGAGTTTATATTTGTCTATTGTGTGCGTCCAGTTCACTAACACAGGAGTAAATACTAGTGGGCCTAAGTGGTTTCTAACAAATACCTTTGACTGCACGCTAATTAATGATTAAGATATATTAAAAAAAAAAAAAACAGATTGTCACAATCTAAGGCAGACCTGAATATCTATATAAATTGACCCTACATAGTAACCGAATCAAACCGGTTTTCCAAATTATTTCTCAAATTAATATTCCTCGGCGTTGAAAAAATCTTACACATATTATGTTTATAGACGCTTAAATGGTACTAAATTGCAACTAGAGCTCCATCTCCTGTGCCAACAGATTTATGGCCAGTTGGAAAACATTTATAGCACCTTAATTACAGTACCTTCATAATTAGTACCTTATTCCATAAGTCATTAAAATGAACAAACACATTTAACGTTTCCATTAAAACAATTAAACAATGAAACAAACAATTACATTAAATTTTACTAAAACCGGTATTATATTTCGTTTAATTCACTAATAATAAATAAAAGTGAAAATGGTCGTTTGTACAAAACACGTGTTTGAAATACGTATTACAGTCATAAATTGTGATGTACGACCGTTTAGGGATCGGTACACCTGCGCCACTAAGCTATGTAAATACATTTTACGCGGCTTCTTCTTCACTCATTCGTGAATAATTTAAAAAATAAAATAAAACTAATTTTATATACAATAGAACTCTGAGATACCAACCAATGTTACATAAATTAGAAATGCCCTGATGATGATTTAGTTTGTAGTGTTCCACTGCTGATCATAGGCCTCTTTTTCGACGTAGGAAAAGTGTCGGAGCTTTATCCACCACGCTTATTTACTGCGGTTTTGCGGATATATTTCCTACTATGAGTAACGATCGAGCTGTTTGGTGTCTATGATAACAACCAATGCCGTGCTCTTCGAGACACTTAGACCGGAATCAAATATTTCTATAAATGATATATCATCTCGAGCTGGAATCGAGCATAGTAATTATAGATTTAGATATAACAAGTAAATATTTTTTTTAGCTTAAGTACAAAATCGCGTTTATCAATTAGATAATAATTTTCATTAATAGATGTTAATATTTGGTTATAAGAAAACTTAATTGGAAACCCTCGGTTTCTATAATAATATTAAAATTTTCATTAATTTATGTTCGTCGTATCAAGCACAGAGAGTTTGCTTTACCAAACAAATTAATATTAGATGATACAAATAGGGAATCGTTGATAAAGCGCAAATATAATTTTACGTATAATTAATTATAAATTTAAGTTGAATACATCAAAGTGAAAAGTGTCTGGGTCTGTTTATGAGCAACATTTTCCAATCAGCTGTATTTCCAAAATCAAATGGCAAATCAAATTATTTATTTCATTTACTTGTCTTTGTCACGAACATTTAATAGACGAGTGTAGTAACAGAGTAAGTTCCAAGAAATGCTATTACCATTCGTAATAAGGAAACAAATAAATCATACTTTGGTAAGAATAGTAAATTACTCTTTAGGTTCAACCTACATCAAACTATTAGTGACGCTATTTTGTTCATTATGTCACCATAGCGCTTTGCAATATTGTCTGTTATTTGTATTAAAAAAACTGGCTCTTTGACTTAAATATTTTATAAAGAAAGCTTACGCCAAGTTGCACGAAACAAAATTAAAATTTAAGTAGAGATTAAACTAATTTAATCACAAGAATTTCATACAAATCTTGCGATTAAATTAGTTTAATCACTACTTAAATTTTAATTTCTTTTCGTGCAATTCGGCGTTAGACTGATAGTACTATTGATTATTCGGAAAAGCAAATAAAAACGTTTTTAATCTTTGTAACTAGTATGAAAGAAGCAGGTCATATCAATATTGTTTAAAAATTTACGAAAATAATAATCATATTTTCATATATTACAACGCAGCAAATAAAAATTAACTATAAAACTGAATTATAATGCACCAAATATATTATCATTTAAATAATTATGGTAAGGTAACTAGTCATTAAATATTCCAAACATGTAATGATTTTTCCTTGTAATGAGGGTCATAAAGGTACGTATTTAAACGGGCCGAATTTATATTGAAGTTAATAAGGCCTAAATCACAATGATGCTCGTATTCACACTAATTATCTGGTTATAATTAAATTTCAGGTCACGTCGTTTTCGCTAGACCTACCAGACCAGTCCTCTGCAAATTTCGAACTACTCAAAAACTAATAACGCAGTTAATACTTCGGTTACAGCTAATATTTTTACTATGTATAATTTGACATGAAAATTACACTTTTAAAGTCTTATATGTCTAGCATATTAAAGAGTCAATTAGATCTATTATAATAAGCACTTTAGAAATATTTATTCATTTCATATTCATTTATTTATTTATTAAGGACAACCAACAGAATATACAATATAAATGTTTTAATACGTACTTAATAGGTAAACAATGATCACTGTTCTTCTTTTTATAGGCAGTCACTACATGCTATACTGCTCAGTGTAAATTAAATTCAATATATAAAATCACAAAAAAATGCATTTATACGAAAAACAAAGATAATATAAGAAAAACATTACAGACAAGTAAAAAATATTAAACAGTGCAGCTATATTATATAGTCTCGCATCGTATAAGGTATTTTGCAGCTGATTAATACATTTTTTATAGTTTGAAAATTCTCCCAGTTTATGTAAAAATGATGTGCATTTATTTTACATTTATAGGAGGTTAATTATATATGATTAGTATGATTTCAGTTCGTGTTTATTTTACTTACGTTTTACGTAACTTTTAATGAAATGGCACACATACGTGTGTGAGTAATTAAGATGAACATTTCATCAAACTTCTAGTTTAAATTGAAATAGTAGCTCGGTTTTGCAACATTAGTACTAAAAGGAATTCTCGTAGAAATAATAAGTTATTATTAAAATATAAAATAACTGAAATATTTACAGTAATGTTACAAGATTGCGAGTTGAGCGAGTTTATTTCTAACGAGCGTATCTCGGGATTGGCCGATGGACTTATTTTATTGAAATTGTTGTGTTATTTCAAAAATTTCATATTGAGAAATATGAAATTTTTGAAATAACACTTCTTTACGCATGCTTGACTTAGGGACTAGGTTGAATTCTTCATCAAAACGAAGTGGACGTTTGACTTGTCTTTTTGTTCTTCTATCTTGCTCTTCATCTTCACTTTCTGCTACACTTGTTTCATCATTTTCCGACTCTTTTATTGTATCTCTTTCCACTTGTGTATTTTTATCTTCCTTTTTGATGAATGCGTGATGAGAGTGTTATGAAAAGTGTGATCGGGCGAGGCGAAAGTTGAGAGGGAGATATAAGTTAGTGAAGATAGAGGCAGAGTTACGTTTCGTAAGTTTTACTTCAATTGTTTTTACTTTTTTTTCTAAAGTATATTTTTTAATTCATAAAGCTTATTATAAAAAAAAATAGCAAATAATGCTAAACTAAAACATAAAAAAGCAATACACATAAACTAAACTAAACTGAACTGAAACACCTGCTTCAGTCGAGGGCGGTGACAAATAATGAATTAATATCAAATCTAATACTAATACTAGTAAATGTTGGGATCGTACATATGTTAATGGTTAAACAACCTTGATTCAGTTCAATTCAAGCCTACTGTATATAATATAATATTATTAAACTAATCTATTTAAAAATTTATTTACCTTAAAAATCAATTACTAGACGGCGAATATATAGATGTACGAAAAATGAGTCAGACTTCCATAGTACGTGTTTGTGCCTTTCTTTAATTATTCTTAATTAAACACATAAAACACAACGTGTTAAAATCGGGTTTTGAAACTTATGAAAACACGTTTTCTTTACTTAAGTCTTTAAATTTACTTTATTTCTAATAATTGTTGCCTTTAATGGTTTCAAAGTCTATCCCCACAGTCAAGTTTCTCTACCGCCTCATTATTGCAATTTGACTGCTGACTAGCCCGTTGGCGCAATTTGTAGTCACCCTGCTTTCTGCTCCGGGGGTTGTGGGTTCGATTCCTACCCCGAGTCTAGGCGTAATATATATATTTATTTATATACATATTATTTATTTGTGAGTTTAGCAAAAAAAAAAATGTAGCTATACCAGTCGGCTGTTACCTATAACTCAAGCATTAAATTGCTTACTTTAGGAACAGATGACCGTGTGATCGTGTTTGTATGTTGTAAATATGTATATATTGCAATCTCACTGTGTACAGTAGCGGTAGTTTAAAATTTAAAACAAAGCGATTACAGCTCTTTACTTACAGTTAACGTTCAACGTGATCCGTTTGCTGACAGCTGGCGGTACGTCGTTTGAAGCGATGCAGAGGAACGCGCCCATCTGCCGTCGATCCACGCGCCATAGCTGCATTGAGCTACCCACGTAGCTTTCAACTGTAGAAAATTAAATATATCAAACAATATTCTAAAAAATTCGCATTTTACATTATGTTTTATATAAACCGGCCAGTTAGTTAACTGTTAAAATAGCTTTAAAACCTTCTGAAAAACTAGGTAACAAAATTTTAAACTAAATGTATAAAGAAGAAGGACAACGAGAAACGATAGACGATTAAAAGAAGCCATAAAACGGAATATGTCTATTAAAATAATATATAAAAGTCTTATTATAATTATAATTTTAAACCTTCTTCTTTCTTTTGCTACATAAATAAAACATTATTGAAAATATCGTCACATTTTATTTTATTTTATTTAAATTGGTTTGCTAGCAGTTGTTACATTTATTACACTTGACAATATTAATTTTACAATAGACCACATTTACAAACGTACAACCATATTAAAGCAAACACGACATGCAAAGTTATCCCGTTAAGATACATTATTATAATTATTATTCAAAACATACATACACACACACACACATACATACACACATACACAAGCAACCATCATTATCAAATCATAAGTTCATCAATTCTTAGTCATATTATTTACAATTAAGTGACAAAATTACAACATCACAATAATTATCTAAAAAAAATAAAATAATAATGACAATAATAATAAAAACAATAGTAAAATAGTTACAATTAAGATACATTAGATTAAACAATGTCAAGTTACACAATTACAAAATCACAATAATTATCAAAAATAATAATAATAATAACAATTACAGTTAATGTACAATAGATTAAATAATGTCAAGTTAAAATTTAATTATTAAAACAAACAACAACAAATTCAATAGAAAACTAAGTCAATTAAAATCAGGACAAATTAAATCAAGATAAGGACAAATTAAATCAAGATAAACGTCACATGCATCTCGTAACATTATTTACAATTCGTTTGTTAATCCAAGGCGTTTACTGTCGACAGAATAGTATATTTATTAAAGCTGTCGGGCATGTAATAATATTAATGTTGATATCGATTTGTTTCATGATAGCATTAGTACGTACCACAAAAATGGGAATTTTTAGATCTATGATCCATGCACACCTTTAACGAGTCTTGTTTAAAATTAAATCATCACATCATCATCATCATATCAGCCTGTCGCAGTCTACTGCTGGACATAGGCTTCCACAAGTTCGTGCCAAAAATGGCGTGAAGTCATATGTGTTACCCATAGTCAATACGCTGGATAAGTGGGTTGGTGACCACAGGGCTGGCTTTGTCGCACCAAAGCCGTTGAAGAGGAAGTTGGACGTTATCCCACCATCGGTCGGCTTTTTAAGTTCCAAGGTGGTAGTAAAACTGTGTTATTCCTTAGTCGCCTCTTACGACAGCCACGGGAAGAGATAGGGTGGCTATATTCCTTACTGCTGTAGCCACAGCTTATCTTATATATAAAATGCCCGTGTCACATTGTTAGTTAAAATACTTCTCCGAAACGGGTGGAGCAATTTTTATAAAATTGCATGCATATCAGGAAGGTCTGAGAATCGGCCAAAATCTATTTTTGATACTCCTAAGTTATAAGGGGGGGGGGGGGGTTAAGGGGGGTTAATAACATATATGGCAAAACAACGTTTGCGGGATCAGCTAGTGTTATATAGAATATTGATTTAGAAATATTAAACATTGTTGTGTTTTGTTTAGTATCAATTTGTGGTAGCTTGTTATTAACTGCTATGATTTCTATTCTGTATTAGATATCGTTATTATAATTAGAAATAATTGAAAAAAAAGCTATGCTGAAAGACTAGTGAAACCGAAAAAGATATCGAGTGTTAATAAACACAAATATGTCATATTATACACAGATACAATCAAGGTCGATGTAGCGACGTGACATTAACGAAAATTATTAAGACATTTTCGTAAAGGAGGTTAAACATATTTTATGAAGGTTTTGTACCAATAATTCAAATTTGATACAGAAATATTAATTTAGATAATTATCATAGCGTTGTTGTTACCTCGCTCGATATTGATGGTAAAACAAATTATACGACAGCTCTTAACAAACGGATCTTTCAATTTATTTAATAACATTCGACTGAAAATTCTGTGATTTCGAAAATATTATTTTTTAAAGCATTTTTCTCTGTGTTGTATTAGTAAAATGTATGATTTATAGTGCGTAGTATAATAGTCCATAACATACATACATACAAAAATACATATTATAAACTTTATAAACGAAACAACTCTGGTAAAGCAATAGGACTTTTAGTGTATAGAAAATTATTCACTTACTACAAATTATCCACTGTCTTAGACTCAAACTTGAGATATAATTATATATTCACTTAACTATCTTTTTTTATACAAATTGTTTGGCAAACAAGCGTACGGTTCTCGTTATGGTAAGCGATTACCGTAGCTTATAGACCCCTGTAGTACCAGAACAATCACCTTTCGGACCCTTCTTAGGAGCTCTGGTCACCTTACTACAGGAACACAACACTGCTTAAAAGCAGTGCTATTAAGCTGTAATCTTCTGTAACTTCAAGGTACTTCCCCAGTCGTGCTGCTCCAAATTTTGAGCAGGATCCTGCTGTGTCCTTCATCAGTTAAAACCTTCAAAGAATAGGTCTTTTCCCAAAAGTATGCAATATCATAGTACACTTTCGTAATTGTTAAAACTTAGTATGACATTTATATGAAAATATAAAGATCCAATTATAACACAAAATATGCACAGATATCAATAATCAAAATTAATCAACCGTTTAATAGTTGTTAGTCAATTTTAACGTTATGGTGTAATCAAATCCTCAATTGAGGTATTTAAAACATCAATGGAAACACAATTTAAAAAATAGAACAGCTTTTTTTCAAATTAATAAATGCTATTATTAAAAATATTTTTAGACAAACTTATTTTGAAATTCGGAACTAAAAATACTCTTGCTAAATTTTTAACTGATTGACTTATTTTTTAAGAAAAATCTCAATATTATTTTACATCTGATGAGAGATTGAACCTCATCAATTTATCGGACATGAAAGTTCAATTTCAGAAGCAGTCGAAGCGAATGATTAAGTCGGGAATTTTCTTTATTTTGAAGCTGGATCTAGGTTATACAGACAGATGTTTAATCCTATTTTTTAACCGCCGACCCATTGCAGAGCTATTTATGTTTTGTAAATAAAAAGAAAGACGTTTTCGCTCAGCGTGAAAAGTCGGTCTGTGTTTAATGAATATTTTTCTTGAAAATATTTTACGAAAGTATAATTATGATAGAGGAGTCGTTTCATGTGGTTGTATTTTACTAAATGTGTATTCGCTGCGTAACTTTATTTTGAGAAATATTGCACGCAGTTCTAATGGCGAATCTATAAATGGAATTAGATGTAGATAATTTTTTCATTACGAATATTATATTCTTTAGATTTAAATTCAAATATTACATAATTTTTAAGTGATTGGTGAGAAATTGGCGTTTATTGCAGGTAAATATAATTATATTAAAATAAAGGAAATTGAATAGTTAATTAATTACAGACGTTATAACTAAGGTCGAAGTACTATTTTTATATCTACTAATTAAAATAAGACTAAAATATACAAAATTAAAATTAATTATAAATTTAAATCTTCGAATTAAAGCGCTGTGGTGAAAAAATATCACAAGTTAAATTAAAAAAAAAAAAATTATGTTGCATTACGCAACCAATTTGTGTCTAGTAATCGCATTATTATAAAAATACTAGCTGACCCCGCAAACGTTTCTTTGCCATATATGTTATTACCCCGCTTAATCCCCCCCCCCCTATAACTTAGGGGTATGCAAAATAGATGTTGGCCGATTCTCAGACCTACCCGATATGCCCACAAAATTTTATTAAAATCGGTCGAGCCGTTTCGGTGGAGTTCAATGTTTAACACCATGACACGAGAATTTTAAATTATAGATGTAAGTCATTAATACAGACATAGAATTATACATAGACTATACGCTCACTATAAATTTATAATCATCTCCTGTATATGAAATTATTAATGCGTTTAAAGGTCAAGCCAAGTTTGAGTCAACTCGACATAAATTACTCCGTCAATGTCACATGAAATAGAGAAAACATAATATATTGCGTAGAAAATAAGATTATGCTAAATAAAATAATAATCCTGATTTAATTAACTTATTACTTGAAGTATCAAATGTCTTTCTAACCGACTTCAATAAAGCAGGAGGTTACTTAATTCGACCGCATATATTTTTTATGTATGTTCGGGGATAACTTCGTCGTTCGATTTTGATAATTCTTTTTTTGTTGAAAAGAAGATATCCCAGTACCATGATAAGGAAACCAGGATCTAATGATGGAATCCTAGAGAAATCGAGGGAAGCCCTCGAAAATCGTAGTGACGACTAGTGCGTTTGTTATATATTTTTTCGTCTACTTACGTTGTATTACTTATCGACGTAATTGAAGTCGGTGTTTTCGTTTGCTAGCAAACACAATTATTCTACATTTTTATTTCACTTTAAAACTTAACAGCTTTGAGTGTGTGCTAAAAATTAATGATAAACCACTGTAGCAAATTGGATTATTCGTTTGTTTTTGTTCATTATTGTAAAGAACAAGTTGTATAAAATAAAATAACAAAGCAAATCAGGGCTTACTCTTGTGCCGGGAGTCTGGAAACACACAATAAACAAGCACAAGAACAAACGCCCAGACTACGACAAACAGCCGTATAGCCCACACAAACATCTGCCATGATCGGGGAGTAAAATCTCGAAGGCTAGTGATAAAATATTATATATTCGCAATAAAAAATGCATTACACAGTTCACCAGGTCACTAAGTAAAGGTTTTCCACTATGTACTAGGACAAAGGTACTATATAGATATACAACGGTGCCACACTCACGAAATAAAGTACAAATAGAATAAGAAACTTCCTTCAATCTTATCGGCAATTTCGAAACACACCTGTGTATTGGAATCTAAACCGACGAAATAAGTAAATCGTAAAATACTTTGGAAACTCAAAACGAAGAGAGTTTGAAGATCATTTATTTACACGATTTTATTATTTACGCTAGTGTTTATAGGTGTCAATTAATATTATCGAGCTGAAATTTATTTTTATTTTCTGTAGCACATTGACGCAGTATACAGTGAACCACTTTCTGCTCCGGGAGTCTTGGGTTCGATTCCCGCCAAAAGTTTGGTTGTTATATATATTATTAATATATATTTGCTATATATTCGAAGCGTTAGCGCGATGGTTACAATAATGTTTTGAGGCTGTTGCCCTGGCGGTTGCGGGCTCGAACCCCGCACATAACAAACATTTGTCATTGGCCATACAGGTGTTTGTCGTAGTCTGGGTGTTTGTGCAGTCCTTGTGGGTCTCCCCAGCGCGCCTTGGAGAGCACTTTAAGTCGTTGGTCCCACTTGTTATCGTGCACACCTGATAGCGATCGTTACTCATAGTAGGGAATATATCCGCCAACCCGCATTGGAGCAGCGTGGTGGATTAAGCTCTGATCCTTCTTCTACAGGAGAAAGAGGCCTATGCCCAGCAGTGGGATATTTTAGACTGAAGTGCGTGTTATATATATATATATATATATATATTAAACATTATATATTTATCGAAAAATATTATTATTTATATCAGTCGGCTGTTGCCTGTAAAACAAACATTAACGTACTTAGGAACAGACGACCTTATACGTGTATATTTGAGATTATAATTTATTATTAAAGTTAAAATAAAATTTTAACAAACCTAAACAATTTTACGAAAAACGTAACAGAAAAGTAACGTGGATCTTGAAAAAGAAGTTACAATAAAAAAATTGAAATTTCTGGAGCTTAACGGTACACCAACAAACCGGGGATGGGATAAGCAAACAGACATTTAATAAATGCGACGCAAGCGCCACCTACGGAGCAGAAAATAGAAATAAGGGCAAGAATCACGCTCCAATCTTCCCGGCAATTTCAGAAGGCACCTGGGCCACGCGTATACATGTAAAGCTTAGATCACATTAGTGGATTCGAAACCTTTGGAAATAGATTCAGTAAAGTGTGAAAATCGTTACGTTTTATGCAAACATGTCATAAAGTGTTATTAACGTTTATTTTCTATATTTTATGAATCGGATGGATCCATTCTTTTGTTAAGAACATGACCTTATCTAGATTTCTTGTTTGTATATAAAGGTCTTATAAAAATATTTGTACGCTAAATGGCTTCGTTTCTTATTTCAAACGTAATATTAAGAATGTACACCAGGTTTTAAATCTTAAAGCAGGTTCTTTTGACTTAGTAGCATTTACGTTAATAGCGATAGACAGACAGATAAACTAAAAAAAAATGCTCTTAGTATCAATTAAGAGTGTCGTGCAAAATCTACTAAACATATATTTCAAAGTTTTCGATGATTTCACTCTGATATGGAATAGAGCCTAAAAGTTTAAATTAAGGGTCTGCCATTTTTAAGTTCCTTTATTTTATATGATGGCTGGTTGTTATTAACACTCTATTTTAAAATTGGCTGCGTTATTCATTTAATTTTACTCCTTCAGGAATAAAAAGGAAATAATATTTTTCTATAATTCTATTATTTCAAACGTTTATATGAACCATTTCTGCGAGAGCGAAAAAAGGAAAGGAGAAATTTCGAATTATAATATTTTTCCTTTTAATAAATTCTTTTATACGCCAGCTTCTCGAGCGGCAATCCCGTAGCCATTCCTAACACGTCTTGTTATAAGCGTTATACACAACGTAAGTACTAGTATGTGTATCAGAAACTTTTGATTTTTCGTGTTGTATGCTTGTTCATTGAATACAAACATAATATAATGCTTATATTATTGAGAAAATTTTTCTTTGTTTATTAAATAGTAAGTAAATAAATAAATAAATAAATTAAATAAATATTATAAAGAGGTAAAGTTTTTAGCTGTTTATTTGTGGGGGGTAATCTTCGCAAATATTGATTCGATCATGAAAATTCTTTCACTACCAGAAAACTACACTATTCAGGAGTGATATAGGCTATATTTTATTGTTATTGAACAAAAACAATTTAGTGAAAATGAAATATTATTATATGTTAATCAAGTCGGAGATGTTAGAGCGAGATGAAAACTTTACTATATATTTACATCACAAAAATAATTAACACCCAAAGAAGTGGGCACGGGTCGCTTAGCAATGGATAAAATCAAAAACTAGTGAAACGATTTATTAAAAAAACGAGTGTGCTTTAGACCACACGACTGAAGTAAAACTTCTGCACAATAAGGCCTGCACAATAGGCCTGCACTGTGTCTTAGATATACGAAGCGTGGTGGTGAGAGAAAGAGAATATGTGCTTGCACCTCTCTCTTTTGCTCCATTTGCCTCGCGCGTACACACTTTTCGTAACGCTCTCGTCACGTATTCACCAGCTTACTCCCCAAGTCAAGCTGCGTAAAGAAGTTTTACTTCAAAATTATTGATGAAAATGTTTGATTTAAGTCGTTATCACAAAGTTATATAGTTTATTTTTTAAAAGAGGAAACCGAATAGTTAAAATCGTATAATCCGCGCGGACAAAACCGCGTGTGGTAAGCTCGTCTGTATTTATATGAGAAATTTCAATTATAGTTTTAAACAGTCTAACTATATCCTACTATCCATACGTATGTTTTGTATTAAAACTGATACAATTATTAACATAACAGAACTTAGTTTAAACTTATTTGCTAACAATTTTCTGTATTTCGCATCATCCGTTATTATTACGCAGATAGTATAGCACACAATGCGATATTTATCAAAATTACTGCAGTATCGGCACAAAATTGTCACCTAGTTAATTTGTCCACGAACGTGTCATACTCTTCAAAAGGCAATTAATTGGCTAACAGCTTGTCTGAAAATCGAGTGTATGAAAATAATCTATACTCTATACAAATAAATAAAATTGGAGTGTCTGTTTGTAATATTAAAATAACCGCTTTTTATTAAATGTACGAGTATACGGATGTATACAAGGTACATATACCAAAATAACATTTTTACAATTTTGTCTGTCTGTCTGTTTGTTCTGACTAATCTCTGAAGTGGCTGGACCGATTTTGAGGGTACTTTCACTAGAAGATAGCTGGTATAGTAAGAAGTAACTTAAGCTACTTTTTAGAAAATTTTAGAAATTTATTTATTTTATAACTCTGCGAACTGAACAATAACTTTTTTGTTAAATTCCACGCGGACGAAGTCGCAAGCACAGCTAGAATTAAATAAAAACTGTTATCGTAAATTTGAGTACTGATTTCAACGTATCTAACTTTTAATAAACATAGCAGACTATACTATTCATTCCTTTTTATTTTTCAAAATTGTTTAGATATTGTTGTTTTGTTGATAAGTCTAACATACGGTTTCACAACAAATGAAAAATATCTTAAAAATGTTTCAAGCTCGACAGAAAATGTCCGAGTAAAGCTTTGCATATTACACTACAAAAATAAAATAAAATTCATTTTACTTTGCATAAACCTGAAGATGCTCGCTTTACTACTCCAAAAATCGAATACTTTAAAAGAAAATCACGTGTGTAATAATTGAAGTTGAGATCGTCATTCTTTATTGAATACTTTTTTATTTATCTTAAACATATTTTAGTCTGCGTCTTCCCCCATGTGGATTACATGCTTTAGGCTATTCCATTTTCTCCCATTAGAATAAAGCCTACTAACCAGCGGCTTCGCTCATATTGACTTTTGTTTTAAATTAAAAATATTCTATGTTACTTCTAATACCTCCGAGAATATGTGTACATAGTTTCATGTTGATCGGTTAAGTGATTTTTTGCGTGAAAGCGTAACAAACAAACTTAGGGATTGGGCATATCATTCAATAGTTTTTTTTGTTTATCTATTATAAATAAACAAAAAATGTAATCTTTACTTTTTAAAACAACAATAAAGAATAAACTAAGTTGCAACAACAACAGGAAGTGAGGTCGACTATCATCATCACACATATTTCAATCACAGTGTTTCATTTATTGTTATTATTATGCATATTTTACACAAGTTTATCTACACCAGGTACTTAGATGTATATAACGAGATATATTTTTTCTATCCGTACTTACAAGTGATAACAGCGACAGTCCAGTACGTGACCCTGAATAAATCATCTGCGATTACTGACATGACCCTCCAAACACTTTTTGAATGTGTGTAACTGTCGTGATACGAGTTTTTATGTAGTTGTGTATGTCTTCGATAGTAATCAATATCAGTTGGAACATACGTATGACAGAGAACCCCGATAACAGACATTTCGGGACTGTGTACAGATTTATCTTAACGCTAGTGTCTGCGATTTCGTTTCCCATTTCAATACCTATAAGACTAGGTACATAATCCTCGAGATAAGCTTTCGGTTAAAAGAATTTTGTACTTTCAAAGTTTCTATTCTTAGTTATTTGGACTTATTACTAAGAGCTATAAATGTCTGTAATTTCTGAACAATGGCAACAAAGATCTTAAGTACGGTATAATCTGTAGATATACGATAATACTTTTAAAATAATATACTACTACTAGCTGACCCGACAATCGTCGTCTCGTCGCTAAATGCTATTAAAAATAGGGGTTGGTGGTAGAGGGTTGAAAATTTAGGTTTTTGTGTATTTTTTAATGTTGTACCATAAAAAAATAAAAAATAAATAATTTATCTAAAAATTAAAAAAAAAACATTAGGGGTGGACTACCCTTAACATTTAGGGGGATGAAAAATAAATTTTTTTCGATTCTCAGACCTACCCAATATGCAAACAAAATTTCATGAGAATCGGTCAAGCCGTTTCGGAGGAGTTTAACTCCAAACATCGCGACACGAGAATTTTATATATTAGATTTATATGAAGCGTACTTTAGTAAATAGAAAGTTACACTTATTTTTAAACAATTTAATGATAAACATTATTGAAACAAATCACATTAATTAATTTGAGATTACATTCGTGTTTAAGTGAATTGTGACAAAATTAGGCATCAAAATTATATAATTGTTTACGATTTATGTCATGTTAAAGCCTCAACTTGAAATATTAAATTTGACAGTGATTTGTATGACGTATGACCTTATATTCCAACATTACAAAATTGGATCTGTGTTTATTTGGTGTATCCTAAAAACAACAATAACTAAGAAATTCTTGTGGAGAAGATATGGAATATATCTTTGCAAATTTATGGAGAATATATGGAAGGTATCTTTGTAAATTTATGCACCCTGTGAGAACAATGTCTAAAAGTAAAATTAAGTTTACCTTTTTCAAAATCCCTCGATAAAAGTTTCTTCAGTAGAATAGGTTCATGATCTTCTCTTCTCCAGGTAATCTTTGGAGGAGGGTGTCCAGTTGCTTTGCATGTGAGGGTCGCGTTTTCTAATTCCTGGACTGACACATCTCCTGATGTGTCATCGCTGACGATGTCTGGTGGAACTGTGAAACAAATTTTTTTTTTAATTATTTATTTTCTTGGTAGAGGTATTCGTTATATCAGTCTTCGTCTACAGTTGTGGATATATATAATTTATTATATGATATACTTTATTTATTATATGGATTACGCGATTGTGGATATAGCTTTTATCGCTCAACGGTAACGTAGCATTCTACCGAGAAAGAATTTTATAACTCGGACCAGTAGTTTTAAGTTTCATTACAAACAAACAGAAAATCGAATCTTCCCATTTTTTACATTATTATAAAAACTAAATATATTATCTTTACCTGAACGCGTATATATATATTATTTTTTAATTAAAGTAATATTAAGATTAGTATATTAAAAACGCCACATGTAAGTTTTGATAAGTCATACATGATTCAATACGCTTGTGAAATTTGATGAATATATTAAAAAATATGAAAGAATAAAATATTTAAATTTACAACATCAATCGAGCATTCGCAAACCAGTTTGAATATTTTGTTTCAAAGGAAATATTCATAATAGAAATTATATTTCTATAGACCATCAGTACAAGTTTCAATTTTTTGTAATGAAAATAATATTATAATTCGTAATGTATTCTCACTTGTGTTTTTTACTAGTATTTAAAAAGTCTAATTTCTGATATTGGTTTCTTTTAATATTTCAAAAACTTAATAATTATGTCAATATTTTTGCTAAGAATTTTTAATCCCTTCTTAGGGAAGATCGTTATTAAAAATTATTGGTGTATGGGTATAATTTATTACACGCTAATACCTTCTTCTGCTGGTCTGAAGAAAATTATTCTAAAAGAAAACTCACGGCGATAGTACAATACAACAAACAACAATACAACAAAGAGCCCGTGGATACTGTGAAATATAATTAAAAAAAAAACAAAAACTTGCTTAAAATAATTTCAAATCGTATACATTTAAAGAGAGGTTATAATTATAACTTAGTACCTACATTCCATAGCAATATATCTCTTACGATTAGAACCAAAAAGCTAAATATTATAGATTTAATTCTGAGCTAGTATTAATAATTTTTGAATACGTTCTTATATCTGTTCTCCTATGACGGCCAATCAACTTTGAAATTAGACTGGACCGATTCAATTACGATTCGAAATACGTATGAATATATATAAACAAAACACGGACAAATGAGAATTTTGCACATGTGTGTAATTTATGAGGGGCAAATTATAAAAACTTTTTAAAGCTGTAATTGAAAAACATTATCTTTTTTTTATGACCCTTTTACACTAAATAGTTTTGAAGCTTTTATGCTACTTTACTACTTCTACTACAAAAAATACGTAAATCGTAATCACCTATATTACAAAAAACCAAAACCTACATCGTCAATATATCATCTCAATAAGGCCGCCTTTTTTACATTTTTTTTTCTACAAATTATTGTTAATGTTGCTTGTTTATTTTATTTGTTAGGTTATAAAGTTGGTGTATAAAGTGTAAAATAAATAAATACTAAATAAATAACCGTATATAACTCGTATAATAGTGTTTAATAATGTAGTCTTCTATCGATACCTACTTAAACAGCAGTAATAAATAAATAAATAAATAAGCCTTTATTTCTTTCTCATTTTTTCATACAATTATAATAGTTAAATTTTAGACCTATATAATTATTATTAGTTTTTATAAATTAATTTTTTACAATATTTCTATTTTTACATGCAATTACAATGGTTAAATCCTAGACCTATATAATTATTATTAGGTACTTTTAATAAATGTATTTTTTACAATATTTATATTTTTTCCATACAATTACAATGGCTAACTTCTAGACCTATATAATTATCATTACTTTTTATAAATTTATTTTTTACAATATTCGCATTTTTTCATGCAATTAAATGGTTAAATTTTAGAGTTGTTTAATTATTACTAGTATTTTTTTTTTTACTTTATTTTTTACAATATTTGTATAAGTATATATTATAATTATATAGTTTTGTTTCTAATTACATTATTCATTTTATGAATACATTTCTATACTTTTATTTAAGATTTTTTATTTTCAAGTTTTTAAATGAGAACCCCTTTAGCGGGTAAAGGCCTCTTCCAACTTTGTCCTTTGTTTTCTATCTTTCGCCTTTGATTGCCACTCGTCTCCTGCTGTATCTTTGATGTCGTCTTCTTACATTGTATGTGCCGATGTGGAGATCGATTTTATTTTTCTGATTCTTTAAACTGTCTTTCTGATATGTTGGAAGGTTGTAGTCAAGAGAAGAACACATTTCTTTCTTCTCCCCCGCGGTGACCAGCCGTGTTGGGTTTTTGAATGGTAGAGGGACATCCTTTAATTGCTATGAACTGAATGTATGAGTTACAGTTTTGGTAGAATGTTCGGAATCTCTTTTTTGTCTTATAAAGTCTGTGATTTTACTCTTTTTGAGAGCTTGGTTTTCGAGGGTTGTTCCGTCTTGCTTTGGGGAAATTTCTAGATTACGTTTCTTTGTTTGTTGCTGGCTGGTAGGTACTTTTTTGGGTTTAGGATCGTTTAATAGTATTATTTTGTCGTATTTAATTATTGCTTTTTTGCCTTCTGCTTTACATTTTAATAGTTCTGGTTGCAGTTGTTTTCTCTTCTCTGAAACTTTCCGTGGGTAATCCTCTTTATAATATGTATCACTATTTTTAATATTTTTCTTGTTTTGTAGTAATGCAATTTTTTTCCCTATAGTTGTGAAGGTGACTGTAACTGGCCTAGCAACTTCCCTTTTCTTTCCTATTCGTTTTAGTGATTCAATTTCGTTCCACTCACAAGATATATTAATTCCCTGAATAAATGTTAAAATTTTATTTTCTAGCTCTTGATATGATTTTTCTCCTTCCTCGATTCCAAAAAATACCAAGTTTTTCTTCCTGATATATCTCTCCATGCGATCTAAAATATTTTCTTGTTTTTGTATTTGTTCGTATAATTTGCTACAGTTCTGTTCCATTTTTTCAAATTTTTCGCTTATGTTTTTGTTTATACTGCTTGTAATATTTGCTGCCATTTCTTTTCTTTCTCTTTTTTGTTCTGCTATATCGATTTGTATTGATTGTAAAATTTTCTTTATGTCCTCCATGTTGCTCACTATCTGCCAGTAAATGTCGCTGATTTTATAACTGCTTTAAATTTATTGGTGGTTCTTATCTGGATTGTGTGTGCTTTCTTTGCTCAATACTGGATGGCGCTGACTTTGACGTTTTATTGTTAGTTAAGTTGTGGTATGACTACCTACTTTATTTTGTTTTATTATTTAGTTTTTGTAGAAAATTTTTAAAAGGTTTTCCTTACTATTTGTGTTGCTTCAGACTTTCTACTTGATAGATTTTCGTTCTTGTTGTCTTATTTTTGGTAAAATACTTGTTTCTTTCCGATATTTCGCACTATTTAATTGCCTGTTTATTGTCACTTATTTTTGTTCTCCGGCCGGGTATTTATTGTTTTTCACTAATTTATATTTAGTTATGTTATTTTGCAGCACTATTTATCCTAATTATTATATTTTTAGATCTTATCAGCACTTTTTACTATTTTTATTTTTCACTTTTATTGCGGAGCTCGCAAAAATATCTGTTGACAGCACAAAGCGCCCCCCACCACTATTCTAAACAGCAGTAATACAACAGGTTATTTATTTCATCATTACAGCCTATACAGTCCACTGCTGGACATAGGCATCCACAAGTTTACGCCAAAAATAACGTGAACTCATGTGTTTTGCCCGTAGTCACCAGGCTGGGCAGGCGGGTTGGTTTTGTTTTTGTCGCACCAAAGACGCTGCTGCCCGTCTTCGGCCTGTGTATTTCAAAGCCAGCAGTTGGATGGTTATCCCGCCACCGGTCGGCTTTTAAGTTCCAAGGTGGTAGCGGAACTGTGTTATCCCTTAGTCGCCTTTTACGACGCCCACGGGAAGAGAGGGGGTGGCTATATTCTTTAGTACCGTAGCCACACAGTACATATATATAATATGCTTTTATGTATTTATAATTCTATTTATATTTATCTACTTTTGCATAATCCCGCACTTTGTTACTAATAATCTCCTTTTACCTGAGGTTGTCTGGAAGAAATTGCTCTAAGTAATAAGACCGCCTTTGCATGCTATCATTGTAACTACTTTTTGTTTAATTTTATTTCTGTACTGCTGTTTTTTTTTCTTTTTTTTTAACTGCGTAAAAGTGTTTGATGATATTTATGCAAGAAGTAACAAATAAATAAAATAAATAAATAAAATAAATAAATAAAATAAATAAATAAAATAAATAAATAAAATAAATAAACAAAATAAATATAATGTTTGCTTTACTTTATAAAAAGGAAAACAAATTTACTAAAATTTAAGCAATATGATTATTAGAATAACATTTTTTCTCTTATTCTTGTTGTCTCAGTCCTTATTTTTGTTGAAATGTTTTTGTTATTTATTTATTGTAATAAGTTGCCTCACAGATCACATCTTGATATTATATTTACATGCATATCTAGCAGCTGAGATTATATAAAATATCAGTATTCGGCACAGAATAAAACTATTATAAGGAAACTTCAATGAATAATAATTGTTTGCTCACAAATAAAAAAAAAGTTCAATGACATTGACAAGTAATACAACGCAGGTACACGAAAAAATAGTCAAATAAATACGCGTTATCAAATATTATTCAAAAAGTAGTCATCAGATTTCAATCAAATTTAAATGAGTCTTTATGACAAGCATCATATTTCGATTAAAATATAATAAGAATAATCAAAATTGGAAAACCTAGTGAAAAGTTATACAGTATAATTCAACGTAGGTCAACGACAAAATAGTCAAGTAAATATGCATTATTAGATAGAACTCAAAAATTTCTAGTCAGATCTCTGTTAAATTTAAATGATACCATATGACACGTATCACCTTTCGATAAAAAAAAAAACATCGAAATCGGTCCACCCATAATAGTCATAAATACGGAGGTAAGTAATATATAACATAAATAAATCAATCGAATTTCTTAACCTCCTCCTTATTTGGAAGTCGGCTAAAAAGTCGAAAAATATGCAAGAAAAATACATGATCCCTATATTTTAACATGAAATTTATCATTTTATTTACGCCTAAAACGTAAAAAAAAGTTACATAAGTCACGTTAATATGCAAGCTGAGCCTCACTGCTGGCCTACGTCGCGGATACATCATAAAACACTTTCGTAATATTATACACACAGCTATATTTATTTTTGTGTAACTCTGCTACATATATACACTAGCTTTATCCTATATTTTTAAAGTGTTAATCTTGATCTCATGTGATTTAATATGAAAAAATTAGCCATTAATAAAATGAAATAAGTATAAAAATGGTAGCAACAACTTCATTGGAACAGCTTTAGAATGTACCACCTACTAGGCTATAGACCTCTTCTCAGAAGATTAAAACTTAACCAAGCCACCATCACTGATCAACTGCGAATTCATGAGTTCTATTTAAAAAAATGATCATCTATTTTCTAAATACATATATATGTTCTACGATGTATAAAAAAGAGGACCACAAGAACAGCTATAGATCAGAAGCAAGTATTTATCTTAAAACAAATATCTAATCAAAACAATAAAATGAAAAGTAGGTCTAGTACTACAAGCTTAAGTAAAACCTTTAAAGGTTGCTATCTAAGCTGATCAATCGATTTTAATATGCAGGATGAAAATTGCTTGAATAATGAAGAGAAAAGCAAACAAATTCTAATAAGGATAACGATAATGAGATAAAAAGAGGTTTCCTTGTTTTTTACTCCTCGCTAATGATCTAAATGAGTGTATTGAGAAAAATAAAACGAAAATAGCACTTAATTTAAAAATTGCAAAGTAAGTTATCCATTTAAATAAAAATTAATCGGTAAATGCTATAATTTTTTGGTAAAGTTTTCTCGTACTTTGCAAAAAGTTTTTATGAACAAAAATATTGGAAAATCAAGCTGAACATTGAAAACTCTTAGAAATTGTAACCATTGTTTCTTATTTTTTCTAGATAAAGTGTTTACACGCGTGTTTGACAGTTCGCAAGACAGTACAATTTATTTTGAATCAACTAGTTGTGAATATATATTTGTTTTTGCTCGCAAACGAAGAGAAAAACCGAATTACATCAACAAGTAATACGACGTAGGAAGACGAAAAAATAGTAAATACGCGTTATCAAAGATTACTTAAAAATAGTAAAGTAAATACGCGTTATCAAAGATTACTCAAAAATAGTAAAGTAAATACGCGTTATCAAAGATTACTTAGAAATTACTCAACAGATCTCGATCAAATTCAAATGGGACCGTACGATAACAAAAAAAGAATAATCGATGTATATGTATTTGTTTCATTGTAAAAAATTGTCGAAATCGGTCGAACTAGTAAAAAGTTATGATAATACAACGCAGATCGACGAAAAAATAGTGAAGTGAATACGCATTATTAGTGATAAATAAATAAATAAATAAATAAATATCTTATAACAAGCAAATATCTTATAATATATAAGCAACTTAATGCTTGTGTTACAGGTAACAGCTGACTGTTATAAGTATTTTTTTTTATAAATATACATAGAAATAATACATATATAAATATATAAATACAAATATTACACCCAGACTCAAGCGGGAAACGAAACCGCAACCCGTGGCACAGAAAGCAGGGCCACTACAAACTGCACCAACGGGCTAGTCAATAAGTCAATGAATCAAATTACTTGTCATAGCTCTATTTAATCTTCTCTATTAGGACTTCAAGGTTACATAAGACCACATGACAGGCACAAACTTTCGATTTAAAAAAATCATAAGCGTCGGTCTACCCAGTAAAAATTTCTGAGGAAACATACACAAAAAAATACAGTCGAATTAAGACTCTCCTCCACAGTTTAAAATTCAGTTATAAATACCAGTACCGTCAAAACTGTCAAATTGAAAAGCTATTTGAGAGATTTTTATAAAGGCGTCTACTTTTAGGCTTTATATGCCGTAACAATTAAGAATATAACAATAAAAAAAACACCAAATTCATGAGAGGCTTTCTCTTTCAAACAAGTATTGAAAATGCGTTAAATATTTTTTATGTATCATCATCTTCCTGCCGCTATCCCACTTATGTAGGGTCGGCACAACATGTTTTACTCTTCCATTCCTCTCTATTATTCGTCACTTCAGCGCTTAGTCCTTTCTTTCTCATATCCTCACTCACACAATCCATCCATCGCTTTTTTGGTCTGCCGATCGCTCTTCGTCCTTCGACATTCATCTCTAACATTTTTTTACCAATATAGCGTTCATCCCTCCTCATTACATGCCCATACCACGCTAACCTATTGCTCCTCATTTTCTCCGTCACGGGTGCTACTTTCAAACTTCCCCTAAATATTTTCTACGTATCTATACAAAAATAAGAAGTTTATTTGATTTTAAATATTTATATAAAAACGAAGATTCAACACTTTTTTCTAGAAAAAAAATTATATATATAGATATATATATTACTATTATTTTTAAATTATTTCTTTTATTTAAATAACAAACTAATAAATATGACATTAAAAGATTTTTCTAGAAATCGTACCTTGGTGTTTCAGTTAATACAAATGTCCTTCGGTAAATGGGCTCTATAAAATTAAAAATATTTTTCGCATCCCTCTAGAAGAATTCGAGACTAAGACATTTAAAAATAAATAAATGAACAGTCTAATGACTGAAGTGAAAGACAAAACGTACAAACTTTGCCGCTTTTCTTTGATAAAATAGATTGTACCCTCATGACTACATAAAGTGAGAAAAGGGAGAGGAGTTTTAATAATTTAAATATTATTCCGATCCTAAGAAATTCAATTTTTCCGCTGATTGCCCTCTGCTTAAAAAACATATTTTTTTATATCTGTGTTTGCCTTAAAAAGAGAAATTTTAAATATTTATTATTTTAACCGACTACATAAAAGGAGCAGTTCGCATTCCAATTTTTTTTACCTCATAAATTTTTACTGGGTGTACTGATTTTGATGATTCTTACTTTATTCGAAAGCTGGTGTTTGTCATGTAGTCTTTAAGCCTTGAAGTCGGTATTTTTTCATTTGAGAGCAATCACAATTATTATTATTAACCATGAATTAAAAAATCGTTTAAATATAAAATCGTGTTAGGATTTATTCAAAAGTTAGGACAGGAATACAAAAATATCATAAACATGTAATAAAATGGTAGGGAAGTCAAAACTGCACATTGAATATTTTTTTAAAAGAATACTTGGAGTGTGATCTACAATCGATACCGAAGTCAAAAATATGGTTTTTAGAAATTTTATCTGTTTGTCTGTATGTATGTCCGGGACAAACTCAAAAAGTACTGCAAGGATTTACTTCAAATTTGGCACGAATATTATTAAGAAGTCGGGTCAACATATAGGCTACAGATTATCACACTATCACCTACAGGGAACGAGTAGTGAACCTTTATTTCTTCAACGCATTCTATAACAACGTGTAATCTAACGACACATATTTGAACGCCATGCTATAAGCTAGCTTCACACTATAAAAATCACGCAATATAAGTAACTTAGGCCGATAAACATAATGAAATAAATATAAGTAGTATCAGTACAATTTTAAAGCAGCGCCATCTATGAGATTTCAAAAATATCATCATCGATCCCTTTTTGGATATAAATAATCTAAATTTGATCATGTTGGCGAGTTTAATAGTTATTTTTAAAAGTCATAGATGGAGTTGTGCATTTTCTTCTTAACAATTGTATCGATAATTCGTTTCAGAGATCAGCAAACCAATTAAAAAAAATGTGTTTATATATGTTTTAAATTGCTTCATCTATGTCTTCAAGAAGTCCTATAAGTATGTATTTTTACCCTATTCGATACCTTATTCATTATTTTCTCCATCTGCTTCAGTCACAACTTATGACTTAATTTAGCAGAATCACCATAAAGTAATATATTCAAAGCAGGCTGAAAATAAGCACTTTATGAAGGTCAATTTTACTAAAGACATTCTCCCTCTGTTACTGCACTTTCTGTAGATATGAAATGTAAAGTAGAAACAGGTAAATGAAATAATTTTAAAACGTATAATCGTAGGTATTTTTGTTGTTGTATAGCGTTCACGCAGACGACGTCGCAGGCAGCAGCTAGTACACCATATTACGGATGTGCACCATTTATCTGTATAAATACTAGGTATCCTGTACTGTTGCTTTTGCTTTTACTATTACTGTATAACTTTAGTTTTTACTAATTTTCAAGGATATTAATAGAAAAACAGTACAGGATAATACAACGACACTTTTCTTTCTAAGTATCTTTAATTCAAACCAATTTATTATATTTCTATAGATTCTTCATTTTACCTATTTCTAGCGTAATTTTATTCCGACTAGTAATCTTTCTCAATAAAAAGATTTCATATTTATTTTTGTTTTATGACTTTGGAAGATATGCAAAGCAATAATATTAACTTTGAAAGGTAAATTAAATTTTCATATTACATAAAATAAAATTAAGTTTTACAGTATAAATATAAAATGATACTTCTTAACTATTCTAACGATATCGTGAAAAAGCACTTGATAACATAAAAATATATTAACATTAGGCCTAAGAATTTTTGTTCATAGTCCTAAAAAGTCTATCTCCATTTAAAGACTCATTGATATAAATAAACCACTAATAAAGTTGCAGTTAATAACATAGATTCGATCCGAATATCCATCTTAACCTCCGACCTATCCCATCTGGAACTGACAGATATTCGTTTTCATAACAATAATAATCCGTGATCGGAAACTCCGAGTACTTATTCATTTTGCTACTTGCGATAACTAAGCGATAGCAAAAATTGTGAAATAATTGCTGTCAAACTTAAATTCGGAACTGAATACCAGACAACTTTGACTAGCCCGTTGGCGTAGTTTGTAGTGGCCCTGCCTTGGGTGTAATATAATATTAGTATTTATATATTTATATATGTATTATTTCTATGTATATTTATCAAAAAAAAAAAAAAAAACAGTCGGCTGTTACCTGTAACACAAGCATTAAGTTGATTACCATAGGAACAGACGACCGTGTGTGTATGTTATAAAAAAAATAAAAAAAATAACTGCTGTCATTATTATATATACGAGCATATATTGTTTTAAAGAAAATAGACTTGCTTTTTAAAATCAGTAGTTAAAGCTTACAATGGAAGACCGTATGAGCACTATAATGATCGACGGCTCACGGCTCTCACGGCTCTTAGCTGTATACTCTAAACTTTTGCTATTTTCACTACTCTTATATACCTTTGGATACAGAAATTTAATAAAAATAATGTCATGTATATGCCTTGTGGTGTCGGCTGAGTAGAATAGCATCACCCCCTTTCTTCCCGTGGGGGTCATAAAAGGCGACCGAGGGATAAACTTGGCTCAAAATCATCAGGGTTCTGGAGAAGGAAAACTTCATTTGAAACACGGAATGGGGTCTCCGTCAAGTATTCGTGGCATAGCTGTAAAATGCGGAATACTCCTGCAGCCGAACTGGCTCCACACGTATCGATTCATCGTTCCTGTGGGCTTAGCCAGTGAGGTCGAGAGCGTGGCGCAGAGCTTAGGTAACTCTGCGTTTTCCTGAAGAGTGTCCTAGGCGACACAGTGTCTGTCTGACACTATCTAAATCGCCTGCAATAGACAGATTAAGGCCAATGATGATATGTATATATTATTTATCGGTCTCATCTTTATTCATAAACAGCTAAATTGCACTATGCATATTTAGAATATCGATAAATAATCCCTTTAACCACATTGAGGCTTTATTTATACGAAAGTATCAAACGTGTATCAATCAATCAGGAAGGCTTTACATGACGAAGAATTTAAGCCTTTATAGATAGTATACCCGGCGCGACAGTTTGCTGACATAATGTGTTTTGAAACATCCCCCTGTATGAAACGAGCTTGTTTCGGATTGATCCCATTTAAATATTTCTGAACCTTGTCTTATTGAGTATGTATTGAAATTGTCTTTACGTAAAAAATAATTCACATAATCGATTATTAATCGATATCTCGCTAATTGGTTTGTTTTGTTTTAACTATTTTTTAGACGAACGGGAGTTAAGAGGGAGGTAGAAGTTAGTTAAGATAGAGATAGTGTGAGTTACGTTTCGTATATAACTGTAGGGGCAAGAGAGAGTTTTGTGTGAATATGTAAAATATACTTTAAAGAGTTTTGGTTAGTATATATTTATAATTTAATAAGTATGAAAATAAAAAGATGTGATTTAAAACTGTGACCTACGTTATTCCTATGCGTGGCAAGCTCGTAACCACAATGGACGCAACTCTTTCAAAATTACAGATAAAATATAACCAAATAACAAATTGAAATTATTAATGCACAAAAAATATCCACTTGATGACAAGCTTAGCTAAATTAAGATCTAATTACTCTTAACTTTTTACTTATGTTTATTTACATCATATTAATTATTATATAGAATTTTAGGTTTGCTATACACACTTAATTTTACAAAAGACTATATAATGAAGAAATAACCATGTTGTTAAAATAACGATATTCAAAACTGACAACTGAGGTAGGGCACAGCAGGAATTTCCTGCTCAAAATATGGAGCAGCCCGACTGGGGTAGTACCTCGACCTTACAGAAAACCACAGCTAAATAATACTGTTTTTAAGCAGTATTGTGTTCCTGTTGGTGAGTAAGGTGACCAGAGCTCCTGGGGGCTTTGGGGATTGGGTCGGCAACGCGCTTTCGATGCTTCTGGTATTGTAGGCATCTATAAGCTACGGTAATCTCTCACCATCAGGTGAGCCGTACGCTTGTTTGCCGACCTAGTGATATAAAAAAAAAAACTTTAATTGTGTATCATATACAGTATCATTGTGACTATAAGACTCAAAGCAAAGGAAAACTTTTTTTAAGCCCTGTTAATTTTGACTTGAAATTGATCCCTCTAAAACTGTCAAATGGCAAAAAACTGGGAAATAATCCTCAACTTTTTCAGTAATAACTGAGTTCTTAAGAAAACCGTTTGCTTTACTAAGACCAACACTTGAAGTTTTCATTATTATGAAGATATGAAATATGTATTCTTAAACACTGCTATTATCTTCATTCAACTCTTTCCTTGTTTTTTCTTTCAATGCTATCGCTTATCTTAAAATAAACAAAATGAATTTATAGATGAAGGTGTTGTTAAATATGTGTTGGCATCAAAGTACTGGCCATATTACCAGTTCTTTACACTTTTATCAAATTTTATTTTATATTTCTCTCTTGAAATATTTCTACAATTATTTTTGTGAACTACAAAGAAGCAGTTTTTAGAACGTCGAAAATAAGACTAGTCCCTTACCTACTAAGTACTTTTTCAATAACTCTTCGGAAAAACTTAGGAACATTCAAACAAAACTAATAAACCAACTCAGAATAAGAACGGCGTTCACTTCGCACAGATTCAAAAGAAATTTCCATTCGACACAACTGGCCAAAGAAAAATGGCTGTAAAAAACTAATCGAGTCACAAAGTCAGGTCGTGTTCGAATATGGAACAAGTTCGAAATTGGAAAAGGAATCGCGAGTTTCGCCATGCAAATCGCGAGTACAAATAAAAGTAAATTGTCAAACTTCCGATATTTGAGGCTAGAAATACGTCAGTTTTCGAACGGCCCCGTTTGCTGTATTAACGTGTCGCACTAATGAGAAAAAGTAATTTGTGACGTCTTGAAGTTTGGAAAGTTTGTTGTTACTTAAAACCGGAGGAAGTTTGTGTTATAACAATATTCACCATAGGAAATGTGAAATATCAGAAATAATTCGAACAACCAAAATCTATGTATATTAAATCTGTATTAAATATGATTTCTTATGATGACATCTCTCGTTGTTATTAAATCGGAAAGAAATTAGGCTAGCCAGTAACCTGATTTAGGCGAGAAATAATTAGGAAATTCAAAGATATGGAAGAAAATAGATTAGATTATTAGATTAGATTAGAAGTATAGTTTAAGTTGACGTGTGTTAAATACGCGAAAGCCGTTTATATATTTTTGACAGCAATTTTACGCGTAAACCGACCGTATTTCTGTATTATGTATGTAAATATGTCAGCATGAACAACGTCTAAGAAGTACTTTACATTCAAACATCTTCGCATACATTGTCATAAAGGATGTAACTTAAAAAATGTTTACATCAGTACATCAGTTTAAGCTTCCTTTTCAAGGAAATGATATTTCTTTTAACAGTTCATTGTGCGAGAAATGTATTGGAAATCTTAAGAAGAAAACAAACATCCCGCACGAGATATAAAAGACAGAGTTTCACAACTTTTTATTAAACTTTTCCGAGAAATATTTAATGTTCGACGTCTATATATCTTTTAGTGCGACGCTTTTCACTACATTTTTTATTATTAGAAAGCGAAAGCCATGACTCGTTAGCATTATTGTAAGCTTTGGATTCAAACAAATCCAACTTAATATCATAGTTCCTATTTAAGCTAATTCATGATTGAAACATATATAAAATCACTTATTATGTACTCGAATGTATAATTGTATTTGTCAATTATATATTTAGTTCAGTTTAAAATTTAGAATCAAATAAGGGAGCTATTTTCAGTAATAGATACCACGACCTACTTTAATATTTATTTTGCACTGTAATATTTTTTAGAAAGTAATAATTCCAAGAACCAATAATAATAATAATACTATGATTTTTAGAAGTACAGCGATGAAAATGTTTGTTATCAGATCTGATATGTACATGTCAATTAAATTGACATGACGCGTGATTTAAACGAGGTGTGTTTGTGTCCTTTTAAATATAAATATTCATATAATGCGATACAAATATCTTTATACATCACTATTGTACTTACTAACATATAAATCTTACTTGTATCACGGGAACATTATCTTATAGACCATAACTTTTTGACAAGTAGGACATTTAGAAACCTGATTTAATCATTAATTCATTAATATGTGTATACTAGCTTCTGCACGCCACTTCGTCCGCGTGGAATAAGAACAATTCTGTCATACATGATTTTTGCGAAACTTTAACTGTTTACGCAGCGCACGCAGCGGAAGCTCTCAAAAGGAAAAAGGAAACCCCTATTTTGTAACATTTTTTATTGGTGCTGCGCTCCTATTTGTGCTAGCTTAATGACATATAACTCATAGCCTTTCTCGATAAATGGGCTATCTAATACTGAACGAATTTTTCGAATCGGACCAGTAGTTTTTGAGATTAGCGCGTTCAGACAAACAAAGAGACAATCTCTTCAGCTTTATAATATTACTATAGATATTACAAGTAAGAATATATTTGCTAATTTTTAATTATTCAAGTTGATTTTCGGTTATGTCAAGAAATATAATTTGTTCGTGTTTTTCTGATTAAATCAGACATTCCAAATCTCTCTTTTAACACAGACAAATATATAATCTAAACCTTAGGTATTTTTATAACACTTTACCAACGTTTTTCAAACAATTTATAACGTATTTTTTAATTAAATCGTATAAAATATATAAAAGTAAATTTATGCGATTTTGACAGTTTGATGTTTTGTTTGTTTTGCTAATTTGTTGTTTGTATAACTTTATATAACTTTGATTTATAAACTTAACAAACTAACATTTCTGGAAGTGTACTTTAAATAAAAGAATTTTACTCATATTAAATAAAAGTCAGAAAAAGTTTAGTTCGTTGAAGGATATTTCGCTATTTCTCGTTGTCAGCGGTGTCAGCGCCTTCTTTTTGAAGTTTCTTCGTAAAATAGATAGTTCAAAAGAGAACACAATTAATTACTTTATAAATAATTATTCTGTATTTATATATTCCAATCACTAGTCCATCTCGGCCATAATTTTCGTAGTTAAACTATACAATCATATCAAATTCAAAAATATCGAGAATATATTCTAAACTAAATATTTTATTTAAAAAGGAAATTTATCCATTACTCCTCGTGACACCAGCCTCAATAAAGTGGCGAACAAGTTGAAATTGAAAAAGAAATCGGGACCACATGCAAATAATACAATATTACAGAACTATTCCAAGCGTCTCGGAGGGACGGCGTTTTATTATATTTTAAGCGATGAAATTGTATAGCAGTTAAAAAACCCTCCGAACGTATATTTGAGTTTGAAAAGTTATGACTTTAATTGGGTGTTTGTCGGGGTGTAAATTTTACGAATATCAGTTATAACGTTTTATTGTTCCATAATTTCACAGTAAATGTCCTCAACGGTTTTATGTCCTCTACGCAATTGTATGTAATAAAAACATACTAAGGGTTCGACAACATTATAATGTAAACATTTCTATATATCGACTGTCCCTCCGTATAATATCGAAATTGAAAAAAGGCACTTTACATTTTTTACGCTGAATGATTTGTTAAGTATCGATATTCGGTATAAGCTCATGAAAAATGTGATTTTATGTATTTTATAGCATTTTCTTCTCGTTTTTCTTTGAAAATATACATAAAAAGTAGTTTATTCATGCAATAAAAAAATAGAAAATTTTCAGTTTCGATACTGTACGTAGGGATAGTCGATATTATCCTATATATATTATATTATTTTCTATATATTATCTATTATACTACTCTAAAAGTTACAATGGATCAAAGACGATGCTTATGAATGACAGATAGAAAAACGTGAAACGATTTCATAAAAATTGAATTCAATTTGAACGTGAAATTTAATAAAATGTTTTTGAATCTAAGTTTTACTTTTATACCAATCAGGTGACAAGCAAGCGTACGGACTGCCAGATGAAAAGCAACCACAGCCTATGGACACCTACAAAACCAGGAGAATCACAAGTGTATTGCGACGCCACCCATTTTGTTCACAATTTACTCACCACAGAAACACAACACTACTTGAGTATTATTTCACTGTGACATTTTGGTAAGTTGAACGATCTCCCCATAATCGAATAATAATAAATAATAAATAAATATCTTATAACGCACACACACGGTCGTCTGTTCATAAAGTAAGCAATTTAATGCTTTGTTATAGGTAACAGACGACTGATATAGCTAGTTTTTTTTTTTTTTTTGTTTTGATAATTACACATAGCTACAAATTGCGCCAACAGGCTAGTTAAAAATAGTCAGGTATTTTTTTTTATAAGGTTTGAAAGAAGAACTCTTGAATAGTTATACTATTATTACTCTATAATAATTATTTCAAGTAAATCTCAAGTAGTTCATTTCATATTAATCAGTGACGATAGTTTCTTTTTTTAATATTTTAAGAAAATGTACATAAAACTAAGCCAACTACTTGACTCACACAATTTCATCACTTATAACGTTGTAGTATTAAATATTATAATTAAATATTAAAAACTTTTAAATCTATCTATAATAATATATATAAAAGCGAAAGGTCATTCATCACGAAATCTCCGAAACTATAACACTTACAAACTTGAAATTTGGCAAGTAGGCTTCTTATAGGACGTGGGCATCCGCTAAGAACGGATTTTACGAAACTCGACCCCTAAGGGGGTAAAACGGGGGTTGGAAGTTTGTATGAAAGTCCTATGTTTTTGAAGTAAGGAACTTGAAATTTAAAATGTAAGCTCTATAGATGGTGAAAAGGTGTCCGAATAATGTATCTTTAGAAATCAACTCCTTTTTGGGGTTAAAACGGGGGATCGTAGGTTGACTCACTCATCACGAAATCTCCGAAACTATAACACCTACATACTTGAAATTTGGCAGGTAGGTTTTGTATAGGACGTAAACATCCACTAAGAACGAATTTTACGAAACTCGACACCTAAGAGGATAAAACGGGGGTCGGAAGTTTGTATGAAAGTTTTATGTTTTTGAAGTAAGAGACTTGAAATTTAAATGTATGCTCTATAGATAGTGAGAAGTTGTCCATATAATTTGTCTTAAGAAATCAACTCCCTTTTCGGGTTAAAGCGGGGGAGGGTAGGCTGACTCACTCATCACAAAATCTCTGAAACTATAACACCTACAAACTTGAAATTTGGCAAGTAGGTTCCTTATAGGGCGTAGATATCCGCTAAGATCTGATTTTACGAAAATCGACCCTTAAGAAGATAAAACGGGGGATGGAAATTTGTATGAAAGTCCTATGTTTTTGAAGTAAGAGACTTGAAATTTAAAATGTATGCTCTATATATAGTGATAAGGTGTTCAAATAATGCATCTTTAGAAATCAACTCCCTTTTAGGGTTAAAACGGGGTATGGTAAGTTGACTTACTCATCGCGAAATCTCCGAAAATGTATGCTCTATATAAAGTGATAAGGTGTTCAAATAATGCATCTTTAGAAATCAACTCCCTTTTAGGGTTAAAACGGGGTATGGTAAGTTGACTCATTCATCGCGAAATCTCCGAAGCTATAACAGCACAAACTTAAAATTTGCCGAGTAGGTTCCTTATAGGGCGTAAACATTCGTTCAGAACGGATTTTACGAAAATCGACCTTTAAGGGGATAAAACGGGGGTTGGAAGTTTGTACGAAAGTGCTATGTTATTAAGGTAAGAGATTTGAAATTTAAATGTATGCTCCATAGATGGTGAGGAAGTGTCCAAATAATACATCGTAATCTATATATAAAAAGAGAAAGGTCACTGACTCACTCATCACGAGAACTCAAAAACCGCTGGGTGGTCCATCCATCCAAGATGGACAAAGATGAAATTTGGCAGGGAGGTAGATTATAGTTAGTAGACGTCCGCTAAGAACGGATTTTGCGATATTCCACCGCTATGGGGGTTTAATTGGGGTTGATCAGAATAGAACAGAATAGAATAGAACAGAATAAGACCAGAATAGAATAGAACAGAATAGAAAAGAATAGAACAGACTAAGAACAGAACAGAATAGAATAGAACAGAATAGAAACGAATAGAAAAAAACAGAATAGAACAGAATAGAAAAGAATAGAACAGAATAAGACCAGAATAGAATAGAACAGAATAGAATAGAATAGAACAGAATAAGAACAGAACAGAATAGAACAGAAGAGAATAGAACAGAATACAATAGAATAGAGCAGAACAAGAACAGAACAGAATAGAACAGAACAGAATAGAATAGAACAGAATAAGAAATGAATAGAACAGATTAGAATAGAACAGAACAGAATAGGACAGAATAAGAATAGAACAGAATAGAAACGAACGAAACAAAACGGAATAGAACAGAATAGAATAGAACAGAATAGAACATAATAAAAAAGAATAAGAACAGAATAGAATAGGACGGAATAGAATAGAATAGAATAAAATGGAATTGAACAAAATAAGAAGAGAATAGAATAGAACAAAACAACAAAACAGAACAGAATAGAAAGGAATAAGAACAGACTAGAATAGAACAGAATAAGAAATGAATATAACATCATAGATGACAATAGAATAGAATAGAACAGAATAAGAACAGAATAGAACAGAATTGAAAAGAAAAGATCAGAACAGAATAAAATAGAACAGAATTTATTATTACATATCATATACAGATAACATATATATACAATGTAATATAAAAAATAATATATAAAATATATATAAATAATATATAATATAATATGTTAAATAATATATATATATATATATATATATATATATAACAACGAAAGGACACTCATCACGAAATCTCCGAAACTATAACACAAACTCTGAATCTGGCAGGTAGGTTTGGGGGTTGGAAGTTTGTATGAATGTCCTATGTTTTTGAAGTAAGAGACTTGAAATTTAAAATGTAAGCTCTATAGATGGTGAAAAGGTGTCCAAATAATGTATATTTAGAAATCAACTCCCTTTTGGGGTTAAAGCGGGAGATGGCAGGTTGACTCACTCATCACGAAATCTCCGAAACTATAACAGCTACAAACTTGGTAAGGAGATATCCAAATAATGCATCGTAATATATATATATATATATATATATATATATATATATAAGAGAAAGGTTACTGACTCACTCATCACGAGAACTCAAAAGCCGCTGGATGGTCGATCCATCAAGGATGGACAAAGATGAAATTTGGTAGAGAGGTAGATCATTGTTAGTAGACGTCCGCTAAGAGCGGATTTTGCGATATTCCACCACTAAGGTAGTAATTGGGGTTGATAGTTTGTATGAAAAATATGCAGCAGCTATATGTTCGCCTGATAGGGTATTTATACTGCAGCTGGAAAATAAAACTAAAAATGTGGTGTATAGAGAGGTTTTATAAAAACAACTATTAAATTATACTAAATTGTGCCTTTTAAAAAGTTACTCAGTCTGATAAGCATTTCAAGTGACTAAAATAAAAAAGTAATTTGCGTTAAACATCTTAATAGAAACGCATATCTTTATAACCACGCGGACGTAGTCGCAGGGAACAGTTAGTGTATAATAAAACAAAGTCCCCAAAAGTGTATCTAATCGATTCCCTCAAAATCTACTGAACGGATTTTCATGTGGTTTCACCAATAGAGAGAGGGCTTCAAGAGGAAGGTTTACGGAGCGGCTAAGCCGATTTTGATGAGAGTTTGCCGGAAAATTTTTGTGACACACTGATTTCAATGCGGGCGAAGCCGCGGGCACAGCTAGTATAAATATAAAATTAATTAAAAGACTACTGTAAAATCATAATATACACGAATGACGCGTCCTAAAAGGAAATATTTACTTTGCGAAGTCGGAAACTCGGAGTGACGATTTTATCATTTGTTCTCGTTCAAACAAAGCTTGTCACTGTTTTTGTCAAAATCTATATAAATGAAATGATAGAGGTTGGCCTTTGTGCGAGCGGCAAGAAAAAACTATACGATAGACTTTATTAATATTTTCAATTTTATTTCTTGGACACTTGTTTATAAAATATGCTCGACTATCTCTATTTAACATTCAAAATAACAGTTTTGAATTGCTTTATGCACGTGCACTTACAAAGAAATTTGTGTCTGTAATTTTAAGTCTCACCAACGTGCCTCGAAAAGCACACTTCCTCAATTACCTCTTGATAAGCTGTTAGTCCCTTTATTATCACAGACACTAGCAACTGGTACTCACAGTAAGTTATATATCCGCGAATCCACAGTGGAGCAGCCTGGTAGATTAAGCTCCTACATATAGAAAGAGGCCATTGCCCAGTGGGATGTTACAAGCTGAATCAATCAATCTCTAAAAACATATTGTGTCATAGCAAACAGAGACGAAGTACGTAACTAAATATTGTAACTATATATCTGGTACATTTATATGTTTTTGGGAATATTCGTAACATTATAAAGTTACTGATATAAAATTCTAATGAACGAAGGCGCGAGTTGTTATTTATCATAATTAATTACCAGTTTTAAAAATTGAAGACGTCACAAATGACGTTAGTTACGTAATTCTCATTTCATATTTAATTAATTTACTCGCCTAATGATACATTTTTTATTTCGCAATAATTTTTCATTGATTAAAACGATCTGGTTCATTTTTAATTTTTTATTCTTTTAATTTACGAGAATATTTATGGTTCTTTAATGTCTGAAAGAGACCAATTAGTGTATAAATGCTCTAATGAATTGATATTTAAATTAATTTCAACTGGAACATAACGAAATAATGTTTCAATGAATGCTTCATAAAGAAGATAAATATTTATAAATATAAGTGTATCGGCTTAATATTTCATTTCGTTAAATTGGTTATGAAGTAGATGAGTCGCGTGGTTTTATCTGCGTTTTTGGTTCCGTTCTTATAAATCATGACACGGTTTTGTATAACCTCAACCCCCCTGTATCATGACGTATTCTATGTCAGTTTTAAAAGTTTATCTTTATTTAAATCAGAGTTAAATCAGTGAGTTAAAAATAGTTATTTTGCATTTTGACTAAAATATAGAAAAATTTATTTGATACATTCTTACACCATGAAAAGTAAATTAAAACAAACACAATATCTTTATAACTTCAGTGCAGTATCACAGAGTTACTTAAATTAGGAAATGTTATGGTTAAAATCTTGGACGAGACAGTCCCGCTTTCCAGTCCGCTACCATTTTTATTGTATAATCAAGACAAATCGAACTTGCTTTCACAAGCAGACAAAACAATAATTTAAGTAACAAAAATAGGCTGTGCTAGCATAAGTTTACAAATTATCATATTTATAGGACAACAATCCCGCAAACTACATGACAAAGATGGCGACTGACCAATCAGAAAAAGGAAGATGGTGTCTCCATCTTTATGCTCTACTGGTACTTCAACAAATAATAATCACACTAAGAACACTGCAATCTAATGAAATTACAATCAATACAATCCTTTAAAATTATTAGAAGCATAAATTTGAATGATAACAGTACTTATTAGGCAACTACCCTACAAAACAGATAATAAAAATGGCAACTGACTATTCGTAAATTAATATTAACCATTCGGCAGATTGTGTCGACATCTTTGTACTGTTCCGGTACTAAACGAATAAACAATAAGAGTAATATCAATATAAAATCCAATATTTTCATAATGGTTAGAATTACAACTTTAAATGCTAACACGGCTTTACAAAATCTAACTACAATACATATATATAATTCTAAATTTAAAATCAAATATTCAACAACAATCAGTAAGAAATCTATAAGGTGCTTCGCGATATTTAAGACATAGTTAATTTTGAATTGGAAGTTCACCTTTTGAACGATCGATCAGCCCCGCACGACCCAGAAATGGGTCGGGAGGATTGTTCACTTGATTTTAGTATATTTTCTACCTGTATGTAGATTATGATGGATGATTAATTAAAGTGAAATGTTTTGTTTGCTTTGATTGTATTTTGGTAAGAAGCATTATTAACCTGACACAATTAATTTGTACTATTCAAAGAAGCCTTAAACGTATTAATGTACCTTCCGAATAAAAAAAGATTTAATACCTGAAGCAAAGAATGAAAGTATCAATAATAACACTTAAAAATACTCATAGTATTTTTTTATCATTTTTATATTAGATTCGATAAACCACAGATCCTCGCAAAAGAACACCGATTCCAACCAAGGATGATCCGTGAGGCTATTGAAATTAAAAAACATCCAAATTTCAATAGAGAAGATGGCTGGCAATTACCACCTGCTTGGGACCCCATTATTAATATAATTAAATCAAAAACCAAGCATAATTTACCACAGATTAAAGACTCAATTAGCACATTCTGCGTAGATAGGACTAAATAAATATTGATGTATGTCGGGTAGTTTCGAATAACTTTGTAACGTTAGGACGTCTGACACCTCAGTCCTCCCGTGACCATGGTTGCTGTAAAGTATCCGAAACGTCGGGAATCAAAAGTTAATAATAAACCGCGATAAAATCCGAAAAAAGTGTTTTATTAAATCATTTAAAAATATTAATACAAGGTTCTATTCATAACTTTAACTGTCCTGATTACATTTTATAAAATTTAATTGGGATTTGAATTAAAAAGCAATTATTTTTATAGCATATTGACTATCGTCTACTTAATATTATCAATAACAATTTCTAGGACCAGATACAAATGTTTTTCACTAGATTCTGTTCACAGTATAAATGATATGCATTTTCTATATTGATATTATAAAGAGGTAAAGTTTGGACTTTGTTTGTATGTAGGGGGTAATCTTCCCAAATACTGATCCGATCGTGAAAATTCTTTCACTAACAGAAAGCTACACTGTTTAGGAGTGACATAGGCTATATTTTATTGTAATTGAACAAAAAATTCAGTAAATAAGAAAAATTTTAAAATATAATATCACAATGGTATATAAACTAGCGCCATCTATCGCTATTAGAAAACGATTTATTAGTCTTTCGACGTTATTAATTTAGTCTATCGACGACGTTTTCTTGATTTTTGATAGATGGCCTTGGAGCTACATATTATTTATTTAAGTGCTATAAAATTTGTTCTTTAAAGTATATTATTTGGTTCTGTAATTTAAAATAATAAATACATGGGAGCAACATATTATTTATTTAAGTGCTATAAAATTTGTTCTTTAAAGTATGTTACTTGGTTAACAACGAAGTGGGCACGGGTCGGCTAGTAATTAATAAAGATACATCATACACCATTTCACTATAGTCGTTATTTTGTCATGTATTAATATTCTGTATTGATTGAACAAGTAAAAGTAGCTTTAAACCCAAGCTATCCATAGTCTCGTCAAAGTCTAGCTTAAGACCTTTGCTATGATCCTAAATACTCTCTCATAAACTCTATAGATACATACGCTTACGTTCAGTTTGTAAAATTCGACTGCTGGGTATAGCCCAGCAGAGTAACCAAGAAGGATCAGAGCTTAATCCACCACGCTGCTCCAATGCGGGTTGGCGGATATATTCCCTACTACGAGTAACGATCGCTATCAGGTGTACATGATAACAACCGGGACCGATAGCTCAACATTGTTGAAAGACCCACAAGAACTAATAACCAGAGCGGAAATAAATATTTCAATACACATAAAATATCCACGCCGAGCGGGAATCGAATCCGCGACAGTCGGTGTTATGACGCCGCTGATAGGGCACACACACACACCATTACACCAGAGCGGTCATGTCCGCTGATGATTGATTATAGGTAACGATATAGATCAGGGTAAGGTTAATTATTAAAAAAATTCTGCAAATTTATTGTTGTATTGACAATAATAATTGTGTTTGCTCGCAAACGAAAAAAAAATCGACCTCAATTATATCGACAAGTAATACGTAACATAACGTAACGTAAGTAGACGAAAAAAATTAACAAACGCACTAGTCGTCATTACGATTTTCGAGGGTTTTCCTCGATTTCTCTGGGGTCCATCATCAGATCCTGGTTTCTTTACCACGGTACCACACTTAAGATATCTCCTTTCCATAAAATAAAGAATTATCAAAATTGGTTCATAAACGACGAAGTTATCCCCGAACATACATAAAAAAATATATATACACGGTCGAAGTGAGTAGTCTCCTCCTTTTTTGAAGTCGATTAATTAATGTTTGACGGGTCAGTTTTAGCGCTCAGTTTACTTTCTTAGTTAGTTAGTACGGAACTCTAAAGAAAAGGCAATTAGTTTTAGTAGATAATATTTCATATTTTTCAATTTATTTTTAAAAACTTTTCATATTTCAATAGTACTAATAAATGAAATTTTCATCCATTTTCAGTTATCTACTTGTGAATGAAATCATGAACCAAATAAATTTGACTATTAATAGATTAATTGGCGGAACAAAGATCCATGTCCTGTTAGAATTATTCAAACCTTATTTATCACGGATGAACGATGCTCTGAACAATCTCAAATACAATATTAATTACTTGTTTAATTTATCGACATAAACAGAGGTTTTGTTAATTGATTGCTTGGTTAATTCGACGGATTTCAGGTGAAGGTTTACTTAAACTGTCAATTTCGCTTAGAATTGTGTCGATATCGATTGTTATCATTATGCCACTGAATAACCGTCTTATGTCACTACATTAAAATTACTTTCGGATTTCTTAATAATTATAATCCACTAATATGATACCAATCATTTATTTCATAATACTCTACTTGTAGCAAGGGCTCACAAGGATAATTTTCTCATCATATTTTTTAAATAATTTTATTTAATTATATATTATTATTTATTTTATTATTGTTTATTTATTTATTTATTTATCATTTTTCAATACATTCGAAGCTTCTAAGGCCTACCTAATACTTTAATCAACTTGGATTAATTTGAAGATAGGATATAATTTGAAGATAAAATCAGCTTGTAATTTTATTTTTAGGAAAAATAATATCAACAAGGTCGGCGAGTACATGCTGGTATAAATGTTCCTTAAAAAACTAGGTATTTATCTCTAAAAAAATCGGAACTGTACTCGAGTGTTTATATAAGTAATCCCTTATTTATCCCCGCGTGTAACGGGGTGGGGCATTAATTTATGGGGCCTCAAAGATACGTTCAATCCACCGCGCCCTAATAGTATCATAATTTACCTGAGTCTGGACAGTGTTTTGTTTATTTATTTTGACTACATTTACTTCGAACGAACTTGTCTTTGTTGTTATTTCGATATTCTAAAACAATACCTTTTAACAAATGAAATATTTATTAATACTAGATGTGCCCACGACTTCGTCCGCGTGGAACTTAACAAAAAGTTATTGTTCGCAGACTTATAAAATAATTTCAAAAATAAAAGTAGCCTAAGTTACTTTTTACTACGTCCGCTATCTGTTAGTGAAAGTCCCGTCAAAATCCGTTCAGCCTTTTCAGAGATTAGCCAGAACAAACAAACAGACAAAAATTGTAAAAAAAAATATTTTGGTATATGTGCCGGGTATGCATCCATACGCGCAAACGCAGCGTGGGACGTCCTCCGGCCCGTTGGACCGACGATCTACGTAAGATTGCCGGTGTAGGCTGAGGTGATGAGGATTGTGGAAAACCGGAATGTCTGGCGTGAACTTGGGGAGGCCTATGTCCAGCAGTGGACTGCAATAGACTGAACTGACTGACTGATACATCCATATGCATTTAGTAAAAAGCTGTTATTTCGATATTACAAACAGACACTCCATTTTTATTTATTTGTATAGATATAGCTAAAAATCATGATGATAAAATCAAGGTAACCTATTTACTTGATGATAATTTCTATAGGAAAAGATAACATCATTCATTTAGAGACTAACTCAGTTTTTCAACACAAAAGGTGTTTGTTGTATAATATCAGGCAAATATTTTATAATATAAATTAATTTATAATCAAATGAAACACTGAGCTCTCTACTGATTGGTCATAGTCCAATTCGGATATTTTTATCTACTTTGGTACAAAGTTCTGCCTTACTAAACTTCACAGGCGACCGGGCCGAAGCCGGCTTACCGTACGTGACCTGGGAACTACCATCACTGGAGTGGACAAACGGGGTACCAGGATGCGGCAAGACAACCCGAATAGTCGGGGACTTCAATGGGGACACGGAGGTCGTGATTACGACCACAGTCGAGGCGGCTAAAGATCTAAAAGAAAAACTGGTGCACCGCTATGGCAACAAGGTCAAGCAAAGGGTGCGTACTATGGCCTCCGTTCTGGTAAATGGCTTCCGTGAGGGTTCAAAAATCAACCGCCTAACGGTGGACGAAGCCATCATGAACCATTTCGGAGCCATAGTAATGGCCGCCCGACTATCGGGAGCTGAGAAGGTAGTCCTCATCGGAAACATAAACCAACTGCCGTACATCAACAGGGATAACCTGTTCGAAATGCGGTATTGTAGACCAACCCTTATAACGACTATTTCGTGCGAGTTGTCGTGCACGCACCGTAACCCCAAAGACGTCGTCATTGCCATCAGTGAGGTTTACAAGACCGTGTACAGCTCAAGCACAAAGATCCGAGATCTTTGCGAGTAGAGAGTCTCACAGGCGCGCGCATTCCTGTAGGAAGGGACTGAACCCTGTACCTGGTATTTACGCAAGAGGAGAAGAGATTGCTGACTGACCAGGGATACGGGTCCGGTGAGGGATTGCGCGTCTTAACCATTCATGAGGCGCAGGGCCAGACCTATGAGGACGTCATCGTCCTCCGGACAAATACAAGGAGGCTGGCTCAAGATCCACGACAGCGTTTCGCACGCTGTAGTCGCGGTGACTAGACACACCAACACCTGTGTCTATTACACCGACGACCGTGACGACGCAATTGGTCGCTTTGTGGCGAGGGCAGCGGAGATGACGGACAAGAAAATCCTTGAGCATAGTCTCAAGATGGCCATTCACCATAGAGATGCTGCCGTCATTGAGAATGTGCTCAACATGTTGGAAAATGCAGTGGTGTGAAGACATCATTGTATTGTAAGTATAAATTGTGCGTAGATCAAAGTGTAATGTAAGTAATATAAATAATAAAATTAAATGTAATAGTATAGGTATAGGATAATGTAATTGTAATGATAAGGCTTTATATATGTACTTAATAAGATAGGATTAGTCATATAATATATTAATAAAAATTAAAAAAAAAAGGAATTTAAATGGATAAAACGATTTCTAAGCACACAAAAAAAAGTACCTAACTACAATAACATAGGTTAAGTGTACATTGTAAGTAGCAAATAAGTGTAAATATATTGTAGCTAGAAAATAAGTGTACATATACTGTAGTTAGCAAATAGGTGTAAATATAATAAAAATAATTACTATATAAAAATATAAAAAAGCAATATGTAGAATACTCTTGATCAGTGGACTCGCGTCGACTTTTAGAAATTTTAAGACTAGTTACTAAGGCTGCTAGGATTCTAAAGTTGCGGTGAAGTACCGATGCATGTTAAAAAAAAAAAAAAAATATAATATATGGAATAACAAAATCACAGGCATAATAAGCCTGTGGATATATCACTTAATAAAAATAAAAAATAAAAAACTTCAAAAACATTCACCAGCTCTTCATATTAATTTATGAATACCTAATGTAAGTAAATAACCCGGATTTATCGGATAAATAAATAACCCTTATACGTAAACAAACCTGCAGCGTTGAAGCGTGACTGATTAATATCTAATCCTTCTTGTTGATAGGGAACAAAAACTTAGCAAACCTTTGAACTGAAATTATTTTAGCCTGATACGAAATTTAGAATTTCTTAGAAAATCAAGATTTAAGAGGAATCGCTTGCCAAGGCTTTAGGCGCCCGGTGTGAACGACAAGTCATTTGACTCAGTCGACTGTTCGATTTATCTGACTGAGCTCGAAAAGGCTTCGATAGTCGACGCCTTCCGTAGTCTGAAGTCGCTCGTAGACTGAAGTTTAGCAATGTAAACCACTCTACCTCTGAGATGCAAGCTTGATAGAGTCGTTTGTCTAGTAGTTTTGTTGATCGATTAATAAAAATTAGACTATAAAGATAAGATAAGATCATAATTATATCTAAGATCAAAGCAAAGTAATGCATAATATCAACAGCTTTCGCAAATACACATTGTATCATATGGATAGTCTGTACAGTTATTGTAAACCATTTGATAAATATTGATAAAAAAAATATCATACACTCAGCAGCTTGCAGAAGATCAGAATCTAGTAACGGATGGATCTTGGACTGGAAATTTCTAGAATGCTAACTCAAACGTATAAAATAAATTTTATTTGGCCACTAGCTGTGCCCGCGACTTCTTCCGCGTGAAATTTACCAAAAATGTTATTTTTAAGTTTGTAGAGTTATAAAATCAATAAATTTATTATTTTTTCTTAAATCTTTAAAATTTTATCAATTGTTAATTTTCATACGATTTTGTATTAATATATTATTCTCATTCAAAGGAAAATTATAGTAGGATTTAGGTACTGCTGTGTCGCTAGTTCAACAACACACACAATACACAAGCACAAACCCCTAAACCTCAGAAAACACCTGTATGACCTAACGCAATGTATTGCATGGGCGGATGTTTGCCAATGCGTCGGCAGAGTAAATAACAAGAGTCCAGGATATTATTGATATTACATTTAATATTAAGGTTTCATATTACCGATACTATCTAGCGACAGTATTGTTGCGTTTCAATAGACAACCACAGAGTAAAAACATACTTTACAGAGAGAGAGAAAAAACTTTTAACAATGGCTGTAATTTCTGCAGTTATTGCTGCAGGGTTATGATTTTTATATAAACCCAGTTCTAAACATAAGCTGTGGATACTTACGTACTACAGCGTATGTCTAGACTACCGAACATGTTTGCTTATATTTTTTTTTCAGAGTAATATACATAATGTATATATAAATAGAACGGTATTGCTACATTTTTTGGACTTGTAACTTTTTTAAAGATGTTAATCCTGTTGAGAAAATAGCGTTAGTGGGCTTTTTGCACTGAAAAATTGGGTTACTATTATATGAATTATCGGAAAAAATTAAAGAGTTTTTAATCAAAAATGATTTAGTAAAAGCTTTTTAATAAAATTAACATAAAAAAACAAATGGAAACAGATAAAAGTTTTGGCTATATTTTACGCCAAAATTACGGGTGTCTTCGCTACACTATAAAATATCATGGCTTAAGATTACACGTTTACAATAAATTAAATTTTCATTTTTTTTTTTGGAATATGGCCTTTTGTATTTAAGGAGCGATGTATTAAGGACTAATGTGAGTGATAACGCTATATAATGATTTCATTAGATAAAAACGCCATTTTAGCGTTAGTTTCAGTGTTTGATATTGGAAATATAATTAAATATTTTATTTTCTACGCCAACGGCTAAAAAATGAAATTTATTATAACCTAGCGTGTTTGCGGTTTTAGGCTGATATATATCAAAAAAAAAAAAATGAAATACATTTTTATAAAATAAACCTTATTTTTTAAAATTTATTTTTAAGTGAAAAAGATTTTTATTGAAATTTCGAACGATAAAAACCTATTAGCCCTAATTGAATATCAAGCCCAAATGTATCAAATGGAATTGTATAAAATAATTATTTAGTTTGTATACGTGTTAAAGTAATGACATTGCTTTATTTGATATTATTGGCAATTATCGATATTTTTATGGACATGCAATAATGATTTAAGAGACAAACTATCGATTTTGCGGCAACACTAGTCGAAATTACTACTAAGTGACAAGTATTCTTGTTTTAATTATTGAAATTTAGGCAATTAATCTATAGAAATATTAGTTTTTTTTGTTATTAATAAGCTCTATGATGACATAATTTTCTTTTAAATGTTTGAAAAAGTTATAATTTTTTTTAGAATGACACCCAATGTTTTATTTATTACAATTTCCTTACAGTAATATAAATTTTTATAATCAATACTTTGCATAACATTAGATCCTAACGAACTTTTAAATCTGCTTGTAAATGGTACTTACCAAAGACATCGATACAGCCTATCTGCCAGGTCATAGTTGGTTGAGTGTTGATCTGGCACATGTAGCAGCCGCGATCTTCAGCTCGTAATGGGCGTATACGAAGCTGCCAAGTCCTTGGCGCGTCCAGGCTTACCGCATATCTTGAGCCCAGAACTGCTCTTTCATGCATTGTTAGTACTGTCTGGTCTTCCGCTCGAAGCCAACCCACCTGTAAAACAAAACTTTTAGATATTTTTTGTTTGACTACACAGTACGGATATGATCTGTTCTAATTACCCAATTGTTAAGATTATTGCCTTATACGCATCTCTATATAAGTATTTTTATTATAAAATGTTTTGTAATAAGTTTTATAAGATATCAGCGCCTGCTACTTTGATCACAATTGACATCACTTTTATTACGACTTTTTCATAAGGATTATAGGTGTCTGAAATTGCTGAACTAATAGACCAATAAACAAAATATTTACTTTCTAATTTAACGAAAAATCGGATGAGTTTTGACTTTCGTGCTTGGGAGAGGCACGAGAAAACCTTTTTGGGCTTAGAATTTTAGTCAGTAAAAATAAAATGTCGTTCTAAATATAGTATGTGTGTGTAAATTAGGCGCAATCAAAATTAAAGTCATTAGAGCGTAAGTTCGTCTAAGTTCGTTATAATAATGAATATAATTTTTAAGAGACGATATTTTGTATAATTTATAGTACTTAATTCAAATGGAAAGGTAAATTTAAATCATAATCAAGGTAGTTTGCTTAGGATCTCGTTTATGTAAATTTAATATTACCCGAATGTATTCGAACTGAACTTTGGACGTGGGAGTAAGGGTTTGTTAGTGTCTAAAAATAAATGTTAGTCTAACTGAGACTAGTGGAATGACTGACTTTTTCCTTTCCCTCCACTGAATCTAAATAGTTTTGAAATCACCACTATGTTAGAAGTGACGTGTTAACGAGAATCGAGTGGATGAGAATAAAAGGCCATAGATACGGCCAGCAATAATCATGAATATTGTTCTCATTGATCGAGTTAGTATAAAAATGAGTTGAGCTGTAAAGTGTAAATTACTTAGTTTTGACTGGCTCGATTGGTCAATAGTTAGTCAATTGGTACAGTATTTCTAGTACTACATAGTGTAGTTACTTTGATTTTTTTTTTAAATGTATGTCGAGAATAAAACGATGATTTTTTTATTATTTGACATTGAAAACATTTATAATTATTCGAATATATCCTTAATAAATAAGCTATTATACTAAAATAGTAGTAAATTGTTGATGAAATTAAATTGAAATGAATCTGTCTGTAAACATCACACTGAACGTTGCTCTTTGATTCCTCTCCACGGTTAAAGTGAAGTATTACAATTTAATTTTTCATGCTGATTTAGTGCAGGTTTACCTGTAACGGTAGTAAGATTCTCAAGGACAAAATTAACAAGATCAGAACCGAATGAATATTTGTATAAATCCATTGATCTAGAAACCAGCAAGCCAAAGTTGAATCTCTGACACCAAGTGTCACCTTACCTACCTTGTCTTTGTGACCTTAAGGTGACTTCTCACTCCACTTAATCTAACACTGAATGTCAAGGAAAAACTTGAAAATACATTTTCCTAAATTTAAACGAGTAATTTGTAGTTGATTATCATTCATTTCGAGTCAGCCTAAGCAGCGGATTGGCTGGATGCCTACAGTATAACAATGCACAAAAATCAAGGTGCACCTTCTTTGGTTTACGAAACGCCTCGTGAATTTTAATACCTCATACGGACCTTTAGTGGTTGCCACAGATTAAAGAACTAAAACCTGTAGGCTTCATATACTTGTAGGATTCATGATGGCCGCTATTGTCTGTTGACGTACAAAAAACAATGACGTGACATTGAGGCGAATGTATAAGAATCAGAATTAAATAAATAAATAACAATTAGCCAATATCGAGTTGCAATTCTCCCCACTACATCTAGAACCAATGTCAATAATTGTTTTGAGCTTAAAAGTAATTTACATTCAGTTCTAATTTATTTACATTTATTTATGATGAAGCTGACTAGTTCAATCGTTCATTTAAATAATAATTATTTATTAAAAATGTATTTACATTTATTTATGATGACGCTGACTAGTTCAATTGTTCATTTAAATAATAATTATCTATTAAAAAAGCACAAAGGCTCAAATAAATTAAGTCTATCAATCAATCCGCGGTGTATAAATAACAATTTTAGGTGAAGCCACATTATAAAATATCGATTTTTACATATAAAATTTACTTTTTACCATATCTGTCAATATAGCAATTTTTTTTTTTGTTAGTAATTAATGTTGATCAGTGGATATTGGTTCTCACTACATTTGATAATACAGAAAATATCAATTAACATGCTGTTCACAGATAGTCTGTGTCAAAGCAAACTCATGTACACGGTCGTAGTTAGGCTCTCTTTTGTTTCTTTTTCGCCTGCTGATTTCTTTTGTTTTTTCTCCGATTAGTCGCTTTTGTCTCAAAGTTCTTATTGTGTATTATGAAACCTAATTCGACACCTTGATTGAGGCTCGGGACGAGACGGTTGACAATGTTCTCTTTATTGTTTTCGAGTAATTAATTTTCTGATTGCTTTTGGATGATTAATTTTGATTCATTTTAAGCTATATAGATATAATATCCATATGTATGTTTATATTTATTTGTATACATACATATATATATATATATATATATTTGTATATATATTTATATACTAGCTGTGCCCGCGAAAAAAAAATTCAGGTCGCAGTTCAAAAATAAATTTCTAAAATAAAAGTAGCCTAAGTTACTCCTTATTACATCAGTTATCTGCCACTAAAAGTCCCGTCAAAATCGGCCCAACCGTTTCAGATATTAGCCGGAAAAAAATAGAGAGACAAACAGACAGACAAAAATTGTAAAAAATGTTATTTTGGTATATGCACCGTGTATACATCCAAATACATTTAGTAATAAAATAATTTTTAACAAAAAAAAAACCGACTTCAAAAAGGAAACTAAAAAGTGAAAAATAAATTTACTTAGTACAAAGTAATTCGTATTTTGATTTAGTTAATCAGAAATGATTAAATAAATATTTTATAATTTTGAAGTCGGTGCCAAGTAAAACAATAACTACTCTAGTATCTACTCATAAGTTGTATTCAGTTTTCTTTCATAATTTGTTTCATTGACTATTAGTTTGAATACTGTTATTATTCTGTTATTGTTTTGACATATCTAATAATATTTTTTGTACTTGTTTGTTGTGTGTGTGTTGTTTGTATTTGTTATTGTAGCCAGATTGTTGTAGTATTCACTTGGCACCAACTTCAAAATTATAAAATATTTATTTAATAATTTCTGATTAACTAAATCAAAATACGAATTACTTTGTACTAAGTAAATTTATTTTTCACTTTTTAGTTTCCTTTTTGAAGTCGGTTTTTTTTTTGTTAAAAATTATTTTATTTTACAATTTTTAGTGATAGGTAGACCTAACAAGGATGCTTTTTCTCTTATGTCGGGGGTTCGGAAACATACACAATACACAAGCACAAACACCCAGATCATGACAAACATCTATATGGCCAATACAAATGTCTAGCGTGCGCGGGGATTGAACCCACTAACGCCAGCGCAACAGCCGGTGCTGTGACCGCTGCGCTAACGCGTCGACATACCATGAGTAAAGTTCGCTATCAGGTGTAGGTAATAACAACCGGGACTGACAGCCTAGCGTGTTCTCCGAGGCTAGGTTGAGAGAACCACAAGGATTAACAACTAGACCAAAAATAAATATTTATATAAACATAAATATCCACTCCGAGCGGGAATAGAACCCGCGACCGGCGGTGTTTAGGCGCCGCCGAGACGGCACATGCACCATTATATCAAAGCGGTCGTCAAACAGCAAAAGGTAACTGCTGTAAATTGTTGAGAAATTCCCTCGAGTTTTTATGGGCTCCAACATCAAACCTGATCCTGCGACACAGATGATCACACAGCGGGTAATTGCTATAAATCGTTGAAAAGTTCCCTCGACTATCTTTCGTCTCCATCATCAGACTTTAATGGCACTTGTAACTCATATAGGTGCAAAGTTCTCATCAATAGAAACGAATTAAGTTCAAACAGCAGGTAATTGCTATAAGTCGTTGAAGAGTACCCTCGACTATCTTTCGTCTCCATCATCAGACTGAAATGGCACTTATAACTCATATATTTGCAAAGTTCTCATCAATAGAAACGAATTAAGTTCAAACAGCAGGTAATTGCTATAAATCGTTAAAGAGTTCCCTCGACTAACTTTTGTCTCCATCATCAGACTGTAATGGCACTTATAACTCATACAGGTGCAAAGTTCTCACCAATAGAAACGAATTAAGTTCAAAAAGCAGGTAATTGCTATAAATTGTTGAAGAGTTCCCTCGATTATCTTTCTTCTCCATCATCAGATCGACTCCAGACCTTTATCAAATAGTAGTGCTTTATAGTACTTAATGAAAACATGATTAAATTTACTAGTCACCCTTACGATTTTTGAAAGTTCCCCTCGATTTCTCTGGGATCCCATCATCAGATCCTGGTTTTCTTATCATGGTACCAAACTATGAATATCTCCTTTCCAACAAAAAAAGAATTATCAAAATCGGTTCATAAACGAAGAAGTTATCTCCGAACATACATAAAAAAAAAAAAAATATATACGGTCGAATTGAGTAACCTCCTCCTTTTTTTTGAAGTCGGTTAAAAAGCGGTTATTTTAATATTACAAACAGACACTCCAATATTTTTTATTTGTATGGATATACGAGTATTATACGAGATTTATTAAAACTATTTGTGGATAGTAATGGAATTTGAGCCGAATTGTTTTCAGTTTTGTCTAATTTCATTCATTTTATCCCTATAGACCTTTTAACTGTATAAATAAAAATGAATGTTGCTAAGGTGGCTCGACCAATTCGGATAATTAATTTTTTTTTGGTATATTTCTTAAGGCCCTCGGAAAGTTTTAATACAACAAAAAAAAAAAAAAAACTACCTATTAACTTTTGCCAAAACGAAGTCTGTCCGGGCAGCTAGTTACTAATAAAAAAACTAAAATTATTTTAGAACTCTATTTATATTTACGATATTATTGATTCATTCTGTGACATCCGACTTCTGGGTATAGCCCATAAGCGGTTGTCTTCATGTAGGAGTACCTATATTAACGAAGATCTAATTATATTACCATTTTAGATATAAAATCATAATACTGATATTATATTGACGACTTAGACTAGACATCTCATCATCCTTGCAGATTGAATATCTATATCAATAAATATTTTTCACTTTTTTGTTTAGTTTTATAACCTCTATTCTAAAATGATAGCTTGTAGCGTAAAACTTTTATAGGGTATACCTTTTACAGAAAATCATTTAACAGAAATAGGATTGACGCATTCAAATAAAATAAAAAATTTAATTTTATTTTATAAATGTTATGTTAACAGCTTAAATGTAGCGGGACGAGTAGTGTAAGGCTCTACGAGTATTAGCCTGAACGATGGCGGTTATGGGTTTGATTTCGATTCTATATAAATATATTTGTAACTAGCTTTTATCTGCTTCTTCTTTGCTTCACCTGCGACGGTCTGGATTTTAAAAGCGAAGAGTATCTAGACAGAATATTAAAAAATGCCCATTTGTGTTGAGCCCCAGGAGTTCTGGTCGCCTTACTCACTATAAGAACACAACAGTGCTTGAGAGCAGTATTATTTATCTGTGATCTTCTGTAAGGTCAACGTACTTTTGAGCTGGATATTTCCTACTGTAACCTACCTTATAAATCTTCACTGTTATTACAAGACCAGCAGTCTACAGTAGATCAGAAAGAGCTTAAGTATTGTGTATTTATACGAATAAAATAATTTATCAAATTTCAAATTCGTGTCAAATATCCTAACAACCTACAAAACGTACAAACACAAACGGAAACGTAGTAACGGTGTCGATGTGGGACGCAAATGTTTGTTCCCACAAGGACAGGACCGGAGCACTGTTTACAATGGCGGTCAAACTCCGTACGAAACTTCTGTACCGGCGTGAAATAGTTCATTGTTTGATTTTGAAGTTTGGTCGAAATTTTGTCGCTTTGCTCCTCGGTCATAACATTTTTGTGTCAATATAATTTAACTTTGTAACAAGGTAGTGTGTGACCTGTATAAGTTGAAAATAGTTTAGCGACGGCAATATTTAACTATATGTAAAACTTATGTAGGTTCGTTGATATTTTTATTAACTAACTGACCTGGCGAATTTGTTCCTGCCTTATTTTTTTTTCTTGAATATAATAATTAAATATATCAAAATAAAATATAGCCTATCTTTCAAGTTGAATCAAACTGCACACGGTGTGCAAATTAGATTAAAATCGGTTTAGTAGTTTAGGAATCCATCGCGGACTTACAGCAAGATGCGTAATTTATATATATTAAGATTTTCTTTTAGAAAGAGGTTCTCGCGAGATAACGAAAAACAAAGTTAAAATGTATATGCACCTTTAAAAAGTTACTATATTAATAAGTTCACGTAATCCTTTCTAAAAATTATGTTATGCATTTTAATAAAAATCGTTATTTTAACAAGGCTTGTTGTTACCATCAATTAAATGAAGCATCCGAAAATAATTTTGAATGCAAAATAAGAATTTTATAGTACACAATTCATATTCTGAAGAGACTTGTGGATACGAAATGCAATAAAATATTTTTTTATATAATAATTTTAATTAAGAGAAAAATTTTAAAATATGTCGTAGCATTATTTTTTAGCTTCCACTCAAACTACGAGTACCTATAAACTAAAAAGTATCGATATGAATATTCTAAATTATAATTTATTATTTCAATCCACTTAACTCGTTATTTGGCCTGTTTTTATTTTATTTCGGGTTAGTTTTTTCTTTAGTGAGTTTGCGTTACGAGTATGAATAGCCCGTATTGTTTGAATTGGTAAATCCAGTAGAAAGTTATGCAGTATAATACAACGTAGGTCGACGAAAAAAGCGTCAAGTAAAAACGCATTATTAGATATAACTCGAAAAGTAGTCGTTAGATCTCAAATAAATTTAAATGGGACCTATTGACACACACCACCTTTCGATTAAAAAAAATTTGTCGAAATCGGTCCACACGGTCAAAAGTTCTGATGTAACATACCTAAAAAAAAGTACAGTCGAATTGAGAACCTCCTCCTTTTTTGGAAGTCGGTTAAAAATTGCTATTGTTTTGTTTATTCTTACCCGTGAAACTTTTTAGAATGGTTTATATAAGATTTTTATATAACAATATATATTTATTTATAATGTCTTATATATAACACTATATTTTTACCCGCGGCTTCGTCCGCGTTACATAATTTTGTCTGTTCTATTTTCGCCCAAAAAATAAAGCTTGTGTCACTCAGTAATAACGGAGCAATTTCATGGTGAAAAATCTGTCCAGTAATATTGAGATCTGCTTAATAAAACAAATAATGATACATGTGATAGTAAGAGATACCGCGAATCTTAGGTATGGAAATAATCATTGTACGTGGGCAAACCCGGGTCATTTCGATTTGCTGCCCCATGAAATAAGGGCAAATAAAATAAAATTATTCGGCTGCCCTTTTTTATGCCAGTCATTCTTTAATTCTATAATATAATGGAGTCAAGGGAAAATAACTCGTAAATGTTTCGTCTCAACGTTCTGGGCATACCCACCGTACCCACAACGGTGGAACCGCTCCTGAGTAAATCCTATTATATTTATTATTTATTTTATTAATTTACTTCAGAATAATATATCTACAAGTGTAACAGTGAGTATTATATGTCTAAATGTAATTTAGGTGATTTCTTAGTTGATTTTGAACGCCGTAAAACTCAGACATATGACGATGACATATACTGTTGAAAAATTTTAGAAAAAAAATCGCAATATTATATGATAGATTTAAAAGTAAAGTATAGTTGTAGCTGTAATCTGTATTGCTACCAAAGGAAATACTATTGTTTCCTTCATCGAACAAAATAAACTCGTAGACACGACCTCGTTCAGTGGTATAGGTGAGAATCGATACTAGCCAATAGAAGGTCCAAATTAGGCTAACACTGGTATCAGGGTTTTAACTGAGGTAGGGCACAGCAGGAATTTCCTGCTCAAAATATGGAGCAGCCCGACTGGGGTAGTACCTCGACCTTACAGAAGACCACAGCTAAATAATACTGTTTTCAAGCAGTATTGTGTTCCTATTGATGAGTAAGGTGACAAGAGCTCCTGGGGGGGGGGATTGGGTCGGCATCGCGCTTGCGATGCTTCTGGTGTTGCAGGCGTCTATAAGCTACGGTAATCTCTTACCATCAGGTGAGCCGTATGCTTGTTTGGCGACCTAGTGATATAAAAAAAAAAAAACAATTTTATGACTATTATTTTGATATATCTTATGAAATAAGCATTTCGACATAAATTCTATGACATACGACAATCCTCATTATTGCAACGGGCTAAAGTTCCAACCTTTCTCCTGTATTAAAGGATCTTAACTTAAAAGAGAAACATTTACTTAGATCTCATCCACGAGTTCGCTCCAGTCTCAATAATCCCAATACACATATCAATTGTAACTTACTCACATCATTGGACAATTTCCGAAACAAACAGACCTGTCCCTAGGAAATATCTCTTGCCGGCTTAATTTGTTTCAGGGGTAGTCATGCGTATCGTACGCAGACAATGCTAACTTGAATTCACTTGGAATCACTTAAATCCACAGATGTACGTACAATATTTGTTTTGTCCAAGCATCGGTATTGAATGGGACCTACACGTTAGCAAGTGCAGTATGTTCCGCGAATTGTCTATTATTTAGATTTTAAGGCTTTCTCCTTCCTATGTAGATGGAACAGCTTAAGACGTTTGTATTAAGAAGTATATATGTAAGGATGTTTTTCAAATTCTTAATTATGGATAGTTAAATAAGTTTAGACTTTTCTTAACTTATTATTAGTTCATAAATATATACTGAATACATTATTAGTTCATATATACTTAGTTTCCATCACAAATTTTATTGTTAGATATAATTTAAAACAGAATTTACATACGAATAAACGAGGACAAGTTATCGTAGCGATCATAACCAATGGTTGACGCGCTTGCGATTGGGGATTCGATGCCCGCACATTACAGATGTCCGAGGATTTATATTTTAATTTGAGCCGCTGAGATTGAAGCGTTGAGGGTTTAATTGAGAAGTAAAAAATATTACATATCCATAATGTGTATGTTATTTAAGAATTTATACTTAACAAAGTAAATAATATAGATGCAAAAGTAACTTGTAGGCTGGGTAGAAATATGATTAAGATTTAACTTTATTTACATTGAAAGTACTTTCACTTTTATGACGCATTTTTTTTTAAATCATAAACAGTATTTAATCAAATAAAAATAAACTGATTTACCTTTTGTATGTCAAACAAAATAAAATAATTTAATATAAAATAATTTTTTAAACACTATTTAAAAATTAAAACGGATCAATAAGTCAATATTTTATTTGTGATTATAAAAAATAAAACAAATTTCCAACTTATTTTTCAGTAAATTTAACCTAAACTGACATATTTCGAAAACAGACAGCGCTTTCCGAAAAGGCGGAATGTCAATTTGCAACCAATATTCTTTTAAAAGTTACCCGAGGCAGTCTGACTGGTGGCGTATAAAGCTTTTACGATACGAAAAATATATATTATTTTAAACCGTATTGAGTAAAAAACAGTCCCTCACATATATGCGACATCATACTAAAGCAAATCTATACAATTAAATAAAATTGGAGTGTCTGTTTGTAATATTAAAATAGCCGCTTTTTACTAAATGCATAATTTATTTATTTAACAATTTATGTACATTAGGATAGCAAAAGGAAATAGCTCTTATAAACAATGCTGGTACAAAGGCACTACTTATCCCATGATGGAATCTGTTCCAGTAGTCCTGCTATATAATATGGATTTATACACGGTATATATACCAAAATAACATTTTTTACAATTTTTGTCAGTCTGTCTGTCTGTTTCGGCTAATGTCTGAAACGGCTGGACCTATGTTGACGGGACTTTCACAGGCAGATAGCTGATGAAATAAGGAGTAACTTAGGCTACTTTTATTTTAGAAATTTATTTATTTTAGAAATTTATTTATTTTAGAAATTTATTTATTTTATAAATTTGCGAACTGAACAACTAACTTTTTAGTTAAGTTCCACGCAAACGACGTCGCGGACACAGCTGGTATACTATAAGATGAGTAGGAATGATTTAGCGGCTAGTGATTTTGAATATTATGAGTATGTAATGGGTAGTTAAGACTGCTGAGTATTTTTAATTGCAATCACACTTAAATAAAGCCTGCATATTCAAAAGCGACAATTAGCTTGTCAATACAAAACTTATATTTATGTTACTGGCTTTGCCCGCGATTTCATCCACGTGGAATTTAACAAAAAAGATTTGTTCAGTTCGCACAGTTATATAAAATTAAATAAATGTCAGAAATAAAAGTGGCCTAAGTTACTCCTTATTACATCAGCTGTCTGCCAGTGAAAGCCCCTTAAAAACTGGTCCAGCCGTTTTAGCCGGAACAAACAGACAGACAGATATACAGATAAAAATTGTAAAAAATGTTATTTTGGTATATGCATCGTGCATTTAGTAAGAATCGGTTATTTTAATATTACGAACAGACAGTCCAAATTTATTTATTTGTATAGAAGTATAGATATAAGCCGGCTGTTACCTATTAAATAGGCATTTAGTTGTCATCTTAGGAACAGACTTAAAACTACTTTAAAATGGGAGACTGAAAATTTTTTTAGAAGAATTAAAACAACAATATTTGCATGCTTAAACTAACGCTGTGTACGCTAATAATTGATATCGGTGAACTTTACATGTATAGTGATTATATGTAAATTTTAGTATTCTAAATAAATAAATAAACAAAGAACTTTTCATCCATGTTAGAAATTGTAAACGATGAATTGCAGATAGTAAAAACTCCTTCAATTTACGACCAATCGCAAAACGCAATGAAGTCCGTAGAGAACAAATAAAAATGTGATTTAGGACTTTTATGTTTTCTATTTTTGTTTTATTTTCTATTCTATTTTTATGTCTACTACGAAATTTATGAGTTTATTTATTTATGTAATTTATTTCTCGATAACAGACATATATTAAACGGTTTTATTTAGCTCACCCCGTTTGTTTTATTTTTTATTCTTGGGTCAAATTTAGTAATTCAAATTTCACCCTCTTCCTGTCAACCGATTAATCTGAAATTTTGTATACACTTTGGATTTTGCTGACAATACAATTATGTTTATTCATTATCATTATAAATTCAAGATGGCCGCCGCTACAAAATGGCGGATAATTTATGTTTTATTAATCCCATCAATATGGGTATCAAATGAAAGGGCTCAACAAGCAGAATACAATATACTATAAAAAATTGAAATCCAAGATGGCGGCCGCTACAAAATGGCGGATAACGTAGGTTTTATCAATCCCATCAATATGGGTATCAAATGAAAGGGCTCAACAAGCAGAATACAATATACTATAAAAAATTGAAATACAAGATGGCGGCCGCTACAAAATGGCGGATAACGTAGGTTTTATCGATCCCATCAATATGGGTATCAAATGAAAGTGCTCAACCAGTATAATCAATGTACTATATAAAATTAAAATCCAAGATGGGGCCTCTACAAAATGGCGGATAACTTAGGTTTTATCAATCCCATCAACATGGGTATCAAATGAAAGGTCTCAACAAGTAGAATACAATTTACGATGCAAAATTGAAATCTAAGCTGGCCGCCGCTACCAAATGTCTGATAACAATTTTTTATCAATCCCACCAATATGGGTATCAAATAAAAGGGCTTGACAAGAAGAATACAGTGCACTATACAACCTCAATATTTAAGATGGGCCTTGCAATAATGAAGCACTAAATGAATTAAACAGAATGCGAAATAAAAACTAAAAACTATAAAATAAAAATAGGTAAAAAAACTTTTTAAGTTAAACGGTTTTATGTTAAACATACATTGCAATGTTTAAGATAAATGTACTAAAAACCAAAAAATAATAAAATAGATACAGTCGTGGGAATTATAAACATATGCATAGACTAGACTAAAATAAAACCGTGGGGCACGTCAATTGTCTACAAATTATCGACTTAATGTGCGATAGAAGAATCGTTTAATTCGTCGTTAAAATAGGCAGTTGGCCCGCAGACGGTGAGGAAATTACTTACTATTTTCTTGCTCATGGAAATTCCAATAGTTATACACTCCATGTAAATAAAAGAGATGTTTCAACTAGTTTATCGTTGGACATTCACACTGCTGGCTGGCGAGGAATCGTTTCACTGCTCGTAGTTTGTCTTTAATCGACAAAACATATGATAAAAGTACTACTCGCTCACCACTATGAAACCCTAAAACTCGCTTATAATCGAGCTTGCTAGCTTGTTTCCACATTCTAGCCCTACTTATCACACGTCCATCGTTGTCGGTTGAACAACTGCCTAATTATAGTGTAACATTAGAAAACAAACATTTTAATCAACGATTGTAGACAATTGACGTGCCCCACGGTTTTATTTTAGTCTAGTCTATGCATATGTTTATAATTCCCACGACTGTATCTATTTTATTATTTTTTGGTTTTTAGTACATTTATCTTAAACATTGCAATGTATGTTTAACATAAAACCGTTTAACTTAAAAAGTTTTTTTACCTATTTTTATTAATTTTGTAGTTATAAACTTACTAATAAGATTAAAATATAATTATAAAAAGTGCTTGAAATTTTTTATACTTTATTTTTTATTTACAAAAATTATTTATTTTTTTCAGCAGAACATACAAATAATTTTGTTTTATAAAATAGGAACATTGAATACAAAATGATTAAATTCACCAAAAAAAAAAAAAAACAAACTTTGGCTGAAAATAATTTTAACTTTTTATATTTGCTTACTATCTATATACTTACTATATATATTACTATCGGTCACCAACCCGCCTGCCCAGCGTGGTGACTATGGGCAAAACACATGAGTTCACGTTATTTTTTGGCGTAAACTTGTGGAGGCCTATGTCCAACAGTGGACTGTATAGGCTGTAATGATATTTGCTTACTATTGTATTATTGATAAAAATTATTCCATGTAATGATACCATGAAATGACCTACCTATGAACCTACCTACACTTTGTAAATATCCAAGGCGAGCCAGTTTTCAAAATCAAAAAGTCTTTATTGGGAACGAAAAATAAAGAATCCGAACAAAAAGGCTGAACTAATAGGATACATTTTGAACATTTTAACCTAACTTTAATTGTAAGAAAATCAAGACTATCGTTTTAATATTTTTATAAAATACTATTGTAGTTATACCATATCTCTCTATTCTTTAAAAAATAAAATCAGAAATTATTTTACAGCTGTATGTTACAGTCTCTGGTTGAGTGACAGACGACATGTAAGAGAAGGTCATGAGGGAAAGCAAACCTAAAGAAAGTCGATCTAACACAGTTTATCAAGATTACTTTGAGTATATAGGCAGAAGTACAGACGTCATCCGCAGCAAACAAATAACCATTTCATGAGAAATCTGCATTAGTAAATAACAATCTCGTAACAAAGAAGCTAAATGAAGGAGGGTATTAGTTTGTAAGGCGATCATATTGCTCAATGTGCGTTGACCCGTACAACAGCTATTCGATAAGAAAACCTCAACCTACAAAGGAACAGCATGTACGATATAAGTCTTAAGAAAAAACACAGGCTTTGCTCATTTATATTATGTAATAATGACAGAATATCACAGTGGAAATAAGAAAAAAAAATCAAAAACATCTAAATATAAAGGGACAAAAAGCAAAAATTGTCATATTAATAAAAAATAATTGTATTAAAGCTTACGAAACGTAATCATCATTTGCATAAATACTTCATTTAAAAATAAAAATAAACATCGTAATTCCGGTAGCGTTTTAAATATTATATTCGAGCCAGAAAACCGTTTCACGTCAGATTGCCTCTACATGTTTAAACACGTCTATATTTGAACATTCATTGTGACAATTAGTCTTGAATGCAATTCCATGTCTTTTAAAAATATTTAATTAACTTTTGTAGAAATGGAGAACTTGAATTAAACGAAAATATTTTCAAATTACTTATAACCTCGTTAAAATATTACTATATATAGTTAGAAATCTAACTAGTTTCTAAAAATTTTATATCTACGAGTATTTATAATTGACAATCAATTTTGTGTTATTGTCCAAGAAGCAACCTTTAATCGTGGAAACGATCCCGTGCTACATTTATTTCTGGCCTGCTTATGTCCTTATGGGTTTTCTTATCATGATTCAAGAGCAAGTAAAGTCGTCTGTTCCGGTAGTAACCACATATATCTGATAACGGTTGTTACCCCGGGTTACGTGGAATATATCCTGCAACTTGCAATGGAGCAACCCATTTTATCATGCCCATTAATCATGATTAAGTTCCAACGCTTTTCCTGTGTGGACATAAGCTTTCTTCCATCAATAGGTAACCTATAAGCTGTTTTAGTTTGTGGGTTTCGATATTAAATAATTTAGACTTACTTTATGTTTCCCAAGGTTCGTGACAGCACAACCTAAGACTGCCTCTCTACCAAGGAAGAAAGTGTGGTTGCCGATAGGTCTCTCGAATGCTGGTTCTTCTGAAAACTTCTTTGTTGTACTTTGAGAATCTAAAACAATATATAACATTAAAAGGTTATTATCATTTTTTGAATTTGTTACATAAGAAAATAAAAAACGATAATAAATATATATTTAGGTAACATTTTCTCCATAAATCGTATAATTTACTTTATCTTAGGCATATACGAGATAATCAGTTGAGAACATCTAAGACATAGTTTTCATATCGCAAATATTGTATAATGCGTAATATAAGTTTCTTATATACTAATAAAAGGTATGGAATGAAAGTACGGGACTTCCATTCCATACCTAAAAGGATAAGAAAATTCTAAAATGTCTTGTTTGTTGATATGATAGTTTAAAAGAATTTATATAATTTGCAGGAGCGACAATTTGCAAGTTTTTGAAATTAACGCTGAAATCTGGTATTTTCCTTTGATTAGTTAAAAAATAAAAATGATATAATCTGTTTTCATTGTTTTCCACGTACATATAACCATAATTATTTCATGAGTAACTATAATTTATACAAATAATTATATAATGACAGGGGCGTATTCGACTGATTATTTTAAATAGAGGTCATAATTTAACTGTTTTATATGAGTCTGGTCACGAATATATGGGACATCTTGTACAAATGTGGTGCGTGTTGTACGTTGAAACGTAATGGTCTCACGTACAGACGCTGCGCAAAAGCACCGTGTTGCGTCCTATTGTAATTATACAGTGCTGCTAATTAAATCATTTCTATGAATAATAGAATATGAATGTGTCCTCACGAGCAAGCGTGTGTATGTGGGCAGCTGGCAGCTGGGATTTAATTCTTTGCTTTAGGTTTCCAGTCTTATGATTATCTTCTTCTGTCACTATTAATCTTGTTTAAAAAATTTTTATTTATCGAGTATGAACTTTTGTGTGTATGTGTGTGTATATGTATGTGTGTCTGTGTGTATGTGTATGTTTGTATGTATCTAAACAAACTATCTATGTAAGTATGTATGTCTATTTATTGAGTTGTTTCCTATTATTTTTTATAAAATTAAACTCTACATCTACACCGTCAATATATCATCTCCTTTGCCCTAAGGTTGCCTGGAAGAGATTGCTCTTAAGCAATCAGGCCGCTTTTGTACATTTTTTTTTTCTACAAATTATTGCTAATGTTGCTTGCTTATTTTATTTGTTTGGTGTACAATAAAGTGTAAAATAAATAAATAATAATAAATATGTGTGTGATTTTGTTCTTTCGATTAAAAGCTCCTGTCTTTATAAAACAAAGAAATATCTAAATTTTGTTGACCTATACCATAGTTTACATTGACCTTATAGACTATAAAAAGTCACGCTTGAATGAATTTATAGTTATAGGTCATCATGATGATGTTACATTAAATAAATTATTTTCGGCCACAACCTTGCCACCCTTAAACTCCTTGCCTCCTTTGTCTTTAAAATATTTTGCTACTACATTGTTACATGTTCTAAATGACCCAGTGATAAGCAATGACACTTTCTTTATATAATTGTGTTTGCTCGCAAACGAAAAAAAAACCGACTTCAATTACATCGACAAGTAATAACAACGTAGATCGACGAAAACATAGTCAAGCAACTACGCGTTATCAAAGATTATTCAAAAAGTAGTTATCAGATCTCGATAAAATATAATAAATTATATGTGACCACATGATAAACATCAGCTTTCGATTAAATTAAAAATTATCAAAATCGGTAGACCCAGTAAAAAGTTATTACGGATTTTCGAGAGTTTCCCTCAATTTCTCTGGGATCCCATCATCAGATCCTGGTTTCCTTATCACGGTACCAAACTAGGGACATCCCCTTTTCATCAAAAAAAGAATTATCAAAATCGGTACCTCCAGTAGAAAGTTATGCGGTATAATACAACGTAGGTTGACGAAAAAAGCGTCAAGTAAAAACGCATTATTAGATATAACTCGAAAAGTAGTTGTTAGATCTCAAATAAATTTAAATGGGACCAATTGGCACACACCACCTTTCGATTAAAACAAAATTTGTCGAAATCGGTCTACCCGGTCAAAAGTTCTGATGTAACATACATAAAAAAAAAAATACAGTCGAATTGAGAACCTCCTCCTTTTTTGGAAGTCGGTTAAAAATAAAAACTTGGAATCTTTTCATCATCATCATATATAGGTAAATACATAACAGTTTAAGCCATTTTTTGAAAACGGACTGAATTCATTTGTACACCTTAGTTAAGGTACTTTTTTGAACATGTGATGAATCTAAGACATATCGCGAAGACGAAATCATCTTCAAACCTTCTATTGATTCTTAATATAATTTTATTATAATATTTTAATTTCGTTACATTGAAATCAGTAAAAAATTGTGGGGACCTAATTTTCTTTGACGGGAGGGCGTAGAAGAAAGTAAAATTAATAAATTTGTTCATGGAAGATATCGGTTCTGTTAGAAAAAAGGCAATGTTTTTGACCTAAAATATTAATATAAGTAATCAAATTATCTCGGTATGAGGAATTTTATTATATTTTAGGAAATTAAACCATGAACGCTGTAGGATATCCATTATACGTATTTATATCAGTTTTTTTAGAATATAATAGCTGTGCCCGCGACTTCCTACGCGTGTAATTTAACAAAATAGTTATCTGCCAGTGAAAGTCCCGTCAAAATCGGTCCAGACGTTTCAGAAATTAGCCAGAACAAACAGACCATCCATAAATAAATACATTTTTGGTACATCCATATGATTAGTTAAAAGCGGTTATTTTAATATTACAAATAGACACTACAATTTTATTTATTTGTATAGATTACTAATATTGGTAAAAAATACAGTTTTTCGCAGTGTAAATTAAAATTATTCCGGAAACGAACCCAAAAATCTCCTAATGGGACGAATCAGAGAAATATAAGGAGTAGCGGACAAGCGTTCATCTATTTAACGTTACAACACTACGAGCTTTTTGTTAATAATACATCAACTATTTCAGTCTGTTCATTTGTTTAGTGGATAGATATAAATAGGTCATAAACTTGAGACCTCTAGATCTCTTTTAATCGTACCTGTGTTTTATGTGTATACAAATGTCTTCTAATATATAATGGTGTGCAATAAAGACTATTATTATTATTATTATTATTCTATTATATTCGATTCATTGGGAAAATAAAATGTTTATTTTGTGAGACAGTTTTATTATTCTTTAAAAAATTGGACTCAAATACAAATACCCGACTCATAGTAACGATGCCATAGACTATTATGTGTTATTTCTTTTTACAATGGTAAACTACCGATAAATGTTTTATTATTATGTGTTTCAATGACTACTGTCAGCTCATAATGTGTAAAATTTATTAAGTTGTTTGTAGTGATTTAGCAATTAACTACTGTATTTTTTAAGAAGCTCATCTGTATAATAATAACATAATAATAATATAATAAATACAACATACAGACACGGTCATCTGTTCCTAAAGTAAGCAACTTAAGGCTTGTGTTATAGGTAACAGCCGACTGGTATATTTATATTTTTCACCTAGAGGAGAATATTTCTTACCAATATTAGTAATCTATACAATTAACTGAGGTAGAGCACAGCAGGAATTTCCTGCTCAAAATATGGAGCAGCCCGACTGGGGGTAGTACCTCGATTTTACAGGAGACCACAGCTAAATAATACTGTTAAAGCAGTATTGTGTTCCTGTTGGTGAGTAAGGTAACCAGAGCTCCTGGTGTTGCAGGCGTCTATAAGCTACGGTAATCTCTTACCATCAGGTGAGCCGTACGCCTCTTTGCCGACCTAGTGATATATATATATATATATATATATATATATATAGTGAAAATCGAACCAACAGCCCCCAGAGCAGAAAGCACTACAAACGGGCTAGTCAAAATGTATAACTATGATAAGTTGAGTTGGTGTACTATTGTAAAGGTAAAACACAGCAGGAAATATTCAGCTCAATGTCTGGAGCGGCCCGATTGAGTAAATAATTCAAACTTACGCATCGAAATAACACTGCTTTCAAGTAATGTTTTGTTCCTGTGGCGAGTGAGGTAGCTAGAACTCCTGAGGAGGGTCGGTATTGAGTCAGCAACGCGCTAGCGTGATTCTGGTGGTGCAAGAGTTCACAGGCTATGAGTATAGGATGCTTACCCTAGTAGTATAAAATAAGTGTAAAATAATAATATTAATAATAATAACACCAAAATCAATACTTGTACCATCAAGTCTTATTATTTTCCATCTTTCTGTGCTTTTGGCCCAAATATCAATTTTTCAAAATTATACGGCCCTCTCGTAAAAAGGTTGCTCACCCCTGGTTTAAAGTATAACAACCTCTATGGGGTGACACAATTTCGCTAATCTTTAATAATAGTTAAGTAAAGTTCAAATACGGATTACGAACTCCGCACTAAACTATAACATAGCGTGCTTTGATATTTATAGTAACATTTGTGTAAAGATAGTGAATTTTGAACTGACAATTGATTATCAACTTTAGTTTCCCTTTGTTTAAGGTTTCAATTTCTAAGTTGCTTCTAAGCCCGTATTCAAGTTTTGGCCCTTTTGTTACAGCTTCTAAGTTTTAAAGTTACTTTGAAGCGATGTATAACTTATGTGTAGAAATATCGAATTGTCTCTTGTTTCAATATTATCTACTTAAATAACTCGGTTTTTTATTATGTTCTTATGTTATTAATAATAATATTTTACTTGCAGTAACTAAAAGTGGTGCAAATATTATAAATTGAATCATCGCTTCGGCCTATTGCAGTTCACTGTTGGACATAGGTCTCCATCATAGTTCGCGCCAAAAATAGTGCAAACTCATGTGTGTTGCCCATAGTCACCACGCTAGGGCAGGCGGGTTGGTGACCGCAGTGTTGGTTTTGTCGCACCAAGGACGCTGCTGCCCGTCATCGACCTGTGCATTACAAAGCCAGCAGTTGGATGGTTATGCCGCCATCGGTTGGCTTTTCAAGTTCCAAGGTGGTAGCGGAACTGTGTTATTCCTTAGTCGCCTCTTACGACAGCCATGGGAAGAGAGGGGGTAGTTATATTCTTTACTGCCGTAGCCTCAGAGCTATAAATAAATTGAATATACAGCAAAATCTCGTTAATTTTTATGCTCTTAAAAAAGTAAACAAAACGTGGACAATCGATTTTAATATTTTGTAAGTATTATTTATTTAAACATTATTAACACTAAATAAATAAATAAAAAAAATAAAATTAAAAAAAGTTTTGAATGTATCGATTCAGCGCTAGGTTGTAATAGGTAACCTATGTAGGTCGGTTGATAGCTCACAAAGTACTCGTTAGATTTCATTTAAATTTAAACGAAACTATATGATATACACCAGCTTGTGATAAAAGTATGAATTAATAAAATCAGTACACACAGTAAAAAGTTATGAGGTAACAAATACACAAAAAAAACAGTCGAACTGTGAACTTCCTTCTTTTTGAAGTCTGTTAAAAATAAATTTAAATAATTATTGTAAGTCAATGATTACAAATAAATAAATAAATGAACATGCTTACGTATACAAAAACTAACACAATCAGACACATATATTATTTGTATAAAACTTTAAGCAGATCATAACGCCCTCGAGAAATAAAATATTCAACAAATTTATAAAGATGATTGATATAGCAGAGTTGGTAATGGATTTAAGCGATTTTAAATTATTGCAACGCTACTTCCTTTCTATTACTGAAATTTATAATTTTCATTATTTATCAAAGAATATTTATAATTTTGTCTCGTGCGCACCGTATTATATTAATAGATGTGTCTTACTAAACTTAGAAACAGTAGAACCTCTTTAATTTTTTTTATTCCGCAAAAATAGCAAACAACCCTTTAGTAAAATCTAATATTTAAAATTCTCGTGTCGCGGTGTTTGTAGTTAAACTCCTCCGAAACGGCTTAACCGATTCTTATGAAATTTTGTGTGCATATTTGGTAGGTCTGAGAATCGAACAACATCTATTTTTCATCCCCCCAAATGTTAAGGATAGTACACCCCTTTTCTTTTTTTTAATTTTTAGATAAATTATTTATTTTTTATTTTATTATGCTTGAGCGTTAAAAAATACATACAACCCTAAATTTTCACTCTTCTACCACCAATGCCTATTTTTAAATAGCGTTTAGCGGCAACACAACGATTGCCGAGTCAGCTAGTAATAATATAATAAAATAAATGCTTAAAGTCCGTTTGAGGATAAGCAGATACCGTGTTAACAGGGACAGTAAGGACAGCAAGAACATCATAGCAAGAGCTTTACTGACTTTGCCGTGCTGGGGAGGATCCCCAGGAGTTCTGACTACCTTACCACAGGGACGCAATACTTCTTGAGAGCACTATTATTTGGGAGTAAGTTTTCTTCTTCTTTATTCATATGCATTTTATATTTTATAAAATAAAATATACATTTTTTACTATATTTTTTTAACTGAGGTAGGGCACAGCAGGAATTTCCTGCTCAAAATATGGAGCAGCCCGACTGGGGTAGTACCTCGACCTTACAGAAGATCAGAGCTAAATAATACTGTTTTCAAGCAGTATTGTGTTCCTGTTGGTGAGTAAGGTGACCAGAGCTCCTGGGGGGGATTGGGTATAGGGTCGGCAACGCGCTTGCGATGCTTCTGGTGTTGCAGGCGTCTATAAGCTACGGTAATCTCTTATCATCAGGTGAGCCGTACGCTTGTTTGCCGAACTAGTGATATAAAAAAAAATAAAAATACATTATCATTCTTATAATGTCACTGACTTTATCCTTCGTGTTCTCTGTCATAATTTACTAAGTAAAAACAATATACAAGTCCGTAAAACTTCACAATGACGAACTTGCTATATTGTTATTACTAAAATGTATTGTAACAAAGTAGCGTAATGGAAAAGCGTTGTCTCTTAAAACTTCATCGTTAAAACTACTTTGTGTTATTTTGAATCATTAATCACTTTTAATAATGTCACTCTTAGACTTCGTGGTCATTAATTAAGTAGGCTATGATTGCGTAAAATTTACCAGCCTATAACTCTACCTATCTGTTTATACTTAAAATGATAAAATTGACCAGTCGTCATGAGCGGTGGATCTTAACCAAAAAAACTGCATGTTCAAAACCGTGCCAAAGTGTATGTAAGGTTCAATTCAAGTGTTCTTTAAAAAAAGTCATACTGAACATTGTAGAAAAGTTAAAGAAGCTGCGAGGTAGAAGGAATTCTGAGAAATACATTTTTACCTGTCCGTGCACACTGAAGCAGCCTGGTGGATATATGTACAAATTGCTCGTCTTTCTATACCGACGCGTATATATAAAAAAAGGGAAAGTATTGAATGTATAAAAAAAAACAGAAGTTAAACCTTTAAACATTTTTCCTAATACTGAGTTTTAATGACTCCTTTTAATACACTAATAACTTTTAAAAAGTGTAAATCATATTTTACAATTTGACATGATACACGTTACGTTATTTAACAATGTATTTGTTATCAATCATTATCAATAAACCTACCATTTTCGATGGATAAAATAATTAATATAACGAGAGTAATGAGTCATTATGAAGCTTAACTTTTACCAATAATTGGTTCATTATTTCGTACACGAAACAACAAATAATAATAATAATAATAATAGATAAATATAACTAGTCTTTGATTAATTTTGTTTCGTCCCTCTAAAAATATAAATATTTAAAATGTCACAAATAGATTGCTAAGTTGCTAACGTGTCGCTTGCAGGGAAACGTCATCGTCACACAATTCGGCGCTGCTCGCACCTGTCACCAAATGCTAATGCGCTAACCGTCTCTTGAACGAATCGATACGAAACCTAGCCTTTGAATACGTTAACGATACTTTTATTACTAAAAGTTGTCAAATAAATTAAAATTCCCTATTAATGTTTTTGACTTACATTAGCCATAATAGTTTAGACGGTGAATTATAGTTAATATTGCTTTTGTGTTTTTGTATACGTGGCTGTACAGAGGAGTTTTCCTTAGTTTTACAGCGACCTAAATGTACTTGTACTAGTACTAGTACTTGTACTTAGAGCAGTTTCATTCGATAATTATAATCGCCAAAAGTAAACCATTTTTTTTATTTCTATAAAATATTTTTCAAGTAGTTGTCATCAATAACACAATACATTCATCATCGAACATTTTGTTAAAAATAAGATAGAAAAGTAGCAAATCATACTATATACGGTTATTAAACTTTTTTCTTCCAAAAAATATTTGCCTAGTCGTTATTCTAAATAACTAAAGGGTACAAAATGAGTACATTAAATATCTTTCTTGGTTTCATAAAAGTCAAAGAACAATGTTCTCGGAAGCTTGTCTTATTTTAGCTTTGTTTGTCTATATTAATATCATAAAAAGTTATAGTTGTTTATCGGTGTACAGGAGCTTTTATATGGAATCATTGAAAGGATTTTCAAAATTTTTTGGTCAGTAGATTATTCCTGAGTTATAGGCTGTATTTTATTTTTTTAATAAAGTTGCAAGTTTTGTGTCAGACGTGTTTGTGTTAGAATTTTTTTTAGAATATACTGCATTACAGCGCAGCTTCAAACACTTTCACACACTCACTCACGCTGGCGCAATGATAATACGTGATATTATGTGAATGCAAAATGCGGTAACTTAACATCTCTTTTTAAATTGTTAGTAAAGGAGTAAAGTAACCAATATTGTTAATTTAACTAAATCGACGATTAAAATTTTTATTACTACTATTACTTCAGCCTATCACAGTCCACTGCTGGACATATTCCTCTCCAAGTTCGCGCCGTTTTTGGCGTGCTGTGTTAACTCATGTGTTTTGCCCATAGCCACCACGCCGGGCAGGCAGGTTGGTGACCGCAGGGCTGGCTTTGTCGCACCGAAGACGCTGCTGCCCGTCTTCGGCCTGTGTATTTCAAAACCAGCAGTTTGATGGTTATCCCGCCATCGGTCGGCTTTTCAAGTTCCAAGGTTGTAGTGAAATTGTGTTATCCCTTATTCGTCTCTTACGACACCTACGTGAAGAGAGGGGGTAACCATATTATTTACTGCCGCAACCACACAGCAAATCAAAAATTAAAATAATAAAACGAAATTGAAATTTTTTCTTTTACTATTAAAATAACATAACCATATTTGATGTATACCAAATTGGATATATATTTTTTTTAATGTTAAATATTGTGAAGAATTATTGTAACAAACCTTTCGTATAAAAACAAATTATAATCGATTCACGTATAAACCAGCGGCATGAAATTCACCGGGTCAGCTAGTTCAAAATAAATTAATTTCTAAAACATTATTATACATCGTATAAATTTCAATTAAGCATCTAGGATTTAGCTTACGCCCCTCTGCACAGGTAAACATTTGCACAAGGCAAACTTCATCCGCTATGTAAGATAAACTTTGAGCATTTACTATTAGAAATAAATATTATGCTAAACTCATAAAACTACTAGCCAAGCAATATATTCTAGATATATCTCAAAATTTCACTCGTTTCGACCTTCTCATCCTTAGTTTTGCAAACATTTGTATTGGCCATACAGGAGTTTACCGTGGTCTGGGTGTTTGTGCAGTCCTTGTGGGTCTTCCCACCGTGCTTCGGTGAGCACGTTAAGCCGTCGGTCCCGGTTGTTATCATGTACACCTGATAGCGATCGTTACTCATAATATCCGCCATATATAGGGAGTATATCCGCCAACCCGCATTGGAGCAGCGTGTTGGATTAAGCTCTGATCCTTCTCCTACATGGGGAAAGAGATCTATGCCCAGTAGTGGGATATTACAGACTGAAGCGGTATATACATATTACACCTCAGTCGCGTGGTCTAAAGCAGACGTGTTTTTTTTTTATTTTTTTTCAATTAAATTTTAATTCAGTTTTTTATAGAAAGAGATAGATGTAGAAGGTAAATGCAAAAGTAAACGGACATGCATGTCATTGTAAAGTCAGTTTCGCGTGCACCTGATCCAAGTTAATGTGAGTTGAAAGCGTGTTCGACGAAAATTCAGACGTGAGATGATTGATCGTTCTAGTTTAACTATTTCGAATTTTCAAAACCGATAAAAATCGAATCAGATCCACGAGTAGAGTTAAAACTGAGTCTAAAATTCCTTTTTAATTTCTCGCAAATTGAAAGCTTAAATCCGGTTTTGAATTTAATAGCAATACTAAAATATCCATTAAGAGTTTTTATGGGAATTCTTTTCGTGTATGAAGATTGTAAAATTACATCTGTATCTGTAAATCTTATACTTCTTCTTAAATATCATAATAGTAGAGACACTCTTGTAATGTATCATACTACTCCGCTGAGTTTTGTAGATTTTTTAGCAATAGTAACAACTATACAACTACATATAAATGTTGTAAGATATTTGTGTTAACGGCATAGACAAAAGGCGTTAAAGGTGTCCAAGGTGCGGATGAGATGTAATTATAGAGAGTCAAACATGAATTCTACATAAAATAGCTACTTAAACTTAACTTAATATTATATATAATATACAAAACAAATCAATCAGAACAAATTGACTATACTAATCATCTAAATACAAGTATAAAACACTTCGTAGTAGCATAACCTCGAATGCTCTCGATCATTCATTTGGCTAGCGTCATTTGTCGCCAACCATTCGTTCTAGTTAACGGTTCTTACTCGTACCTGCCGATATGGCGAACGTATTAACTACGCTCCATCGAACTGTTGGGACTTTATTGAAAAATACCAGCTATATATTCTGGGCCTTACTGTTTCTAGTTTCTACATGCATTTTTACGTAATTAGAACTTTCTAAGCACTAAATTCAGTCAAATTATATATATATATATATATATATATATATATATATATATATATATTTTTTTTTTAAATATTCATTTAGGCTCTTTTTTAAGTTTTTTAACCGACTCAAAAAGGAGGTTTCTTAATTCAACCGCAGTCTTTAATATGATTCTTTTTTTAATCGAAAAGTAGTGCTTGTCATTTAGTCCTATTTCAATTTTATTAAGATCTGACAAGTACTTTATATACTTTAATTAGCCGCGTGGGCTCTGCGACCCCATTTGGTTTTTAGTTATTGATATTTGTTTAGCTATTTAGTATAGTCTCTCCCACTTGGGGTCTTTGAGACCCCGCTCGTTTACTAGTATAGTTAAAATTTACTTACTATATTTGTGTATATTATGGTTTTGGACCAGTCTTCTTAATTTTATAAATTTCGATAGAGTAAGCTGTTTAATACCACATGCAGGCAGTTATATTCTGATAAAATTAAATAGAGCGTTTATTTTAAATTTTTATACATCTGAGAGAGAGAGGTCGTCTATAAAATACGTTTGCAAACGTATATATATATATAAACAAGGATAGGGAGGGCTTTGTATAGCGTGATGAGATATGATAAAGGGGGATAGGGTGTCTAGAGAAATGTGGCATTCGCACAACTCTAATATTATTTTTTAAGTTTATTATAAATTGACTAGCTGTGCCCGCGGCTTCGCCCGCGTTGAAATTAGTGTGTCACAAAGTTTTCGCGGCAAACTTCCAGTGAAACTCTTATCAAAATCGGCTTAGCCGTTCTGAAAACCTTCCTCTTGCCAATGGTGGAGCCTTCTCTCTAATGGTGTAACCGCATGAAAATCCGTTCAGAAGATTTTGAGCGAATCGATCACATACACTTTTGGGGACTTTGTTTTATAATACACTAACTGTTGCCCGCGACTACGTCCGCGTGGTTATAAAGTCATGCATTACTATTAAGATGTTTAACGCAAATTATTTTTTTATTTCAGTCACTTAAAATGCTTATCAAACTGAGTAACTTTTTAAAAGGCACAGTTTAGTATAATTTAATAGTTATTTTAATAAAACCTCTCTATACACCACATTTTTAGTTTTATTTTCAGGCTGTATGTGTTCATACAAACTATCAACCCCAATTAAACCCCCTTAGCAGTGGAGTATCGTAAAATCCGTTCTTAGCGGACGCCTGCTAACTATAATCTACCTCACTGCCAAATTTTGTCTTTGTCCAACTTGGATGGATAAACCATCCAGCGGTTTTTGAGTTCTCGTGATGAGTGAGTTAGTTACCTTTCTCTTTTATATATATAGATTACAATGCATTATTTGGACACCTTCTCATCATCTATAAGGCATACATTTTAAATTTAAAGTCTCTTACTTCAAAAACATGGGACTTTCACACAAACTTTCAACCCCCGTTTTACCCCTTTAAGGGTCGAATTTTGTAAAATTCGTTCTTAGCAAATGTCTACGCTCTATAAGAAGCCTTCCTGCCCAATTTCAAGTTTGTAGCTATTATAGTTTCGGAGATTTCACGATGAGTGAGTCAGCGTACCATCCCCCGTCTTAACCCCAAACGGAAGTTGATTTCTAAAGGTACATTATTTGGACACCTTCTTACCATCTATAGAGCATACATTTTAAATTTCAAGTCTCTTACTTCAAAAATATAGGACTTTCATACAAAATTCTAACCCCCGTTTTACCCCTTTAGGGGTCGAGTGTCGTAAAATCCGTTCTTACCGGATGTTTATGTCCTATAAAGAGCCTACCTGCCAAATTTCAAGTTTGTAGCTATTATAGTTTCGGAGATTTCACGATGAGTGAGTCAGCCTACCATCCCCCGTTTTAAACCAAAAAGGGAGGTAATTTCTAAAGATACATTATTTGGACACCTTTTCACCATCTATAGAGCTTACATTTTAAATTTCAAGTCTCTTACTTCAAAAACATAGGACTTTCATACAAACTTCCAACCCCCGTTTTACCCCCTTAGGGGTCGAGTTTCGTAAAATCCGTTCTTAGCGGATGCCTACGTCTTATAAGGAACCTACCTGCCAAATTTCAAGTTTGTAGATGTTATAGTTTCGGAGATTTCGCGATGAGTGAGTCAGCCTACCATACCCCGTTTTAACCCTAAAAGGGAGTTAATTTCTAAAGATACATTATTTGGACACCTTTTCACCATCTATAGAGCTTACATTTTAAATTTCAAGTCTCTTACTTCAAAAACATAGGACTTTCATACAAACTTCCAACCCCCGTTTTACCCCCTTAGGGGTCGAGTTTCGTAAAATCCGTTCTTAGCGGATGACTGCTTCTTATAAGGAACCTACCTGCCAAATTTCAAGTTTGTAGGTGTTTTAGTTTCGGAGATTTCGTGATGAGTGAGTGACCTTTCGCTTTTATATATATTATAGATTATAGATTATAGATAGTTCTTATTTTTTTTGATGACGATATAAGGTCACTTTTTTTTGTTATATAGTCAAATGTCCCTCACTATTTTCTACAATTATAATAGCTAATAAATAAGTTAGGAGTTATTAAATTTTATTATGTATTACGTATAGTTTTTATTTAATGCTATCTGGGGTAACTGGCCACCCCGCGCGACTACCAACGTGAGTTTTTTCGCGCCTAATTAAAGGTTAAGCTATCTCTAATAATGCGTATTTGACTATTTTTTCGTTGACTTACGTTGTATTGTTGTATTGGTCGATGTAATTGAAATCGTTTTTTTTTTCGTTTTAAAGCAAGTACAATTATTTAATACACATATGTATTAATGAATAATTAAAAAAAAATGGTCGATCAAAATTAATCACTAACTTATTTAATCCTCATTGATAAATACAATGAATACTTTAAGATTGAGTAGGAGGTAGCTTCTTAACAAAAGGTATCACAAATAATGACCAAAATGGAGACACTAATGGACTGTTTACTTCACCTGTCCGAAGAAGTAAGATTGTTATATTTTTCTTGATAATACGGAAGGGAATACAAAAAATACATAAATATTGTGCTAAACCATGAATACAGACTTCAGCTTGAAGTGATTTTACATACATTTTTGATTTTTTAAAATAACCTTTTGAAAAACATATATCAATGATCTTCTATTACTTACAGTAAATTTTAAGTAATAGACTGCAATGAATTACAAATTTCACATCATGCTATACAGCTGCTAGCTATCCTATTGTTCGAGATATAATGGATGTTTTTTTAGAGGTTCACAACTTGTTACAGTTAGCAATACTGCTTTATTTGACAACTCATTTAACAGATGTCAAGTGCTTCTTGTTATAGAAAACCTTTACCTTTCATTATAGAAATTTTTCATCAAAATAATGTTTCTGGTCATCAAACCTATTACGCATTTCGTCCATTATGGCGTAAATGTTCGCTCTTTAGAGTGGCTAATTCGAATAACAATGGATCTTTTTCGGACCACGTTTACACTTAATGATAATGTGCACCCAGTGAGATGTTGAACAGTATGCACTGAAGAAGCTGTACAGGAAAACATTGAAAAAGAACCTAATCAATTAATCCGTCACCGTTCTCAGCAATTGAGGCTGAACTTCTACTTTGTGGAAATTTTTACGAAATGATATTGGTTTGAAAGCTTTCAAGATTCAACTTGTGCAGAAATTAAAGCCAAATGACTATCGTATGCGCCGCCATTTCGGCGAATAAGTATTGAATTTTGGTCTTCGATCAACCCCATTTTTAGTCGAATAGATTCGTAAATAATCAGAACTGTCGCATTTGGCGTGAGGATAATCAACAAGATGGGACATGATTACAAACTATTTCGTACCTCCATTTGCAAGCATTAATATTGCTGACATGTGATTCCAACAGAACGGAACCACGTGTCATACAGTCCGCGCGGCAATTGATTTACTCGAAGAAACTTGAAGAAAAAAGTATTTCACGTATTGGACCACTTAATTGGCCACCAAGATCGTGTGATTTAACCCCATTGGGTTATTTTTTGAAGTTATGTAAAGTAACTTGTCTATGTCAATAAATTAGAGAAAATTGAACACCTGGAAATGAACATTTGAAGAGTTATTGGCAAAATACCGTAATGTTGCGAAACGTTAGTGAAAATTGGTTTTCCAAATTGCGCATTGTACACGCCAGCTGTAGCGGCCACATGGCCGAAACCATAATTAGACATTAATGTAATAAAAAATTCTATCCAATAAAGCCCGTTTCATTGATATTAAAAAAAAATATTTCTTTATATTATTACTAGCTGTGTCCGCGACTTCGTCCATGTGGAATTTAACAAAAAAGTTTTTGTTCAGTACACAGATTTATAAAATAGATAATTTCTAAAATAAAAGTAGCCGTTACTCCTTACTATGTCAGCTATCTACCAGTGCAAGTTCTATCAAAATCAAGCCAGCCGTTTCAGAAATTAGCCGGAACAAGCAGACAGACAGACGAATAGACAAAAATTGTAATAAATGTTATTTTGGTATATGTATCGTGTTGTACCACCAACCACCACCCCGCCTGCCCAGCGTGGTGACTATGGGCAACACACATGAGTTTACGCGGCGCGAACCTTTGGAGGCCTGTGTCCAGCAGTGGACTGCAATAGGCTGAAATGATGATCGTGTTGTATATCCATATGCATTCAGTAAAAACCTACTATTTTAATATTACAAACAGACACTCCAATTGTTTCTTATTTTTCAAGATGATTTAAACTTGCATAACTCTAAAAAAACATCCGTTATTTAAAATTTATTTTTAGAAAAAAAAAATGCTTTTATAATAATTTCTATGATTCTTTTTGTGTTGGATAGCCTATTTACTAAGGACGGCTATAGACTAGTTTTTTCCTCATATTAACGCGTGTGAAACCGAGGAGATATATAATGAAAAATAAAGTAAAGAAAAAGTTTATCTTATATATCTGTAAAATTTAAAGTTAGTGAGAGTTTAGTCCAATAAAAACGTATTTCGTAAAAGATCTTGATGCATTTCTAACCGAATCCAATTGGAAATGGACAACAGTTTAAGAAGTTAGAAGAACTATTTACATATTTTTCCTTTTTCCGCCAAACTTATTTCAAGAACATTTCCCAAGCTCGGAAGCTTTTAAGACGATTTTCGTTACAAAAAATCTTTATATAACTTTCTTAAATACTTTGAAGAAAGAAAATACCAATTATTTTTAGACCTTTTTTTGAAAATATATAAATCTGTTGAAATATTATAGTAGCTAGCTATCAGCATACTAAGCCGTCTGTTCCGTCGCCCTATTTTATAAGATTTACTTTCACATATGCGAGGGATTTGAAAGTGTTTTATGTGGGGTAAGCTTGATAATAGTAAAGAACACATTTTTGATTTTTTATATAGAGTAAGCTGTTATTATTTTTACAAGCGAAGTGATAAACTAAAGTACTCTATATATACATCTTTAACAGCGTTATGTAATTCTGTGCTTTATTCTATTCTAAGTAGTGTAACACTGAAAATGCCTTACTTCAATTTGGAAATAAGCTGATAATCTTTAAACTGCTAAATCTTTTTTTTTAAACCAAATATACCTAAGATCCACCACATGGAAAATTTCGTTCGAGAACTATGATACTACAAACAGACACAGACAGACATTAACGTCAAACTTATAACACAATTTTTTTTACGTCCGTGATGAATGAAATAATCTTCCTCTGCCCAAAGGTTGCCAGTAAGAGATCGCTGTATTAGCGGTAAGGCTGCCTGTTGAAACTGATGCAACTTGTATTTTTCTAATGTCATGTATTCTTACAACTTTGTATTGGTGTACGAAAGGTATTTAAGATAACAACCAGAAACGAAAACTTAACCTTCTGTCCGAGTCACGGTGGAGAGACCCACAAGGACAGACATCTAAACGGGAAAGGAATATTTGTACAAATACAATAACAATATTCATCAAATAAAATATTTTTTTGTTTAAATATTGTAAAAAAAAAAACTTTAAGCAGATACGATGAAAGAACTCAATCGAACTCCAAATGAATAATAACACGAAACTTCATAACATTGATTCCTGCTCTCAAGGAAATGAGGTCCGCTAACAGATCGGTGCCTTAGTCCTGTATTATCGAACATCTGGTGCCGTAAGTGTGCAATTTAATCTAGGTCACCAGCTCAGACCAAGCGTTGGAAAAAAGAACATTATAATAACCTCTAATCATTAAGTGAATTAATGATTATTTTTAATTGAAAAGTTTTAATGATGTATTTGTGATTACTGGACTTTTTTTGTAGATATAAAATCTATATTAAAAAGCTAAAAAGTTTTTTTATTTAAGCGCAGTAATCTCAGAAACTACGAGTTCGAATTAAAAAATATTTTTTGTATGATAGTCCATTTCATTCGGTTGCTGTGTGGTTACGACAGCTAATAAGAATATAGCCACCCTCTCTTCCCGTGGGTGTCGTAAGAGGCGACTAAGGGATAACACAGTTCCACGACCTCTTGAAACTTAAAAAGCCGACCGATGGCGGGATAACCATCTAACTGCTGGCTTTGAAATACACAGACCGAAGAGAGGCAGCAGCGTCTTTGGTGCGACAAAGCCAGCCCTGCGGTTACCAACCCGCCTGCCCAGCGTGGTGACTATGGGCAAAACACATGAGTTCACGTCATTTTTGGTGCGAACTTGTGGAGGCCTATATCCAACAGTGGACTGCGATAGGCTGAAGTGAAGTGATAGTCCATTTACCCAAGAAGGTAGGCTATATAGCATTACATTACAGCCAATTGGAGCTGAGCATTCATAAGAAATCTTACGTAAACGAAAAAAATATTCCGTTTTGAGAACTTACGTTGCGTGCACTGCGTAAACGCTTAAAGCTACCTAAAATTATGTATTACGGATTGATCGCCACTTAATGTTCTAAAATAAGTCCATGACAGTATATGTCTAACTTTTTAGATTAATTCATTATAACCTTTTACAGTAATTAAGTTTGTTCTAAAATAATTCATTATTTGCGAAGGTAGTTTTACAGACATGATAAAAACCATTATCCAAATAAAAATGTTATTCGTCACAAGTGTTTCTTTTTGAACCCACTTGTCCTTGAAACCATATAATTTTGTAGAAGATATAACAGTTTTAAAATAGCTCTGCAACAAATCAACGATCACAAAAAACGAAAAGGTGATGTTATTGCATTATTATTAATCAGACATATGAATCCTTACTAATGAAGAATACTTCATCGACAAGGCAATTTTATGAAGATAAACTTTGTCTTTGTTGTTTGTTTGTTATTTAATTTGAACGCATAATTTAGAAGATAATGTTAAATCAAATGAACAATGCCGCGTCACGCCGTGCGCTTGTTAGTCGCTCGAATTGCATAGTAATCTAATATATAAAATTCTCGTGTCGTGTAGTTAAACTCGTCCGAAACGGCTTAACCGATTCTCATGAAATTTTGTGTGCATATTGGGTAGGTCTGAGAATCGAACAACATCTATTTTTCATACCCCTAAGGGGGGGGGAGATTAAGGGATAATAACATATATGGCAAAATAACGTTTGCGAAGTTAGCTAGTAGTTTAAAAATATTTTAGTATGATTTTTAAAGCTGATGAAATCGCGGGGCACAGCTAGTGATATAGCATAGTGGTTTTTGTATGGTTGATGACACTTGATAAATTGTGTTGTTGATATTTCAGGTTGTTGGCAAATCCTTCAGGGAGCCAAAGTAAAATAAGAAGAAGTATTTTAGGTTGGTCTGAGAATGTTGCACAACTAAACAGAAACTTATTTTATGGAAAAAATTCTTCATTGGTTGATGAGATGCATTTTTCATCGGTTGCCAGAATTCAAATCCACAATCTTTCGCTTACGATCATGTGACAATATCTATTACGTCAAATTCACTGAAAAAGGATACAGATAATAAATAATTAACTGTCAAAAGTGATCGCCGTATTTTCAGTAGAGAAAACATTGTAAGCGAGGTTTTATGACATGACACAAAGTGACATATAATAAAAACATTACGAATTACGTTACAATTACGTTTTTCTAAACATTTTTGAATATCATATCAAAAATTGACCGCTCCAGCGGGATTCGAACCCGCGTCTCCGACACGGTCAGTCGGAGACGCGGGTTCGAATCCCGCTGGAGCGGTCAATTTTTGATATGATATTCAAAAATGTTTAGAATTCCTAATGTGTGGGTAACACAAAAATAAAATCGTACAATTACGTTTTTGTACCAATATATGTATACTAAAAACAATAAGGTGAGAAATTTGTTTGTTGATTTGTTTATTGCGAAATCTTTGATTCTCTATATAAATATTATTTTGTAACGAAAAATTTTTTTTTGAAAATCTAGGGATTAGAGCGTTCAAATAAACCAACTTTTAATCCTTTTTTTTTTGTATTAGTATAGACTACTATTCAGCGTAGGGGTGAGAAACCCGCGGCCCGCGGGCTGCATACGGCCCGAATAGAGATTTTTGTGCGGCCCGCTAGTTTTCAAAGTTTTAAAAATGTCAATTTTATTATAATAAGGCACACTAAAATTCAATACTTGTACCATCAAGTCTATTATTTTCCATCGTTCTGTGCTTTTGGCCCGAATATCATTTTTCAAGATTTTGCGGCCCTCGGCCCCCTCGGCACTAAAAAAGGTTGCTCACCCCTGAATTTTAGAGTATTATATTATGTTCAAATATTCAAGACTTTATTTGCTTAAATTTATGTACTTTATATACTTATATACTTAGACAACAACAAAAAAAAAACAAAATAACAGACAACATAAATCAATTTCAATAAGCCCATTTATGTGCGTCTAACATTTTTTTCTTTCTTCATTTTATTTCAAGGTGAGACAAGGACATCGTAATCAAACCTTTACCGTCTCGGAAATCCTGGATGTATATAACATCCGTGAACTCAAAGGTTACATTGAGCGTGGAATAATTTTCCTTAATGGAGGCGAGAGTTTATATTTAAAGAGGTGCTACAGACTATAGAAAAATTATATTGTTATTTTAATAGAAGTAGTGACAGATGATTACCATGAAAGTGTTATGATTAGATTTTTTTACCTATATATTAATATACACCATGTAAATTTTTGCCACAGATTATTATGCAAGTTTTAATTGCGGTGGATGTCAGAAATATTTTGTTTTACTTTTATTATTTCAGATGTCTGTATAACTAGTATAACATAATTATATTCCTATTGCTTTCTAAGATAACTCTTGTTAAAAAATTTAACTGTGCCAAATCTAATGGTACGCTAAGTTCTAACTTCTTGTTAATGTTATAAGGATTTACAGTTTCTGGTTGCAAGAGTTTTGCTTTGAGCTTACCAAGACTGCTTTAGATTAACTGTAATTACAGCTTAAGTAATACGTATTGCGTTTTTGTTTTTTTTTATGAAAGTTATTTCCAGATGTTACTTTGAGTAAATTACGTGTAATTATTGTTTGTCAAAAAATTTCATCTATTATTCTACGTTTCGTATCAAAATTTGTGAAATGAGTTTTCTGAAATTCCATAAATGTTTTTACGGCTAATATAAAATTTTAAACTATCCAGCCATTGAAGGATTTCAACAGACTAAGTCTAAAATAAAAAAGTTTTTAATAGTCCTTGATATATTTTTCATACTATTATTTTGTTAAAAATTAAAAAAAGCGTGAATTACTCGTAATCCATTCCTTAATATAAAATTATGTATGATATTTTTATACCTACGAAAATATATTTTTATTTCACATGTAACTTATGGGAATTGTGATTTATGGGTGTTGATTTCTACGCTGACTTTTCTCCTTAATGTATAAGACCTTAATGGTTTGATATATTGTTTCCTCGTAAAATGTTTACGGTACATAAGATACCGCGGATATGACGCCACATAGAAACTTCTAAGCGCAACCTGGTCAACAGGAGAATCATCAAAGTATAAATATATTGATTACGATGTTTAGCTTTTTTATATTTTATTTTAAAATAATAATAATAATAATAATATTCTTTATTGCACACTATTAAAAGATACAAACAAAAGTAGTATAATTAGAGGAAGATGTACAAAGGCGGCCTTATCGCTAAAAGTGCGATTTCTTCCAGACAACCTCTGGGTATAGGACAGCGTATAGAAAAGCGGTTAGGAAGTGTACAAATAATTTTTATAGAAATTAGAATACATCACAATAGATTATAAAACTATACATACATATATACATACATACACATGCTTACACACTTACATACATTCAAATATACACATATACTCATATATAAATATAAACAATTATATTATTATTATCATCCTTATAATTTTTAAATTTACTAAATTCTGTTGAAATATGCGTTATATATTAAAATTTAAAGCATTTAAATATGAGGATATTATTTGTATTTAAATATGAGGTTATTAATATGTATAAGTTTTATACATTTCATCAATATACAGCCATGGTATGGTAGGCAACATATATGTTTTAGTTGTAATAAGGGTACATGTACAAATACATATATAAATATACATAAGTGCAAAGTGGACCCACAACCAGAGAAATAGGATAAATGCAGGCTGCGTCAACGAACTAATCGGTATTATAACATAAAGAAATAAAATTGGATGATAATGTGCTGAATATTGTATCTTGTGACCATTTTATTGTTATTTTGAATTTAAATACTTACTAAATCTATGTACATAAGCTATCAACAAATATATTTATACAATCATAAACAATAAATTTACAATATATAAATTAATAATCTCTCATAACCGTTGTCGTGAAATCTTCTGAAACGGTTTTTGGACGTTAAATATTCATTTACATTTCGTTTAAATGTAATAACACGACACGTAACGACCTCTTTTGTATACGAATGCTACGGAACGGAAGTAAAAATAAATGGTGTTATTGTTATGATTTTAATCGTAAAATCCGATGCTTTATAATATTTGCGTACACTTTTACTTAGGACCTGTGAACTCGACAGACGATGTCAACATACGATGTTTTACATACTGTCTAACGTGTGCAGTTGAAGCAATCGTAACATTTTCTGAAGTGATCTAAGCAATTTTCACACACTTGGCGTTCAATTTTATTTACATAGATTATATTATTGATGACTTCAGCATCGGTTGTGTGAAAATACATTTAGACTAGCCCGTTGGCGCAGTTTGTAGCGACCCTGCTGTCTGCTCCGAGGGTTGTGGGTTCGATTCTCACCCTGAGTCTGGGTGTAATATAAATATTTATTTATATATTCATATATGTATTATTTATAAGTATGTTTATCGAAAAAAATATATGTAGCTATCACAGTCGGCTGTTACCTATTACCTATAACACAAGCATCAAGTTGCTTACTTTAGGAACAGACGACCGTGTGTGTATTGTGTAGATATTTATTTATTATTATTTATACAAAACAATTTATTGCACAACGTCTGAGTTTAAATAATCGGTCCGTTCTTCACTTCACATACTAACGATACATTTCTGTCACTGTTCTTATTGACTCAATGTCAAAACTCGACCTCCGGCTAAACTGGCATTGAATGTCCTATTAATGGTAAAATTGTCCTTTTAATGGGATATTTATAACTATAATGCATTTTCACCGTATCTTCACTATACTCGCCAGAAATATGAATTTTCCTCACGAAGTTTTCCTCTTAGAATATAAAATTAATTTCAAGCACTTATGGACTTGAAAAATGATATTCATTTTAATTTAATTGAAAATAAGTGTCGTGAAACATGAAATAATTGTTTAGAGAAAAGTTTAGATGGCACGGATGAGTGAGACGAATTGAGAAGTCAGCTTAGATAATTGCAAAAATTGCCAATTACAATTACATTTTAAATTCTGTAAAATCTTTTATATGTAATTTTTAATATTGTAAATTAGTTTCTAAGTTAGGTTTGTTAAATTAATTTTCCCAAAACTAAGAAAAAAATTGATATTATTATTCTTTCATATATAATATTTATTCAAAGATATCTGATTCTTTGTTCATTTGTTTATAAAGGATCCAGTGATCCAGTGCTTCAGAATTATTCGGCTTTATAAAAAACGTACTTTGAAGTCGTCTATAGGCTATATAATATATAGCTATAAATAAAGTAGGCGTTAGCATATAGTATATGATTTCAACTTTGATATGAACGAGGTGATACTTCAAGGAATGTTTCGTATAGTAAATAATAGTACTCTAAAAAATTGAAAGCTTTGAAAAAGTTGTACCTTAAATTAATTAAATGAAATATTTAATGCATGTATGTGAACGAATGCTACAAAATGAGAGTAGTATTAATAACGAAAATACGTGCTTTTAAATTTTCAATGACCTACTCAACAATGTTATAAGACAGAAATATTATTTTTTGTCGAGTGTTGTTTTATTTATGTAACTGTTATATCAATAAATTAATTAATAATTCCATTCTATTCCGAATTAATTCCATATAATTTAGTGCAGATAGATATTATAGGTACACTTTGTAGATTTGGAACTTAAATATTTAATTCGTACGATTTGTTTTTGTGTTACCCACACATTAGGGAATTCTCAACAATTTTTCATATGATATCAAAAATTTCGATTTAACACGTACATCGTTCTATAGCTTAATTGGCTAAAGCACCGAAACGGTCAGTCGGAGATGCAGGTTCGATTTTTGAAATAATATTTTAAAATTCTTTAAATATTAATATTTAAGTTAAATAAGCTAAGGCTTCAAAGGCCTCAATCAAAATGTCGATCTTATGCCATGGGTCTAGTATGTAAATATTTGTCATGTACAGGAAGGATAGCTTTAGCACTGCACCAAAGGATCTTTAAATTTAGAATTAAGGTTTATGATTTTTTATTAATAAATAGTGAATTTTTGAACAGAACAAAAGCAGCTTCTCTTATAATAATTTCAATAGCAACCAAACTTTTAAAAACCCTGCCCGACATTGTACATTTTGTACTAGTACAAATTGTATGCGTTAAAATTATCGGCTAATTTATTTATTACTTTCTAATGGTCATTACGAAATATAATCGTATAATCAATCTGCCGGATTTGGATACTTAGATATAGAATCTCGATACAACTTTTACTGATTTATCAATAATGAACGTAACCATAATAGCTTACCTTTTAAAGCCATCGTAGGCAGCAAGGCCAGAGCTTGAAGCATATACAAAAAACAAGATCTCTCGCTCTTCATTCCGCCCACATCAACTATTCACAGTATCATCCAAAACAGTGCATTTTATGTCCACAACCACAAGTACGTTCATTTATTTCACTGTCGGTTCATTTATTTTCCTGCGGATTCATTTAATTTTATACGTAAATAATTATTCAAGACTTCATTTAAAATGGAAATTGTTCAAAACAATGTTTAATTAGAGTTCAAAACAATAAAAACAGTAAGTATTCACAACGATAATTAAATGTTATACTTGATAAAAGAAATAAAAAACAAAGTATTATTATACGGTATTAATCTATTGTGATTCAGACTTAAGAACGAACAACGGCATAAAACAATGTATCGGCAAATTAATGTCGAATAAAACGAAGCGTGTATTGTTAAAACATTTCATTTTAATCATTGTTTCTGTACGATCGGATTGATTGTAGCCAATTAGTTTGTTTCCATTTCCGTTATTTTAATAACCAATCCATTGTTGGCTCCCAAAGGCTATCAATATTTATAATCTCTTCAATATGGATACAATTTTTCGAATAAATTTTCAAAGATTGGCAGTGACAGTTTGAATACAGATTGCACTGGTAGATAAAAAGATTAAAATATATTTCCGAATAATACTTTTAAAATACTGTACTAAAAATGACTTTAATAAAATGTTATATCAATTTTTAAAATAATTGCAATCCAAAATTTTCATAACAATGCATAGACTACACGGGAATCAGCAATAATGTTATATCATTAAAAATAGACATCTGTTTTGAAATCAAATTAAACATTTTTGTAAAGAACAGTATGATTTGACTAGATTCAATATTTACCATTAAAACCTACACGAAACAGATTCACTTAAATAATTCTCTTTATACACTAACATCGCAACAAGTCAAGAATCGGTTAAATCGCGCTACAAAGACGCGTCTGAACCGCTCCGAGTCGCGTAGCACACTGATCACGGCGTAGCACACAGCTACGTAGCCCTACGTAGCGCTGCATGAAAAGGTTACCGCTCAAACGTTTAAACCTTGCGCCTTTTGCGTGAATAGGAATACGAATGTGTTTTGTTTCCTTTCCCTGGTGTTCTATTTTAGAAAACAAAGAATGTTTGGATTTCCTTACGTAAAGGCTATTTGTATTTTTTTTATACGCCGCGGGGAGGTCTTCTTCTGTTCTAAGGCTCGATGTCTGTCGTTTGCTTTGTCGACAGGTAAAAAATAATTGAGTGAGATGTAGCGGAATAAAAGCTTACTTTTTTCTGAACAAGTTACAACACTGAATACAATTTTATTCATTATTTTTTATCTCTAAATTGATTCAAGGTATACGTTTAATTTTTTTACGCTACAGCCTGTAATATACTTCAACACTATGACACTACTGGGCATAAGCCTCTTTCCCCATGTAGGAGAAAGATCAGGGCTTAATCCACCACGCTGCTCCAATGCGGGTTGGCGGATAATTTTAAATATTGTTAATTTTTTTACTACGGTTTTATTTTTTGTAATACATTTAACAATATTTATTCATAAATATAGGCGGCTAATATCGCAGTTGATATCACAAAAAAATCGTGATTGGTTTTATTGCATCCTAGTGCATATTGCAAGTAAAATAAATAATTATATTTCAAATAAATACAAGTATTTTTTAATTTAATTTACAGTTACATAAATGGAGAGAAATGACATTTATACTGTCTTGACTCAATCTATTTTCATTTATTGTTTTACTTGGGCATATTTTTAAACGACTTCAAAAAAAGGAGGAGGTTACTCAATTCGACCGTATATCATCGATATATATATATATATATATATATATATATCCCAGAGAAATCGAGGGAAACTCTCGAAAAGCCGCATAACTTTTTAAGTTTTTACTGGGTATACCGATTTTGATGATTTTTAATTTAATTGAAAGCCGATGTTTATATCATGTGGTCACATTTAAATTTCATCGACACCTGATTACAACTTTTGGAGTAATCTTTGATAATACGTATTTATTCGACAATTTTTTTGTCTACCTACGTTTTATTACTTGTCGATATAATTGAAGGCGGTTTTTCTCCGTTTGCCTGCAAACACAATGATGTTAACAGGTTCGGATATCTAAATAATTAGACTTTATATACAAAAACCACACAAACACAAACACACACACACACACTCACATACACTCACATACACTCACACACACATTCACACAGGTTATTACTAACAATTTTCTTTCTTTTTCTTTTATTTAATTGTATTCTCTGTAAAGCTTAGTTTGCTTCGTCTTATTAATTTCTATTAAGTATGAGTGTGTTAAGAAAGAGTGACTCCTTCTGGTACGGGAGTTTATTGCACCCAAAAGAAGTCAAACTTTGTATTATTATTCTAATGTGTTGGTTATTGATGAAATAAACATTTTATTTATTTTCATTTTTTGGTTTTAACTGGTAATATTGAATATGCTGTAATAAATTCAACACGATATTATCCCTAACATAAATCACGAGTTTAAAATTGCAAAATACCAGAATTTATTGTAAATTTAATTATTTTAATAAAATGCATTAAAATATACTTTTATGTGCGAAAAATACCATACTTAATATTAATTTACATTTTTTAGGCGTATACATAACGTAACTAACGTATTTGATCAAAAGCTACTAAAAATTTGATGTCGATTGCAAACTTCCGACCTATCAATAGGTCCTTCACAATTAAAAACAAAGCTGGTACAGGAAGTAAAATCTCGAGAGTATTATTTTACATTATCATTTTTTGAATTCGAGCATTACAAGAATCCCGTTCGCGGGAATAGGTGACTTGACAAAAATGTTAACAATTTTTTTTTCGGACAAATTTTAATATTAATATCTTGTTTCAAAGGTTCGAAGACTGAGAAACTGTTACAATAGTTCAGTGTATTAATTTTAAACTTCGAATTTAATTTACATTCCAACGAAACTCTGGTCAACACACTCTGGTAGACTTGATGATAAGCGATGACCTTAGTTTACAGACGCCTGGAATACTAGGAGCACCACAAGTGCATTGCCGACTACACCCTAGCCTTACGATTGCTGTCACCATAGCTCATCTACTGGTGCTCTTGCCTTAGTTACCACAACGACATAATATTAATCGAGGGGAAAATTGTTCGGCTGTGATGTTATGTAAGCTTAAAGCTATTTTCCAGTTGACTAACCAAGATTTATAACCGACTTCAAAAAAGGAGGAGGTTACAGAATTTGACCGTATATATATATATATATTATGTATGTTCGGGGATAACTACGTCGTTAATGAACCAATTTATATAGTTCTTTTTTTTATTCGAAAGGAGATATCTCAGGCGTGGTACCATGATAAGGAAATCAAGATCTTATGATGGAATTCCAGAGAAATCGAGAGGAACACTCAAAAATCGTGGTAGAGAAAGAGCTTACATATAAATTAAAACTTTAGTTATATATACAGATATATATAATTATTGGTAAAAGATTACTATAGCCTTATTACAGGATCACAACACTACTTGAGAGCAGTATTATTTAGCTGTGATCTTTCTTTATTATCGACTTAAGTGAAATATCCATAAGTATATTTGTGATTTTTTTTTAAATTTACTTAGTGATTAAAATTATAGAAGAAAACAAGTATAAAATTTATATTACACGCTAGGTTTATAAATAATTGATTTCTTAATTACATGTAACGCAACACTACAAAAACAATGTCTTATATAATAATACTAACACAAAGACATTATTTATAATTGTGTTTGCAGGCAAACGAAGAAAAACCAACTTCAATTATATCGACAAGTAATACAACGTAGGTAGACGAAAAAATAGTCAAGTAAATACGCATTATCAAAGATTACTCCAAAAGTTGCAATCAGATCTCGATGAAATTTAAATGTGACCACATTATAAACATCGGCTTTCGATTAAATTAAAAATCACTAAAATCGGTACACCCAGTAAAAAGTTATGCGGATTTTCGAGAGTTTCCCTCGATTTCTCTGGGATCCCATCATCAGATCCTGGTTTCCTTATCGTGGTACCAAACTAGGGATATCCTTTTAAACAAAAAAAAAAGAATTATCAAAATCGGTATAAACGACGGAGTTATCCCCGAACATAATATGTATATATATACAATATTTTTACAAAATATATACAATTTCAAGTAATGAACTTTCCTTATATATATTTCCTTATATATATTCTGATGTATAGTATAATAAATGTATATCTAGGATAAACGAATAAACAGGTATAATGAAAGCTGATTACTTTTTTCCTGTAAATATATAATTATCGTTCAACATACGTAATAAGACTGAACGTATTATGTGTCATCTTGTGATCGTTCAAATAACATAAACCACTTTATCTATTATATAAAGATTAGTGCCAAGGAAGCCAGCAAGTGTCCCGGCTATTGTCTACTTAATACAATGTTTTGTTAGTCAATGAAAGGTTTCTTTAAGGAAATTAATCCAAAGACGTAAGATACGGCGGTTTAAAGTGATTAAGGAAAAACTCGGACATATAGTGAGGAAAAATTAGATTCTAATTAAATTCTAATTTTGTTTCTTAATTCTCGCTATATTTTAATTGATTCAGCATGTTGTTACACGCCCACAGCGTAACCCACGCTGCTCCAATGCGGGATGACGGATATATTCCTTATAAGAGTAACGATTTCTATCAGGTGTGATGGTATCATGATGACTACCGGGACAGTAAACTTAAAGTATACTCTGAGACACGGTGAGGATATCCACAAGCACAGACAACCAAACTGGATTATAAATATTAGTACTAATACAAATATGCGTCACGAGAGCGAATCGAACCTACAACCACCGGTGCTTAGACGCCCACACGGCTCACGCACTACTACATCAGAGCGCTGTTATGTTTTAAATATTATTAAGATTTTACATAATTATACACAGAAGCATTCACTGAACTGAAATGAACCAGCCTATTTGTCCACTTTCTGTGCCTTTGATCGTATAGAACGAGAATCGAACCTTAATTTACTGGACTGTTCGGCTGCCGATTAGCAAATAATTTTCTTACCATGAGTAACGATCGCTATTAGCCGTCTAAGATAGCAGCCGAGATCGACATCATTACGTTTTCTCTAAGGGACGGTAGACAGACTTACAAGAAAATACAAACAGGGGATCAAAGATCCATAAAAATCACACACTCAGAGCACAAACAAATATTTATATATAAGTATAAATATCTGCCTAAAGCGTAAATTGAACCCGCGATTGCATATGCAACACAGATACAAAACTAAGAGCAAAGTTCAGTGACAACTCAACTCAGTGACACAGAATAAATATATCTCGCCCTGTCAATTAAAATATTAAACGTCCAAAATAATAACTATTTAATGTCGTGATAAAAAACTGAAAACAATATGACTTAACTATTATAAATGTACCCAGAAGTAACGTCACGTAATAAATAAGCAGTAACATGCCATTGAAATGTAAGTTTTACTGTCTTCAATAAAAAACCCGATTCGGTAAAAGTCGTGAACTTTTGATTTCATCACTATAGTAATGTTATAATTAATTATTTTATAACGGATAGTCCATCGCTTTTGTTTTTCATATTATATCTTCAATATCAGAAATTTATGAAGATTTTACCGTTTCAATTTATTGAAAGCTTTATAATAAAATAGTTTTTCGTATTTTAATTTAATTAAAGTTCTTTGAGGGTTTATTGTCAGAATATTTATGTGCCTCCTGACGATTTTTGACAAGCATCACTTATCACAATAAGTGATGCTTGTCAAAAATCGTCATTTTCAAGAGAGTAAAAGCAAGGTATCAAAAATTTTTGTCCATAAGTGGACTAAATTCAATTGAAGTATCTTCTTTTATGAATTAAAAGATTTTATTTCCATATCATGCATTTGAGCTTTTTTTTTGTAAGCATGCTGTGTGTTAAGGCAGTAAGGTAGAGTAGTCGTAAGAGGCGACTAAGGCATAACACACTTCCACTACCACTTTGGAAATTAAAAAACCGACCGATGGCGGGATAACCATCCAACTGCTGGCTTTAATATACAGGCCAAAAACGGGCAGCACCGTCTTCGGTACGACAAAGCCAGCCCTGCGATCACCAACCCGCCTGCCCAGCATGGTGATATGAGCAAAACACATGAGTTCACGCCATTTTTGGCGCGAACTTGTGGAGGCCAACAGTGGACTGCGATAAACTGAAGTGTGTGTGTGTGTGAGTGTGTGTGGTAAACATATAATTTTAAAGGTAGTTTGCGAAAGTAGATTTTAATTTGCATCTTTTTTTCCTAATTATTAAGTGCTTAAATTATGTGATAAGTGATACTTGTACAATTAAATTACTTTACACCTATAACTTTTCTGTGTGTAAACTCTAGAATGTTGATCCCAACGGAATATTCCTCAAACACAAAAAACAAAGATAAAGGTATTAACGATATTTCACGTTAAAACGACAAAAGCTATAAAGTATACTTCGACTTATATCACTTATCATAGGAAGCACAGATTAAAAAATAATGAACAAATAAATATGATTAACATAGACACATGGTAGTCTGTTTCTAAGCTTGGATATTTAAAAAGCTTGTTTTTAGATAATGGTCGGCTTATACAGCTACAAATCTTTTATAATGAATGTAAGTGAAAAATATAAGAGTGTACTTTAGACCACACGACTAAAGTAAATCTTCTTTAGCTCCATCTATATGTTATCTTCCGTTCGCCTCGCCCGATCACACTTTTCGTAACGCTCCCATCACGCATTCACCTGCTTACTTCCTAAGTCAAGCGTGCGTTAAGAAGTTTTACTTCGATAAATACACATTACATCCAGTTTCAAAGCAGGAATCGATCCCTCAACCCCTGGAGTAGAAAGCGAGGAACACTAAAACAATTACAATCATTCTTCATTTTTATTCCACCAGTACACAGAACAAAGTTTTAAAAAATTTAACGTGACAGAGTGGAAAAAGGATACATTTTGATATACAATACCCGTCATTATTTTATTTTTAATTTATGTTGCATGACATCAATTGAGTTTTTTTATTATTTTGAAACTGAACAAATAATATTATGTTATATCACTACGGCAATTTGCAGCAATATTTTAATTTTAAGCAATCAATTAAACAGCAATATTTTTATTTTATTTTATTTTTTAATTTTTATTTTAATTAATATTAAGTAACAGCAAAATTGAAAAAAAAAAGAAAAAAGTGCTGTGTGGCTACGGCACTAAAGAATTTAGCCACCCCCTCTCTTTCCGTGGGTGTCGTAAGAGGCGACTAAGGGATAACAAGGTTCCACAACCACCTTGGAACTTAAGAAGCCGACCGATGGCGGGATAACCATCCAACTGCTGGCTTTGAAATACACAGGCCGAAGACGGGCAGCAGCGTCTTCGGTGCGACAAAGCCAGTACTGCGGTCACCAACCCGCCTGCCCAGCGTGGTGACTATGGGCAAAACACATGAGTTCACGTTATTTTTGGCGTAAACTTGTGGAGGCCTATGTCCAGCAGTGGACTGTATAGGCTGTAATGATGATGATGAACAGCAAAATTTATTTTTATAACACTGAGTAGTTGATATGAAACAAATAAGACACCATTTCAAAATTTTCCATACCTTCATTTGTTGACCTGAAATAACCCCGCCTCGGTAATTCCATATTTTATAATACGGTTCAATTACACCATACAAACATATACTGAAATACGAATTTTCCTCAATTCATTGTATAGTTTCCAAAGTAAACACCATTTGAAGCTTATTATATTTGACGATAGACATCACAAGTAATAGATACGGCCTTTTATCGATAGTAAATATTTAATTTTGCTGTCAATAAAAACATTATCCATCATCATAACTCGTTGACCTAAAACGATTACTATATGTTTATATTATATGCACTCAGGGCCTTTGTCACCAGTTGTGGACAACGCTATTTGACGGATGACGATACAAATAGACTTTAACAGTGGGGGGGGGGGGGGAATAGGTCAGTAGGATCTCCTCAATTAATGAACTATAACCGTAAGATTAATATATGCGAATAGAAGTATCTCGTAAATATAGTAGAATTCGGTGGTAAAATGAATAATGAATCAAATACTTTGTACTGTTGGATACTGTCATCCGTTAAATAGCGTTATTCACAAGTGGTGCAACCTGCCCCCAGACAAATGTATTATGAAGTCTGTAATAGTACACCAATTGTAGTCAATAGACAGTTGTAATCAAAATGGCTTTCGTGTTTATCGAATAAAATTACAAACAATATATTTTCTGCAAATTGGTGTCAAAAACACTTTTATAGTAACTTTTCAAAATAACTAATTACACAATAACAGCCAATCGTGTCAGGTGAAGCAAGTACTAATTCGAATAATTAATTGTGTGCCATTATCATATTTTTATTGGGCCATACGGGTGTTTGCAGTAGTCTGGGTACTTGTGCATTCCTTGTGGGTCTCCCCACCGTGCCTGGTGTCCCGGTTGTTATCATGTACTTATCTGATAGCGATTCGTTATTCAGAGTAGGGAATATATCCGCCAACCCGCATTGGAACAGCGTGGTGGATTAAGCTCTGATCCTTCTCCTACATGGGGAAAGAGGCCTATATAGCAGTGGGATATTACAAGCTGAAGCGGTATATATTTTTATTGGATCTTACTCCTTAAAGAATGATATAATAGGTCCTTTGTGCTTTTCATTGAAAAAAAAAAATCAGGTTCATCCTATCTGCTAAAGAGCATTGTGTCAGTTTACAATTTAATAGTTTAATCCATTTCCTTAATCCAGTAACCTTTTACAAAAAGTGGCACATTTATATATGTAACTCAGCTGCCCCTTGCGATTTCATCCATTTAATTTCTTATCCCGTGGGAATGTTGGGATAAAAAGTAACCTATATGTTATTCTGGATCTGCAGCTATCTACCTACTAATCAGTTTAGAAGTGGAAGTAGGTGTTGCAGAAGTCTATAAGCTACAGTAATTGCTTACCTTCAGGTGAGCCGTTCGCTTGTTTGCCAACCTAGTTGTGTATTAAAAAAAGCGTAAGTATTTTTTTAAGGTTATATAGAGTTAGTATGAAGAAATTTTAAACTTAATCCATTGTAATCCGTCCGGACGTACTATAATATTTTTTATAGATCATCCTTAAAAATAATAAATATATATTTTCAAGGCCAAACATTGAAAAACGAAACAAAACTAAATCTCAGGACTTTAAGCTAAGATTACACAGATTACACAAAGTTGGATGGATGTCGGAGATTCGGGGCCAGTGTTTTTGATTTATGACCACCGCAAGAAACCCTGTGGATTGTACTTAAGCAGACGTGTCATTTGTTGGCAAGACTCCACATTTCCTAATCTATTAGGATCGTGCAATCAAATATAGAAATATATATTATATTTTATAGTAGTCATACATTACCTCAGTCATATAAATTATTAATTAGTAAATACATATTTATATATCTTCGTATCTATAGTATTTATATATCTTCTTTTGATAGACAAAGTAGTCAGTACTCCTGTGATGCTCTTGATGTTTCAGGCATCTATTGGCTGTGATAGCCGCTAATAATTCATACGCTTGTTTACCATCCAACTTAAGTAAATATATTTTATATTATAATTTAAAAATTGACTCGCGATCGATCACGATTCTGCTTGTAATATATCACTGCTGGGTAAGGCCTCTTTCTCCATGTAACATAAGGATTGTTGCTTAATCCTCCACGCTGCTCCACAGTGGTTTGGCTGATATATTCCGTACTATGAATAACAATCGGTATAAAGTGTTTATGATAACCGGAACCACAGCTTAACGGGCTCTCCGAGGCACTGTGGGGAGACCCATACGGATAGACATCCAAACCGGAAAGAAATAAGTGTATAAATTCAAACATTGATCCCGAGCGGGATTCGATCCCCCAAACCGTCGGTGTTTAGGCGCTTACACTCACCACTACAGCAAAGCGGTTGTTAAGCATTGACTAGTTGGTTGATATTCGGTTTGATACTGGTGATAAATAAGCCAAAATGATTCATTTAAGCCAATGTTTACCTTATATAAGCTTTTGTTTTAAATTCACGTCATCTTTTGGTAAAGGAAAACATTTTGATAAAATCAGCCCGATCGGGAGACATGTTCAAACTCATCTCTTAATCTACGGATCAAAAGTATAGGGGATTGAGCTCAATTTATTTCCCTTAATTTGGTAAGAGGAGACAAATATTTAAAAGATCAAATGACTAATTATACTTTTATTTTAATTAACATGTCCTCAACTACATCTGTTATGGTGCTAAAAAGTAAACAGGTTATGAGTAATCAATCTAATTTTTACTATAACACATTAGTTATAGGGAAGGTCCACACTACATATTCGGCTAAGGAATGAAAATAGTTAAGTCATTTCGCTTAATTTCAAAGAGCATCATAGTCACTCATTGAATCTCACTAACGTTCAGTTGAGTATGAGTATATAACAGATGTAAAAAAACCAAACTGACTTATTTAAGGATTAGTTAATAATTTCGTAAGTATGGACTACTTCATTTCAATAAATAACATTTTATTAGATTGATGAAGACATTAATTTATACGTATGTGTGCATACTGCCATATTTAAAAGAACGAGTGTTTTTGACCACACGACTGAAGTAAAACTTACGAAACGTAAATCTCTCTCTTTCTATCTTTACTAACTTATTTTCCCTCTCAAGTTCCGATCGCCTCACCCGGTCACACTTTTCGTAACTCTCTCGTCAAGCAATCACCAGCTTAATCCCTAAGTTAAGCGAGTGTAAAGCAGTTTTACTTCATTTACATATTTGTAATTTAAATAAGCAGTATGATCTTCCATACAACAACTCTAGTAAAAAAATATATATATTCAGCAGTCACGCGAATGTTCTAAAAGTTATAAAGATTCCTATGTCGCCACGTAACGCCCTCAGGCTTAAGATAGAAATTTAAGTTTTATCATAAATTATTGGCCGTAATGGAGTCCCCATAATAGAATCACGTACATTGAACAACAATATAGTACAAATGGTGAGGTAATTACGCATGTACAAAGTTGCCAAAACTTCGGCCATTAGGAGTGGGCTGGTAAGTGTGCAAGCCCGTTATATCCACCAAACAGGGCAGGTAGAATACAACTGGATTTGAGTTATAAGCTTATTGTGTATTCATAATTCTTTTACTTAAAGGATTAATGTTATTTTTATAAATGATAGCGGATGCCGGAGCCCATGAACGCCTGTAATGACAGGAACATTGCATGCACGTTACTGACCTTATTTCCGAACCTCCCCAGGATCTCTAGTCATCTAACCGCGGGAATATATTATTACTTGAGAGTGGTGTCATTTAGCTATGATCCTCAGCTTTGTGAGAACAATTGTCAAACGTAAATTTATAACATGTATTATTTGCCAATGATGTTCATCGTTGTGAATATTTATATACATTGAGAAAAAAAAAGAATAAATTAAGAAGAATAAAGAAAAACACTTGCTTCAGCCTGTAATAGGCCTGGCATAGGGCCTTTCCCCGTGTAGTAGAAGAATTTGAAATTAATCCACCACGCTGTCCCACTGCGGGTTAGCGAACATATTCCCTACTATGAGTAACGATCGCTATGAGGTGTACATGATTACAACCGGGACCAACAGCTTAATGTGCTCTTCGAGGCACGGTGGAGAAACCCACAAGGACTAACAATAAATATTCACTTTGGGCGGGAATCGAAACCGCGACACGACATATGCACCATTACACCAAAGCGGTCGTCAAAACGTAGACCGTCTCTAGGTGGTTAGCCTGTTCGTATTCAGAACGGCATATATATATATATCTGTATTTTGTGGTTTATCTATTTAGTTAACAAACATTACAATGATACTTGCTATATACTAATCTATTCGTTTTTCTCAACTCGAAATTACAGAAAAATCCTCGTTAATCATATTTTACAGGAAGCTCGTTTATCAGATTTGTAACATAGGAATATAGAAAGGTCTGTGGACTGACATATACTGATACCACCAGATTCGCATAATTTGGTTACTCGTGTATTTATTTTGATAAATGTTCTGATGTATTTAGTTAAAAAGTTATTGCAACGCTCGAGTGTACAAATTAAACCAATCAAAGTATGTTGGTGTGCAGACTGCCAAAGTTCCAGCTGTTATGTCAAACCAAGTTTCATTGGAGATTTTCGTTATATGTATTCACTTATGGAAGTCTTAAAGTGTAAGCCTTATTGGGTCTATTTGATTTAGTAGTGATAAATATGGAATAACTAGCGTATAGCTGATAATGGTCATAAGTATACAATGGACATACAAATAAAGCCTATGATGACTCTTCAGTAGGTTATATGATTATTATTATTTTGTATACTTCTCTCAGACTTTTGAAGTTTATTTATTATTATTCTTTGACGGTTAGCGGGAAAGTGGACATAAACATTAAGACATTTATTTATTATTTATCACATCTTGCATCAACGCTGGTGCGTTCACTCTCATTATAAATCGTCTTTAGATAATCAAATATTTGTGTTTATATATACCTTCAAATAAACGAACAGACCGGTTGCATGTGTTTTGTTTTATTATTATCTCACTCTCTGGCTACATTTACGTGAGTCTTTGTAAAAGTGTATTGAATCTACTAAGCAAAGGTTTTTTTCTATATATCTTTTAGTAACATTTAGCATAGATAATATATTTTTTCCTTTTGTATTGAAAATAATTTACGCATAATACCAATGTTTTATGATTTTAAGAATGTTGTATTTAATATTTAGTATGCAAGTTATGTCTACCATTTGATAGATGAAACTTTGCAAGGTGACAACTGGTGTATTTTGTGTATGTGCACATAATATACAATATGTATATACATATATGAAGAAAAACATTTATGTTATTTAGTTATTTCAATGGAAAATAATATTATGGTTATCAGGAATAAGAAAAAGCTAACTCTAACGCTTTCTGTTTGTCTAACAATGTCTCTTTATTTCATCATCATCATCATATCAGCCTATCACAGTCCACTGCTGGACATAGGGATCCACAAGTTATTAAGTCTTTTTTACAAGTTAGTAAGTTTTAAGTACAAGTTATTAAGTTTTTTTTACACATATCACCTAAATTATTTTAAATGTATAAAAATAAACGGGAAGATTATTTCGAAAAAAAAAAATAGTCAAAAAATTATATGTATAATGACGGAATGTATATTAATGACAATTTTTATTTCATCAATTTTCTGTCAGATTCGATTCGAGGGTAAAAATAAGTGGAGTTCTAGAGGGGATGTGATCTCATTTATATACACCCTCGAATGCGACTACCTACGCTTTTATAGAAATTATTAGAATATTTAATCTTTGAACTCATAAAGGTTTTGATAAGGTTCAATTGGCTTTGACATAATTTAATGTTGGAAATATTATTTACGTACATCTGCCAGATGATGTTAATCCTGTCGATGCGAGTAGTAAGGTAAGTTTAATTAAAGTGTATTATTAAAAGTATCTTCTCGTTTTATCAAATTATTTCAGTAGATAATAATTATATGCTTACAAAGTGTAAGTGTTGCGAAATAATTAAAACATTTAAATTAGCTGTTTTTTTTTTAAAGAGCTCGAATAACATCTAATATATAAAATTCTCGTGTCACAGTTTTCGTTGCCATACTCCCTCGAAACGGCTTGACCGATTTTGATGAAATTTTTTGTGCTTATCCGGTATCTATGAGAATCGGCCAACATCTTTTTTTCATCCCCCTAAATGTTAGGGGTAGTCCACCCCTAATTTTTTTTTTTATTTTTTAGACAAAAATTTTAATTTCTATTTTTTTATGATACAACATTAAAAAATACATACAACCCTAAATTTTCAACCCTCTACCATCAACCCCTATTTTTAATAGCGTTTAGCGGCAAGACAACGATTGCCGGGTCAGCTAGTAATATATAAATGACAGATTTAATAAGATAACATTAATATACTTACCTATATTCTATGCAAATATAAATTACTTTAATGTATAGAGATCGATTCCAAAAATGTCTACAGATTCTCAAGAGAGTCTAAATTTAATTCTGAAGCCTCAATACCTTTATCCGCCTCAATCCCGTCACCAACTATTTATAATCGTTTTAGTCATTCTTCTGCAATTTTTAATTTTGAACTATGAAATAGTTACCAATATAGTGTGATGAAGGTTTCGTATTCCTGAATATAAAATACTATAAAGTACATAAATTGAGCGCTTATGATATAAAAGACTCTGAGAGCAAACAAAGCAAACGTATATATACCAGAAAACAATATCACACCCAGATTTAGCGTCTTGTCATTTCCAGAGGAAATATAAATACACTATTGAAATATCGTGCCTATAATGTGTATCGAAATCCCCAACGAGGAACGTAAACGCGACCAATTTAACTTGGAACACTTCTCCCCTAATCTTACCAAACTTGGTAGATCACGTTACGATAGATAAGTTAAGCGTTAGGTGGCTCGGGAGCTACTTATGACTATGAATATTTATAATGTATTAGAGCGCGGGTAGTTGAGCAAGTATTTAAGAAAAATATATATTGCTTTATTTACTATTGACTATATATGATGGGAAAGTTGGGAAGTTTTACTCGCACTTCCTTAGGTTTATAATATTTACAAGGATTCAAGGACATAACACATGAAATACACAGGCCGAAGACGGGCAGCAGCGTCTTCGGTGCGACAAAGCCAGTACTGCGGTCACCAACCCGCCTGCCCAGCGTGGTGACTATGGGCAAAACACATGAGTTCACGTTATTTTTGGCGTAAACTTGTGGAGGCCTATGTCCAGCAGTGGACTGTATCGGCTGTAATGATGAAGGACATAACTGAAACCACGTGAGCTTACACGAAGAAAATATTAATAAAAAAATATCAGTACCTTGAATTTACTTCCGAATCTTCGAAAATATTTCTAAAAAATTATGAATAAACCTAATTAGATGATTTCATACCGATATTGTCACGATCACTAACGATTAAGATATGAAGCTTGGGAAGGCACCTTAAATGCAAATTATAAATGTTTATATAAAGAGTTCAATTTAAATTCTAATACGATGGCTACCCGCTTCCCCTAGCGCCGTCGTTGGTACTTTAACTAAATAGGTTAGAAACTTAAGTTAACAATAACGATCGTCGGTGTCCGTAAGCGATTAATGATTTTGCTCGCTACACAGAATACAGTTTTTAATTTAAACAGGATACAGCTCCTTCAACTTTGGGTAGATGTAGGATAAAGAAAAAGATTTGTCAATGTTTCGTGAAAACACTTACCTATATCATATGTTACGATCGATTAATTTTTATTTTCAACTATTTAAAACGTTATTCTAGACATATATCTATGTATAGAAGGACCAGTTATGATGTCCTTTATAATATTTGTAATAATAAATGAAACATTTATTGTTTGTTTTATTTTACCAAATTAGTATAGATTTTATATATATTACTGATTTTAACGGTTTCTTATCGTTTCAAATAATAACTTACATCGAAAAAAGATAATTTTAAACACAAAAATTAAATTATCACTTTCATAAACAAGATACTAAGACAAGAAGCAGTGTGCTTTTTGATAACGACTATTCCAGCTTACAAAAAACTCAAAGCAAAGAGAAAATTTATACATATTCAAAAGACATTAACTTAATAAAACACTACGATGTATAACTGTTACGTACAATAATGATTACAGTAGTCAAAACGATAATTGTGTTTGCTCGCAAACGAAAAAAAAACCGACTTCAATTACATCGACAAGTAATACAACGTAGATCGACGAAAATAAATAGTCAAGCAACTACGCGTTATCAAAGATTACTCAAAAAGTAGTCATCAGATCTCAATAAAATTTATATGTGACCACTTGATAAACATCAGCTTTCGATTGAATTAAAAATTATCAAAATCGGTACACCCAGTAAAAAGTTATTGCGGATTTGCGAAAGTTTCCCTCGATTTCTCTGGGATCCCATCCTCAGAACCTGGTTTCCTTATCATGGTACCAAACTAGGGATATCCCCTTTCCAACAAAAAAAGAATTATCAAAATCGGTTCATCCAGTAGAGAGTTATGCGGTATAATACAACGTAGATCGACGAAAAAAGCGTCAAGTAAAAACGCATTATTAGATATAACTCAAAAAGTAGTTGTTAGATCTCAAATAAATTTAAATGGGACCAATTGACACACACCACCTTTCGATTAAAACAAAATTTATCGAAATCGGTCTACCCGGTCAAAAGTTCTGATGTAACAATACATTAAAAAAAATACAGTCGAATTGAGAACCTCATCCTTTTTTGGAAGTCGGTTGATAAAATAATTAAAATATAATCAAAATACAAAAAGGATTTAGTATCTCCAATTTCATTAGTTTTTTAATTAATCACTTGTGGCTTACGAAACATTTTTATTTTCTTCTCGATAATTTTTATCGATACCTGATATAGTCTTATCTCAATGTTATCTTTAGAATAACTTTGATTACGTTTGTTCTACTTTAACGTGAGCAAAGGTTATTTTTATGACATTATTTTCTGGCGTATAATGAACATATTCATTTAAATTAACTAGTAGTCACCCAGTGATTAAAATTCGACCAAGGTTAATTTAAATTAAGTTTGAACATTATTAAAGTTCTGTTGTCAAAGATTATAATTCTATAATAATAAACAAAATATTAAATATGCGCTTCTGTGTCGAGTACATGGTAGTGTGCGCAATGGTTTTTTTTTTTTTTTTTGATTAATTTACTGTATTTTTATGCATAAGTAAAAAAATATTACTATTCGGCACTCCTTCTCTATGTAAACAATTACTGTGTAAAATTCCCTATTCCTCCGTACGCGCAATTTTCGTAAAAATGGGTACAAAGTTTTTGATTCACGTATTAATATATATGTCGGCAGTAGCACTGTCGTACGCAATTAACAAGGAATTTATAAACAACAGATACACCAATCACGCCACGTGCTATATTCACAAAAATAAGTAAAGAAATACCAACAACGCATTAAAACTATTCAGTACTAATAAATTATATCATCATCATTTCAGCCTATCACAGTCCACTTCTGGACATAGGCCTCCACAAGTTCGTGCCAAAAATGGCGTAAACTCATGTGTTTTGCCCATAGCCACCACGCTGGGCAGGCGGGTTGGTGACCGCAGGGCTGGCTTTGTCGCACCGAAGACGCTGCTGCCCGTCTTCGACCTGTGTATTTCAAAACCAGCAATTTGATGGTTATCCCGCCACCGGTCGGCTTTTAAGTTCCAAGGTGGTAGCGGAACTGTGTTATCCCTTAGTCACCTCTTACGACACCCACGGGAAGAGAGGGGGTGGCTATATTCTTTACTACTGTAGCCACACAGCAGCAATTTTATATAGCATAAATTTTATAGTTAAATATTATTAATTCATAATAATTTAATAAATTAGGTAAACTAACAAAAATAATTGAATGAGCCTTGACTACTATGATTTGTAACGAATCCTTTTTATTTGTATCAGTTCTTAAAATAAGATTTTGTATAAAATGTTAGCAAACAAATACTAAATTTAACCTGCCAAAGTCAACATTAACTATACTTTAACAAAACACTGTTGCATTTTTAAATGCAACTCCAAGTCTAATTGATTTTTGTTTTATGAAGTATGTGAGTACCTACTTAAAAACCGTAGAGTAGTAAAAGCGGGTAAACACATCACTATATTTTGATATAGCCAGGTAAAAATATTAATAAATTATCTTATCAAAAGAATATTTACAACACTTAAGTCGGATTCAAAAACAAAACCACAAGTCCGTTTTCAAGAGGATAGTAATAGATACACAGAGACTACCGCTGCTGTAAAACGATGGATATTTCTACTTTTATAGAACAGAATAGGGGTCCAAAGTTTTCCAAAGACCATCGAGAAGCCTTCTTGCGAAGCTCGAACCAGCGGATGGCAGAACCTTTTTCACTCACTCTCAGATCCGATAAGAGGTCGAGAAATTGTATGAATACGGAAAGGGACCCACGGGAAGAGAGGGGGTGGCTATATTCTTTACTACCGTAGCCACACAGCAGCAATTTTATATAGCATAAATTTTATAGCTAAATATTATTAATTCATAATAATTTGATAAATAAGGTAAATTAATAAAAATAATTGAATGAGTGTTGACTACTGTGATTTGTAACGAATCCTTTTTATTTGTATAGAGGAGAAGGCGGGGCTAAATTCTTACTGCCGTAACCACACAGGAAGTTATCTTATGTTTAAGTACAATACAATAAAATCAGTAAAATATTTATCAAATTTACATCTTAATATTTTCATATATGCAAGTGTAGAAGTGATTACATTGCGTCATAAAACTAATCTTAAATACAAAAGTTAAATACATCAAACCTAAAAAAATGTACGATATGCTGATAGCCAACCCGCATTGGAGCAGCGTGGTGGATTAAGCTCTGATCCTTCTCCTACACGGGGAAAGAGGCCTATGCCCAGTAGTGGGATATTACAGGCTGAAGCGTTATGCTGATAGACAGATACTATATGTACCCATTGATAACATAACACACTATCTTAAGAAATTGCGTTTTGGGAGTATTTTTATAAAAAAAAAAGACGATATTATAAAAATCGATAAAACTATTTATTTGCTTAAAAACTAAAATACATAATTATATTATATATAAACTTGATGAACGGAAAAAAACTTCATTTTAAAATAATAAAATAAAAATTATAAATAATATATTTCATAAAAAAATGTTTATATAATAATATTTAAAATACGTACTGCTTGCTGCTTGCTAACTTACTCTTTTTTTTTTATAATCTGTAATATATGAAATTCCATAATTGTTTGACAATTACTTTTTATTTTTAAGCATCTATTAGTATACTATTATTAAACCCTTTTTGGTATCCGTTGTCTTTATTTGTGTTTATCCGATTCTAAAGCAGGGATATAAACAGATATATGATACCAAAAAAATTATGAAATAAAATATTAGAAAATAAACACTTGTGTACTTCTACTTCCTGTACGTTAAGTTTAGGTTTGAATCTAGGCCTAAGTCTCGTACTCCTGTACTATTTTCGCCTGACCCACCTGGAGGTGGTTCTTCTGTTGTTGTTGTTGTTGTTGTTGTTGGTGTTGTTGTTGGTATTGTTGTTGTTGTTACCTCCGGAGATAACGATGGTCCTTCTGTTGTAGTGCTTGCTTTAAGATCATCGAGTTCTTGTCGCAATCCACTTCTTTGACTGGAGAGAACTAAAGTTGAAACAAATAGACAAAACGACAACAATCCGAGAAACACAATCACTTTGTTGTTCATCATCCAAGCCAATGTGGCATTACAAAAATCACGGAAACTCATTTTTGCTAATTTCTCACGTAGCACCTGCGGCTTGTAATAATAGTAAACTCAATGTGTTAATTTTTTTCGGTTTATCGATGAATTATATCAGTTAGTGATATCAGCTTGTCACAAATTTATCATTTAAGATATCTGAGTCACAATGTAAATTTGATTCTATTTCATCACAATAGAGTTTATTTTTATTTGTTTTATAATATTATTGACGACGAATAAATATTACAATGGGATAAAAATTGTATTATTTTAAGTATTAAATAACTGATTATTTTTCTATAAATTTAAGAATATGTATACGAGTAACTACGAGTACTATTAAGCATCAGAGTATTCAGAGTGATGTCAATTATTTTCTTTATATTGTATTTTTCTTTATTATAAATACAATATCGAATACGTTTATCTTGAATCTATTAATTATCTTTTCTTTGAGAAACTTTGCTTAGGTCTAAATTGAAAATTAAGTTAATATTGAAGTTGATATTATTATCTAATTAATACGTGAAGTAAAAACTTTGTACTCCTTTTTACGAAAATTGCGCGGAAGGAGGAGTATGAAAGTTCTCACACTTATAATTTCTATAGAGAAGGAGCGTAGAATGCTAATATTTATTTTTTTAATCATGCATAAAGATATATTAAATCAATAAAAAAAACATTACACACACTACCATGCCTTTGATACCCACATAGACACGCAGATACTCTTCTGTTGTTTGTCAAAGTCTGTAAGATAAGAGTAAGATTGCCAAATTATTTTTTTTAAAGATTCTTTATATTCATTACTTTTTGGTTTTATTTATTTTAAATTTTTATTGTGGTCGAATTTCGACTTCTGGGCGACCACTAGTTTAAGTTTGTATTGTTAAAATCTTAATCACGTATTTTATTATTTTATTTTTAAAGGTTTCGTATAATCTTTCTTTGATGACACAGTATCAAATTTATATTCTTCCAAAATTTCAAAATTCTATAGTAAATTTTTAGTCTGGACCTTGATTTGAATACCTATACTCACGGTGTATATAAACATCTAAAATAATATTAAAATAAGATTAAACTACTAACTACTAGGAAAACTTGAAATCAATAGTTAACAAGATTTCAGACAGTGTGAATACTTCACGAACTTACAAGTTACAAACGCAGGCGCAGGCACTCTATTTCATTGTGCAGTTAAATATTCTCAGCTCAGCCCATTGCAGTCCACTTCTGGACAAAGGCCTCCCCAAGTTCGCGCCAGACATCCCGGTTTTCAGCAATTCTCATCCAGCTTACATCGGCAATCTTACGTAGATCGTTGGTCCAATGGGCCGGAGGACGTCCCACACTGCGTTTTCCAAGACGCGGTCTCCACTCCAGGACCCGTCTACTCCAACGGCCATCGGGCCTGCGACACAGATGACCAGCCCACTGCCACTTCAACTTGCTAATTCTGTGGGCTATGTCAGTTACTTTCGTTCTCTCGCGGATACTCTCATTTCTAATCTCTATCTTTAAAAGAAAACCCAGAGCATAGCCCGTTCCATTGCACGTTGAGCGACTTTACACTTGTGGATCAGTCCCTTCGTCAGTGTCCACGTCTCGTGCGGGAGTGTGTGGCTCCTGGCCCAGAAGGAACACCTTAGAATACCCACTAAAACCCAGCGTTGCCCTCATCGTCATAAGACGACACGGGATCGTTTTCGCATGCTACCATGACGCCCCCACTGGTTATACGTTATTTTTTTATCCTATTCTTCAAAGAATCTGTACCCCTTGATTAAAACTATGTTTTGCTACATTTTGCTTAATGGGGATAAATTTGAGAGACGTGGATTATTGTAAATAATATAGTAGTGTTAATTGAATAAGTTTTTACAGGTTACTTGAAGCATAGGATAAAAAAAAATCGTCACAATATTCTGTCCGATGCATGCAACTTATGTTGAATTAGAATCAAAAAAATAACCGAATCTTCTTAACTATTTTTAGACACACTTTCTTCAAATAAAACATAAATATATTTTACAAGAATGTTGTCCAATATGGAATCCCTGAAATTATAGATTAGTCTTAATTTTGTAAAGTGTCCAGCGTCTCAGAAATTTATCGACTTTCGTCCTCAGAGCTTAGAAAGAGCTAATAATTTAAGTAATTATTTATTCAAGATAAGCGTATTTCTTACAAAACTCAGACACTCTTAATGGTTAAAATAACATCAAAGTGTCTTAGACTCTTATATTTGCATTTATTTATTAAAAAAATTTGAGAAAAATTTTAATTTAATAGGACAAAAAATATTATTTCTTAATTTGCGGAACAACATCACAGTATTAATAACTTCATTTAATGTTCTAGTTTGAATAAAAATCTATTCAATAAATAAATTCAATAATTATAGTGAATTTTTTTAATTGATTTTTTTACCTTGGTAATTACGATTAGTATATCATTATCAAAATTTAAGGTTTTACGATCACTGGTGGATTTGTTGTCCGTCTTCTGCCGTCTTCGCCGTTCTTTGATTTGTCTGTTATTTTTTTTATCTAATGATTAATATTAAATTAATTTTTAGATTCAGATTTATCATTGATGTGGACTAGATTACAGTCTTGATTTTATTTCATCATTCATCATCATCATCATTCCAGCCTTTTGCAGTCCACTGCTGGACATAGGCCTCCACAAGTTCGCGCCAAAAATGCGTGAACTTGTGTGTGTTGCCCATAGGCACCACGCTGGGCAGGGTTTTATTTAAGCCTTTGCTATTTCCAGTTAGTATATTTTTGTATTTAGTATTGAACTTCTGAAAGTTACGAATAATCAAAAACTACTTTAGGCATATAGACTACAAAAAAACTTTTGAATCATCACACTACAAATTATAATCATATTTATTGTAATTAATTAATTTTAGTCAAAAGCGAAGCTACCGCCGATTCTGAATGTAGATTCTACAGACTAGAATCGGAAAGAATCTCTGCAGTAACTCTTTTGAAGAGAAACTGTGTTTTATCATTAATAATTAATTAACGAACGGGTTGGCTCAAAACTCCTCTCCTACAAAAACAAGTCCTCCCTTTTAAGTATTATTCTTCCTTATAAGTACCTTAAAAAACAGTATGTAATCAGTTATAGATATGCTATTAGTAAAGTTAAGTAAAGTTGTTTGGTACTGTTCAACAAATTTATCAATTTCTAGGTAATATTCTGTTGATAATAACGTCATATTATGGATTATAGCACATAGAGCAAAAATTATAGACTTCACGTTCAAAATGAAAAACTAGTAGTTTTTAACCGACTTCCAAAAAAGGAGGAGGTTCTCAATTCGACTGTATTTTTTTTTTTTTTTTATGTATGATACATGAGAACTTTTAACTTTTGCCCGGGTAGACCGATTTCGACAAATTTTGTTTTAATCGAAAGGTGGTGTGTGCCAATTGGTCCCATTTAAATTTATTTGAGATCTAACAACAACTTTTCGAGCTATATCTAATAATGCGTTTTTACTTAACGCTTTTTTCGTCGACCTACGTTGTATTATACCGCATAACTTTCTACTGGATGTACCGATTTTGATAATTCTTTTTTCGTTGGAAAGGGGATATCCCTAGTTTGGGACCATGAATAGGAAACCAGGATCTGATGATGGGATCCCAGAGAAATCGAGGGAAACTCTCGAAAATCCGCAATAACTTTTTACTGGTTGTACCGATTTTGATAATTTTTAATTTAATCGAAAGCTGATGTTTATCATGTGGTCACATATAAATTTTATCGAGATCTGATAAATACTTTTTGAGTAATCTTTGATAACGCGTAGTTGCTTGACTATTTTTTCGTCGATCTACGTTGTATTACTTGTCGATGTAATTGAAGTCGGTTTTTTTTTTTCGTTTGCGAGCAAACACAATTATTAATTATTTTTTTTACTATCGACTAATACTAACTAACTACTATACTACTAATCGACAGTTTCAGCGGGGATCGAACCTGCATCTCCGACTTACCGTGTCGGTGCTTTAGCCAATTAAGCTATGGAAGATCGATTGATAGATCGATATTTTTGATATGATGATTTTATATTCGGTCTAAGCGACCGTTCCAGCGCGAATAGAACCTGCATCTCCGACTTACCGACTTTTGATATGATATTAAAAAATTGTTTAGAATTTCCTAATGTGTGGGTAACACAAAAATGATATATACCAAAATTAAATATTCCAACATTGATAAAAGCCCCGAGTAAGCTTGGGCTATGTAACCACTATTAACGAAAATTTATTTACCACTAAATAATACTGTCTTCAATACAGATATAATCATCATTTTGGTCATTAAGACGTATTTATTATTAAATCAGATTGTGTACATTATTTGTTACTTAGTGTATAATTTTTAGAAGCAACTTCCATCTTAATCTAATACAATTCCATCTGTAAAATTAAGATAGCATTATATTATAATCTCTTTAATGGAATTCAGACTCGAACAGCTGAATCAACAAATTCCACAATTGTAGCTAGATATGAGGAGGACTGGAATAAATGGTTAGGTGTGAAATTATCTACACTTACATTGAATGTGAAGTTATTTTTATATTTTCATAAAATAAGATTTAAAAAAGGAGATTTATAAAACAAGATATATATCATTACATAGTGTTAAAAAAATGCTTCACGCTGTCTGTATGCTTAGATCTTTAAAAATATACAAGGGAATTTAATGCGGTTACCGGTACATATATATATATATATAAAAGGTTTCTGAGTTGGTACGGCTAAAAAAACGTAACTTACCTAGTAACGCGCGCAGGGCACAGCTAGGTATTAAGTAAACTTTGTTTGTTTCAGCTATGTTTGTAATTATAGTTATAATTTTTTTTTTTCATTTTATTGTAAATCTTATATTTTTAGATATATATTTTTTTTATAAACGTAATAGAAAATATAGTAAGGGTACATCTATACTGTAACATAGATGATAAACTATTAGAGGAAGAACTCTATTACTGGAACTTGTATTACAATAATTTGTATTAGAGGCGTTTTAAAACTGTAACCATCATGGTGTACCCAGCCTTACATCTAGCAATGAATTGTAATAAGGGTGATGATAAAATCAGTTACATTTTTTTTTTTTGTAATAGATGTTATATTATGACGAGAAGAACGAACTTAGGAGCTAGAGGTTGCGGACTGATTTTTGCTCATGATAAATATATACTATATAGGCCATAAAAAATTTGTTGTGGTGTGGTTATTTGTGCTAGTATTGCAGGTTTCTGGCAAGTCTTGCACCTTTGGAAACTAGGTTCGCAAATCTCTCAGAATTTTCTGACCACCTGGTCGAGCCGGAATAGCCATTTCAGCACTTTTTGACCCCAACGAATATCGAACCTTCGAATTACCTATTGAAATTTGAATTATTTTGAAAATTACTAATTATTTAACTAGGATAATTTGTAAACAAAACATATCAACGTAGAATTTTCCTTATATGCTACAATTAATTATTACTATCGCAGTAATGAAAAAAAATCTTTTTCATTCTTGGAGATTGTTTTTAATTGACTTCCAAAAAAAGAGGGGGTTCTCAAATTTATTGTATTTTTTTTTTATGTACGTTACCTCCGACCTTAATTATTCTTATTTTATTCGAAAGCTGATATTTATCTTGTATTCCAATTTAAATTTTATTGAGATTTGGTCACTACTTTTTGAGTGATCTTCGATAACGCGTATTTACTTAACCATTTTTTACTGGCTACTTACGTTCTATTACTTGTCGATTGAATTGAAGTTGTTTTTTTTTCGTTTGCGAGCAAACACAATATTAATATTAATCTAATTTTATTTCTGATTTTTAAACAAATAATAGTATATACGATGACTCAGTATATATTGTTGCATTTTATGGCACAATACTAAGATAAGGCCTCTTGTTCGTGATTTCATACCTGGCAACTGGAGAAGTACCCATATGGTCACACACAAATAATACCTCTCAAAAGTAGTGTTGTGTTGCTATGATGATTAAGGTAGCCAGAGCTGAGATGTTGGAGTTAGGTACTGCAAGCATTTGTAGGCTACAGTAATCGCTTACCATTATGTGTATCATACTCCTATGTTCCACTCTTATGGTATACAAAATAAAAAAATGACATCGAATAGATTTTTGTGTATTTAAATAATAATTTGAAATGTTTTATTATCTTATATAATCTGTTCATTTATTCATTTATTTGGATTAATTACCTTTAATGGTGCCAATGTCACGTAAAATGAAAAATTAAGTATTACACTGATTTATGCCAGCCAAGTAACTTATAACAAACATTGTTTTCAAATGCTCAAATTTAACATTGAACAACTCTAAATGAATTTCACAATATTTATATAATAAAATGTGTTGAAATTCAACAAATAACTTGTTCAGTAGAGTAAATAATTCGAATTTTAAATGCGACTCAAACGAGACACGTTGCAATATTTTAAAATCTGCATCTTGTATTTTCAATAGATTTCTAATCAATAAAGTATGTTTTCGAACGTTGGTCGCAATCAGCTGTGACGGGCTTCCAGAGATTTCCCGCGAGATGTTTGTCACGACAGAAAATTTGATTTCATTTTTATTTCTTTTAACATTTTAAACAGATATCTATCTAATATTGTTTTATGAGTCATATTGACACTTGTTATTGTGATAAGATCGTGTTCGGTTATTTTGACATATCTACGCCAATCGTTTTTAATAGTGATTGTCTATTTGTATACAATATATTCAAAAAATTATGGTTTTGATTTAAATCATAGAAAACTACTTTATTTAACAACAATACTCAAGGTGAGACACTTTTGTCAAAACTCAAGGTATTAAAAATACTCTTAAATTGGTCCTTAACACGCGGGAGCGTCAGTTCACTATCATTGATATTCTGATTCTCTTTTTGCCTAGATATATTTAGCTGTCCAAGCTTTGGTTAAGTACGTACTTCAAAGACATTTATCTTCTTCTTCTTTTTCCTTAAAGACTATGGCTGATGATTTTGCCAATGACAAGCGCTAAAAGTAGATTAAAGTCCGAAGACAGGGTCCGTTTTTGACAGTACAATAGTAGGTTAAGCCGCTTAGCTGCGTTTAATTGAAAATATTTTAAACCCACCAAAAACATTTTCATGTAAAATGTTGCCAAGACGAGATCATATGGCTCGCACTGTCAAAAAGTTATCAGATCTCATGTAGAGCCAAGCTTCTAACTCTACACGCCCTAACTCTACAAGCTCTAACTTCACAAACTCTACACCTTAGTCAAAATATGTGGCTTGGCCGTTTCGCTACCTTCACGTGGGCGTAAGGTGAAAAATTTATTCACTGTTTATTAATTTTCTGTTATACAATAGTTCTTTTAAAGAAAAAATAAAAAGAAGAATAATAATTGATATACATATAATACAAATAAAAATAAAAAGAGAATATATATAAATGAGACGAGAAAGTCGTCATCTACAACATCGGCAGCCGGTAGTAACGAAACGGCCAAGCCACATATTTTGACTAAGGTGTAGAGTTTGTGAAGTTAGGGTTTGTAGAGTTAGGGCGTGTAGAGTTAGAAGCTTGGCTCTACATGAGATCTGATAACTTTTTGACAGTGCGAGCCATATGATCTCGTCTTGGCAACATTTTACATGAAAATGTTTTTGGTGGAATTTCACTTCTTTTTGTAAGTTGCTTATGACAATATTATAGCTGCATTTTACCTCCGACACATTTTATACCATAAATATCATCCAATCTTCACCATATTCGGTTTAAGCACGCTGTTTTTGATTTTATGTTGAACTGATATGCAAACGGACCTCCGCCAAAACTTAAATACCAAAATTACACAATGTAAATTTTCGACCTAAACTAATAACCGATTTTTAATTTTTATGTATTTTATTATTATTATTTATAACAAGGAGTAACTAGGAGTCCCTATATCAATTTTCAGACCTCTAGCATCAAAATTTGTGGAAGTCTCATACAAACTTCCATCCCCTAGTTTAGGGGGTTGGGGGGTAAAAGTTCCAAGTTTTAGAATTTTTTTTCTTGTTTGTGTACTAATACTAGTTTACATACCAAATTTCAGCTTTCTGGGACTTCAGGAAGTACTCTAAGAATTTTGATGATCATCAGTGAGTGACGAAATCGGGGTTTTTTAGATATCAATAAAATCTAAAGTATAAGAGCTATGTAATTGAAACTTTATATGTTTAATAAGTTTACTATTGACATTATATTCCGAGAATTTTGTTTATCTAGTATAATCCAAACCCAAGTTATGGGGGTTCAAAAAAACGACGAAGCACTTCGAGAAAAGATAGGTAGTGCTTTTCGTTTTTTTTTTTTTTTTTGGCTCGTCTTGGCGGGGGCACTACCGTGCCCCCAGATGATTATTTAATTATATTTTTTGGTAAATTTTAGTCTTATATTATTGATATCTAATAAACGTAGTTAAGACAATATTATATGGGCAACACAATATATATAAATATGGGCCTCATAAGAAGGCTCAAATTCGCTCAGCGGGCGATAGTGAGGGCAATGCCTTCCACGAGGTCGCGGAAAGCCGCTGGATGCGTGCTACATAGGACCGATCGTCGTGGAAAGCATTAGGGGAGGCTTATGCTCAGCAGTGGGCGTCCGTGAGCTGACATGATGATGATGAAGACAACACAAAAAGAAGTTAGCACTAAAGTTAGAAGAAAACAAACACTAACCGGCCACGGAATGTTTTTGTGAAGCATATAATATAGTGATACAGTGAATTTCAAACAGTTAAAAACAAATGATCGAGAGATCCTTCCGACATTTATCTTGTCTTGTTTTTTACGCCAACCTGCTCCGTAGGAGACGGCAAGGGAGAAGGAGACGCTAATATGCGCTCCTTCACCCTTCGCAATAGAGTGGGAAAAGACCATTCTTCCCACTCACCACTGGGGCAATAGAGCGGTCACAGTGCCCATGGGCGTTTTATAGACAAAGGCGGCTCGCACAGGTGGGCCAACCGTCGGGGCGAAAAAGCGATCCCTTGATCCCTGCTATGACGATGAGGGCACCGCTGGGTTTTAGTGGGTATTCGGGGTTGTTCACTCCGGACCAGGAGTCTCACACTCCCGCCAGCCTCGTCGGTGAGGTGCGTAAAAGCATTTCCTAGCGAAAAAAAAGTACGAAATTCAAATACATTTTTCTTGTTAACAATATTTAACTACATAACCAACATAACCTGCGCCTGCTTTTATCACTTGTAATTCACACTGTCTGAAATCTGGTTAACTGTTGATTTCAAGTTTTCTTAGTAATAATAATAATAATAATATATTCTTTATTGTACACCAAAATATAAACAAACACTAGTAATTACAAAAAAAAGATGTACAAAGGCGATCTTATCGCTGAAGAGCGATTTCTTCCAGATAACCTTTGGGCACAGGACATGATATAGTAGTGATGGATAGGAAGTGTACAATATTCTTAAGGATGAATAAAAAAAAATAGTGTATAATAGATTCCTTAATTCATACACATACAAGTACAAATATACATAAATAATCAAAATAGTATTAATATACGTGTATAATTGTAAAATGTATATTGATAATATAAAATATGCATGTTAAAATTCTGAATATTATTGTATGTTAAGGGACATATAGTACTTCTTTAGACGTTGCTTAAAACAGGCTGGAGTAGAAGCACGTCTTATTGAAAGCGGAAGAGAATTCCAAAGGCGGACAGCTTTAGCAGTGAAGGAATTAGAGTAGAAGGAGGATTTATGGGAAGGAACTTTTAGAAGTAAATTGGAATCAGATCTAAGGGATCGCTCATGGGAATTGCAAAGATACGTGAACCGTTCTTTAATATATTGAGGGGCATCAGGATTGAAAAGTACACAGTAAAGTAGGGAAAGTACATGAGTATTCCTGCGAAAACGAATCGGGAGCCACTTGAGTTTCTTGCGGAAATCGGAGACGTGGTCGTATTTGCGAAGGTCAAATACGAACCTTATACAAAGATTCTGGAGTCGCTCAAGCTTATTCTGTTGCTCCTCTGTAAGATCTAAGAAACATGCATCTGCATAGTCAAGAATCGGCAAAAGGAGTGATTGGGCTAGTGCAATTTTAGTAGGCAAAGGAAGAAAGAACTGAAGACGACGAAGTGACCCGACGGCTGCAAATATCTTTCTACTAAGTTCAGTTAATTGAGGTGACCAGGAGAGAAACTGATCTAGAGTTACTCCCAAATTCTTAACATTCTTGCTGTAGTTCAGAGTTGTATTGTTAAATACTACAGGTGGTATAAGTGACCAGTCTATACAACTAATCAACTTTGGACTACCCACAATAATGACCTGGGACTTTGAAGGATTGACTTTTAACCCGAACGAGTTGCTCCATTTGTAAATGTTATTTAAGTCATTATTGAGTTTATTGATACCTGAGGGTAAGTCAGCCAGCTTAGAATGGGTATAAATTTGAAGATCGTCCGCATACAGGCGGTAGAGAGAAGAAATGTTTTTGCTGATTGAATTAATAAATAAAGAAAATAAGAGAGGAGACAACACGCCACCTTGCGGTACGCCGGCAACGACGTTAGCCCAGTCAGAGAAAGTATCTTGAACTCGCAACCGTTGCCGGCGTCCATACAAGTAACTGTGAAACCAATCAATAACCGGTGGAGATATATTAAAGGAACGCAAGACAGAAAGCAAAATATCGAAATCCACAGTGTTGAAATAATTACTGAAGTCAAGTAATGCCAACACTGTAAGACTTCGGTTATCCATAGCATGTCTAATGTCGTCAGAAATTTTGACAAGAGCAGTAACCGTGCTATGGCCCCTCCGAAACCTGGATTGGAAAGGATTTAAGAGGTTGTTTGAGGAAAGGAATTATGTTAGCTGTTGATATACAAGACGCTCTAAAACCTTGGACAAGAAAGGTAGGATGGAGATGGGGCGAAATTCGGAAAACTCAGATGGATTAGGTTTTTTGGGTAAGGGAATTACTAGAGCGTCTTAGTAGTTAGTAGCTTAATCTTATTTTACTATCGTTTTACATCCCTACTAATATTATAAATGTGAATGTAAGTTTGTTTGTTACGCTTTCACGCAAAAACTACTTAACCGATCATCATGAAACTTTGTACACATATTCTTGGAGGTATTAGAAGTAACATAGGATAATTTTTATTAAAAAAACAATGCGAGCGAAGTCGCGGGTAAAAGCTAGTGTTTATATAAAGCATACTTATTAAGGTATTAAATACAGGTCCAGACTAAACATCTTATGATAGAAGTTTGAAATTTTGAGAGAATATAAATTTGATACTGTGTCATCAAAGGGTTTAAATAGGGGAAGAAAGATTTTACGAAACGTATTTAACATCTAAAAATTAAATAAAACACATTGATAAGATTTTTTCATAAAAATAAGATTTTTCAATATTAACTTAATTAAACGGTTTTATTTAGCTCACCCGTTTGTTTTATTTTTTTTTTTATTATTTATTCTTGGGTCAAATATAGTAATTCAAATTTTACCCTCTTCCTGTCAACCGATTAATCTGAAATTTTGTATACACTTTGGATTTTGGTGACAATACAATTATGTTTATTCATTATCATTATAAATTCAAGATGGCCGCCGCTACAAAATGGCGGATAATTTATGTTTTATTAATCCCATCAATATGGGTATCAAATGAAAGGGCTCAACAAGCAGAATACAATATACAATATACATATATCATTGAAATAGGTACCTATTTCAATGATATATTATATAAACTTTTATAAGTATTGTAAATTTTAACTCTTTAATTCATTTAATTTATACAAAATTTATATTATTTTAAAAAAAAGTTTTTCACGTTCTTCAAGTTTATATATAATATATGTATTTAGTTTTTAAGCAAATAAACAAATTTATCGATTGTTATAATATCTTTTTTTTTATACAAATATTCCCAAATCGTTATTTTTTCGATAGCCTTGTGTAGTTATCATTGGGTAGATACGTATTTCTTATCTGTCTATCAGTATTTTGTACATTTTTTTTGTGAATCTGATAATTGAACTTTTGTAATTTATGATATGATATCGTTATATATCAACTTATACTGAAAATCCGACCTAGCGTGAATTGACAAAACAAGATATCAAAGCGATGACTAACACACTATTGCGTCAAAAAATGTATATGTATCGGTTTATCTACTTATATTCAACTACAGCTAAAACGAACGTAACTTGATATGTCAGTTTATACTTTTTCAGCTTGGTGAATACAGTAAATCATAAGTTAACATAATTAGATATTAAGTTACTGCCAATCTTTTTCCAACGGATACCTATTCGTGCAGAGTGAATAATTTTATCGTCTGTCGTCGTCTATTATATCTGTCGTCAGTAAAGTCTAAACAAAATTAAACCACAACACTTGTGTTCTAAATTCAAATTTCTTTAAACGCAAATTTCGACTTATGGAGAAATCCAGATGAATATAAACCATTTAAAGGGTTAGATTCAGCTGGAAGTAACGTAAGGTGCCACTTTCATTGTCCGCTTAAGCGAAGCTGACTCAAATAGTCTGACGGGTTAATCGTTATCGGGGTAGACCGAGCTTGTTGGCTCAAACGCTTAATTAGCTGCGATGAGCGATTTCACTCAATTGCACGCATTATTAAATTGCGAGTTGAGTGATTTGATTTTAACATTGATATGCATGAAAAAAGCGAAATGAATGATCAGATGATTGTTTAATGATCTATTTACAGAATACATACTGATAATATTACTCACAGATGAGTGGAACAAGGTGAGTCACGTCTATCACAAATATGTCACACTAGATATGCTCCGCAGTTTCACCCACGCAAAATTTAAGAAAAAAGAGGTAATAAAATGTTATATAACCTATAGCCTTCCTTAATAAATTGGCTATCTAAGACTACTAAATTGTTTCAAATCGAACAAATAGTTCCCGAGATAAGCGTGTTCAAGTAAACAAACAAACTCTTTAGCTCTATAATATAAGATAGATATTAGAGTCACTTGCCCTGACTGCATAGTTTTTTTTTTTTTCTTTATATTTGATACGAAACGGCAAAAACCTTACAGTTTAATGGAACATAAATGAACCCACATGTATGCCGTTTATACAATTCGTTACGGGAGCTCGGAAAGGGGTTGAATGTACCGCATATAACAATTGGTCTTATCTAAGAGCTCCATTTTTCACGTCAGTGTAACCAAGGCGCGGCATTTGTCAAAACTCCTTCTTAGCACTCTTGGACCTTTCTTAGTGTAGTTTAAAAATATAAGAATTATTATATATCGTTATACCGGCAACGTATATGTTACTTTTATATGATTTTTTTTTGTGTTGGTTTTAAGTGTAGAAGGCAATTAAAAATACTTCATAATTTTTTTATGTATTTGAGACATTAATGAATATAGATTTTTTACTGACTAAAATTTGACACAATTAAGAATTAAAATTTTTTACTACACTCACTTTTGACTTAAACTAATATGATAAGTAATGAATCATTTATCTGTCCATAGATAGTTTAATAAGGTCAGGATAACAACATAGACAAATTCGTCAAACGAAAATCAATTTAATGTTTGATAAAAATAAGTTTCTAATATAATAAAAAGATAGCTATTAAAATTTAAAAAATACTTATAGTTATTTTCTTATTTAATTATAATCGTATATGTGTATGCGTGTATGTATAAGTACGTATAAGTATCATATTATTTGTATCTAAGTGTGTATAAATTATTATGTATGTGTGCATTTATATATTGTATAACTATGTATTTATTATATTAATTTTTTCTAAATATGTTGAGATTGTACACGCTAATTTTGCGACTGTTTTATAATTTTCCTGTGGCAGGACTACTGGGAGATATTCCATCATGGGATAAGTAATGCCTTTGTACCAACCAGCATTGTTTATAAGAGCTATTTCCTATTGCTATCCTGGTGTGAATAAATTTTTAAATAAAATAAAATAATTTAAATATTAATTTAATGTCTATTTTCAATTTAATAAAGCATTTAAAGTCAAAAAATACTAAAATCATATTTCACAGACGTACCTACAATTAGTTCACATATATGTATATTGTGTTCTAAGATATATTTAAAAAGCAAAAATATTTAACATTCAGTTTGAAAGAATCACAAAATACTTGTTTACTACTTCTTCTAGCTTCTTCTCGTAAAACTCTATTCCACGAAACTTAACTTCAATCGAACTACAAAAGAATTGGTTAAACGAACATTTTAATGACTTCACAAAGTCTTTTGCAGAAATAATGTTTTCGTTATCATGTAAAAATTAAAAAAAAAATTAGGATCTAAGATGTTTTTTAATGATTTAGAAAATTTTCTGATGGAACGGTCTGCAAAACCAAAATTACTTTACATTACAAGATTGTATCATGAAACAGCGAAGTTTAAATATTAATATAATTTATATGAGTTTAATCTACGACGCAGCTTAGCGTTAACGTTAGAAGTCGAAAAATACACCGTTTCTAAGATTATAAGATATCTTAAAGAATTTATCGTCTCTAAAATAATATAAAGAATGAAAAGTGATATTTTAATTTTTGTACGTTAGGGTGGCAAGAAATATACGGCCCCGCTTGTGGAATGTGTTTACTGTAGACCATAGTATATACATTTGCAATACCAGGAGAATTAAAAGCGCATTGCCTATACTACTCCTCTGTCAAAATTATATAATCCCAAAAGATCTGGATACATTACTAGCTAGAAGATTACAATTTTGAAGAGCAATAATATTTAGCTGTGATCTTCGGTAGTATTAAGGTAGTTTAAGGTAATTTTACTAGTCAAGCTGCTGCCACTATTTGAGCAAGATACTTTTAATTTATTTTTTTAATGACTGACTTTTTTACGTGCCTCACATATATTGAGTAAGTTTTCTTTAAATATTCTACATGGGGTATTTCTATATGCTACTACTATTTATTGTATTCATATTTCTTTAGGTTGTAATACACTTATATTCATAATGTCAATTGAGACTTAAGTTCCAAAAGATATTGAGCTGTTTTAATTATTATTAATTTTTTAGATTTACACGTAAAGTATATTAAAGTTTTCCTTTTACGGGCTTTACTGCGATTCTAATTTTGAAACACTCGATTTGACTGATATTGCAAACGCTAGAATTACCTGTGACAATAGATAAATTTACTTTTCCAAAACAGTTACATTACTATTCCCAATCAAGGAGGAAAAAAAATGCTTGGACTACATATATAAGTCATCTTCATAAGCAAGTTTTCTTTCTTTCGTTATATTTCTAGTCAACCTTTATCATTACAATTACGAGCAAAAAAATAAAACCAACTTTCCTAACCCAAAAGCATAATTTTCTTATTTAAAGCATGCTTCAATATTAAATCAAACAGTAATATAAACGCAAGTAATCTCTAGTGGGTATATTAATCATGTAATGCCTAAATAATATCAAGGTCCTTATAATAATCAACTCACATTGCACAAACATAATATGAATTAACATTTACTATTTCAGGAACTAGTATTGCACTTACAGCAGTGTGGTTCGAAAGGCATCATAGCGAGTCATTAGCAATCGAATCGAAATACTAAATAAGCTGCGAATAGTATCGTTTCGTTTATGGAATCGTCGATAGCCGTTCTAACGCGTCGACTGTGACGGTACATTTTCATCTTTCGACACGATATCGTACGTTAGACGATAAAAAGCAAACGCGTTCTGGTGTTGTTAAAAAATTATTTGGGTCAATTTCTGCTCGTATTATATAAATATACAAATATTAATTTTTGACGACGCGTTAGGACAGATCACAGCACTGACTTATGGCTGTTGTGCTAACGGTCGCGTATTTCATTTCCACAGATGGTCCGGTCCATCCCTTAAAGTTTATGGAGAAAATACTTCAGAAGTTGGGTATTTACAGACTGTTATACGATATGTAGCATGTAGTTTAGATAAATAAAAAAGTAGTTTTCATTTAAATGAAACAACTTTTATGGATGTTATCGCGGTTTATTAACTTTTTTTGATTCCCGGCGTTTCGTTAATAAACCGCGATGAAAACCGTAAAAGTTATTTCATTTAAATGAGTAAAATTCGCGTAAACATTAGAAGACAATAAGTAGTTTTCATATTCAACGAGTGGGCAAAATCCTTTAGACCATAATAAACTTACAAGCCTTGTTTTCTGATGTAAATATACACGTACCTATTATTATGTTGCCATGTGAGTTTGCTTATTTCTCTCTCGATAGACAGATTTTTTCACATTTTATTTCAATATATCACAACATTGAATATTACCTAATATTATCCCCAAAATTTAATCGTTTCATGGCGAGAAACCTAAAGCAAGACGTAACTAAACTTAACAAAATGTTAGACTTGTAATTACAAAATAAAAATTATTATTTAGCTCTAAATTTTTCACAAATATCCAAAAATCTTATCTAAATTAGTGCGATCAAAAACGCGGCAAACTATTATTAGACGCACTTTCAGTAACGACATAATCTCGGATGATAAGAAAAGGTTTCAAACGCTTTACGACTAAGCAGGTGGATAAAACACTAAGCCTTTTGCGATTTGTATTTCTTTTATGGATATGGCATTTATGTTGTAAAGTGCATTTAAAACTATAACAAAATCTGAATATGACGAAAAATTCCACTAAACAATTTGTTTACGATGATTTAAGATGCTACCATCTATGAGAAAATCTTAGTATTGGGCTTTTGATTCAATATAGCGGTGTTCAACTGGATTTCTAGTTTTAAAAAATCATAAAAACAATCATTTTAGTCCTATTTTTTCAAATTTAACGAATTAAATAGTTGTTTTTTTTTAAATCAGAAATCTTCAGAAAATACTCAGTTTTGGATGATAAAACAAAATTGCTTAGAATTTTTATATCCTAAGCTCTGTTTAAGCTATAATTATCAATTTCATCATTCATCATCATTACAGCCTTTACAGTCCACTGCTGGACATAGGCCTCCACAAGTTTACGCCAAAAATAACGTGAACTCATGTGTTTTGCCCATAGTCACCACGCTGGCGGGTTGGTGACCGCAGGGCTGGCTTTGTCGCACTGAAGACGCTGCTACCCGTCTTCGGCCAGTGTATTTCAAAGCCAGCAGTGGGATGGTTATCCCGCCATCGGTCGGCTTTTTAAGTTCCAAGGTGGTAACGGAACTGTGTTATCCCTTAGTCGCCTCTTACGACACCCACGGGAAGAGAGGGGGTGGCTATATTCTTTAGTACCGTAGCCACACAGTAATTATCAATTTATTTACTTATAAAACGATTCAATATAATTATGAAAATTAATGAAATTAAAACCACCAATATTATTTAGTAAAGTACAGTAGTAAAATTAAGTGTTAGACATTTTTTTTAAATAGAACCTGAACTAACTAAAACTTGAGGTTATTAATGTTTGTTTATTTTCAGATTTAATAGAATAGATTTCGTAATGACATAACGTATCGGCAGATATACATGAACAACCTGTACTCAGTGCCTCATCCAATGTTATCTTCATTCCTTCATCCATGTAAACCGCAGCACTATTATGAAAGCATAAATCGCTGACGGCTTATTAACTTGGCAACGTTGTTTGTGCACTTTATTAAAGTTATTTAAATTTATTAAATAAAATTGTCTCTTTACATTATATTCTAGTTAGCTGCTTACAGCTATTGTTGGAGCGCCTATCTTCAGCTATTGCTATACAATAATTGCAACGGTAACAGATGCACAACTTATTTATAGGTTCGAGGCTTTTTCATCTTTTCTATTTAATTCAAGATTATCTTATTAAAATGTTAAGTAAAGCTGGTTTTTGACTGATTTCAAAATAAGAGGAAGGTTCTCAAATCGGCTTTGTTTTTTGTTTGAAGTGAAACGTCTTTCGAATCGATAACTCGATGAAACGAAAATGCGTCACGATAAAGAAATACGCCAACTAATGTATGGGAGAGATGAGATAGAATACCTTAATTCTCAAAATGCGAAAGCGACACGTTTTTGCATGGCGTTTACGACCTTTTTCACAATACCGTGATCATCGTCGATAAAACAAATCGCAACCTTCCTACGACTTTGCAGAAGTTTCACTTCTGTCGTATGTGAATTATACACACACACACTTTTTTATATGTGTTACCTCATAGCTTTTTACTGGAAAAACCGATTTCGATGATCGAATGCTGGTGCTTGTCGTGTGACATATGACGATAAGATACGACGAGTAATTTTTGAGTTATCTTCAATATTGCGTATTTCTGATCGATATAGTTGGTTTTTCTTTCATTTTCAAGTAAACAAAATTAAATAATGGAACTGTTCACTAATAGTCCGAAAAAATTTCTGAAAAACTAAAAGACGTTTAAATTTATGGTCATGTAATGAATTTAGACGATAGAATTTTTTCAAATGAAATGAAATCACTAGGATATACCTAGTGACACTTTCACGGAAAAAGTAAACTTAACATTAAAAAAATATAGTCACTGTGACCTTACTCAACATTCACAATTGAAACCAAAATCACAAAAGGGCGTACTACATGAGACAGTTCTTGACGAAATAGTATACTTTAATTATTTATCGTTGTGTCCATTTGTTATAAGTATTCTTTGACGGTTAGCAGGAAAGTGGACATAGGGTGCCAATCAAACCACCAATTGCAAATTCATGCGACGTTTCGATCCTTTATTGGACCATCATCAGGCATCTTTACATGTAGTAGTCAATAGACATCTCCTTATCAAAGTTTTTATTTATTTATTTATTTGGAGAACGGTACAGAAACAATTACAGAATAACAGCGTAGCATAAAACAGAAAAAAAAAAATAGATAGAAATTGTCCCCTCTATGTCTCACTAAGAACATAGGGATAAGATTTACAGCAAGGACAGTAATGATGATTAGTTATTACTATTAATAGTCTAGAGCTAATGAAAACACCAAGGCAACTAATTAATCTAACTAAATAGCTTCCTAACTTTAGTTTTAAAAAGATTCTTTCATTATGTAAGATTCTAAATCCAAATACATTATATATTATTTTTTTAAATTATGTTTTAAGCTGTATTCTATGAATTTTGAAAATTTAAACTAAAACATTTGAATTTGATAGGTAACAATATGCACAATTTTAAGTTATTAAGTTTTTGGTTTTTACAATTTCAAGGCATCAAATTCTCCGAACTTGACTATTGAACTGCATCTTTACATATGTTTTTTAAATTTATAATTTCTTTCTTCCTATTTTGATTTTTTTTAATTTATATTTTTTCTACCCACATGTATTTTTCTTCAATGTTATATATTATTTTTCATTATTAATCATTTCAATTGTTAAGCTTTAAAAAATTAGTCATTTCTTATAAAAATATGTCATTCAAAATTAGCTAGTTACAAATTTTTTTTATTATATATATATTTATACTACCTAAATACATTCATAAATACCTACATAAACAAATATATTTTTGTTGTAAATCTAAACTACGATTTACGCTACAAAATACTGCTCGCTCTGACTTAAAGCAGCGAAACTACCACGAAATAAATGTAATAAAAAACTGATCTAATCAAAACTTAAAAAAACATAAGCTTATTGAAAAGTACGAGCAAGTTTCACGACGTTATAAGAAAACCGATATCCAAAAATCCTTTTTAGAATCACCACTTTAGCAAAGTCGATCGCTTCAATGAAGATTAGCGAAGCTAATTGTCTATCAATTGGGTTTAAATAGCATTATCTTTATAGACTGAAAATTTAATCGGTTTTATAAAAAACTCCCTTTAAGAGCGTCTGCTGTCTAATTTACAATTATATTGCGTATACTACGCGATACATGTTAAAACATGTACAAATTTTACAAAATAGAACGCCTTGTTCTATATTTTAAAAAAATGTGTATCAGCTCCTACAGGAGGAATGGAGTTTACACCAAAAGAAAACCCGATTACCTTCATATTTAAAAATTAAACTATTTTATTTCAGTTGATTACTTATTTGTGTTTACGTATATTATTTTAAAGTACATTCTAAAGGTTGTCTGGAAGAGGTCGCTCTTTAGGGATAAGACAGCCTTTTGTACATTTCTTTTTTTTTTGTATTTCTTATTTACTTGTATCTTTTTCTTTTATGTTACATGTATTGTTTCTGGTTGTAAAATAAAGTATATTTGTATTGTATCGAATTGATTACAATTTATTTAATTAACTAAGAAGGTTTCTTTTCGTATCGGTAACGTTAGTAATCTTTATATTAATACGTGAAGCACAAACTATGTTCCCCTTTTTACGAATATTGCGCGGACGGAGGAGTTTGAAATTCCGTACTCTCACAGTTTATATAGAGCAGTGCAGAATTATAATTTAATTATGCATCAAAAATACATTGAACCAATAAAAAAAACATTACACACACTACCATATATTTGACAAACACGCGTCAAGCAAATTGAGAATAGATTAATATTTTCTTTACTGAATGTCACACATAATAGCTTATCTTATCTTCTTCTATATTATATAAAAAAAAAATATATACTAATATATACCTATTTATAAGACTATATGTATGTATATATATATATATATATATATATATATATATATATATATATATATATATATATATATATATATATATATATATAATAAGACTTTTTAAGGAAATAGCAAAAAGGTTATTCGACGTCACAGGAGACCGAAGAGCTGGCAGCTACTTCGGGCAAACTAATTAGTCTAGCTATTCAAAGGGGGATCGCTGCCAGTATCTTCGGAACCTTGCCTAAAGGGACTCCTTTTAATAATATTCTTTAGTTATTATATTATGTATATATATATATATAAGGTTTTTTAGTTTAATGTAATTTATCTTATTATTATTATAATATTAAATGTTTTATCTTTAAAATTACGAAAATAAAAATGAATGTTGCAAAGCGCATAACTCGAGAATGGCTCGACCAATTATTTTTTCATGTTCCTTAAGGCCCACGAAAGGTTTTCATACTAAAAAAATTATACTTTTAACAGAACGAAGTCTGTCCGGGCATTGTGTATATCAACACTCAAACTTATAATTTAATTTAATTATGGTCGAATTTCAACCACTGGGCGACTACTAGATTTAATAAACAGCTAAACTCGCTGTATAACGTCACTCAGCGATACTGAGCATTATCTTTAGTTTTACACGATATCACTCCTCATATTGTTTTCATCCCACGGACCTTATAAAGTTTCTTAAGGTGTAAACTCCCGAAATCTTTTGCAAGGTTGCTGGTTTATTTTAATTCACACAAAATGACAATTTCGTTTTTTTTTTTTTGACTTTAGTCATTAACTTCAATTGCTTTGTAAAGAGATTATGTTGTTTAATACTCACACTTTTGTACTCGTAAACGGATTTATCTAGTTCAACCGCTTTTCACCTTTATCAGCAACTTTAAAATTTCAGAACACGTTCAAAGACATTCCTAGAGGTGCTTAACGTAAGAGGATTTGAAAGGAGTAATTGAGAAATAACCATTCAGAACTCCAGAATTACGTCTACTCTGAAAAGTTATAATTATTTATATTATGGCTTGCTCGATTTTACCCTCATTGTTTATTTATTTAGGATTATCAACGGTAAATATAGAAACACTTCTAAAGCAATTCAAGGTACGAAATTATTATGATAAACGTTTTCCCAATTATAATTAGTTACGTCTTGCACGAATTATCATAATACAGATCATTTTTGAATAAAATCTTACAAGTATTGGAAATTTGAAATTGAATTTTTTTTTAATCTATTATACAAACAGTTTTCTGAATGTAATAACCGGGTTTGGGAATTTGAAGAGCGTTTTATCCTTATTTAATTCTCTTATAGATAGAGGGTTAAATAAGGGTAAAATATCTATCTAGTATCTTATTATATATCTAGTATCTTACTTCCCCATGTAATCGTAAACATCCGATAACTAAAATGGTCATCTGGAGCAGTCCGTCTGGGGAAGTACCTCAGCCTTTTATACAAACATAAAATCAGACAAATCCAGTAGATTTTAGGTGGTGGTTATTTTAGGTAATCTAATAAATTTTATCCATACAAGGAAGATGAATATCATAAGACTCATAACTAGCTAAACAGTTAAATGACTTTTCGAGTTGTGATAGCTTTGTGAATATCGGATGGATCGAAAATTTGAAACTAATGGACGTTGAACCAATCTGGCATATAATGCTTTGGCATGTTCTAGTATTATTTAGACGGCCTGCACATGGCGAGTCAACCGCCGGGGCGTTGCGGTAACATGCGAAAGCGATCCCGTGGCGCCCCGCTATGGCGATGATGGCACTGCTGGGTTTTAGTGGGTAGTCTGGGTTGGCCAGGGGGTCGGCGGGAGTAAAAGCATTTCCCGGCGAAAAAAAGTAAGAATTATTTAAAGTTCATATAGTGTCAGATGGTTAGGAATTGTGAGGGAACCCATATTTGAACTTGAAAGAAATTATTATTTATATATGTATGTCTGCCTATTAATAATAGAGCAGAGTGACAGATTCTTCTATCCCTCTCTACGGTAGAAGAAAAAGTTTTTGCGCACCTGAGGAACATAAATGCTGTTATAATATAATGCGGTACGGTCTGTTGCTTTTGAATAAATCATTTGTTTTCTTCCGACTTTTATTTATTTTTTACATCGAGAAAATTGTAATTTTCCTTAAATATACTTCGACTTAGTTCTGTATCGCCGCAGGATCGAATTGATTTCCCGTGAGTTTCACGCTTCGAATGGAAACCGCTACGTTGCGTTATTTAAGAATTTCGACAATATAACGAAGTTGTCGCGCATTTATTTTACTTTACGTAATGATAAACAAAATAATACCCCTTGTTGGAACTGTTATGTAAATTTTACTCTCATTATTAATAGGTACTTATAGAAATACAATCATTATAATTTAATGATTTTATGCTGTTGGTAAATATTATAATCCGGGTAAATGTATTATAATCCGTCAACCCGCAGTGAAGCAGCGTGGTGGATTAAGTTCCAATCTTTCTACTACATAGAGAAAGAGGCCTATGCCTAGCAATGGAATGTCAAAGGTTGAATCGTATCCTCTTGGTTGTCATTAAATCGTAGAAACTCATTCTTTGCAACATACTGTAACACAAAAATGTGTAAAATTTATTAAAAAATTAATATCATTTACTATTTGTGGGTGTCGTAAGAGGCGACTAAGGGATAACAAGGTTCCACAACCACCTTGGAACTTAAGAAGCCGACCGATGGCGGGATAACCATCCAACTACTGGCTTTGAAATACACAGGCCGAAGACGGGCAGCAGCATCTTCGGTGCGACAAAGCCAGTACTGCGGTCACCAACCCGCCTGCCCAGCGTGGTGACTATGGGCAAAACACATGAGTTCACGTTATTTTTGACGTAAACTTGTGGAGGCCTATGTCCAGCAGTGGACTGTATAGGCTGTAATGATGTAATGATGATGATCTTTTACTAGTTACATATAATAAATGTTTCAAGTGATCGTATAACAACTTGGTAATCGTAAAGCAACATATTAATATATACTAACAATATGATCAACTTATTTTTATTTTTTAATAATTTATAGCATAAATTGAAGTTCCGAAGTTCGTTTAAAGAATGCATCTTTAAAAAACTTCAAAGAACAAATAATGAACACACACACTTTCACACAAACACACGCACGCACACTTATTTAATGACAGTTTTAAAAATATATCTCATAAAAATATTACATTAAAAGCACCTGTAATTATCTTTTGTCTCAATTACTAGAAATCCAAGTTTTATCAACAGTGGAGGCACAGCTATCGAATTGCTCTAAGTAGCCTCGCGGAAAAAGAATTGTGCTGTTGCGTGTTTGATTTAACGATCTCTTGGTTTAAAGATCTATTCTTAATTATATAAATAATTTTATAAAATAGGAAAAGTATTATAATATTAAAAATTATTGGTAAAAATTAAAATACTGTCAATAAATACAAAAGATACCTAATTTTAATTATGAAATGAAACCTAAGAAACGTTAATTAATTTTATAAGCCGTTAGACGTGAGACTAAGTGAAAACTTAATTTGTATGTAAAATATTATCTTTTTAATTTTAATTTTTTATAAAAAATCTTGACTTTTTAATTAACTTTTGGCGTAGGGAGCGTCGAGTACGACCACAATTTTAAGTCGGATTAAAGAAGAAAATTTCAGCAACTATGAAAAAATTAAAAATAAAATTCTATACAGCTTAAATTGACTTCAATAATTAAAAATGTATGTATGACAAAGACAAATTAATGACTCAAATGCCTACCGTATATCTCTCGCTAAGAAAATAATGGCATAGTTGCATCAATACCATTAACATGCAGAGTATGCCCACACAAACAAAAACACGTGACGTAATATGTATGCACGATAAGTGCGACGCAATATCTTGGTCAATTTTAAACAATTTTAACAATGTTTGTTTAATTAAATACGATATATCTTTAGAGAAGCTCTATACAATATTGTTATAAATACAAATCTTTTTGTTATATTATCAAGAATTCGTATCAACCTATCGTAGTCTACTATTGAACATAGGCCCCTCCAAGCTCACACCAAATATCCCAGCTGTCCGCAACCATCATTCAACCTCCTTTTAGATCGGAGGGCGAATCAGCGATTCGAAAATCGAGACAAAATCTTCACTCCAAAACACCGCTCCAATCCTAATCAACTTGCTAATTCTATGGAGTAAATTCATTTCCTGTTTTCGCGGCTATTCTGATTATTGACCACACGTAGGAATTAAAAATAAGTAATAAAATGTTTAAGAAAAATCTTTGACTTATTCTGACCAACTGCCAAAGGTGTGCGCTTCAAATACTATTGTAAAAATTTAATCACTAAGCTTTTACATTATTCTTAATAGTAGATATTAAAGATATGTTTCTACGAAAAACACAAATACAAAATTAAAAATAATTTAAAATATCCATCTTTTGAAATCGGTTGAAAGTATAAAACATTACTAACAAAACACGCAGCGCTGTATCCGCTTGTTTAGTGTACTCAAAGTCCTCATTAAACGAAACCGCAAAGAACTTTTCAGATCGTAATGCTTCATTTTACATTAATTAAGAATATTTTTACGTCGACATTGCATTTATCGCGGTAACGAGACGTTTAACAGTCTGTTTCGAGTTCATTAAAAAAAACTTTTTTTTTTAATATTTCGTCACAGATTTTAATTAATAAGTGTAGTTTATGAAGGGTATACTTGAAAGACGTTTTCGTTTTTTTTTTAATAGTAAGAACTGAAACGCAAAGAAACTTTTTAGTACGTTTTAGACGCTAAATATAATTTGCGATTCTTTGTTTTAACGTTTATTGGCTGAACAATTGCAAGCACGTTTTCTTTGACCATTTTCAAGTTTTCACTTATGTGAACCATTACATCAGGTTTGTTACTCTTTTGTGATTTGACCTAGGAGATTACTTTTTTAATCTTCGTCTGTTGTAAAAAAAACAGAAGCACATAAGGTGCATTCAAAATAATGAAAGTTAAAAAAGGTTTTGTATTATTTATATTATTATTAATGGTTTTATTTTATATTAAAAGAAGTTTAATTCCCATTTTACGAACGAAAAGCTCAACTAAATAATTCAATTTAAAAAATAAAAGATCCAAAGTGAACCCAAAGAAATAAACTCATACTATAGTTATAACGATATCATTATATTTTCCAAAAATTTCACGGACTCGAGGGAAAGCAACAAAACTAATTAAAAACGTAAAAAACTCGAACGAGCTCGAACAACCAAGATAAATTACTAAGTTTAATTCTGAAAAACAGATATTCTTTTTTGTGTCTGCTGTTTGCTCCAGAAAGTTGGTAAAGTTTTTCCTATTCCTCAGTTCATATTAAACGTCGTTTAGTACGGAATTTTATTTCACTTTTTTCCTTTAAATTTACCTTTTGAATTTTGTACTCGTAATGCTAATTTTAATATATATATGGATATATTTGGAAACATTTTATGAAATACATATCTATAATTGCATGCTGTATGGTTACGGCATCAAAGAATATAGAACACCTCCTCCTCCCACTCACCTCAATCTCTTGCCCTGGGTGCCGTAAGAGGCGACTAAGGGATAACACAGTTCCACTACTACCTTGGAACTTAAAAAGCCGATCGATGGCAGGATAACCATCTAACTGCTGGCTTTAAAATACACAGGCCGAAGACTTAATAAATTTGGTAACAAACACCGCGACACGAGAATTTTTTATATTAGATGTATTATTATACTCTAGCGAAGCCTTGATAATTCGATATTGAGACAAGATGGTGCGGCTGGATCCGGTCGCTGCATATAATTTTACTGTGTCGATATTATCTTGAGTTCGTACAGGTGACGCAAAAGCGAGACGCGATGCTCTGCGTTGCGATAGAAGTCGTGATACGTAGAGGGTCCCTCGTACTGTGACATCGAGGTAGAGGCATGATCATATTTCATATGACTTCGGTTGGACCACTGTGTGACCCTCGTTCTGTCTAACTCAGAGTAGTGTATGTAATATGTATTTTTTTATGTTTTAAATTTTCAAAAGAAAAATAATAAAGTAAAAAATATAGGATGGGCGAATCGTCTGAATCACGAGATATAAAGTTTCCTCGTACTCTCGCAAGATAAGTAAAATAAGTATAAGAAAATCAGCCATTACAATAATGAAATTTGTCGCCGGTACAATCACGATAGCCTATGTGGAACGAAGAAAACTAACGAATATTTGTGGTTGGAATTTGAAGGATCTAATCTTCTCTTCAATTCCTAGTTACGATTAGATAGAGCTATATAATTACTAGAGAATCCAACAGACAGTATTTTGTAAACAGGTGAAGTAGAAATATAAAGGAACAAACTTGGGTTCGCAAAGTGCTGATCAAGGGTTATTTTGATTTGGTTTCAGAGAAAACGGATTTTCGGATACAAGTGAGATTGAAGGACGTGGGAATTGTACGATACAAAAAGTATAGACTTAAGAAATAACTTTACAAATCACGAAAATTTACGACTAAATAATATAATTAAATATAATTAGGTACCTTAGTTTTATTTATCACCAATAATTTTTATGAGTTAAGGAATATTCAGATTGATTTTCAGACGTGATTAGAACAGATAAATAAATATCTTACCTACCTTTACTACCTACGTGGTTGTTAAGTGGGTAGCTGTTGTTAATACAATTGAAAATATATTTTGTACATAATAACATTTATGTAATGTTAAGCATTAATATAATATTCAATTATGTTAAAACAGATTCCATTACATTTTATTTTATCTAAAATTGTTAATTTCAACAAAAGAATTGGAACAAGTTCGCATTTGTAGACCGGCCACTGGGCAAATTGTGTTTAAATTTACAAGTCCTGTTTCTTGGTCTGATCACGTAAGCAATGCTTACAGTGCAAGGGAAATGGCTGAAGAAAACGTAGAATACAATAGTTCGAATAAAACAAAAATAGCAATATTTAAGTGTTTGAATTTTTTAAATGTCACATAGAACCAAGTAATATAGATTGCTATCATATACGTAAAAAAAATATATATTGTAAACTTACTTATGACACTTTTGAATAAACTCCACGCTTGCTTGTCTAATAATTTTTTGTTATTGGTTGATTTTTTGCTAACTTAACTAGTTTTCCTTTTGTTCTATATTTTTTGTGAACGTATTTTTTTGTCGTTCGTTAAGTGTTAAATATACTTATGACGAAATAGATATTTTTATTTTATTTCATTTAAATTAAAAAGTATAAATTTTCCTTTTCGTTAATAGTTTAATCGTTCTTAGTATGTTTCATATGTTGAACGCGTGTATAGTCAGATACATAACAATATTCTTAGAACAATTGCGCAATCATTTGCAAAATATCATAGACAAACAAAAGTTCTGGAAATTTTATCCAATTAGAGATTGTTACATTGATAAGAAAAATAATAACATTGTTGTCGGATTCGTAGAAGTTATAAACCCGTTTATTTTGTAAAATAATTCAAGTCATCGGGCTCTACGGTCTTTACAACACATTTACTGTGATTGAAATAAAGGCATACAAACAACGCTTAACATAAGGCACTCGTGGGAAATCACAGAGCAACGACAAATCTTCCGTCGAGCAAAAACCAACAGTGACAATAGCGTTTTAATTGTATTCAATCGTCAGACTTAAGCCCCTGGATATAAGGTACAGATATGTGTGACAAATTTTGATCACGCCGAAGTACCGGCCCTTATAAATTCTATTTATTGAGTACGTGTTGAAACGTACAAATTAATTTTAACGAAAATGTTTATTTAATTGTAACGGGTCGCTATGCTGTGTTCGTAGCGTTAGATTTGGCGGCATCGTATTTTTTTCTATCCTAAGGGAATTTTCTCATTTTCCGGAACCAAAAATACGTTTTATTCTGACAATGAATATAAGCTGATAACGAGATTTTTGATGTCCAATGGTTTCTGGATGCTACTTGGATGATTTGATGATCTTCTTAATTTCTGTAAGTCTCAAATACATATAATTTATTTTAATTATTAATTTTATCTGGGCAAATTTAGAGAGAATAAGTTGACATCTATCTACGAACTTGAATTGAAGATACACAACAACAAGAACCCGACAACAACCGTCGGTGGGGCAATAGCCCACCAGGATTTACACCTGTCTGTCTGATTTAAGATTAATTTTTCATCATAAATTTACTTCTAAAACAATACTTGAATTCATTAAGTCCTAAAAGTTTCTGCGAAAGTAAATTATCTAACAGAAAAATCTACCAATTTTAGACTGGAATTTCCCACAAGCATTGCAACCAAATCGAACTCCACAAAAATGTCCGGAGGCGAACAGAAAATTGAATCGAAATGAGTAAGACGTGTGTTTGCTATGCTATCGGCTTGCCATTTTGGAAATCGTAATTATACCTCAATATTTTTAGCCCATTTTTTAAATTCGCTTACAATCAAAGCTCTTTACAAATTAATTGTTTAAAGTTATATCCTTAATTTATAAGCTACAGCTTACTATAATAATAAAACAATATTGATTAACTTTCATTAATTGACTGATGAATTGACGTGATCTAGGAAGGTAGTTTTGTGAATTAAATTCTTATATCTTTCCTCTATTTTACTACGTACTTTCATTACAGATTGATAGATTAACAGATAATTAACATCGTAAATCGCTTTTCTATAATGAGGTATGAAACCAGATTCACGAACGAAATTCATGTTGAGTTTTCGATTAGGCTTTCCATATTAATTAACTTTGTCGTTCCAGCGAAACGCACATCTGCTCGAGTTTGTATATGAACTGAATAACACTCTTGCTATACGAGCTATAAATTTTATTGTCCATCTCTCAATAGCCGATTCTCATAATTCACTGTCCTTGGCCCCTAATAAAGGGGTCGAATGGGTCTGATATCAGAGTCGATGATTGCTTTACAATATAATGGGAAATAGACACCGCTTTTTTACAGTTATTTTTATTTTTTCGTGAACTGTGCGAGATTTTCCATTATTTCTGTATTTTTGAATGTTACATAAAATAACAAGTCTTTGTATCAATAACAGAAGTAGGTTAATTTGTCGTTTAAATAATATTTCAATTAATTTTGCTCGTAAAGCAATGTTCGCTTTGATTCAGTCTATTGCAGCCGGACTGCCGTAATTATATACGCCATTAATCCTCATCCTTCCTCCACCGGTGATCTTGCACAGATTTCGGCTACTCTAGGATACTGCGGCTTCAGTAGCCATCAGTTCAGTTGTATATTCAAATATGCTAATAATCTCAGGAACTAATGCTTCGAATCGAAAAAATCCTTTTTTATTTCATAGCCTATTTACCGAGGAAGGCTATAAGCTATTTTTTTCTAAAAATTAACGCGTTGAAACCGCGGGGAACAGCTACTTTATACATACAACAAGTCCTCGCGCTTAAATTCGTTTTAATAAATTATACATATGAGAAAAAAAAACCCACTTAGAATAAATTTCTGATCCTAGGATGATAAATTTCACATCGACAAGGAAAACATAAACATGTACAAAAGGCGGTCTTATCGCTGAAAGAGCGATCTTTCCCAGACGACCTCAAACATGAAAAGGACATGACAAAGAATTAGATGGATACTACAAATACCGAACCTGAGCTGTGTTTACAGAAAGTATAGTGTTGGTATGCCGTTTGTGATGCTTTTTAACCGACTTCCAAAAAAGGAGGAGGTTCTCAATTCGACTGTATTTTTTTTAAATGTATTTTACATCAGAACTTTTGACCGGGTAGACCGATTTCGACAATTTTTTTTAATCGAAAGGTGGTGTGTCTCAATTAGTTAACTACGCGTTATCAAAGATTATTCAAAAAGTAGTTATCAGATCTCGATAAAATTTATATGTGACCACATGATAAACACCAGCTTTCGATTAAATTAAAAATTATCAAAATCGGTACACCCAGTAAAAAGTTATTGCGGGTTTTCCAGAGTTTCCCTCGATTTCTTTGGGATCCCATCATCAGATCCTGGTTTCCTTATCATGATACCACCCTTGGGATATCTCCTTTCCAACAAAAAAAGAATTATCAAAGTCGGTTCATAGACGACGAAGTTATCTACGAATTTATATATTTATATTAATAATTATACGGTCGAATTGATTAACCTCCTCCTTTTTTGAAGTCGGTTAAAAAATACACTTAATTTAATTATAATATACGAGGAAAGTAATATTAAAAGGGGTTATTTCCTTCAACTTCCCTTTATTTCGCTATAATCTTATTCCGAGCTATTTTCCGCTCGCTACAGCTTCTTACACAATTTTTCAGCTTGACTTTTTTCAGATGCGACGCTGGAAACAGGACGCTGAGAAAACCGAATTAAATCCACTGGAGAAAAAACTGAAACGTGTCGTAGCGTTAAATTTTTAAATTATAGCTGTTAAGAAGCTGAACTTAATGAAATCGACTCAACACAAGCTTTTATTCAATAAACTTTAGCACTTAATTAAAAATTAAATACGTTTTTTATATATATATTTTTTTCTATTTTTATTCGTTGCTGAGAATTTATAAACTATCAACGTTAATGCTTAGGATTTCTTTTTCAATCTATGAGAGTATTGTAAAAAAGGAAATGAGTTTTTCAAATATTTTTAAGGTCATCTTACATAAGGATTGCGGAAAACCGGGATGTCTGGCGCGAAGTTGGGGAGGCATATGTCCAGCAGTGGACTGCAATAGGTTGAACTGACTGATTTGCATTTTTCCATTACCCTAAACTACATATATACTTCCTTATCCTTAGTATATAGAATCTAAATGGCTATTAAAACTTTCTTTTAAAACCCAGGTTAAAAAGTGGTACCTAAAAAAACTCTGTCAATAGCCTCCTTAGCCTCCTTATTTATCTTTTTACTCTCCTCATCTTAGGCTTACAATAAATATAACTTCATGTCATGACATTTCTTCGTGTGTTTACTTTTGTTTGAACGTATTTTTTTTTCTCTTTTTTTTATATATTTTGTTTGTAGTATGTATATATATAAGTATATTTATGTATTTATATGCGTATGTTTATTTTGCTTATATTGTTTCATAGACCTACCTCAACACTTACTTTTACTATTTTTTTGTTGTTGTTGTTTTTTTTTTTTTGGAGTTGTGTAATAAAGTTTAAATAAATAAATAAATAAATAAAGCCACTATAAAAAAGAATCAAAACTCATTACAAAAATTATTATTATCATATTAAAATAAACAGTAAAATGTATAAACTGTAACAAAAACAACTTCGAGATGCGGTAACATATTTCCAACCGAACAATATTTCAAGCTTACACGCAAATTATATTTAGACGTTTATTATTCCAACTTTACCCGTTATAGGGCTAACAATGGCTAACTACCGAACTCTAATCTCGAGCCGCAAAGTTCTTGGGCGTGAGTCGACAAGAATTCATCATAATAAGGCATGTGTAATTACGATCAGTTTTATAGATAACCTCCCTTCAGTATCAATATTGTTTCTTATGGTTAACATTTTCGGATAAGTTATTTGAAGTTGTAAAATCGGTTTTTATTGTAACGAATTTTAAGTTTTATAGTAATTTTGTACTCATTGATACTACGTATAACGATATTATTGAAAGTGTACACAACATAATTATGTGAATTGTTATAGATGTTATAGTGGATAGCTCGACATCTACAAGCTAGAAGTTTTAATTCACTTGTAAACCTATCTCCTGTCTAAACTATTATTTTATATTTGACTGGTGATTTGTACGTAGCCTATATATGTTATCTATACATGTCTTTTTGAATACGCTTATCTCAGGAAGTACTAGTTCGAATTGAAATATTACTTTTGTGTTGGATAGTTCCGATGAAAGTTATATTTTAATACGTTATTTTCTCTAATTAACGCTGATGAAACTGCGGCGCACAGCTAGTGTTAATGTGGTTTAGTTAAAAGTATTGCTCTTGTATGAAAAAGATTACATATATGAAATTTTCATGAGTCAAACTCTTAAAGAAAATTGATCAAATTATCGATTCGATTATGAGTCGTTTGTTATTATTTTCTTACACAGATTTACATAATACTAAAATATTTAAGTAAGGTAGCATGCAAGAATAAAGAAAAGTATATAATGAAATCAAAATCAAAATAAACAAATAAATAATATTAGAGTGTCTGTTTGTAATATTAAAATAACCACTTTTTGGTAAATGCTATTGAATTTATACACGGTACATATACCAAAAATAACATTATTTTACAATTTTTGTCTGTCTGTCTGTCTGGACGGCTGAACGGCTGGACTGGTTTCGACGGTACTTCCACTGGCGAATAGCTGATGCAGTAAGGAGTAACTTAATTAAAGCTACAGTCTCTTAATCAACAAATTATTTCTCTGAGTGTAAAATCAACTCCGTATTATAATCAATGTATCGGTCCAATGGTGCTGTGTGGCTACGGCACCGAAGAATATAGCCACCCCCTCTCTTCCCGTGGGTGTCGTAAGAGGCGACTAAGGGATAACAAGGTTCCACTACCACCTTGGAACTTAAAAAACCGACCGATGGCGGGATAACCATCTAACCGCTGGCTTTGAAACACACAGGCCGAAGACGGGCAGCAGCGTCTTAGGTGCGACAAAGCCAGCCCTGCGGTCACCAACCCGCCTGCCCAGCGTGGTGACTTGGGCAACACACATCAGTTCACGCATTATTGGTGCGAACTTGTGGAGGCCTATATCCAGCAGTAGACTGCAATAGGCTGGAATGATGATGATGATGATCGGTCCAATAAAATGAACATGGGCTTCCGTAGTCTGTACGAACTATGCGTGAACAGAGACGCATAAATCCGTAAACAATTCTCATCATTCACTGTCCCTTTCTTTCAATATTTATTTTGTCGCTGGGTACAGCTTTACGCTCCTTCTGCTAACTATAATCTTTAGCACAGGGGTCTTATAGGAAGAAAAATATTATATTACATTTATAAGTGTTACTAACTTAGTTGTAAATTTAGTTCTAAGTTTTATGTACCTAACAAGTAGATTATTATTATTATTATTATAAAATGTTAAAATGTAATTATTTTATACTTTGTAATTGTACTAACACTAGATTATAAGAAAAATTGTTACTAACACTATATGGGCTAGTCCCGAAATAAATATATTATTATTATTATATTAATATATAGAAAGAGCAAGACGTAACTATATTAAACTTAAGAGCAGCTATATCAAACTTTATCAGCTAGATATTGTTATTATTTTTTTATAATTTTATTCATTTTTTGACTTTAGTAAAGTTTTTAATAAAACTCAAATAAAATATGTTTTAATGGGTACAGTTTTAGTCATCTATGTACATACTCATACTTTAACTGAGGTAGGACACACAGGACAGTGAGGAGGGCACAGCAGGAATTTCCTGCTTAAAATATGGAGCAGCCCGACTGGGGTAGTACCTCGACCTTACAGAAGATCACAGCAAAATAATACTGTTTTCAAGCAGTATTGTGTTCCTGTTGGTGAGTAAGGTGACCAGAGCTCCTGGGGGATTGGGGATTGGGTCGGCAACGCGCTTGCGATGCTTCTGGTGTTGCAGGCGTCTATAAGCTACGGTAATCGCTTACCATCAGGTGAGCCGTACGCTTGTTTGCCGACCTAGTGACATAAAAAAAAAAAAATATTCTCGTCCGATACCTCGCTAAATAGAAAATGGCTGGGAATTACTTTCCTTTACAGCAAAAACTGATTTAACCTTATTCAGTAGTAAACCTAAAATCATTAAAAGTAAAGACGCTTAAGCTCCACTACTAATTGACACTTAATTACTAACAATTACTTCGAAGCTCTAAAAATAAGAGTCACAACTTAATTTCGAAATCAAACAAAGGTTCGTTCTTAATATTCTATCTATCTTTGCTTTATATAGATATGTTTTTAAATTCCCCTACGGATTATGATCTCCATATAACGTACATGGAAAATATACATACGCCTATATATCAATTGTTTCGTATATTCTAGCGTCAAACACAAATATTTGTTTGTTACGCACGTTTTACACTTGAATACACAACGATACATGTCTCTACGACGTCCGTTCTCCATGTAGGAAATCCTCTTGTCTTCAATTTTACCGCAAAAGACACGATAAATGTTTGTTTATTAAAAATAAATAAGTTGTTGTTTTTTGTTTTAAATGCACACGTCTGTATAATAATATAGGTAACTGCGAAAGCAAAACTGATGGATTAAAGTTTTATGGGAAGATGTTTAGTACCAAAAGTGTATGAAAATTGATATTTTTGCTCTTGTAACACGTGGTTCAATAAGTCCCGAGACTAAGTACTAAAAAAAGGTCTTTTTTATAAAATTATTTTTTATTCATCAACATAGTCTCCTCCAAGAGCGATACAGTCCCTCCAACGCTTTTCTAACTTTTCTATCCCATGTGTGTAGAACGATTTGTCTTTGGCTTCAAAATAAGCCTCCGTTGCTGCGATAACTTCACTATTTGAGTCAAATTTCTTACCCTGAAGCATTTTTTTTGAGGTCTGCAAACAGCCAGTAATCGCTGGGGGCCAAGTCTGGCGAATAAGGGGGATGAGGAAGCAATTCGAAGCCCAATTCGTTAATTTTGGCCATCGTTCTCACGGACTTGTGACAAGGCGCGTCGTCCTGGTGAAACACCACTTTCTTTTTGTTCATGTGAGGCCGTTTATCCGCAATTTCGTACTTCAATCACTCCAATAAGCACACGTAATAGTCACTATTTATATTTTGCCCCTTTTCTAGGTAGTCGATGAAAAGTATTCCATGCGCATCCCAAAATATAGATGCCATAACCTTACCGGCCGATTTCTGAGTCTTTGGACGCTTCGGGCGGCTTTCACCAGCCGCTCTCCACTCCGCTGCCTGCCGATTGGATTCCGGAGTGAAATGGTATATCCAGGTTTCATCCATTGTTACATATCGACGTAAAAAATCCTTTTTATTATGATTTATCAGCGCCAAACATCGCTCTGAATCATTGATACGTTGTTCCTTTTGATTAGTTGTAAGCAAACGGGGCACCCACTTAGAAAAAAGCTTTTTCATGGCCAAATTTTTATGTAAAATAGTGAAAACACTACCAGCTGAAATCTTCACTATCTCGGCTATCTCTCGCACTTTTACCTTCCGATCTTCCAATACGATTTTGAGGACTTGGTTAATATTTTGTTGATTCACTGCTTCATTTGGACGACCTGAGCGTTCCCCATCATTGGTGTCCATGCGACCGCGTTTGAAGTCGGCATACCACCGACAAATGGTTGCTTTAGAGGGAGCTGATCCTGCATAACATTTTATAAGCTATTGCTGTGCTTCAACGGTATTTTTTCCCATTAAAAAACAATGTTTTATCAACACGCGAAACTCGTTTTTATCCATTGTATCGAAATTACAACCGTAGCGTCACTTAAATGTTTCAAAATCAATAATTTTATTGTTCCATTTTTAAAAATTTGACACATATTCTTGTATTGATAGCCAGTACTTTTTAAAAATCAAAAGAGTTTTTAATATATGCGCCATTTCCAGGTTAGTCTCGGGACTTATTGAACGATCTAGTATATAAATTTAAAAAAACGCACTTAAGTTTTCTTATCCTTTAGGAGCATAAAATAGACACTACACGTGTAGTACAAAAAGAAAACATGATTTTTGCCTGTGATATAGCAATACTTATAGGACAACATTAAAAATTTCTTGCGAACGAAGTCGCTTGCATCAGCTAGTTACTATTATAATATTCAGTAGTATAATTTGACGTTTGATTCGAGCTCCAAACTTTTGTTTTCGATATAGTAATTTTGATTTATGAAAAAAAATATTTCGATAAAAAGTGAACTTAGAAGTATTTTTAGTATAAGATTATTATCCGCCATATTGCTGATTCGTTAACATATTACTGTAAAAGTCAAAAAGTATCACTAACGGTATTCTAATGCTTTATATAATTTTATAACTGTTTTATTACTTTTTATTACTTTAAATTTAAATAAGTCAAATTTGAAAATTGGCGTCATCTTACTCGGCTTGGTCATACAACATATAAAAATGAAATATAAATACTATGAAATACTTCCACATTTGCAGTGAATAATGAAAATTTACGCTTAACCACGGAACACTGCAACGCCACAATTTTTAATTATGTACACAGATTTAACTTGATTTTGTTATTGTTAAAATTATCCAGTTCTCTTTGTGCCTAGCATGCGGTTTAATTACGGCGGTTGTTGCCTTCAAAGCTGCGCCGTATAAAAATATCGACTATAATGAGCAGAAATATTTAAATTCATACTGAAAATTATTTTGTTATGCAAATATTTACATCAACAATTTTCATTTAATGTAAATATTTTTTGCATAACAAAATAATTTTGTAATTATAATACATAGTCACACACTTGTATGTACATGTTCGTCATATAAAATGCATTCGAACGACATTTAAAAAAAAAGGGTTTAAAATACTCAATGTTTTTTTTCTTTTTAATTTTTAATTTATTTTAAATTTTTATTGTTCCAATTTTATTCTTTTGGCGATTTATCTCTTTTATTTAATTTGTGATAAAAAGTTAAAAATTTATTTGGTTATATTGTATTAGTTTTATTTGAAATGTATTACACACCTGTAAAGATAAGATAAGATACCTTTTATCCGTTACTTTACACGTACTCTTCTTTAAAATTTTTATTTACTGGGATTGTCAACGGTGTAACATAAAATTGGAGTGTCTGTTTGTAATATTAAAATAACCGCTTTGTACTAAATGCATATAGATGTATACAGGTTACATATACCAAAATAACATTTTTACATTTTTGTCCGTCTGTCTGTTTGTTCCGGCTAATCTCTGAAACGACTAGACCAATTTTGACGGAACTTTTACTGGTAGATAGCTGATGTAATAAGGAATAATATAGGCTATTTTGATTTTAGAAATTTATTTATTTCGTAACTCTGCGAACTGATCAATAATTATTTTTAAATTCCACGTGGACGAAGTCGCGGTAACGGCTGCTAGTAAATAAATAAATATGTATACTTTTTCGTATTAAATATGTATAGTACTCTGCGTTTTCCTGAACAATGTCCTAGGCGTCACAGTGTCTGTCTGACACTATCTAAATCGTCTGCAATAGACGGACTAAGGCCAATGATCATGTATGGTATATTATGTATCTGCTGCAGAATATAACCTTACTGACTCGCGGTAAAACGTTAATGTCCCAAGTCAATATAGTAAATAAATAAACAATTTTTTTTAATTCTTAATTTATACAAATGATAAATAAGACAAAAATTATAGGTCACTAAACACTCGTAGGTATTTATTAATTATTGGTTTTAAATTTTTCTGTTATAAAAACCTTTTCATAATAATAACCAACAAAAAGAAAAAATTTACTGCAATCGCTCGTAAGTTATGTGTATACGGATCTAAAATATCTTTTATATACCTATATTTCAGTAATTTGTTTATATTGATCGAGTGATTGAATACGCAAGTGATAAACTAAATGTCATTCAAAATCACAAATTTAAACGGTAATGTGCAGACAGCATTATCTTATGGGTAAAGGTTAAAGACAATGAGGGACAAAAACTATGATCGATGGTACATCTGCCAGTGACAACCGATAATCAATTACGTACGCCGTGCTGCGGACAGACCAACGTAATAAAATTCGTCGACATGTCATGTTGAGTAACGTAGAACACAATATTAGTAATTATTGAATTAAAGAAAATTATATACTTTGTACTCTAAGCTACTAAGTACTCTAAAGCGATTTTAAAATCTACTTAAGCATCCTCTTTTCTTTTGATTTTGGTAACAATAATAATAATAATAACCTACATTTCGAGACTAGCCCCTTTAGTTTTAGATACAATGTTTCTTATAACCTAGTGTTAGTACATTAAAAAATTAAAAAAGTAACATATTTATATTTACAATTTTCGTCATATCACATGGAGTGTCATACAATATCGCAGCATTGGACTCTACCATATATCTACAAATACTTTCAGAATACTATTGTAGCTGCCACGGAAACGCTTAGATGACGGGCATCTTCTAGTCTTTTAAAGTCATCAAGGCACCTTTCCACGAACAACACTTAGGCACTGCAGCGCCACGGCAGCGCCAACAGTATCCTGAACGCATTATTGTGTTGTATGCGGAGGTCGCTGTAAGTACGTAAACTATAGCTGGTCCATAGACTGCTTGCTACATTACATCGATGTGTACGCAGCATTAAATATATGTATACATTCCCATTTTATGTAGTACTCAATCATTTGGTTGACAAATAATATTTTTATTTTTACCGGTACTAAATCGATTTATTGTAATATGATCCTAAAATAGACATTTCTTATCCATTTTCCTCCTCTTATTTCGGTTAATAATATTTTATGTAATTGTTTGAAGGGCAAATAGTTGAGTTTCAGTATATTCTACAAATTTCGATATTATCTCTGGTAGCAGATAAATCCTTTTTTATAAATCTCTGATATTTTGTAGATTATATAGTTTAAAAAAAACATCAGATAATACTTGTGAACATTTTTTAAAATCGGATCATAAGCTCCTCCATCTAAGCCACGCTCACAGACGGAGGAGCTTAAATAGTGAACAAAAAAAAATTACTTTCGTAATATAGGAAAATATTATTAAGTCGGTGCATGTTTTTTAAGCAGACTTCTGAATTGACAATAAAGAAATTTCGTACAAAAATAGCTGTAGATCCAGAATAGCACAGAGACAACTTTTTATTCCCACTGACAAATGAAATCGTAAAACACGCGGACGAAGCCGCGAGACGTAGCTAATATTTTATAACTCAACATTATATTTCTATTTTAAACTAAGCGTTTTATAAGTAATGTGTAATTACTTCTTTTTCAAAATGAACCAGATCTGTAATATTTGTACCTCATAAAGAATATATTAGCGTAGGTTTTCGCGTTTGCTTTATTGACTTCGGATATAAAGACATTTTGATCTACATTCATCGATTATCAAACGTAGGCGGTAACTATCTCCAGCCGAATCTAAAAATATTACAAAATAATCAATTTCAATAGTGACATTACCTAATAATCTATATATATATCAATATATTCTCTTTATAATATTAATACTTGAAGCAAAACTTTGAACCCCTTTTTTACGAAAATTACACGGACGGAGGAATATGATTTTTCGCAGTGCAGTGAAGGAGTGCAGGATGATATTTTTTTTTTTAATTATGCATAAAAAATACATTAAATCAATAAAAAACATTACACACTATCATGCATTTGACATACACGCATACATATATGCTTTTTTGTTTATTGATATAGAAGATTTCATCAGTTGATGTTCAAACTTATAATTTAAATTAATTATGGTCGAAAACACACATGAGTTCACGCCGTTTTTGGCGCGAACTTGTAGAGGCCTATGTCCAGCAGTGGACTGCGATAGGCTGAAGTGGTAATGGTCGAATTTTGTACACTGGGCGACCACTAGTAATTATACTAAATCAGAACCGACAAAAAAGTCAATATCAATTTAATCACAAATTAATAAATATCTAGGAATATATCAAAAAAGTTAAAACTATTTTTGCATTCGTATTTTAAACTTAACCTTTTGTAGCGATATACATATACTTACCGGTTTGTAAACATTTTTTTTTGTAAACTAACAGAATATCTGTTATAAGCTATAGTAAAATATTTATAACTTACTTGAATATAAATATTTCTCATCCTAAAAAAAAATAATTGATCTATTATTGTAACGAAAGCTTTACTTCTGGAATGTGTTCAAGTTTTTCTAAACAAGACAGTTTTTAGTAAAAGTATATTGTAATAGGAAAAGTAATTAATTGATTAGATTTAGCCTGAAATGTCTCTCAACTGAGCACAGGCCTTTTTCCCCATGTTTGAGTGTATATGAGAAGGGTAATTTAGTAAAACTAGTTAAAAATCAATAATTGTGTTTACTAGCAAACAACAAAACCAACTTCAATTAGATCGTGTAGCAATACAATGTAGCGACATCTATCGCGCAACATACGAACTAAGAATTGACGATCCTATATCACGATATCAAAGTTATCAGAGCGATTGAGTCTTCTTCTTCTTCTTACGGTGCCTCTTCTCTACGAAGGTTGGCGACCATCATGGCTATCTTAATCTTCGAAGCTGCAGCACGGAAGAGAGAGCGAGTACTTAGATTAAACCATTCACGGAGGTTCTTCAGCCAGGATATTTTCCTTCTGCCTGGTCGGCGTTTTCCCTCGATTTTTCCTTCAATCACAAGCTGAAGAATCCGATATCTGTGTCCTCTCATTATGTGACCAAAATACTGCAGCTTCCTTTCCTTCACAATCCTCATTATCTCCAACCTTTTATTCATTCGGCGCAGAACCTCAACATTTGTTATTTTCATGGTCCAGGATATTCGGAGCATACGTCTGTATATCCACATTTCAAAAGCTTCTAGTTTTGAACATAATGCCGAGGTCAAGGTCCAACTTTCGACCCCATAAAGTAGAACACTGAATACACAACAGCGCACGAGTCTCATGCGGAGTTTTAGGCTAAAGCGTTTATAGCACAAAATCTTTTTCAGCTTCATAAAGGCACTACGGGCTTTTTCTATACGGACTCGAATTTCCTGTTCGCTACTCCATTGTTCATTTATGTAGCTACCTAGGTATTTAAATTTTTCTACGCGTTCAATTAGGTTGTCTTCCAAGAATAGATGTTCATTAATCACTGGGGTCTTGGATACTATCATAAAATTGGTCTTTTTCGTGTTTATTTTTAGTCCGTATTTGTTGCTCGCCACGTTTACAAGATCCAGCAACTTTTGTAGTCCTACAATATTCTCCGCAATAAGAATCGTATCATCAGCATATCGAACATTGTTCACGACTTCTCCATTTATCACTATACCTTCATCGGTTTCATAGAGGGACTCGGCCATGATTCTTTCGGCATAGAGATTAAATAGTAAGGGTGATAAAATACACCCTTGTCGAACGCCACGCTTGATTTTAGTTTCTGTGGATAGTTGATCTTCCACCTTAACCATTGCTTTTTGAGCCCAGTACAGATTAGCAATCACTCTAAGGTCATGCTTGTCGATACCAGTATGTTCGAGAATCTCAATTAGCTGTTCATGTCGTACTCTATCAAACGCCTTTTCGTAATCAATAAAGCATAAGTACACTTTTTTATTCATGTCAAGACATCTCTGAACTAAAACGTTTAGACAGTACTGTGCATCTCTGGTACCTAAGCCATTTCTAAAACCAAATTGCGTTTCTGATATATGTTGTTCACATTTCCGGTAAATACGAGCGTGTATAACTTTTAAAAAGATCTTAAGAACGTGGCTCATTAAACTAATTGTTCTGTGGTCTTCACACCGTTTTGCGTTTAGTTTTTTGGGTATAGTGATAAAAGTAGATCTCAACCAATCATTGGGGAAAACACCAGTTTTGTAGACCATGTTGAATAGATTTTTGAGGACTAGGGACGATTTGTTGGACATAATCTTTATAACTTCTGTGTAGACAGCATCAGGACCTGCAGCTTTGTTTATCTTTGAAGTTTTTATCGCATTTCTTACTTCTGACTCTAATATCTCTAAATATTCCTCCGGCACGTCTATATCAATATTGTCACTTCTGTTATCCGCGAAAAGTCTCTCTATATATAATTCCCATTGATTAATTTTGTCTTGAATTATGTGTATTAGATCCCCATTATCATTAATCATCGCTACAGCGGTCCGTTTTGTTAAAGGTTGTATAATTTCGTTTATTTTCTTAAACATATTAAAGGTATCATGCTTTTCCGCCAAAGATTCAATTTCTTCGCATTTCACATGTAACCAACTCTCTTTTGCCTTTTGTATCTTTGCATTTATTTCCTTATTTAACTCTATATATCTTTTTTCGTCCAACTGTTTCATCACCCGTCGTTCTTCAAATAAGTCTAGTATTTCGGCTGTCATCCAGTTCTTTTTAATATCCATCCGGGGGGGTCTTAAATATTTCTCTTCCAAACTTACTATCTTTCCCTTTATCTCTTCCCAATTTTGATTTATATCTTCCCCATGCATAGATACGTCACTAAAAACATTATCTATTTCCCTTGATAAAGTATCTTTTATATTTTCTTGTTGTAGTAAACGCATATCCAATTTTTGATGCATTGATTTTTTAACTTTAGCGATTGAGTATATATATAATAACCCGACAACAGCCGTTTCAGCGGTAGCCCGCCAGACACAACACCCGTCTGGTCGAAGGGTCCTTCCCTGACGGATGAGAAGTTCAACATCCTTTTCTCACACACCCCAAACAACACATGTTGACGAAAATAGCACTAGTCGCCACTACGATTTTCGTAGGTTCCCCTCGATTTCTTTGATGTGTTGAACCAACCCTTGTGTGTTGAACCAACCCTTGGGATATCTCTTTTCCAACAAAAAAAGAATCATCAAAATCAGTTCATAAACAACGAAGGTATCCGCGACCACATATAAAAAATATATATATGGTCGAATTGAATAACCTCCTCCTTTTTGGAAGTCGGTTAAAAAATCTACTAAAAACTCAAAATTATCGCAATTCTTATGGCATCCAATAAGTGAATTTCCATTTTTGAAATAATTTAAACACTAAAACGTTATTCATTACATTCAAAACGTATAATTCTCAAAATGAGGAAATAAAAAATATAATAATTTACCAGTGCGTCGGATAAAAATTACGTAGCAAAGCGCCGTTCCTCCAGCCGTGATATTAAATTTTATCATTTTACCGGCCACGTTGAAATGTCTTTGTTAAACAGACCGTAAGTAAACCGTTTCGCGCACTTTTTCGGCTGGAATTTATTAGTGTTGAAATGGGAACGAAAATAATGCCACTGGCTTCGTATTTAAACTTTTCGCTTCAATGTCAACGTAGTTTCGTTCATGACTTTTAGTTTTTGCATTATTATTTTTATATATATTTTCATATAATTAATTGTCATACAGTTTTCCTATTTAATTTATTTTTATTGTTTTTTAATGTAATTATAAAAATCCGTTTATATGTAAACGGAATTTTTACCTACGAATGTTTACGCTCTTCGCCAATAAATATTTATTTATACGAGTACAATACATGTACTAATTAATCACGCTACGTAATATACAATAAAAAATACATATTCAAATAACCAAAATGTGTTACTGTGTGATTGTATGATATGGTGAACCATACGCTTGTTTGCCGACCTAGTTATATATACATAATATATATATTTACTTAAAATTACATTCCATAGACTTTAAACTGCCCATGCTTCTTATTTATACATCATGCATTTTAATTATCCTATAGGCTATTTATTATTTAATACCACAGTAAAGCTAAGACGTTGTCCGACGCTGACAATATTTTTTTAACAATATTTTATTTTTTTATTTGTACATTTTTCACCTTTTTAACCGACTTCCAAAAAAGAAGGAGGTTCTCAATTCGACTGTTTTTTTTTATGTATGTTACATCAGAACTTTTGACTGGGTGGACCGATTTCGACAATATTTTTTTAATCGGAATTTGGTGTGTGTCAATTGGTTCCATTTAAATTTATTTGAGATGTAACAACTGCTTTTCGAGTTATATCTAATAATGAATTTTTACTTGACGCTTTTTTCGTCGACCTACGTTGTATTATACCGCATAACTTTCTACTGGATGTACCGATTTTGATAATTCTTTTTTTGTTTGAAAGGGGATATCCCTAGTTTGGTACCATGATAAGAAAACCAGGATCTGATGATGGAATCCCAGAGAAATCGAGGGAAACTCTCGAAAACCCGCAATAACTTTTTACTGTGTGTACCGATTTTGATAATTTTTAATTTAATCGAAAGCTGATGTTTATTATGTGGTCACATATAAATTTTATCGAGATCTGATAATTACTTTTTGAGTAATCTTTGATAACGCGTAGTTACTTGACTATTTTTTCGTCGACCTACGTTGTATTACTCGTCGATGTAATTGAAGTCGGTTTTTTTTCGTTTGCGAGCAAACACAATTATTTCATATAGCATAGCTTACGGGCGTATACTGGTTTTATAGCGTATTGTTTTCAAGGTATTCATAAACACACTCACACTACACCCACAGATGATTGATCCCCTTATATAAGATTTTAAAAATTAGTCATTAATCAGCTAATATACAAATATTGTACACTATAAAATCATAGAATTACTTCTGCAACGAATTAGCTTTATTTATTTAAAAAGATACATGGAGAGCTATAATTTTTAAGTCGGTTAAAGACTGTACATAGGTCCCAGAGACCTTGCAAATATATTTAATTATAAAGTATACCTATTCTATGTCTCTAATGAGCGAACATGGCTTATTTGTTTTACGCTCATAAACATAACAATATTGAAATACGCCAAACCAAAATAACATACGATAGTTATTCCTTAGAATAGAATCCTCCCTTTGACATTCATTTAATAAACTTAAATGCGATCACATTTCACAAACCAAACAATTAGGTAGCGAACATATTGCTACCTGTCAAATATACGTACATTTACATTTCAAGTTGCCCGAACGACATTTTGGTGGCTTAATTATCAAACTAACGTATGTATACTTGTCTGGGTACAGGAGTTCGCACTTAAAATTAAATAGGCGTCGTTACTTTGGGGTTGAAAATCTGCTAAGGTAAGGAATTCATTCAAACTTTCCATTTTATGTCTCACAAACCTCTTTATGGAGACTTAATTAACTGTTTTTTTTAATTAATTAAAAACTATATACTAATGTAAGTAGTTAAATTTGTAATTACTTTTACTACGTAAATATAAATTCTCCAGGGAATGACAGAATTGAAAAGCGCATAATAATCGTAATTATATTATACATATTAATCTTTGATAACATATTTTATCATATTTTTTAGCATTCATATTATCATGATATAACTGTGAAAATAAGCTTAAATAGTAAAAAAAGTGGTTCTATAAAAAACCCTTGACTTATCGTAATGTTAAAATAGTTTTTGTTTATGATTCAATTTTGATTTAAATCTTATTCAGAAAAAAGGTCGTTGGGAATTAAGTAAGATCACACAATAATAGTGACATATAATTAAATCGTCTAATCGAAATCACGATCCAAATCGATACCCGATGTCCGTTTAACCAAAGACTAAATTTAGGCCTTTAATTCCGTGTAAAGTTTCAAATTACGCTTAATTAAATCCCCTAAATGAATCCATTATCTGTCACTCCACATTCACACGTATCAATAAAATTGGCACCAATTCAAAGCGACAATCGCGATTCTATAATTAGATATCGACTAAATAGTTCGAGCTGCTGTTTCGTTACCGCGCTTCCGAATGGCGGGAGGCTTTCCGTATAAATCAACTTTGTAAATTGTCGGTCCAGCGGAACGCACATCTGCTCGATTTTGTATATGAACTGAATAACATTCTCGCTATCCGAGCTATAAATTTTATTGTCCATCTCTCTGTAGCCGATTCTCATAATTCACTGTCCTTGTCCCCCAATAAAGGGTAGAGTAATATATAGTATTGGACAATTGTTAACGATTAGGTTCACGCCGAACTTGAATCCAATTTGATTACCCGAAGTTTGTATGGTTTATGTTGTTTTGTTTTTAAAAAATATATATTTAAAACTAATTTAATATTTTAAACAAGAAACAGTTCATTTATTTAATCCTGAGTCGTTAAGCAACCTATTGTATAACGTTCAGCCTGTAACATCCCACTGCTGGGCGTAGGCCTCTTTCTCCATGTAGGATAAGGATCAGAGCTTAAACCACCACGCTGGTCCAATGCAGGTTGGCGGATATGTTTCCTACTATGAGTAACAATCGCTATCAGGTATTTATGATAATAACCAGGACTGACGGCTTAGCGTGCTCTCCGAGGCACGGTGGAAAAACACACGAGAACAGACATCCAAACCAGAAATACATATTTGTACAAATACAAATATCCATCCCGAGCAGGAATCGAACCCGCAAGCCGTCGATGTTTTAGGCGACAACTCGCTCCACTGTACCAGAACGGTTGTCAATAGATTTTTTTTCTTAATATTAGTTATTTTTGTATGTAAAATTAACAATTATCTCCTACTGTTAATTTTTACACTAAACTCAACATATTGTCAAGAGATATTTTAACTCCAGATTGCAGTGATTATAATATGCCATTTTTATTAAAATATATTTTAAAATTTCCGACATGCCTAGCGACATTTACGTAAAAATATCTGTTCAACGATATCTCACAGCTTCAATTCTGCTTCAATTCTAACAATAAGCTAGGTATATATTTCAAGGATTAGTGACGAAAATAAACTACTTTTATTAAACAAAATAACTGCTATAACTATAATGTAAACACCAACAACAAAGCGTCGACCACATTTTGTCGCTAAGCGCTAACGAAGAGTCTAAATAAGAGAGACGGGACGTCCAATCCACCACATTGTAACTCCCCTTGGCTTAGACCGGGTACGCCACAAAGCCTAAGATACAGACTGAATCACGGCAAGATGTAGGCTTGTAAATAAATTAAATGAGATTTACCACTGATACGAAATTAAACTCTGCTTAGTTAGTAAAGTTTCTATGTATAATTTGAAAGTGATTTTTAATGACGAAAATTATTATTATTGTGGTTAAGATAAGGGTAGAAAAATTATGTTTCATTGCTATACGCAGCAAGTTTTGTACATATACTCTATTATATAACATTTATATAATATAGATAAAAATATAGATAAAATTTTCGTTGTTATAAATACATTGGTAATTAAAAAGCGAGTTTTAATTAAAAATCAAATTAACTGACACTGAAAAATTAAAAATTCTAGGGTTCTATGAATTATATAGTTTAAACATTACGAACATCTTCTTTCAATATCAGAACTTCACACGATTTATAATTCTAGAGTAACCAAAATAAAAGATATAAAATTGTTCCTTGAACTAACTTAAGATTAACCTTGGCGTAGACAAACTTTAAAAGACCCTTGCCAATCCAATATTACAGTCATATCAGTTAACCTTTATCCGTCTCTTGAAACAACTTTGCAATTTTAAAATCCCTAGCGATTATATTCACTTTTTTATTTCTACAAATTATTCAGCGTTCTCTTTGTTCCTGTTTGTTTTTGGGCTGCGGTTTGATTACAGCTGCGGCTTCCTGTGCATAAAAATAACTTCGATAACAAGAAGAGAATATTATATTTCATAAAATGTCAATACATTTACGTAGAATAGTGTCACATTACTGGATATACAAAAATAATATCAAATTAATCAAGGTAATATTATGTCAAGATGTCTGATATATTTTTAAGAATATTTGCAGCTATATTTATTTCTTCATTTGATTAAAACCGAATACGATTTTAGTTAATTTGGTGTTGCTAGTATTTTGCTGACTTTATGTTTTTAGTAGGTCTACGTAAAACAATATGTGTCGTATCTATCAATAATTGTGTTTGCTCGCAAACGAAAAAAAAACCGACTCCAATTACATCGACGAGTAATACAACGTAGATCGACGAAAAAATAGTCAAGTAACTACGCGTTATCAAAGATTACTCAAAAATTAGTTATCAGATCTCGATAACCACATGATAAACATCCGCTTTCGATAAAATTAAAAATTATCAAAATCGGTACACCCAGTAAAAAGTTATTGCGGATTTTCGAGAGTTTCCCTCGATTTCTCTGGGATCCCATCATCAGATCATGGTTTCCTTATCATGGTACCAAACTAAGGATATCTTCTTTCTAACAAAAAAAGAAATATCAAAATCGGTACATGCAGTATAAAGTTATGCGGTATAATACAACGTAGGTCGAAGAAAAAAGCGTCAAGTAAAAACGCATTATTAGATATAATTCTAAAAGCAGTTGTTAGATCTCAAATAATTTAAATGGGACCAATTGACACACACCACCTTTCGATTAAAAAAAATTGTCGAAATCGGTCTACCCGGTCAAAAAATCTGATGTAAAATACCTCCTTTTTTGGAAGTCGGTTAAAAAAGATAATTATATCTAGATCATACTTGTCACATTTACTTTAGTAAGAAGCTGATAATAGAGGAATATTCTAACTAAACATTGCAATTAGCAATTTTTATAAAAGCCATGGTGTTAATTAAGAAAAAGATATATTTAACAATTAACGACATGGATGTGTTTTTTTTAAAGAAAGATAATCAATAGGATAGCCTCAAGTTAACTGTGACATACAACAGATAATTTCAAAAATTATAAGATCTTTAATATCCGTCTCGAGTACAACGATGTTAATTAAGCGGACCAAAGATTTAATTGACGTTAGGCGTATTATCGTCGTTAAAAACAATCGAATAGCTTTTTTCTTTTTTTTTTGTCAGACAGTGAAAAGAATATTATATAGGTCTAATTAAAAAATAAATGACAGCAAAATTTATTTAAAAAAAGAATCGTTACGTTTCATTATTTCTAATTTCGTTTTGTTTTTTTCTTACAAATTGACAGATTTGACAGATTAAAAAAATTATTTAAAACCTCGTTGATACCGGCTTAAGCACTTAGAGAATGGCATGGCATATCTTTGAAAAATTCGAAAATATTTTTGTCTAAAATTTATAATATTATTGAGCTCCAAAATTTTACTTTTGAAATAAAAAACATCATAGCTCAGTAGTGGAACATTTACAGACTATTACCCTGTCTGGCTGTCTATAAAATTTCTTAGAACGAGGGTGGCAACATTGCTTCCCTTAGGCGCGTGTTTTAGTTTCAGAAACATTTTAAACCATCAACCAGTAAAAAGGATCAAGTTAAAGTACTTTACGATCAAGTATATAACTGTGTAACACGTCGTCGTAACTTTAACAAGATTTAATGGCTCATTATTTTCCGAGGCCACGGGCAGGTGAGCGACATCTTTATAGAACTTAGTTCCAAACTCCCCCCACAGCGGTCTGTTCGAGTTACTGGTTCAAACGAAGCCTAATTTAGGGTCTTAACTATTTGTGGTTGTTAAAGATTTGTGTTTGAACTTTAAACGGTGTTTTAGCTAATAACGTGTTTTAAAATGTTTGTTTATATTACAAGTTATTTATTGAATCATTTCCAGTAGAAAAACGACTACTTTTTAGCGGTAGTTTGAAACATCACCGAGCATTTAAGAATTTAAAAGCAAAATCCAGCAGCTTCTTATTCTTATTTGTTAACTTCAATATTAATACTAAGCATGTGGATATTTGTTTTAACACAAAGGACTGAATTCATTTTAAAGTTAAGAACGTGATGAAAGTAATTCTATCTGTCTATTGTTAGATTTTTACGTCAAAACAATTACGTCAATTTTGATGAATTTTGGCATAGACCCTTATCTTGTTGAAGGACAAATCTTACCCATTGTTATGATAATAAAACTTGAAGGGAATGAAGTAGGAATTAAAATTTTGTTTCGAGAAACCTTCATAACAAATGTAACTCAATATAAACCGTCTGTTACAGTTTCTTAGGAAAAGTTATTCTCCATCATTCCCCATTTCGTTGGGAATTATTGAAGAAATTTTTTTAAGAACAATCGAGTAATAATTCTATAAAAAGAATTTCCCTATTTACTATCATATATTGAATAGCATAGTATCCAAATAGAAGATAGCATATAGTATCCAAATAGAAGATAACAATTAGTTGTATTAATAAAATAATAGAGTTCCACTGTTGGATACATCACGGCTCAACTACTGAATAGATCCCAATTACATATTCTAAGTTTTATTTGTTAGACACTTGGCACTTGTTTGTGAAAAAATTGTGCTTTCTTAATTCTTTCATTTTTATAAACAGCACGTGTCAAGTGACGTGTTGTTTGGCTTTTGTAAACAAAGTATATTTTTTCTTCTGATCATTGTGATGTTTTTCCTGTACATAGCTACAATATAGATTGTAAACGCAAACGAGAAATATATGACATAATATATAAAATTCAAAACCGCAATTCTGTTACAGTTTTAATGGACGCACTCATTATGTAATGAGTAAATAATTTCAAGTTTGAATTAAATATTACGATCGTGCTGTTGAAACTATTTCTAAAACGATAAATAAATTATTATGTTGAAACGTTCCAAAATTAATAATGCGTGAAGCTAAATATAGTTGTAATTAAATCAAACTGAACCCAAAATAACTTCATTACATGTAATAATTAAACAGGCCATTAGTATAAAACATATAACATCCCTACCGATTCTGACGTGCTACATAGTTAGACATAATGCTAACTATTTAGTACAATTTATTTTACAGGGCCTGAAGCACTAATTTCATTGATATTGAATTTCGCATTAAAATAAATTTTGGTTTTTAGATGAAGCCCATTTTATTTTGAATGGGTACGTAAATAAGCAGAATTTTCGCATTACAAGTGAGGAATATCCAATACATCAAGCTTCTGTCGAAACACCATTACATCCACAAAAAAATACTGTTTAGTGCACTTTATGAGCTAGCGAAGTCATTAGTCTACATGTCTTATATTCCTAATGCAGTATCATTAAGAGTAAAACAAAATTGGTTTAAGCATTTTCAATCATGAAATATTGATGTCAAAGATCCATTTTTTTCTGGTCGCCCATTTATGGATAAACGTGACAAAATTTTTGAAAAAGAGGAGTTAGATTGACATTTGAGTAGTTAAAATATAGCTAAAGATTTTATAATAAAATATAAAACAGTTTCTACCCATTTGAAAAAACTTGCTACACAAAAAATTTGATATATGGGTGCCACATTAATTCACTGAAAAAACCTAATGAACTGTGTTCTCATTTGTAATTCTCTCTTAAAATGTAATGATATCAAACCAGTTTGAAGAGATTTCTCACTGTTGACAAAAAATGGACTACTTACGATAAGAATGTACAAAAGAGATCGTGGTTAAAGGTCGGTCAAGCTGCACAGACTATCGTGAATCCTGGGTTAACAGGGTTGACAAGCAAAAAGGTGAAATTGAATGTATGGTGGGTTTGGTACGGCATCATTCATTATGACCTTTTACCGCCGGGCAAAACCATCGATTCGGATTTCTACTATCAACAGCTGATGAGACTTAAACAAGAAATTAAGAATAAGCGGCCAGAAATGATCTACAGAAATAGTGTGGTCTTTCATCATGACAAAGTCCGGCCACATATATAAGTTGAGAAATTTAGATTGGGAAATTTTAATTCATCCACCATATAGTCTCGATCTTGCAACCTCAGATCTGTTTCGGTCTCTTCAGAATTCTTTAGGTACTGTAAAGTTAACATCGAGAAAGGACTGTCAAAACTACTAGTCACGGTTTTTTATTAGAAGTCACAAAATTTCTACAGCAACGGAATCCTGTAACTACCTACAATATGGCGGCAAGTTATCGAACAAAATGATACATATATTTTATAATTAATATTAATAAATTATGTAAAATTTGAACTTGAATTTCTATTTAAAATACGAAGATAATGTTTTCCCCGACCTAATAATTTTTCAAAGCAGACAGATCAGATTAAAAAAATCCTTTACAGAGTTAACATCCAATCGCTAACAACCCATCGCTTTTAATAATAAAGAAACAAAAGCAGTGAATATTAGAATTACTTTCTTCGTATTTAAATTTTCATATAATTTCAAATAATTATGTACATTGTGCGTACTAAATTCCTAGAATAAACACAAAGTTACTATGTCTCTTCCAAGGATACGAAGACACTGACTGTTTTATGGGACAGTTTATAAGCTTTTACAATTCTAGGAAACGTTCAATACCCTTTAGTCATAAATTGTAGAAAGCAATAACAGTTTTGTTGTTTGAAATGTTTATTTTGCCTAAATGAGCGAAAACTAAAAAATGATGAGATGGTTTCGTCCACATAATTATATCTAGTTTATAAAATCTTCAGGTAATATTTGAAAATAAAATGGTATAAGATTGAATATACGTAAGTAGTTCTAATTTGGTACCAATCAAACATGGAACTTCACAAAAAGATGTTCTAATAATCATTACATAATATAAAACAAAGTCGCTTCCCGCTGTCTGTACGCTTAGATCTTTAAAACTACGCAACGGATTTTGATGCGGTTTTCTTTACTAAATAGAGTGATTCTACAGTAAGGTTTATTTGTATAATACATACATAATATAGTAGAGAAACACTGATAGTTTTTGCAACCGTGCGAAGCCGGGGCGGGTCGCTAGTCCTAAATAAAATAAAAACTTTTTACTTTTATTAAAACAGCTGGTATATTAAGAAAATGAGAATAATTAAAATGTATGTCTTTTTTACAGGTATTTATAGAAAAAATGTATGACAATTTTTAGTATCTACGTTTCAGTGTAATCTGCGAATGATCCTCAAAATATTTAACAGAAAAACGAGATTCACAAGCAGTTGACTAATATCATAAAAAGTATTTTTTCATATTTTTTTCTCTTTTGTTTATCGGGTGATAAGAGGTTACCGGAGCCTATGGACGCTAACTTAAGAGAAATAATTATTTGGTTATGATCTTTTAACGTTAAAGTCATCCAGTCGGGCAGCTTCAGATTATGAAAAAGATATTCTTCTACCTGAATATACATAAATATAGCTTAATTATTTGTGTTACATGTATGAGTCCTTAGATTTTAGTAAACTATGCTAAACTTACACATACCATAACACGTTGAAGCGACGTGCAACACAGTGCTGTCACGCTACTACGTGTTTAACGAACCCGAGTCGTGTCTCTTAATTTTGCGAATCATTCACGTACCGTACAAACGTTTCTTGCTGTGTTGCTAATATTGTAGTTCTTATCTATTTCAATAAGAGATAGTATTAATTGAGGTCTGTAGTTTCGACTGTGAAATTTTACATGGCCAGAATTTGTTGTGATGCGTCACGGTACGATATCGTTCCGCGTCATAGCACAATAGAACTACACGCTGTCTTGACTAAGGTTGAGTGATTCAGCCTATAATCTTCAACCGCTGGGCATAGACCTCTTTCTCCGTAGTAGAAGGGTCAGAGCTTAATCAATCACGCTACTCCATTACTAGTTGGTGAAAATTTTTACTATATATAACGATCGCTATCAGACATCTATTGAGGTAATTATTAAATACCTTTAATATATTCAAATATTTAACTCAGTGATTTCAATATATCTAAACACGATACATAAATACATTACTAAAAGTAGAACTAACATCTAGCTTTATTTTTGCTTCACCTCAAAGCTCTTTTGCTTTTCCTGGAGGTGGTCCCGCATTGCGGTGGTCGCTTCAAGCGGTAATTAGCGGCGAGCGGTCTATTATAGTCTTCAGATAACGTCCTTCCTGCTTCGACTTCGAGATCTTAATGGTGACAATGAAAGGGTTCATTTCATTCTAAAGTTACTAGAAACGCACTAGTGCATCATTCAATGATTTCAATGGATCAATGTATATAAGGTAATGAAAATTATTGTTTTAATTTTTAATTATCACACAGACTAATTTTAACATGAATGTAATACAAACATACAAAGCAATCGTAATACTCGCATAATATAATCTTTAAAAAACTACGTATATACGACTTCTTCTCTGATCGTTCTATTATCGATAGTTATACTTAGGTAGTAAACTTCTAAAATAAGGTACCTTTCCTTACTAAGCTCGTATTAGGTGCTCATATTTGACCCCAGTACTAAAGTTTACAAGATCACTTTAAATAGTTTTGTAGCACGTCGAATCAAAACGCGAGCAATAAAATCAAATAACGGAACAAATTTCACAGGCGCTTATAACGTAGTAAATATTTTTTCCGATCATTCGAAGATTGAAATAGTATTGGAAAGTGTCGGATTGATAAAAATGAAAATAGAAAAAAAATAGGATAAAAATAAAACATTATTAATATACAAAGTGTTGTAGTTTCATTCTAATTTTAAATCTATTATTATTTAGCTCCTTGTGCCTTTAGGTGAAATATAACGTCTTCTAATCTAGATTAAACCACTGAGCGAGTACGTATTTTGTGTGTTATATTATTTAAAATTCGTCGTGTAAAATGCAGTAAAAGAAAACGTTGGAGCTATTTTCTACTAGAGATTAGACGTTTGGTCTACATAAGTTCCACAGGCTTTTATAATTTTTAGTAGTAACACAAATATGACTTAAATGATTAAGAAATCAAAATATGCTTCATAAAAGGTTTTTAAAGCACTCGAACATTCCGCTAGATTAAAACGCCGCGTATTCCTTTGACATAGCTATCGCTGTACTTAAACCTGTCCGCATTGCGGTAAACGCTTTAAGGAGTACTTAGATAAGAACTATCAATTAGCGTGCTTTCAGATGACGTGCTAGATTGACAGATCACATGTATAAATTAGGAGGAGATGTAATTTACGGAATACAACCAAAATGACTACAAATTTTGAAGGTACTATAGTTGTCACAAAATAAGAGCCCCTTTTGGACATTTAGCTTTTTAAGTTCCAAGGTAATAGTGGAATTGTGTTATAACTTAGTCGCCTCTTACGACACCCACGGGAAGAGAGGGGGTGGCTATATTCTTTGATTATTTTTTTGTAACTTCATATTCTTAATTTCAATTTTGTTAAAGAACAAAATGTAATTCAAAAAGCACTACAAGTTTGTAAGGTACACACCATCGTTGGATTAAAATAAAACACACCCATCACATCAGTTACGAAAATTAACCCGTTAAAATGATTGGTAATCATTAAAACCAACACGGATCCCAGTAGTTATTTGCTTTAAAACAAAAAATACGTGGCTGCACACCCATCATCAGAATATAATGTCCACCCGGTGATTTCCCTCGAGGTGGGGGTGTACGTTCGACCTCACGTAGGCAACGCAAGTATATTCCATTACGTTTCTTATCACTTTTAAAATAAAGATTAATGTTGTAAAATTGTAATCCGAGATAATATTTCCTCGGTGTACAGCTGCGTAAAATATTTAATTTATTTTAGTAGTACTTATTACGTTTTTGACGAAATATATTGGGTGTCTGTTACGACGTCCGTTGATGTACATGAAACTCGACTCGAAATCGAAGTCATTATGGGAATAATTTTAAGATCGATTAAATTCACTGATTTTATTGGTTATCGTGTAGGAGACGTATAACGCTTATGACGCATATGTCATATGTGAATAAGCATAGTCACGGTAGGCCTGCTGACTTTGTGTACTTAAACAAACATAGGCTTGGTAAAGATTAAGCAATAGTAATTTAAGAACACAATAGAGCATTTAAAGAGCTGCAGCCAATTAGTTCGTCTTGTTGATATGGCGCCAGTAAAACTAAGAAAACTACTACTAAATATTGTATTGTTTTTCTACTAAAAAACCACTATTCGATTATAAATTATTGTTGATCCTTCAGCAATTCTCGTAAAATATCTAGTAATGACATAGAGGTCTTAGTACTATTAAAGAAAAGATTGAGTGGGAATTTAAATAGGTAAGGAAAGAAATTACTTTTTTTGAACAATTATAATATTCATTTACATACTCGGGCGTCCAGCAACCCTTCACTCCGATCCATTAGGGTCGACAATAAGATCAACTTAAGGGAAAAAATTAAAAATTTTAGTAATCTTCCGAATCTAACATCAAATGTTTTTGATTAAGATACCAGTATCTTATACGAGTACACTGCACAATCTCAACGAATTTTCTCTCGGAAAATTATTTAAGTAAATACTAGTAGGAAATGGGTGCTGTGTGGCTACGGCACTAAAGAATTTAGCCACCCCCTCTCTTTCCGTGGGTGTCGTAAGAGGCGACTAAGGGATAACAAGGTTCCACAACCACCTTGGAACTTAAGAAGCCGACCGATGGCGGGATAACCATCCAACTGCTGGCTTTGAAATACACAGGCCGAAGACGGGCAGCAGCGTCTTCGGTGCAACAAAGCCAGTACTGCGGTCACCAACCCGCCTGCCCAGCGTGGTGACTATGGGCAAAACACATGAGTTCACGTTATTTTTGGCGTCAACTTGTGGAGGCCTATGTCCAGCAGTGGACTGTATAGGCTGTAATAATGTAATGATAGTAGGAAATGTAATTGAAACAAAACTTTCCGACCATTTGCTCCAGAATATAATTATAATATACGTTATGATAAAATAATAAAGGCTAATGCAGTGCTGGATTAATAATCTAATGATTTCTAAACCCGCAAATTCAATCGCTAATAACGTAAAGGATAGTTAAAATATGCATTCAGGTTAACTGTTTTAAAACGGAAATTGCAACTTTAATATAGATACTGTCTCTTTTACTCTAGTTCAATTTCAATCTAGTATTAATATCTATCTCACTCGCACTAATCGTATTTAAATTTGCATATTTAAAAGTCAGAAATGCAGCTATATCCTCATTTGTATGCGTTTGCTATTTTATACTGTGTATTATGTATATATATTTTCCCCTAAAGGCTCGCCGTTTGATCTCTCGTGACTTCGTTGGAAAAATGAACTGAACCTAGTTATCCTCTACAAATGCAGCTGCACGTTAAATTAAAATAAAGCTTTATTTATGTTTCAAACAAAGCAGACGTTTAGTAAATATATACTCCGTAAAAATTAGAGATCTCGATCAAATTTAAATGGAACCACACAAAGAACCTCCTCCTTTTTCTAATGTAGTTAAAATATAAGTATATCGAGTTCATTTAACTAACAGAAACATGTTATAACTCTTAAAACCATTGTGGTTATTTTCTCGCAAGTAGCTGGTTCGTTGTCTGTCCAATATCGACAGCGTAATATCCGAGTCGCCTAAATTGAACTTAAGTCAGCTAAATCGAAATATGTCACCGTCGTCTAGCGTCCGATGGAAATGACGCACCACTTCACACGCGAGTGGAAATGATCCAACGAGAAATGACCGTAGACTTTCTCGTGGATTATAGGAGCTACGAAGAATATTAATTGATGTATTATTTCAATCCATTTATAGACTTACAAATGGCGAATAAAGTGCAATTTTATGATAATAAAAACAAACATACCATAAACTTTTATCTCTTGGACATATAAATTTCGTTAGATTTGTCAGTAACCGTTGACGCAGGTGATCTAAGATCCGCCGGGGTGAGATGGCGAATGCTAACGCGACCCCATCTCGCCCCACCCAGGCGGACGACTGCTCACACGTGGTGGTTTTTAGTCAGTAGGAGTCTGACATAACCCTCTGGCGCCCCCGTGCTGGAGGGTATCCATGATGGATTTTCCCCACGTAAAAAAAAAAAAAAAAGGTGCTCTAAGATCCAAACAAGGCCAGGACCAACAATTTTCCAGCATATCTTTTCGCGATTTTTATTATACTGAAGTCAATTTGAAACAATTTTCATCTATTAAATAGATAAAGATCGTATCTAGTTTGAATCTTCTAATATGGTCTTAAAATAAATATCTTAAATAAATATAATAAAAGCAACAAAAATAATGGTATGAGTGAGTGAGTTACAAAATCTAACGGTGTTGTAAGTAGATAAAATAGCACAACGACAGATATAATTGTCGTAATTCGACTTAAGTAAATATCTCTGATAATGACCTGTTACCACACTGAGTAATCTTATTTTCTCACGTATAGGAAATGATTGGGGCTTAATCTCTGCTTCACTCTGGGTAAGTAGATGATTAATCTTCAAATATAAGCATTGTTATCAAACATTTATATTAATAATAATGATTTTAACAAGAACAAAACGATCGTTATAAGATTATGAATACAACCAGGGCTGACATATTTGTTTCCAAGACGGCTGACAAATCTCCAGATCAGAAACGAATTTCTGTGCGATCACAAACATCTGCTCCAATGAGTAATTAAATTCTTAGATCTATATTAGAACTGTTTTATTACAATCACGATTCAGCGTGTAATATCCCACCGCTGGGCCTAGACCTCTTTCTCCGTGTAGGAAAAAGATTAGAGCTTAATTCACCACGCTGCTCCACTGCGAATTGGTGTAAATATTTCCTACTATGAGTAACAATCGAATCGAAAGAAATATTCGTAAGTACAAATATCTAGCCTGAGTGGGAATTGAACCCGCAAAGCGCCTGTGTAGGTGTGCCAACACGGCACACGCACCACTACATTAGAGTGACAAATGCAAATATTTATTTATACGTTTTCTAGATCAACGTTCATCCTTTATCAGCACATCTCAATTATCAAAGCCGTTTACTTCCGTCACAGCCTCCGTTTCGAGTGGAATTCACATCAAGACCAGAATTTCAATCGCGTTTGTCGAGAGCCTCGTCCGTCTATTTGACATAACGTTTTAGTTTTTTTTTTTTTTTGTACAAAATGTTGTGACTAGTGTCAAAAGACAAGGTACGATTCAGCCTCAACATACCACTACGGATTGGTCGATATATTCACTAATAATATGAGTAGCGATCGTTATCAGATAAACTTATATAACATACGTCTATTACAATATTTGGTAACTGTTTTGATGATGATTTTCTATATATGTACTAGTTATAAAAAAAATACTGTTTGTTTCCATGAAAAAAAATAATAATAACAACAGGGACTGATAGCTTAAGAGCCATTTCACAATTTTACGCTCTGCAAGTTTAGGTAAATTTGGTCGCATCGCGCGAGTCGTACGAGCCGCGCGATCTTTGTGCTAGTACGTATAGTGTGACAACCAAAAGACCATCGTGATCATTTTCTGATGTATAATAAAAATTATAACTATGGTATAAAATGTTTTTTACATAATTAATTTGTTAAAAATTTCAAGTATGTTATATAACAACAGTCAATAAATTTAAAATAAAATTAAAAAAATCAATTTTATGAAACAATTTTTTTTAATTGATTTTTAGTTTTTTCAGTTTACCAATGAATCTAATATTTACGATATGAATAAAAAAGCATTTAATGACATCGACACCGACAAACATATTAATTAACAAATAACAAGACAAACAGATTGAAATGCCTATTTGTATTGATAGTGTGAGAAAAGAAAATTAAATTATACATTTGTTTACAGAAATTATCATTATATTATTTTACAGTCATTTTCGTAATATATTTATTTTATTTATATTTTATTATGAAAGTATCAAATGCGTTTTATCCGCTATAACAACAGGCGCTTGGCGCGTGTGAGCGAAAGAGACGGCTGCGCAGAATTTGGCGTGGACCTTACCTCTAAGAGCGCTAGCGCTCGACTGATTTACCGGGCTTGATGCGTGGCAATATATACTATCTTTTTATTATTAAATATAAAATGTATTAAAAATAATTACATCTCTTAATTATTTTTTTTTGTATTCCTTAATGATGTAAGTTTACTTTGATGAAGATAGTTCGTTAAAATTTCTTAGTTTTCTAAGAGAAATATCGCTTTTAAAATTGTACTTATTTGGAAAATATTCGTAACTTTAAATTTTTTTTTATCGTTTAATAGAGATACAAATGGAATAAAAATCTATGATAGTGGACAACAAAATTATATTCCACATATTATGATATTTTTTTAAAATGGTTTCAACGTAGAGGTTATTGAAAAGTAGGACTTCAAAGTATACATTGCGACCGTTTACCCAGGGAGGAGGCTGATGAAAAGGTTAATAATTTTATACACATAATATAAATCAAAATTCTGATCCGACTATGGACTACAACAAAGGTTGCTCTATTATATTTCAAGAATATAAATTACATTATTGCATCCAACACTGAGATTAACGACGTCAAAATATTACAATTTCGCGGATTGTTACCGATTTTTGTGAAATGGCTCTTAACGTGTTCTTCGAGACATGGTAGGGAGACCCACAAATACAACATCTAAACCGAAAAGATATATTTGTGCAAATACATATGAATATCGATCTCTGGCGGACCCGCAAACTGACCGGCACCATTTAGCTGCATACAGGGCACCACAACACCAGAGCTGTTGGAAATCATCATAAAATTTGTACATATCTATTTGAATAAAAATAAATTGATGTAAGGTACGTGCATATCTTACGGACAATCGCACAGAACTGGTTAATTCTTTTGTTTTGTTCGTGATTGTGTGGACATTTTGAAAACGTTAAAAAAAAGGCAATTGAACAACCCATTAAAAAAAACCAGGAAAATAGCAACACTAACTTCAATGGGTCAAGTAGTTACGTATAAGATTATTAGTTTGTTTCAGTATACAAGTCTCAAACACAAGTTTAAATCACCTGACAAAACACTTCTTGGTTTATCTAAACTACAGCTTATATCAATAAGATGAAATAATTACTATATTGACGCTTTCTATGTGTTAGTTATGTTATAAGTATATTGAAAATCATTTATGAAGCTCATCTGAAGTTGTGAAATATTAGTTATTTCATTTATATCATTTCATTTCTAATAACTGTCTTTTCACCAATATACATATTATAATTGTGTTTGCTCGCAAACGAAAAAAAACCGACTTCAATTACATCGACAAGTAATACAACGTAGATCGACGAAAAAATAGTCAAGCAACTACGCGTTATCAAAGATTACTCAAAAAGTAGTTATCAGATCTCGATAAAATTTATATGTGACCACATGATAAACATCAGCTTTCGATTAAATTAAAAATTATGAAAATCGGTACACCCAGTAAAAAGTTATTACGGGTTTTCGAGAGTTTCCCTCTATTTCTCTGGGATTGCATCATCAGATCCTGGTTTCCTAATCACGGTACCAAACTAGGGATATCCCCTTTCCAACAAAAAAGAATTATCAAAATCGGTACATCCAGTAGAAATTTATGCGGTATAATACAACGTAGGTCGACGAAAAAAGCGTCAAGTAAAAACGCATTATTAGATATAACTCGAAAAGTAGTTGTTAGATCTCAAATAAATTTAAATGGGACCAATTGGCACACACCACCTTTCGATTAAAACAAAATTTGTCGAAATCGGTCTACCTGGTCAAAAGTTCTGATGTAACATACATAAAAAAAAATACAGTCGAATTGAGAACCTCCTCCTTTTTTGGAAGACGGTTAAAAAGCGTTATTATTTTGATAAATCAAAGAAAAGGAAATGTTGAAATGCATATAATATCTGACTTCAATTTATCAAGTACATGATATAATAAAGTCTGATAATTCAAAACAATTTATATTGTAAATAAATGATATTAAACACAAAATTCTTTTTTTAAAAACCTCCACAGTCGGATCAAAACACAAACACGTACGTACGATATCATTTATACCGTATGATCATTATAATGAAATCTTATGTTATTCAAAAACTTCGGCGTTCTAACTTCTTATCCTCTGAGAAGAAATTTCATTTACTTCATACTCAAACACAAGCAAGCCGTTACTTCAGTATAATTAAACTTTATCGTCCTAACAGTAAAGAAATACATTGCAATTAAATATTTATAAAGACACTCTCATTCAATGTTTTTATTACGCTTTAATGGAAGCCATTTCCTAGTGCCGCAGTTGGAAAACCTAGATTTCCCTGATATTAATGACTCCATAAACGCAATAAACAGCACTCCTTCCATTTACTTCTATCGTTTTTATATTCGCCTGGTAAAAGCGAGGGAAAGGGCGTAATTGATTTAAGAGGCGTTGTTAATTCCTAAATGGAAGAAAATTTGTGTTTTTTTTTTTTTCGTTTTAACACATCAAATTTCTCCAGTTTAATTTACTGCATTACTGAAAGCACTCAACGGATTTTTTTTAATTGGTCTGATTCAAAAAGGTGTAGATAATTAATTTGTTTCTTGCATATTATTATAAACACGTCATTTATTTTATTTTATCTTAGCCTTGTTTGTCATGTATTGGGCAAAAGTGTTTTTTTATTCTTTTCTTTTTTAGGGACTTTTGTCTACACAGACATATCGAATCGGAGGATATATAGGTGTAATATCATATTAACTAATAAATTTGCTGCATCAGACAAAGTTTCTGTTAACACAGATAAAAATGATCCCATATCAGGGCAAAAGTTAACTGTAAAAGAAAAATATTCGATCTTAAACTGACTCACATGTCCACAACTTATAAGTTGGGAATACATAACGCATTAATAAATCGAGACATGAAACAGTATGATATATTGCATTAGTTTTATGCATAGGTATTCGTAGCTACACTTTAGATTCAGAGAGATTTAAAATTTAATTGAATCAGCCTGTTGCGTCACACTATCAGGCATAAGCTTCATTATCAATATAATTGTGTTTGCAGGCAAACGAAAAAAAACCGACTTCAATTATATCAACAAGTAATACAACGTAGGTAGATGAAAAAATAGTCAAGTAAATACGCATTATCAAAGATTACTCCAAAAGTAGTTATCAGATATCGATAAAATTTAAATGCGACCATATGATAAACATCAGCTTTCGATTAAGTTAAAAATTATCAAAATCAGTTTACCCAGTAAAAAGTTATGTGGATTTTCGGGAGTTTTCCTCGATTTCTCAGGGATCCCATCATCAAATCCTGGTTTCCTTATCATGGTACCAAACTAGGGATATCTCCTTTCCAACGAAAAAAGAATTATAAAAATCGGTACATCAAGTAAAAAGTTATGTACAGAAAAATTATACATAAAGTTGATGGCAAAGGTAGACTTATCTCTAGAAGAGATCTCTTCCAGTCAACCAATGGTCATGAGAGAGAGTGTCATATAACGGGGAACACAGTGCAAGAAATAATAACGTAATAGCTAAAGAACTGATATATTACATACTTACAGGTATAAATACATACGCTTACATAGATACATATAGATATCATACATATAAATATACACACACACTACTTACATACATACATACATACGTACACACATAAATACAAACACATGATATAATATTATTGGTAATTATATACTTACATATTCATTAAGTAGATGATTGTAAATTGAGTTGAGAAATAAAGTGCTCCTTTAATTTACGTTTGTAGGAAACAAGAGAAGAACTATTTTGAATGCTTTCTAGGAGTTTGTTCCACAGTAAAAACGCATTATTAGATATAACTCGAAAAGTAGTTGTTAGATCTCAAATAAATTTAAATGGGACCAAATAACACACACCACCTTTCGATTATTTTTTTTTTTTTTGTCGAAATCGGTCCACCCGGTCAAAAGCTCTGATGTCACATACATAAAAAATATAGTCGAATTGAGAACCTCCTCCTTTTTTGGAAGTCGGTTAATAAGAGCAGGGTTGGAGTTTAATCCAAAACGCTACTAAACAATGAATTGGCGAATAATTTTCCTACCACAAATAACGAGTATAGCGAGCCTAGACGACTACCGTGTCTATGGTAGTTACTGGTATCTATAGCTCACGAGCTCTCTTAGTCACGATGTGGAGACATAGAATTTACACCAAAAACAAATATTTCTACAAATGAAAATATTTGCCACGAGCGGGAAACGAACCCAAGAAAGCCAGTATTTATGCCACTAAAAGCATGTTTACACCAAAACGGCTGTTTCAACAATTTTCCTCTAAAAACTTTTGATTAAATCCACGTGTACCAGCTAATGGCCTCTTAATTTAACAAATTAGTGATAAATAATAGAACAGCTAAGCAATAATTTTTCCGAAGTTGAAAAGTTCCTAGCAAGAAAATTACTTTATTTTCGATTCCGATATAAAGGTAGCAACTGCTAACCTGATTAGTAAGTCTTAAGTCTTCTTAAGTCGTTTAATCCGACCTTCGGAAGCAATTAGACGGTGTTAAGGATTCGTAAATGGACAGCTTATAGAAAAAGGCGAATCATAATTGAAAATAAATGCATTAAGAAAAGTATTCTTGAAATTTTTCGTTTATTAGAAAATCGTATTTTTAAATATTATTTTACTATTTATGAATTTTTATGGGTATTACGTAAAATTTCATTAAATTAAAATATATTTATCAGTTAATTTTAGCACAGGCAATACACTGCCTTCCTTGGCAGCAATCAACCGTGTACATATTTTTAAAAAGTTATTTCCATAGATACAAACAAAGTTACTGCACGTATGAATGTTTGATTTCCAACCCTTTTATCACCTAAAATAGTGTGACATATGAAGGGCCATAGAATCACGTTGTTTGTAATTCTTTCACGTCCGCAACTGAGCGAGAATATTGAGTATTGAGTCGGAGTCACGTGCCGGAATACTAAATAATAAGCTTGTTCGTATATTGCAGAGTCAGCGGTGTACTGTTGTTAAATAAAGCAAAAGTGAGAACGTTATATACGAAATACGTATATATAAGATATTCAGTACATCGTTGTTAGTGCTACATTGTATATATATATATATATATATATATATATATATATATATATATACAAATAGGTCGGCATACAAGCGTTATGTTCCTGTAGGGTCGACAACACGCTTACGATGCTTATGGTCAGGTTTCTATGAACTACGGTATTCGCTTACCATCAGGTAAGCCGTAAGATTGTTTGTCGACCTACTTGTGTATAAAAAAAATCTGGGATATACCATTATATAAGTACCTATAGTGTACTGATACCAAGATATTTAGGACTGTAACTATTTTGAAAACTTATTTATCATTTAGTAGAAACCACAAATACTAATTTCATTAAAATGTTATTAAATTTTAACATGAAACTGTTGTGGTTGATGTAATACCCAAACGTCCCCTCATTGATAACACCAAATATTTTGAAAGATATGTAAAAAAATATTATCACATCAGAGTTCCACGAACTTCAGGCCTAACAATTTCCGGAGTGCAAATTGAGTTTCGTCTGAATCGTTTGAGTTTCATCCCTTAATGAGTAACCCTCATTAAACATCTCCGCCTGGGGGAAATTAACCAACTCTTAATTTCAACGTATACAAGTCTCTTGTTCTTATTTGATATCTTCAAGTGTATTCATAGTTGTTTTCATTATCAAGCGAGACATTTTCTTTAGCACTTGCAATTCATAACAACATATCCTACTTTTGTAAAATGCAATGTTTGTGAGGAATACATCATCTCCTATATAAATTTTAAAAAAATGTAAATTTATTATACACGTCAGAGCTACTGATCGAAAAGTAGACAAATGCCTGTTTTCTTAAATAACTTTCGACTGATGTACGAGTACGTTAGTCGAATATGATTTATTTGTTATTTTTAATACATCAAATATCCATGGTTAATTATATTCTATACTTTTCTATTATACAACTCAACTCAACTGAAGTAACGGGTCAGTCAGGTGTATGCATTTGCTTGGTATTTGGGTAGCTGAAGATTTGGAATGCTTTCTATTAAGGTTATTAGTTTGGCCATACTCACCACTCCATCTGCGAAGAGGCAATGACGCAGAAGTAGGCCGCAGAGCGGGCCAGGGAGAATGACGTCTCTGCTGACCCACTCCAGCGCAGACGTACGGGGGCAAGGAGGAGACGGTTTGCCTACCTCCTCCCCCCTCGCAATAGTGGGGTCGCTAGCCGATAATCGGGGGACTTCGGCCGGCCGGACGACACAACCCCACATATCTCAGGCCTTGTTGTGAGTGAAGCCACCCCCACCATTGTGCCGGGGCCCGGAGGTTTCTTCCGGGCCTAACGCCGGGGCGAGGTGGCGAATGTTAGTGCAACCCCATTTCACCCCACCCAGGCGGACGACTGCTCACAAATGGTGTTTTTTTAGTCAGAAGGAATCTGACATAACCCTCTGGCACCCATGATGGATTTTACCCACGTAAAAAAAATGGCCATAATCACCTCACGAACACAACTCTACTTAAGGGCAATGTTATTTAGCTGTGATCTCCCTTTAATAGCCTGTAAAATCCCACTGCTGAACATAGGCCTCCTTTCCTACGTAGGAGAAGGATCAGCGCTTAATCCACCACATTGCTCCAATGCGGGTTGACGGATTTATTCCCTACTATGAGTAACGATCGCTATCAGGTGTAAATGATAGCAATGGGGACCGACGGCTTAACGTGCTCTCCAAGGCACGGTGGGGTGGTGAAGGTTTAAGTAGTACTAAGGTCGTGCTGCTCCAAATTATGACTAAGATATTTTATGCTGTACCCTATCTCGAATAGGCTTATAAAAATACTTAATATTTAAAAAATTACGCGAGTAGAACAACAGGATAAAACTAGTAATACATTAAATCATAAAACAAAGCAGAAGTGAAATTAAACCGCACTGAAATTGATAAATCAAAATGTCGCTATCCGGTTCATATTCAGCTCGCGTAAATGTGACCACATATCTCAATTTCGATAACAGCTCAAATGGATACCTATTCGCTTTTGCTGAAATCTACATATTTCGTCTCTTCTGTAACTTTTTTAATCCAATTTTTACAGATAATTCGAAATGTTATAAGTATCACGTCCTAAATAATCAATCACTTTGTATATCTCATAGAATATCTAATATATAAAATTCTCGTTTCTGCGGTTTTTGTAGTTAAACTCCTCCGAAACAGCTTGACGGATTCACATGAAATTTTGTGTGCATATTGGGTAGGTCTGAGAATCGAACAACATCTATTTTTCATCCCCCTAAATGTTAAGGGTAGTCTATCCCTTATTTTTTTTAACTATTAGATAAATTATTTATTTTATTATTTTTTTATGATTTGGCGTTGAAAAATACATACAACCCTAAATTTTCACCCTTCTATAACCAATCCCTATTTTTAAATAGCGTTTAGCGGCAAGACAACGTTTAACTTTGCCGAGTCAGCTAGTCATTCTATAAAAAATAATATACCATACATACTATATATGTATACTGTTAAGGAATATGATGTCCTTGCAATTTAAATAAAAACAAAACTTAACTAATGTTTACTTAAGATTTAGAAAACTAAAAACTGAATTAATGTACTGACGTCAAGAGTAATGTTATGCGGGTTAAAAAAAATACTATACACAACGCACGAACTGTGTTGATTATATTTGTAACAACTTCGTTTCTACATATTTCGGTATTTCTTTTATAACTGATTTAACAATTATAATACCAAAATTCAAACAACAATAAAGGCCCAATCAAATTAATACTCATGTTTGCGTTTACAAAAAACTACAGTAAGAAAAGACATATAAATATTAGTATAGAAAGTATAAATAAGAGGTTACTAGTTAAAATAAAAGTTGATATCATGAGTGAGGTATTAAAATATTAAAATTATTAAAATACTTCAAGTATCGTTAACAGTGCGATAATTACTGTAATTAATATTAGATTCAGTTGTGATACTAATGACGCTAAAATAAGGGTTTCTACAAACATGTCATCTTTTCTTAATGATCCTTTAGGGGGTTATAAAAAATAGTCATAGAGAGAATGTGTGCCTCCTTGCGAAGGTTTTCCCACCTCTAGAAAGTAGGCTTAAGATAAGGCTTTTAGTGGGTTTTATGTAAACCAGATTTTGTTAGCGTTAATTGCGATAACCACTTGCGATAATTGCTTAAGTCGTTACGTGATCGATTGCTGTATGTTAATTATAACGTATTTTATAAAATTTTAATAGCTAATGGGTGGTTATTTATCAATCATCCAACTTTTCGCTTTATCTAAAAACTTTTAATCTCTAAAATTAACACTAAAAATATTCTAATTAATTGTTTGTGATATTTGTTAATGAAAGATGTTATTATTATGTATTATGTTTTATGAAAAATCTCAAGTCATGCACTATTCCTAAGAAAACTTTTACATTTTACCTTTTTTATTTATATTATAATCCCTACTAATATTATAAATGTGAATGTAAGTTTGTTTGTTACGCTTTCACGCAAAAACTACTAAAGCAATCATCGTGAAACTTTGTACACATATTCTTGGGGGTATTAGAAGTAGCATAGAATACTTTTTTATTTAAAAAATTTCAATGCGAGCGAAGCCGCGGCGTTTTTTCTTTCTTTCTTTCTTTTCTTTTTCTAAAAGCTAGTATAATATATAAATTAATTTTCAGAAATTCCTAGCAGCTCTATTGAGAAATAAAATGGTGTTTTTCGTATTATCCTACTTCAATTTGTTCGAGATTTAACAGGCACTTTAAGAGTTATCCCTAACAATGCGTATTTATTTACTACTTTTTCGATCCTTTGTTGTATGACAAGTGGTTGAGGTATATTGTAATTTTTTTTTTACTTGAATAAAACAACGCTCAGTTAAACTGTTAATTGTTATAGTTGCACAGCTTATCATATTAATTAAAAAAATCTCTAAATAAATAAATATAATACATATAATAAGGAATTCCCGTTTGTAAACTTTGGTATTGGCTCCCAAATACACCTAACGTAAATTAGTGACATCAAATCTTGACATGCATATTAAATGTCAATATTTGATAGCGTAACTGTTTAATGTTGTTAGCTGTGTTGATGAAGCGGGGGATATACTGGTTATACTGAACTTTAAGAGAAATTACTCAAACTGTTACTGTAACTTATCCTTAGGCTATTACCATATCAACTTGCTTGAAACCAAACTTCGATATCTGTACCATTTGGGTGATTTTGAACTAACTTTAGTTATTCTTTAAATTTTAAGTTACCTTATCCAGTATTATTCTATGCAGCGACACGTTATACCCAACGGTAATAGAACCATGTCTATAATATACAACAACATAATAAAAGCACATACGCTTTAACCATGACGTAGTAACTATTTGGTAATCTGTGCCATAACAGACATTAGTATGGCCTTTACAGCCCGATCGAATCCGTGTATGTTAGGGGATTAGGTTATTTGCTGTAACCCGTGGATGTTGTGTTATAAACTAAAATAAATAATTAGATTAACATTGCATCAAATACGCATGTTTATATATATGCGTGTAAAACCGTAAAGGACGGTTAGTATAAGTTCTGAAAGTACTTACAATCTTTAGAATCTAATCTTTCAGATTTCAGTTAATGTAACAACTGTCCTGTGACGTCATAGCGCTTTAAAAAACTCAAGTTTGTCGTCAGCCTTAACAATGCAACGGTCGACAAAGTTTAGAGCATTGAAGTGTCATTGGAAAGTTGTGACAGGAATGGATTCCAACGCTCATTATTCGGTACATTGACGTCGAAGTTCAACACTAATAGTTCTTTCCCCCTTCAAAGTTGGTAAATTGTTGAATCATAGTTTTATAATCAGCTTTTGGTCCTCCCTGGGTATGTGATAGTTATATTTAAGTTTATTTTTGTTACATTTTATACTTACTTATGCTTAATTATAAATTATTTAATTGTGAATTTTGTACACCTATGTATATTTTGTATGTACTTTTTAAATTATTATAAATATACGTATTATTTGTATGTATGTATTTAAGTAAATACTTAGATATATTTATATTTCGCCAAGTGATAGTGAACAATTTGATGTGTTTAAGCTCCAGCTTTAACTGTTCATTCCAGAATAGGCTTTTACTCATCGAAAAAATGCAGTTGATTCAGTAACTGAATTCTAACTAAAACTAAACTTCAGTTCAATTCATAAATCAAAAATCATCAATTGCTCTTTTGTCTTTGAAACAAGTCAATCATCAATTATTTTAGTCGTTAAAATAGTTCTTTGCTAACGAATTTCAAAAATAAATTTTATTTTACATTTTGCATATTCGATTAGTTACCAAAAAAAATTGGACATAAATGAAAACTAAAGAAGCAAAAGTGTTTCCTGCATACGCGTATGCGCAAATGCATGCATGTATATGCATAGTCGCTAGACTATTGCGGAAACGCAATACGACGCGAAAGCGTCAACAGTAACAGTATCTACAATATGGCCTACATCACCGCATTCATTCAGTCGCGATAAGACTCTAAGTAGTACGTTATTTTTTTACGCCTGATGCAGTACTCGTTATATTTCATCTAAATATTAGTGATAAAACTTACAGTAGTTGTATAATCATAACAGGAACAAAGCACCAGTCCTTAATATATAAAAGGTTAATCTTATTATACGAAGCTAAACTTAACTTTACTATATTCATGTATTAGGATTCAAAGACCCATCTCATAAAAACCCCATTTATAAGTAACAAAATAATATACGTAAGTTACAATAAAGTGTTAGATTTCAATAAAATTTAATTATCGACCAGAAACCGTAACGATATCTTATGAACACGAAAATTATAAACGAAAACGAATGGTCGAAACAAAATTACGAAAAGAAAATAATAAGAGTTTCTATTTATTTGAGCATAACTTCTAAATACCGGTCAAAATGTACGGTCATTGCTAATAATGTTCGGGGGAAAGCAATAATAACGTCAAATAACGCGACCCTTTGATTTACATTTGCTTCGTAACACGCCAAATAAAATTATTTATGTCGACAACAGGTTCTGTAATGAAAAAAACCGACGATATTGCCAGTAAAGTGTTTATATGTTGACTCTACATTATTTTCGTTTATTTATTTTTTGTACTATAACAGTGGAAAGCTAGTATACGAAACGACTGATGGTAAGCGGACAGCTCATAAGGACGCCTGCAACACCAGGATCATTGCAAGCGCATTCCCCACCCAAACCCCTTACCCTCAGGAGAAGGAACACAACACCACTTACTCAATGATGATGGAACACATATAAGAAATACAGTTCATAACAGCGAGGAAATTTAAATGTTTTTAAAAGTTTAATTTCATATGCCGATATAATCAATAACCAATCTACTATACCCACCAAGCTACATACTAAAATATACCAATCGAATAAATAAAAATCTTTGTTTAAACTGATGGCGACTTTGCTGTACTAGCGGTCACGTATTCAATCACTGCATATGAAAAATTAATATTTATATCTATATACAGATGTTTGTCTTTATCTGAGCGCGTTATGGTTGTTTCTAGGCCTCCAATTTTCGATTCACATTATATTGGGTATTACATTTTCATTATTTATTATGGTATACGTAAAAAATACGTTTTATGTTTAATCTCACTAATCTTATGATTTACCGATACACAAAATTATTCTTTTGAAATCATTCTGCAATATCTTGTTATCTGTTCTTATTTATATTTATAAAATAAATGCAGATAACGACCTACGAAGAACTATTTAACTAAATATTCTTCCCTTCAAATTAAAGTCTGACTGATCAAAACCTTCGCAAAATTCTTAATTACACATCCGAGTTCAATTCGTTTGTTATTTATTTTACACAGTTTATTTAAAAGAAAAAAAAAATAACTCAGGGCGCCAAAAAAAGTTTGCACCTTAGCCGTAGTTCAGAAATAAAATAACCATATTTATTAAATTAGACCCGCTATTCCAACACACTTATACATTTTTATATTTTTTGAAGTAGTCCCAAATATTCAAATCATAACAAATTCAGAAAGTCGTTTCGAAAACACTGCTTTTCTTAGCGGCTATTCAATAAGTCACTTTAATTTCAAATAAAAACTTTTATTCTTATTTTTTTTTCAAGTACTTTCTTTTCACTAAATTTTACCTTCGTATTTTATTATATAAATAAAGAATTCAAGATCAAAACTGAACAAAAAAAGTATGACATTTTATATTTCATCTTTTTTTTTATTTCTTCAAAAATACAAAAAAACACTTATTCATAAGCCCGTCGCGAAAACTCACGAGAGCTTATCCGGACAAGCCGCCGCGTCGCATACCATATTATTGTATAATATTTATACTGTACCATATTATAGCAATAACTAAGGTAATTACCAAAGTTTTGTGAGTATTAAACGCTTAAAGATTTTAATAAATGTTCTTTTAGTGATCGTCTATATTTGCGTTTGTCCAGGTATAACTTTTGTAGGTCTTCGGGAAGTTCATTAACAAATGCGGGTATAATGATGTTTAATATTCTAGCTCCGTAAAAATTTTTGGCATTCGGTTTTTGAGTTTAGTAGAGTGAGTAGAAATTTTTTTGAGTTTTGAATTTTCCTTAAGGTATTGGGTCTACATTTTTCGATTAATAAAAAAGGATCATTAACTTCATTTAGGACATTAAATTTCACCAACGTAAATACATCTATGACATTACAATATTTAAAAGTATCACTTTCATTCAAGCTACTTTTATTTTTAAATTTTAGGACCTAGTTCATCTTGTTGTTATCTGTTCTTTCGCCCAATTAGAATTTTGCATACCCAATATTTGGTATCTTCAGGTCGACAATTTCAAAAATAGATTTGATTCGCGTTTTAACAACCAAAAGGTTCATAATATAAGTTTCATCATTCTCTTCATAAGCTTCAAACATACTCATCATCATTATCATCATTTCAGCTTATTGTAGTCCACTGCTGGACATAGGCCTCCACAAGTTCGAGAGTCGTCAAGTCGTTTCAAGAACTTATGTGTTTTGCCCATAGTCGGGTTGGTGACCGCAGGGCTGGCTTTGTCGCACCTAAGACGCTGCTGCTCGTCTTCGGCCTGTGTATTTCAAAGCCAGCAGTTAGATAGTTATCCCACCATCGGTTGGCTTTATAAGTTCCAAGGTGGTAGTGGAACTATGCTATACATTAGTCGCCTCTTACGACACCCACGGGAAGAAAGAGGGTAACTATATTCTTTGATGCCGTAGCCACAGAGCAGCTTCAAACATACTAAGACTCCCATACAAACTTTTCCCTATTGTCTCCCCTTCTCCGAATCTTGAATTACACAAAATATACATTTCTTAAGTTGTAGAAGATTCCACTTGCCACTCACGAATTTACGTTTTACAATTTTTAATATACTTAACATACACGTAGGCACGTGCGGTGATGATGAATCAATTAGTAAGGTTAAGTTATTTAGATTCACTGTAAAGCATAATTTGAAATCATCTAACAAATAGAACTTCAATGAGCTCTTAACTATTTTATAAACGATTTTTCAGAATAGCCTATATAAGAGAATAAATCGATAGCTAAAGCTATAACGATGGCTGCTCATTGAACAATAGCTACAGATTTGCAGACGGCCATTGTTAATTCCAGTCGCACGTTGCAGTCTGGTTTTGAGCAGATTTTGCAGTTTAAAACTTTTCAACGCAACCAGTTTAGTTTTTGAAAAAAAAGAAAGAATTAAAAAAAATCAAAGAAAACCGGCCAAAAAATAAAAATCAAATGTCCTTTTAAAAAACGTATTTGAAAAAAGAACATGTCTATTCAAAATTCAGCTTGGCTGTCAATTTGTCCGGCAGTTTATAAATCATTCACGTAGCATGACGTCTGCAATATTAGCGAATTTGGATGTATAGTGTGTATATATTATAAATAGTTATTTCGTTTCAAAATTTTAACACAACTCGGTATATAGAAGATTACAACGACTCTGAATATCATAATTTACCTAATGTCCCAAAGGACATCATCTTTTATACACCGTTTTATCGAATTCACGTGTTTCAAATTTATTTCTATAAAATTAGAAGTACCTATTTACAAATTATTACAATTTGTTATTATTACGTTCTATGGCATCGCAATTGCAAGTTCTGTTCCAATGAGTCTAGAAGAAACTCAGTTGCTAATCGTTTACAATAATTTTTTATCGTGTGGAAAACTTATGCGTCCCGAAATCTTCATAGTAGACAAGAGTATAGCATGTATGTACATGTGATGAATTAGGTCATTGCTAACTAATTCTGTCTAGCATCCCTCGACTTAAATTGATTAAAATCCAAATTCTCTACATTAACCTCCCCTGAGTTAAAATAAATTACTTGGCCCGATTTTACAGTTTCAAGAATCTCGTTGTTAATTTAAAGTAACACTGAAATAGTCTCATAAATAACGAAAAAAGGGAGCGCCGAATATTTATGTCCCCAGTAAGTTTTTACAAGACAAAAATACTCTGATAACAGAGTTTTTCTAAGTGTCTGAAGTAACCAAGTGGCAAAAAAATAAATAACTGGTTTGTATAATTAGGCGAAGTTTACATTAATGATAGTGACATGAATTATAGTGTAGTAATACAACTTATCTGGTAGTAGCCTGCTGTCGAATTTAAATAATGCCATTGAGGCCAATAATGAGGAAAATTCTATCCTACAAAAATCTTCTTATTCATCATTACTGGTTAGTACTTCTGACTTATAAAAGACATACTTCATACATTTTCAGCTTAGGGTACCGTATAAAACTGTTATACTTATTTTGGCGGCAAAAACTTTAACTTCGTTGTTTACGATAAGTATAACATCCAACGTCCTGTCTACTACTGAAATTAGTTTAAACATTAACCTCATTATGGTACACAGAAATCCACTTCACTTTTCCTGCATTAATAACTAATGAGAATTTATGGCCACCATTTGATTAACCCATTAGAAAATAACATGTATTTTATAGCTATTTTATTACGATACTAGTCCAACTGAGAAATATCTTCATTTCGAAAAGCTGACTTAAAAGACATATTTTTTTATGATTTCTTAATTTCAGACTGTCACTGGAAAAGTTGCAGCGATTATTTTGCACTTCCATTGATTTCTCTAAATGTAGTATAAATATTACTATTTTCTTAAGTTCTAGTAACATATAAAGACCTATAACCGTATTCATGTATTCGTTTCCATGATGTAAACCATTGGACGGTGCCATCTGATGGTTAATGGCTATCGTCGCCCATGCATAGAAAGTTGCTTGTATAATCGTCGTGGTGTATCTATATAAAAGAAATATTTGTTCACAAGTACAGGATTAGGTGGACCTCCAACGATCCGTTGGGATTGATCCGACTAATTGGAGTCGCTAGTCCTTGGATAGTCGAAAATCCGGATAATTGAATATACGTACAGAAAAGAAAGACTTTTATACTATTTAGGAAACAAAATAAACTAACGTTTCACGTTGTTATTTTTTTCTTCGAAACTAATAAAACAAGGAAAAGTCCCTTAAAAATAATGAAACAACTTCTTCGGGAGGACAGTCCTCCCGTGACCATGGTTGCTGTAAAGTATCTGAAACGTGCCCGAGCATGTAAAAAACCTTATAAACCACGATAAAATGACTGAAATTCGCGTAAACATTAGAAAACAATATCTCTTAAAAATAGATATAAAAAAGATAGAAAATCGTAGTGCCCATAATTTTATATTTTTATACTTTTAAAGTTAGTTTAGTTTTCGGTCACCAACCCGCTTGCCCAGCGTGGTGACTATGGGCAAAACACATAAGTTCACGTTATTTTTGACGTAAACTTGTGGAGGTCTATGTCCAGCAGTGGACTGTATAGGCTGTAATGATGATGATGATATTTTTAAAGTGACCTGTTACGAGCCTCGACGTAGTTATGTTTAAAAAAAAAAAGGATTTAGAAATTAAAAGTAGAATTATTGATTAAGACAATGGATGTTGTATTAAGACTGATTGACTGATGATTGGGATTGTCGGTTGTGAGCTAGTGTCAGCGGAAAAGGTATGAGTGGATGCATGGTGAGCGGAATAGGGTACAAATAATATTTATAACAGAGCGAAAGGAAAGATCTAGATGCAATTGGTGAGATAGCACACAAATACTGGCTTATTCTGGATTAAGCAGGTATTCTGGTAAAGATGTAACTTCGACAAACTGACAATACCATGTCGAACAATTTTTCGCGCCACTTTGTGCGTTAAATTTCTCCACCGACTGATTGGTTTAATGCAGTCCGTTACTTTAGATTACGAGTATGTTATCGATAACTTAAGCTGTCTGAATTTTCATTGAGTTAAGAAGAACGGTCTAGTTTTAATATTTTTAAAACATAATTAAAATATTGTAGAAAGTATTTGCTCCAAGAATTTTTGTAGAGTTGAAGCAATGTTAGAATATTAAACGTGACACACATTTAAGTTCAATCAAGAGCTTTATTCATAATTCTGACATCCCTTCAGATAACGATTGTTATGATTATAGCGATAAAGTAATTGTGTATGAACAAATATTTTTTACATTCTTCAAAACAACTCATCTCTCAATATCATTGTTATCTAGAAATGAAGCGATTCCCAAATGAAAGTATATCAGGGCTCTTACATTCTGGTCTCTGTGAAACAGTTTATTTGAAAGCACATAAATTAACCATTTCAAATTAAACCCGGATAGGATTGCGAAGTAATATTTTAACCGCAAAAACAAACAGAAATTCGAAACGGACAAACCGCTTAAAATCATATCATAAAAAATTCAATTCCCATCTGCGTAAACACATTCGAACCACGTTTATAAAACCAATATTTGCGAGTTATACAACTTTAAAGTTACGAAGCACAATAAAGGATCACAGTTCACTGAATGTAATGCTACATTAAGGCAGTTCATAAGCGATGATTTAATAGCTTTTTAATGTCCCAAGTTGGCATTTCAATAAATAGTTCGAATATAATTATTGTTAGCGAATATATTATCTATTATGTTTGATAAGAAAATATACCATTTCATTTCATTTTTATTCATACTACTTTTACTTAGAACTTAACGGCGGCTAATCCGATGTGGATCTTTTGCTGTAGAATTGAAAAAAAACCACACAATATAATCACAGACGCCCAGACTTCAATCAATCACACACACGCAGTATCTGTATGGCCTATAAAATATGTAATACAATCTGGCATTGTTTGCTTCATTATTTAGAATATGTATTAGGCCCAATAGTATGGATAATCCTTTTTTCAAAGTTCAAAATTATATACAGCACAAAAACAATTGCTCAGATTACAACAAACATTTATATGGCCTAGGCATGTTTGACATAAAAGAATACTTGCCTAAAATACATTTTATCCTTAAAAATTACTTAAATAATATTATTTAATTAAAATAAACGCACGTATCAAGTGGATAACGGGTCTAAACGCTGACTCGTCTGTCTCTGAAAAAAGTTGTAATGGACGAAAAAACACAGGAACACTAGAGCGGGCGGTACTGGCAATAATTTAAGCTAATCCATCATGTTACCCCACTACTTAGCTCACTTATTTTGTTGCGTTTTTTGCGCAATTAGCGCAGATTGACTTTATTTCGTTTAAATAACTTTCTTAATTTTTGCGCACATTAATGACTTTTGCTAGATTAGTCAAATGATGAATTGTAAAAGATAGAGCAATTTCCTTTGAATAAACGTACAGTGTTTACACTTATTTACATTCTTGTTTGGCTTATTAATTATGATTTATTATTCGCTTCAGCATGTAATATTCCACTACTGGGTATAGGCCTCTTTCCCCATATAGGAGAAGGATCAGAGCTTAATCCACCACGCTACTCCAATGCGGGTTGGCGGATATATATAGATACTATGAGTAACGATCGCTATCAAGTGTACATGATAACAACCGGGACCGACGGCTTAACGTGCTCTCCGAGGTACGGTGGGGAGACACGGCGGAGCACACGCGCGCGGACTGTCCAGCGTGGGGTGAAGAGCGTGCCGCCTTATCGGCAGTTGTTGAGCTGGATCTCTCGCTGTCGGCTTTAATCAGGGCTATGGTCGACAGTGAGGAAAAATGGATAGCAGTTTCCTCCTTCTGCAATTCCATTATGCTGCAGAAGGAAGCGGCAGAACGGGAGCGAGAACAAGATCCAAACTCGCTCCTGATTCGTCGCGGAAGGCGCGGTCGGCGACGCCGGGCCTACTTGGCCAATCTGCCACCGTAACGCCGGACCAGTGGGCGATAGATCGGGGTATATATCGTCCTCATTGCACGGTCCTGAGGAGGGAGGTGACCTTAGTGTTCGAGGGAGCCTCTCAGGAGTTACGAATCGCGTCGAGCTTGAAAGGCAACCGCTAGCGGTATCGCGGAAGTGCAACTGTGTCCCTGTGATTCCGTCCAGGCGTGTCGAAGGAACACCCCAGAGGTTTTAGTCCGTGCGACTCAGACATACCCTCCAGCTCCCCCGGGCTGTAGGCATCCGTTAGGGATTTCCTCTGAGTTAAAAAAAAAAAAAAGATACGGTGGGGAGACCTACAAGGACTGCATAAACACCCAGACATATATTATTATTATTCATGTTCTAATAATTAAAATGGTTTCGAAAAGATTACGATATTAAATTAACGTTATGTTTATTTCCAATTGTCCTTTATTTTGATTTTTTTGAAATTTATATTACAATATTTTTGTAAAAAAAAAATATTTAGAAATAATTATGGCTATAAAGTGTAAGTATTTTTAAACAAGAACAGAAACAGTTGTCTTGTGTCTCACATAAGTGCCATTTAAAATGTGTGACGTCATTGTAAATACAAAATTAATACTTCTACTTAGAGAAGTATTCAAACAAATTATTCCACTTTCTATTTACAGTAAAATACGTCATTCTAATAAAAGCTTCCAACTAAACGCTTACACTGTCATTGGAATTTTCCACTGGTAGAAGTGTGACGTCATTCCTAAAACCTCCACATTATATAACACTTTAAAATATTAAAACATCAGCTATTTAAGGCAATCTATGTATTTTAATTATCTCTGTATTGTAACAGTGTTGGAATCACAAGCTCCGCAGGTGTCACACTATTTGAAAGGCATGTATCTTTCTTAACTCTGAGAATACTTGAGAATTATCTAATTAATGTTACATATTTATCTATACTAATATTATAAAGCTGAAGAGTTTGTATGTTTGTTTGAACGCGCTAATCTCAGGAACTACTGCTCCGATTTAAAAAATTCTTTCAGTGTTAAATAGCTCATTTACAGAGAAAGGTTATAGGCTATATATCATAACGCTAAGACCGATAGGAGCGGAGCACCAATGAAGAATGTTTCAAAATTGGGTTTTTTTTTTCCTTTTAAGAGCTTACGCTGCGTGCCCTGCGTAAACAGTTAAAGTTTCACAAAAATCATGTATGACAGAATTGTTCCTATTCCACGCGGCTGAAGTCGCGGGCAGAAGCTAGTATAATATATATCACATATCGTATATGTATTACAAATATGTATCTTACTAATTTATAAAAAGCTATGTGAAATTTTACTTTTATTAAATGCTGGTTAGATAATTCTTACTTATTCAAATAAAAGCTATTAAATATATAGCAATCGGATTTTATACATATATAACAGGAGATCCAGGAAACCACATTACAAATGGTGTTCATATTTTAGTTAATATTTTAAGTATAGAAAGAGAAGTCGTACATTGTCTGTGACTATTAATAAATAATGAATATGTATAATTAGACTACGATAGCACAGGTTTGATACCTTAGTGGTTTTTTGTTGCTATTTTTTATTATTCTAAAGTATTGTAAATTTTAGAAACGATACTTAATTTAAAAAAAAACATAAGCTAATACTTACACCGCAATGTCAGCGTTACAAAATTATTGAATAATGTAAGTAAAACCGCCAAGCAGAAGCAATAAAACAACACTTCGTAACTTATAGGAGTGGAAGATTAAGAGCTTGCTACATTTGATTGACTATAGATCCCTTAATGGGAAATCAATTTGGAAACAAATTAAAAGTTTCTAATCGTACTGTCTTTACTGAGTTGCTTATTTTGTTTCCATTCAAAGTTTTCAAACTTCGGTATGGAGTTTTCTCGTATTTTTTACAAAAATATTTTGAATAAATATACAAGCACAGAAACACTGATTATTATTTTTTAATAAATAATGGATATATTAATCCGAAATCATATAGTATGATACACCTGGATCATCAGAAAGATTCAACAACTGTTGAATGAAATACGTATCATATATGGTATAACTTTCAAAAATTTACTGAGTTACACATTTTGAAAATGTACATCCTACTCTCCTTAACAATATTATAAAACTGAAAGTGAATTTATTTGTATATTTGTTTCACTTTCACAGCCAATGCCCTAACCGAATGTCATGAAGCAAGCGCGTAGTTTAAGACAGCGTGAACGACATGGACTATATTTCTTGTCTATTATCCGTACTTTATAAGTACAAAAGTGAAATATCAAAAAAACTTGTGATTTTAAGTCAGTTATAATCCCACCAAAAACATTTTCATGTAAAATGTTGCCAAGACGAGATCATATGGCTCGCACTGTCAAAAAGTTATCAGATCTCATGTAGAGCCAAGCTTCTAACTCTACACGCCCTAACTCTTCAAGCCCTAACTTCACAAACTCTACACCTTAGTCAAAATATGTGGCTTGGCCGTTTCACTACCGTCACGTGGGCGTAAGGTGAATTTTTTTTTTCACTGTTTTTTACTTTTCTGTCATACAATAGTTATGTTGTTTGTGTTGTTTGTATACCAATATAAATTAAAGAAAAAATAAAAAGAAGAAGAATAATTGATATACATATAATACAAATAAAAATAAAAAGAGAAAATATATTTATATAAATGAGACAGGAAAGTCGTCATCTACAACATCGGCAGCCGGTAGTAACGAAACGGCCAAGCCACATATTTTGACTAAGGTGTAGAGTTTGTGAAGTTAGGGCTTGAAGAGTTAGGGCGTGTAGAGTTAGAAGCTTGGCTCTACATGAGATCTGATAACTTTTTGACAGTGCGAGCCATATGATCTCGTCTTGGCAACATTTTACATGAAAATGTTTTTGGTGGGATTTCACTTCTTTTTGTAAGTTGCTTATGACAATATTATAGTTGCATTTTACCTCTGACACATTTTATACCATAAATATCATCCAATCTTCAACATATTCGGTTTAAGTACGCTGTTTTTGATTTTATGTTGAACTGATATGCAAACGGTGATCTCCGCCAAAACTTAAATACCAAAATTACAAAATGTAAATTTTCGACATAAACTTAGTACCAATTTTTATTTTTTATGTATTTTATTATTATTATTAATAACAAGGAGTCCCTATATCAATTTTGAGACCTCTAGCATCAAAATTTGCGGAAGTCTCATATAAACTTCCATCCCCTAGTTTAAGGGGTTGGGGGGTAAAAGTTCCAAGTTTTAGAATTTTTTTGTTGTTTGTATACTAATACTAGCTTACATACCAAATTTCAGCTTTCTGGGACTTCAGAAAGTACTCTAAGAATTTTGATGATCATCAGTGAGTGACGAAATCGGGGTTTTTTAGATATCAATAAAATCTGAAGTATAAGAGCTATGCAATTGAAACTTTATATGTTTAATAAGTTCACTATTGACATCATATCCCCCGAATTTCGTTTATCTAGTATAATCCAAACCCAAGTTATGAGGGTTCAAAAAAACGACGAAGCACTTCGAGAAAAGATAGGTAGTGCTTTTCGTTTTTTTTTGTTTTTTTTTTCGTCTTGGCGGGGGCACTAACGTGCCCCCAGATATATGGTATAACTTTCAAAAATTTACTGAGTTACACATTTTGAAAATGTACATCCTACTCTCCTTAACAATATTATAAAACTGAAAGTGAATTTATTTGTATATTTGTTTCACTTTCACAGCCAATGCCCTAACCGAATGTCATGAAGCAAGCGCGTAGTTTAAGACAGCGTGAACGACATGGACTATATTTTTTGTCTATTATCCGTACTTTATAAGTACAAAAGTGAAATATCAAAAAAACTTGTGATTTTAAGTCAGTTATAATATATAAGTATATTTGTATTACTTTTTTTAATTATTTATATTTAAAAATATAGATTTTATTTACGTAAGTACCAACGATAAGGTGTACCAACGATAAGGTTGAAACGGATGTAGTACAAGTAATTTGCATATAACACGTTCGCGATGCATTATGTAGATGTTTGTCAGGAATTTAACAAACCGCAAATATTCTAGCGCAGCACTATCGGTAATATCTAGACGTCTTATTTATGCGTCTAGACTGCAGACAGATGTGGCTGGAATATTCTGGAACGCGGAAATATTAACAATAAATATCATCTTAAATAAATGGGAACATTTTGGACGTAATTGTATTTTGTGTGAAATAATATTGATTGTAAGTATGGGGAGAGTTCGTCTGTGTAAGTTACTATGATAGATAATTTGAAACATATACACGATGTAAAAAATTTCAAAAATAATCTGTAAAAAGAATACAATGACAATTGCTACTACAACAGTGAAAACCAATTTTGTGAGTAGATTAAAACGTTCGACATATTTGCTAACGTTCAGAAAATTTTAATCGTCAGTAAACTTTAGGTAACTGTAGTATAATTGAATTCACGTAAAAATTTATCACGAAACCGTCATACACGTTTTGAAATAAAACCTTTTTCAGAAATAAATATGGACATCCTAACTTTGACACGGACTCTCTGACCAAATAAAAAAAAAGACAAAAAAAACTTCCCACTTGAAAATGGAACATCAGAATTCGCGCGAAACAATCGCTCACTTTTTGTTTCCTTCACCAGACAAAGGAGGTTTGCTAGCTGCAGGCGGCTGTGTCTTGAGTAACACGCTTTATGGCCCCGCCAAGTTAAGTTGATCTTTTACACTACCCTACTTATTTTACACGCTCACGACTCGGACTGTAAAACGTACATTCCCGAGGGTCTCCATAAAATGGACACTTTACACATGTCTTGCTCGGGGACATAAAATACGGGACTGTTTTCAAAAGGACTGCGTCGTGTCATGTATCCGTCTGCAGTTGTCAGTTGAGACCTTTTGATCGTTGCGGCACTTTTTTCTCGTTAATCTTTGTGTTTTATGTACCACGACTCTTTTAAGAATCGTAATAGTTTCACTGTTTCTTTTAAGTTTCGAGTCTTGAGGGTCGTAACTGCGACTTGCTGTATTATGTTTTGTTTTGGTCCTAGTTCATAATTATTATTATTTTTAGATTTTTCGTTTTGTTTTATCTATCTCTGTCTATTTCAACATGTTTCACTGAAAAATATAAAGATATATATGTTCATATCATCTACATCTATATATATATATATATATATATATATATATATATATATATATATATATATATATATATATATTATATATGTATATTTTTATATATTTCTTAAAGGGAGAAAAGAGAATCGCCAATATCGGGAAATCCATGCGAGCGAAATCGCGGGCGGAAAGATAATTTATGTATAAAAAATAAAACTAGAACGAAGATTTACAGCTCACACGTTCACTCAAAACTTTAGACGAATGTCAAACTTAAGCCATCTTTGTCCGAGATGGCTGTGAGTTATTCTTACGTTTGATTTATATACGTACCAAAAACACTTTGAGCTTCAGAGAGTTACTACGTTATTTAAGTTAGGGGCGAATGAGATATTTAAAAGTATGTATAAAAATTTCACCTGTTGCAAGGTACATACTAGCTGCTGCTGTTACAGGCGTCTATAAGCTACGGTAATCACTTACCATCAGGTCAGCCCTACGCTTGTTACCCACTACGCGTGTTCAACTCTTTTTTCGTATCAGTCTTTGCACATCAAGGATGTGTGAAAAAACTTTTTTATTTCAGCTTAGAATAGACTTACACTTAAGCCTGTAATATCCCACTGCTGGGCATATTCCTTTTTCCCCATGTAGGAGAAGTATCAGAGCTTAATCCACCACGCTGCTCCAATGCGGGTTATCGGACATATGCCCTAACCTTTTAAATTGTCTTTTTTTTTCGTTACTTACACCATACATGCATACAGATATGTACCGCAGCACTTTACTACAAAAATAAAAAATGAACTACGGACTACATTAAAAGCCGGTATATTATAATATGTGGAAAACTTCGAACTAAAGTAAATTGGCCAAGTTTGTTCATATATGTTCTTATAACGAGTTTTTTTGTTTATAAAATAGAATATCTATTATGTTGATAAACTTGTGGAAGTATAGAAAAGTGGAAAAATTTATTCGTTTGCTCAAATATAATTCAAGGATAATCTACTAACTTATTAGATTTTTTTTATTTTAATCAGTATTGTAACAATAGAATAACATAATATAAATATATTACTTACCTTAATTTTAACATGAAATTAAAGTTTGAATTAAATAAAAATTTTGATTAATAATTATTCTAACTCAAAAAGATAAAAACGAGTTTCGAGCAAACATACGCCCTTTTACTTAATTATCATTATCGACTTGACAGTGAGCAGCCAATTTAACAAAACAAAATGTTTTATTGTAGATCTAATACTAAATTCCTAAAATTATGCTAATTTCCTTCATTAACTATTATTTAAACAAGCGAATTCTTCGAGTTAATTAAAAGCAGTTTCCTGGTACTTCGTTCTTGTTGAAATTTATCTCACGGGAACCGAAATTTCCAGGAATATTATATAGATATGTCCAAATTTCATCCGAATCCGTTCTCTTTTAGCATTATTGAGTAACAAATATCCATCTCAGCTTTAATTATAATATTCAGTAATATAATATATACGACGACGCGTTGGCGCAACGGTCACAGCACTAGTTTGTGGCTTTTGCGCTGGCGCTTGTGGGTTCGATCTCCGCACATGACAAACATTTGTATTGGCCATACAGACAGTGCTGTGTGGCTACGGCACTAAAGAATTTAGCCACCCCCTCTCTTCCCGTGGGTGTCGTAAGAGGCGACTAAGGGATAACAAGGTTCCACAACCACCTTGGAACTTAAGAAGCCGACCGATGGCGGGATAACCATCCAACTGCTGGCTTTGAAATACACAGGCCAAAGACGGGCTGCAGCGTCTTCGGTGCGACAAAGCCAGTACTGCGGTCACCAACCCGCCTGCCCAGCGTGGTGACTATGGGCAAAACACATGAATTCACGTTATTTTTGGCGTAAACTTGTGGAGGCCTATGTCCAGCAGTGGACTGTATAGGCTGTAATGATGATATAGATGTTTGCCGTGGTCTGGGTGTTTGTGCAGGCCTTGTGGGTCTGCCCACCGCGCCTCGGAGAGCACGTTAAACTGTCGGTCCCAGTTGCTATCATGTACACCTGATAGTGATCGTTACTCATAGTAGAGAATATATCCGACAACCCGCATCGGAGTAGATTGGTGGATCAAGCTCTGATTCTTTTCCTGCATAGGAAAAGAGGCCTATGCAATGGGATATTACAGGCTGAAGCGATAATGTATACAGAAAACTTTCGCGAAATATATAATACCAAAACTCGATAAAACACTGACATTCAAATTGCCATTTAATCTTAGTTTCCACGCTCGAATAATAAAACAAAACAGTAAACGGATGTAAGTTGAATGTTTTCAATTTCCTTAAAATTAATTTAAAACACAAACTATAATATAAATATAAATATGTTTACTTTATTATTTAATACAAATATCAACCTTTGCAATGTTTCCGCAATGCTCTAACTTATTAATCTAATTATAGGGAATGGACTCAGAACAAATATAACATACAAAAGGTACATAAACGGCACGAACTTTTAAATTAATAATGATAAATGCAAAATTACACGATGCCAATAATAAGGTTTTTTCAAATAATTGGGACAAATTTACGTAGATAGATAGTAAAGGGTAGACAAGTTTTAGGAAAATATTTCTTTACATTTCTTCATTACTTGTTCATCCCAGTTCTCCGCCACATCGATCATAGGATTGCAAAGGATAATAAGGTCGCGATATGAAAGAATGAAAAGATTTAGAGGATACATATATTATAGGATAACCTAATAAAGAAACAGGTTGCTAAAGTAGATAAAAATATAATATCGAGTTTGTCATTTTGTTGAGGTACTTCTTATTGTATTGGTATTCCATTAACCGACTTCAAAAAAGGGAGGTTCTCAATTTGACTGTATTTTTTTAAACTTCTTTTATACATACTCGTACATGTATAAAAGAGAATGAGATAGAACACATTACTGCTCGAAACGCTTAAGCGACGCGCATCGCATGGCCCTTACGACCTTTTTCACGAGATATAGTATAGTATATTAGTGATTATCGTCGATAGAACAAATCGCAACGGCCTACCTTCCTACGACTTTTAAGAAGTTTCACTTCTGCCCTCTGTGGATTGCGCACACAGATACTTTTTTATGTATGTTACCTTAGAATTTTAAACTGGGTGGACCGATTTCGATGATTTTTTTAAATCGAAAGCAGATGTGTGTCATGTTGTCCCATTTAAGTTTAATAGAGATGCACATTTAACTGACTGTTTTTTCGGCTACCTACGTTGTATTACTGGTTTATGTAATTCAGACGGTATTTTTTTGGTTTGCAAGCAAACACAGTTTAGCTACTGTAATAATTAGGAAAAGGCTATATGGTCAGTGAATGAAGTGTTCGTTCGTTTGTAATTTATTTAGAAATTGTAAAATTACGAGCCGACAAAAAGGATTTAGTGTCGCTGTCTGTTACCTAAAAGACAGGTATTAAGTTGCTTACCTTAGGGACATACGACCGGTTACATTACATACTTTAATCTATAATCTATAATATATATAAACGCGAAAGGTCATTCATCACGAAATCTCCGAAACTATAACACCTACAAACTTGAAATTTGGCAGGTAGGCTCCTTATAAGACGTAGGCATCCGCTAAGAACGGATTTTACGAAACTCGACCCCTAAGGGGGTGAAATGGGGGTTGCAAGTTTGTATAAACGTCCTATGATTTTGAAGTAAGAGACTTGAAATTTAAAATGTGTGCTCTATAGATGATGAGAAGGTGTTCAAATAATATATCTTTAGAAATCAACTCCCTTTTGGGGTTAAAACGGGGGATGGTAGGTTTACTCACTCACCACGAAATCTCCGAAACTATAACACCTAAAAACTTGAAATTTGGCAGATAGACTCCTTATAGGGCGTAAACATTCGCTAAGAACGGGTTTTACGAAATTCGACCCCTAGAGGGGTAAAACGGGGGTTGGAAGTTTGTATGAAAGTCCTATGTTTTTGAAGTAAACGACTTGAAATTTAAAATGTATGCTCCATAGATGGTGAGGAGGTCTCTAAACAATGTATCTTTAGAAATCAACTCCCTTTCGGGGTTAAAACGGGGGATGGTACATTGACTCATTCATCACGAAATCTCCGAAACTATAACAGCTACAAATTTGACGTTTGATAGGTAGGTTCCTTATAGGAATTAAACATCCGCTAAGAACAAATTTTACGAAACTCGACCCCTAAGGGGGTGAAATGGGGGTTGCAAGTTTGTATGAACGTACTATGATTTTGAAGTAAGAGACTCGAAATTTAAAATGTATGCTCCATAGATGGTGAGGAGCTCTCTAAACATTGTATCTTTAGAAATCAACTCCCTTTCGGGGTTAAAACGGGGGATGGTACATTGACTCATTCATCACGAAATCTCCGAAACTATAACACCTACAAACTTGAAATTTGGCAGGTAGGCTCCTTATAAGACGTAGGCATCCGCTAAGAACGGATTTTACGAAACTCGACCCCTAAGGGGGTGAAATGGGGGTTGCAAGTTTGTATAAACGTCCTATGATTTTGAAGTAAGAGACTTGAAATTTAAAATGTGTGCTCTATAGATGATGAGAAGGTGTTCAAATAATATATCTTTAGAAATCAACTCCCTTTTGGGGTTAAAACGGGGGATGGTAGGTTTACTCACTCACCACGAAATCTCCGAAACTATAACACCTAAAAACTTGAAATTTGGCAGATAGACTCCTTATAGGGCGTAAACATTCGCTAAGAACGGGTTTTACGAAATTCGACCCCTAGAGGGGTAAAACGGGGGTTGGAAGTTTGTATGAAAGTCCTATGTTTTTGAAGTAAACGACTTGAAATTTAAAATGTATGCTCCATAGATGGTGAGGAGGTCTCTAAACAATGTATCTTTAGAAATCAACTCCCTTTCGGGGTTAAAACGGGGGATGGTACATTGACTCATTCATCACGAAATCTCCGAAACTATAACAGCTACAAATTTGACGTTTGATAGGTAGGTTCCTTATAGGACTTAAACATCCGCTAAGAACAAATTTTACGAAACTCGACCCCTAAGGGGGTGAAATGGGGGTTGCAAGTTTGTATGAACGTACTATGATTTTGAAGTAAGAGACTCGAAATTTAAAATGTATGCTCCATAGATGGTGAGGAGCTCTCTAAACATTGTATCTTTAGAAATCAACTCCCTTTCGGGGTTAAAACGGGGGATGGTACATTGACTCATTCATCACGAAATCCCCGAAACTATAAAAGCTACAAATTTGATATTTGATAGGTAGGTTCCTTATAGAGCGTAAACATCCGCTAAGAACAAATTTTACGAAACTCGACCCCTAAGGGGTAAGGGGTAAAACGGGGGTTGGAAATTTGTATGAAAGTCCTATGTTTTTGAAGTAAGAGACTTGAAATTTAAAATGTGTGTATCCTCTATAGATGGTAAGAAGATGTCCAAATAATGCGTCGAAATATATATATAAAAGAGAAAGGTCAATGACTCACTCATCACGAAAACTCAACAACCGTTGGATGGTCCTCCGTCCATCCAGAATGGACAAAGACGAAATTTAGCAGGGAGGTAGATTATAGTTAGTAGACGTCCGCTAAGAACGGATTTTGCGATATTCCACCGCTAAGAGGGTTTAATTGGGGTTGATAGTTTGTATGAAACATATACAGCAGCTATAAGTTCGCCTGATAGGTTATTTATACTGCAGCCTGAAAATAAAACTAAAATGTGATGTATAGAGAGGTTTTATAAAAATAAGTATTAAATTATACTAAATTGTGCCTTTTAAAAAGTTACTCAGTGTGATAAGCATTTCAAGTGACTAAAATAAAAATAATAATTTGTGTTAAACATCTTGAATGCATATCTTCATAGCCACGCGGACGTAGTTGCGGGCAACAGTTAGCGTATTAAAAAACAAAGTCCCCAAAAGTGTATGTGATCGATTCCCTTAAAATCTACTGAACAGATTTTCATGCGGTTTCACCAATGGAGAGATGATAATAGCTTCAAGAGGAAGGTTTACGGAACGGCTAAGCCGATTTTGATGAAAATTTGCCGGGAAAACTGTGTGACACACTGATTTCAACGCGGGCGAAGCCGCGGGCACAGCTAGTATTTTATATACGTGAATAACCGCTTATATCATATTGAATAACTAATAACATGGAAAATAAAAAAGTGTGTGTGAACTTATGTACGCACGTAAGAAGTTATACTTTATTGGCTTGCTAACTTCACGTTTGCTAACTTCTTCTTCGTTAGTTAGCTAAAAATTTACCCCCATCATTTTTCCCTAACGCACCAAAAGAAACATAGCTTTAATAATTTATTTCTTTAATTTATATTATATTTTACATTTAATACAATAAAATTGATACCATATCCACTGTGCTCCTGCAGCCATATCCCTTTAAAAACTTAACAGAGCTCATGTGCTGCCTCACTAAAGGGAGATGTAGCAGTGGCTCTTCCCCGCGTAACCCCAATCTCTTACAACTCACCTGGTTATAGTTTTTATAACTGAAAGCAGGTTTCAAATAAATAAATAAAAAACTAATCTATCCTAAATTCTGTAGGCGTCTTATTACATTTACATAATTGAAATATTAATATTTATATAGTAGATTTTTTTTTCGATGATTTTATTTAATATTAATTTGTTATATATAACTTTATTTGTATGTTGTCCGTCTGTTTTCTTTTTCGAAATTTGTGTAACATCTATAATTAAGGCAACACTTATACTGAATATTTTTGTTAAAATTCGTTCTTTTTCTGATCTTGTTAGTGTATGTCTTGTTGATGTTAATGTTAAATAAATAAATAAATAAATTTATTAGTAATTCCTTCTTGCTCGTTCTTCATACACTTATTTCGTATACAGATAAATATGCAAATTCTAGAAGTAAGATATTAAAACACTATATAATACTTTTTAACCGACTTCCAAAAAAGGAGGAGGTTCTCAATTCGACTGTTTTTTTTTATGTATGTTACATCAGAACTTTTGACCGAGTAGACCGATTTCGACAAATTTTGTTTTAATCGAAAGGTGGTGTGTGCCAATTGGTCCCATTTAAATTCATTTGAGATTTAACAACTAATTTTCGAGTTATATCTAATAATGCGTTTTTACTTGACGCTTTTTTCGTCAACCTACGTTGTATTATACCGCATAACTTTCTACTGGATGTACCGATTTTAATAATTCTTTTTTCGTTAGAAAGGGGATATCCCTAGTTTGGTACCATGATAAGAAAACAGAAGAAAACTAGGATATGATGATGGGATCCCAGAGAAATCGAGGGAAACTCTCGAAAATCCTAGCAATAACTTTTTACTGGGTGTATCGATTTTGATAATTTTTAATTTAATCGAAAGCTGATGTTTATCATGTAGTCACATATAAATTTTATCGAGATCTGATAACTACTTTTTGAGTAATCTTTGATAACGCGTAGTTACTTGACTATTTTTTCGTCGATCTACGTTGTATTACTGGTCGATGTAATTGAAGTCGGTTTTTTTTTTCGTTTGGGAGCAAACACAATTATTATGTAACTCAAATAGCAAAACCAGCTCTTAAAGTCTGGGGAAATCAGACGGAAGTAAATATTCTTTAGAGTTTTCCCTTGATAGTGGACTATTTAGCTATATATTTTATACACTAATTACAAAAGATTTGTACTCTAGATTAATTGTGATACTTTTAAATTATAAAAATATACACTTTTTTAACGGAATCCAAAAATGTAAGTTGTTCTATGCTTGTGTGTATCTTTATCACGTTCATATTTACTTAGTAATCAAAATATTCATAAGTTGAGAATCTATGTTACTTAAACTTTTTCGCTAAATTGTTGTAAAAAAAGTTGCTTTCTCCTGCTTCTGATTCATGCTATTATGAAACTAGAATTTAAGAAAATAGCCCGTAAATGCTACAAAACTTTACAAAAGCAATTTTCTTATGTACAAGAAGGTAAGCAAGATTATTAAGAATTTTTATTTTTATTTTTGACAAGTAAGAGTGCTGTGTGGCTACGGCACTAAAGAATTTAGCCACCCCCTCTCTTCCCGTGGGTGTCGTAAGAGGCGACTAAGGGATAACAAGGTTCCACAACCATCTTGGAACTTAAGAAGCCGACCGATGGCGGGATAACCATCCAACTGCTGGCTTTGAAATACACAGGCCGAAGACGGGCAGCAGCGTCTTTGGTGCGACAAAGCCAGTACTGCGGTCACCAACCCGCCTGCCCAGCGTGGTGACTATGGGCAAAACACATGAGTTCACGTTATTTTTGACGTAAACTTGTGGAAGCCTATGTCCAGCAGTGGACTGTATAGGCTGTAATGATGTAATGATGAAGTAAGAAATTAAATACATGTGAAATAAATTATTGAATCTTACCTTAAAAAAACTAAAGCATACATATACAGGGGTCTAGGCTCTGAATATGATTTTGTCCCATTCGGTGTCGAGACCCTTGGTCCGTAGGGTCCTAGCGCTATAAGACGTTTTAAGGAAATAGCAAAAAGGTTATTCGACGTCACAGGAGACCGAAGAGCTGGCAGCTACTTCGGACAAAGAATTAGTCTAGCTATTGGGGGCTAAGGGGGAACGCTGCCAGTATCTTCGGAACCTTGCCTAAAGGGACTCCTTTTAATAATGTTTTTTAGTTATTATATTTTGTATATATAACTTAAGGTTTTTTTTAGTTTAATGTAATTTATCTTATTTATGTAGTATAATCAAATTAAATTTTAATAGTACGTGTGGTTGCTAGTCCATCATAGGACATACCTATATTATATAACATGTTACCTTATCTATACAAATAAATAAAATTAGAAGTGTCTGTTAGTAATATTAAAATAACCGCTTTTTACTATATTGTGTAATTGTATAGATGTATACACGGTACGTATACCAAAATAACATTTTTTTTACAATTTTTGTCTGTCTGTCTGTCTGTTTGTTCCGGCTAATCTCTGAAACCGCTGGACCGATTTTGACGGAACTTTCACTAGCAGATAGCTGATGTAATAAGGAGTAACTTAGGCTACTTTTATTTTAGAAATTTATTTATTTTATAACTCTGCGAACTGAACAATAATTATTTTTAAATTCCACGCGGACGAATACGCGGGCACAGCTGCTAGTCGATAAATAAATCTTCACCAGACCATTGAGTTGCGGAGGACAATATGATCAATGACTAAGGGTAAAGGTGTAATTACAATAAACAAGGGTTAGAGCTTCATTTGCTAAGCCTTTCCCTACCAATAGTGTCGATCTTTGTGCGATGCTTGTAATAAGTACCTGAAGAAATTAATTGACGCAAGGATCTACGAATTGACGTTTAATCACTTGATATTTATATTTATTTATTTCGAAACACTTGGAACTTTGAGTAGCAGTGCTAATTTTTTTTAAAAGATAAATCATTGCCTTATTATCACCATTGGTGACAAGCTGGTGCATTTTTTTTGCCTAGAGAATCGGCATAGCGATTCAACGGGAAAATGGTGCCAGAATTCTTGCAATTGCACGCGGACATGATTTGTACCATAACTATCTACTGTAAATATAATTATAGTTCTTTAGTTGAGAATTGTAAATATGTATATTATTTAAATTGTATATTTTATAACTGTATTACGGAATTTAATATAACATGTTGCAAAAAAGGCAGACTTAAAGCCTTATCTACCAGTCAACCTTGATACGTACAAAAACAGAAAAAAATAGCGTTTAGGGAAGGTTTATACAGCAGTAAAAAAATAAGAAAAGATAAGTTCAAAACATAGTACACATAGTATACGCATAAATATACATTCATACATACATACATATATATGAAAACAAAAAAGAACAAACACCCTTACAAAATAAACACATATACACATTTCATGGCATGATCTCAATCAGAATAAGACTTTTAAGCTCAAAATGAAAAGAAAAGAAAAAATAATGTAAAGATGGGGTATGAACGAAGTTTACTTCGGTACAACTTTACAACTTCATTTTTAAAAGAAAGTTTAGAACTACCGTTTCGTATGTTTACCGGCAATTCATTCCACAGTCCGATGGATATGACTGTAAAATAGTTTGGCACAATTTATATATATTTTAAAACAAATTATTGGGTCACATCTGTATGTTCACCATAATTCTGTTTCTGGAATAGCCGAGCTAACTAATAACCATTCACTATATCTACAACATTTTTTTAAATCCTAAACAGATTCTTCTTTGAAGCAAAAACAGCATTATATTGTACTGACCGGCTATTTTACGTGCATTCAAAAACACGCCTTTGTAAAGGCTTTATATGCACCTCGTTAAATTAAAGTTTTACCGTCAAGCCGAAATCCCAAAAGCAAAATTCAGCCATTAAAGTAAATAAAAAGGTGTAACAGTGAACCGGAACAAGTTTAGTTGAGCGTTAGGTACAAAAAGAGGCACTAATGCTAAGGGTTCTTAATGTAATGGAGGTCAGGAAGTTTTAATATATGGTACACTAACAGAACTGGGGCCAACTTTGCAAACGTTCATACACACGGCTAACAAGGTTAAATAGCAACCTATACGTAATACAAAGAAGTGGAACTGTGAGATTAGTGATGGGACTCGAATTTGCTTGATTGTATTTTTTTCTTAGTTTACAATGACATGTTTTGTAATAAAATATAATTTTCACTAATTTTATTTATACGAGTAACATAGATGAAGAATGGCCTATAATATTGTTTCTTTGTCATGTATCCTGTACACATTTATTTATCCTATGATTTCTCTGTAATAAACTTGAAAATCTTAATACTGTCGGAGTGAACTTCACATACTTTTTAACTAAATTCAAAAAAGGATAAGGTTATCAATTCGACTGTTTTTTTTTTATGTACACTACATCGAAGTTGAACCGATTTCGATGATTTTTAGGTCGGAAGGTGGTGCTTGTTATTTGGTCCCATTTAAAAATTGGATCAAGATATGATGACTTTGTACTTCCACATTTTATTCTATGAGCTTTAAAAATAAGCAAAGTTACAAAAAGTCAATAAAACTAAATAATATTTAAAACACAATAAACGAACAAACTGAAAGATTTGAATTATGAATTACATCTCCTTGGTTGTTTAAACAAAAGCATATTGTGTATCATTAGTTATGTAAGTACCCCACGTGTTCACTCGTTCGGAAATTAAAAACATTGCTTTTGAAGTTTTAAAAGGGAAAAGTTAGCTGCTCAAGTCAATGTCTTCTCATAAAACTTCTTTATTGCTTCAAAGTTAGTCAATTGTTTGGGCACCATTAATTCATCTCTTCGTGATTAGTGACAGTATATTTTCAACAAAGTTTTCGAAAGATTGAAATTGAAAGTTGAGTTCTATTTGACATGAATTGATTTTATTAAAGATGTTACGGGAATGTTAATAAAAACATAGGAAACAAACTTTTTTGCTACGTTATTAGGATTCGATATCTACATAATTGGATTCGTTATAGCACACCGAAAACTTTTTTAAAGTCCACATCTAGTTTCTATTTTTATCAGACTATCTACAACAAGCGATAAAATTAACTAGTTAAAGGACTAAAAACGCACAAACGTGTGTGAGAAAGAATAGAAATCGGTGGATATAATTACGGATACACTAGTTTTGTCCAATAAGTAGCGCCGTAACTGTCTTTCTGTGTTAGGATAAATCTTTCTTTACAAAATGAGAAGCATATATGTATAACTAAAGTACACCACAACAATCAACTCTTCGATGAATATAAGTAGGTATATTTTAAATTTCTTCTAAGACAACTTCTGGTCTATCCTTAGTACGATATAGGTTTTCAAAGATTCATGATCACCTTGAATACATTTGGTTAAACGGGACTCAATGGTGACACCCGTAACCATGGCATCTGTAATGTCATCGAAATATTGGGAGTTTAAAAATGACGATTCTTTTCTTGTCACTTGAACACTACTACATCTACTATTACTACGATTACATCAATTCTTGTATTTAGAATTTCATAACTGATAATTTTTATATGAAACCAAACCTTGGGTTCACCAATAAACCATCTCCGCTCTGTCACACGTTATCTATGTAATTAGATGTATGTGTTAAAATAAACCGATCTCAAAATATCGTGTCCTAAAAACTAAATCCTTGCCACGATTCAAATCCGCGTTAAATAGTGTTGAGGTCACATTTCAACGTGGATTTGAGCGGATAGTAATTTGTGGAAAAACTGCGGTCCCGACGTGTACGGTCCACCATACATACGTAGAACAAATTTAAGATCACTGACCCTTATTGTGACCCTTATTTACAAGGCGATAAGAAATATAACTGCGTATGTAAAAACCACTATATATATAGTCTCAGAGGATCAGGTAGGACGGGGATTTGTGGGACCCTTGATGGATGACGATGAAGGGAAAGGGTTTGGGTTGATTCGGATGACTTTATTTGGGAAATATAGTTTTAGGGTTTGTAGAGAATAGAAGACACAATTGGTAACATTTCCTAGTAACTATTAAAAATGTACTTCTGATTAAATGATGTAATTCGGGCATTTTTGTCTTATTCAAACAAAATTACAAAAACAAAAACATTGCTAAAAAATTGATTCTTCTCTAGTAGAATTTAGAGAAATGTCAACAAAGAAACCAATTTATTGCTATACAATATATATTTTAATACTTCATTTTTTTTTTTAATTATTTTCTTGGTTTCCTTAATAAAATATTTGTATAAAAAGTGGAAACAGAAATGTACTCGCACAACTCAATGGTTTAGTTAGACAAGTCTCAAACAAGTATGGGAAGCCATTAATTAAAAAAAATCTACAAAAAACGACTTCAATTATATCCACATACGACGTAGGTGTACGAAAACATAATCAAGTGAATTATATAAAATATAAACAATTATATAAAATATACTAACACTTGACATGGTACGTTTTCATACGTAAAATAAGAATGGATAAAACATTAGCGGGTTGAGACAAAGAACTCGCAGACGGGAAGTAAAAAGGAAGGGATTGTAATTGTTCCGAAAAATAAAGTTGCAGATTTATGAATGCTATTTATGCGATACTTAGAAATCTAACTTTAGTAATTGTGTGCTGCATTGTGAGCGAAGGGCTTTCGAAAATGCTCTTTTTTAAATAAAGAACAAATTTTGGCCTGAGTCCACAATCATCCCCTTCTCATACAAGTCCCTGAGTATAGCATATAGCCTATGACAGGTTTTGATATATAACCAAGCTTGTTCTACACTAGTTGAATTTAAAAACTCTCCTCGTGCCCCATATTTATCTTCAGTTAGTCCTCAGTAGATTTAAGGCATGAAATGGTATAAGATAGTACCTATTAGAGTAAGGTAAGTGACTTACGATTTAGAGATGTGCAATAGTGGAAGTTCGAAATAAACCATTAAAAATAATTAAAAATATTTTAATTATTGTACAAAATACCTCGTGACAAACGTAACACACCAAGTAGAGCAAGTAAAAACGGAAAAAAATAAACAAAATTGCTCGGACCACTACAGTTTCGCAATATACCACATAATAAAATACACACAAAATAGATAATCAGAAAACTATGCGGCCGGCTAGAAATAATAAAAACCCCGTCGGCCCGTTCCATGGGGATTGTTTCGACAAATTGCTACTAAGGAATTTAATATAAATCCTGGGTGAAAAGGGGTTCGCCCTTTACCCATGATTATTAGTCCCGGGTAGCTAAAATACCGTAATCTTAACATGATACAAGAACTTTTATGAATAGTTTCGTAAGTTTTAATAAAATAATTTTACGCTTATGATAACATATCGAAATTTTTTTTTTAATATTGTTAAGGACACACAAAGAAACTAGCGCCATCTAGCGGCAACCATTGAAACCACGCAAAGACAGAGACCGCATGAAACTCTCTACTCAATACTAGATGGCGTTAGAGGAACAACTGTGGAACTATATAGAAGTATAGTCTCGAAAACCGTGTACATGCGCGAACTTTCCAGAATGGTCTGGGCCTCGTCTCGGCCGATATAAATAGCCGCAGCGAGGCGAGCGAGTACAGTTCAGTTTGAGCGATCTTCGAGGCGACTTCAAGAGTGAAAACTAGTGATCAAGAGTGGTACCAGCGAAACCTACGACATTGGCTACGACTGAGGACATCGTTAGTGCTTAGTGATTGAACCTAGTGCTTTGTGTTGGACCTAGTGCTAGTGAATAAAGTCTTGAAAAGAGTCAGCAGGTCTTTCTCTCCAAATCCTTCGAACCCTAACACGTAACAATATATAACTAAGTCGGCACACAAGCGTACGGCTCACCTGATGGTAAGCGATTACCGTAGCCTATAGACGCCTGTAACACCGGAAGCATCGCAAGCGCGTTGCCAACCTTACCCCTAACTCCCCGTAGGAGCTCTGGTCACCTGCTTGAAAGCAGTATTATTTAGCTGTGATCTTCTGTAAGGTCGAGGTACTACCCCAGTCGGCTTGCTCCATTTTTTGGGCAGGAAATTTCTTGCTGTGCCTCAGTTAAAAGTAAGTTTATTATAATCTGTACTAGACTGTATTAGGTTGCAAACGGGCTACATATAAAAGCAGAAGCCCTTTCTCCTCTAAAGGATGGTTTATGTACAATCGGTTACGCTCCACTGCAAACAACCAAATAAATTTAAATTGATACTAATTTATGATTTAAAAAATTTCTACGTGTATTTTATAATCTATTTAGATTATTCGTGGAACACATAAAAAATATCTATCTCAAATTTCGAGCAGAACCACTGGAAAAGCACCCCCCAACCTTTGTAAGGTAATTAGCTGTGATCTGTAAGGTGAAATTACTTTCTCAGTCGGGCTGCTCTAGATTTTGCGCAGGATATTTCCTACACTACCTCGGTAGTATCTTGTTCCTGTTGTAAGTAATTTTCCCAAAGCTCCTAGAGACAGTCAAAGGTAGGCAATCCTCCTGCCTTGTAGGCTTCCAAGTGATATTATGCGGTGGACCATAGGCTAACAAGTCTACGGTCCGCCAGTCCCACGTTAGTGGATAAAAAATTGTCCTACTTTAGACGTGATATCTTTACTAATATTACTAGCTGACTATTGTATTATGTTTTCTAAAATTCAATAATTATTTATATCAAAATAAACTATAGCCTATCTTTCGTTCGATCAAACTGTACACGGTGTGCAAAGGAGATGGGGACTTTTGGGCCAAAATGTAATGAGTAGAGATATGGTTTAAAAAATTGGTCATATTTTTTATTTTAAAATATAAAATATCAGCTCAATTCTGAATCTGGAAGCGGAGAAAATTGAGAAAGATAGTTTTCATCAAATTATTTGGGTATCGATTCAATTTTAATCGATTACAGAATTCAAAAAGAAAATGTTTGCACTAGTTAATTAACTCGAGATATTTAGTTGCACAATTAAAGCTATAAACAATAATGTGCATTTCAAATAAAGTTACATTAATATCGAAAATATCAATTAATATCTGATAAACTAAAATGATTATATTTCATATCGATTTAAAATAAATCATATTTTTAATGACAGCCTTGACAGCTGGCTAACAATAATACTGTGTCCGACACTCGTTTCGTGTTTACTGTTTTCCGATGCATTCTGAGTTCATTCCTGATATTTATTTATGGTTTCAAGTGTATATCAGTATCTGTAATGAGTTTTCAAACATTCTTCACTAAATATAACAAACATTAATGCTACAAGAACTTAGTGATTGGGTTTTTTTATAGACATTGTAACATAACCTCACTGTTACAAAAAGTCTAATAACTCCACTCTCAGATAGCCAAAATATAGATAATTTTCAGCAAGGGTTCAATAAGCCTAAATGCATTAATTGATACCATTTTCATTTCATTACATTTTGGCCCAAAAATGTATGGAATCGTATCATTCTCTTTCGAGTAAAATCGGTTAAATCACGTTGTTTTGTATATATTAAGTAGATAAGCTGAAAATTTTGTTTGTTTAATGAAACAACTTTTTTCGGATTTTATCGCGGTTTATTATTAACTTTTGATTCCCGACGTTTCGGATACTTTTCAGCAACCATGGTCACGGGAGGACTTTTGTTTGTTTGTTCAAGCGCGCTAGTTTTGGAACTCATGCTTTAAATTGAAAAATTGTGTTTGTCTTGAGTAGTGCATTTTCCGAGGAAGGTTTTAGGCTATATATTATTTTATACCTTTTTCTCAAATTGAAACGGATGAAACCACGTGGCAGAGCTTGTATCTAGATAAAATTTATTCACATTCTTGTTATTATACCATTTGAATACTAACAATATCAGGATTAACTGGAAACTTATATGTACATAAAATTATGTAGGATTTAGCTTAAAAAATCAAAAACTTTTAAGATAAAACAATAACAAAGAAACAAACTAATAAAGCCGCCTATTGTTCTCGTATCATGATTTACTTTTTAATATACATACAATAATGTATACATATAACATTCGCTCATTCACTTAAGGCTTAACTTGATATAATACAAAAGGTAATCGCTACATGCGGTAAGAAATTTATTACAATAAAACCCGCTACACCTGAGAGAAATCGAATTAAAAAAAATTGATATAAAACAATCAGTAAAAATTAAATATGATCTTATTTTAACATTCTCGAGACTATTTTTTTTAATTCTACGTTTAACTTAAAATCTTACGAAGCATCAAAAGCGCCTTTTTAGCGTCACTTAAATCACATTAAGCGAAGGTTACACTTTCTTTTAGAGTTAGTGGCAATTTGTTTTATCTCAGGTCGGGCTTATAAAATACGATCTTAATCGATAACTTTAAAAGCCTCGCTGAAATATTTTATATGAGATTTTAAACTTAATTACAGACTTAATATCTTAGCGATTTCAGAAGAGCGCGAAAAGTAATTAAATTTTGCTAATAAATACAGTTACAGCCATGGATTGTACCTGTTGCGTTTGCGGTTGCGGGTTCGATCCCCGCACATGACAAACATTAGTATTGGCCATACAGGTGTTTGTCGTGGTCTGGGTGTTTGTGCAGTCCTCGTGGGTCTCGCCACCGTGCCTCGGAGAGCACGTTAAGCCGTCGGTCCCGGTTGTTATCGTGTACACCTGATAGCGATCGTTACTCGTATTACGGAATATATCCGCCAACCCGCATTGGAGCAGCATGGTGGATTAAGCTCTGATCCTTCTCCTACATGGGGAAAGAGACCTATACCCAGTAGTGGGATATTACAGGCGGAAGCGAATAAATACAGTGACAGATTACCATTTACAACAGATACTATATACGATTTTAAAATTACTGTGACAACTTTCCTAAAAAATAACATTTTTCTAAATAAAAAGAAATCGCTTACCCAGCGATAAGACTATTATTAGATTTGTGCATATTATTATTTTGTAAGTTTTATTTTTTAAGATAACTATGTACTATAACTTTTATGCACAATAAAGTATATTTATTCTTCTTCTTCTATTAAACTTTTTTTTTTAATTTGACAAAAATTTTAATTTTTACTTTTATACCAACTGTTAGTATAGCTACTCTTTTAGCATATATACACAAGTGACGAGTAAAAATATGTTAGATCCTTTAAATAAAAAGAAAAATAGGAATTTAATAGACTACACATACAAACACTCATAAACGCACATACACACATCAACGCGAACACGCACACATACACATGTACGCGTAGACGCACAAGCAGAAACCCACACAGTATTTCTACATCATCCAGTGTTCAATGTCGCCACATCTTCAGTCTCGATTGACTTTAATTTCTAATCCAGTTTGTTTACTTGAAATAGCAAGTTTTGCTTATCTAACGATATGCGAAGATAGCACTTCATTTATGTTAAATATTAATTGGAAATTCTATCCGAGACACGATCCCGGGACGAATTAAACGTGATGTTTATGTTTATAATAATATTCAAACATCGAATATTTGATGCCACAGACAGACGCATTAACGGAACTAACACTGTGTTGACACGACTAAGATAGAAGATAAACGACTTCGTAGCAAGGCGAAAGTGATTAAACGATTCTCGAATTTGTCTCTCAAAATAAACAAAAATGTATGTGACATAGATTTAAAATATGTTAAGAAAGATATTTCTATGAAATTCAACGTGTCTCATATGAATTGGAAAAAAGCAAAACCTGAAAATGTTGCTTAGACATTTCATCCTTTTTCAAAAAAAAATTTAAAAATAATAACCATGGCTGAATATGAAAAAAATTAAAAAAATATGTTTTAAAATAAGATTCTAAAGTATAAAATAAACTATCCAGAAATACTGCGCTAGGAAATGGAATATACAAATCTATAATATATATAAAAGCGAAAGGTCACTCACTCATCACAAAATCTCCGAAACTATAACACCTACAAATTTGAAATTTGGCAGGTAGGCTCCTTATAGGACGTAGACATCCGCTAAGAACGGATTTTACTAAACTCGACCCCTAAGGGGGTAAAACGGGGGTTGCAAGTTTGTATGAAAGTCCTATATTTTTGAAGTAAGAGACTTGAAATTTAAAATCAATGCTCTATAGATGATGAGAAGGTGTCCAAATAATGTATCTTTAGAAATCAACTACCTTTTGGGGTTAAAATGGGGGATGACAGCTTGACTCACTCATCACGAAATCTCTGAAACTATAACACCTACAAACTTGAAATTTAGCAGGTAGGCTCCTTATAAAACGTGAACATTTGTTAAGAACGGATTTTACGAAACTCGACCCCTAAGGGTGTAAAACGGGGGTTGCAAGTTTGTATGAAAGTCCTATGTTTTTGAAGTAAGAGACTTGAAATTTAAAATGTATGCTCTATAGATGATGAGAAGGTGTTCAAATAATGTATCTTTAGAAATCAACTCCCTTTTGGGGTTAAAACGGGGGATGATAGCTTGACTCATTCATCACAAAATCTCCGAAACTATAACACCTACAAACTTGAAATTTGGCAGAAAGGCTCCTTATAGGGCGTAGACATTGGATAAGAACGAATTTTATGAAATTCGACCCCTAAGGGGGTAAAACGGGGGTTGGAAGTTTGTGTGAAAGTCCCATGTTTTTAAAGTAAGAGACTTGAAATTTAAAATGTATGCCTTATAGATGATGAAAAGGTATCTAAATAATGTATCGTTAGAAAGCAACTCCCTTTTGGGGTTAAAACGGGGGATGGTAGATTGACTTACTCATCACGAAATCTCCGGAACTATAACAGCTAAAAACTTGAAATTTAGCAGGTAGGTTCATTATAAAGCGTAGACATCTGTTAAGAACTGATTTTACGAAACTCGACCCTTAAGGGGATAAAACGGGGGTTGGAAGTTTGTATGAAAGTCCTATGTTTTTGAAGTAAGAGACTTGAAATTTAAAATATACGTTCTTTAGATGGTGAGAAGGTGTCCAAATTATGTATCTTTAGAAATCAACTCCTTTTTGGGATTAAAACGGGGGATGGTAGGTTGACTCCCTCATCACGAAATCTCCGAAACTATAACAGCCACAAACTTGAAATTTGGCAGGTAGGTTCCTTATAGGGCGTAGACATCCGCTAAGAACTGATTTTACGAAAATCGACCCCTAAGGGGATAAAACGGGGGTCAGAAGTTTGTATGAAAGTCTTATGTTTTTGAAGTAAGAGACTTGAAATTTAAAATATATGCTCTATAGATGGTGAGGAAGTGTCCAAATAATGCATCGTAATCTATATATATAAAAGAGAAAGGTCACTGACTCACTTATCACGAGAACTCAAAACCGCTGGATGGTCTATCCATCCAGGTTGGACAAAGATAAAATTTGGTAGGGAGGTAGATTATAGTTAGCAGACGTCCGCTAAGAACGGATTTTACGATATTCCACCGCTAAGGGGGCTTAATTGGGGTTGATATTTTGTATGAAACATATACAGCTTGAAAATAAAACTAAAAATGTGGTGTATAGAGAGGTTTTATAAAAAAAACTATTAAATTATACTAAATTGTGCCTTTTAAAAAGTTACTCAGTTTGATAAGCATTTCAAGTGACTGAAATAAAAAAGTAATTCGCTTTAAACATCTTAATAGTAGTGCATATCTTCATAACCTCGCGGACGTAGTCGCGGTCAACAGTTAGTGTATTATAAAACGAAGTCCCCAAAAGTGTATGTAATCTATTCGCTTAAAATCTACTGTACAGATTTTCATGCGGTTTCACCATTGGAGAGAGGGCTCCACCATTGGCAAGAGAAAGGTTTACGGAACGGCTAAGCCGATTTTGATGAGAGTTTCACTGGAAGTTTGCTGGGAAAACTTTGTGACACACTAATTTCAACGCGGGCGAAGCCGCGGGCACAGCTAGTTATATATATAACTGAGGTAGGGCACAGCAGGAATTTCCTGCTCAAAATATGGAGCAGCCCGACTGGGGTAGTACTCGACCTTACAGAAAATCACAGCAAAATAATACTGTTTTCAAGCAGTATTGTGTTCCTGTTGGTGAGTAAGGTGACCAGAGCTCCTGGTGGGATTGGGGATTGGGTCAGCAACGCGCTTGCGATGCTTCTGGTGTTGCAGGTGTCTGAAAGCTGCAGTGGTCGCTTGCCATCAGGTGAGCCGTACGCTTGTTTGCCGACGTAGTGACATAAAAAAAAATTAAAGACTCAACTTTTCTGGTGCATATAAATCAGCTTCATCTTTGAAAATACGTTGGTTTGAAATACCTACAAGATCAAAAATTAACTTACGACACACATAGACTATTTCCTTATGCATGTACTAGTGCTAACTCTCGCAGTTTTGCTTTTTTCAATATTTCGATCGAACTTACGGTATCATAGGAATTTTGTATTAAAAGTAGTGTATTTATTAACTTGTTACTTCAACTTTATATAATAATAATGGCCGTGTACTTAGCACTTTGCTAGTTTGTACTAGTAAGTCTCTTTGGTAGTAAGTCTACAACGAAATCTGTTATGAAAATTTTAACTAACCGTAGCTATTTAGTCACATTGACACTAGTGACTTACTAAATTTTAATCAAAATCTTCTAATATAAATTTACATAGCCTTCTAAACGCCGCCAAACCCTCGAATTTGCATCGAAATGAGCGTAAAATGACCGAGACCCTCATTACAGAAGAGAGCCCCTTTATACTTTTGTCTAAACTTACGTCGGTTTGTTACAAAGATTTCTTTATGAAAACATGCATTGTGTTACCATTTCCTATTATGAAAACTGACGAAATAATGAGGATTCCGTATATTTATTCATATATTTTCTACTTCGTCTATAAATTACCTTGTTTTACATAACATAACGTTTAGGTATACGGTACATTTTGCTGGAAATCATTTCATACTCCAAAAAACTTATGCAGTCGAATAAACCCACATTGGTAAACTTTATTTTTACTTTTACTTATGACAATGATTGTAGGTTTATTTTGTTCGATAATTCATTCGGTTTTTGAAGCTGGTGAATGCGTGACGAGAGCGTTACGAAAAGTTCGGGTAAGGCGAACATATCAAGAGAGGGAGGTGCGAGCATACATTTTCTTTCTCTCTTTCTCTCATAGGCGGTTACGTTTCGTATATCTAAGACACAGTTCAGGCCTATTGCTAAATAAGTTTTACTTCTGTCGTGTGGTCTAAAACACACTTTTTTATTTGTTTAAATACTTTATAGAGTTTACTTAAGAAATGTAACCTTTCTGTAAGTATCGATTATTTGAAGACATTAGTCCTAGTAAGTTAACTTGAGCTTAGGAGTATTCTATACTTGTCTTGCCCCTAGACTCGCTAAACAACGGCTGCCACTCCTGTCGTACCGTAACCGTAATAACTGCAATAAATTAAAGTCACCTTAGTTCAGTAACCAAGGAGACTTTAGTTCTCCCTGAACCAATTTTTATCTCATATGTCACTAAGAATAGCTTGCTGGCCATAGCTTATAGGAATCCAACATTATACATAGGCTTTCATAGGTTGGCGCCAAATATCCCGATTATCCGCAATCTTCATATCGCTTCAAGCGGCAATCTTGCGCGTAGTAGATCCAGCAGGTTGAAAGATGCCAGCCACACTGTGCTGGTACATGTGACGTGATCTCCGCTTCAAACACTTCAGCGATCATCGGACCCGGACACATATGCACACACAGACACGTCTGCTACTTCTGTCGACCCTAACAAGAAGTGAATTTGTACCAAAATAATAGCTTTTTCATCTATACCAAAATTATTATTATTATACATTCCCTCAAAAAAAGCAATTTATAAAAGTGGTCATAATATTACAGTCATATACAGTCTTAAACTTCGCCAATATACTTCCAGCAGAAATCGGGCATGATATAAAAATACAAGTATATGCTCATCTGATATTCCAGTCTCGTATTTTTACCAATGTACATTTCCCGCAAAGCAAACTTGACGGGGACATCGGAATGCCGAGCTATGTCCTGCTTTATTACACTAGGGGACAAGTCACAAGAGACATTTATAAACCTTGAACAAATTTTATTAAATATCACGTGTAAGTTTACTTAATCAAAATTAAAATATATACATTGCTTTTTCGTCAATTAATATAAAATAAAACAAATTTTTTGTTACTTTCAAAAGCCAGTGATCATAGAACGTAATAAAAGTAAATTGCAGTACTGTACTAATAATTAAATGTTACTCAAATATTGTAAACAAATTTTAATAAACAATATTCTTAGTAAACATAGGCGTGTTTGGATATAAAATAACTTAACATATTTTTTTTATTTTTTAAACTGTTCAGTTGTGTTCAGTTTAGTGAACGTAGATCTATCGCTAATCGCTTGTAAAATAGACCATATTGATAACAGCAGAAAAGAATTTAGAACTATTTCCCTTTTGTTTATAAGTGGTTTATTTTGAATATCGAAAACTTTTCTAATTCGACGTTTGCACGCACTGCTACCATATCATAAAATAAAATAAACTTAGTGAACTTTGAATTGTGAATATCGTTTAAACTGAACTAAGAACGGATTTTACAAAAGTTGTTATCTATAGTAATGTTACCAGTACAATGTTATACTAATAATAAGTGGCATAAACTGTATTTTAATGAGGGAATTCATCAAAATAGCCTAAATCGTGTAAACCTGCTGAAGCCGTAAGCGGAAGGCTAGGCTCGCGACTTTTATTAAAACCCTTGTTAACGTATTTATATTGCGTGAGCAATGTATTAGATAATTGTATAGAATCAATCAGGATTGACAGCTGATATCTATGCAGCTTCAATTACTGCTGGAGACACGTGCTTGCGTTACAGCATACGTAGCTCTTTACAGAACAATTGACATCATAATGCTAGTCACGGTTCGGCCAGTCCAGTCTCGATTTAATCTCAGTCTGGTAAAGTGTCAATTCACACGAAAACGTGGATGTTTCAGGAAATGTTTTCAGAGAATACCAAGATTAAACCATTTTCGATAGATTTTCTTTAATTCTACCACAAATTATCCATGGAGCATTGTGTTCTCTTGATAAGCGGATAAATTAATTACAAATAACAAGTGCTACTTACAACTTCAACAAACATAATAAAACAATGTGTAGAACAAGTTAGGCACGGTGTTATGTGCGCTGGATCTATATTCCATAAAAATACTAAATGACTTTATTCTTGCTGAGGGAAATGCACCGTACGCATATTTTGCATGACACTGGAGTCATCTTGACGATACTGGCCAAATGAAGCTTTAAAGGTCGTGAATTAGGTTTCTTCCTGTATATTGTGAGATTGATAATTCTTGGTGACACTGCGATACCATATTAAAAACATACTAATAATGCTTTTTACCATTTGTACCACTTAATAATTATTTAAGAATATCCTCTGCATTATAAAAATTATCACAGAACAGTTACAGTAAATCATAAAACATTATTCAACATAAGAGCGGAGAAATCAAAACCAATTCAATAATAGAACCAAAATCAGTCAAGAAAATGTTCTTCTATATTATTATAATAATAAAAAGGCACAATTGATTTTCCATAATGCATCGATCAAAACGATATTATCCTGATTTTTTTCAAGCCGTCGCTATAAGTCAGAATAACAAAAGAAAGTGGTAGTAAGTGATCCTGCTCAAGGATAAAATATCGATTATGCGTTTGACCCAGCTCGCACTGATCCCCATTTTATCGCACTATGAATTTGAATCAAATCTTTAATGCTCTTATGTTACATTGTCAATAAGACATCTTCTACCATTTATTGTCAGGTATTTTAATTACTGGTGTGTTATTTCTATTACCAGTAAGTGATGATATACATCATTTCACCCTATCACAGTCCACTGCTGGACACGGGCCTCCACAAGTACTGCCAAAAATGGCGTAAATTCATGTGTTTTGCCCATAGTCACCACGCTGGGCAGGCGGGTTGGTGACCGCAGGGCTGGCTTTGTCGTATCGAAGACGCTGCTGCACATCTTCGGCCTGTGTATTTCAAAACCAGCAGTTTGATGGTTATCCCGCCATCAGTCGGCTTTTCAAGTTCAAAGGTGGTAGTGGAACTGTGTTATCCCATAGTCGCCTCTTACGACACCCACGGAAAGAGAGGGGGTGGCTATATTCTTTACTACCGTAACCACACAGTAGTGATGATATACATACAACTCTTTAATAGCTATGTTTATACCTTAAATTAATTTCTTAATATAAGCCTAAATTCTCGTGCAGTCATTCCTCGCCTGTCTGATATCAAATGTTAATCGCGCTCTTAATTTAATTTAAAAAAAAACTTCAAAACTAGCCCATTAAAGAAGTATAATATGACTGAATTTAATAGTTTAATTCACCACTTCGAAGAGGCAAAAGTAATGCTCATTAGGAGAACATTCAATATGACAGCAATAATTGTCCAACTCTTGTACAATAATGGTGAATTACATAATATTCTGCCATATTATTATAAATATTGTCTTTATTGTATCTAAATAAATAATCGTGTTTGTTAGCAAACAAAAAAAAAAACCGACAAGTCGCCACTACGATTTTCGAAGGTTCCCTCGATTTCTTTGGGATGTCGTAATCAAATCCTGGTTTCCTTATCATTATCGGAATATAATCATTAGGATAGGTTCATAAACAACGAAGTTATCCGCAAACATACAAAAACGAATACAATTATACACGGTTGAATTGAGAAACCTTCTCCTTTTTTTTGAATTCGGTTAAATAAACATCTTACATTTTAATTTTCAGACGGGTACTTCACTATCTGACTAAGCAGTAACATTTCATTCGAGGTACGCACGCAGTCCTTGTCGCTTGCGTCAGTAATTATTATCGTGCGATGCAGCGTACGTTAGTACCATTGTTGATAAATTAAAATTGAAGTTTCTGATTTATTTTCGTAAAGAATGTGTATACTTAATTACTATTTACTTATATCAATATTAAAAGACTTCTTTTTACAAAATATAATTATGAGATCTGTTGAATTTTATTGGTTTTATCGTGACTCGTGATATAGAATACAAAAGAAAGAGAAATAGAATAAAAAAGAAAAGCCTACAAAACATCATACAAAAACTATGTATGTCTATTTATTGAGTGGTTTTCTATTATTTGTTTATTCTTTTATAAAATTAAACTGTAGACCTACACCGTCAATATATCATCTCCTTAGCCCTAAGGTTGCCTGGAGAGATTGCTTTTAAGCAATAAGGCCGCCTTTAGTACATTTTTTTTTACAAATTATTAGTTAATGTTGCTTGTTTATTTTTAACCGACTTCCAAAAAAGGAGGAGGTTCTCAATTCGACTGTATTTTTTTTTTTATGTATGTTTCATCAGAACTTTTGACCGGGTGGACCGATTTCGACAAATTTTGTTTTAATCGAAAGGTGGTGTGTGCCAATTGGTCCCATTTAAATTTATTTGAAATCTAATAACTACTTTTCGAGTTATATCTAATAATGCGTTTTTACTTAACGCTTTTTTCTTCGACCTACGTTGTATTAGACTGCATAACTTTCTACTGGATGTACCGATTTTGATAATTCTTTTTTTGTTGGAAAGGGGATATCCCTAGTTTGGTACCGTGATAAGGAAACCAGGATCTGATGATGGAATCTCAGAGAAATCGAGGGAAACTCTCGAAAATCCGTAATAACTTTTCACTGGGTATACCGATTTTGATAATTTTTAATTTAATCGAAAGCCGATGTTTATCATGTGGTCACATATAAATTTTATCGAGATCTGATAACTACTTTTTGAGTAATCTTTGATAACGCGTAGTTGCTTGACTATTTTTTCGCCAATCTACGTTGTATTACTTGTCGATGTAATTGAAGTCGGTTTTTTTTTTCGTTTGCGAGCAAACACAATTATATTTGTATGGTGTACACTAAAGTCTAAATAAATAAATAAATAAATACTGTAGCGAATATGTAATAATTAATTGCATTATATTAAAATAACTCACAATTTCTCCGAAACAGGCAAGATTATTACAAAAAGAAAATAATATTAAAAAGACGATTGTATCTACACTAATATTATAAAGCTGAAAAGTTTGTTACTACTACTGGTTCGAATTGAAAAATTATTTTCGTGTTGGATAGTCTTCTTAACGAAGAAGGCTATATGGCCTATAGGCTATATAATATTTTAGTATGTTTTTTCCTCAACTTAGCGCGAGTGAAACTGCAGAGCACAGCTGCAAAACGTGTAAACATTTTATTCTTAATTATGATAATAGTAATTAATTAATTAATTATTATTAATATTCTATTTTCTAATAAGTCTTTTAATTAATGACTATATAGATAACAAATATACCACCAATGCTTCCATTATCAATATTTAGATCTGAATGCTCTCGTTACCTTTACCTAAGATCATCTTAACGGGCAGTATTTCAATATCCAGCATCTGTATTCAGCGTCCCAATTACCGGCTCGGATCAATTGCGGTCTCATTACAATAACAATTACAGTACCAATTTGTGGAACCAATTACTCGTAGCTCGTAGTCGCTTTTAAGTTTAGTTCGATCACCTTTTTTTAATGGTAAAATTTTGTTGAATCTTTAAATAATTTTCAAAAATGGTATTGATTTGTTAACTAAATAAATAAATGAATAGTTCACAGTCAGTAGATTGACAGCCCTGTTTCAGGAGTCCAAAAAGAAAATACAAAACGTATAGTAACATCACTATAATATAAATAGTGATAAGAAAATTGCCATTTTTCGCCCTAAAATTAAAAAATTCAAAATAGTTTTATTTATTTCAGAAAATTTTGACAGTTGAGAATAAACTCCATTACAGACTGTGCTAAAAAAAGTTTGGACCTTACGATACAAGAACGGTCGTTATATTAAAATAAATATTTAATTTAAAAAACATTTTCATCATAAAAGTCCGACAATATTAAAAGAAGAAAAAAACTCGGAAAGCTGACTTTGATACAATTAAAATTAGACTTAACGCTATAAAGTGTGAGGAAGTTTTTAACACTATGACAGATATCGAACTAATGACGAATTATTTTTACGAAAATTTAAACAATTTGATACATAAATTTGTACCTACTCGTAATCTATGTAGTAACAATAAACATCCACCATGTTTTTTTCTTGTCTCATAAAATTAGAAAAAGAAAGTCTTAAATCGCATAAGAAATGGAAATTTAATGACAAGTTAAAGAAACTATCAAAAATTTTTATCTGAAAAAGTTTTGTGAATGTGGACGCAGTGTCATAAAAAAATTATTGAGCAAATTTATTGAGGACGAATATTTAAATTATTGATTATTTTCATTTTCTGTTTCATTCATTATCACTATGATAACTCTGATAATTGAATATGTGACTTAACAAACAGTGCAACTGTAGACATAAGTTCTATAAATTTATAATGTAACACTCACAAGGGTGCAGGGACCGATGGGGTTCATCCGCTACTCTTATCCAATTGCGCTAAAGAACTTGCAACACCTTTAACATTTACCTTTTGTTTCTCTCTTCAGAGTGGGCATAGAGAGATAGACATCTCCAGTGGAAGAAATCTCTTATAAAGTCCCATTCCAAAACATAATAGACGAAAATGTTTACATGAATTCAGACCCTTATTGATTTTAATTGACATATGGCACAGCAAAATATATTCTGCTCAAAATCTGGAGCAGCCCGACTGGGGAACCTTACAGACCTCACAATAAAGAAGATCACAGCTAAACAATATGACATTCAAGTAGTTTTGTGTTACGGTGATTCGTAAGGTGGCCAGAGCTCCTATGAAGAGTCACTGATAGGGCGGGCAACGCACTTACTATGCTGATGGTATTGTAGGCGTCTATAAGCAACGGTAACTGTTTACCATCAGGTACCGTACGCTTGTTTACCAACCTGTTACGAAATGCTCTACGAGAGGATTTGCTGTCAGAGTTTGCTCCGAAACATTCCCACGACTCGAATCGTTAGCCGGAGCTTCTTGCGAAACTTTCCCATCTGGGCATCGTACCTGTGCACCGTGTGAAAACGACCCAACACGAAGAATGCAACACAACCCGAAGCCCCGACTGAACGACGCTTCTTTCATTTTAAGTCACTGTTGCTTCTCACATCGAACAATTATCACGTCTAATTAATTATAATTAAGTAATAATAAATTTAATTTTGAATTAAACTTTGCTTTTTTTGCAACCTTCGGCTGCCGCTTTTATAATTAACCTAGTCTTATAAAAAAGTATATCTTAGATTAAAATCACAATTTCTTCGTTAAGACATAAACTAAGAAACAGAATGTAAATCAAGACATAATCGTTATTTAACGATCTGTACAACAATGAATAAAGTTTAATACAAGTCCTAAATGACGTGTTATACGACGGAACCGCTGTGATAATTTTGTTCGTCGCGTTGTTCGCGCAAATCTCGCGTTTGGCGCTTCCGCGATTCCTTTGTTAACATCTCGAAGTCAGAGTTCAGGTTGTTTCTTAATATGGGCTTTGGTTCTGTTAGATGTCTTCGCGTTGCGTTTAAATAATTTGAACGATATATTAAACTATATAATCTACTTAACGAACTTCAAAAATGATGAAATAGGTTCTCATTGCATAAGTACTTGTTAATGTGTTCACCTTTTAACTTTTTACGGTGTGTACCGACTTTGCTATTTCTTTTTTTTTTCATCGAAAGCTGGTAGTTTGTATGTTATTCCTAATAATGCGTATTTAATTGACTATATTATCGACTACATACATCGTATTACTTGTCGATGTAATTGATGTCGTTTTTTTTTACTTTGAGAACAAATACAACAAACACAAAACACAAACGTAAACACAAATATAGCTTGCACACTCAAAGTTGTATGTATTTAATATACGGCAAGACATGCATAGCTACCCCAAACTTTTACCCAAGAGCTCGACCAACCAAGCAACTTATTCGCCATACAAACGCAACACTACTTGAGATCAATATTTTTATCAGTCAGTCAGTAAGTCAGTCAGTTCAGCCTATTGCAGTCCACTGCTGGACATAGGCCTCCCCAAGTTTTCGCCAGACATTCCAGTTTTCCGCAATCCTCATCCAGCCTACACCGGCAATCTTACGTAGATCATCGGTCCAACGGCCCGGAAGACGTCCCACACTGCGTTTGCCAAGACGCGGTCTCCACTCCAGGGCCCGTCTACTCCAACGGTCATCGGTCTTGCGAAACATATGACCAGCCCACTACCACTTCAACTTGCTAATGCTGTGGGCAATGTCGGTTACTTTCGTTCTCTCGCGGATAGTCTAATATCTTTGAGGGAAACCCCTAGTATATAACCCGTTCAATTGCACGTTGAGTGACTTTAACTTGTGGACCAGTCCCTTCGTCAGTGTCTACTTCTCGACTCCGTATGTTAACACAGGCAGGACGCATTGCTCGAAAACTTTTGTCTTCAAGCATTGCGGAATCTTCGAAGAATATTTTTATCTCTGATCTTTTTAATTGGGTTGAAATACATCTCGGGCTGCTCTAAATTTTGAGCAAAATACTTCAAAATGTGTCCTACCTCAAAAATGTCCAATGCCATCACCTCAACGGGAATTATATCGCTAAGCAGACTGTAGCACAAGCAGAATTATTCGGTGGCGTGAATTTAACAAACGCTTGGAATTTTGATGAAGCCATACACTCACTTGGTTATTTTTGTAACGAGAGTACATGAACGTCGCAAGTTTTAATTAGACAATACATCGCGCTCGCTTTACGAGTGCTTAATTAGTTATTTCGGTGCTTTTCTTACTAATGTCTGTAAAACGGCCGGCGACGTGCGAAACTTTTTAATTATTTCACTGTCGCTCTGTTTGGTTTTGGGTTGGATGTGGTGTTTACTTTATCTCTGTTTAAGTACATTGGTAAATTATTTTAATAGGCGTTTTGAATAAATCTATACAAATAAATAAAATTGGAGTGTCTGTTTGTAATATTAAAATAACTGCTTTTTACTATAATAAATGTATGATATGGATGTATACACGGTACATATACCAAAATTACATTTTTTACAATTTTGGTCTGTCTGTCTGTCTGTTTGTTCCGGCTTATCTCAGAAACGGCTGGACCGATTTTGATAGGATATTCACTGGCAGATAGCTGATGTAACAAGGAGTAACTTAGACTACTTTAATTTTTAGAAATTTATTTATTTTATAACTGCGAACTGCATTTTAACTTTTTAGTTAAATTCGAAGTCTCGGGCACAACTAGTATTTAAATAACTAACAATGAGTGTTTTGTAATTTTACTGTTATTTACGCATTTACTGCTTTAGTACCTGATCAAAATAAAAAATAAATTTGATTTTGAGTGATGTGTAACATATACTTAGGTGTAGATGTAGAGACAGGTGTATGCAAAGCAAAATATAATATTAAAACTTAATTCGTGTTAGGATAAGCAACAATTTATTTCTTTGTTATGTATCATTATTTTATCATAGTAATTTATCGCTATTACTACATAATGTGTTTAGGTTTCTAATTAAAATAAACAGTTTTTAAATCTTTGTAAAAATTCAATTATTTTCATTTTTTCTACACATTAGAACGAAGATATACAAGTGTGCATTTTTGCGTCCAACTTTTACAAATACTTTCAAAAAAAAAAACATTAAAATGTATAACAATAAAAAATTTTTAATATGCAAGATGAATTGGCATCACTAAATTTGTTATACGGCGTCCGAACCGATTTACGTGCATAAATTTTCAAATATTCCAACGGCAATAAACGTTCGAAATGATGTATGAACGATACATGGTGAACGTGACTACTGGGTTATAAATCATGAACATCGAAACGAAACGAACTAAAATGGTTAATCCCATTTCATCCCAAACAGCTCATTCAAAAACTATACCACAGCACTTCATAAAACTTCCGAGGAAACCCAAGCGGACGCCAAACCTCTTAAAATTACTAAGAGTCCCTCGAGAGCCTTTAGCTGCTCCCACGCGTCTCAATAATTAAGACATCGTTGTTACTGTGCCGGAGTCCGGACCCGACTGCACTAATTGCACAAAGTTTTCTGGCCATCTCATTAAAACTATTCAAATTTTCGCTGAGACACTACGTCAGGTCTTTTCTTGAATGGATTTCGATTTACATTTATACGGTTACCCAGTTCGCGATCGATTTGAGTTTCGTGAACGTTTTTGCCTAATCGACTATACATACATTATACAGTCATCGTAAAAATTATTCTTCGATTTTCAAACAAAAACATCAATATTCAATAAATAGTAAAAAAGCTTTTGTACGAATTTTACACTTAGAGTTAATGAAGTAATTACAAATCTAACAATTGATCAGAAATTACACAATGTTAAAAATAACGTTAAAAATATTTAAAGAAAACCCGATAGATAGTTAAAAAAGAACGTAAAATTATGAGAAAATAACACCTATTTGTATCGTTATACGTGTGTAGGGAAGTTTTTGTTTTCACTCGTTTAGAATTTAGGTAAACAAATGAAAATCTACAATGGAGGCTCCCTCATCGAACGGAAATTTGCATGTATTAAAATTCGTCGCTGTAGCAAATTGTTATCGTTGATGAAAGCCTAATGACGTATTTGCATCGAAAAAGAGTATGGATTGGAATCAAGAAATTCAAAAAAAAAATAACTCAAGGAAAATTTAAGTATATTTAAGATTCTGTCGGAAATTGTAAATGTGTTTTCAATGTTTTCTGGTATATTTTATTCTAATATAAAACAGAATTTTGTTGATTTTGATCAAGTTGGTATTTCCGTTCAAGTTTGGTCAAATTGATTCTATTGTACATTTTTTTTTAATAGTAAATAAAACTAATCGTTGGATCAAAGCTAAAACTGAAATGGTTTTACAAAAAAAAATGGACAGCAAAAATTAAAAATTCAACAATGTCGTCTTTGTTATTAGTAAGGCAGCCAGGATAACGTAACAAAAACTTTCCACGTTAAACGTAGAAAGAAATAAACAAGACTTTTTATAACCTTTTGTCCTTAACAACAATATTATATAACCTGTATCAAAAACACACAATTGTATCAACAAACACAATAGGAAAACAACAAACAGTAAATAGATAGAGATCGGAGTTCACATCGAACAATAAAATTAAGTTCATCTTCACTGAATTCAAGGGAGAAAAATAATAACTGTAAGGATGCGAAACTTGGAGATAGGGTGAATAAATCAACGTTAATACAAGAGACGCGGCCTGCGGACAATGGCGGAATTCGGTGGAATATTTGATCAAATGCCTTAGAACGATGTAGCGAAAATGGTCTTCCTTATAGACTTCGTAATATCAACGCTGTTACACATACCGACTCAGGAATATCTTTACTGTATAATAATTAGACGTTATTAAATTGGGGATGATCCAGTAATATTGATACCGATTAATTGTTTTCTTTTTGATTTAGTATTTATTGGAAATATATCAAAACAGAAACAATAAGATATAGTAACTAACATTCAATAGTTAACCCTGAAAAACGCGAAGCTGTGCTTTTTTCTTTAGAAAATATCACTCCAATAACATGAGACCGCGAAACCATATAAGCGTATGAAAAGAAACGTTAAAATCAGATTCTACAACCAATACTAAAATGTGACGGCACTTCGCGGAAACGACACTAATATTGTTGCAATTGCACCCAGCATGACGGTAAAGCCAACTTTATGTTACATTACACTTGTGGTCAAAATAAGAGCTTTAACTCCAAACCCGATTATTCAAAAATCGATCTTAATTCTGTCGTATTAAGTTTTATTTTCGTTTCAACAATTAATTGGAGTTACGTTTTTTGAATATGACAAAAGTATGGTACATTTTACATCATGAATTCTACGAAGACTTCACGAGACATCATTTCCAAGATCAGACGGTTTGTACTGTTATAGGGGGGTTGGGTTTCATATGTAATCTCATCTTATATTTCCGTGTAGCAACATATTTACACCACAGTCGCTACCGGATTGTGCGGTGGAAAGTTTTCTATTATACCAAGTGTAAAGTTATTTTAAACTATTCAATACTTATTTCAGTTACATAACCACTGATAATAACTTTTTAGAAATACATTTTATTTTCGTATTTTCTTATTGTGTGTATGTGTAATCAAATATAAATCACCTGCGAGTTTTAAACGCTTCACACTCAACGCTTCAACGGCCCCCAGTAGGATTTTCTCCTGTGTCAGGGGTCCGGAAACGCACACAATACACAAACACAAACGCTCAGACCACGACAAACATCTATCTGGCCAATACAAATATCTGTCGTGAGCGGGGATCGAACGCGCGACCGCCAGCGTAACAGTCAGTACTGTGACCGCTGCGCCAACGCGTCGACGTATACGAGTATAAGAGACCGGACCAATATTTATGAGTACTAGTGGTCGCCCAGATGTCGAAATTCGACCATAATTAAAAATTTAAATTAAAGAAAACCAAAAAATCATAAAAATAAAGAACCTTTTTTTAAAATTTTCAATTTTACTACAGACTTTGACAATCAACAATAAAGTATAATAAGCGTGTGTGTATCAAATTTATGGTAGTTTATTTATTTTATTCATTTAACAAAATAAATATTATTTTATTTATTTAGGCGTGTGTATTTTTTTTTTTTTTTATTAATTTAATGTACTTATTATGCATAATTTTCAAAAAATATGAGTATTTTGCACTTCTCTAGGTATATAAACTATAAATATGCGAAATTTCATACTCCTCCGTCCGCCTAATTTTCGTAATAACGGGTACAAAGTTTTTGCTTCACGTATAATTAATACATAGATTATATATTTTTATTACAACATTAAAAAAGGTTACCAACTATCTCATACTTAACGGTCTTCTATAATATGTGAATCGTCACAGCGTCAACGTTCCGTTAGACCACACGACTGAAGTAACAGTTCTTTAGCTGCATCTATTTGTATAGTATATCTATATTAATAATTCAAATTATGAGGAAGAGAAAAAGAAAATGTGTACTCGCACCTCTCTCTCTTGCCCTTACAGTAATATACGAAACGTTACTCTCTTTCTTTCTATCTTCACTAACTTATATATCCCTCACGACTCCGTTCACCTCGCCAGATCACTCTTTTCGTAACGCTCTCGTCACGCATTCTCCAGCTTACTCCCCAAGTCAAGTATGCGTAAAGAAGTTTCACTTCAAAAATATTATTACGAATATTAATAATATTATGCAAGAAAAAACTATAGATGAAGAGGTTGTTAAGTATCCAGAATGTTCGACTACTAACTGCGTTCCTTTAAATTTTACTTTTCTCGAATATTAAGACAAAATAAAATTTTAAAAATGGCTAGGAATGTTTTTTTACGCGCAACGCGATCAAATAACATCTACAGAGCACCACCATTTGAAAGAACGCAGTTAGAATTCGAACACCCTAAATATAACTAAACTATTCTGTAGACAATATTTTTATCAAAATTTTAACCAAATATGATATTTTATGAACACACTAGCTTTTACCTGCTGTTAAGCTCACATTGAATTTTTATTGATAAAAAGTATCCTATGTTACTTCTCATACCTCCAAGAATATGTGTACAAAGTATTATAATGATCGGTTAAGTAGTTTTCGCGTGAAAGCGTAACTTATATTCACATTTATAATATTAGTAGAGATTACTCGTACATTACTCGTACATTTTCATATACAACCAAATCGAAATATTGACAATTGAAAACCAAAATATGAAAAATGATCCACGTAGCCGCCCGAGGACACAACACAATAACCGGCTTATTAAATTACACCCTGTTTTCGTGCCGTAATTAACTTTATTTATTAACTTCAACATACCTAGCCTTTGTTATGAAAACCCCACATTGGTATTCAACAACGATTTCAACTGAAACTTTATTAAAGGAATTGTTACTTGCCTATGTTGTTTTTTTTTTTCTTTATTTATTTATAGAGGGTTTATTCATACACTGAATATGTCACCCTCATAGGGGCTTATATTAAACTTATCTACGCTTTATTACTAGTTTGTACAAGTTATACATCATTACAGCCTCTACTGACAATGGATTGCTCAAAATCACTTTACACAGACCAAGAACAAGTTAATATTATATTTAATATAAAAATCCCACCTCTCCGACTCAACGCGAACACATTCGATCAAAACATGGTACACGTCTTCAATTACATCACATTCTAAACATTTTGGGGTTGGATACTTGCCAACTAAAAATGCAAAACCATTTAGGGGAATGTGTCCAGATCGAAGTCGGAGAGCCACAACAAGATTATTTCTATTAATTTTTATGCCTGTGAATCATGGTGTATGAGGAAGTGACGGTTGAATGGTTTTATACCATATGCCCTTACTGAGAGACCTAGCACCAAAGTATTCCTTCCACCTATCAGTACATCTTCTTTTAACTAAACTAAATAACTCGCTGAAATATGGAAGAACCGAATGTGTAATACCATCTGAACATGCTTCGTTTGCAAGCTGGTCTACTTCCTCATTTCCAGGTAGTCCTACATGTGAGGGAATCCATTGAAGTTTCAAAACTTTACCTGTAGACTGAATAATTTGAATGGATTTAATAATTTCATAAGCGATAGGTGCGCTTCGACATATAGTTGTACATTTCAAAATATGGTGAAGGGCACTTTTTGAATCAGACAAAATTACATAATTTTTCGGTTCTAACGAATCAATATATGCTATTGCTTTTGCTATCGCTGTTAATTCCATATGCATGATCGACACAAACTCCGAATCTATTTTAAATTTAGCTGACATCCCTGTTTGCAAATCGAATAAAGCCATACCAGATAAATTTTTTCCTTTACATCCGTCCGTTGTGATGTCATTGACGATGTTTATCGTGTGTTGATGGAATGTGACCGGAACGTGTTGGAGAGACAAGTGATAGGCTGGGGATCAGATGTAGGAGCTTGCAACAGCGCCTTGGCCTCTCCCTTTTCGGAGGATGCTAGGGTGCTGTGCAGGATGTTATTTGCTGTATATCTAAGAGAATAATTAAGGTTAGATCAATCATATTGTAAGTGTCAAAAGTTAGGATATGCGGGGGACCAAGAACAAATCACACATAACTGCGGCTTTGTTCTTGGTCCATGGCCTATTATTATTATCTTTTTTTTTACTATGTATAATGTTACTTATTGTTATATGGCTATGTTTTTGTTGTTGTCATTTTGTATCATTTATGTTACGGGGGTAACATAATCACTAAGTGATTAAACTCCCATTAAATAAAAGATTTGAAAAAAAAAACATCCGTTCGTATAAATTTTATATATTGATTTCTAATGTTTACGCGAATTTTACTCATTTAATGAAACAACTTTTTTCGGATTTTATCGCGGTTTATTATTAACTTTTGATTCCCGACGTTTCGGATACTTTACAGCAACCATGGTCACGGGAGGACTGAGGTGTCAGACGTCCCAACGTTACAAAGTTATTCGAAACTACCCGACATACATCAATATCTTATTTAGTCCTATCTACGCAGAATGTGCTAATTGAGTCTTTAATCTGTGGTGAATTATGCTTGGTTTTTGATTTAATTATATTAATAATGGGGTCCCAAGCAGGTGGTAATTGCCAGCCATCTTCTCTATTGAAATTTGGATGTTTTTTAATTTCAATAGCCTCACGGATCATCCTTGGTTGGAATCGGTGTTCTTTTGCGAGTTGAGTTGAGGTGTTTTTTTATATATATATTTTTTATACATATTGTTAAGAATACGAATATATCTAAAACTTTGGTACTTTTAACGTCATTACGTCAACTTCTACAAGTAAGTCTGTAACTATTTTATCTCACAGATAAATGCCTCTGATTTTGCAAAATATATACAAGAAAAAAATTAGAAGCTTTTGTTCCTTTGTAAAATTTATATCGACTTATTTAGGTAAGTACAACCATTTGTTTTAATCTATTTACTCTATCTAAAAGATAGTCTAAACCCTGATCAGAAGATCTTAACCCTTGTGTAATTAACATCTAAACACTCAACATTACCTAAAGTGAAATAGTAAATACCTTAATTAGCAAGTTTAATCAGGCACATAACACCAACTGTAATTGCAGTAAACTATAAACTAAGTAAATTCTGTATTACTTCGTGCTGAAGGAGATCAAGTTCTGAGCACTTAATTATCTTACTGACCTAACAAGGTATCAGGTCCAGTCTACGTCTTAGTCTAAACATCGCCAATTACGAGTTGGAATGAAGGATCTTGGATTTATCCTTAAGACTTAGATGAGTTAGATATCGGATAAATAAAATGATTTAGTACGTAAATAACTATAGTAAGTTCTAGCACGTATTCCGCTGATACCAGAAGAACTCAAACAATAAAGGAATATGAAGCTGCATCCTATATATTGTTAACGTAACAAATTTCTTAATCGACTTCCAAAAAGGAGGTTCTCAATTCGACTGAATTTTTTTTAATGTATGTTACATCAGAACTTTTGACCGGGTAGACCGATTTCGACAATTTTTTTTTAATCGAAAGGTGGTGTATGTCATTTGGTCCCACTTAAATTTATTTGAGATCTAACAACAACTTTTCGAGTTATATCTAATAATGCGTTTTTACTTGACCATTTTTTCGTCGACCTACGTTGTATTATATGTACCGCATAACTTTTTACTGGGTGTACCGATTTTGGTGATTTTTAATTTAGTCAAAAGCTGATGTTTATCGTGTGGTCATATTTAAATTTCATCGAGATTTAATAAAAACTTTTTGAGTAATCTTTGATAACGCGTATTTACTTCACTATATTTTCGTCTCCCTACGTTGTATTAATTTTCGATGTAATCGAAGTTGGTTTTTTTCGTTTGCGAGCAAATACAATTATTTAATATTATATTCAGTCTCCGTTTAGCAAAAAAATAAATAATATTCTTTTTTAAAAAGACTTTCACTGGTCGTCTTATCATAACTCAGTTTGAGCTACTTTTAATTCCATAAAAGGTTATAATTTACAATGGATGACATTTGATGATAATAGTTTTTTTAAAGTTTTGATTCAGTAACTAAAAATTACAATAATTAGTTTTACTTTTATATGGCAGAAATGTAAATTCTGCTGAGAAGAGTCACCAAGAAAATAAAATGTTAAACTTTAAAAAAAACTTCAATTAATGAATAAAATAATTCACTTTTCACAGTACCTAAACGAAAAAGTATCAAAATCATTCCAAATGTCCACACAACTGGTATTATGATACTCGAGCAACATAAATAAGTACCAATTATCGCTCGTTTAGGAAAAGTATCGTTATCGTTTAGAGATATTATGTAAACTTGGTAAGGAGGTTTGAATGCAAATTCACTTCTGCTGTGTCATCCTTTAATGGCGCTTAGTGACGTCCATCGCACTTAGTTTTGGTATTTAATTATACTTTACCGGTATTGTGAACAATAATGAAATGTGCAGCCTTATCAAAAAATAAGTTAGAAAAATATAATTATCTATATACCTCATTTTCATTTAAGTTAATGGAATTATTTTATACGTCGGCAAAAGTTTGCTAGCTGTCAGCTACACCTCTCCGCTTACAACACGCTTACAGAATTAAACACAACTATAAGTAGGTACTCATGTAAATTCAGAAGTAACAAGCCGTTATACGTTTGTAACTACTAAATATGTACAAAGTAAATAAATAATTTTAAGTCTATCCTCGATTTTTAGTCTACTTTTCAATTTCTTCGATCTACACAACAAATTTTGCCACCTTACTATGTGTTACCACTCAATTATTGTGTTTATGTGGATATTAGTTCTATTACTAAATTTAATGTTTTATAATATTAAACATTTGTTTTTCAATTACCAAAGCATAAAATATGTAAGTAAATTAATATCTAATGATCAGAAAATTGAAAATTAATACTCCTGTTCTTCAGCTGCCAATTTTCAAACCCGCCTCGTAGTCAGCATTGACTATCATTTATTATCTTTAATATATTATCATGATTGATAAAAAAGTAAAAAAAAAATACCGAACAAAATGAATTGGTAGTGCATGACTGATATATTCTAGTGCCCCGTTGAATAGGTCTTTATTCAGTAGTAGGTTTACAGGCTGTTACTACTAGCGAGTACAAGTCAATTATCATTGCATTGACATAGAAATCAATATCTTAAAGATAAAACTGTTTATAAAGACATACGCACTTATGTTTTAAAATTTTAAATATTTCTATACAAAAACAACTATTTTCCAATTTAGCCAAATTGTAGTCTACAATTTATCAAGAGCGTGAAATAATTAAGTAAGTAAAATAGTAATAATTAAAGTTAGTACCTAATTTATGATTTCATGTCTTTTTTTTTTGTTCATTAGTTCTAAATTTGAATGAATAGTAACAATGTTCTAGACACTTCGGTATCGCCATACGCCCGCGTACAAGACGTAACTTAATAATGGCTGCTTATTTTGGTGGGAAAGTTGACAGTTCGTTAACTTTACCGAATCTTTGAGTGAATTTCAGGGTAAGATTTATTTGAACAACGGGGTTGATTATATTACGAGAAACGTAATTGCATTTTGATTTTTTTTTTCTATATCAAGTTTATTTCATTGGAAAAAATAATTCTTTAAATTTATAGTACTTAAGTAAAATAAAACTATGCATGAAAATGTTTGTTCAAATTTAAGTAGCAATTTATGTAACAAAGAAACTAAATCGTACCAAACATTTTTTTTTATTATCCGCCAACCCGCAATGGAGAAGCGCGGTGGATTAAGCTGTGGGATATTGCAGGCTGCGAATATTTTATTAGCTAGCTTGTATTTGGTTACATTTTCTGAATTCGACTAATAATAATTTTTATTGCGAACAGATTTATAAACATACAATGTTGATAATAATAATTTTATTAACATATTAATTAGTAATTTTTTAAACGACTAGTGTAGCTAATAAATGTACAACTGATGGTAAATAGATACGGTAACCTATACAAACATGCAACACGAAGAGTATGACTCGTGTTTACATATCACTATGAGCTCTGGCAATCTTACTCAAAAAACGTAACACAATTTGAAAGCAGTATTATTTGGCTGTGTGCTTCTTTGAGTTCTGAAAACGTCTCTAATCGGTTGGCTCCAGATTTTGAGAGTTTAGTATTTAATGTTTAAGATATTTCTTGCTTTAGTCTACTTAAGAAAATGTTTCATATACACATAATTCTTACATTATACCAATGTTACATACGCTTCAGCCTGTAATATATATATGGCATAGACCTCTTTCCCCATGTAGGAGAAGGATCAGAGCTTAATCCACCACGCTGCACCAATGTGGGTTGGCGGATATATTCCCTACTATGAGTAACGATCGCTATCAGGTGTACATGATAACAACCGGGACCGACGGCTTAACGTGTTCTCTGAGGCACGGTAACACCTGTATGGCCAATATAAATGTTTGTCATGTGCGGGGATCGAACCCGCAACCGCCAGCGCAACAGGTACAATCCATGGCTGTAACCGTTGCACCAACGCGGCGTCAATGTTACTACATAAGTTTGATATTTTCTTGTTTTTATTGTTATATATTAATCTGTGTCGTTATTTACACGAAACCCTTTTAAACAACTCTACGTCTTCAAAATTCATTTCGCGTGTATATGTTCATTTTCCCCCGTATCCAAAAGAATGATTTTACCGCATCCGAATAAGAATAAACAGATATAACGTGTTAATTTATTTTTAACCTTATACTCAATCAGTTAAGGTTTTAAATAGAAAAGCTTTTGTGGCATTTATCGCGTTTAATTTGAAGCAGTTAGAACATTTTATTCCCAGCACTGTCACATTAGTTTCAGGCATCCACCTGCGCTCTTAATACTTCGTATGTGTGTATTATAACTATTTTTATTTAGCATTTTATGTGTTACAAAGTAGCGGTTACTAATAAACTTTTACAAAGTGTAGCTTTATCATTAACGTAGGTAATTTATGTGTGACGATAAAAGTATGTACTCGCACGCTATCACATACATACAGTCATACATACATACATTTCTATCCCGAAGTTTTTAAATAAGTTTACAAATATATTAAATAAACAATAAATATCTTATATCTTATATCATTACAGCCTATACAGTCCACTGCTGGACATAGGCCTTCATAACTTTACGCCAAAAATAACGTGAACTCATGTGTTTTGCCCATAGTCACCACGCTGGGCAGGCGGGTTGGTGACCGCAGTACTGGCTTTGTCGCACCGAAGACGCTGCTGCCCATCTTCGGCCTGTGTATTTCAAAGCCAGCAGTTGGATGGTTATCCCGCCATCGGTCGGCTTCTTAAGTTCCAAGGTGGTTGTGGAACCTTGTTATCCCTTAGTCGCCTCTTACGACACCCACGGGAAGAGAGGGGGTGGCTAAATTCTTTAGTGCCGTAGCCACACAGCACATATATCTTATAACACTGCTTGAAAATAGAATTATTAAGCAGTGGTCTACTTTAAGGTTGAGGTAGTAACCCAGTCGGACCGCTCCATATTTTGAGCAGGAAATTTCCTGATGTACCCTACCTCCGTTAAAGTTGCCTATACTACGAGTATCTTTGTAATATCAGTACAAATCAAGTGTATTTCCTGTTACTTACAGTTATAAATATTCTTACATTAAGAAGGAACACCGCGACACAAGAATTTTATATATTAGACTAGCTGACCCCGCAAACGTTGTTTTGCCATATATGCTATAAGCCCCCTTAATCCTCCTTCCCTCTCTTATAACTTAGGGGTATGAAAAATAGATGTTGTTCGATTCTCAGACCTATCCATTATGCACACAAAATTTCATGAGAATCGGTCTAGCCGTTTCGGAGGAGTTTAACTACAAACACCGCGACACGAGAATTTTATATATTAGATTATTTTATTTCATGCTTAGTTATAAAACAGGATATTTAATTTATACATTTTAGGAAGTACTAATAACTTATTGTGGTTGTTGATGTTATGTAGTGTGAAGTTTGTGTCATAAAGCGTCGTTTCATGATCAAACGCTAATAATTAATAAGCGATTATTATGAAATAGAATAAGAAGTAACTAAAACACTATTATAATTTAATTGTTATTTTATTTTTTATTTTAGTAGGTATAAACATACAAAGGATTGAACGAATGATAACAACCGCCCTGGTTTAATGATGCGTTTAGCCTAAAACATTCACGCTTTGCGGGTTCGATTCGTGCTCGGGATGGATATTTGTGTTTGTGCAAATATTTTTATCCAGTTTGGATATATATCCTTGTTGATCTCCCCACCGTGCCTCGGAGAGCACGTCATTTAATTATAAATATATATATATATATATATATATATATATATTTATGAGTAACGATCGCTATCTCTTTGACGTGCTCTCCGAGGCACGGTGGGGAGATCAACAAGGACATACATCCAAACTGGATAATATATATATATATATATATATATATATATCAACCCACTGTAGAGCAGCCTAGTGGATTAAGCTCAAATCCTTCTCCAACATGGAGAAAAGGCCTTAGCAGAGGTTGCTACAGGCTGAATCGATACAAACGATTTAAATTCAGAACTCAAGAACAGATAACTGATATGAAGTTTTCATAATATTACACTTAGAAAATGAAACATACGTAAGATTAGATTCATCATACTGAACTAATATCGCAAAAAAAAAATTAGTTTTAACATTTTTATTTTTGTAGTGAAACTTTTTTAGGTGCATGAGGGTAATTTTTTACGGAAGAAACGCAATAATAGTAATATTAGCGTCACGAAGATGTGCAACTAGCGTGTACCCACTATGGAAACTACAAAGGTTGTTACATTAATATCGATAGTATACATTGCAAACTAACTAGATGGCGCTGGAACGGATATCTAAAGCTTTAGATTCGTATAAATATAAACGAGACTTAAAAATTAGTTTGCAAAAGAAGTTTCACTCCCGACATGTGTACTTTGTACGCACGCACTTTTTTGTTTAATTGTTTTTTGTTAACAACATTTGTTGATTGTAAGTGTGAATTGTACCTATTTGTAAACAATAAATTACGTTTTTCATTATGCTAGTTAGGAATCCATTTTCTTCTTAGTTGGTACACTCCTGATAGAGTGGTCGTAGCGTCAAATCAGGTCACGTGACTATGCGGTAAAGATTACTCCCATACATTTTCATTGTTATCTTTAACGATAGCGATTGTGGAAACGCAACTCGACTATATACCAAGCTTCACAACGTCATTTATATCAAGCTGATTTTTTTTTTTTGTTAGATCAAAGGAGGTAAGTTATTTAATAGTAACCTTAAGATTACTTCGCTATTAATTCACGTAGGGCTCCACCGCCACTTTTACAGTACAAGTCGTTTTATAAAAAGCGTAAGTTCCTTTGAATATAAATATATATTATTAGACTTATATATGTCAACAATATCTTTTTAAAGGCATAATATATATTTACTTTTACCTGGAGTTGTCTGGAAGAGATTGCTTAAAGCAAGAAGACCGCCTTTGCATGTTGTCATCTACCTTTCACTTAATGTTCTTGTACTGCTTTTTTTTCTATGTGATTATGTTTTACTATGTCTATGCAAGAAAGTAATAAGATACGTCTTCTATTTTCACCCTTGATAATATATCAGATTACTAAAATTATTTAAAAACGTCTTATGAAACAGTTTTGTGAACAAGGCATTCGCAGATAATGTAGAAATATCGAGCTCCGCAAAATGAAAATAAAACACATGGCAAAAATCCCGTTTTTAATTAGCATTAGTAATAAAAATAACCATGTTAATTTAAAATATAATATAATAATTTCAGATTACCAGAAAAATATTTAATTTTAAAATTAAGTATGTTTAATGTTTATATGGTATAACCAAAAACGCTAGCGTTCCTAGAATAACGATTTACGTAACGCTATTAAAACACAGGATACTGACTGCTACTCGTATTTATGCACAAAGTAAGCTAACATTGAATTGACGTGCTCTGCGAGTGACGTAATGAAAGCTCGAAAACTATGTTATTTTACAGTATCATGAACGTGTTTATATTCATACTAAAACAGCTCGTAATTAACTAAAATAATACGGTTACTTATTTTGTATCTATACTAATGATAAATTTTCTTCTTGGTTACAAAACGCGTACTATCATCGCGATCTATTTTGTATTTTATTGTGATACAACGCTGTTAATAGTTCTGTTTAACCAAAACGAAAATAAATCGACTTTTATTTACATCGACTAATAATAAAACGTGGGTAGTCGAAAATATAGTCAATTGAATGCGCTTTTTTAAAAACAACTCAAAAACCACTCCTCAAATCTCGATTAAATTGAAATGGTATCACTCGACAGGCGCACTCAGTAAATAGTTATGAGATAACACTCATAAAAATACTGTCGAATGGAGAACCTCCTTTTATATAGTCGGCTAATACTTTAATACGCTATAACTGAAACGGGACTTACTTGCGTTGCCCGTACCATGATCGTGGCATCTGCAACACGGCCGCTTCAATCTATAATATCCCACTACTGGGCATAGGTTTCTTTCCCCATGTAGGAGAAGGATCGCTCTTAATCCCCACGCTGCTCCAATGCGGGTTGGCGGATATATTCCTCACTATGAGTAACGATCGCTATCAGATGTACATGATAACAACCGGGACCGACGGCTTAACGTGCTCTCTGAGGCACGGTGGGGAGACCCACAAGGACTGCACAAACACACAGACAACGACAAAAACCTGTGTGGCCAATACAAATGTTTATTGTGGCACAATCCATGGCTATGACTGTTGCACAACACAGCCGAAATATCTGCAATAATAAAATGACAATTGCGGCAATTGCCGTATAAATAATAGCGTTGATAGTGGCCATAAAAGAATAAAAACTTAGATTTTAGTACTCAAAGAATTGAAAATTTTGAGTTCTAATAACCAATCAATAATTGTCAATCAGATAGCATATCTATCGCATACTGTTTACCTAAGGTGTTGTTTTACCGCTACATACATGTATTTTTATGTAGGCATATATTCAGAGATGTCTCAGTGGTTAACAGGTTTAACACCGGCAGCGACCACCGGCTAGTACGGGGCACTCTGAATATATGTCTCCGAAAGGAGTGGACCCGCTTGATGAAATCTACTCTCCGACCTACGCTGCCCCAAATACTATGTGGCTCCGAGCAGTTCCAATTGGAACTCCAAAACCGATTCGATTCGCTGGAAACTACTAGCGACGTGGACGAGATAACCGACAACGTGGTGAAGACGGTGTGTACACTGGGTCGCAGGCACTTTCCACCAACAAAGCCAACGAAGCAGTCCAAACTTTCTCCCGAAGCCTTGGATCTGATGCAGCAGAGGCACGAGTTGCCGGCTGCTTCGCCAGAACAGAGGGCTCTTTCCAAAAGGATACGGAAACTTATTCGCCGAGACCTCCGCTGCTCAAATACGAGAGAGGTTACTACTCTGATTGAGCAGAATAGGGGGTCCAAAGTTTTCCAAAGACCATTGGGGAGAAGCCTTCTTGCGAAGCTTAAAACAGCAGATGGCAGAACCGTCTGCTCTCGCCCTCAGATCCGAGAAGAGGTTGAGAATTTTTATGGACAGCTGTACTCGTCGAGTGCACGCAAGCCTGCGACTTGGGACACCAAAGATCCACGGCCACCATTGTTGCGCCATTATTTGGAGAGTATCCCGGACTTCGAAGAGGGTGAGATTAGTGCAGCGCTCGGGCAGCTTAAAAACGGGAGAGCCCCGGGGGATGACGGAGTTACCACTGAACTCCTTAAAGCCGCAGGGCGACCTGTCCTGAAAGCCTTGCCAAGACTATTTAACGCCGTCATCCACCGAGGTACCACGCCGGAGGCGTGGTCCAGGAGTGTGGTGGTGCTGTTCTTTAAGAGAGGCGATAAGTCTCTGTTAAAGAATTACAGACCAATCTCACTTCTGAGCCACGTCTATAAGCTGTTTTCGAGGGTTGTTACGAATCGTCTCGCCAGAAGACTCGACGATTTCCAACCACCAGAGCAGGCTGGGTTTCGAAATGGCTACAGCACCGTGGACCACATCCATACTGTTCGGCAGATTATCCAAAAGACGGAAGAATATAATCAACCGCTGTGTATGGCATTTGTGGACTACGAGAAAGCCTTCGACTCTGTCGAGACCTGGGCTGTCCTGGACTCTCTGCAGAGATGTCTTATCGACTGGCGATATATCGAGGTACTAAAATCTATGTACGACGCGGCGACGATGACCGTTCATGTCAATGACCAAAGAACTAGACCTATTTCCCTCCGGCGTGGGGTAAGACAAGGGGGTGTAATATCACCGAAACTGTTTACCACTGCGCTAGAGGATGTTTTCAAGACCTTGGATTGGGGGGAACGAGGCATCAACGTCAACGGTGAATTCATCTCTCACCTTCGTTTCGCCGACGATATTGTCATCTTTGCGGAGACGCTGGATGAGTTAGGCCAAATACTGGCCGGCCTAAACGAGTCCTCCCGACGTGTCGGTCTCTGTATGAACTTGGATAAGACGAAAGTTATGTTTAACAACCAAGTCATACCGATACCGGTATCGGTCGATGGTACCCTTCTCGAAGTTGTTCAGGATTATATTTACCTAGGCCATACTATCCAACTAGGCCGCAACAACTTCGAGAAGGAGGCCGATAGGAGGATTCGGTTGGGCTGGGCGGCGTTTGGCAGGCTCCGTCGAGTCTTCACTTCGAAGATTCCGCAATGCTTGAAGACAGAAGTTTTCGAGCAATGCGTCCTGCCTGTGTTAACATACGGAGCCGAGACGTGGACACTGACGAAGGGACTGGTCCACAAGTTTAAAGTCGCTCAAGCAATGGAACGGGCTATGCTTGGGGTCTCTCTCAAAGACAGGATTAGAAATGAGACTATCCGCGAGAGAACGAAAGTAACCGACATAGCCCACAGAATAAGCAAGTTGAAGTGGCAGTGGGCTGGTCATCTGTGTCGCGGGACCGATGGCCGTTGGAGTAGACGGGTCCTAGAGTGGAGACCGCGTCTTGGCAAACGCAGTGTGGGACGTCCTCCGGCCCGTTGGACCGACGATCTACGTAAGATTGCCGGTGTAGGCTGGATGAGGATTGCGGAAGACCGGGATGTGTGGCGCGAACTTGGGGAGGCCTATGTCCAGCAGTGGACTGCGATAGGCTGAAGTGAAGTGACATGTATTTTATTGATAAATTTGTTTTTTGAATCGTTCATAGAATTTAATGTACTTAACAAACGAAGTGGCAAAATGTAGACGAGTAAATTATTTATATTTGCAGCTTTTTGTAATAAATGAATGTTTAAATAAAATTGAGGACGCATTGAATCAGTGTTGAATGTACAATTGATCAACTCATAATAAACTTTTATTTGTCACGGTTTTCGAGTCTGTATTCTGTGGTTTTTCGTGCCTCCCACGCGGAGTGTCACACTGAGGCGATTGAATGTGAGCCGTTAATTTAATTTATTTAATTTTGTACGGATATTTAAAAGTCGAATTGCAATCTGGTTTCATTGAATTATTAAGCGAGCTTCATTGCATTCTCTCCGCCGGTTGATCCGATTTATGTACCTCATTTCCGGCTTGTACATACATGTACATATATTATGCGCGTGACCATTTCATATTTATAGCATGTGTTGACCTCGTGCTAATATCTGCAGTAATATTATAAAATTGGAGAGATTCCTTCATTATTTCAAAACAAATATTTTCAAATTAGTACGCCAAATTGATGAAGTTGTAGTCTATAACGTAGTTTGTTATCTTAATATATATAAATATCGTGTCACAATGTTTGTCCTCAATGGACTCCTAAACTACTTAACCGATTTTAGTCAAATTTGCACACCGTGTGCAGTTTGATCCAACTTAAAAGATAAGCTATATTTTATTTTGATATATTATGTTATTATTATATTTCAGAAAAAAATAAGGTGATACGAAGTTCGCCAGGTCAGCTAGTAATATTATATTATTTGAGTAGGACAGTTATTATTTTAGTTTTATTGAGGTAGATGCAAAGTAGGAAATAACTCGTTCAAAAATCAAATAAAACGTGATTGAGAAAAACACCAACCTTACAGAAAACTAGACCCAGACCTACACACCTACATCTGGACACCTAGAACTGTGTTGACGGCAAGGTCGGCAACTCACTTGTGATACTCCTGATGCTAGAGTTGTCCATAGAGATAGGTAGCTACATACCGTCATGTGAGCTGTTGGATTGTTTGCCACCCTAGTGAAAAAAAGCATAAATATCTATCGATAAAACAAATACTATCAGTAATACAAATAATAAATAATAATAAATAGTACTAATAAATAGTACTAAATACAGTTAAACTGGACTAGTTTTCTATAACTATTACTCTATCCTACTGTATAATATAAAATAAATTTACAAATAACAAATCAATTTTCTGTATCATCGTATCGTATGAGATCGAACAACACACAATGATGTCTGCGGTTTTTGATTCACAGTCGTAAATTGTAGCGCTTTGTGTTGTATTGTACCTACTTGATCGATGAAAGATATAATGGAAAGAGGTAATACATCCATTTATTATTTCCACGTGTAATATTTATATTTATCATTTGTCTTAAATCACCATAAACGTGCCATTAATAATAATAATTAAATAATTATCTAAATTTAAATAAAATATATGTTTTATTCCTTTTACTATAGACCGGTTATTACCATATTATGCATCTGATAGCGATCGTTATTCACAATAATATACCCGATCATTCTACAGAAAGAATTGTACAATTATATAATTCGCATCAAATTATAGTTTATTTGTTAATCTTTTTTATTTAACCCCAATGGTCGATTCACACATATCAGTGAAGCCACAGTTACGTCAACGTGTTCGCTCAGTTCAGTATCAGAGCTGCAGTGTTGCGTCATTAATTCAATTCACACGGGTTCAGTGTAAACGTTTACTCCTTCAAGTATCATGGTTGTTGCTATGGCTCTTTTCAATATAAGCAGCAATGATAGCTATTGCTTGAAATGAAGAAGAAGAAGAGCAGAACAGGAAAAAAGAGAAAACAGGTTCATGAAATATGGCAAATAAGAGAGCCGAAAGAATAATTCACGACATTACACAAATATAATTATTTAAAGATGGTTTGTTGGTTGGTCACAAATTGATTTTGTATTTCGAATCCACGTACTTTATCATCATCTCATCAATGTGCCATAAAACCTGAGTATTCTCCTTTGGGAGAATACTGAGGTTTTATTATCAAATCTAAGTAAATACTATAATCAATGAAAGGAACCAATCAATCAATCCTAATATCTCATTTTATGTATGATTTGACTAGTCCGTTGGCGCAGTTTGTAGTTAGTGGCCCTGCTTTCTATTCCTAGGTGTTATATTTGTATTTATATATTTGTATATGTATTATTTCTAAGTATATTTCAAAAGCAGCGTCTTCGGTGCGACAAAGCCAGCCCTCGGGTCACCAACTCGCCTGCCGAGCGTGATAACTATGGGCACACATGAGTTCACGCCATTTTTGGCGCGAACTTGTGGAGGCCTATGTCCAGCAGTGGACTGCGATAGGCTGAAATTATGATGATGATGATGATATTTCAAAAAATATTTATAATGGTTATAAAATCGAATGTTACCTATAACACAAGCAATAAGTTAAGCAACTTATTAATAATAATAATAATTATTATTATAATTATTATTATTAATAAGTTGCTTATCATAGGAACAGACGACCGTGTGCGAATGTTATAAGATATTTTTTTATTTATTGTTTATTTGTATTTGTTCTTTCATTTTTTTTTTGTTTCGTTAAAAGTATAAACGAAATTTAAAAGTACACTGCCCTGACTTTTTTCTCTAAATATATCTCAACTAAAAATTACCATCTTTTTGAATCACAATATTAATGAAAATAAAAGTAAATAATTGTGTTTGCTCGCAAACGAACAAATACTGACTTCAATTACATTGACAAGTAATACAACGTAAGTAGCCGAAAAACTAATCAAGTATATACGCGCTATCAAAAATTACTTAAAAAGTACTCTTCAGATACCAATAAAATTTCAATTAGAATACAAAACAAGTATCAGCTTTAGAATAAAATAAGAATCATTAAAATCGGTATAATACAACGCAGGTTGACGAAAAAATCGTTAGATCGCACCTTTCAATTAAAAAAAATTTTCGAAATCGATCCACCCAGTCAAAAGTTCTGAGGTAACAGAAAAAAAACACAATCTAATTGAGAACCTCCTTTTTTGGAAGTAGGTTAAAACATTTTGTGTCAGATAAAGTTGGTTACATTCAATAAAAAATCTGAAAGCCCCACAGTAGAATGTAGGTAGGTACATGCATTACTTCTAAACCCAGTCGGATTAAGAGGTTTGAATAATTAGGTGTTAGTGGCACATTTTCTTATGTGTAAATTGAGTTTTAGTCAAATATTCAAAATGGCCGCTTAAATAATAAATGTCCCATGTAAATTTTATATGTTTCTATGGCTTTATAGTGAAAAGAGTGATAATATTTGAAGATTAAATATGAATTGTCTTATGGAATCGAAAAACATTAGAAGTCCATAACTAATTTTAATATTATTACCATTAGAATACTAGGCATAGAATCAGAGGGTAGGTAGAGGCTAGAGAACTAGAAATTTAACTCAGTAGTTTTTACGATTGTGATGAAAAATCCTGTAACTAACATTTTTTCATCTCGGACGCTAAAGTACAAAAATAACACTAAAATGAAGATTTACTTTCGGATCCATTTGTATTTTTTTACGATATTTAAACAAGATGTATCTTGTACGCAAACGAATGCGGTTCTCTTATAATAACGCAATGTCAATCTGCGTACAGTCTGGATCCAGCATAAATATACACTCGTCGGTAAATAAACGGTACACGACTTGAATAGATGAACAAGAAATATCATGCACAACTCACCGTGCTGAGCAAGAACGGAAGACGGAGTAGTTCTTGATAATATTGTTGCGAATTTTAGGATATATGCCGAACGGCCACATTTTATGTGTGAATAGTCCACTAATCACGCCACACACAAACTTTACTCAAGAGGGAGTATACTTCTAACTATAAAACAGACAAGTTTAATTTTCGGTTTCAACGACCGCAATAGTGACGCGTGTCGTTAGATGACAGCTGTTGTAGTTGTTGGCGCCGCGGGCGCTGCTCTCTTCGTAAGGTTCGATTGCGCATGCGCGCGGGTGATTCGGGTGCTCTCATTGGTCAAATACACAAGCGTGCATCATTTGAGACGACATTCTGACATTGCATTGGTTGAATTGATAAGCGCGTGGAAAGTTAAAAATTATAGAACCTTTAACGTTGAAAACGGAATATAATAACATTGAATCAACTAAAACATCAGAATATAAATTAATATTACGTAAAATTACCGTAGAAGCCATCGTCTGTACACTGTTTACGAAGCAAATATTTATAAAACATTACGGATACAAAACGAAAACCTATTAATCCTTAACGGCGAACTTATCTCAATTTCACAGAAGTGCTTTATAAATTAACAGTAGCAGTAATTCTTAATCCTCCCAAAAATGTCCGGACTCCACGCTTTCATCAATCGTTGCAAGTGATAAAGTTTGAGCGTGTTTTACAAAACATTTTAAAAGTTTTAATGTATACGAGTATTAAGTAAATATATTGTCTATAATCAAAGCTTGATCGCTTAAATTCTTCGAGAGAAGAATAGTCTCGATTCACTGATTTTATTTGGACTGATATAGTAAAATTTAAAAGGCCGCACTTTATCGTCTCTTAAACGCCACTTAAAATTGTCTTAAGTGTACTACTTAAATTAAAATTGTGTAAATATTAATCCTCCTGTGAAACTGGGTCACTAGTTTAATTAAAAATATGTATATTTTTTTAACATCTTTTATATGTGCTCAAGTTTATAATGATCAGAGTTAAATAAGATACCTAGAAATAATTCCTAAACTAACTGTAAAATTACTTATCAAGCACGCTATTAAACTTATGAAAAAATATAAAAATATGTTAAAAATAAAAAAAAATTACAATTAGAAATTCAATTATAATAGTATTAAGAATCCCTTCATCCTCTAACTCGCACAGCTTCCAGGCATCTTATCTTGAATTAAATTCAACTCATCGGTCTTTGCTTACAAATTTATCCTTTGTAAGCCAATGGGGTAGCAGATGATTGGAATTTTTACTTCACGTGAATTATTTTCTAATATAATTAAATACGATATCTATCAAAATGTTTTAATGACAATCCGTGACTTCGTTAACTCCAACTTAATTCCTTGTTAAAATCTGACAACATCCGAGACGCAAACCTTTCATTCTAAATTAATTAGAAAGATTACGAAAACGAAATTATTAAAACCAGTAAAACAAAACGATTTTTCATCCCTTTACCGAGTTTCAAATCAAATAAGTGTTTTTCTTTTAATGAAATATTTAAAGGTACTTTTCCAGTGTTTACTTTAATTTTTTTACTTGATCCGGTTTTGAGAAATATAAGAAACGTACATAATAAATTATTTCTTTGGCATTAGAATTAATTTAAGTGTACAGTATAACACATAAGACGTTTCTTGTTTTGTCTTAATCTTATATATAAAATTCTCGTGTTACAATGTTAGTTAAAATACTCCTCCGAAACGGGTGGACAGATTTTTATGAAATTATGTTTGCATATCGGGTAGGTCCGAGAATCGGCCAACATCTATTTTTCATACCCCTAAACTACAAGGAGGGGAGATTAAGGGGGTTAATAATATATATGGCAAAACAATGTTCACTGAGTCAGCTAGTAAATATTATAATATTTTGTCTTTGGAGTATCTTTAACAGAGTTATTTAACTATAGAGAACTAGTTTTATTCAAGAGATTGTGAAAGCGGCTTAAAACTAAAGTTATCGTCGTTTGTTCACTTTTTCAATTCGTATGTTCAGGTATAAAAAAAATCATATTACGTAATTAAAAAATAAATAAAACGTACATTATTTGACTACTTCGTTTACATGGTAATAATCATCATTACAGCCTATACAGTCCACTGCTGGATATAGGCCTCCACAAGTTTACGCCAAAAATAACGTGAACTCATGTGTTTTGCTCATAGTCACACGCTGGGCAGGCGGGTTGGTGATCTGCGCTGGCTTTGTCGCACCGAAGACGCTGATATGAAGATGATAGTAAATGATAATGAAGATGATAGTAATGAAGATGGTAGTAATAATTGTAGAATATAATTAATGTAAATGTAAATTTGTTTGTTACGCTTTCACGCGAAAATTACTTAACCGATCATCATGAAACTTTGTACACATAGTCTTGGAGGTATTAGAAGTAACATAGGATACTTTTTATTGAAAAAACTATTTCATTTGAACGAAGCCGCGGGTTAAAGCTAGTTGGTATATGTTTTAATGACACATAATGGAACACAAAATATAATTCGTGGGCCAATTAATTTATAACGACGATAGATAACAGATAATGATAAAAATTTATCCGTACTCAAATCTACACCAAGTGATCACAGCAATTATTGCATAGACGAGCTAAAAACGCGTTGCTTGGTAAAAGAAAGGAAATGAGAGTAAATTAAAAGAGGGAAAGGGAGGAGGGCTTCAACTGTTTTCACTGTACGTACCAAAAGTAGCAAAGTTGTACTTTCACGCCAATTTTACTTTAGCGAATGAAAGATCTTCTCTATCTCCACCGATTCTTTATTAAATAATAATAATAATATAAAAACTGTGTTCACATAGCAAAATATACAATATCATTCCAAAACAACGCGAATGTAGTAAAATATAAAGCAGAATTGATAAATTGTAAAACATAAATTATCAAGAAGAAAATTTTTTGAAATTTATCAAAAAAATTTTTTATAAACAAAATAAAAACGAGAAATGAGGTTTCATTATTATTTCCATATAAAAAGTGTATATGTATATATGTAGATACGCCACATTACAATGCAGCCATACAAACAACTTAATTCTACTAATATAAAATATTTTATGATACAAATAAATTAGTAAACGCTATTTTTCGCTTTTTCAACATTTTTTTAATCTACTCACTAATAAACAAAGAAGAAATAAAAATATCTGTTCGAGGGCAAAAAAAGGATTAAAGTTCAATATTACCTTCAAAAAAACTACATTTTAAAAATTAATATTGATATTGATAATGTAAATGTAAAGTGAACTCTAGTAAACTGTAGAAGCATCGATAAGCAGTGGCTGTACCTGCAACTAACATCCTTTTAACCTCCCTGGAGGATATCAGGATAGGTAATTTGCCAGGCATCTTCAATTCAAGAGCACACTGCGTCTAATTTACAAAGTTGTTCTACTGCGAATCCATGAATATTTGTATGTAACTTGTAACTAATTAGTATTTCAATACGGGGTATAAGTTAGCTTACTAAGTTACTCTATTCCTTGTTCTAGATTAATGAAATAACCCGGAAGAGTTCTTGATTCGTTTGTTCACGCTAATTACAGGATCTATTAGTGCTAGTTAATATTTTGTTTTTGCATTTCCAATTTATTATTAGGTACTTTATTTTATTTTATCTGTGCCCGCGATTTTACACGAGTTAATTTGAGAAAAAATAACCTATAGTCTTTTTCAGTAAATGGGTTATCCAACACAAAAAGAATATTTCAATTCAAACCAGTAAGTAGCTCCTGAGATTAGCGGGTTCAACAAACACACAAACTTTTCTGCTGTATAATACTTATTAGTATAGATGTAACCTTCTTACTACATTTACGATTACGTTTATAAAAATATATATAAATAAAACTATCATATTCACAATTTAAAAAAATAAATTATAATTATAATTACAACTATGACTGAAACAAACAAATTCATTTATTATTCGTAAGCGTATATTCGTATTTCAAACGATAGAAGCGCAGTTACAAAAAGAAATACCTACTTTTAAACGGAAAAAGTCTAAATTCGTTGTTCAATCAGGATTTTCACTTGATGAGAGTACTCTGGAGACCACCAGGCCTTACTACTCAAACAACAACGAACCGAGAGATGGGTGTTAATCGACAAAATTAGGATTAATCAACTTCAAGAGTTTATGCTTCGTAAACAGTATTTTATTACTAAACTAATATGTACAAGAAAATATAAAATGTCCATATGTAGGACACCCATAAAGTGAAAATATATGTGTCAAAGCATTTACATTATAAATTATGTTTATAATAGGTAAACATCGCCAATTTAATTATGTAAAAGAATATGAAAAATAAATTTTATTATTTTCGTTTTGGTATCAAATAAACTACTTTTATTATTAATAGACAAAAAAATCGAAACCGAAACGGTACCACAAAAGTTTCTTTAAAAAAAAAAAAAAATATATATATATATATATATATATATATATATATATATATATATATATAATACAAAATACAATATATAAAAACTAAAATAGTAGATTTTCTGATCCAACGAAACCTTTTAAAGATATCTTGAATAAACAGCTTATATCACTATAATTCACGATTTTCTGCTCACGCAAAACCCATCTCATCAGACACCTCGATTTATCTAGATCTTTTGACCCAGCAAATTGTACCTTAGTCTAGCTCAAGTTTGAAGGCTTATCAGAACTATTACAAGTCTAGACAGCAGGCCTTTGATGTTATCAGACGCTTGGAGAACTTTAATCGTTAGTCAATAAATTGTTTCTTTAACGTAATAAGTGTATAATGAATTTAAAAACTTCGAACGATGAAAATTTAATCTGATAATTTTATTTAAATATTTAAATTTAATTATCTAAAAAGAAAACTCAAATAATTAATAATAATAATTATGAATATGTTATAATACTCGTTGGTAGGTTTTTTGCTTTACGAACTATAAAATGATATACCTACCTACATATGATAATTATCATATAGTGGGATATTACAGGCTGAAGCGTATACGTACATAATTATGTTTATTTTGATATAAATTCATATGTATCTTCAGTTGTGCAGCGTATTATAAATATTAAAATCTTAGTACTGCTGGTATTTAACTACGTAGCCTTCCACTTTATTAATTTGACACAGTCCAACTTTTTAATGACTACGATATTTCAAGATCACACTGCAGGGCGTAGGCCTCTTTTTCGATGGAGGAGAATAATCGGAACTTAATCCACCACCCTGCTGCATTGCGGGTTGACGGATATATCGACATTTATGTATATTTAAATAGGTTTGTTTTTACTTATGATAATTAATATTTTCTAATTAATCTATATACACTAGAAATGTAGAAAAGTTTGAAACTTATTATTCAAGTGTTTGTTTATTTTCAGACATTTTTTCTCAAAATATGAAAAATATAAAATAATGTTCGTTTTTTGCGGAACCCTACGGGAAAAAAATTATTACAGCCATGCAGTTGTTTTACACCGTAACAGCTTTCATTATGGCCGGGTATTATTGCTGACGGAGCAATAAAAATTGTTTATCGGACCAATATCGGTTTATTTGGGAAAAAAACATTACGTTCACTTATTTATCGTTGTGTTGTTATTGTAAAGATTTGTGTTGATTTAGTTCCACTTATATGTTTATGTGTTCTGGTACGTCTCGAGTGGTAAAAACAACCTTTGTTTTGACGATCTTGATTTATTTGTACTCATAAATGTATGTTCATAAACAAAAAACGCCTGGATTAAATTTCCTATAGTTATTCTTAGCGATTTTTTTAATTATTATTATTAATTCTAGTTTAAATTCTCACAATGTGCAATGGCATGGGGCTATGCTTGGAGTATCTCTCAAAGACAGGATCAGAAATGAGACTGTCGGCGAGAGAACGAAAATAACTGACACAGCCCACAGAATTAGCAATTTGAAGTGACAGCGTGCTGGTCACCTGCGTCGCGAGATCGATGGCCGCTGGAGCGGACTTGTCCTGGAGTAGAGACAGCATGTTTGCAAAAACAGTGCGGGACACTATCCGACCCGCTGGATCGACCGAACTTCCAGCAGTGGACTGCGATAGGCTGAAGAGAGATTCTTAGCGATTAATATAATAAAATTCTTTCTTTTAAGTAATTATACATGGTATCATCATTACAGCCTATACAGTCCACTGCTGGACATAGGCCTCCATAAGTTTACGCCAAAAATAACGTGAACTCATGTGTTTTGCCCATAGTCACCACGCTGGGCAGGCGGGTTGGTGACCGCAGTATTGGCTTTGTCGCACCGAAGACGCTGCTGCCCGTCTTCAGCCTGTGTATTTCAAAGCCAGCAGTTGGATAGTTATCCCGCCATCGGTCGGCTCTTAATTTCCAAGATAGTTGTGGAACCTTGTTATCCCTTAGTCGCCTCTTACGACACCCACGGGAAGAGAGGGGGTGGCTAAATTCTTTAGTGCCATAGCCACACAGCACATGGTATAACTTATATTATTGTTACGGTTTATTAATGTTAATAAAATTCAAATATAAGTAACTAGCGGCCTCTGTCTGTCCATATTTTTTTACACGATAAGTAATCACAAACATATCACATACTAAAACCTTCTCCAAAACACGCTGCATCTTATGGTATAAGTATTATTCCAATCGGTTCAGTAGTTTTCGCAGTATAACCGAAAACCAGCTCTCCATTTATTAGTAATAAATAAATATCTATTTTTTAACATTCACACACTCGGTCGTCTGCACCCATGGTAAGCAACTTAATGCCTGTATTACAGGTAACTATTTTCTTTTTATAAATATACATAAAAATAAGACACATAAACATGTATAAATAAATACAAATATTACACCCAGACTCAGGCGGGAATCGAACCCGCAACCTGCGGAACAGAAAGCAAGGTTACTACAAACTGAACCAACGGGCTATCCAAAAAGTATAAGTATAGATTTTGAGCTGAGTCGATACTTTACATAAGAATAAAATCATGTTTATATACAACCAATCAACTATACCATCTATAAGTATAATTTAAAAGTCTGACCACGATTCTATGAAAAGTTAAATACAAACAAAATAATAGCATTAAATTGAAAACTATTTTTTCTACTTGTGGATTTAAAATGACAACTTACACTCATTACCAGTTACATATTACATTTATTCAATACATACTTTCACAAAATTTTACGTAGATAAAATACGTATCTAAATATCCCTTTAGTATTTCAGACCTGGCATAAGAGATTTTAATATTTGACAACTGTAAACATTCATATACCGTGAGAACGATTTCATTAAATATTACCAGCACAATATGTGGAGCTACGAAGACGTCTCTACAGAAGTTGAAATGTTAGGAAGTACCCGAGACATGAAAATGGGGATATTCTATATTACGTTTATTCATATTACTAAATGATATATTATATCTAATTATATAATATTCTGCTCAAAATCTGAAGCAGACTGACTGGGAACGTACCTTACAGTATTCTGCAAGTAATTTTATTCTTACATACTTAGAAAAGTTTATTTTATTATTTTTAACGCAATTAAAATGAAAGCTTGATAAAAAAAAAAAGAAACAATTTATTCTCGTGTTCTTAATCATTCTAATATTATATAAAAATATTTTTTTCTAAATCTTTGTATATCCTTGTTACCTGAGTATTTGTAAGAGGAATTAATTCCGTAGCGATTTGTTAACGTCAAATACGTATGTAAACGATTTTACGTATGTGTGATTGTGAATTTAATAAGATCGCAAACTTATATTATGTAAGGTTTGGTGATGAGAGAGTTATGAAAAGTGTGATGGGGCGAGGCGAACGGTGAGTTGAGAGGGAGATATACATAAGCTAGTGAAGTGAAATAAAGAGAGTTACGTTTCGTAAGTTTTAGTTCAGTGTGGTCTAAAGCACGCTCGTTTTTTTTTCTTTGTTATATTTGTTTATACATCCCTAGCTTTATAAAAAAGTATTGTTTGGAGTATTTAACCTGTAACGTCCCACTGCTGGCCTAAGGTCTCTTTCACCATATAGATGAAGAGTCGGAACTTAATCCATGTCGAGCAACTACTGTAGGTTAATTTCCGTACCACGAGTAACGATAACTATCTATAGTAACAACCGACAGTTTTAAATGCTCTCCGAGCCGCGACGGGGAGACCCACACTATTCACTACATATAAACGTATAATAAATCGAAAAGTGGTGTTATATCTCTAACTGGATTACTATTGATTAAAAAAGTATGTAGGTGCGTATGTGTAAACTTTATTTGTTGCTTTTTTTATAATTTTCAGTAGCATGCGACAATTTGAACTTTCTACATTTAAAAAAACCTTCAAGAATAAATCACTGCACCAGCAGGTGATAAATAAGACTTTTCATTAAAAAAATACTAAACGATAAATGAAAAGCTAGGAAATTTAAATGAAAAAATAATGAAATTCATCATCCGGATAAGCCGCGAAAGAAAATTTTCTGTTTAGTCATTTTCTTATCACCCCGATTCCTAAATCACTGTGGCATTTTCACAAAGTACCAGAGATCGTTAATCCTTTAAAAACCTCATCAAGTATTACATTTACAGCGCTATTCTTTAGTATTAAAGTACCGTTTACACGATATCGTGGAAACAATAATATAAAGACGAAAATAACACACTGTTTAGTTTAATATCAAACTATTACTGAGTGCAACTAATCTGTATCTTAGTAATAACAGACGATTGAGTATTGTTATTCTTATAAGGCTATCTACAAATGAAAAATTAAGGTCTAATTGCTCTCAAATTTACAATAATCTAAATATACGAGTGAAGAAAATAAAATTGAGCATTTTAGGATTAAAAATAAAAATTCCGCTTTAATATTTATAAGCTATATATATAATTAAGGTCATTTAATTCCTATGTAGGTCAAAGTTTAATGACTAGTCTAATCCTATTAAGCACAACTAAGTAGCACCATCACGGGTTGAGACAAATTATGACTATACAATAAGTGGCGGTTTTCAAAACAGCACCTGTTCAAACGATTCTTCTCGTCAGAGTCCACATTTCAAATGTGTGGTAGCTTCAAGCTAACTAAAATTAACTTATTAAACAAAATATGCTCTATTCAATTACGACTGCAATATTTTTTAAAACCTTCAAGGAAAAGGAAAATTTAGGTTTTTAAGAAATCGTTCAGTCGCAATGTAAACGATCTCCGTGTACCAACAACCGGAAAGTGTAGTCTCCGACGCCATAACAGTTTTAATTAGGTTAAAAATTACGAAACTCTTCCGTATCTTGCCAGTCCATTACGCTTTTACTGTTATGTTCATCTCCGCGTGCGGTCTGCTTTATTATAATTATGCTATTAGCGTTAGTACGCTAATATGCAAATTTCCAGTAATATAGTCCTGAAGGTTATTGACTTAGTCTCATAGTTATATGACATTCGATCTGCACTTTGGAACTAATTCAATAATTAATAAAATTTATTACAACTAACTGCTGCTACTATTAAACGGATGATCATCCCTTTAGTAGTAGTGGAATTTTTAAATTTTTTAAGGTAAATAGTTGACGCATATACGCGTGACATATGTTCAGGACTAAGATTGTAGAAAAGAAAAAATTTAAATATTCACAAAAAAAAAATACTATCGCACGAATTTCGCCACATTCGCAGTAACTTTATATAAGTGGGAGATTCGAACTAGAGGCGAACTCACCTATCAGCTTAATGGATGAAAATTATTTTATATTTATTTTAGTATTTTAAAAAAGTAATCGCGAAAGGTTTGTCTGAAAATTTCCTGGCCAAGCTATATTTAATTCAAAATTGAAAAATGTATTATCACATTCTAAATAACGCTTTATAGAATTTTTTTAAAACATCCAAAATTAAGTATCATAATTCTTTCCATTTAAACCATCAAGGAAATTATTCCAAATACATAAAATCAGGATTGTCAAAGCCGTATTCGATCATCGGAAATTGGACAAAACTCCCCGGGGAGTTAAAGAAACAATCGACTCAGATAATCCACGAATCAGGAATCAAGTGACGTTCCGATGCGTTTTCCAATCTAATCCAATGACCAAATAACGTCAGTCGAATTGTTTTTAACGAAAAAAAAAATATTTTGCTGGAAAATTGTGCTACTGTTTTCAGATATCACATAAAACTCTTGATGAAAGAGTATATAATAATTACAATGTAACTTTCTCTTACATACTCTTTTACACACATGGACAAAATCTCAAAAATCTCATAAAAAGATGGACAAATGCAGACGAAATTGTTAACTGAGGTAGGGCACAGCAGGAATTTCCTGCTCAAAATATGGAGTAGCCCGACTGGGGTAGTACCTCGACCTTCCAGTAGACCACAGCTAAATAATACAGTTTTCAAGCAGTATTGTGTTCCTGTTGGTGAGTAAGGTGACCAAAGCTCCTGGGGGGAATTGGGGATTGGGTCGGCAACGTGCTTTCGATGCTTCTGGTATTGTAGGCGTCTATAAGCTACGATAATCTCTTACCATCGGGTGAGCCGTACGCTTGTTTGCCGACCTAGTGATATATAAAAAAAAAATGCTGGCGGTCGCGGATTCGATTCCCGCTCACGACAGACATTTGTATCGACCATATAGGTGTTAGTCGTGGACTTGGCGTTATGTTTGTGTATTGTGTGTTTCTGGACCCCCAACACAGGAGAAAACCCTAGTGGGGATCCGTTGAGTGTGAAGCGTTTATTAAGCGTTTATTTATAGATCTCATAGCCTCTCACAACTCGGTATGAGAATATTGTCTACATTAGTTCATGTTTGTAAAAGGTTTATGAGATTTTTTTCGTAGATGAATGCCTGTGTTCCAGGTACTGATGACTGATAAATACTATTAGGTGTATACTTTTTAATACACAATTCTCGGGCAACAACCCTAATACTTTGTAACTTAATAATATAATTGTAATTTCTTTGTCTTAACTACCGTTTTAATAAACATTTCAAGATTTAATTGTCATTTGGTCGAGACAAAAATCAAATCAAAATCGAAATCAGTCGATCTATTTTTTTTTTCATAATGAATTTATTCTAATAAATTTTAAAAGCACGTTGTAATTATACAAAGAATATAAACATTATTTCATTAATTAATTATTGCTATTATGAAGTTACCGTCTATTCAGAACGTGGATTCTTCTGAGAACAAAGAAAAAACAAATGTTATAATAATAGTCCTTAAATGGTTTACTCCAAATAAATTCTTGGCGTAGATTACATCTATAAATAATGTGGAAAAATTTTAGAGTTATCTTCAGCAGACGTTTCCACTCGTCCGACTTAGGTCTACTGCAACAAGTTTTAGTTAGGGATAAATGAGTTCATGGAATATCTTATTAAAAATGAAACAAGTTATAATAAGTTTTAAAGCTTTTACAGTCACATTCTTACGTAATTTGCGTTTGAAATACTAACCTTTACTACTAGCCCATTTGTCGCACTGTGCAGTAACTCTGCTTTCTTGTCCGGAGGTTGTGGTTTCAATTCCCGCTCCAAGTCTCGGTGTAATGTATGTCTTTATTTATATTTATATGTATGTATTATTTCTTAATACTTATCGAAAAACAAATGTCAGGAACCCAGTGGTCACAGCAACTGGCTGATACGCTAGCGGGAATGAATTCGATTCTCGCATGGGACTACTATTTTAGCTAAATAGATTTTGTTGGCAAACCAAGCGTTGGAAAATATTCTTGCTTTTATTATTGACCCGTATTAAATCTTGAATACGTCTTCTAACAGACAGGTCGACAGTTTCGGGATTATCACTTCTCTTGTAGATTTCCTTACTGTAGGTATATGTACATACTATGTCTAATATAGTCTAAGAATAAAATTAAATATTAACAAAATAGTTGCCATAATTACAAAAATCAATATTTTTTTTAATTTTTAATAATTTTCGATACCACACAAATAGTCTTTTTAGAATATCTTCCTTCACTGTTTTTATTCTGAAGTGTATGTGTATTCTGAAGCGTATGTCATAAAATCAATGTATTATGCTACCATCCAACCTTATCTATAATATATTTTAGCCTATTTAGTACAGGCTTTTGGGAAAGATGTTTCCATTTTGCACTAGGTCTTGTTTTCTTTTTTAATTTGTGCTATTTTCACAATTTGAAATTGAAGATTACAATTATTACGATATGAAATGATCTCAATAAATCTAATCCACGTATGCAATGTCAACAATCTTAGGTAACCACTTTCCTGCGAACCGTCAAAGAATCTTAGGTAATTTCATTTTTAATTTTACTACAGGTACTATTTAAATAATCATTTATATTTAACTAAATCCTTTATCTTAATCGGCTTATCATTAACACCACGCATTGTTTATATGATGTACATTAAAATTTGATGTCAACTTATTTATCTACAAGAGAAATTATTTCTAAGATACGAATCAATATACTTCCCCAATATTTATAGTGTAGCGTGTTTAAATAAAAATACATTATTTTAAATGTATTTTGTTTATAAAATCACCTAAGTCGCGAGACGCAGTGACTGCTTAAACAATTGTGTAAAATCAGTTGTAACGTTCCTTGTCACGTCTCCAGTGCCAAGAACATTTGACTCCGAGGCCCAGGAGAAAATTAAGTTAAAAAGTCACGAGAATTTGGCACGTGTTTAAGTGATAGCGATCTGTGCGCCCTAATGGTCTTTTAGTGGTGTTTCGGTTCGCGAACATTTTTACGTCTCAATAAAAGGTGACTGCTTATGATCCGACAAACGCACGATGAGGTAATGAGAAAATTGTCTGACTGGTAATATATTTGTCGAAAAATTAATAACATATAAAACCTTTTGTAAATAATTACATTTTTTTTTTTTTTTTTTTTATAGAAGAGGGGGCAAACGGACAGTTGTCTCACCTGATGGTAAGTGAAAAACAACATCCACAGACACCCGCTACATAAAATATTAGCAGGCGCGTTGCCGGCCTTTCAAAAAGGAATATGCTCTTCTTTTGAAGGTCCCTAGGTCGTATTGTTTCGGGAATACCGTAGGTGGCAGCTGGTTCCACAGAGGGGTCGTGCGTGGCAGAAAATGGCGCAAGAATCGAGCTGTCGTAGACTTCCAGACATCGAGGTGATGTGGGTGAAATTTTGAATTTCGACGCGATGTCCGGTGGTGGAATTCTGCTGCAGGCATAAGTCCGAACAATTCCTCAGAACACTCCCCGTGGTAAATACGGTAGAAGATGCAGAGTGACCCGACATCTCTACGCAGTGCCAAAGAATCGAGCCGATCGGAGAGAATCTTGTCGCCAACGATTCGAGCCGCTCGGCGTTGAACACGGTCAAATGGAAGAAGCTGGTACTGGGGCGCTCCAGCCCATAGGTGAGAGCAGTATTCCATGTGGGGCCGGATCTGTGCCTTATATAATTGTAGGCGGTGGCAAGGCATGAAATACTGCTTCGCCCTACTGAGCACATTAAGTTTCTTCGAGGCTAGTTTAGCCTTTCCTTCCAGATGACCACGAAATTGCACATTGCTCGATATGTCGACGCCAAGTATCCCAATACTGGCCGAGGCTGTTAAGGGAGTGCCTTCAAATTTAAGAGGAACGACGAAGGGTGATTTTTTTGCGGTAAACGCGCAAACTTGTGTCTTGTGTTGGGTTAAACTGGACTAGATTATGTCGTCCCCATTGCGAGACTTTGGCTAAAAGAGACTCGATTTCAGACACAAGTTTGTTCCGACACTCAATGACTCGTTCCCGAGAAATATTAGGACGGCCTGTGTATAAGGCGTCCCCGGTGCTGTCGTCCGCATAACAATGAATGCCACTTGTTTGTAACAGGTCATTGATGTGCAGAAGGAACAAGGTAGGTGATAGTACACAGCCTTGGGGAACGCCAGCATTGACAGACTTGAGGTCCGAGCATGCACCATCAACAACGACCTTGATGTTCCTGTCTGCCAAAAAACTGGTGATCCATTTACATAATTTCTCGGGAAGCCCATAGGATGGTAGCTTTGTTAGAAGTGCCCTATGCCACACCCGATCAAAGGCCTTCGCTATGTCCAAACTGACCGCCAGTGCTTCTCCCTTGCTCTCGACTGCCTCCGCCCATCGCTGAGTTAAGAATATTAGAAGATCACCAGCCGAGCGACTCCGTTGAAAGCCATATTGGCGATCGCTAATCAGCTGGTGATCCTCCAAATACCGCCGGAGCTGGCAGTTGATTATGGATTCCATAATCTTTGAAAACAAGGAAGTTATAGCAATTGGTCTATAATTGGACGGATCTGAGCGGTCCCCTTTCTTAGGGATCGGGTGCACCAAGGCCATCTTCCACGAACGTGGGACAACGCCTAACGAATAAGAGTGCCGGAAAAGACGCGTAAGGACGGGTGCCAACTCAGGAGCACAAGTTCGTAGCACTAACGGAGGGATGCCATCGGCCCCACTCGACTTATTGACGTCCAACGAAAAAAGGGCTTTGCGTACGGAGCTCTGTTGGAAAACTATTTCCGGCATTATAGTATCACACCGAGGGATCGTCGGTGGTATTTTTCCCCTATCATCCAAAGTCGAGTTGGAAGCAAAAAGAGAGCCTAAAAGATCGGCTTTTTCCTTCGCGGTGTGGGCCAACGAGCCGTCCCTCATGTGCAATGATGGTAGGGATGGCTTACAAAAATTCCCTTGGACAGCTTTGGCGAGTGACCAGAATGCACGAGTTCCCGAAGGAAGTCGAACCAATCTCTCCCCAATTCTGCCCACGTACTCCGCTACATTGTAACAAAATTAAGTAGTGTAAGATTGTACAATTTCTGGCGTATTAATCAGGTACTTTTAAGGATTTTTCTCAGACTTAGATTTGTGTTTTGTGTACTAACTATCCAGCCATCCTTTTCCTGACATTTTATTTTGATTTCAGCTAGGTGGATAATACAGCTGATTCATCCTTTAAGATTCTTACGCCGTTTCTTAACATTGGTTGTCAACCCATAATGCATCTTCAACATTTTTTTCAACATTTTGCGATGTACTTAATTAATACTCTTCTGAATACAGATCTGACATTCCTGGGAACTAAAATACGCGATGGAGTGTAACACTAGTACCAGTGTGACGGAGTTACCTTTCTTTTCAACTGCAGCCATTTTATACAGGGTGGGGATGACAATACGACAATAACTTTGACATCGTATATGTAATGATATTCCAAGCCCACATACAAAAAATCAATAAAATACATCCAGTAGTTTAGTCAAAAAATATGATTTTTCATTTTTTAAAATTACTACGTGTTGTATAACATTAATAAACGGTCACCCGCAGGTTAACGACCCTTTGAGCGCGATCGGTACAAACATAATATTACGCGTACGCGTTATTTAAAAACGTGCAAAATTATTATTTATTTTGGTAGGTCAGTGTTGTGTTAAGACATATTAAAAACATTTGTTAAATAGTTTTAATATTCAGTATGATTCTAATAATTTTCTTTTTATAATTTTTGTTATTTAAAAATTTATTGTTTCTTTTAATGCTTAAATTTTAAATTCTGAAAATCTAAATTCTGAATCTAACATAGTTTTTGCAAGTAGGTAATATCACGGGGAGCACACATGGCATATCAACAATATTTAATAAATTTAAGTATTTCATTGACTATAATATTTATTTCAAGATCAAAATATTCGCGAAACTTTTGCTCGAGCAGTTCAACAAATGCGATAAAGACAACAAATAACAATAACAACAATTATTAATAATAAAATACCACGTTATTACATTAAAATATTAAATCTTGCAACAGCTGAAAAAAACAATCAACGTGGCACGTGTGTTGCAATGACCCTGAGAACGTCTAACGGTGTAAAGGACAACTTGGCTGTGCCAGGGCTGCTAGAAAAATTTGTCACACTCATACAAAATTTTCTGTGGTCATATTTTTTAACAAAAGAATTTGTTGGCTTAAAATTCGTATCATTTTCGTTTCTTCTTATTAATTGCTAGGCTAATAATGTGCCCTTAAGGGTATCATTGGATAAACTGCTTCTAAGTTTTGTTCTGATTAAATTAACTTCGCTGAATTCTCGTTCACATTACAGATTGCACTGTAATGGGGAAAACATAACAAATTTAAAGCAAATGATGCAAAATGTATTTTTTTTTCAAATCGCAATTATTACCACAAGATAAATTATAAGTTTCATTAGAAAGAAAACAAATACAGCCTTTATATGATTTTTCAAAGAGTCCTCATTCATATAAAAGTGGTAGGTTCATTCAAGTAAGGGAAATTAACGAAATTCAAGCTTGCCGGTGAATGATGTTTCTTTAATTATGAAATGCTTCCAGGTAATAGGAATATAAAAATCGTACATTTTGCGTATGATTTTAGTCTAGCGATCGTAAATGAGTAAAAATTAAAAAAAAAATCGTATCAATTAAAATCGTACATCTGTCAGCCCTGGTGCGTAGGCTACCGTAAACAAAACATGTTTTAACCTGTTTTTGGTTTTTCCCTGAGTTGCCGCGTACGCGACAAGCGGCCAGTGGTCTCTGTGCCGTTTATTTAGGTACTCATGTTTCTTGATGTCATACGCGTTGATTTGTCAATTTTCTACATATTATGCGCACGAGTTTTGTTCGTTTTAATTAATTATTGGATTATCTCGAAAGACTTGGAGTGATTGTGCGATATTTTAACGCTTTATTTTTATAGTGACAAGAACATTAACGTAGAATAAATGCCTAGTTTAATAGTTATTAGGTGAATTGTGCGAAATTAGGCGCTAGTGTTAAGAGCCATTTCACAAAAATCGGTAACAATCCGCGAAATTGTAATATTTTGACGTCGTTAATCTCAGTGTTGGATGCAATAATGTAATTTATATTCTTGAAATATAATAGAGCAACCTTTGTTGTAGTTCATAGTCAGATCAAAATTTTGATTTATATTATGTGTATAAAATTATTAACCTTTTCATCAGCCTCCTCCCTGGGTAAACGGTCGCAATGTATACTTTGAAGTCCTACTTTTCAATAACCTCTACGTTGAAACCATTTTAAAAAAATATCATAATATGTGGAATATAATTTTGTTGTCCACTATCATAGATTTTTATTCCATTTGTATCTCTATTAAACGATAAAAAAATTTAAAGTTACGAATATTTTCCAAATAAGTACAATTTTAAAAGCGATATTTCTCTTAGAAAACTAAGAAATTTTAACGAACTATCTTCATCAAAGTAAACTTACATCATTAAGGAATACAAAAAAAATAATTAAAAGATGTAATTATTTTTAATACATTTTATATTAAATAATAAAAAGATAGTATATATTGCCACGCATCAAGCCCGGTAAATCAGTCGAGCGCTAGCGCTCTTAGAGGTAAGGTCCACGCCAAATTCTGCGCAGCCGTCTCTTTCGCTCACACGCGCCAAGCGCCTGTTGTTATAGCGGATAAAACGCATTTGATACTTTCATAATAAAATATAAATAAAATAAACATATTACGAAAATGACTGTAAAATAATATAATGATAATTTATGTAAACAAATGTATAATTTAATTTTCTTTTTTCACACTATCAATACAAATAGGCATTTCAATCTGTTTGTCTTGTTATTTGTTAATTAATATGTTTGTCGGTGTCGATGTCATTAAATGCTTTTTTATTCATATCGTAAATATTAGATTCATTCGTAAACTGAAAAAACTAAATCAATTTAAAAAAATTGTTTCATAAAATTGATTTTTTTAATTTTATTTTAAATTTATTGACTGTTGTTATATAACATACTTGAAATTTGTAACAAATTAATTATGTAAAAAACATTTTATACCATAGTTATAATTTTTATTATACATCAGAAAATGATCACGATGGTCTTTTGGTTGTCACACTATACGTACTAGCACAAAGATCGCGCGGCTCGTACGACTCGCGCGATGCGACCAAATTTACCTAAACTTGCAGAGCGTAAAATTGTGAAATGGCTCTTAATAGTAAGAATAGTTTTTATTTTATTTACAATGCCACGTTATAATTACACAGCTTCGGAGTACATGATTTTTGTTTACAGAGAATGCCACGGCAAGGCTAATTTAGCAATACAGAAGTACCGGGAGAGATATGGGAACATCCGTATTTGTCCAACCGATGGCCGCACTATTTCAAATGCTTTTCAGAGGATACGGGAAGATCAATGCTTAATCCCCCATTTTCTGTGAAGTTTTGTAACAAACGACTTGTACTCAACAGACGTAAATACAGTTGATGAGTTAAAACATAGAATTATTAGACCTTTTAATAAATTATAAAATATGGCCACTAATGGCGACATCATGTCAAAATTAATGAATTAAATTATAAGAAGATAATTATTTTAGATAGAATTTAAAAATTTAGTAACCTACTATGACCGACCAAACAAACCAACGTACCTAGTTGATAGTTCGTAGTAGTTCGTTGTGTCACCGCGCGTCATAACAGGTCAGTGAACCTATAGTCACACATGTTGTAGTATAATTTTATTATATTTTTCTTATTTAGTTTGTTTGAAAAAATCATTTTTTTTGATTTTGACGTTAGAACTTTTTTGATGGTTTTGAAATACTCCTATAAACTAGTATTACCTGTGTTATCAATTTTTGTCGTATTGTCATCCCCACTCTGTATATATCTTGTAAAATGAATTTGACGAGTTGTTGGTTTTATGCCTTGTGCAGATTTTCTAATAAAGTTGTTTCTAAAAGGCCTTCTACACGGTCGGGATCGACCGCCCAACATCGTGTTCTTGGTCGGGTTGATATAAAAATGGACAGTGTGGAAAACGGTTGACCCGACCAATATTTGGTTGATGTCAACGGCCTTGGTCGCGAGCGCATCTCTCGCGACAGGCTACGTTCGTGGTCGGTCCCGACCGTGTGGAACGCTGTCGGCCGACGCGAGCGCTTCAGTTTGCGCTTGTCAGTCGTCACGGGTAGCTAGTTTAAGTGTATTAACTATGGTCACGGGCGCATGTCATCACGTATTGCAATGGATTCGCAAAACGAACGCCACGAACGAGAGGTTCTGACCGAATTTATATCTTTATATATTGATTTGCCATGTCTTTGGGACATTGGATCCGATTTATACAAAGAAAAGAACCAAAAAACTTCACTTCACTTTATCATAAAAAAGTTATTGCCAAACCCACCTTCTGTTGCTTTATAATTGTGTTTGCTCGCAAACGAAAAAAAAAACGACTTCAATTACATCGACGAGTAATACAACGTAGATCGACGAAAAAATAGTCAAGTAACTACGCGTTATCAATGATTACTCATAAAGTAGTTATCAGATCTCGATAAAATTTATATGTGACCCCATGATAAATATCAGCTTTCGATTAAATTAAAAATTATCAAAATCGGTACACCCAGTAAAAAGTTATTGCAAATTTTCGAGAGTTTCCCTCGATTTCTCTAGGATTCCATCATCAGATCCTGGTTTCCTTACCATGGTACCAAACTAGGAATATCCCCTTTCCAACAAAAAAAGAATTATAAAAATCGGTACATCCAGTAGAAAGTTATATGGTATAATAATACAACGTAGGTCGACGAAAAAAGCGTCAAGTAAAAACGAATTATTAGATATAACTCGAAAAGTAGTTGTTAGATCTCAAATAAATTTAAATGGGACCAAATGACACAAACCACCTTTCGATCAAAAGAAAATTTGTCGAAATTGCTCCACCCAGTCAAAAGTTCTGAAGTAACATACATAAAAAAAATACAGTCGAATTGAGAACCTCCTCCTTTTTTGGAAGTCGGTTAAAAATGCAAGGAGCCATCGCTTCAAATACCAGAGAAGAACTAACAAGTTGAGTCAACCACCGACCGTGTAGAATGAATACAAAAATTGGTTGACCCGACCAAGGACACGACGGTCGGCGGTCGATCCCGACCGTGTAGAACGCCTTAAGACTTGATAAATCGTAGATTTTAATGCCTCTTTGTTTACCGTTTTTCGTTCTCCCATCCTAGTTCATTTTTATATATTCTTCTGAAATATTGGTATATTTATTGAAGAAAAGAAATATTTTTATTTTTTAGAATGGAAATTTTATTATTTATCAATATATTTCAGGCTACAGGTTTCGTTTTAGCTATTAACTGTCTTCGTGTTAATTGAAACAGTTATTTCAACTATTACTTTCTAAGCCATTACGTTTAATATAAACACTTGTACCAACTTATATAGGACTTACCGCGCTTGTCATTTTGAATATCCCGACATTTTAATGACATTGCAGCCGCCATGTTCACAAAGCGTGGTACGTTTGCTGTATCTTGAATGGCTCCTTTAAAACTGCAATTGCTGCCAACATTTAGAGAGGGGTAATTAATTTCATATATTTTAAAGAAGCTTTTAAGAAAATGTTTTTTGAAATTCTAGTGAAAGACTCTAGGGATTCCCGTTTATGATCACTAAAATTTTACCAGGGTAGCTATGAAACTAAATTTACTATCACAGGGACGTAAGATCTTGTAAACTGCAGAGCGGAATGAATATCTAAAAATTTATTTTAATTAGGGCGGCAAGATATTACTTCGACAAATCAATGATGTATCTATACAAATAAATAAAATTGTAGTGTCTGTTTGTAACATTAAAATAACCACTTTTTACTAAATGCATATGGATGTACACATGGAACATGTAACAAAATTACATTTTTTACAATTTTTTTTTTCTGTCTGTCTGTTTGTTCCGGCTAATCTCTAAAAAGGCTGGGCCAATTTTGACGGGACTTTCACTGGCAGATAGCTGATGTAATAAGGAGTAACTAAGGCTACTTTTATTTTAGAAATTTATTAATTTTATAGCTCTGTGAACTGAAAAACTTTTTTGTTCAATTCCACGTGAACGAAGTTGCGGACTCAGCTATTTTAGAATAAAACATAAGAATACGTTTTACTAATTATACATTGTTATAGCAGAAACTAATTAACTGTGATTGTTGATATACAATTAATTCACTATAAGGAGGTAGTCTTAAGTTAATTTAGTTTAAAACGGCAATTACACAATACGAAACGCAATCAAAAATTATCATTGTACAGATAGTTCGCAATGAGCTTTGAAAGTCTTAATATGATAATTATCATTTAGAAAAGAAATTTTACCATATTATATGTATTTAAAATTAGCTCACGACAGTCAGTCAGTTCAGCCAATTGCAGTCCACTACTGGACATAAGGAGGCCTATGATTTTGCAAAGTCTTTTAATTAATACTAGCGACTCGCCCCGGCTTCACACGGGTGCAATGCTGATACTAAATATACAGAATGCCTTTATTTATAGTGTGAAGCTAGCTTATAGGATGGTTATTAACATAATAATAACATCATGCAAATATGCGTCGTTAGATTACACGTTGTTACAGAATACGTTGAAGAAATAAAGGTTCCCTGCTCGTTCCCCGTAGGTGATAGTGTGATAATATGTAGCCTATATGTTGGCCCGACTTCTTAATAATATTCGTGCCAAATTTGAACTAAATCCATGCAGTACTTTTTAAGTTTATCCCGGACATACATACAGACAAACAGACAAACAGACAAAAATTCTAAAAACTATATACTTGGCTTCGGTATCGATTGTAGATCAAACCCCAAGTATTTTTTAAAAAAAATATTCACTGTACAGTTTTGACTTTCCTACCATTTTATTATATGTATAGATAGATAGTTTAGAAGCCGGAGGCGCGGATGTTATTAACCATTGGGTTGGTAAAAATACTGGCATAGATACGTATCCACACTAATATAATATTGGTAGATATCTATTTTTAACAAAGACGATGCTTTCTCAATACAATCCTAATATTCCATTATCCTCTCCAACTAAGCATAAAACTTGTACGAGTGGTTATTAAATTACCTCGAAATGTCAGAAGCAAAATTGTGAGTACGTATTGTGAGTTCGTTGAACAATGTACAGGTTGGTACGGAGTTTAAGATGAAATTTTTATTCAAATATACTTCAACAATCATTTTTAAATCTTTAATACTTATATCTATTTATAACTAGCTGCTGCCCGCGACGTCGTCTGCGTGAACGCTATACAACACCAAAAATACCTACGATTATACCTTTTAAAATAACATTCGTTTACCCGTTTCTTCTTTACATTTCATATCTACAGAAAGTGCAGTAACAGAGAGAGACTGTTTTGTGTAAAAATTGACCTTCAAAAAGTGCTTATTTTCAGTGATTTCTGCTTTGAATAAATGACTTTATGGTGATTCTGCTAAATTAAGTCATAAGTTGTCACTGAAGCAGATGGAGAAAATAATGAATAAGGAAGGAATACAGAATAGGGTAAAAATCAGTGGCGTGCATAAAGTTTTTTAGACAGGGTAGGCAGTTAAAAAAAACACACTGCACTTACTCGCAATGTTTTCCTAATTTATTTTAATTTTGTTGGGAATAGAGGCTTTTAGATAATTTCAAGAACAGACAAGTAAATTATTGGACACGTAAACTACTACTACGTACTAATAATGCAGGCATACAAATACACGCACAGAAACCAACTGATACCTATCAAACAAATCAGTTACTGGATAGACATAGTGACCTCATAAGACCGACACTCTGATAATTTCGTTTGTGTCAAACATAGGAAATCATTGATAACACTATTAATTAGTTACGATATTGCATTCTTAATGAAAGTACTTGTTTATTTATTATTAATAAAAAAATGAAAAATTATAACATCATTGTTATTTATGTGTTAAATCGATACGCCTGAACAATTTTTAATTTATCTGTAAAATCGAACGTGTCGAATTTCAATGCACTATTTACTTTCATCAAACACACGTCTCCGTTACATATTTCACAAGTAAACTTATTCATCACTAATATATTAATATTTTCACTAATAACAAGAACGCACAAACGAAAAATTAAAAGTGAATTATCATAATATTACTCTGTGGAATGTTGCGATTACGCGACCGTGTCAAAAATCATAATTATTAATACAAACGGTATCGAATTCAAGACAATTTAATTTGACAGGTTATTCTTAGGCAGTGCCTAATTTCGTTGTTTGTCTAATGTTAAAAACACAATACTTTAATATGTACGATTTTATTTTTGTGTTACCTACACGTTAGGAATTCTAAACATTTTTGAATATCATATCAAAATTTGACCGCTCCAGCGGGGTTCGAACCCGCTTCTCCGACCGTGTTGGCGCTCTAGCCAATTAAGCTATGGAACGATGTACCCGCTAGATTTAAATTTTTGATATGATGATTTTATTTTCGGTATAAGCGAACCGTGGCGCCGTCTATAGTGAGTTCTTTACAGAAACACGTAACTATTCAAAGTTTCATATTACGATGAAAATCTTTGACAGGAGACGACACATGCTATTTTTAATATGTACAATTTTATGTTTATGTTACCCACACATTAGGAATTCTAAACATATTTGAATATCATATTAAAAATTGACCGCTCCAGCGGAGTTCGAGCCCGCGTCTCCGACAAACTTTTGACTTTTTTTGAAGTTTTGACTTTCCTACCATATATACAATATAGAGACCTATTATATATAGATATTAATGTTTTTTTTTTAAATCTGGTTTAAATAAGTTTTTTCATCGCACCAAGACATGTGTTTATATCTTACATATTAACAAACAAAACATTCTATAAAATAAAATTAAAAAACGTGTTTATCACACATAAGTAGCTACAAGAACGGGAACAAAAGATATCATATTCATGTATACTGCAATTACGATTGTGCAAAACATAACTTTATGGCGTAAAAATCAAAACAGTTCTCTAGTTTTCCAATACTTCCCACTTTCGTCTCAATAAACAATCGCGTACCCAATACACGAACTTTAAGTTACGTTTAGTTGTCGTATAATTTAGTAAACAAGCAATAATAATTCTACCTAACATTCGAACAATGTTTATCCCATACAATACCGAAGTTTAACTTAAAGCACCTTTGAATAAATAAGGCTTCCTTACAGACTAACGAAAAAATTAATATGCATAAATTATAGAAGTAAAAAAGTATGTCAATGTAAACTGATTTTTTTTTAGTGACTATGTAGGCAATTTTCAGTCTAATCTGTGCTTCTATGTTCATTTATTTTTTTCAGTCCTTAGAGTCCAATAAAAGTACTAGTAATTGCTGTGACAAATATAAAAATTTAAAAACGGATAAAATAGCATTTAATACATCATTATAAATAAATTAAATCGCTGAAATGTATGTTCGCACATAACTTCCGAATGATTTTAACAAATTTAATAATTCTTTATTTTTTGAATTCGTTATTGTCAGGCTGTCATAAAAAGATATTTTAACAAAAAATTATATCGGAATATGATAATCTGAATCAAAAATTGTTTAGTGAAGGTATCATATCAACACTTTACCCAACCAAAGAAAAAAAAATAAGAATAAAAATACGCTATACGCGCAGTTATTATCTTGACTGTCATTTATTATTAACCTCGAAAATGACAGAGCTCCCATACAAACTTTAGTAGTTTATTTCAACCCCTTAAGTAGTTTTAGAAGTAACTTTGTTGTGTTAGTTTTATATTTTTGACTGTACGCTTGTCTCGAAATTCACAATTTTAGTCACTTCCTTAATATATTGTCACCGGTAAATTGATATAATTGATTAAAAAAAATGAATAAAGCAAAAAAAATTATTTATAATTTGATCTATTCAATAGAACATTTTAAATTTAAAACAGCAAGGTGATCAGTGTTAAAAAGTAAACTCAAAAGGAGTATTGGAACTGAAACACAGTTTTTATTAATGTCAGCACCATTTTTGACTTTAGTTAACAGTTAACTAAATGACTCACTACGAATATCAAAACTTTTTTAACAGAAACGATCGAACTAGAGGTGCAATACGTGCTACTTCCTGATAGTAAACCATACACATGCATAAAGGTGCAGTCTATGCAGACTGTTATAATGCAACTTCACACGTGCATACATGGTTACTTAAAAGAAATGTCTTTTTGTTTGTGAAAGAATGTTCTAGTAACAGCCAAATATATCGATTTTCATTCTAGATATCACAAAAGAATAAAACTTGTTTGTTTTTACTATAATTGGGCTAAAACGTAATAATAGAATGAGATCCTCGTAATTAGAGCCAGAGATCATTAAATAAATAAATATCTTTATCGTACACACACGGTCGTCTGTTCCTAACGTAAGTAACTAAATGCTTGTGTCATATGTGACTGATATACATAGCTAGATATTTTTTGATACAAATATGTACAAATAATACATAATTATATAAATAGAAATATACACAATTACACACACAATGAGACTCGGTCACTGCAAACGGCGCCACCAACGGGCTAGTCAACTATTACAAGCTTTGTTGTTTGACATTTAAAAGAAAGAAAAAGTTCAATATAGAATAGGGTATCATAAACGTCTGTATTATAAACGATAGCAACAAACTATAACTAGCCGATTGGCGCAGTTTCCAGTAACCCTGTTGTGATTTCAATTCCCGCTCCTAACTTACACTTTACTCTACACTTATTTTTATTTATACTTGCAATACTACTATGCAATATTTATAAGAAAACTAGCTGACCCAGCGAACTTCGTATCGCCTAACACAAACTCTATCGTATGGTATTAAAGTTCAAATTGACTTTTAAGTATTATCACAAATCTTTTGTATGGGAGTATAGAAAAGTGTTGTTTTTAGACTTTTTCAGGAAATTTAATTTTTTTTTTTAGAATTTTTCTCTCCGTAAGAACCATCCTCGTACTTGAAGGAATATTTTTAAAAAAAAAATTAGCGAAATCGGTCCAACCGTTCTCGAGTTTTGCGCTTAGCAACACATTCAGCGACTCATTTTTATATTATAGATTTCTTCCGAAAAAATATTTATCTACATAAATCGACTGTAATAACAAACTCTTAAGCGAAACAGTACGTATTTAAGTATTAAGAGTGTAAAAAATAAACGCTTCACACTCAACGGATGTCAGTAAGACAATCGTGTGTCCGAAAACACTCATAGTACACAAGCACAAACGCCCATACCAAGACAAACATCTATATTGCCAATACAAATGTTAAAAAGGATGGAATACAAAAATAATTATAATGTGTATGAACAACCTAAACCAGGCAAGCGATAGTGGAGTCAATTTAAGTTGGGAACTTAATTTGTACAAGTTGCTCAATACCTGTCGATGTCTAGAACACTGTGTGGCGAACCGAACTGAACAATGTTTGGTTATTATGTTCTAATTTTATTGATATGACGTTTCCTGTAACGACGTTTGAATATACTGTTGAATTAATATATATGAATATTTTACACGTAATTATGTAATACGCTTCAGCCTGTAATATCCCACAGCTGGGCATAAACCTCTTTCCTTATACCATTACTTACCTATTTGTTAATTACATGATTTATGAATTATGGGAGGGCATCCTTTTATTTACATTTTATTTTCTTAATTCTAATACATTTTACTTATTTATGCTATACTTACTATATTATATTTACTTAGTTAACTACAACAAAATTATACTTAACCCTCAGACCACGGCAAACATCTGTATGGCCAATACAAATGTTTGTCATGTGCGGGGATCGAACCAGCAACTGTCGGCGCAACAGCCGCAAAAAAAAATTGTAAATACGTATGTTACATAAACGTGAAATTGAGAATTTGTACATTAAATCTAACATGTTGGTATTTTGACGAATAGATATTATGCTATTTTACTAAATAATGGTATTTAAGTATCCCAAAAATTCATATTTATTTATTATACAAAATCAGCTAGTTACATTTTTAGTTCCAGTAGGTATGCTTATTTTAAGACTTAAAAGTTTGATTTTTAATTAATGTTTTTATATTAATATTTTAATGTCTTAATAGGTAAAAATATAATTTATTTATTGAAATATTATACATATTTACAATTAAGAACTAAATATTTACAGATAGTACAAATCATGTCCGCGTAATGGTGGCAAGAATGCTGGCAACATATTATAACAACAACGTTGAATCATGCTGATTCTCTTGGCAAAATATGCACCACTGGAGGCGATAAGGCGAGGAGTTAACTCTTTTGAAAAATAAATAAATAAACATCAATTTGTAAAAATAAAAACAAAACGTAAATAATATTAACCATAATAATATCAATTTACAAATGTAGAACAAAAATCGGAATTTCAATTAATTTGACATCGAAATCAGACCATAGCAAAGTTAGAAAAAACATGACATAAATTAACAAAACTAAAAAGTCTGAAACAAAATTACACGAAAACTGTGTAGTTTGGAAATGAAGCTATTTAATTTATCTTCCACTGGGCGGGTAAAATGCTGCGGACTTGAATTTTATAGCCGTCAAAGTTTTGAGATCAGAAACCAAAAATCCTGACTAAATTCTAATTTGAAAACACCTGCGGCGGCCGCATGACGTTTGCGTAGCTGGAGTTTGCTTAGACTGTTTCGTAACATATAGAGCAAGGACAGAAACTTTTATTTAATTATTTAATCACGCACAGAATTAGTTACAGACGTAAAAACAGAAATAGTTCATACCTTAAGATAAAGGTTAAAACACTTCTAATGTACGACATAAATCAAAACATTATATAAAAAACTGAGCTTATCTAAACCAGGTATATGTTTTTAGAGATTGCCTTTAAAGAAATAAGTTTTTCAAAAGAACGTCCATTATCTAATTTAACATAAAATCAATGATTGTCTAATGCCATGTATTAAAAAATACATTATATACACGGAGTAGTATATTATATATCTAACCAAAGAGACGTCTCGATTAGTATTAAAAATAAAAGATTTCTAGTTCTATGATTTACATAAAATTACTTAATTATAAATTATACATGTATATAACGAAGAATTCGTAAGTATTGAAATTTATAAAGAAATAGCTAGTTGAAGCGGCAGTGGGCTGGAGACCGCGTCTTGGCAAACAGTGTGGGACGTAATCCGACCCGCTGGACCGACGATCTACGTAAGATTGCCGGTGTAGGCTAGATGTCCAGCAGTGGACTGTAATAGGCTGAACTGTGTGACTGACTGATAATAATACCTATTATTATAGTTTTTTAGGAAGTATGTCAAATTCTACATTTTAGATCAGGGCAGATTTATAAAAAAATGTAACTTAATTTTCAAGTCACAATTAACTATATATATTTTGAATGACTTTTTCTCTTAAGTTTGAAGCAACTAAAAGTAGTTCGGTGTGAAACAGTCCAGACAACCGGACAGGCGGCGTACGTTACATGGAGTATCGTAACATTTTTTTCTAACTCTTTGTTTATTGACCACGAGTTGCTGTGGACCCTACTTCGTTCGAACGTGTGATAAAAACATAATGTTTTTTACTATTATAGCGATACGATTTTTATACAGATCACGTTTTACGTATCATTTACGATATCCTGAAGCATAAGAAATCGCTAAGGAAAGGAAACTTTTCTTTCGTAAACATCATTCGATATGAATTAAGTTATACGAATAAAAAGTATATAGAACAAAAAAATACAATGTTTTATGTTATAATATATTATTTTCTTTAAACAAACTATCGTCTTTTGAACTGATAAGCTAACTGATATTTTGCTATATGATTTTTCTATAAATATACATGTAAACAATATATATATATATATGTCGGCGCGAGACACTCTCCGATGTCAAAAACCGGTTTCTACGAGTTGCTTCTACTTTATTATTGTACTAAAGCCGCGTTAGGTTCATGTTTAAACGTGTTTATACGAATTGATTACGTCAGCGCGAGGCTCGCGAGCGCATTACCATATATGGTTCGAAAACGCTTTATAGGCCTAATATGAAACTATTACCATATATAGTTCGATACAGCGAGCTACGACAGTCGGGCGCTTTAAATACGGTGCGACGATCGCGCTGGCAATTATTCTTAATCGAGTTGTCAGATTAATAACATTACTAATGTTTGTAACTAAGTATTAATGTTAGAATTTCTAGTCACTGAAATATTGTTATCAAGTGTTCGTTTAAGTTCTTGATAAAGGTGTAAAATTAAAGTGATTGTTTTGTATCGAAAATAGTTTTATTATGCAACAAACTACCACGAAGTATAGCATGAACATTATTATATTGAAGATAGTTTTATTAAGAAGCCTACGTTGGAGACTCTTTTCCGATATCAGAAGTTGGATGATAAATCGGCTACCTACTATTCCGATTTGATCCACCTCCTCGTCAGCTCGAAGTTTTCCTGATGTTTTGTGTATTGAAGTCGTATTCAATTATTAAAAGATGAACTGCAGAAATTTATCTAACTGATTATGGTTGAGGCTGAAGGTCACCGCTCAATTACCGTGCCGATAAGTAATACCTACGTTTTATTTGATTTAACAGAAATTACGGAAGGGTCGTAACGCTTGTGTAGTTAATGTGAAGAATCAAAAGTGAGTTCACAATATTCTTATCCACACAATAACGTCGCAGTGATGAAATTATGTTAAAACACAGACAAGGTAATTGAAAAATACTGATTATTGTCGTTTACTCCTTAAGAAACGACATAAGTCCCGTGTTAAAATTAAAAATATGAAAAGTTTAAGAATAATAATAGTTTCACAAATAATTGACGCTCTAATTCAGTGAAACTGAGGATTGAGATTGACGTTTTACATCGCTTTTACCTATTTATGTTTGCAGACTATTAAAATGTAAAATTAAATTGATAATCGATGCCTAGATGGTTGCCGCCTCCTCATAAATCCTAATGCGTAATAACTTTTGAATTTGAATTCGAAAATATTTACATTCGTCACTTAGTTTGATTCTAGGAGCAATATTATATAAGCCGCAAGACTGCTTTGTATCTGGAATAAAATGTTAATAAATTAACAAGAACACCATGCTAGTGAGGATACAAAAAAAAAAAAAAAAAAAAAAACGAGCCACATTAAATCTCGACTAATCAACACTGTAAAACAGGTGAGATAGTTGAATACCTACTTTTCTTACTTTATAGCAACTTTTTTGAATTAACTCAACAAGTGAAAAATAGAAACAGAGTGAGCGCAATGACACAACTCTGCCTAAGATAATGTTGCTCCGTTGGTGACCGTATTTTAAGAAAGAGCTCAAATACAGCTTTATAGTGAGTTAAAATAATTGACGGCTGATAACATATCAATTTGAAATTGTTTTTACGGATACGAGAATCATTGAATAAAAAAAAGTTTTGCTATAACTCATACAAATTAGAGATAAAGAAATATTTCAGGTAGTCCTAATTGTCACAGCCTCTATGTAAGCAAATCTACATCTAGGTATACAAGACTGCGATTTATTGAAATACTGTTAAATGTAAAGAGAATATTCTTCTGACGAATTAATCGCACATGGTCGGAGTACTGCTTAGATAAGCATTTACACCATGAAGATTTTAACGATAAACATCACAAAGGAAAAATCGAAACTAAATTGAAAAGAATAGAATGGTTATTAAAAATAAAGAATAAATTGGATTATTTCTTTATGAACAGTCAGTTAAGTAACAAACCTGTAGATATATAGGAAACCTATAAACGTGAAAATTATATTGTGAAAAAGGACATACATGTCCGGGTCCTTAGTGAACCATACGTAGGGACAGTGCATTGAAATCACTATAGAACTTTATCATAGGAACAAGATTAACTACAACTACCACCGGAATCGGTTCAAAAATCACACGTATTCAACAACAGAACAAATGATCGCGAAATTCGAGCACATATTGCTGTAACTCTACTTAAAAACAGGAATCAAATTATTTTTGTTAATAAAAGAAACATGTATGCATCTTCAACGGCATCCACAATGAAATGGAATTCAACGTCTCGCTCTTACTGTTAAAATGTCTATAAACATGTTGCTTGCCTGCCACGATGCTAGCACAGTCATTATGTTTACATCAATAGGAATAAAACTTATATACGAGCAAACTATCTACTATGAAACATATATTACACCTCAGTCCAGAAGTCGGAGTCAGGTCTGTGTAAAAAGGAATAGGCCGAGCTAACAAGCAACTAGAATCCCAAGAGGAAGGACTTGAATCACTGAGTCACGCAGATCTCAGAGTCAAGAAGCAGCATTACACAAAAGGCGACTATGTTTTGATACAAATAATCTAACCAAACTTATTTGACTTCAGTTAGTAATTCATATTAAATTTTCAGAAATCTAGAAACTATAAAAGAGAGTCCACGGAAGAGTTAGGCTGCGAGAAGTGGTACATAACCAATTATGCCATGCACCGTGTCGGCGGACGAAGATGCTGAGACCCAAGTGCCTCAAAAAGCTGCCACAACTGCATCTGATCGAGCGCCATCTACGTCTCGACCTGGTCAGCCACTCCGAGTGGTCCGCAACGATGAGCACTCATCATCGCTTTAAAAGTTGAGTCAAAATTCACTTAGTTTACCTCTTAATATCTACGAAAGTTTACGTAGTAAAGTGGTACCACTGAGCTAGTGCTACCCTTGTGCTAAGACCACGAGTTTTCAGTACCATTGAGATGCCTCATGGAACCATAACTAGACTATAACTATACACCATAATCTGGAGAGTGATACCTCTGAGCTGACCACGCGTTACCCTCGTGCTAACCACGGGTCCTTGATGTATCCACATGAGAACCATGAGATACCGTTGGGACGCCTTGTGGAACCGTGGTAGACACGTATACACCACAGATCTACGAGAACCTTCAACATTAATAAATAATCTAGACATTATGACAGAGTTATGAGCGTAGTACTCATAAAATCTACCCATATTTATTTACATGACAGGTGCATGAGAGATTTCTTTGTGTCCTGCTTTTATAACACTAGTTGAAATGGCAACACGTGTTGCTTACAGATACCTGCCTTAAAGAAATAATTTTATTTTCAGATTTCGAATTGCACAGCGCAGGCAGGCGCAGAACATACCACATGTACACACACCACACATACACTCTTTCATACCAATCATTTCTCCGAGAACCTACGAGAAATCTACGAGAACCTCCGAGAATCTACGAGAACCTTCAAATACCTGTGGGTCTCCCACCGTGCCTCGTAGAGCACGTTAAAAGAGTCCCGGTTAGTATCACAGATGTGATGCAATCGTTAATCATGGCCATCAAAAACATCATTCGGCCATACATCATATTGCTAATCACAAATATAAACACACACACACACACACACAAATAAACACACACACACAAACACACACACACACAAACACACACACACACACACAAATAAACACACACACACACACACACAAACACACACACACACAAACACACACACACACACACACACACATACACAAACACACACATACACATATGCATTCAGACTGATACACACCAATACTCTTCTCCAAATACATTCACACAATCAAATTTCCCCGAAAAATCTACGAGAACCTCCGAGAATCATAGAAACTCTCCGAGACTCCAAGAACCTCCAAGAACTCCCAAGAGCCTTCGATTACGTGTGGGTCTTCCCACCATGCGACGGAAAGGACGCTTAAATTGGGTTGAAGACTACGAATACAAGACCAGGCTGGTGCAGAGCGCGCACCGCCTATCAGAATGGCCGTGTCGGCGCGAGACACTCTCCGATGTCAAAAACCGGTTTCTACGAGTTGCTTCTACTTTATTATTGTACTAAAGCCGCGTTAGGTTCATGTTTAAACGTGTTTATACGAATTGATTACGTCAGCGCGAGGCTCGCGAGCGCATTACCATATATGGTTCGAAAACGCTTTATAGGCCTAATATGAAACTATTACCATATATAGTTCGATACAGCGAGCTACGACAGTCGGGCGCTTTAAATACGGTGCGACGATCGCGCTGGCAATTATTCTTAATCGAGTTGTCAGATTAATAACATTACTAATGTTTGTAACTAAGTATTAATGTTAGAATTTCTAGTCACTGAAATATTGTTATCAAGTGTTCGTTTAAGTTCTTGATAAAGGTGTAAAATTAAAGTGATTGTTTTGTATCGAAAATAGTTTTATTATGCAACAAACTACCACGAAGTATAGCATGAACATTATTATATTGAAGATAGTTTTATTAAGAAGCCTACGTTGGAGACTCTTTTCCGATATATATATATATATATATATATATATATATATATATATATATATATATTTAAATATACAATCGAATTGAGAACCCCTCCTTTTTAAGTCGTTTATAAATAAATGCAAGTAATATAGCACAGATTCTCAGTCAAAGCAGATTTTAATTTTTTTAGCGATCCAGTTTTATTTGTCTAGATCACGATTCAGCCACTAACATCCCACTGCTGGGCAAAGGCCTCTTTCTCTCTCCGAGTAGGCGAATGATCGGAGCTTAATCCACCACGTTGCTTTGCTGCGAATTGATGGATTTATTTATACAGATTACGTTAATTAAATGTGTACAAACAGACACAATGTACACTTCTTCTACACATACAATTTCCAACCGAACTAGAGCACATCTGTTATCATAGTATATTCCGAGCCCTGTGCCACACAATCCATATATTTTTTCGGTTTTCGATTTATTACATAACATTTTGATACAGTTATCTAATCCATTAGCGTGTTGTGTTAGATTCAACACGATGTTTGTTCATTTTGTATCCTTACATACTCGTATATTTTTTTTTAAATTTAGTTTCAATATTTCTATTTGTAATATTACTTGTAATTATGTCTTTTTCAAAGTGCAATAAAGAATATATATTATTCTACGTAACTGAGGGTAGGTTGTTAATAAGTTTTGACACAAGGTGACTATACAAACTAAGCTTTTAAAGCAAGGTTGTTCAACCCCTGGCTCGCGGGCCAATCTATGGCCCGCAATTTTTAATTGGCGCGCACAACCAAGTTTTGACCAAATTAATCAATTTAATTACTCATTTAAATCAATTGATAAATGTCGCCAAACCTACAGTACCTGGTAGTATATATAACTATTCATCGATCGACTACTTCGGCTTCGTAAAGCGTCGTCGCTGTGGCACGCGGCTGAGTACGTACAAATCCGAAGCTAGCCGATGTGTAATATTTCTGTCGGGTAAATCACGAACAAAGAAAACGAAACAATGAGCATAACACACTATTGTTTTTCACAGTAAATATGACCATCAAAAAACAATAATTATTAATATAGTTTTTTAATATTGGGGTTTTATTACGCACGTCCAGAGATTAATTAAATTATACGAATTTTCAGTAGCCCGCCGTAAATACCTGTATCCTCTTTTTGGCCCTCTGGTTGAGCAGCCTTGATTTAAAGAGTAAATGAAAGATAAAAAATGTACAATTATAGAAATATAAAATATAAGCTTTTTATTATCCACAATCTATCCGTTTTCAAATAAATTCTACATTAATGTAATATTCACGGAGATAACTCTTCGATTAAAATTTTAACCGCAAATAAATTCAACTCTTGTTTACACTCGTTATTCAGTTTCGGATAAGTACTTAAAATATCGGTATGATTTATCGCACGATGACTTATTTAAGCAAACGTTAAATTGATATTGAGCATACGCGTATTTATTCATGTACTGTTGATGAGGTTTTAAAGGACTAATCGTGAATTATCCTTATATTTTAGAATAAAATAAAAACTCACGTACTTTTACTAAATTTATTAAAAGTACGTGAAAGTGTAAGTGTGTAGTATTTTTTTTATTATTATTTTTTTTAATTTTAGTTATGATATAACAGCCCGTATTAATTTAATAATATTTGGTCTGATAAAAATATGTAGTTACTTATTTTAATTATTTATTATGAATACATTTAATAATATCGCTATCGAAATAATATAATTGTTTTTGCTGGCAAACGAAAACGACTTCAATTACATCGACAAGTAATACAACGTAGGTAGACGAAAAAATAGTCTAGTAAATACGCATTATCAGGGATAACTCCAAAATTTATAATCAGATCTCGATGAAATTTAAATTTGACCAAATGATAAACATCGTTTTCGATTAAATTAAAAATTATAAAATCGGTACACCCACACCATCATAAGATCCCGGTTTCCTTATCACGGTACCACACCTGGGATATCAGCTTTGCAACAAAAAAATTATTTATCAAATTATTATCAAAATCATTTTGAAAAATTTATTAGAATGGACAGTTATTTATTATTTGTTTTACTCAGAAACTACTATATCTATTACAATAAAATTTTCTTTGTAGATAACCAAAAACTATCTATCTATCTATCATAGACTTTTTATATGTATGTATATTATTAGGTACTTGTTACTAATGTCACGGTGATGGTTCGCGATATTCTTATAAAAGGTTTTTTTAAATAGTTTTGATACGACAAACGTCATAAAAGACAATAACAAATTATGCATTATGTCTATGCCACAGATTAATTTTCTAATCGACCAAGTCGATAAACGAGCGCGCGACTGATGGTAAGCGGTTATCGTAGCTTAATATAGACGCTTGCAACACCAGAAGCATCGTAAGCTCGTTGCCGACCTACCGCCTCCACTTCATAGGAGCTCTGGCCTTACTCACCACAAGAACACAACCACTGCTTGACACCAGTATTATTTAGCTGCTATCTTTCACTGACTTTCCCAGACAGGCTGGTTCAGATTTTGAGCAGAGTATAACCAAATTTACATCAATAAAAGATTACAGAGTCAATAAAATTAGTGCCTACAGGCAAGCAAAAAAAAACTTTGTTTTCTACTTTAAGTTTGTTTTCAGACATTGACGGTCACTATGATATCGCAGTCGTCTGCTTTCCAGACGAAATACCGGAAGTTTCAAAATGATAATCGCGGTAAGATTCCGTAAAATTGTTCTTTTATTTCTGGTGTGTCTAAAAAACGTTCGCATATCGTCATTTCAACATACCCGGGTGAGATTCACGTGTCCGGGACAAATTCAGATTCATCACGTTGCTCGCATATCTCAAAACGCTGAAAAATGTATGATGCGTGTTATTTTGCATTTCAGAACCTCGAAAGTACAACAGAGATTTATTTTGCTTTTCTATTCATATACATATATTTCAGGTGAAGAGATATTGCGTAAGCCTTTCAGTAAAATTTATACTTCAGTCATATTTTAAGATGATTAATTGATGATATAGTGACTAAGATCCCACTACTGGGCATAGACCTCATCATCCATGTAGAAAAAGGGTAGTAGAAGTAATTGAGTTTTGATTCTTTCATAAAGCTATTAATTGGTACACAAACGTCTAACGAATCGTTTCGAAACAACTGTTTAAAGTGAATTGCATGCTGAGTTAGCCTTTAAGTGTGGTGTATAGTGTAACATATTCTGTTTAACTATGTACGAATGATAGAAACCACCGTATATGAAATTACCGGCATGAAATTGAAGGATAAGTCAAATCATTCTCTCTTTGTGCATGTCTCCGACTGCATGTTATGTACGACGTTGCATAAAGTTTCGAAGGACTACCGTATTAATATATTTTAAATGTACAGCACAAAATGTTTGATATTGTTTCTATTTATTTCGCTGACTTTGTGTGCATATTGAATTTTTATCTTGTTCCAGCTTTTTCAGTTGATTTTCTATTAGTTATTCTTCTCGCAGGCGGGTTTTTTGTTTATTTTTAATTATTATTTTATTATTCAAAGTTGAATAATTGAATCAATTAACGCCTGAATAACCTGCTTATTGCTTAGTTTATGCTTCAAGGATCTATGTGTAATAAATTAGATACCTTGAAAATATTATTCACAAATTCGTCTTAATGTGCAATTTTGTCAAATTATCGAAAACAATTCCAAACATTGCCTTGACGCGTTGCGACACAAATTCATACAAAATGATAAAAACATTACATGTATTTTAGTACAATAAAACGACATAAATATTACTGTATCAGTTTATTACATATAATTTGTTGATTACACGTAGACACTGATGTCGTATTTCAGTTCGAGGCCGCGCTCGCTCTTCATTCGCAGTGTTACGAATGGAAAACCGAGCCCGCCAGAAGTCACGTTGGCGGATGCGGACGACCTGGTCAGGTCGTAGGCGAGGATACCCTGAAAATAAAAATATACTTAGAATATCTGCTACATTAAGATTATACCTATTTATAAAGTGAAAAATTAATGAAATTAGGTACGTAGGCCGCAGTACGAAATATCTTGCTAATAGCATAAGGTAAGGTAACAAAATTTAACCTAATGGACCTATGTCGCTTCGTTCATAGATTATTAATATACCTAAATATATTCAGTAAGTCTAACTGTCTGTCATGTTATCACGGCTAACAGAAATGGAGAATGTTATATAAATAATAAATAAGGCTGCTAAAAGCCGTTGTACGTTTACCATGAATTGCTAATTTTTGTGCAAAACTTTCAATTTTATTGGTGTAGGAACTCATTAAAAATATATTTGAATCTATATGTTATATCCTTAGCTTTCCGCTGTGGGTTTGCCTGCATTAACAACATGATATTGACTGTTCCATTTTCATCCGTTAAAATATAGCCTATTTCCCTGAGTAATAAGACCGTAATAGAATTTTTAAAATCGGTCTAGGTGTGTTTACAAAAAAAATCAAAAACTTTTTTTTGTTATAGAAAATATAATTATATTACTATTTGTTACCCGCGACTTTGTTCGTGTACAAATTTTATTGTTATCGAATACGTTATCATATCAAAAAATCGAATTTTCCCTGATTTTGCAATATTTTTCGTTGACGCTCCACTCCTATTGGTTTCCTATAGTTTTAACGTGATATTATATAGCCTATTGCTTCTCTGATAAATGGGCTACCTAAACTAAAATTATTAAATTCAAAACAGTACTTCACCGCATATATACCGCAGTCCACTGCTGGACTTAGCCCCCCCCCCCCTCCCAAGTTCGCACCAGACTGTATGGCGCGGACTCATGTGTTTTGCCCATAGTCACCACGCTGGGCAGGCGGGTTGGTGACCGCAGTACTAGCTTTGTCGCACCGAAGACGCTGCTACCCATCTTCGGCCTGTGTATTTCAAAGCCAGCAGTTGGATGGTTATCCCGCCATCGGTCGGCTTTTTAAGTTCCAAAGTGGTTGTGGAACTTTGGTATCCCTTAGTCGCATCTTACGACACCCACTAGAAGAAATGGGTGGCTATATTCTTTACTGCCGTAACCTCACAACATACCATTTTATACTGGCGTATAAATTATGAAAATATGTTGTCTGCGATAAACCACAATCTCGTTAAAGGGAAATAGACTTATTTAATTATATAAAAAAGTAATTTAACTATAAAAATTTACCTGAATAGCACGTTGGTAGCCGAATTTAGGTGGGATCACAATAGTAATGTTTTCGACGCGTTTCCTCAAAAAGTACGAATCGTACTGTACTTTACGACTGAACACCCTTTCCCTCAGCACGTTTGTTCCCATAAAGGTATGGGAACATTCCGCTATAATGACGGCCGCGATCAAAACCGAAAAAAAGATATAAAACCTCATTTCGATTTTTTCGAATAAAGCTTGCAAGTTGCCAGTTCTCGAAATAAGAAGAAATTCGAATGTCGAAAATCGCACGAGTCAACCTTTTTATGTTACGAGATTATCGGGTAACAGTTAAAATTCCTATTATTATTATTATTACCAATTTAGTCTTGATATTAATAATTGGCAGTCATTAAAATGATATTATTATAAAATTTCGATAACGATATCGCTAATATTTTTTTTAATAATTTAACTTATAATTAGCAGTTTTTAAAAAGAATATTAATATACAAATAATACAATTCAATCAAATCATCTCAGTTCTGTTTTTATATCTCCTATTGTTAAGCAAGACTTCTTTCCGTTTTGCCTGCATTAAACATTGACGGTTAATGTCTCATAATAACTACATATTTTATTCTTCATTTCTTCTATCAAGTATTTATAAGTCCTAATCCTGAGAGGTATTATATATGTCAATAAATAAAACTAATAACAATAAATAAAAATAATAACAGACCCGAGGAACTTTGTAATGCAACTTCCTTTTCGTAAATATATGGTATTTTATTTTCTTTTTAACCGACTTCAAAAAAGGAGGAGGTTACTTAATTCGACCGTATATATATGTATTTATATATTATGTGTGTTCGCGGATATCTTCGTCGTTTAAGAACCGATTTTAATGATTCTTTGTTTAAAAGAAGATATCCCAAGGGTGGTACTATAATAAGGAAACCAGGATCTGATGATGGTATCCTAAAGAAATCAAGGGTTGAACCTTCTAAACTCTGTATGAAGTTGGTTTTTTTTTTTTCGTTTGCTAGCAAACACCATTATATTATTTTTAACCGACTTCCAAAAAAGGAAGAGGTTCTCAATTCGACTGTATTTTTTTTTTTTTTTTTTATGTATGTTACATCAGAACTTTTGACCGTGTGGACCGATTTCGACAAATTTTTCTTTAATCGAAAGGTGGTGTATGCCAATTGGTCCCATTTAAATTTATTTGAGATCTAACAACTACTTTTCGAGTTATATCTAATAATGCGTTTTTACTTGACGCTTTTTTCGTCGACCTACGTTGTATTATACCGCATAACTTTCTACTGGATGTACCGATTTTAATAATTCTTTTTTTGTTAGAAAAGAGATATCCTTAGTTTAGTACCATGATAAGGAAACCAGGATCTGATGATAGGATCCCAGAGAAATCGAGGGAAACTCTTGAAAATCCGCAATAACTTTTTACTGGGTGTACCGATTTTGATAATTTTTAATTTAATCAAAAGCTGGTGTTTATCATGTGGTCACATATAAATTTTATCGAGATCTGATAACTAATTTTTGAAGAATCTTTGATAACGCGTAGTTACTTGACTATTTTTTCGTCGATTTACGTTGTATTACTCGTCGATGTAATTGAAGTCGGTTTTTTTTCGTTTGCGAGCAAACACAATTATTTTAATTAAAGTTGTTCGAATAACGTGTGTCCTATAAACACATATAAACTTCTATGTATATTTCTATCCTGGCTTTTTTGAATGCACAAGGACAGAAATAAACATGAGTACCATTGTGTTTGGTCACAGACGAAATAAAACTGACTTCAATTACATCAACAAGTAATACAACGTAGGTAAAAGGACAAATAGTCAAGTAAATACGCGTTATCAAAGATTACTAAAAAATAGTGATCAGACCTCGATCGAATTTTAATCGAAAGCATCAAAATGGCTAGCCCTAGTAAAAAGTTATGCGTTAAATGCAACGTGGGTTAACGCAAAAATAGTCAAGTAAATACGCATTATTTTATATATCTCGAAAAGTAATTGTCAGATTTCAATTAAATGTTCGTGACATTCACCGGCTTCCGATTGAAAAAATACGTGATAACAGCCGGGACCGACGGCTTAACGTGGTCTCCGAGGTACGGTGTGGAGACCCACAAGGACTGCACAAACACCTAGATCGCGGTAAACATCTGTATGGCCAATACAAATGTTTATCATGTTCGGGGATCGAACCAGCAACCGCCAGGGCGACAGCCACAAACCAATGCTGTGACCGTTGCGCCATCGCGTCGTCATTTTCTTTTTATTTATTTTTTAATTTAATTAAACAAATATATTTGTTGTTTTTAATTTTTTTTTAAAGTATAAATTGTCAAAATATTAAAAAGAAATGTTTAAGATTTAAATGAAAAGTATTTCTATATCAATGTAAAAAGGTTTTACATCAAAATTTTCTGCCTGTTATCATTGTTTATCTGTTCAGCAATTTTTCAACTTTCGCGCCATATGCGCTGTAACATAAAAGGCGGCTTATAAATCAAAGAAAAAGACAATTTGCTTAGAATGGTTCTACAGTAGCATTTCATGGGACCATTTTTTTATTGTATCTACTTTATATGAGTATTTTTACATAAAGATGCTTATGTTTTATTCTTGGACATTTTTTACCTATCTACTTTTTTATTTTAATTTATGTTATTCTTTTTTTTTTATATCGCCCTTCTTGACACCAAGTACTTTATAAAGCCAAAACGTAACTTCAATTTTTTTCAGAAAGATAAGTGCGAAGAAAAGACGGTCACAGGAAGGATATTCGGAGTGGATATCAGAAAAGTGTAAGTGCACTTCCTGTGAAAACGACAAAGACCCCGCCGGATGTGTCAATTTAGCGCCATCTTGTAACTTGGAGATGAGGCTCGGAAAGGATTTTGATAGATGAAACTTGACCTCGATGTCTCGAGATGTTTCATCTCAGATAAACGCGACAAATGAGATATTTTTAAAATAACCACAATAAGTTAAAGACACTTTAAAAGTTTCATAAAAAAATGTCATCACTGGTAATAAAAGATTTTCTTAATTAATCCTTAGTTCGATAGTTTTCGTAGACGGACATTTTATGCTTACTAATTGCAGTTCAAACCTTAGGGTAGTTAATTATGTGTTTAACATTATTTTATAAAATATTGAGTGTAATAAAAATTTAATAGTAAACAAAAAATTATAATATTGGAAGTCCTTCCACCCGTGTATGTGTCTTGTAATCTAATATACAAAATTCTCGTGTCATGGTGTTAAACATTGAACTCCTCCGAAACGGCTCGACCGATTTTAATAAAATTTTGTGGGCATATCGGGTAGGTCTGAGAATCGGCCAACATCTATTTTTCATACCCCTAAATTATAAGTGGGGGGGGTTTAAGCGGGTTAATAACATATATGGCAAAGAAGCACGGGGAGTGTTCTGAGGAATTGTTCGGACTAATACCTACAGCAGAATTCCACCACCGGACATCGAGTCAAAATTCAAAATTTCATCCACATCACCTCGATGTCTGGAAGTCGACGACAGCTCGATTTTTGCGCCATTTTCTGCCACGCATGACCCCTCTTTGGAACCAGCTACCACCTACGGTATTTCCGAACAAATACGACCTAGGGACCTTCAAAAGAAGAGCCTATTCCTTTTTGAAAGGCCGGCAACGCGCCTGCTAATCCTTTGATGTAGCGGGTGTCTGTGGATGTTGTTTTCACTTACCATCAGGTGAGCCCACTGTTCGTTTGCCCCCTCTTCTATAAAAAAAAAAAAAGAAACGTTTGCGGGGTCGCCTAGTATATAAATACAAGATTCTCTCTTATAATAATTATTTTATCATTTACTTCTTCAAATTAGCGTAGTACTTTTAATTTAAAAAGTAGTACAAGAGAATTAATAAAATACGGCCATGTACTCGATAAAATTTATCTTCCATATATTACATCCGTAGAACAATACTGAGTATGAAACAAAAGCTAACGAGGATTCTTCAATTTTTTTTAAATTCCTTTTTTGTCTGGTTCTATAACATTTTAATTAATAGCGCATATTATACAATATTACAAGCACTAAAAATAAATACTAAAAACGGTTAAAACTTTATCGTTTATACTTCGTGCATGAATGATTTATAAAAAAACAACTTAATTAATCTATCGATTTTTTATCTTCAAGTTCACCTATCACTAATGTAATTTAAGCACATACATTAATTATGTTTTCATAATAAATTCCAATAATAGTACCATTTTAACCATGTTGCTATCCAAACTTATATTTTTAGTTAACTCCCGTAACGCACATAATTTTAATGACCAGAGCGGTACCCGGTGCGCATCGTCTGGTTTTGGTCCACGAGGGTCCGAAGGCCGCTGCCGTATACAAAAGTATTTTTTTGATTCATTTGAAAATTCAAAAGAATACAACCAGCAAAAACGACGTTAGAATCTATTTATTATTCATTATATTATATATATTATATTTATTATTTACTATTCTCTTTTTCTGTTTGTTACATACGAGTATATATAATTGTGTTTGCAGGAAAACGAAAAAAGAAACCGACTTCAATTATATCGACAAATAATACAGCGTAGGTAGACAAAAATAAAAATAGTCAAGCAAATACGCATTATCAAAGATTACTCTAAAAGTTGTAATCAGATCTCGATGAAATTTAAATGTCATGATAAACATCGGCTTTCGATTAAATTAAAAATCATCAAAATCGGTACACCCAGTAAAAAGTTATGCGGATTTTCGAGAGTTTCCCTCGATTTCTCTGGGATCCCATCATCAGATCCTGGTTTCCTTATCATGGTACCACACCAAGGATATCTCCTTTCCAACAAAAAAGAATTATCAAAATCGGTTCAAAAACGACGAAGTTATCCCCGAACATACATTAAAATATAAATATACAGCTAACTGGGCAAACGTTGTCTTACCGCTAAACGCTATTTAAAAATAGGTGTTGGTTGTAGAAGGGTGAAAATTTAGGGTTGTATGTATTTTTCAACGCCAAATCATAACAAAATAAAAAATAAATAATTTATCTAATAATTAAAAAAAATTACGGGTGGACTACCCTTAACATTTAGGGGAATGAAAAATAGATGATGTTCGATTCTCAGACCTACCCAATATGCACACAAAATTTCATGAGAATCCGTCAAGCTGTTTCGGAGGAGTTTAACTACAAAAACTGCGACACGAGAATTTTATATATGTATTAGATTTAGATTTAGATTTTTAGATATTAGATACACGGTCGAATTGAGTAACCTCCTCCTTTTTTGAAGTCGGTTAAAAAATGTTACAGCAAATCAGGTTTAATTGTCATATTAAAATTGAATTTTCATACTTTTACGTGTAAATAAATAATCATGCACTTACACACACACGAATGAAGAACGTCATCAGTCATCAGTTCAGCGTAATGAATGAAGAACGTAAGTACAGAAATATAAACTTATATGAAAACTTTCAACCCCATTTTCGACTTTGAAATTTCCTAAAGTCCTGGCGTAATTCATGTCTCCTACTTATTACTGACATCCGTGTTAAATTTCAAAATCATACTTCTCATTTATATCTTACATTATTTCTCGATTTTATAATAAGTAAGTAAATGATGAACAACCGCTCTGGTTTATCGGTGCGTGTACCATGTACGCGTACAACCTAAACACCGGCGGTTTACAGTTTCGTTTCCCGCTCGGGGATATTCGTACAAATATTTCTTTCCGTTTTTGATTTTTGTCCTCCCCACCGTGCCTCGGAGAGAACGTTAAGCTGTCGGTCCCAGTTGTTATCATAGACATAGCGATCGTTACTCCTAGTAGTGAATTAACCACCAACCTGCATTGGAGCAGCTTGGTGAATAAACTCCGATCCTTCCTCTACATGGAGAAGCACCCTGCAGTTGCATGTAAATGATTAAGTGACCTTTCTAACTATTTAACTGAGGTAAGGCACAACAGGATTTTCCTGCTCAAAATATGGAGCAGCCCGACTGGGGTAGTACCTCGACCTTACAGAAGATCACAGCAAAATAATACTGTTTTCAAGCAGTATTGTGTTCCTGATGGTGAGTAAGGTGACCAGAGCTCCTGGGGGGATTGGGGATTGGGTCGGCAACGTGCTTGCGATGCTTCTGGTGTTGCAGGTGTCTATAAGCTACGGTAATCGCTTACCATCAGGTGAGCCGAACGCTTGTTTGCCGACATAGTGATATAAAAAAGAAACTATAATGACATAATATAAAAACATACATCAAAATATATGTACATTTAATTTTATACACATCCATTCCACTACTGAAACAATTAAAAATTTGAATCATACGAGATATAAAAAACACAAAAAGATTTCGCGAACAATAAAACCGCACCCCGTGAACATTTCGCCATTTCAGTTTCCACGCGATATGCGTAGCGCCGCGTGGCTTTCATATATCATGGCGCGGTTCACACATGAAATGGTTTAAAATTTACTCGCCGTTAATGTGACATCCTATTGCCGTGAGCTTTGTTCTGTATTTTGGACTGCAGTTCGTTGATATTAGCGCTGTATTTAACTAAGTTATTCTGGTTGGTTTATTCCTAATATTGACAAAACAGCTTGTTTTAATACCTCGAAATGTTATGTTTATCATACGGTTGAATAAGCTGTAAACTAATTATTCGCAATAATTTTATATCCTTACCACCTAAATAAATAAACAAGCCAAACGCAGTGTGGGACGCCCTCCCGCCCGCTGGACCGATGATATACGTAAGATTGTCGGTGGTGACTGGCTTAGGATTGCGGAAAACCAGAATGTTTGTCGCGAACTTGGGGAGGCCTATGTCCAGCAGTGGACTACAATAGGCTGAACTGATGCCATTTAAAAAACATATATTTTTGGATTATTTTTAAATAAGAAGCAATAAGGGGCGGGGCGTAAAGAATAACTACGCCTATGTAGGTTACAATGTGTAGGCTACAATGTGAACTAGCTTCCTCCCGCGGATTAACAATAAAATGAAAATAAAATCGGTAAGATAAATATGCGTTAATCCGGGATATAGACTAATTCCATTCCGGTTTTTATTAAAATCCACTGAGACGTTACAGCTTAAAAAGTAACAAACACACGGTCACAAGCTTTACCATTCATTATATTTATTTTTCTTTGGTGTTTTTTTTTTTTTAATTTATTTATTTTATTTTTCTTCTTAATGAATACTTCTTGCACTGTTTGCCTCGCTATATGAAACACTTACTCATGACCATGGGTTGACTGGAAGAAATCTCTTTCAGAGATAAGTCCACCTTTGCCAATAAACCTTACTATTATTTTATGACTTATGTCTATTTTTAGAGTTCAATAAAGTATAGAATAATAAAAATAATATTACTGCAACAGAATATATTCTGACAAAATTTAATTCATTATATATAAGTATTAAAGTGTATCAATACCTTTTGATATCCACTACTTTTGCATGTTTAATTTTACATGCTAGACTGTATTAATTTCTTTATAAGTATTTTATTAGCAGATTAACGTTTGAAAATTCTCGAAGGTACGATTTCGGTACTTACAATAAAAAAATATTTAAGACACTAACTAATCACTTTAGTGTTCGAGAAGTTGAAGATTAGTTTCTTTTTTTTTTTATTCTTTTATTAGAAGATTATTTAATGAAGAATAAATGCTTACTGTACCAGTCCAATCCAAATTATTTGAGGATAAGCAATAAAAGGTATTTTAATTTGTAATTATTTATTGTCTTAGTTTCGAAAACTTTGTTACTTTTGACATGTCATATTTTGGTAATAAAACAGCGTATGATTTAGCATAAAAATACTAAGAAATCTTGTATCTCTTCGTACATAATACTATATCATCTCCGCTTCTTTTCAATCTACTGACAGTTTTAATCGTTGATTCAACTGAAACAAAAATATAATTGCAATTTTTCTTCTATATCTTCAAGAACTAGAGAAGAACTTCAAGAGATAGATATTGTATCCAGTTTTATCCACGTTGAATCGGTATCTCTTACATTTTATTAAAAGGGTAACTGCGAACTTTCTCGTAAATTCTTATCTGCAGAATGTCTATATTACAAATCGGTGGTAGTATCACTTTAGCCATAATTAATTTATTAAAAACAAATATAGTTTTAATTTGTAAAATAACAAATCAAATGTACTTTTGGAGGCTACTTGAATGGTCATTTTTTATTTAACTGAGGTAGTGCACAGCAGGAACTTTCCTGTTCAAAAGATGGAACAGCCCGACTGGGGTAGTACCACGACCTTACAGAAGATCACAGCTGCTGTTTTCAAGCAGTGTTGTGTTCCTGTTGGTAAGTAAGGTGACCAGAGGTGACCTTGGCAACGCGCTTACGATGCTTATGGTGTTAATGGTGCTATGGTGTCGATGCTAATGGTGTCTAGAAGCTACGGTAATCGCTTGCCATCAGGTGACCCGCACACTTGGTTGCCGACCTAGTTTTATATTTAAAAAAAATGTGATATTTAAATTTTGATAGATTATATTAAAATTAAAATTATATTAAAATTTGATAGATTTTTAATGTAATTTTATATAACATCGCGATAATTTCGAAATTTGATTTTATTTTTATTAAACATAGACTCAAAACAAGCATCTAATCTGTAACTCTCGAAGCTGAGAACAAGGTCACTGCAAACTTTATATGTGGTGGAAAAAATTCAATATAAAATATATTTTCTTATATCTTTAAAGATAAAATAAGTATTTTATAACTTTTTACTTACCGACTCTGGGACTCACAGGTAAATAATTTTTCATTCTCAATTTCTTCAGCAGTTTCTTATTCCTTTTGTGAAACCTAACCATTTTCTCTGAACCTAGCTTAAAAACCAGTTCAAACTGGTTAATACGGCTTCTTAATGTTTTGCTCCCTAAAATAATCCTTCTCCACGTTTTAAAGGCGTGGCTCGCGTTACATAGGGATGCCTCGTCTAAATATCTAAATAGTTTACAAAATTTATAGTTATTTTATTAAATGAGAAATATATAAGTAAAAAAATACTGAATGTAAAAAAATGAAATAATTGTGATATATTTTTTATCTTTTTCACTACATAGTGGTTGTTACAATACCTTTTTAACCGACTTCAAAAAATGAAGGAGGTTCAAAATTCATCAATATTATGAATATTAATGTATGTTACTTTAGAATTTTTTATTGGGTGGATGATTTTTCTGTTAATCGTAAAATAGTTCTTGTTATGTGATCCCATTTTAATTTAAACGAGATCTGACAAATGTTTTTCCGGGTGTATAATAATGCGTATTTACTTGACGATTCGTCTACCAACGTTGTATTACTTGTCGATGTAATTGAAGTCGGTTATATTTTCGTTTACGAGCAGGACATAATTATCTTATTTTTATTATTTTGTAATGCTTACTTTCCCAAATACTATATTTCGAGAAAAGGGTACATGTGTATAACGATAATGGTTCTTAAAAATAATTGTAATTTTTTTTTTTCTAAAAACCTTCAAATACGCTGTCATTATATGTATTATATAAAGTTGTGTACTATTTTACTGTCTTGGTTTATTGTAAAGTATTTAGTAAACATACCATCACCACACTAAGATATATTTACTTCGTACATAAACTAAAAACTTTCCCACATTTATCCAACTACCCTGCTTTTATATAAATAAAAAGTATTACATCTCGCTCGCTTGACTAATCGGATTACTTTATATACATACTAAAGTGTTCCTAAATTATACATGAAATGAAACTTACGAGAATATTCTCCAAGAAACCTCGAGAGGCAAGCAAGAAATGGCGTCTCGGCGCGGCACTTCGAATATCTTACTGCCAAAAACAAAAATCCCTGCGTTGTACATATTCTGTAAGCTTACGTTGTGGGTAGATAAATATTTATTTTATCCACATTACATATTCGATTTTTATTAAAATAGTATTTTAAAAATTCTATTGAATAAAAATTTAAATTTAGTGAAACGAACTCTTATTTTTAAACGCCTTCAAAAAAGGAGGTCTCGATTCAAACTGTATTTTTCTCTTTTTTTTTATGTGCCATCTCATAACTTTTTTATTGAGTGTAGCGATTTTAATGTTTATTTTTTTATATATATAAAGCTAGTGCTTGTCATGTAGTCCCATTTAAATTTAATAGAAATCGAGTTAGTATTTTTTGAGTTATTTCTAACTAGCTGGTACCCGCGACTTCATCTGCGCGAGATTAGTAAGTACTTCGAGTAGCTTATTATCTTCTCAATACATATCTATCTTTATACCCAAATTCATCATTCATTCTTTATACCAAAATTCATTATAAAAATCAATTTGTTACTACCAAATGTGTAATAGAAATATATAATCAATTTTTATTGTATTTATGGTTTACTGTTTTTGCGATAATGGCGTACCCATAAAAATAGATATATATACTGTCGCGGACTTTTTTGTAGGACTTAATTAGATAAATATTTCTTGTATATATTACATAATTCTAAACTCTACAGTTTTTGCAGCGCACTCCAGAATATCTCGCAGATGGCAGATTTTTTCCGACTTGCTTGACAATTATTATATTTTGGAATTATTATATTTTGGACAATTCACATATCTTTAAAAATTAGCCTATTTGTTATTCTAATGTATAAGCTATATTATTGTAAACTTTCATCAAAATCCATTCGGCAGTTTTTGCGTGAAACATACATACAAACTTTCGCGTTTATTATATTATTAGGATTAGGATAATGCATGTTCAACTGAATATTGATTGAACTACTTTTGTTAATGTAAATTGAAGTCCTTTTTTTCGTTGGAAAAAAAAACATGATCAGTTTTAAATTTTATTAAATAGCTTTGGGCAGTTCCAAGTTTATTAGACCTTTATTTTAATTAATAAAAAAGTTAAATTGAGTAAAAATCTAACAATCTATTGTTAGAAATAAGCGAATAAAACGTTTATTTACGTTGTTTACTGTTCCAATATAAATTAAGTGAATACTTTAATTAACTCCCGATGCTTTCAAGAAAGGAGCTTAATCCTCTTGTTAATTGTAAGAATTTATTATAGGATAGATAATGAATATGCCAATTTGTTTAGATTGCTTACTATTCTGACCGCCCGTTGGCGTAGTTTGTAGTGACCCTGCTTTCTGCTCCGGGGGTTGTGGGTTTGATTCCCACCCGAGTCTGGGTGTAATATATATATTTATTTATATACTAGCGGACCCGGCAGACGTTGTTCTGCCCGGAAAACAGCTACCAAATTTGATAGCTTACATACCACTAGCAGCGCCACCTACCGAGTCCAATTGAGATAAAAACTACCACATCTTCCAAGTTAGACAAAATTACAGATGCTTACAAAATTTGTTAAAAATTGGTTCAGTAGTTTCGGAGTTACATACCTATAGCAGCGCCACCTACCAGGTCCAATTGAGATAAAAACTACCACATCTTCCAAGTTAGACAAAATTACAGATGCTTACAAAATTTGATAAAAATTGGTTCAGTAGTTTCGGAGTTACATACCGTTAGCAGCGCCACCTACCAGGTCCGATTGAGATAAAAACTACCACATCTTCCAAGTCAGACAAAATTACAGATGCTTAGAAAATTTGATAAAAATTGGTTCAGTAGTTTCGGAGTTACATACCGATAGCAGCGCCACCTACCAGGTCCAATTGAGATAAAAACTACCACATCTTCCAAGTCAGACAAAATTACAGATGCTTACAAAATTTGATAAAAATTGATTAAGTAGTTTCGGTGTTACATACCGATAGCAGCGCCACCTACCAGGTCCGATTGAGATAAAAACTATCCTATCTCCCAAGTTGGACAAAATTATAGATGCGTACAAAATTTGATAAAAATTGGTTCAGTAGTTTCGGAGTTGCATACCGATAGCAGCGCCACCTACCAGGTCCGATTGAGATAAAAACTACCCTATCTCCCAAGTTGGACAAAATTATAGATGCGTACAAAATTTGATAAAAATTGGTTCAGTAGTTTTGGAGTTGCATACCGATAGCAGCGCCACCTACCAGGTCCGATTGAGATAAAAACTACCCTATCTCCCAAGTTGGACAAAATTATAGATGCGTATAAAATTTGATAAAAATTGGTTCAGTAGCACATACATTTAAAATTTTCATTGTTAACGCCCACCCTCGTAATCCTTATTGGGCATGAGTTATCCTAAAATCCGCTCATCGATCATTTCTACATCACATAGGTATAGGAGATTCGTATCAAATTTGGAGTCGATAGTTTAAAAACGGGAATTTTCCATTGTTAACGCCCTCACAACAATATAATAGGTAATGTGAAATAGCTGGTTAATACTATTTTTACTGTATGTAAATTAAACTAAAATGCGGTCTACGCATAAGGTCAATTTAATCATTAATAACTTACGTAAAATGCTCCCTAATATATTATTTAACATGAACTTTATTGAATAGCAATAAAGTTCAAATTCACTCTACATTTTAGTTAGAAAACATTTGTATTGGAAAAAGAACAGGGCTGTTTTTAGGGTTTTCACGGAAATTATTCGAATTTTTCTCGTCGTAAAAACGATTCTTGGACTTCAAAGAATATTTAAAAAAAAGAATTGGTAAAATTTGTCCAGGCATTGTTGAGTTATGGGCTTACGAACACATTTTACGATTCATTTTCATATATAAGATGTATTATTTATATGTATGTTTAAAAAAATATGTAGCTATACCAGTCGGCTGTTACCTATAACACAACCATTAAGTTGCTTATTTTAGGAACAGATGACCGTGTGTGTATGTTTTAAATGTTTATTTATATTTATATTTTATTTTATTTTTAGATAAAAGAAAATAAGTATATATTTTTTACCTTAATGACTCCTAATATGAGATGTGACAAATGAGTCCATACTTAGTTAAAAAACAAATATTACACTTAAAACCGTATATTTCATAAACAATACCAACCTCCATTGGAGCAGCGTGGTAGATTAAGCTCTGATACTTCTCCTACGTGGGGAAAGAGACCTATGCACAGCAGTGGGATATTAAAGGCTGAAGCGATTAACTAAGTATTAAGCTCATCATAAGTTTTTTGATCATTTATTAAGTACTTCAAATTTTTTAATAAATAATTTTTTGAAGAAAAATTAAACCTTAAAAAAATTAATTGAGATAACTATTATCCGAGCTTTATATTCCTGCTGTCAGTCCCTTTGTATGCTTAGATCTTTAAAACTACGCAACGGATTTTGATGCCGCTTTTTTTAATACATACAGTGAAAAGTTCAAGTTCAAGAAGAAAGTTTATATGTATAATATAGTAGAGAAACACTGATAATTTTAGAGGTTTCTGATGTGATGTAAAAACACATTTTTTGCTTAAATTGCAAACGCTGGCTGAACCCTATGAGATAGACCAAAATAATGTACTAGTGTTTTGTACACCTTAAAAAGGTCTACAAAAAACTTCGCAATGTTAAATGTCTATCTCTTAGGGATAAAACACAATAAATATTTTTTATCCTTTATTTTTACCAGAAATAATCGCTTATTTACGAAACGATTTTAAGCAACACAGCATTAATACTTATCCAATTAAGTGCCTTAAATACAGAGTAGTTAAATACATATACCCCCTCTCTTCCCGTGGGTGTCGTAAGAGGAGACTAACGGATAACACAGTTCCACTAACACCTTGGAACTTACAAATTCGATCGATGGCGGAATAACCACCCAACTGCTGGCTTTGAAATACACAGGCCGAAGACGGGCAGCAGGGTTTTCGGTGCGACAAAGAGACAGCCAGCTGCGCTCACTAACCCGCCTGCCCAGCGTGGTGACTATGGGCAAAACACACGAGTTCTTTGAACTTATGGAGGCCTTTGTCCAGCAGTGGACTGTGATATGAATATTTTCGAAGATATTACAGATTTAAAATGCAGGGACATAGCGGTTGCGGCGGTAACTCGTCAAAGGCCGCGCTTTGCCTATCCCTATAGCACTAGCAGCGATCGGACGCGTTTACCGAAGCTCTCTAGCGAGAAAAATTACAATTACTACTTACTTATTATAATAAAACAAGTTTTTCGGATTTCATTGCAGTTTATTAAGCTTTCTAGATGCCAAACCGCGATAAAACCCCTGCAATAAGCTCGTATAAATTTTAATTTTTAAATTGAACTGCATTAGTTGCGTAGTCGCAAAGAAAGCAATTTCGCTCACCTATATTTAGAGCAACGATTTTGTAAGAGTTTTAAAACAATCTACTGTAAAATATTGCATAATTGTTTGATCGTACGCTCTCTTAGCAACTTTTATTCATAAATAAAACCTTGTTAGTTTTACTAAATTATTAATCCTTTTATATTTTTTACTTCGTAAACGCTATTTGTTACAATAATCCTTCAAGTAACATAATTACATTACTTCGCCTACTAGAAGTGAACAGAAACAATTGAAAATAAATACGAGAAATAAAGAAAGTTACTTCGATTTAAATCAGCGGATAATTTTCCTACCTATAATATTGGTTATTATCAAAGTGTTTAATAAAACCGCGATAGACTGCATTGCCTTATATGTGAGATACGGTATGGTCCGGGAGCCAGTGACAGACTTACATGACCTATTTCCTCCCATTCGAAACTTCGTAAAATGCATTAGGGATATTATGAATATTTGCGACCGTCAGCTGCGACTCTGTAGGTGGGATTGGCAATGGCAGCCTCCCACGCATGGAGAAAAACAGTTTTTTTTTATATTAAAATTTATCGAATAATAGTTTCCTAATATCTTGAAGAAAAAATAAAGTCAACTGACCATATCATGGTAGATTATATCTCAGCTGGCTGCTAGAACACGATAAAAAAAAAATTTTTCAACGATTTCCTCTCAACTAAAAATTTACCTGGTGATAGTTTCTATGCTACTGTGAATGAAAATTAATGTTAGCTGATTGTATCTCAGTGGAAAGTTCGTCAGCTGGTTGACCTTGAAAGAGGTATCAAAAAGTTTTAGGTGTGCCAGCTGACGAACTGTAGAGAAATATTTTTCTTACAATTAGTGAACGGACAACCGCTAAGAAAAAGTATTTATTTTAAAGGTATTTTATACCTATACCTACATCAAAACAATAAAACTCATAACAGTGACAAACAAAATTTTAATCTTAAATATCATAATTATTTTGTGCTTTTGTTTTAATAAATAATAATTATCAGTTAATGGATCAAATTGTTACGCTTCAATTTTATGTCACGGAACGGTGTCAATAAAAGTAGAAGAAACGGAGTTCAGCTTAGAGCGCCATCTATATATCTCGCTCCGAAGCTCGCAGCTTTAGATAATATAATATATTAGCAACAATTTATTAAATGATGAATGATGAACATTTATTAAATGTTCTAGATAAACTAATAATTTTCTAGATCGTCAAACTTTGCTCGTTATCGTTTATGTATTATTTAATCTACTTCTATTTTCCATAATTTATAATTAATAAGAAGAGGAGAACTACACTGCTTAATAATTCAAATAATATTGCACAAGATATTAATTTATTTTAAAATGTACATATTTCCTAAGAAAAAGTTTGAACTTTCTTCTTCTTTTACTTTGGCTCCCTGAAGGATTTGCCAATTTTAATCATAACCTTGACAAGCATTTTGACTGTTCAATAATGGCGCGCAAATGTCATCCATTGAAAATGCAAAAGAAAATTACAAATTGTATTAAGATTGTTTATTTAATAATTCATTCTAATATTTTGAAAATTTTATATTAAAGAAACGTAAAAATAAAATTGTAAAACCTACTTTTATTTTTAATTCCCACTATGTATGATATTATAATGTTATAAAAGAGAACATCTTTGGCTAGGCCGTGTACGTGTTAGCTTGGCAACACAGGCCAAATCAACAAGCGGCCGTGCTTCATTCGCTTTTTTGCAAAAATCGTAAAACTAGGACTTTTTAAATTGTTTTTCAACTTTCTGATGACTTTTATTGCTATATATATCTAATATTATTCTTGTGATTGGTGACTGTAGTCTCACGTATGGAAATCCATATATTGTGTTCAAGTGACAGATGTTTCTCTACTAAAACGCGCCAGTTTTTAATCAATTAAAGTGAAATTGTTACTGAAAAATGGAGGATACCAGTGAAAAGGTCGTTGATAGTCAATCAGCAACAGGAGAACCAGGTCAGTATAATAGTTTTTTATATATTGGCTTGTAGTTTTTCGGTGTAGTTTATGTAAACCGACAAAGTTGACTAGTATGTCATGTTACATTGACATACTAAATTTTTCTTTTTTCTTCATATTTCTTAATGAAAATATTATATATAATAGTATATCTCTGTTATCCGAGTAAAATTTTTGTTGCTATTTTATTTCAACGTTAATCTTTACATATTTTTCTGATCTATCGCGTACGAAGAATAACATGTCAGATGCGTGTTAATTTTGTCGGGTTATAATCAATCCAAATATCAATAACTTCACGAAATCGACATGGAGTACAAAATGTCTATCGAACTAGTCGTAACATGTTCATAGTAAATCTATCTAATACGCATGCTTATAACCGGTTATATAATATTAGGATAGATTTTTTTTTTTACTTGGGCATTAAATGCATGCATGGCACATTGTATTACGTTCCTTATTGTCAAAGAATAAGGTGTATTGTTTTCATCATTAAATTCTAGGTTATAGTAAAGATGTTATGATTACTGTTATGGTTGTAAAAAAAATAACCATAATTCTAGTATTTTATATTCATTTAAAATAACTATCAAGCCAGATTAAAATTGATTGAAAGCTTATTGCTAAAATTTTAGAAGAAATGAAAATCACTTGTCGCTTGTGGTATTTTTTGGATGTTTATAGTTGTTGTATCTATAAACATATCCCTAAAAATGTGTATATGTAATTTTTTTTCCTGCAAAAATGTATATTTGTATTCATGTATGGATTTAATTGAAAATGTAGCTACTGCTAGCTTGCGTTAGAGCCAGTGCTCTTGGGCAGCACCGAGTATAGACTTAGCAATGTGCTTGCGATGCTTCTGATGGTGTATTCATCTATATTTCCCTCAGGTGAACTGTACCTGTTGAAACATGTCTTAGTATAATATATATTATATTTATAGCCTACAGTAAGGCATTTTATATGTTAAATCATAATAAATTAATAGAAAGTCTAAAGGACAATAGTATTAGAGGGCCTTTACTATCTTGGTGCAGAGACTACCTCACTGATAGGAAATATGCAATAAAGGCTGGAGATGTTTTGAGCAAAAATGTCAATTTTACTATAGTAACGCTACAAGCCTCATTAATAGGTTCCTTACACTATATACCTTATGTAAATAGTCTAGCCAATATCATTACGCATTCCGAAATCTACCAGTATACAGATGATATACTACAGACGATACCTGTTTATGAGCAACGGGCAAAATATCAACAAAACTGGTCGCATTTTACAAGAAGAACTTAATATAGTAACCAAATGGTCTCACGACAAATATTTGCTACAATATGATATTTCAGCTTGTAACATCCTACTGCTGAGCATAGGACTCTATCTACATGTAGAAGAAGGGTTGGAGTTTAATTCACCACACAGCTGCCATGCGGGTTGGCCAATATTAAATCTACCATCTTTTAGTTGCGTCCTCTCACAGCAGGGTCATTGAAGCCATCATCTTGTGGTAGTTTAACGAGCAACTGTTCACAGTATTTTGGCAGACAGGTTAGGTTTCCTCGGCTGCTCTGGGTCGTTAATGTCCTCAAATTTTTATTTATTTATTCTTAATGTACACTAAAATACAGACACATATAAAGAAAGATACAATACAAGATATACAAAGGCGATCTTATCGCTAAATAGCGATTTCTTCATAACATATATACAGACACAGTAGCAGCGGTTAGAAGTGTGCACAAATTAAGGAGGGAAAATCAATAATAAATAGATAAAAACATAGTAGAGATCAAAGCGTTCACTCTCTTGAATAACAACAGCATAACCATACTTCTGAATCATGAATAACTTTCCAGAGACTTTTCAAACGCAAGCCTATCATTGTATAAAAAAAAGAGGCTTTCAAAAGGAATGGTAGTCTTGCGGGATTAAAAAGTACATTCTTAACCCTAGAAAGATTATTCTTCTTCTTCTTCCGCATAGCGTCAGTGCAAAAAGAGGAAGAAGTTCTTCAACTTATTTACTGAGGTCTCAGACTCAGTGTTAGACGAATAGCAGTGATGCTGCATTTGTCAAAATGGGTTGTGTGGCAACGGGAGGGCATGCATCAGTACCATTTCCGTCGCGTGCAAGATATTCGAGAGCCAGACTATGCTGTGCGAGCCACTTTTTGGCTTACACATGGCTCAACGGCTGTGTGCGACGTCAACCGACATTTTGTAAAAAAAAAACATGTGAACCGACGAGGCGACTTTTACAAGAGCTGGTATTATAAATCATAGAAACCAGCATTTGTGGATGCAAGAAAATCCACATGCAGTAAGGCCCGGTAAATTTCAACATGTATATTCAATATATGTGTGGGCTATGATGGTGTGGGCGGCTATGATTGACGAAAAATTAATTGGACCAATTGAATTATCAAATACAATGAGTGACCCAAGATTTTTAGATTTTCTAAGGAACACATTTAGAGAAATTATGGAGGAATTACCAGTGATCAACTGAAGGCACATGTGGCTACAGTTGGACGGTGCACCAGCTCATTACGCACGTGCTGTGAGAGCTTTTCTTAATGAAAATTATTCACCATGGATAGGACGTGGTGGAACCGTAGCTTGGGTACCTCGCTCTCCGGATCCGACAACTCTGGATTATTTTTTATGAGGATGGATGAAGCAGAGGGTTTATGTCACAGTCCCAAATAGCAGACAAGAACTGCTCGACAAAATAATGACGATTGCGGATGACATAAGCCTTAATCCTCACACACCAAGTGGCTGTAAGGTCAGTGGCCTGTCTTCAGAATAGAGGCGGATATTTTTAACAGTTATTTAACTAATACTATAGTATTTAATGTTAGTAATAATTAAAAGTTTCTTAAAAGTTACATTGTATCTTTATTTAATCCATAATTATATTTTTATTTAATTGATAATTAATAGTGCTTATACATAACCCCAAAAGGGTCATATTCAAACAGCACTAACTCTCGAGTTATGCAATTAGGAACAATAATTTTTTATGTCAATTTGTAAGTAACATCCTTAAGTATTAGGACAGCATTAAAAAATTTAGTATCAATGTGCTAGTTTTTGAAGTATGTTAAGAAAAATAAACAAACTACCAATTTTTTTTACTTAAACTAGCATTGTAAATTTTTTAAGATTTTTTGTAGTGAAAACTTACATGATATTTATTTTTATTTCGCAGATGCTATTTTTAAGTTTTAAATAACATTTTTTTTACATCTCTAGGACCTTTCTGTCCAGAGAAATCTGCATCTTGTGTCAGAGGTAAGGAAGAAGAAATAGAAGAATAGAGGTAGAATTAAAAAAATAAATGGCGGCTATTCCGACAGAAGGGGGGTAAAACCCTATATGTGGTTGTTTTTGTCGATAAAATTAGGTACATTTTGTAACCTTAAATTATTGCTAAGTCGTGACCGGACAGACTGTATATCGATATATTTTTTTTAAGTATTGTATTAAATTAAGAATCTTTTTGTTTTTACAGGGATTAGTATACCAACAGCATCCAACACCAGTCCTGCAAAAATTCAGGACACATCTCAGAACCTCTTTCCGGAAAGTCCAGTTTATGAACCAGATGTGGATCTTATGGTTACTGAAGGAAACACTGAGGTTTGTTTGCTGTTATATTGAAAAATATTGCTGGTGGCTAGCATTGTAAGATATATGATATGATATTTTTGTCATCAGGTCGATAGTACTACAGTGGAAACAGAAACTAAAGGTAATTTTATTTATTTTATATATATTGAGGTAGTAGCAGTAATAATCTTGCTCAAAATTTAAAGCAGTCCGATTTGGGTACTTCCCACAGAAAGTCAGCCAACTAATGCTGCTCTTAAGTAGTGGTGTGTTTCTGTGGTCAGTAAGGTGACCAGAGATCCTGGAGAGGGTAAAGGGTTGGCAAAGCGTTTGCAATGCTCTTTGTGTTACAGGCGTTCATAGACTATGGTTTTCGATCCATCAGGTGGACGCCACCATAACAAAGTACACAAATAAAACTTTACATGTACGTGTTGTACCTTAAAACATGCAAGCGATTGTAGGTATTTTCTTAGTAACTCTAAAGGTTAAAAAAATTAGGATTTAATATATACATGATCATTTGCAGATGATCATCTAATCAGTCATGTCAAAAGAAAGCTATCCGAAGACGCCTCTGATAGTAGCGCGAAAATTCTAAAACTCAGTTCAGATAATGAAGAAGGTACGGTTTCAACTCAATCTTTGGACGATGAAGTATCCCAGATTACGAGTGTAGCGAAAAGAAAACTAGATGATGAATTGCCAGCCAAATCTCGCGTACGTACGCCTGTGCGCTCAAGTCCAAGAAAACTTACTAAAAGAAGCAATAGTGCCGAACTTACTCCAAAAACGCCAAAGACCAAATCAAGATCAGCAAGTGTTGATATAACAAAAGGGCGAAAAACGCCACGGAAAATGCAATTTGATCTAAAAAGCGAGAAGATAGTTGAAGATATCAAAAATTCGGATAGCTCAAGTCGTCCCAGTGTTGAATTTGTTGCAGAAATTCTGCCTAAAGTTCCTGATACTATTGTGGAAGAAGAAAATCCCACTGATAATCTTAATGATTCGCAAAACTTTCAGCTGGTTCTATCACCGTCTCCAGAAGAGTCTATCTGTGAAGACAAAACTAAGGACACAGAAAATAATAGTGAACCTGTAATTGTAAAAGAGAGTGCAGTAACCTCAACTGTTGATAAAATCGATGAAATTAAACCTGAAGCGTCTACTTATTCGGATGTAAGCAATTTATCCCAATCTGTTTCAAAAGAGGACATTAAAGACAAAAATACAGATCAAGAAAGCACAGACAGCGTTTGTTCTGTCGTCCTAGATAGCCCTGAGCATATACCAAGTGTTACTTCAAAGCTTATTTCTAAATTATCCAATGGAAATTCTTCAACACCATCTGAATTGATTGATACCAAACACGCTAACGAAGATAGTACTCCAGACATGACAAAGTTGAATAGTAACAAAGACAAAGGGAACAAAAATGAGTCTTTTAGAGTCAGTAACACGACAACACCTTCGACAATTTCACCTTTACAAAATGGCCATTCCCTGCCAATCAATACGCCCCAAATACCTGTTTTTGATGTTCACGTAAGCCATAATGAGGACTGCGAGTTTTTATCCCTTTACGTAGTAAGAACTGATAACGACGTTGGTATCGATATGTGCAAGGAATATCAGAGGATTTCGAAGCGTTTTACGATCGATCCATACTTAGGCGATGTGTCGGTCAATACTTCACCTTCAAGCGTGACTAGTGTTGGAATGATCAACTTACCAAACAGAACGTCATTCGTTTCAACAGTTAGCTCGACATCGACATCTAGTAACCGAACTAGTGATGGGGCGTTTGTTGTACCACAGCCTCCAAGAAAATTTGTTTCAAACCCGTCAACCACCGTAAAAGGCTATGACGCGTTAATGAAAAAACTTCAGGATATATTTTCTCATATTCGAGACGCATCAGTTTCCGATATAAATCGATCTTTGAATGATGATAAAATATCGGTCGGAATTCAGGCGTCGTTATCTGAAACAGGGCTAAGTAACGGTAACGCAAGTCCTGAAGAAGTTAATAAGTGCGATAAAGCAACACCAAAGAGCTCTCTTAAAAAGACCAGAGTGAGAGGTCGAAGACCCATCGTTGGTAAAACTAAACGTGCATTATTACCAACGCAACATGAAGAGGCAGAGTACATGCATGGAATGAATTCCCCAGAAATGATCCCCACAAACGGAGACAGTGGGAAAACTTCACCTGTAAAATCTCCAAAGGAAGAAAAACCTCTATCTGCTTTAGTTGGAACACCAAAATCAGTGACCAAATTGAAGCAAAAACGGCGTCCTACATCCCCAAGACCGGCTACGCCTGTTGAAAAAGTACTTGTTAAACCCGAATACCCAGGTTTTGCTCCGGATACAGTTGTATTAGCTAAGTGGGTCGATAAGCGTTACTATTCAGGGAAAGTTCTAGAAATAACGGAACCAAATAAGTATCTGATCAAGTTTGATGATGGTCAGAGCAAAGTTCTTTTGGATGATTTTATTATATTTGGGGATATGAAACAGTTACCGTTACAAGGTCAGTCTGTGTATGCTATGGTTGATGAGGAACAGAACTATGAACCAGGTTTAGTTCTCGGAGTGGAAGAAAACGACAATGGTACTGTGACATACCGATGCACTACGGATGGGTAAGTTTATTTCTATCTGATTTTGTAACTAAATTAGTATACATAAACAATATAATTGTAGTGCTTAGTGGTACAAAAAAAATGTGAATGTAATTCTTAAATTATTAATTCCAGACTCACTTCAATCTATTTTACAATAAAAAATAGTTACTTTTTCAGTGTTAGACCTTGAACAATAAATAATTATTTTTACCACTATTTCACTTCAAACTGTACATCTTAATTTCTGCTTTGAAATGTAAAGCTTATCCTTGATGTTTCCTTATTGAACAGAAACACTTGTTACTCCGATGATTTGCTTTACTAACACTAACCAAAATTATAAATTTAGATACTGCTCACATACTTTTTTTAATTAATATAAACACACTAATAATATATTAAAATATCCACAGAGATACAATAGTGATGGTGACGGCCAGTGAGTTGTACCTGACGGAAGACCAAGCGAGGTCCCTCAAGGAGTCAGGTCGCTCCCGATCCCCATCAGCCCCCACTACTCCCAGACGACGACACAACAGGGAGTTAGACCTCGATAATATTATACAGGTTGGAATATATAATAGGGTATTTCACCATGTTCGAAAAAGTACTTCAAAATGTTGATTTTCTAATAAAAAGCCACAAAAAAAATATATTTCGGCAAAATAAACACCCTTTCATGCCATAAAATTAAATTACATTTTAAACCTTTTTTGTTTCCGCGAAAACGCTATCAACCCTTTGGTGACGTAATATTGTTAGCAACAAAAGTCGTGTATGACGTATGTAAGACCGAACTCGTTCAATACGTCAAAAGTTCAATACCTTATACATATATATAACCTGTGTCGTTCAACGTTAACAGCTACAAATATTTGGTGTTTTTGTGTAAAATAATGAATTACAGTAGCACAGTAGTCCTTGGTGTGTAGTGTCTAGCTGTACAAATACTAGCATTAAAAAAACTATTAAGTCTTAATTTGGCAGTAACATAAGGAATAAAACATAACCTAACACTTTCTAACATTATTTTTCAAATTAAGTATACCTAGATTTAAAAAAAAAAAAAAAAAAACAGTATAATATAACAAGTAATACTTACAAAGATGTTTTAACTCGGTTAATAAACTCAATCACACAAACACACTCGAACAAAAAAGTTGAAATTGATATTTAAAGAAAGTTTTAGAATTTTTCATTAAATTTTTTTTTTTTAAATATAATTTCAGGGTCCTCGCAGTGCACGTAGTCGAGATAAGGGCAACTCGAGCGCTAGGAAACGATTAGCTTCGCCAAAGAGTCCTAAAGCATCCACCTCAGGTTTGTATAACTTTGTTAAACTTGTTATTTGTAAATGTAAAGCTTAGTATATTTGTTTGGAAAATAATTTAATTTTAACTGAGGTACTATGGAGCAGCCCGACTGGGGTAGTACCTCGACCTTACAGAAGATCACAGCAAAATAATGCTGTTTTCAAGCAGTATTGTGTTCCTGTTGGTGAGTAAGGTGACCAGAGCTCCTGGGGGGATTGGGGATTGGGTCGGCAACGCGCTTACGATGCTTCTAGTGTTGCAGGTGTCTATAAGCTATGGTAATCGCTTACCATCAGGTGAGCCGTACGCTTGTTTGCGCCTTGTTTGCCGACCTAGTGACAAAAAAAAAACAGTTTACAGCCTTCAGTTTGGATCTAGAAATACAACAATACTATCATATGACACCTAATCTGTATGGTTTATACAAAAGTTTATCTGAAAACAACAGTCAATTGCTCTGACCACTATCATTAAAATGTACTAAACGTTTCGTTTAAGATGTTTATTACTGTTTAAAGAAACAGTAATAAACATCTTAAAGGAAAATTTTCCAAATACCTAATAGGGCCATCCTTAAATTATGTCACACGTTAAGGAAGGGTAGGGGGACGACGAAGTGTGACAAGGGGTGGGGGGGAGGTCAAAAATTTTGTGACATCATATTTCAAAATATGATATACATATAAAATTGTTAGTAAAATGGAAATAAAAATGATATCAAAACAGATGTATTTTTTATAATTTAATAAATAAGAATTTATGCATGTTAAATTTCAAAATATGCGACATCACACTAGGTAAGTCTCATAAATGTGACCATCTATGTCAAGCACAGGGATCCAATAATCTTCAAATTCGTGTGACGTTATTTATGGATTACCGCATATTAGATGAATTAATATTGTATTGATTCCAGGTCTGAAGACGAAAAGCACACCAGTCAGTCGTAAACGTCTAGCAAGTGAGAGCAGTGAATTGAGTGAAAGCAGTAACTCTGCTCCTCCAGTTAGATTGGAAGAGGTAGCCGGAGTCGAGCCTGAAGTTCAGAGGACACCGAGAAAGATTGATGGGGTTAAAGGTACCGTTTAATATACTTTTATAGGAATTTACTTGAATTTTAGGATCTGTTTCACTAGCTGTCGATAAGGTTTATCCTGCACATAAGTTACGAATAGACTTTAACAGCAAGCTGTAAAATAAGACATAATGGCCTTTTCACTTTAATTAATAAACTATAACTGTTAGATTTACAATTGCAATTGAAATATGCTATAAAGATAGTAGAATTATATGTTTAAATAATATATTAAAAACCTTTATCTGTTGAATACTGTCATCTATCAAACTGCGTTATCCATAAACAATGAAAAGGGCCCCAAGTCTATTTTTGTTAAGAAAATAGTGATTCATTTGGCCAATTAAAACATACTAAATGAGAATGCAATGAAACTAAATGAGAGAGATTAGAATGGAATAGGTTGGAGGAGGCCTTTGTCGATTGGCAAACGGACTTACAGAAAATTAAAAAACGTCATATGTGTGAATAATTTTAACATAATTGTAAATTTAATGTCCGAATAAAGGCTTTTTTATTTTTATTTTTATTTTAAATGAGAATGCCTGTCTGAATTGCTGTTAACAGTAAATTTGAACACAGCATTCTCATTTACTAAGATTCAATTGGTCAAGAGACAGCTAAATTATGTAAATTGGAATACCTCTATGTGTGGTTCACTTCAACTAGTTATTTTAAACACAACGTTCCAACTACAGTTTAATTAGTCAAAGGACTGAGCAACGTAATAATATTAAATTGTATAGTAGCGATCTAAAAGTTAATTAATATGAGATAAAAAAAAAATTTTTTCTTACAGCTGGTCCCTTACAACTTAAAGGTGCTGCTAAACAAAATATAGGCAAGAAAAACTCAAAACTGACTAAATTTGAGAATGACGAAGACACAGTATCAACATTGGGACCGATACCTAATCCGGATAGTAAATTGTTTGCGGGACTCTGTTTCTTACTGACTTGCACTGAACCACCAAAGCCATCTCAATCACAATCCGAGAAGGTAAAATAAAAACAATAAATATACTTTTACTACTACTCGGTTTTTACTTTTACTAGGTTTTATGATACAACAATATGAGATGATATAATTAAAAATGATCTTGTTTCTAGTCATCAATTTTTATACTTAAGGGGATCCCAGAAAAATTCGGCCGTTTTCATGTGCTATAAAGTATACGTTAAAGTTACGTTAAAAATATCAAATAAATATATGTTGTAACTCGGATTCAGTTTATTAATGTGACTGTAAGATAATTGTATAAAATTCTCTAAATAAAGAGAAATAATTGTTTACCTGGACCTCCTTTCGCGTACAAAAATCGTATAGGCTTTCTAATTTTACTACTTACAATAGTGAATATTTTTTTTATTAATTAAGAATCCTGTACTTAATATTTCTACAGAAGGGTTTTTTATTAAGTGCAGTATTTTATTAGAAAATCGTAAAAATATAATTTTTGGTTATTTGCCGGGCGACAGGCGGCCCGCGGCAGACGTCCAGAGGCCTTTGTACGGGGAACTTGTGTCGCTCGTCATCGCACGCTGCTCTTGCTTACGCGCAAATCTATTTACTTTTTTTAATCCAAGATAGGCATCAAAATGTAACAGGTAGACAGACTTACTGTTGAATTTTGCAATTGTATTTACTTCAAATAAAAAAATAATTTAAATTAATAATTTTGAGCTGTGTAAATGTAAAGCTGCTTAGTTTGTGGTCTAAGATCCGAACCTAAAGTCGATCTTCACCGAGCCGATAATAGAATAAAATATAAATTTAGTATGTCTATACAAATAAAATTGGAGCGGCTGTTTTTAATATTAAAATAACCGCTTTTTACTAAATTCATATGGATGTATACACGATACATACACAAAAATAGCATTTTGAGAATTTTTGTCTGTCTGTATGTCTGTTTGTTCCACCTAATCTCAGAAACGGCTAGATCGATTCTGACGGGACTTTCACTGGCAGATAGCTGATAGAGTAAGGAGTAACTTAGGCTACTTTTATTTTAGAAATTTATTTAATAACTGCGAACTGAACAACAAGTAACAACTAGTAATTAATATAATGTTATAGCCTAAATGATCGACACGACAAGACGACATTAAATAATAATTATGGATGATCACAACTTGTACGCAAGCTCTTGGTCTAGGAAACGGATCAATCGCATGTCCTAAGTAGTACAAGCTAGAGCCGGTAGATGGCCGAGTTTAATAACCTTTACGTAATACTGATCAGGTGAAGTGCGGGTGGGTGGGGTGTGGCAAAGTCTAAATGCTCAAGGTCATTGAGAAGGGGGAGCCTCTTAAATATTTGTTATATACACATTATTCAAAATTTATTAAAGATTATACTTATGTATAAAAATAATCATAAATAATCGACGTGTAAGTACGTGTATCCACACACCAAATCGATTTTTTTTTGTTAGTTTTTGTCAGGAAAGTACAAACATATACAATAAATTATAAAAAAAATAAACTAAGTATTGAGTAGTTTGAGTAATGATTAAATAAAATATTTCTATTTCTTTAAATAAATAACAAATTACAGCAATGTCAAGAAACACGTCATTATTCATCGGAGGAAGATGGAGAGACAACGTCAACGATGGTCGGTACTGATACTGAGGATTTGGAGTTTTGTGACAGACCGTTTAATAAGGAAAGACTCAAGGAACAATTAGAGGCGGGTGGTGGTACTGTGTATAGGTATGGATTATATAAATATTTATAACTGTTATATATTAGTTATAAGCTAAATTGGTTCCATAATAAATGTATTATTTTTTCAATATATTTTTAAAAAAGCTTCAATTGATACCAGACTTGACTGACAGCTCAAATGCTGAATTTGTGTATAAAACTTAATTTAGTGTTTGGTGGTAAATAAAAAACTTGCTAAGACAGTGTAGGCTGTATAATATATACATATGAGAAATGCTGAGATAAATATTATATACTAGGTGAACTAGGTTAAGTGGTTCACCTTTTATGAATACCTACAGCAGGCAGTGTAGCATGAATGATTGACTGTCATTCTCATCTTTGTAGGTGAAAAGGTGATGATGTCCTAGTGCGAAGTTTTTCCATACTATCACAGTACTTAACAATATTCAATATAAATAAATTCTCTCTTAACCTTAAATACTTAAGTATATTATATTAAATACTTAAATACTTAAGTTTATTATACTTCAATTTACATTGACGAGTATAGAACAATACACACTATTGGAGATAACTCAAAAACTAATTCTTAGATCGCACTCTAATTTCTTCTTCTTCTTTTAAATTCTAGCTTCCTCTAGAATTTGCCAACATCAGAGTGATTGAATTTGTTTGTTATTATAAAATTGACTCTACTAAATATGATGGTTTTGTGAGATTAGAAAATTTATGTCAGCGAAAGAGATTAGTTTAAAAATAATAAGATCTAATTTAAAAAGTACCATATGACAAGCACTAGGTTTTATATAAAAAAAGAATAATTAAAATTGGTACGCAATAAAATAATCAGCTAAATGGAAAACCTCCCTTATTTCTAGTCGGGTAATACTGATTCATGCAATCAACTGATGATGCAATATTAATATAATAAAATATAAAATTATCTTTTCAGTCATTTCGATGACCTACCCAAGAACAAATATAGCGTTTGTAAGCTCATAGCTCCCAGGCCGTGTCTAACAGCAAAATACATACAATGCTTAGCCAGCGATATTAAGGCAGTATCTCACGCTTGGATTATAATGAGCTGTATTAAAAACCGATTACTTGATGTGGACGCTTTCATTCTACCCTCGGGTTGGTCGATAATGAAAAAGTGTTTTGTCAATTGGGTATGTATTATTTGTTTTATTTATAAATTTGTATGGGTAGTATCATTTTTGCATAAGCGCTTATTATATTAAAGCTCTTGACTTCTTTACCTATAATAAAATTTTAACTGCTGTATGTACCTGTACATAGGAGATATTTGAGAAAAAAAATGTATGAAAGGTCTTCGTGGGGCAAAAAGAACTAAATTATTTTTAGAATTTTTATCTGTGAATTTCCATACATTATGGAAAAACTACTGAATAAAATTGTATACTTCTAAACTATAAAATGTGTGTAGTTGAAATAATCTTTAACCTTTTCTAAGTTTTTAAAATTATTTCTTAAGTTCATTAAATTTTTATTCTTAAAAACTTTCTACATAGTATATAAAACTTAAAAAAAAACTCTGCTACTATTCGTTTAGCCGTTCTTGAATTTATCGCTTAACAAATCATAATTTTTATATTGAAAATAACATGAAATTAATTATGCAACAATTGATTACAGATCCCACCATCAGGCAAACGTAACGCAACGTTCTTTAAAGATAAAACAATACTACTATGCGGTGATCAAGATACATTTGTAAAATTTTGGGAGCGAGTTTGTACCCTTGCCGGAGCCAACACAAGAGTGGTCAATGAAGAAAATCTAAACATGTCTGGAGCTGTTTGTTTAGTAACTGAATGGGATTGTCCACACGAAATACAAAATAAAGCAAATCAAGATAATATACCACTGGTTTCGACGACTTGGGTCGTCCAATGCTTGATTGAAGCTAAAGTTATCCCACCGACCAGCCACGATAAGTTTTCATTTATGTATGCGGAGCCAGAATGATCCTGGGACTTCAAAAAAGTGCTCATTATACGTGAATTTTGACACATAGTGAGTGTTGCGATAGAACGCTGTGTAGTGTTAAGTGATAAAACTCTTGTTATAGCTTAGTTGAAACTATTTTTGTTATCACTGGCAGAAAGAATTAGGTTACCATTCCTAAATTACATCACACATGGGGGTAGAGGGTCGACGAAGTATGAAATTGTGTGAAAAGGGGTACAAAAATTTTTTAACCTCAAATTTCCAAATAGAATATGACTGATTGTAAGTATTAATACACGTAATTATCTCTATATCTGGTAACAATTAACTTAAAAAATTAAAGTTTAAAATGGTTTTTGTTGGCAAGTTGACACTCACTGTACTAGTGTTAGGAGCCGACCTTTTATTTCAATGTTCATACATCTGTTCAATTGACGTTGATTTTATTGAATAATAATTTAAATGGAAATTTAAATATTGGTCGAAACTGATGTAATTATGGATAAAATTAAAAAATATGTGATGTCACACTAGTGGTCTCATAAATGTGACTAACTGTGACAAGAAAGGAGAAAAGGTCAAAGATTGTGAAATAATTTATGGATGGCACCTTAGTGTTTTTGTGACAGAAGTTGTGTTTTGTTACAATTATTAGTGATTCTGTTGGTTTTTTTTTTTTTATTTCAATTTAACGTTTAATATATTTTTGTTTTTTTTTAATGTAATTATGGTGTTTATAAGTATTGATTGTGAAAGATGGACTACTGAAAAAAATGTAAAATTGTGTCTGCTATAGCAACAAATACGGCTAGACTAAGATAATTATGACTTAATATAAAAAACAACTCTACTATTTATCTTTCTTTAAAATTTACAAGACTTGTAACTATATTATTAGTAAAAATGTTATTCTTCTAAAATATTTTGTCTCTTTCAAAAATCAATAAATAAATATGATAGAATGAGACAAAAATATGCCTAATTCTTAATGTTAATTAGAATTGAAAACTTTGTATGTGTGTAATTTATGTGTTGTTAAGACAAAAGTTTTCTTATATCAAAGAATTTAATGTGCGAATTAGTATATTAAAATGTAGTATGTGACAAAGACGGTATTTAGGTGTTATAGTATAAGAGTCTTTACTTGGCTGTAAATGGAAGAATTAACGCTTTCAAAACATACAATAAACAAAACCATGTCATTTAAGGAGTAAAAGTGTATATATTCAATTTTTTTGTTACTCTCTTAAATATTTATACAAGAAAATGGAAGAAAAATGAATATAATACAAATGAAGTAATCTACAAAAAGATTATATCGAAATATTCTTTAATTCATTACACATAAAATTACACATAGTATTTGCAGCTAATTATAAAAAAAAAAGGTATTAAACAATTTATTTGACAAATATAAATGTTTGTATGGTAACTAAATTTGTAAATGGTCTCATTTAGGTGTAAATAGACATAGTGGAAATTAGATTAAGGAATAGAATTACAGATCGGTTCAGACTTTTTTTATACATTTTATTTGATATTCTTTTTATGAAATAGCTTTTTATACTTTGCCATACTTTAGTAGGATGAAAAAATATGAATATTGAAGGACACAGATTTTTCTATATATAATGCTTACATAAGTCAGGCTAAGTGTTTTTTACTTTTTAAATATCTGTTCTAAAAAATTTCTCAATGATTTTTTTTTTCTCTTATTATAATGTAATATGCAAAAAATTGTTTTGATTACTGCTACGTTAGAAAAACATGAAAAAAGGCTGATTTTTTTTTTTTTTTTTTTTTTTTGTAGCTCGATCTAAAAAATATTATCAATTAATTTTTGTATGTGAATATTGACTTTTTTCCAGCAATTAAAGTTAACTAATCACTTAATAAAACTATTGTTTTGTACAAACGGATTAACTTTGTTTTTAAACGATAGGTTTGAAATTGAAATGAAGCTAGGTTTTTGTTCACATAAAGGACTGATCGTTATCTGATTTCAAAATACGAATGTTTTTGCATGTTTTCGTTTTGTGTCTATATTATTTGACGTTTCTGGACTGACTTCAATAAAAAAATTCTTTTTTTTTTTAAGTGGTTAAATTTTTAATTAGATATAATATAAATATTGTGACCTAATGACAATTGTCTGTATATTAGTATTGGGTAAGGGTTTTATTCAAGAAAAAATTCTTACATTGTTGACTGATAGATAACAACAAATATTGTATGTTTTACTGAAAAGGTTATATGGACCTGTTAGGTAAAACAATACTGCTAGTCAATGCATTCTAAACCTAAATAAAATGACCTAAGTGTGTTCCATATTATATTCCAAAACTTAAAATTAATCTAGTGATTTTCAAAATTAACTTAAAGTGATACATATTTTTATTAATTGTCAGTATTCGTTTCTCGATGCTTATATAATAATGCAAGTAAGTTTTGATATATCAATGGTATAATAAAAATCTGTGTCTCCTGTGACAAATGGTAAATATAGTCGAAGAAAAATCATTTTACAGGAGAGAAAACACGCTTTCAAAAAATTCTTGTTTGTAAACTAAGTGGGCTAGGTTCAAATCTTCTTTTGTAGAATAAAACATTCTCTTTCAATGTACATTAATTTATTTTTTTTTTTTTTTTTTTGGTAAATATTTAATTTTAAAGGTAGTTTCCAAAGAAAAAGTTGTATCTTTTTTCACAATTATTAAGTTAAATATTTAGTTAATTAGACCAAAAACTTTGTCATTTTTTTTTTCTAACATTACCAACTTAAAATCACAAAAAGTGTATAACTCAAGTTACATAACTCAGCACAGGAGGCACAGAATTATAATTAACAAATATGTGGTTTTTCTCAAATTTCTACCATTGTCGGGTTGTTTGATTGAAATGGAAAATTAATTGTGATTTCAGAGCTAAATATGGTACATCAATTTTTAGCAATATTAAGTTAAATAATTATTTATCGATCTGACAATGAACAAAGCCGCTTATAGAATTATAGTTTCTTGAAATGTATTTTTAAGTGTCTTTTTCAATATTGCAGTTTCTAATTTTTCTTTTTTCTTAATGTAAGTAATCTAAAAGTAAGTATTTTTGGTTAGGTACTTGAGTCAGACTTTCTAAGTTAGCTAAAGAATAAACAAAGACTGGCTTTAAATAATTATTATTTACCTACACACAATGATATGTACCGATAGCTTTTAAATAAACATGTAAAAAAAGGTGTATGTTGTTTAAAAATGTATTCATACTTTCTGGGAATAATTACTGCGAAGTATTATTAAATATCTTATAATTAAATAAATATTGTTGTAAACGATACCATTGATGTTAATGATAAGTACATTACTGTAAATTGATGTATTATGAAAATTAAAGAAAAACTAGCTGACCCCGCAAACGTTTCTTTGCCATATATGTTATTAACCTGCTTAATCCCCCCCCCCCTTATAACTTAGGGGTATGAAAAATAGATTTTTGCCGATTCTCAGACCTACTTGATATGCCCACAAAATTTTATGAAAATCGGTGGAGCCGTTTCAGAGGAGTTTAATGTTTAACACCATGACACGAGAATTTTATATATTAGATTATGTAACAAATACAGTATACATTTTTTAATTCAATTTTTAAATGGATTCTTGAAAAAATAAGCAGCTATACTCTGTTGTATATATATATATGATGATAAAACATACTAAATTTAGAGTAAGTTAATGGTTATCGTAATTAATTAGAAATGACTGTCGTAGTATTGAATGTTCAATTTTCTCTGTGACATGCGAGTATTGCTGTGAAGTTACGGCTATAAAATCATAAATTAATCAATATTCCTCCTGACTGTAAACAAAAATGTCCGTATTTGCGAAACTATTGTATTTCAGCGCTATCTGTCTAATGTACTCGCTCATACAGCTTTTTTAAAAGTTGCCGTATTGCAAATGTGTTCTTTTCAGGACTAAATTATTTCATTTTAGATAATTTTTTGTATATATTTTTGTGTTTTATCATAAGTATCTTTAAGAAACCAGGTAGACATTGACCTATGTAAAATATTTAATAAATTATGGAAAATATGTTGTCTTTTATTTGTTTAAATTTCATATAACAGCGCCATCTGTTTTTGAATACAGGTTATACTGTCTTCTCAGGCAATATAAATTAGCTTGTTATTAACGAGCAAAGTCAGAAGATGGCATAAATAAATATCTATTAAAGATTTCAGTCAGTCAGTTCTGCCTATTGCAGTCCACTTTGTATAAGCAAGTTACTTTACTCTTTGAGTCCACTGCTGGACATAGGCCTCCCCAAGTTCGCGCCAGGCATTTCTGCAATCCTCATAAGATTTACTAATGTTATTATGCCATTAAATTATTTTCATTTGGGTTTAAACATTCACTCAGTCACAAAAAAAAGCGAAAGTGATTGAATTTTCATTTAATCATTTTCATCGGATAATGAGCCAAAATCGTCAGATAAGCTATCGTCACCTGGATATATAATCATTTCATTTTCAATTATATTATCAATCTCTATCACGTCTCTGTCAACACTGTCTCTGTAACATTTTTTGAGTTATTTTGTTGCGTATTTAGGAGACGTTGCATACTTTTTCGCAACGCCATCAGATATCCAGAAACTACTTCGGTGAATATCGATCAAATGTTATATGGCCATATCTACTATAACGTAGTGAGCTGTGCACCTAGAGTAGCAGTTTATTCTTTATAAATAATTTTGACGATTCTAATTTTAATTGAAACCTAATGCTTGTCTTGTGGTCCTGTTTAAAATTGATCGAAATCTGACGTCCAATTTTTGAGTAATCATTGCTAACCCGTATTTATTTGACTATTTTTTTGTCTACCTGCGTCATGTTACTTGTCGATGTAATTGAAGTGGGTTTCTTTAAGTTTGCGAGCAAACACAATTATTTTCAGTAGAAATCACCACAGAATATTTAATTACTATTAAAATCGACTGATGCTAGTGAAATTTAGTAATTAGTTACAACACTATTTAAAAAAAATTGCGTGCGTACAAAGTACACATGTCAGAAATGAAACTTCTTTGGCAAACTAATTCAAAAAAAAACTAATTAAAAAAAAATTGTACGAACTATTTACTTTACATCTATCGTTAATTACATTTCGTATCTCAAATTTATTAATATGCTTTACTCTAAGTATCTATTATAATAAAAATTGAGTTTCATATGTAATGTAATCTATATATATTTTTTTTATGTTAAGGTAAATTACAAAAAACTTGCATTGAGAAAAAGTTATATTGTCAAAATTCTTTTAACAACATTTTATAAATATTTAATTTTAGCGTCATCTAGTTAAATTGCAATGTAATACTATCGATATAATGTAACTAACTACTTCTGTAGTTTTTATAGTACGCGCTAGGTGGCTCTACCTACCAAAAACAACATAGATTTTTTTTATTGTAATTAAAAGAAATTCAAAATATCACTATAGTTTCCGTAAACAGTTCAAAGTAGAGCGTCCTATTTATTTTTAAATTTAGAAATATAAAAACAAACAAAAACTAGTTGAAACACGCGGTGTTTCCAGGCGGTCACACATCCAAGTATGTAGCCATAGATTATATACACTTATATACTTGTAGTATGTAGCTACTGACCACCTACCCCACCCCAGCCTGCAAAATAATGATATTTGTAATAAAAAAAATACTAATTGATAGATTTTGAATTACTCAATTCAACTACGTTGCCCTTTTAAATTGCTCACCTCACATTATATAATTAAAAATCAAAATTAAAAAAAAAAATCAAATATTTTCAAACTCCTATATCTTTTGATGTATACAATATTTTAAATTGCTCAACGTGTTAAAACCCTGCTGAAGTTGCATTTATAATTGCTCAAGTACGGATTTGAACAGCTCCACTTTCCTTAATTTTTAAATATATATAAATTGTTTGAACAAATAAAATAATGATATTTGTAAAAAAAAAAATACTAATCGATACATTTTCAATAGCTCAATTCAACTACGTTATCCTTTTAAATTGCTCACCTCAAATTATTTAATTATAAATCAAAAAATCCTTGAAAAAATTAATTTATCAATATTTTCAAACTCCTATATCTTTTGATGTATACAATATTTTAAATTGCTCAACGTGTTAAAACCCTGCTCAAGTTGCATTTATATCAAGTTGCAGTTTTTTTTTTTACAAATATCATTATTTTATTTGTTCAAACTATTTATATTTATTTAAAAATTAAGGGAAGTGGATCTGTTCAAAACTGTACTTGAGCAATTATAAATGCAACTTGAGCAATTATTTAACACGTTGAGCAATTTAAAATATTGTATACATCAAAAGATATAGGAGTTTGAAAATATTGATAAAAGAATATTTTTCAACGACTTTTTTGATTTGTAATTAAATAATTAAAGGTGAGCAATTTAAAAGGACAACGTAGTTGAATTGAGCTATTGAAAATCTATCGATTAGTATCTTTTTTATTACGAATATCCGCAATTTTTTGGCTTCGCATCATTGTCTATGCGCATGCGCAGCGTACACCTGTCTTATGATATAAACGATAAATTTGTTCAAACAATTTATATTTATTTAAAAATTAAGGAAAGCGGAGCTGTTTAAAACTGTATTTGAGCAATTATAAATGTAACTTGAGCAGGGTTTTAACACGTTGAGCAATTTAAAATATTGTATACATCAAAAGATATAGGAGTTTGAAAATATTGATAAATGAATTTTTTCAACGACTTTTTTGATTTGTAATTAAATAATTAAAGGTGAGCAATTTAAAAGGACAACGTAGTTGAATTGAGCTATTGAAAATCTATCGATTAGTATCTTTTTTATTACAAATATCATTATTTTATTTGTTCAAACTATTTATATTTATTTAAAAATTAAGGGAAGTGGATCTGTTCCAAACTATACTTGAGCAATTATAAATGCAACTTGAGCAGTTTTTTAACGCTTTGAGCAATTTAAAATATTGTACACATCCAAAGATATAGGAGTTTGAAAATATTTGATTTTTTTTTTAAATTTTGATTTTTAATTATATAATTTGAGGTGAGCAATTTAAAAGGACAACGTAGTTGAATTGAGCAATTCAAAATCTATCAATTAGTATTTTTTTTATTACAAATATCATTATTTTGCAGGCTGGGGTGGGGTAGGTCTACTGACCGCGCGATCAGACGAGAACCAGTATATTCAACGTGCTATGGACGTTTAAAATTTGTGATGCCCACAAAAATTTTACCCCTCATGCGCCTAAAGAAGGTTCCCTTTAAAAAAAGACTTAAAACGTAACTGTTTATGAGACGTTTTGTAATAATTAGAAATTGCATGCTGCTATAAAGTAAGCACGAAAAGAATACTCTCTCAATAGGTATATTTTATCATATTATATAACGCGCCAAAATTTTTTTTTAAAATAATTCTATTGTTTCTTATAGTTTCGTACCAAGTTACGTTCTAGTAGGTAGGTAGGTATTTGTCAACAAAACGGGCCTATTATTTTGTGATGACTATAACTTAAACATTTTAATTTTACGAAATGTGAATGTTTTCATTACTTTTTGCTCGACAAAAATGTAAATACCGTCGTTTAGCACATTGAGTATTCACATATTAATACATATTACCATACAATCACATGAACGAAACACCTACCTACTAAATAATTTATCGTTGAAACAATACGCTGTGACCTAGGGGTGAGAATGATGACTTCTTACGAAAGTGTATCATTTAACCCTAGTTAAACGTAGGGCTGCTAAAGGTTACATATATAAAAGCAAATAATTTTCATTTGAAACACCAGTTATTAAGACTTTGCTGGCCGTCACTGGAGTTTTAAAGTTCTCGGTCATTTTCATTTTAGGAATTTAGCTTTGAATAGTGAGTGAGCTAGGAACGCGTTTACGGATGCCTGTTTAATGTGTACCTATGTGTATATAATGTCATGAAAAGTTGTTATGGAAAACCCATAAAATTAAAACCTAAGTTAATAAAAGTGTTAGATTTAAGATTAATTATAATTAGTGAGTATTAGGTTTGTGTAGTGATCTTTGAAAGCATAGTAGTTTACAATTGATACTGTGACGAGTGACTAGACGCGGCAGACACAGATAATAATAGAGGAATCATTATTAGCCACAATAGCCGTTGCAAATAAAGCCAAGAAATACAATTTATAAAATAAATCCTTATCATTAAATGAGTAGAAAACATTTAAATATTACCCTTGTTCAAGCCTCTTATAATATGTGACTAGCATCCTGCCCCAACTTCGCACGGGTGTTTAACAAAATTAAATTTTTAAATATTTTTTCCCCTATTATTTTTGAAAATATAATATAGCGTATGTTACCCGCGGACAGTGTAACTTCCCAACAGCGAAAGAATTTCCAAATCGGTTTAGAAGTTTCGGAGCCTATTCAATGCAAACAAACAAACAATCAAATCTTTCCTCTTTATAATATTAGTATAGATAAATTAAACATTAATTACGGCAACCTAAGATGTTCTTTTTATATTTTACCCTTAAGGAATTTACTTGGGTTGGTTTACTTGTAATTTTGAGACATTAAATTGTTTTAATGATAAAATAACAATGTTTAAACATATTACGATATATTTATTTATAGCATCATTATGAATATTATGATCGAAACGATTTTATAAACAAAACGCGTTATTAAGAGCATGTCATAGTTTATCAGAGGAGTCTTTATCGTGATGTATGATGTAATCAGTCACTCGATGCACTAATACCGGACACGTGATCTTTTTAGGTATTTTAATTTTATACTATTTTATATGGTTGTATATTTTATGATCTTAATAAACCTTAGTCAATACGAAAATGTAAAGAATGCGACGTACTTGTATATTTAAATATTAGCTGTGACCCGCGGTTTCACAATAAATGCGCGCGTTTAAACAAAGAAACACGCAAGCTTTTCAACTTTAGTAGGTATTGATTGTGCCTCGTATGTTTTTTTATATTAGAGAAACTCCAGTAAAAAAATATGATTATGTTAGCAGTATGTTAGTAGCGTAAAACCAATTTCAAGTACCATTACAATTATTCTTAAGTATTGGGAAAATAAATGGGTTTTTTAAATACAATTATTGAATACTAGCTGACCCGGCGAACTTCGTATCGCCTAACAGTCGATTCTTTAATTTTATTACTTATTATTTTTTTTTTTAGAATTTTTCTCTCCGTAAGAACCATCCTCGTACTTCAAGGAATATTTTAAAAAAAGAATTAGCGAAATCGGTCCAACCGTTCTCGAGTTTTGCGCTTAGCAACACATTCAGCGACTCATTTTTATATTATAGATTACAATTTTGTAGGGTTAAGTGTCATCATACACACAGAAGTCAGTAGGGTTAAACTTCCATATTTGTCTTAAAATAATATCAAATTAAATTTATGCTGTGTTGTTACAGCAATTTAAGAATATAGCCACCCTCTCTCTTTCCGTGGGTGTCGTAAGAGGCGACTAAGGGATAGCACGCACAGTTCCACTATCACCTTACACAGGCCGAAGACGGGTAGTAGCGTCTTCGATGCGACAAATAAAGCCAACCCTGCGGTCATCAACCCGCCTGCCCAGCGTGGTGACGTTGGGCAACACATATGAGTTCACGCCATTTTTGGCGCGAACTTGTGGAGGCCTATGTCCAGCGGTGGTTTGCGATAGGCTGAAGTGATGTTAATATCATATTTATAAAATATAAATTACCTAATTCCTTAAGTTTTTTGCCATCAGAAATTTGCAGTTCTTTAGATGACAACCTGTTGTGTGATTTTAAAAATAAGAACTTATAAAATATACCTACTTATTTGTATAGGCGTAAGAAAGCAGGGTCACTGAAAACTGCAACAGAGGGCTAATCAGGTTAGCTAGCTAATTGGTTAGTTCTTGCGCGAAAACCACTAGGCCATATGACTAACAAACATGGCCGCTTGATGGTACGTGGTTACCGTAGCCTATAGTGAGAGGTGAGGTGAGAGCCCTAGGTTTGAGATTCGCATCCTTAATGGCGCCGTCTGTGAATCATCAACTACCCTGAAACAATGGGGTTCTTTTTATCGCTTTGTCGCTTGTAAAGTCACATAAAATATTTGGACGTGAAACATTTAAATCTCAAACCATGATATGACTAATTGCTTACCTACGGAATAATTTGGTAACTATTTTAAATCTAAGCGATCAGATAGTACTCTATCGAAGTTTAAGTAATAGTCTTAATAAAATCTTTAAAATTATTTTATTTCAATTTTAGTTCTAAGCCTTCCGATGACGACTCTCATAATTCATGTTACACCAGAAGCATCACAAGCGAGTAGCCGACTCTAACCTCGCTGTCGGTACAGCGCATCTTCAGAAACTCTATGATCCTTACGCACCATACGAACAAAACCCTATATAATCTACTAGTTTGAGACACCAAATACTTTTTCAGAAACACAGTTCTCTAGCAACAAACATCCAGACTGAAGCATTTATAGTAATATTATTAATTTATGATTTAGGTACAAGCCGCAAGTCCGAAGTCCTAGCACATTATTTATTGGACATCAATATCTTATATTAGCAGTATTCAGTGTATATAAGGAGGAATGATCTCACGGACATATCTTGGCCGATAAGAGAACATAAACAAGTCCATTTACTGTCGGCCATCGCGTTTATCTCTTACGTCTTAAAGCAGTGTAGGTACACTTTAAGGAAAAATAACATTTATTATACATAAAATGAGTTTTTAATATGAAACTAGCGACCTGCCACGGCTTTGCACGGGTGCAAAAACTATCAGTGTTCCTCTACTATATTAGACATGTATTATAAATATAAATCTTCCGGAATCACTCTATTTACTAAAGAAACCTGCATCAAAATCCGTTGCGTAATTTACTTTAGTAGAGTTTGTTTTTTACTACGTAGTGATGAAGATTGTCTTATTATTTGGATGAGTTTATCTTAAAATCTATCTTTAATTAAATTACTTTTGCGTTGAAAGGTTAATTCATAAAATTATAAGTTAATATTCTGTAAAGATCAGAACTATAATTCCCGGAATACAAAACAACCGAGTAGTAAAATTTTTCTCGTTGCAATAGCGTAGTAGTTTAGTAAACTAAGACATCAAATAAATAATTTATTCAATCAACGTACCTACTTAAATACATAATCGTAGTCACTTCATAATCGCGTCTCTAGTTCGATATTTCTTCCAAACAAGTCGAAATTATTTAGCTTAAAAATTTTAATACTGATTATGACATTGGAATAGTATTAGAAAAATAATACTATATATTAACTTTTTTACTCCTTTTTACAAAACTTGCGCGGACGGAGGAGTATGAAATTTCGTAGACTTATAGTTTATATAGAGTAGGAGTGCAGAGTGCTATTTTTTTTTATTGTGGATAAAAATATATTAAACTAAAAAAAATACACACCACCACATGCATTGACACATACACGCATATTACTCTTTTTTTTCTATAGTCAAATTGAAAAAATTTAAAGTTTATTTATTTTCATTTTTTTTTTTGATTTATATTTTTAATTATGGCTGAATTTCGACCACTGGGCGACTACTAGTTCTGATAATTATGGAATGACAAACAAGCAGAACAGTACCCTAAACGCCTACCAACCAATTCAATAGTGCTAAAAACTAAACGTGGGCAAAATCGCAGCAGAAAACTGTACAAAAATATCTTTCTTTTATTTTACTTTTGCTATAGATTCATAGCAAATAAACGTAACACTTAAGCGAACCCTTAAATTATATAGTACCCACATTCCGTTAATCATATTTAACACAAAAAAAAACTCCCTAGTAAGGGAAACGTTCCCTGGAGATCACTTGTCACATATTATCGACTCAGATAAGAGCCAAGAAATATTGTGGTTATGATACTGTTGTTTTTTATAACTAAAGATAAAGACGCAGTTTTTACGTCGTTCGTCATAAAGTATTTCTTATTTTTATTTTTTGTTAAAATAGATATCAATTTGTGGTCGCTGTTATGATTGTTATTAGTACCTAATAAAAAGTTACGAAGCAAAAGAATAATATGCGTGTTTATTTATGATCTTACAGATCTTTTATTTTAGGAAATATTCGTGTAATTTATATTGTTCCTCCTGCCTGCCTTATATGAGAATTAGTATGATTTTGATCGTGTTTTAGTACTTCAATGAAAATATTAATATAAATCATTAAAAAAATATATTAATGTACTATCTTACAAGGTTATTATCTAAGCTATTAATTGATTTTGATTTTTTGTTGTTTTAATGCACCCAATCTTAAAATCTCAGTAAATTTTATGCAGTTGCTCAAAAAAGCTTTTATATAAGGTAAATTTTATTCTTCAATTACTACTCATATTAACCTCGATTCCGTCCGTATTTCACAAATTTTGTTAATAATTCAACTGACTTTATTTATATAAAAGTTAAATGGTAAAAAGGAAAATATAACTTATTTAATTACATAACAGTAACTCGTACTCATATTTAATTAGCAGGTAGTCTTTCAGCGGGTTCAGTAGGCGGCTTTCACCCCATTGGTTGACGTCGCGGGTCACGACCCCGCCAATCGAGACGAACCCGCCCTAATTGTTCATAACTCTACACTGAAAAATATTACTATACGAACTTAAGGAAATGCTAGCGTTTTTATGTAATAAGAATCTTTGAACTTTATATTACACAAAGACTAATGTAAATATTTCATTACAGTTCTATGGTTTATGTATAAAATTGTGAGTCTATATTACAATAAAGGTAATTCATAAAAGCCTTTTGTCTTTATTATTGTCAGAAAATACCATAAAAAGTGCAACGAAAAACTTTTAAGATTAGCGGTGTGTACTTTCCGATATATGATATCCAACTCTTTACTAGGTATTTAATGCTAAATGCAACTATACTAAGTTTTATTACAAGACGTATTAGTAATAAGTAGAATTGCGCAAATAAGTTCTTTTTAAAATTAACACAAATATTATATTGTAAATTGCACCAAGATTTATGACATTAATTATAATTATGATTTCTGCGTCATTCTTTAGTTAGAACGATAAATAAAATAGACCTTTGCATATTTCCTAAATAAGTATTAGATAATATAATATCATTACTCAGAATTGGTATTCTAATAGAGCATAAAATTGTAAAGAACAAAACGTAAAAGTATTCTTTTAAAGTAACTTTAGCCAGTTTGAATCATGACGTCACGAATACGTGTCAGTGTACTCGTAATACCTCATTGCACTCCAAATAAGATTTTCTTATTGAGAACGAGTTTCACATAATTACATGTTGTAAGTCTTTATGAGAAAATGTTAAGCTATGTGACACATAGTGTGGCTTCAGTCTTTGACCTGCCTAGGGTGTGCTCTCACATAATATGTTATAGATAAGAACATAACGCAAGAGTTATATGAAGCTACGTTAACGTTGAAAAAAACTCAATATAATCGCCTCAAACTTGACGACGTAAGATAAGATACCAGTTGTCGGCTCGGAAGCACATTTAACTCAACACAGACGGCTAGACTACGACAAAGAAGACTAATATGATCTACTTACAATTTTGTCTCGAGTAGGAATTAAACCTAGGAATATCGTTTACGTTTCAGCCTGTAATATCCTCATAGGCATAGGCCTCTTTCCCCATGTAGGAGAAGGATAATAGTTAGTTGTCGTAATATTGACTTATCTTCTAAAACTAGCTCATTGTCTCATGCCGTGTGGTATCGGCCGAGTAGAATAGCACCACCCGTATCCCCCGGGTCGTAAAAGGCGACCGAGGGATAAACCTGGCTCAAAATCATCAGGGTCCTGGAGAAGGAAAACTTTATTTAGAACCCGAAATGGTGTCTCCGTCGAGCATTCGTGGCATAGCTGTAAAATGCGAAAGACTCCTGCAGCCGAACTTGCTCCACACGTATCGACTCGCCGTTCTTGTGGGCCTAGCCAGTGAGGTCGAGAGGGTGGCGCAGAGCTTAGGCAACTCTGCGTTTTCCTGAAGAGTGTCCTAGGCGACACAGTGTTTGTCTGACAGTCTAAATCGTTTGCAATAGACGGACTAAAGCCAATGTCTAGTTTTAGAAGTTTGCTCTGAAGCAGACCGGACTAAATTGTCATAGTGTATAGACAGTGAAATTTATGTACTTATATTGTTTTTTATATTTTTTTGGAAATGTGTGTAAGTATATACAGCACTTTCGCGTTTTATCATATCAAAAAAAAAAGTAATGCTCCATAAGTTTATACGTAATTTGTAAAGTTCGAAAGGTTAATAGATACAAGGAAAAGTAAAGCTAAAAATATATTGAATGACAACAGTAGAACTATCATATCCCTCATCAAATAAAATCATAATATTATGTACAATACTGTAAATTTTGTTTGTTTATTAGTACAAATCTATAAAATCTATATAACAATTTAGTACAAAACTAACCCTTAAAGTCTGTTGCTTGCGTTTGCAATTTACAAATTAGTAAATACGTGCGTGCATTAGATCAATAAATCGCTATTATGAATAAGCAATTCGACGCGAAACGAAGAAATACGATGTGACATATTGTTGTTTTGTACCAGTATAGTGGTAAACATGCGTAGGGTCCGCTGATAGTGGTAGCCTATAGATGTTTGCAGCACCAAGAGTATTACAAGCACGTGGCCGACCACACCTCCATTGTCATAACAGTACATCCTAAGCAGCTCTGGACCTTTTTTTGCCAGCGGAACACGACATTACTAGAAAGAAGTATTGTTTGATTGTGATCTTCTGTAAGATGGTACTTACCTTGTCGGCCTGGTTCAGAGCAAACTTCTAAAACTAGGCATATTCTAGATGACATAAAACACAAGAGAGAAAAATATACACAAAACAAAGTTTTTACAATTCCTAGTATAAATCTCAAGTGTTTTTATTCTACGAGGCCGCTTGACCCGCAAGCTAGAGATAAAACAAAAGGTAGGGCGGGCGGGCGGAGGTCGTATTGATTTTCAGACGCGCAAGACGACTGCTTAACAGCCTGCCTGGCTTCTGGAATACTCGTACTGCTACACCTTTCTTGACTGAATTTTTTCGTCTACATTTATATAATTTATTTCTTGTTTATAACCAAATTTACTATTTTAGTAATAATGAGATGAATTCTTCTTTTTGATGTTTGTAATCGGTAAAGTCTAAAGTTACTGGAGCGGTTTCAAGTAATTCTTTTAAGTCACAGTACCTGGAACTGAGATAGGCTTTCGATATAGATTCCAGATTTTCTTAATGTTAAATACCTACAAGGGAAACCAAGAGAAAAGTTTAGAGCATATATAAAATAAGTAAGTACATAAAAAAGTATGTATGTATTGGATTGTATGTATGTTATATGTATTGGAATAAAAAAGACATTTTTTAATTTACAGGTGGGCTGGCTCGTAGCACAGGGGCGGTTAAATCGCAGCCTCCGCTAGTCGGCGAGATCAAAGCGAAATGAGAAAGCCTCAGAGGTCTTTCAGGGACTAATGAGGGCGAGGGTAGTTTTTGTTTAGCCGTCGCTTGTTTGTGTTCGTTTGATCTACTGTTTGGAATATTTTTTTATATGTGTTTGTAATTAAAACGTCTGTAAATGCGATGTAAATAGGTATTTGTATATACTTTTATGGTTCGTTTATATTTCTTTCATGTTGTTTGCAAAACTAAATAAATTGTAAAATTAAGTGCAGTAAATTACGTAACTAACTTTTGAATAATTGTTTTTGTTGATTACAAAAAAATACAAGTCTGTTTGTATCAACTGTTAAAACATATACATAAATATATAAAATGACAAAACACTTATGAAAAGAATCAGCCTGTGAGCGACTAACAGCTGCACTAAAACCTTTTCTTCGCTAGGATCTTGAAACAGTATATAGCACGTAAGTATTTGAAGTTGTGGATTCCAAAAAGGAAATGATGTCAATATTATTTTGATTTGATTCACCCTGTAACATTCCACTGCTGGGTACTAGGATTCAGAACCGGTTGTCAGATTCTTTTGTCAATCAAAAAGAACCGGGAAATCAAATTTTTTTTATTATCATTAGCCAATGTATGTAAAATATCCTGAAGAGAAGGCAGCTATGGTAACTAGATGACGGTGGAACTATGTTCACGAGCTTTTCAGGAATTTCCACATTAAAGGTAAAAACTCATGTAAGCTAGCTGCTGACTAATCTAACTACTTTATTTGAAACTCACTTTACGCATCGATTGTAGACATCAGAGGATGACTGTTTACTCCTTGTAAAACTAGGAGTTAATGTTACTTTTTTAGAATATCTTATTCAGGATAATAGATCCCCTGTGACCAGTGTCGCTGCCTTAAATGATGAACATGGACGGTATTCCTGACGGTAGCTGTGCAGTTAATGGTACTTTTGACTTTTACGAACTTTTGACTTATTATTACTAAACACGAGAATAGAAAAATAAGACAATATCGAAGAGAAAACTGAGTGATCAATATCTGATTTAATTATATTATTGTTTTTTTTTAGCAAATTAATAATTTTAGTACACTTTTGAAGAATAACAGTTATTTTAAACAATACAAATAAAAAGATCCCAATATACCAAAAGGACCGGGAATTATCGGTTCTATGTATACATAGTACCGAAATTTCCGGAAAACAAACGGGTTCTAGAAACACTACTGCGTACAGGCTTCTTTCTTCATGCGAAGATGCGCCACTGCCATTTGGTGAATAATTTACCAACAATCATAAAATAAATTCATCAATAAATAAATTACCTACAAGTTGTAAGCGTTAATAGATGTCTGATAACGACCGGGACCGATAGCTTAAAATGCTCTCTGAGGCAAAATTGGGAGATCCGCAAAGACAGACATTCAAACCGGAAATAAATATTTGTAGTAATACAAATGTCCACTCCGATTCGATACGATTGAATCCGTGTCCGCCGGTGTTAGGCGACTACTCGTATTAATATACCTACATTAATTAATTTAATAACCGTATTAAATCGTGAATGTATTTTTAATTAATTTTATTACGTAATTTCACTGATTAGTACAACAGAGATCGCGTATAGTTAATTACTACGATTGGAACACAAACCGTCCAACTGACTAATGCAACAGCAAACCAAGTCAAATGCGACCGATAAAAACGTGGACTTTGGAATAAATAAAAAAATATAATAATTCCTTATTAATAAAATAAAGTAATATATATTCAACATACGTTTTTTTATATACAATTACACAGTCGTTTTTTTTTTTGTTTCTAAGGTAGCTTTTGTTATAGGTTATAGACGACTAACATAGATAGTACATGTTTTGCTTCGATGAATATACGTATAAATCATTGGCCTTAGTCCGTCTATTGCAGACGATTTAGACAGTGTCAGACAAACACTGTGTTGCCTAGGACACTCTTCAGGAAAACGCAGAGTTGGCATACGTATAAATAATACATATATAAACAATGTAAATAACATATTACTATCAGACACGCCTGCCCAGTGTGGTGACTATGGGCAATACACATGAGTTCACGCCATTTTTGGCGTGAACTTGTGGAGGCTTATCTCCAGTAGTGGACTGCGAAAGGCTGATGTGATGATGTAATGATCAGGGCGGGAATCGAAACCGCAACTCGGAGCAGAAAACATGGTCAGTGCAAACCGCGCCAACGGGCTAGTCGGGTTTATTATTTTTTCTAGTACTTTTAATAAATTATTTACTGTCAATAATCTACCACCGATTGGGAATGTGGATTCTGTGCAAAGAATCTCCAAAAAACTTACCCCTTACGCACTTACCCTTTTTAAAAAACCGCTAATCAATATATATTCAGCCATGTCTCACCTACATGAAATACATTGCTTACTACTGTAAATGTACGTAGTTCACACTCACCAGAGCGGTCGGTCTGCCGATCCGAACTAATTGAACAGGACGTGTGTACACGCCGTATTAATTATACCCCACTATCACTGCTACTTCACGAGATTGATTAGTAAATCGACAAACATTCACTTAGAACTATCTATGCCTAAATAGATGCTTCAGATATTGAAGTAATAATATATGCTTCATGATTAAAACCGATTTTGAAACAGAAGCGTTGTTTTTTGTCTGCGTATTTTGCCGATATTGTCATTACATAGTCCAATTCTGACTTTTGTTTTGTATAAAAAACTTTCCACTTTTAGTAAAACTAATATAAATACTTTGTTAATTTGTGTGTTAGTTGAAATTTATTTTTATGTATCGCTGCACTGTTTGTTTTCTAAATTAAAATAAGACGATAAAGGATTACGTCTAGAGTTGCTCATGTAATTAACATTAGTATATGAGGTGGAATTTCAGTGTTGTTTGTACATTAGAACCTATAATTCGAATCCAACTGAGGGTCATTGAATAAGAGACGATATTAATTGTAATTGTAAAGAACTCACTATAGACGGCGCCACGGTTCGCTTAAACTGAAAATAAAAAATCATCATATCAAAAATTTCGCTCTAGCGGGTACATCGTTCCATAGCTTAATTGGCTAGAGCGCCGACACGGTCAGTCGGAGACGCGGGTTCGAATCCCGCTGGAGCGGTCAATTTTTGATATGATATTCAAAAACGATATTAATTATTTATTACCTTTATTTTCATCAGTGCGGTACATACGTGGTTACTAAAGTTGTATGAAAGAGATCGCTCTTTTAGCGAATGGACCGTCTTTTGTACGATCAGTTTTATGTGATATTTTTCAAATGTTTATGGTTACTTATACATTTTATGGTATACAATAAAGGATATTTGGGTTTAATTGTATTTGTACGTATTAGTAACTCACATCACATCATCACACCCGCCTATCGCAGTCAGCAGCAGTATGTGCTGGAGGTAGGCCTCCCCAAGCTCGCGCTAAACATCCCGATTTTCAATCCACATCCAGCCTCCACCAGCAATAGTCGAGAATAGTGGAGCTGTCATGAGTTCTCTCCATATCCAGCTGGGCAGGCAGGTTGGTGACCGCAGTGCTAGCTGCACGCAAGCGCACGCAACGAAGATCCTGCTATTATTAGTAATCGAAAATAGAATTTTCTACTTCATTAAATTATAATTAAGATTATAATTTTACAACAAACACACGCATGGGAACATACATATTCACAATTTTACTATAACTACATATAAAGATAGAACACACTCAAACGAACCCCAAAAAAATATCACAAATCCTTTACGTGCTATCAGTTCTGATGCGATTTTCTGCCTCTTGACGAGTCGACAACTCAAATCGAATCTCTGTTCCATTATACATCGACCTCCTTCCCCTCCCTCAGCCCTTACAAACACAGGGCCTCGGAGATGATTCACTCCGGTTTCATAGGTCAGGTTAAATTGAATGCGGTTAAATATCGGGTTTTCACGATACTTAATGCCACCCCGTTCGTTTTCGATCAGTTTTAAATGTTTGCCGACGTGATTTAAGAGTGTGTTACTGGATTTATTTTGTCGGAGCTTGAGTGGTTTAAATTTTTTTTTTTGTATTTGTTTTGACGTGGGGACGACAATTACATTTAAACATAATTAGATAGAAAAATATTACTTTTGCAAAGGACTGTAATTTTTAACGTTTATTTTTTTTTTTTTTAATTAAATGAAATAATTGTCGGTATATTTATGTGTTTTTTTTAAACTAAAAGGTAAAAAAATGTTGTTATAGATAAATAATTACCTTTATTATAGCAATAATTATCTGGTATTCTTTACAAGATAAATAAACCTCATCTACAAGTTCTTTAGCGTTATTTAAGAAAGATTTTTTTTTACCTTTTCCTAGATTGTAATACTGTAATAAAAAGTCAATAATTACAATATAAATAGGCTTTTACTAATTGTAGCTACGAAGTAATAGAGTAATTATTTTGATAAAAATGTTGAATTGATAAGGGGTTCCCATGTACGTGTTATGATCTCTATCAGACAGTTATATATATTCAAAATTCAACAATAGAGTAAGGCGTATTTTCTATTTTCTATTTATTTATTTATTAATGACCCTTTACTAGCAATGAGACATTTAAACCTATTACAGTAAAGTACAGTAAATACTAAAGTGTTTACTAATACATTAATTTCGCTTCAGCTTTGACTGTTAAAATCTATTTTCTTTGTAAAGGTAGCAAATAAACGCAGAATACGTCTGATGGTCAGCGGATGTCGTAGCTTATGGACGCCAGTAACATTCCCAACCCTCGCTAGGAGCTCTGGCTATCTAACCTACTCACCACAGAAACATTATTTTTTGGGAGCAGTATTATATGGCTGTGATATTCTGTAAGGGTAGGTCAGTCGAGTTGCTTTGCATTTTTAATTTGGAAATATATTTACTGCCTGCTCTTCAAAATAATGAACTTACTAAAACTAGCTTAATTTACTAAAATTCTGAACATAAAAACTAAATAAATGTTGTTAGTATAACCTATTATTATTTCTTTTTCTAATGACAGTAAAGGATGTCTTCTGATTTTTTTTTCTCTCATACATTTTACACAAAAACCGTGGAATCCCGGAGGGCGGAACCATCTGTGTGTTTTGCGTTTCAGAATTTGTGCTATTTCGTATTTATAGAGTGTTTAAAAATATATAGGTATATTTATTTTATTATCATAAGACTAGCTGACCCCGCAAACGTTGTTTTGCCATATATGTTATAAACCCCCTTATTCCTCCCCCCACCCACTATAACTTAGGGGTATGAAAAATAGATGTTGGCCGATTCTCAGACCTATCCGAAACGCTCACAAACTTTCATAAAAATCGGTCCACCCATTTCGGAGGAGTATTGTAACTAACATTGTGACACGAGAATTTTATATATACATATATGATTTCTTACAAAATGTTATAATACAAAATAAAACCAATAGCTACTGTCATATTTTATTTGTTAATTATTTATAATGTCGTATGTTTAAATACACTATACAGTAGAATTATAAATAAATAAACGCTTCACACTCAACGGCTCCCAGTAGGATTATCTCCTGTGTCGGGGGTCCGGAATCACACACGATACACAAGCACAAACGCCCAGACCACGACAAACAATACAAATGCCTGTCGTGAGCGGGGATCGAACCCGCAACCGCCAGCGCAGCAGCCAGTCCTGTAACCGTCGTCGATTATGTTGATTATTATGCAAAAATAAAATTTCTAGTAATTACTGACGTTAATTTGATTTTTTTATTGTTTTATTAAGTAGGGTTTCAAACTTAAGTATGAAAAAAAAACGAAAACATTTTTAAAAATTATGACTTAATTTTTATTTTTTTTATAAAGGGGGGGCACTACAACGTTTGCGGGGTAAGCTAGTATATATATTATATTTAATATTCTTCTTTCACTTTTTAGTTTTTTTTTTTTTTTTTTTTTACTAAAATAACCCTTGCCGCATTTTACCCTAAATATACCTCATTAATGAAAAAAATAATTATATCAACGTGTATGATTTAACGTAAAAATATTACTATAAACATGTAAAAATTATTATTTATTGGAAATTTTATAAATCACGCCGTATAGAACATATGACCCCGTGGGAACCCGACCGGCGCAGTTCTGTCTATTTCAACCAGGAAATATCTGTTTTTGTTGCTTCAGAGATAAATGAAGCATCTTATTGGATTCCAGTTTTGAGCCCAATAAGCATACGGAAGAGAAATAAATTTCTGATTTTAGAAGTTAGAAGTTTGGCTTGACCAATCAAGAAACTCAACTGATTACCTCGTTCAAAGAAAGGGTATGTCCTTTTTATGCTTTAAATGTGACTGTAACACAAATAAATTATGTGTACAATAATACACTGTAAACAAAAAGATATTAAATTTTACTACCAGCATATATCGTACTTATTAGCTCATAATATGCACTATTTGTGACTACAATATATTAGCTATAACTAATTTCTACAATTATAGTTATTATACCTGCTAACATAAACTTTAATATCCAAAGCTATTATAACAAAAATTGTAAAACAATCAAAGGTGTATGCACTTCACACGTACACTTCAACTTATCGCAGTCCACTGCTGGACATAGGCCTCCACAAGTTCGCGCCAAAAATGGCGTGAACTCATGTGTTTTGCCCATAGTCACCACGCTGGGCAGGCGGGTTGGTGACCGCAGGGCTGGCTTTGTCGCACTGAAGACGCTGCTGCCCGTCTTCGGCCTGTGTATTTCAAAGCCAGCAGTTGGACGGCTACCCTGCATCAGTCGGCTTTTTAAGTTCCAAGGTGGTAGTGGAACTGTGTTATCCCTTAGTCGCCTCTTACGACACCCACGGGAAGAGAGGGGGTGGCTGTATTCCTTACTGCTGTAACAACACAGCAGAGTGAAATAGAATGAATAGAGAAAAAATTAAGTAAGATATAAAAATACACACAGCCACTCATCAATTACTGGAAAATATTCGTAAGATGCTTTAAACGTAATCAAAGTGGCAGAGTCTGACCCAAACAAAAGTTCTCAAATAGTTGTTGCTGTTTAACGATACATTTTAGAGCTATAAAAATACCGTTATATTAAAGTAATAAGTCATACTCGGAGCAGGTCGTGTCATTTCTTAATTTTACTGTTTCACACAATTTCATCCGCCACATATTTTTCATACCACGGCCTTATAGCTAAAGGATAAGAAATTATTCAGAAGCTAATGAAAATAACAGAGACTTTCCAAAAATAAGCAAAAGTTTGCGTTACATGTTACAAAACGGCTATTAAAGTTACACTAACGAATAAGATAAGGAATTGTTCAGTCTGTAACATCCTACTGCTGGGGTTGGGACTCTTTCTCTATGTAGGAAAAGATTCGTAGCTTAATCCACCACGCTACTTCGCTGCGGGTGAATAAGACAGAGATCAGTAACCAAGTGAAACCACAATTCTCGTTTAGTGTTATATAATGACATAATAACATAACTTCCCGCTCGCCACCCTCTTCCCGTTGATTCGCGTTTGGTGACACCTGTTCCAGCGTTCCCACGGACACACGTGCAGTTCTGATTTACTCCACTAATTATTATTTGTGATTTGTGCAGGTGCCTAGAGTGTTTAGTGTTTAATTATATTGGCTCTGAAATGTCATAATTTTTTTTTATTTATTTAAAAAAAAGTCAACTTATAACCGGTTTTAGCAAAAAGTATAGATATAAGATCTTATTTTTGATTATCTAATTGTATTTTATTTTGCAAAATGGGCATCTTGGTACTAGGTACCTGAAAAAACGTGATAATGCGTGCGTTTTAGGTACTTATTGACTCGTCAATATTGATTCAGGCTCCAGAAAAATGCTAAATTCATTCAATGTCTGATACAGCTGGTTATTAGTGTATTTCATTTAACTTTTAAACTTATTAAATAACTATTCAGCCGCGAACTGGGTGTTATACGAGTAGCCTTTTATTAGCACAATCTCGATGTATAGGATTCATTGGATTGCCGCTGTAGAAGACTTATCTTCGTTGATTGACCCTAAGCTTTTTAGTTTTAGAGCATCGGTGAAAAGTTACCTGTTTGTCCTTTTTTACAGGATATACTTCAGAGAAGATTTTTTTTTTGACTTAGTTTTAATCTTTGTATCGTTTCAACCCTGTTACGCGGTAAGATGTCACTCTCAAGGCATGTCTCTGCGTCAGCGTCACTGCTCAGCGTCACTTTTTCAGACGATTTCAGTCTCTATTTTTTTTTATATATCAATGGCCTTATATTGTTTCTTACGAAGTAAACTCTAATAAACTTTGCGAAATCGTATTCTCTAACGGAAAAGCATCGGAAAATATCGTGTCACTAAAAAAAAAACAACAAAAAATTTGATAGCTAATTTAAATTTCGAGAAAAAAAATGTAAAAACATGGGAACATAATTATTTCAAAAAGTTTTCATTTATGTTTAAATATATATGGTAGGTACCTATATGTATAATCATAAGGTCGATCGCAGTTTAATGTATGACGTGAAACGTTAAAACGAATGCATCGCATACGTGATTACACGATTTCGAACGATTATTACCGGGATTAATGAACACTTTATTCTATATTCCAAATAAAACCATAATTCGAAATGTTTAATTCCAATGGTCTGATTAAATTAGTGAACCATTTGAACGATTTTGAAGTTTATTTATTTGTGATACGGTTCAGTTTTAATTGTTGAATGCTTTATATTTAAATCAGTATGGCGAAGTTTAGTTGTGAAATGAAAATAATCCGGTGGCAAGTACTGACGACATCGCTTGATTTATTACACCTGGACTTCCGTGCGGGCGTGGGGTTTTGTTTCCCGCGGGTGGAATTTAAGAAAATCCATAAATTTTGTATTTTTTTTAGTTTCCGTAAAGTATTAAGATAAAGATAATCATGAAAAACAAGAAATATCTTTTTATACTATTATTACCCATCACCCTAGTCACAGTCTACACCATATGAAAAATGACCACAATTCCTTCATTACACAATCTAACGCATCAAAGCAGCCGCCCACATGATATTTTTTTCCACGACAATTACATAATGTCCGTAAAATTAATTGTTAACTACTTTCACACCCGTGTCATCCAAATTACCGAGCCTATAATGACCAATGTCCCTTTTGTGTCATTGCAAAATTATTAAAAACATCCTAAATATAAAAAGTAACCAAAAATCAACCTTATTTTTTTATCATAAGGATGTAAAGCTAATTTTAACAGTCGCAATAAATATATTTGTCAATATGACGTCTCAATATCATGATGACAGCTGTGCAGCCATTTTGATTTTTGTGCGTTATAAATGTCCGACAAGAGAATGTATTGTTGCAAAATAATTAGTTTCCCTTTAGTGGTAAATCGGTATTGTATTGTGATTTACGCAATAACTGTATTTTTAATCTTTCATTGTATAAGGAACGAATTTCGGCGGCTATTTGACTGTATCTGGCCTTTTTCTCTAAATAAATATACTTGCCTCAGCATTTAAAATATTTTAGACTGTAATGAATAAACCAAAAATACATTTAATCGTTCATGTTGCTGTTGTCTGCGCGACACAAAGAAAGGTAATGTGTGTCTGTATGTAAAATAAACTGGCCTAATTACCAGTAACGATCAGAGTTATTTCAAGAAGCCAAACAAAATTCAAATGTGTGGGTAGGTAGTAGAAGAAAGAATTTCGTTTTCCTTCTTAGTGGTTACTTCCGTTGGATCGTTGGCTTCATGGAAAGGGTGTTTATAATTTTGAATTTTTATAGACTTTTTAGACTAGTCTGGTTTTTGCGATTTTCCTCAACGTGCCTCAAATGGTAAAATAATTTAAAGGATTACTTGAAAAAGGTAAAAGTAATATTAGGAATTCATAGGTACATTCTTCTCCAAAAAGACTAAAACCATTAATGCCCTGGAAAGGTTATTTTATATAAGTAGATAATCTAGTTGCTACCAAATTATTATATAGCCTATGTTAAATATTGATTACATATAAATGCTCTTCATATACATCGATATAGACATCGCTCTAGTGTTTTGTTACGTGCACCGTGACTCGGAGATCACATTAAGCATTCGTTCCCAGTAGAGTTACCATGGAAACATGATAGCGATTATTACTCATAGTATCGAATATATTCTTCAACCCGCAGTGGAGCAGCGTGGTGGATTTAGTTCCGACCCTTCTCCCAAGTGGAGAAAGAGACCTATAGCCAGCTGTAGGATGTTATAGGATGAAGCGTGATCGATATAAAATATATCGGTATATATAGTATACCCATGAAATAAATATCATTCCAGTGACTTTAATGAAGTGTTTAATTGTTTTAACAACAAGAAAATAAGTTAAATTAAATTATATTATTCAAACAATGACGCTAGAATTTAAATCGATTTAAAAAACAATATGTGTCTAATATTGCAAAAGTCACCTTATGACCTTATTCACATTGTATAAGTCATACAATGTTGAGTGTAACTCGACTGAGTATTTTAACTTTTAAACCAAAAAAATACGAATCACTTGGAAACATTATTGAACTGATATACTAAAAATAAAATTCTAGAATAGTTTGTCATGATGTACAGCTTAGTAATAAATGTCTCAAGTTATGTTGTGTCCTCAGATGTGTTGTGTTTCTGTAACAAATAAGATAGAAAAAACTCTTAGAATTGTTTATTATTCATTTTGAAAGCATCTATATGAGTTTGGGCATAGCAGAAAGTATCCTGATCAAAATCTGACCTTACAAAAGATTACAACCAAAGGAGACTATTCTAAGGTTGTGTTTTTTATACTTCTAGGCCGACAAACAAGCATACGGCTGATCAGATGGTCTTATAGACGCCTGCAACACCAGAAGCATCGCAAGCGTGTTGCCCACTCCACCCCCAATATCAGTTTGCTTGTGTTTTATCCTGTTATAAGTAAGGTTTGCTACCTTGGGTATAAACTCTATGTTTCCTTGGGTATGCACTGTGATGACACCGGTAGGACAGTTATCACTAGGCAGACCGTAATTACATTGGCCATCTTATTGATATAAAAAAAACATAAAATTAATTCTTAGTAATATTTTGGGTATGGGCTTTTGTGAGAAGCTAATCATTGTGTTACGTCTCTTATTGACAGTGCTATATTGTTCGTAATGAATGCTTAGTAATTTTTTGAAGATTTTTTGTATGCAAAATAATAGGAAAATGTCTGCTACCTCATGACAGAGTCGGTAACAGAACGTAGACGAAGTCGCGCCTACCAGCTAGAAATCACTATTACGACAGTACAAGGATGTTTTTAATAATAATTACTTAACGACTATGCCATTTTTTTTAATTATTGTTGTATATATACATAATGTATTGGAATCCGTATATTGTAAGATTTAAAAATTAAATTAGTATGGACATTTCCACGGCAAACATTTTTTTTCTTAATTTTCATGGATAACCTACCAACTATAGCAGTACTTCAAGAATAAAGGTGAAAGCCAATCCTCTCGCCCGCTCATCTACACTTTAACCTCAAGACAGTATTATAAATACACGCATATTATTCTTTTTTACTTATTACTGCGAAACCATATTTTAGTCTTACACTAAAAACGTATTATTTCAATTTTATTATAAACGTTCACTCTGCTTTTTCTTTTTTCCTTTTTTTCTATCTGAATCTCCAGCTACGCTACGCTTCAGCCTGTAATATTCCATAGCTAGGCATAGGCCTCTTTCTCCATGTAGGAGAAGGATCAGGGCTTAATCCACCACGCTCCTCCAATATAGATTGGCATATATGTTCCCTACTATGAGTAACGATCGCTATCAGGTTTACATGATAACAACCAGGACCGACAGCTTAACGTGCCTTCTGAGGCACGATGGGGAGACCACAAAAACTAACAACCAGATCGGAAATTAATATTTGTGTGAACACAAATATCTACTTCGAGCGGGAATCAAACCCGCGACCATCGGGCTTTAGGCATCGCCGACACGGCACGCGCACCAATACACCAGAGCGGTCGTCAGTCACATATATAATCCATCGAGATTATTTTTAGCCGTTTTGCGTGACTAACAAGTTCTGACTGAAGTTCGAGACTGAAGTTCTTCCAGTTTAGCTCGCGTAACTTTAAACCCTGAGGGAATATTAGAAAAAAAAAGAAGTCTTTGTGTCATTTTTAACTGAGGTAGAGCATAGCAGGAACTATCCTGCTCAAAGTCGGGAGCAGCCCTACTGGGGAAGTACGTCGACCTTAAAGAAGATCACAGCTAAATAACACTGCTCTCAAGTGGTGGTCAGAGCTCCTGGGGGGATTAGGGATAGGGTCGGCAAAGCGCTTGCGATGCTTATGGTGTTATGGGTGTCTATAGGCTACGGTAATCGCTTTCCATTAGGTAAGCCGTACGCTTATTTGCCGACCTGTTTATATAAAAAAAAGTCTATACTATCTACGTACCACAAGTCACTTCGGCTTAGTACTATTTATATGAAACAGTAACGAACATTTGTCCACCCTCACAAAATTTAGCGTTTATCAGCAGTCATAAGTTTCCCTTTATTAAGTAACCGAATCTTTCACTACACGTATGTGACCTCCACCTCCATTTTTCAAAAACGTCCCATTACGTAAAAGAAAACAAACCTCGGTGCCGAAGTTAGACTAATGGCGGATATCACCTTCACCTTCCGTTTCCTCTAAATACGACAAAACGCGATAAACACCTATATGCCATTCCGATCCTTATTTCATTTACCTGTATGTTCAAAATCTCTTGTAGTTTTAAATTAATGGAGGACAGTTTTTAGAGATTATAAATGTATAGAAGATATTTACATAAATCATCCAGAAACTTCTATTTCTTTATAAAAGTCGTTAAAATTTAAGTACAAGAGGGAAATTCCGAACGTGATTTCAACATCTGCGCTACGTATGATGTTCTTTCTTTCAAAGGTATTCCCTAGAAACAATCTTCCACACTGTATTTCTGTAACAAGACAATCTGCATGGCTGCACCCGTAACCTTAAATTTTTTAATCTTGTCGCCGTATCTCAACTTAAAAGTTTTATTATTGTGACTTTAAGTATCAGGAGGGTGTAAATAATATTTTGTCGTACCATTGTTTACAAGAGGTAAATATGTGAGGGTCAGTAGTGGAGCAATGTCCACTCAGTACAATCTAAAGAGCTCTGGCTACTCATCATAGGAACACAACTTGGGAATAATAATTATTATTATTATATTATGATCTTCGGTAAGGTTAAGGTTCTTCCTCAGTCTGCTCCAGATTCTACGCAATAGTTCTGCTTAGTCATACCCAGATAGACGTATATAATGATAAAAAGTGATATTTTCGAAGATTTGACAGGAGTTTCTTTACACTTCGATACAAATAAGTATAATACTTTATACTTTTTTTTTGCATTTTCCTCTTCAATTAAAAAACTTGAATTTCTAGAAATATAATTGTATTACAAATACTAACTTACTTATAATTTGAATCGGAAAAAACTAAAATAAATCTCTTTTGTTACTTAACCATGTTTTTCCTACCGCGTACCTACTTACTACGTATACCTCCAATAGAAGAGCATCGACCTTGCTTCTTTTATTGCTTTTCAACCACTGATATTCATCATACTTGCTTGCTAGCTTACTTGCTTACTTGTTTGATGCCCAAGATGACCACAGTCAAACCTACAAAGAACAAAAGAACACATTATTATTATAATTATAAGTAATTCACCCCTATTTAACGAGTCGAGGGTAAGAAGGAGGGTAGGTACAAGTTGTAAGTCAACACCGTTGACACGTGGTACTTCCTTCGACATTTGAGACCACTTCCACTGGTCAGATACTTATTTACGAGTACTGATTTACATTGAGGGGATCTTTAGAATTTTATGCTTTGTAACTGGCTGGAATTCTTTTATTTAAACTAGATATAATATACCTCCTTATATGTCTCTTTAGATCTCTGGTAGGCAAGTAAGCCACAATATGGCGTTTTGTGACAAAATTGTTTAGGAGCACTAATATCAAATAACTATATTCAAGTCAAATTTAAATTGGATCACACAACAAGCACCAGCTTTCGAACAAGAATAATCAAAATCAGTACACCCAGTTAAAAAAATGTAGTCGAATGACCTCGACCTTTTTTGAAGTCGGTTTAAAGCTACCGTACTGTATACTATACTTACTTCATGATCCAGAACATTGTACGAAGATAATATTTACGTTAAATAGTACGGTTCTTCTTCGCCGCAGAAACTTAAGTAGAACGAGATGAGAGTTAAAAAAATAATCGAACACTATCTAATATAACTATACTTAATAAAGTTTATTATTCACATTATAATTTTTTTTAAATAAAAGTCTAAAAATAAATATCAACATTAGAAAACAAAAAATTCCCGAAACCGTCAATTACCCTAATTAACTTAAAATGTTTATGTGTAAAGGAAATGGTTAAACAAAACAGTCCGTAAGTATGTCCATTAAAATTCATTGGATTTTATTCCCTATTATTTTAAAGACGATTCGTAAGCGACTTCCCACCGTAATATTTCCATAGTTTTGGATCACTTACAAACTCTATATTGCTATCTAACAACCTCTATGCAATTAAAGTCACACAAAAATAGATCTTAAAACTATAGAAATATGCATTAAAATTTTGTAATTTTTTTTTTCGTCTGTAGGAATAATTTTGTATTAGATATTATATGGTTTCAAATAATCGCAAAGATATGGGGGTGTGGTTGAATTGTGTCATTTTTATAACCGCATTACGCATTCGTATGTGGACGAAGCTTTTTTAAACCTTTTATTTTGTTGGAAATTAATTCGTATTTTTTTATACGTCTAATTTTTTTGCTGTTTATCGATTATATTTCAAATCGAAACTTTATTCATCATAATTTTTTTAGATTTGTTTTAAAATTTTGCTAAATTAATTATAAAAAATATCTCTATCAACCAAAAAAATATATTTCGTAACTGGATAGTACGTTATTTTATTTAATTTTATAATTTCAAGGATAATCTTTTTAAAAATTACGCAACGGTTCATTGCTTTAGATCGAGTTTCATGCACAATATATTGTGCACTCTCGCTAAATGTCGCGTAACGTATCGAAGTTAACGGGCCTGAGCCATTTAAAAAAAAATGTTGTAATATTTTTTATTTATTTATAGCCACACAGTTGTACTCCATACAGCCAAATCCCCACCGTAGCGAATTCCTTCAATTTTATTTTACCGAATTCGTATAAATTCCGCGCGCAATAAAATTAATTCGAACGCTGAGTTTAAATGAATAATGGCCGCTTGGAAAGTTGATAATGTTATTAAAGAAAATTTTAAAGCTTAAAACTATTTGGCCGGTTATTCCAGTGACGTGAAATGGCGGCACAGATAAAATATGTAAAGTATTTAAAAAGATCGTAAAAAAATCTTCAAAAAGTAAAAACTACGTAGCCTCATTAAGAAGTCGTAAAATTTTTGTTACTCTCATTTTTTATTTTATTTAAATTATAAATTAAGCAATTGAATTTGAGATTGTGGAATTTTTTTTATATTCTTAATGCTATCGAAATATTTGTGATTTATGCAAAACAAATAAATTTAATAATCATCAGATTCCCGAATTTCTGTACTAAAATAATGAAAGTTCCGTTATGTGGTCTAAATGTTTATGATTATTGTTAAATACAAAAGAACAATACGCACATAATTTAAAGAAATATTCCTATTAATACGCATCATTATATATTACGGAACTGTACACATGTACTGAAAACTACATATTACACAAAGAATATATATAAAGTCACGGGCTATTACTAGCACATAATGTACAAACATTAACGTTCCAGTTTTAAAAGAGTGCAGAAGTACTTTTCCGCGTCTGGAAGAGTCAGGAGATAAGAGACATTAACGGCACTCGAGCACTATCTGAAGCTGAAACGGATCTCAGGATTTAATGGGTGATATTTTTTGTTCATGGGAGGGGTCAAAGGTGACCAATGGCGACGCCCGTCCCGCTCCGCTGAGGATCTTCAGGGTGAGATGAAAGATTCTATTCTTGGTTTGAGTCTGCACGGAGTTTTGCATCGTTGCACGGAAAAGTTTTTATAATAAAATTCCATTTTTTATTGCATTTCGAGAGCAATTATAATCTTGAAGTGGATTTAGAGTTTATACTTATAGCTGTTATTATATTAAGGTAAAAAAAATATTAATGCCAAATTTGTATAGCGGTCTTTTTTATTGTGCTTATATTTTTGTTTATTATTTTGAAAAATCACACACGAAATTTATTTTATTTAACGTATTTTAAATACATAAAAGCAATTGAAATTAAATATTAAAATGAACACAACAGTTCAACAAAAAACTTCATAATACGTACATTAAATACAAATCAACTTTTTCATAATTTTGTTAACTATTTTTGAATCTAAGTGCTGTGAGCTTTTGAACTTCCGTACTCAAATGTACTTAGTGTATTCTCGGATGTACGTTAGCTATATCCACATCGGGATTGCAGGCGAGTTTGGGATTATAGGAATTTATTTGCCTTTGATTTTTAAAGGAAATGTAAATTTTGTAAATATAAATCAATACACGAGTCTCTCGGTTTACTTGTTTAATTCCTGATTCTTTAAAATTTGTGACATAAATAGACTATATTTTAATCTGGACCATACACACACCGATGCGTATAAAAAAAATTAATTGAAAAAAGAAACAGTACTTTTATATAAAATCATATATAATCTAGAGTCATATATTTCCTTCCTTCCTTCCACAATGTTTTTACTTAGAACTATAGAGTCTGAAGACGAAAAGGACAAATGTTATTAGGTTTTTTATAGTACTACATTGGCAAACCAACGTGTACGCCGCCCCGCAAAACCATGAACAATACAAGCCCATCGCCCTACCCGGGACTCTCCTAAAGAGCTACAACTACATTTCTGACCAAAGGAATACAACTCTACTTAAGATATTTATTATTTTTGGTTGTGATCTTCTACAAATAAAACAAGCAAATTTGTGCTTTATGAATCGAGCAAGAAATTTCCTAGTGAGCTTCACCTCAATACAACTAAATAAGTATTTATCCTACTGTAACAAGACTAAATAGACTAGAACTCCAACAAGTATGCTTGTTAGGTATTCAAGTCTGCTTTAGATTATCAGAAAAACATGCTGTCACTTTTTAACCGACTTAAAAGAAGAGGAGGTACTAAATTAGACGTTATTTTTTATGTATGTTACCTCAGAACTTTTGATTTCGAATTATATCTAATAATGGGTATTTACTTAAATATTTTTTGTCGACTTACGTTGTATTAATCGTCGATGTAATTGGGGTAGTTTTATTTGTATGTGAGCAAACACAATTATTTTTATACAACTGTGTCGACAAACGAGCGTACGGCTTAACTGGTGGTAAGTGATTACCGTAGCTTATAAACGCCTGCAACACCAGAAGCATAGCACTCTCTGGTCACCTTATTCACAATAAGAACACAACACTGCTTAAAAACATTATTATTTAGCTGTGATCTTCTGTAAGATCGAACTACTTCACCGGTTGTGCTGCTCCAGATTTTGAGCAGGATTTTGTGCTCTATCTTAGTTAAATAAATTAGCTTGGGATGTCAGATATCATCCTTCAGTCTTTGAGGTTTTTTTTAGTCTTTTTTATGTTTCAACCAGCAATAAGTTTCGTATTTTACGATAATATTCAATGAAATAACATAATTTAAATTGGAACTGTTCCCTGGAGTACAGAATACGTTTATAGTTCCACGTCATCGGCGGCTCGTCAGCCGTAACATTCAGTTTCGAACAAATTACCGAAGAACGAAAATAAACAAAATACTCATGAAAAAAAATCTCATTCCCCACAATTATAAAAAGCCGCGTGTTATTTAGATTTCCATAAATACTCGACATGCCTTTTTTGAGATATATCTTCCTGGCGACTTTTTTTATGCTAGTGTAGGGATGCGGTGCCGAGGTTTTTTCTTTTTGGTTTTAAATTGAATTATCTTCTGTCACTTTGTATTAAAAATACTGTTATGTGATTAAATTCTTTTACAATTGCATTGTAGCCTTTTATTTACTTTATAATATTCTTATTAATTATAAAAATCATTTTGATAACGTATTTCATTTTGTGACTTAAATGCTTACTTATTTAAAACTGTATTTTAAGTTTATACATTGTAAAAAAAAAATATATATATTATTTAGAAAATAAAAAAACAATTTAATAAAAGAAGAAGAAGAAGTAAGAAAGAATAAATGTATCAAAACAGACTCATAATAATGTTTTGTAAAACTTTTATCTAAATCAAATTTTCACACAAATAAAATTACCCGACTGGTTGATTCAGTTTGTACATCCTACTACTGGACATAGTACTTTCTCTCCTACCTAAATACCTTATGATAACATATCATCGATATCGATAAAAATGCATTTAAATCCATCACTAGCCGTATGTTTTACAACACGCACATTGTATTTGGTTTTCGGATCCACGCGTACGTTAGTGATGGCATAAATCGTGAGAGTCGCCGCTTCCGACAAATGCTCGAATCACTAATGACATTTTGTTCTCTATTAAACAAACTAATAAACTAGTGATGGCTTTAGAGTGTTTAGAAAAGTCATTTGTTTTTTTTATGTTCTTTTTTATTTTAAAAGTAATTTTTGTTACTATTTTTTATATTTGTTTTAGCGTAGGTACTTTAATAACATAATATGCAAAGTTACATTGTTTCATTCGCGTTAGTGAACCATAAATATCTGTAATGTAATATCTTATAGCCTGTTATCTTCTACGATGAATAGGCCTTTAGACTAAAAATCACATATATTCTTCGATTATCTTTGAAGGAATTTCGAAGGTCTCGCAAAAAAGGTATCTTAATGAACCAGGATATGGAAATATGATAATACTATATCTGAATATTTAATAATAAATTTTGATATTTTATTTTTTATATTTCATATAAATAGTTAGTGAGAAATTGTTATTTTACTTTGTCATTCACATCGTTTAATTTATGATTTGCTGCTACCACTATGTAAATGGCCGCATTCAAGAAAACTGTAAATTGATAAAACTTAGTTAACGCTACTATATAATATTTATTATAATTAAAAAATATATTTCAGTAAAACATATTAAATCAATAATTTCTAAAATAATTATGTTTTTTATATTTAACGTTTTAAAAACATTTTAAAAGTGTAATTACCAAATACAAATATTTCAACTTGCCCGTATTTAAATTTATGTACAATTACGCTTACGCTTCAGCCTGTAATATCCCACTGCTGGGTATAGACCTCTTTCCCCATGTAGGAGAAGGAACAGAGCTTAATCCACCACGATGCTCCAATGCGGGCTGGCGGATATTCCCTTCACTATAAGTAACGATCGTTATCAGGTGTACACGATAACAACCGGGACTGATGGCTTAACGTGCTCTTCGATGCACGGTGGTGAGACCCACAAAGACTGCACAAACACTCAGACCACAGCAAACATCTGTATGGCCAATACAAATGTTTGTCATGTGCGGGAATCGAACCCGAAACCGCCAACGCAACGGCCACAAACCAGTGATGTGATCGTTGCACCAACGCGACGTCACTCAAATCATATCATGTCATGTACTTACAATTAGTGAGATTTATTAATAGTTAAGTACATTTTACAAGATATTAATTTTTAAATTAAAGTGATAGAAACCTAGTTAGGGAGAATAGATACTCTTTTTATTAAAATTATTTTAATAAATAAAATGTTATAAAAATCAAAACCAGTTTGTTCCACTTACATCCATTTGGTGCACTCGCATTGAGATGAAAATGATCATCGAAACGCGTGGTCAGAGCGTGCCGGGTCACTATTAATTCAGAGATAATGCTAAGTTTATAAAATAACAGGTTATTTTATCCCCTTGACTGCATTATCATTTCAATGAGATGAAACGTTTTAGGCACGAACAATTTGTTTGTCTTATATATGTATACGATTATATCACCTGAGATAACCGGGTTAAATCGGTAACTTTGTTACGAAATTTAGTATAAATTTATAGTTTAATATATTTTTACTAATCGATAGTCAATTTTGTTACCGTTAGCTTTAGTTAGGAAAAGGACGAACACGCAAAGGTCAATGCAACAAAAGATTAATGATAGAACAAGTATCAATCTCGTTTGTAGTTCTCAAGACCGTCACCCTGCACTATTCATTAATATTCAAGAAATACTACTTTCTAGTCGACTAGTACAACAATTCACGTATGAACATAAATCGTAACAAAGTTTCGCGGGACCATTATCCGCGAATACTCACAATGCCGAGGATCGAACCCAAGCCATTAATTATAAATTCTGGACGCGGTCTTATGACATATCGTGTATTGTCCGGCTAAGGTCACCGCTTGACCCGTGAGAAAAGCGGATAGTGAAAAAAAAAATAGAAATAATGATTCCACATTTAAAATTACGCGACCCTAAAATTTGAATATCCCCTTCAAAATATGTAAGGTCCGTTAAGAAAACAATCATTGTGCGGACCGGTCATCTTTTGTGCGTGTAATTTATTCTGTCGCATGGTCGCGGTGCAGTGTCATTTTATTATTATTCAAATAGGGGCAGGTGTTGCGGACGCAAACAGAACTGACCTTCGATTCTATAATCTGTTCAGGCATATTGTGATTGGGAATTTGAATTTTCATAGATCTATTAAATACCCGTATTGAAGCCTAAATCCATTTATACGGTAATTTTATTAATAAGTATTATGACGATACAAAAGTTTAGAAAAGAAAAGAATGTCATATAAAAAAGTGTATATGTATTATGACAGTAAAAATTATAATCACTTTATTTTTATTGAATATAAACTAAACCATTACTAACTACTACTAAATACTTATAAGTTATTCCAGTATTGAAGCTATTATCAGCTAAAATTATTTCTTTACACGTGTAAAGCTATAAACACAAAACTAAAGGGAGCGACCATTATAATGGTGAAATGGTGAAAATTTTCACTTGGCTTGCTAAAGATTCGGAATTGATAAATAGCTCATCATTTATCACGAAGTGTTGAGAGGAAATCAAAAATATTAATATATTTAAATAATTAACATAATATAATTGTATTTTCTTTGTTAAACAATAAAAAGAGAGTCAGTTAAACCAAATAATGTAAAAAATAGCTGTTTGACTGTCACACAAAGAATATAGGTATATATACTAGTTTTATAACAGTTGTCATGTACAATTGAAGAGCTTATATAGTATTCATTGGCATTATATTTTATTCAATAGTCATTAACAGTACACAAACTGAGACACTTATAACAAATGCGTCCAAGCAAAGCCGAGGCGAGCCGCTTGTAAAATCATAACACAAAAGATATTCAACGTTTAACATGCCCGAAAGCCGTTTGCTCTCAATAGCCTCTATCAACAAGCCACGGTATTCATGGAGATAACTTTCCCCGAAAAAGGGAAATTTTTCCACAAAGGCGAGACCATCAATCAATGGGATTACATGAGCGATCGCCGATCTTCACTTTAATCATCGGACCCCGGGGACCGGCTTCTGTATCAAAATTATAATGTCCGCAGGATCGTAGGACGGAATTGATTTCGTATTTATTATCATATAGCTATACTGACTGGGACCGCTGTGCCACTCGTGCTGTTTTTTCCGTTTTTTTCTTTTTTTTTTCAAATTACAATAACGTCAAATGAATGATTAGCAATAGCTATTATTGTTAAGCCAGCCGCGTCGCTCGTTCTGTTTCTTCTCCTAATCCAACTACTAGGTAGTGATGAAGTTATCCAATTTTAGTAAATTGAACACTATAAACTACTTACGTTTTTTTAGGACCAACTACGTGCCTCAGAAGAGGTTCATTTCGAAAAGATTGATTGTTATTTTTCAAAATGGTAAGTGTCAATGATTTAAGTCAAGTGTCAATGTCAATAATGATTACATGCGTAATTACTTTACCATCTTTTGAAATACTTATTCGACTTTTAATAAACTTGTTTTTTTTATAATTTTAGAAGAGGTTAAGTTTTTATTACTTTTCAGAAGTTAAGAATTTAATATGAGTATCTGTCTACCTCTGTCAAGTATTATTTCCTTATACCTTGTACAACTCAACACATACTTCAAGTTAGACTAGCACATAAATGTCGTTGGCAATGATCCTGTCTTGCTTCTTGTGTAAAATGTAATAAAGCTGCTATAGTTTTACAAAGTTATTTAAAATTGTATATGTAGTTACATGAATCAGGTGGCTATTATAGGCACAGGCATTAAGTTACCTGCTTTAGGATACACAACTATACTATATTATTATATATACTATATTCACTGTCTCGCTCGGTTTTGCCTATCGCAGTCCATCGTTGGACATAAGCTTCCCAAACTTCGTGCCAATTATACACACATCGCGGCTGTCCGCAATTGTCATCTACCCTCATGTGTGATCAGCACAAAAATGACGTCACAAATCGTCGATTCAGCTAATCGGAGGACGCGCCACACTGCGTTGTCTTCACTACAGGACACGTCTGCTCCGGCGGCTATGGGTTCTACTACACATATATACAACCTTGTTAATAATAAAAATATATATAAATCTATCTTTTGCACTTATCTTTTTAAATGGAAGATTTAATTTTTTGTTGGTTTGTATATATAAAATTTTATTTTCTTAAAAATAGAAGAATGCAACGTTATCATTGAGTGAAATAATATAACAAAGGGGAAAATTAACAGCTAAAATCGTATAATAAATATGGGCGAAATCGTATATACGCTAGTGTTTTACAATTTAATTGAATGTATACCTATTGTAAGCACACTTAAATTTCTGGTATGAGATGATTGTCTATATCTATAAAATGTCTACGATATCTCTAAAAGGTCTAGATAATTCAAAAGAACCCTGTGGAATATTTGACATAAAAACAAACGACAAGCAGGCCTAGCATGCGCGCCACGACAAAATTTTGTCTACCCCTTTTCTCGTATTATCTCTCTATGTCTACAGTAGCTAACATGCGTGCACGCGATACTCTTCTCGTTACGTCAAGAAGAGATAATCATTAAATTTTAGTGATCTGTGATATTTATCTCTACGGAAGCTAACATGACATCGTAATTTTGTCGAATTTTGTCGTTTTAGGAAGAGAAACTTCTCGTCTTCAATATTATCGACGAGAAAGACGATAAATAAAAAATAAATAAAACCGGGTGCCTATTTTTTGTATACCATGGCGTTTCCCTATTATAATTATATAATTTCGGTATACGAAGAGCGGGAAATGCGAAAAGTCGAGTGAAGTGTGCCATATAATGACACAAAAAACGTATTTGCGCCCTGTTGCTTCTTATTCTAAATAATAATAATAATAATACTTTATTTCAGACCAAAGTATAAGTCCATATTGGGTTAGTACAACAAGACAAGACAACATTCAGAATAAAAAACAAAACAAAATTATATTAAAAAAATCAATAACTAAAAATAAAATTAAATAGAATAAAAGTAAAATCAATAATCAAAAAAAAAAAATACAAAAATTCAAAAAATTTTAAAAATTAAAAAAAAAAAAACAATGCGTGATAGTATTACAATTATCTAATGTGCGACAAGATATAAAGCACAACACAAGCATATTGTTTTACATATATAATTAAATTCATTTACTTACGCCGTTTTATTTTCCATATTAGATTTTTTAAATTAGATATACACTTTTTATCTTAGCCAAAAGGCCGAGAACATTGTTAAATAAAACATGTCACTCGTTTGAAATTGGTCAATAACCTTGTAAATTCAACTTTACGACATAAGAAATAAGAATGATATTCAGTTGTGATTATGGTTGATAATGTTTCTCTACTCGACAAGGCGAAGTCTTCGGAAGAGAATTTTGTCTCTCGTAGTGCGCATGTTAGGGTAATCGAGAAAATACTCGATGTAGACATTATCTCTCTCTCTCGTCAAGAGATATCTCGTTGTATGCATGCTAGGCCGGAAGGAGTCAATGCGTCTTGCCGGTAATCTCCGGGGTTAGCGCTGATCCGCGGCTGCGGAACCTTCCCGCATCACCCGATTACGAGGATCACGCCAACCCTTTAGGGTTCTGATTTACAAGTGACTGTCTGTTTCCATTATCTAGAAATTTTTTAGTATAAGATGTGACAGGATTTGTATTGTGGCAACGTAAGTACGTAAGTAAAGTAAGCAAAGTAAGTAGTCTAGTAATTATTTTTCAATCGCTTAGTTTTCCGACATGATTTCTATTTCTAGAATACTTACAATCTTGTAGAAAAAATATTTCAAAGTTACTTTGAGCCATAAAAATGCGTGATTTTTTTTATTTATTTTAAAACAATAACAGTTATGTTATTAAATTATTGTTTTAGGTATATATTTTTAATTAATTGATTAATTATAATTTAAAGTCCAATTAATCAAATGATTTAAAATAATTCACTGGATTATATAGATTGATTTTTATTTTAATAGCTAAAATTTTATGTAATTTTATACACAAAATACTGTGGGATTATTAAAATGTTTTAATAATGCTTTTGGTAAACGACTTAACTGATGCATTGAGTTCCCTGTAATGTTCCATTTCATGTTAGTTTTATGCATTAAATAAATAAAATAAAGGTATAAAAAATAAACATTTACTAACAATATTTCTTTTTAAAATAATGCTTGATGCTCAACGCAGGTTAGAATGATTTATTTATTTTGCCTGACATAATGAATTGTTTTATTATTTGATGTCTCGACTTCTAATAAATGTCAATCCATAGATATTAACAGATGAGATCACAGAGAGATAGAGATGATGAGATCATAGATTTAACACACATAATTATCAACATTTAAACGGAATATTGTACGTGTTTATCGTTGGCCATTTAGAGCTCTTGATATTTTGGCATACAAACAAATTAGTTTCGTGAAAGTTTTTAAGTTTTGAGATGTAAGAAACACGAATTTTTTATTTATCAAAAAAATAAATAAAAAGTATAATGGACACACATACCGATGGACACAAAGACGCACCCATTAACCGAGCCTCGTAAAATTTTATCTAAATCATTCCTCTTCAATCTACACATTCAGTCAATGGCTTATTTATTCCGCTCTACTTTTATATGAAATAAATTTAAATATGTTATAGTTTTTCTACAATATATGTACCTATCTAAATAAAACAAGTGCTTAGAAGTAATTTAGAAGTATTTTATTTAAACAATATTTTGTTTTATGATATTAACATTGATCCAATTTCAAAGCTACTTTTTTGGGTTAATCTAAAGGTAAGAGGAGTTGTACTAATGTGTTATGTTTCTCTTACGTGCATTACGTACAAGATATTTTCTCGACATTTCTTGCTATAGTACGGCTGTTTTTTTATTTATTTATTCAATGTACTGCTTTTTACTATTTAGATACAGCCTTTAATCTTACATAAAACATTATATATTAAAAACATTTTATTAGAAATTTTTCAATTTAATTCTATTAACTTGATATTTTACAATATAAATATTATGACTGTACAGCAAACGTCTACCAAAAAGCGAAAGCAACTTCGTTCCGACCGGGGATCCATAGACCCCTTTACGCCATTCTCTTTATTTATCTCAGTATGTTAATATATTTACTAAATTTAATTACTAATATTGAATATAATATTTTGTATATAATATTTTTATAACTTATTTCATACTTAAATATTTTGTGGCAATAAAGCGCTACAACTATCAAAATTGTTAATTATTATTATTTCTTATATACTTTTTATGACATTGAAGAACCAATTTTAAAATAAAGTTACTAAGGACACAGTCGTATTGATTTTTTGCCTTGTCCAGCAATTTTACATGGAAATTCTTATTTATAGTGATATTATACTTTTGTGAGAACAAGACCCCGAGGGGTCCGCTCGCGGACAAGGAGCCGTCGTCCATCTTCTTAGGTACTTATTTAGCAAGATTTTATTTTAGATGTTTCAATAATATGATTGAAGTGTTATTTTTATGATTATCATCCTCCTTGGTTACACTCGCGTTTCATTTTATCTCAAAACGAATGACAAATCAAATTTATTTTATCTATTGATATTTATACAAACATATCTTGAAATAAGACTCTAGAATTTACCTTAAAATCTTAATACCCTTAAGAACACTAAACTATCACACTAATCGTATAAAATTACTTCGCGCTTTGACTCAAGGTTTTCAAGCTATTTTAATTAATTCTAAAAGTCAAGTTAATTTTATGAACTGTCTTTGTAACACACAAAAGTTTATTATACAAGGAGGGCACTTTGTTAATGTAAATATTAATCTCGTAAAAGTCATCCCTCTGCCCTATTTGATGGATAGGGGTAGTTTATTGATGCAATACCCCCAATCTTCTTGACCGTTCAAAAATCATAACCATATCCTTGTATATTGAACACATAAAACAAATTTATTTAGACATTAATTATTCCAGTAAAAAAATCGAGGAAATATAAAAGAGGCTTCAAGAAGTAAAACTTTAAAGAAACTGTTTTTAAGAGAAAAGTGAATTCGCTGGTAGCTAACCGTCCCAGTGCTGGACGAAACCTTCTCTACAACTAGTTGAATTGCTAAAACCATTTTTTCTACCATTAGTTAAGATCATTTTTTTTTTTTTTTTTTTTTTTTATTGTGGAAACTTGATTGATTTGTGTTATTTTTATATTGTTTTTATTGAATAGTGTTGTAATAATTGTTTGTTTCCCAAATAAAATAAAATAAAATAAAATAAATAAATAAAATCATTATTAGGTGCTAATAAAAAGCCTGACATGACCTAACGTGGTCTTTAAAACACGGTGGGAAGATGCAAAAGGATATACAAACATACATGGAAGTCGACAATATTATACTAAGCTTACCATAATTAATTCAAATATAATAGTTCTGTAACGTAATGTAGATTAATACTTACTTCACGAACATCAAAAAAGTTTGTCGTTTATTAGCAAGTTTTAAGACACCTGGTCAAGTTGAAAAAAGGTTCAAAAAAGTTCCGAAAAAATAGTTAACATGAAGGGCGTGAGACGTCCACTATTAAAAATAGAGCTTGTTAGTAGTCGCATTCGTATTTTTTTTCCTTTGACAAAGGGCCGAGTTTACACAACACTTACGATTAGTGGCTGACAAAACATTTTTTTTTTTGTGATTTAATGCATATGGGCTTTTTACAATTAGTTTGTTACTTTTTTATTTTGACCAAAAAGTAGAGACTTAATCTCTAAATCTATATAAATAAAAATGAATTACTGAAATGTATACATGCACATAACTTCCGAATAAATACACCAATTTTTTTTTTTCGAGTTCGTTACAATCAGGACGAAAAACAAAAACGGTATACCTACGAAGCTCGCGGGTTAGCCAGTGTACCTAATATAGCATCGTAGCGACATGTGCGAATATTCAGATATTTTATTCTTAAAGATCACAATATAAAAGACACTTTTGATATCATGTCAATTTCTAATAATATATCATTGTAATACCTAAGAATTATTTTAAATATTTCTCACCTAATAATATAATATCGTTTAATACCTCTCTTCCCATGGGTGTCGTAAGAGGCGACTAAGGGATAACACAGTTGCACTATCACCTTGGAACTTAAAAGGCCGACCGATGGCGGGATAAACATCCAACTGCTGGCTTTGAAATACACAGACCGAAGGCGCGACAAAGCCAGCCCTGCGGTCACCAACCCGTCTGCCCAGCGTGGTGACTATGGGCAAAACGCATGAGTTCACGCCATTTTTGGTGCGAGCTTGTGGAGGCCTATGTCCAGCAGTGGACTGCAATAGGCTGATGTGTGTGTGTGTGTGTCTGTGTGTTTAATACCTAGAAAAACCTCATAATGTTTTATGCGTAGATCATACCGATGTAAATATTTAAAAAACCCTAAGCCAAAAAAATAAATAAATGCAATATTAAAATAAAGAGAAAAGGGCACGTATTAAAAACTACATATTTGGCCGTTGTCAATATAAGTAGGTACAAATTTATTTGTGAAAAATTCAAAATGTGTATAAATATAAACATAGATATTAAATCGTGAAGGCTAAAAATATTGCTATAATCATACAAATCGATCTCTTGCATTGCATTATATGAAGCTTAGATAATAATTTCCTATATTTAATATGAATGAAAACAATATAAGTCTGTTCTTTGTGATACATAAATATCACAAAGGCTACCTCAGTGAGCTTGATAAGATCGGACAAGTCCTATTTTCTAAGCAAACACGGCGGCACAGGACACACGACCACAGCAAAGGTGCACTTCGATCCATTGTCTGACCTCCTTGGTTGTACAAACTACGTGCACGAAATATAATTGCCTTAGCCCCCTCGGTCTATTCTTATTTTGAATTATAAAAAAAATATATATAAAGTTGTGACGGTATTCAAAACACACGTCACTTTCCGTATCGATTTATCGCATCACGAATCGAAATGTCCTTCCTTTGTGGCGAAGTTTTCGGACGAAATCCCTTATTAGCTTAACCGTGAAGTCGCCGACAGTTCCCATGACGAGTAAATTTATTTTTATTTTGTCTTTTTTTTCTAAAATATTACGATTTCTGGACGACATACCATTGTTGTCGTGAATAGTTTTCGGAAATGAAACGGATTAGTTCCGTTATCGTCTTGGACATTTCACGATGAGTTTTACTGTGTGAAATGGGAATTTTATTCAAATCATCCCCTAAAATAACGTTTCATCGAATTTAACGGTACATTTGTTTACTAGATTTATTATTAAAATACTTTTGAAATAAACATTTTTTTCTTTATAAAAGTAGACAGCTTTATATATAAGTACACATAGATAGTTATAAGAGTTTTATGAATATAAATAAATAGTACAATATATTTTTAATAATGAGTCAAAAACATGAATATCAATTGTGGGTGCAAAGTACCCTATGGTTCATAACAATTCAGTCAATAGGGCGGTCTCTGATTACGTCGGTAACAAAAGTCTAGATGTTACAGATAACCCGGTAGTCACAATGCTGGGCGCATTACACCCCTCGGCGGTTTTAGGGTTGAACAGAAAACAAAATAAGCTATTAAATAAAACTGTGTAATATAAAAAACAGAGTTTAGCGAATAAGTTTCTTATTACAATGGTAACAATGTATAAATTATATAGTACATATACTTTTCAAATTTTAAAAGTTTTTTTTTTAAGAAAACACATTAACTTAACATTACGCATTTTATAAATGATATCTAACATATTTTTATTTGTAAACCATTTCTACTTATCTTAATTATTAAAAAATTTCGTGTTTCACAACCCTACAACTGCCACAAAAGGTTGCGATGAAGCCCACGCAATGAGTGACATAATAACCGACGTACTGATCACAGATAAGCTATTAATTTGGCTCAAGTATCCCATTCTATATCAAAATTATAGCAGAAAACTTTTAATCTTATTCCTACCGCTTAAAATAAACTCTAACTCGATCGGATAAGTGTCAAAATCCCATAGTACTGTATCCCCACGTAACTTTGTTTGAAATTGATATGAAACGGTATTGTAAAGCCACACAATGACTATATTGTTTTTCTATTTAGGTCTACCAATGCCGTAGCGTTGATTAGGCAGTGCCCTTGAGGTTTGCTTGATTGATTAATATTCAGATTAACCCGACTTTAATCATGTGATTTTTTGGACGTTTTCGTATGGATAATTTTGTGATTTAATGAATAAATTGTATTATCTATATCATCAAAATGTATTAAAAAATAACGGTTACTTATACTTTGAGTATACTTATACTTTGAGTCTGTAGTAATAAATATGCTATTAACTGATGTTGGATACACCACGAAATATCCTGCTCAAAATCTGGAGCAGTTCGACTGGGGAAGTATCTCGACCTTACAGAAGATCACAGCTAAATAATACTGCTTTCAGACAGTGTTGTGTTCCTGTGGTAAGTAAGGTGACTAGAGCTCCTGATGAGGATTGGGGGAAGGGTCGGCAACATGCTTTGCGATATTTATGGTATTGTAGATGCTTACCATCAGGTGAACCGTACGCTTGTTTGTCGACCTAGTTGTATAAAAAAAAAGGTACAAGTATGTATGTAGTAACAATTTGAAGTAAAATATTTTTTTAGTATTACCTTTAAATAAGTGAGTTAGGGAACAGCAAGAAATATCAAGGTCAAAATCGGGCTGATTCAGATCTAAAAAATGTTCACAGAAAACTAAAGGCTCTTGTCACAAAATCCAAGCCAATAGGATTAAACGTACAGTTACTGTTGAATTAGTAAAATAATGTATATTGTACAATCATGGTAATATTTTCATTACAAAAGGTGTGAGGACGCAATACTAGGATCAGAGGCCGGGTATGATTAGCACAAATTGGTTATAAGTATAACGTGGAATGCCCCTCCGCAATTAAAGGGTTAATGTCAGTGTGTAATTTTATTGCGCGTTAACATGACACATTCTAGATCAGATACGAATACTAAGTAATGTTCCTTATTGTGCAAACGAGTTGTAAAACACATTAACAATTTAGTTGTCTAATTTTAATTACAAACGTGACATATTATTGACTTTGGATTAATAAATTAATAATTATGTTAACGATATCTTGAAATTCGAAAAATTAATTTAGATTTACATTGATTAGGTACTAAAATTTATACCCTATTATACACAAACACACAAGTGACGTAAAACTGTTAAAACTTAGGTAATTGTAATGGTTTATCTATTTAACATAGACATTGCACGTCGTATAAAAAGAATTATTGAACTATATAAATTTGAATGAAATGAAACGTGCTGTGTGGCTACGGCACTAAAGAATTTAGCCACCCCCTCTCTTCCCGTGGGTGTCGTAAGAGGCGACTAAGGGATAACAAGGTTCCACAACCACCTTGGAACTTAAGAAGCCGACCGATGGCGGGATAACCATCCAACTGCTGGCTTTGAAATACACAGGCCGAAGACGGGCAGCAGCGTCTTCGGTGCGACAAAGCCTGCACTGCGGTCACCAATCCGCCTGCCCAGCGTGGTGACTATGGGCAAAACACATGAGTTCACGTTATGTTTTGGCGTAAACTTGTGGAGGCCTATGTCCAGCAGTGGACTGTATAGGCTGTAATGAAATAAATTTGAATATATTTTATTACTGAATCGTTAATTAATATTTCTTTCCAACTGTTAAGTGTAAATATTCGTATACCTAACAAGCATTTCAATAATTTAAAATACATAAGTACCTATTAATCAATTTTAAGTAAATATTTTCGGAAACGTTAAAGGTAAAACCAGTAACAGTGCATTTGAAGATAAACTTCCCACAACGAATCAAGTCCACAACGCCTGCGTTAGAATATGTGGTATAAAAACAATGACACGGCTCTGAGGCGTGGAATCTTGACAAATTTACGACGGTTTTTGCGATTATTTTTCAGGCAGAGTACCGGTTTTTATGGGATCAGTTAGTGAGAAACGGTTTTGCGTTTACGGTTATTTTTTTTTTGTTATCGTTTCGGTGAAAGATTATCGACCCAAGTCGAGGTGTTAATAGAATTTTATCTGAAATTTTGTTTGACGTTTGGTTACGTTTATTAATGTGTTATTTGATAGCAATATTAGAGTTGTGGGTTTGAGGAATATAAATGTAAGTGTAGAGAGGTAGAAAACCATACTTATATTATTGATGTATGTTAAAACGTTACATATGTATGTTAAGATATTACAACTAATGTTGTTATGTAAATTAAAACTTACTCTTTTTAGTTTTGGTAAATATTGTAAATTTTTACCTAAATTTGAAAGTTTTTTTGTAAGAGGAGACTTTTGTACCTACTTTCGGAATTCTATTATGTACATATATAATAACATTCATGTAAAAAATAATCCTTTATAATTAAATACATTATTAAAGTATCTAATAAAAATAACAAATAAGATTCCTGTAGAAAATTTTACATTTGTATACAAAAAAAATTACAGTTGACAAATTCGTTTCTTATTATTCGTCTACATACAAAAAAATCCTTTTGATACCAATCACAGAAACCCGTTGAAACGCCACGTGCCTACGCGCAGCATCCAACCCTTACTGTTAACCCGTAAACGCGTGCGGGGATCAATAAGTTCTACCTTCGAGATTCCTCCCCTGTACTTTATCTTAAGCACAATCCCGCTTTATCCCTTTCACGCAAGGGTTAGGGTACAAGAATCGTGCGCAGGGATTCTGTAATGTACCACGTGCCCTTTGTTCAGATAAAAGATATTGTTAAAGCCTTTATATGGAGCTGAATCTCTTTTATAGATACATAAGACTTTTCTATCTAAGATGAGAAGCGTTGTAACCGAGGCATGGTTAAGAATGTAATAATTGGAATTATTATGTTAGATCATTGTCACATTTTTGATTATAAATGGTGAAAGTTCAAAATGATGTGGACGAAATCAAGTTACGTGACTATCAATTCCCAGAAAGCGCTTCGAACACGTGAACCCGTACCGTGGGACCACACATGTCGATTGAATAAAACTACAATATGTAGGCAAATCCGAAAACAAGATTCCTTTCTTCATCAATATTCACAATATTAGCTGAAGCCCCTTATTTGAAACAGTTTTTTTATATACTGGTTTTATAACGACTTTTTTCTTGAACGAAAAAGACGATGGTGACCCGCGACCTCCGCTCACGACCCTTTGACAAGCAACGGTTGAAATCTAGTTTGTATAAAAAGCGTGTCTATCTGTTTTGTTAAGAAATGAATAGAACATATCTGAAATGGAATTTATATAGCGGGATGTATTTTAACCATTATATACTATCTAAGCCATACAATTCGAGTATCTGTTTTACATTACTGCTTCAATTTCAACGATAAGATTTAATAGTGTTATTTTTATTTTATTAAATGTATGATGCAATACTGGCAAATAGAACAATACTGCTGATAGACAAAGGAAATAACAAATTACCAACTAACCTTCTTCGCACAGTTTTAATACAATTGTTCTAGAAATCTTAAGGCGTTATTATCATTGAATTAATTGTTACTTTACGCGAGCTTCTTGATAAGTAAATCCATTTTATCAGCGTCTTCATCATCAATAACAGCTATCGTTAATCTATTAATAACTCTTAATTATCGCTTCACAAGAGGGTTTCTTAAGAGGTGTCTATTTTTAGTCTTATGAAAAAAACTACTCAATTTTTTGTGCGAATCCCCAAGGATCCAATACAATAGACCCGAAACGCTCCCGTTAAGTAACCCAATTTTTACACCATAAATAAAAAGAAAAAAAAGCAACAAAAGGTAACGGTCTTTCGTGTTTTTTACGTGGGCTTTGGATGTATGAATTAATTTGTAATACGCCCCGATGCTTACATACAAAGTGCGTATTGAGAGCGAAAATTAGCCCACATTCATGGCTGTTTTTTATATAATTTTTAACTCAAAAAAATCTTTTTATTCGTTCTAATATTTTGTGACAATATTGACAGATCCTGCCCGCTCCGACGTTTTAAGATAGAATCGAGTATTTGTAAATAATCCCATTGAAAATTAATACCATTCTTAAGATCTCGGCTGATTGGGTTTATTGTTAAAAGTTTTTACAATTCAAACAAGACTGCTCTGATTTTAGAAAATATTCTTTGGGGTAATAAGTGACGTATTTCAGTTTTAAATTTTAAATTAATTAATACGGTACTTAAGAAAGTATTGTTTGTGTATTTATTATACAGTATAGGTGCACATTATATATGTTTGTTTTATAGAATGAATTCCATTAGTTTAATTACATTTAAATTAAACGGTATTTTATTTCTTGATCGATTTTTTTTTCTCCTAAAGTTTTCTTTAAATAAGGATCTGAAGAATGTACAAATATTTTCTTATCCTAACACTGTGCGCTTTTACTTATAAAGCATAAAACGATTCAAGTACTTGCTGAAATTGTTTTTCTGAATTTCCCAAATGAGTCAAGATTCGAAAACTAATAATAATATAGTTTATTATTTGAATCGGTTGTTGAAATTCGGTCGGTTCAATTATACCAATGCAAAAAAAAAAACAAATTTTTGGTAACAACTAAGGAAGTCAGCATCCGTAGCCACTTAAGGGTTAATCGCGCAACCTCAGCCGTATACAACCCTACCACGTGCCAGATGAACCAGATGAGGGTTGAAATATAAAAAGATAAATATCTCGAATAAATAACACTCGGGATAAACATAATTTGTTACAGATATACCATTCGATAATCCTACAGTAGTTAACGAGTTATTGACATGACAAGTATTAAATTGATGATTCTATTCAGTTTTTATTTATATACATTACTAGCTTTTACTCGTGGTTTTGCTCGCATTAATTTTTTTAATTAATAAAGAGTATCCTATGTTACTGCTAATACCTCCAAGAATATGTCTACAAAGTTTCATGATTATCGGTTAAGTAGTTGTCGCGTGGAAGCGTAACAAACAAACTAACATTCACATTTATAATATTACTACGTGACCCAGCAAACGTTGTTTTGCCATACATATTATTAACTAATTTTATATATAAGATTAGGGATTTGCACACATTAGAAATACAGCGTTTTAAAATATTAATAACCTTATTACAAAGTCGATTGTTTACAGGTAACGCTTAGAAGAATTAGGTCTATACAAATAGCTGGTGCATGAAGTATCTACTCCTGATAAAGGATCATATAATTTCTTACTTATATATGACAGATTTTTTACAAAATAAAAAAGCGGCTAATTCGACCTGCATGAATAATATGTACCGAGTTAATAGTAGTAATACCTGTTCACAAAAACATTTATTCGCGTTTTGTGTTTTGTGATGCTAACGTGATTTCGTTGAAGAAAAGATATTTAAAATTACAACAGGAATAGTAGATACCAATTGCAAGGAAAAAGATCTTAAAAAAACTGATATCCCAGCAAACAAAACTTCAAAAACTAAAGACGCTTGGTATCTAACATATGAAATAATTATATAAGGTGTTCGACTCCTATCGGCGTTTCTTCAAATGGAGAGTTCTGTGGGTATTTTAAAATACGTTCCATGTGAAAAAAAAAACTTAGACCTTAAATTTTAATTTGCCTTAATATATGAGCTACTCTCGCAAACATACTTCTGTATAACTGTCCAATACTATTTTACGTATCACTAAAACTATTTTTCGCATCCCTAAAAAAAACGTCGATAGAGTGAAATGTCAATACTAACTGGCGCATACAACTAAAATAATATAATATATAAAATTCTCGTGTCGCGGTGTTTGTAGTTAAAATCCTCCGAAACGACTTGGCCGATTCTCATGAAATTTTGTGTGCATATCGGGTAGGTCTGAGAATCGAACAACATCTTTTTTTCATACCCCTAAGTTATAAGAGGGGGGTTAAGCGGGTTAATAAAATATGAAATTTTGTGTGCATATCGGGTAGGTCTAAGAATTGGCCGACATCTATTTTTCATTCCCCTAAGTTATGGAGGGGGGGGGGGGGGGGAGACGGTTAATAAAATCTATGGCAAAACAACGTTTGCGGGGTCAGCTAGTATAATATATAATAAGTATAATGTTTTTATTGTAAATTATAGGCGTGCTTACGCGCTCACAAAATGAATTGATCGGAATTAGTCTATCAAAACAGCTCGGCTATTTAAACAAAGTCAAATTTAAAAATGAGCTAGAAATTATTGTAGTAAAACTTTTTTACGCGCGCTTGACTTGTAGAGATAGCTGGTGAATGCGTGACGAGAGTGTTACGAAAAGTGTGACCGGGCGAGGCGAACAAAAGTTGTGAGGGAGATATAAGCTAGTGAAGATACAAAGAGAGAGTTACGTTAGTTAAGTTTTAATACAGTTGTATGGTTTAAAGCCCACTCGTTTTTTTATGCAGAACGTGATCTGTAACACATACAGAACCCCCCATTTTACAGAATATAATTTCCATCGCCAATAGACATATCAGATACATTAAAGACTACCGTGGTCAGGATGTTATCGGGGGTCGGCCGCGTATTAAGTAGCTTCTTGAAGATTACGCATTGATTTGGTGTGTCCCTCGGGAAATTACCCACTGACTTATATTTTTGTTAAGGTTTCTGTGATTTGCGTAATTTTGTACGGAATATAATAATACTGATAAATAAATCCCACCAAAAACATTTTCATGTAAAATGTTGCCAAGACGAGATCATATGGCTCGCACTGTCAAAAAGTTATCAGATCTCATGTAGAGCCAAGCTTTTAACTCTACACGCCCTAACTCTGCAAACCCTAACTTTACAAACTCTACACCTTAGTCAAAATATGTGGCTTGGCCGTTTCGCTACCGTCACGTTGTAAGGTGAAAAATTTATTCACTATTTATTACTTTTCTGTTATACAATAGTTCTATTAAAGAAAAAATAAAAAAAGAAGAATAATTGATATACATATAATAAAAAATAAAAAGAAAATATACATATATATAAATGGGACAGGAAAGTCGTCATCTACAACATCGGCAGCCGGTAGTAACGAAACGGCCAAGCCACATATTTTGACTAAGGTGTAGAGTTTGTAAAGTTAGGGTTTGCAGAGTTAGGGCGTGTAGAGTTAAAAGCTTGGCTCTACATGAGATCTGATAACTTTTTGACAGTGCGAGCCATATGATCTCGTCTTGGCAACATTTTACATGAAAATGTTTTTGGTGGGATTTCACTTCTTTTTGTAAGTTGCTTATGACAATATTATAGCTGCATTTTAGCTCCGACACATTTTATACCATAAATATCATCCAATCTTCACAATATTCGGTTTAAGCACGCTGTTTTTGATTTTATGTTGAACTGATATGCAAACAGTGACCTCCGCCAAAACTTAAATAGCAAAATTACAAAATGTAAATTTTCGACATAAACTAATAACCGATTTTTATTTTTTATATATTTTATTATTATTATTAATAACAAGGAGTCCCTATATCAATTTTCAGACCTCTAGCATCAAAATTTGCGGAAGTCTCATACAAACTTCCATCTCCTAGTTTAAGGGGTTGGGGGGTAAAAGTTCCAAGTTTTAGAATTTTTTTGTTGTTTGTGTACTAATACTAGCTTACATACCAAATTTCAGCTTTCTGGGACTTCAGGAAGTACTCTATGAATTTTGATGATCATCAGTGAGTGACGAAATCGGGGTTTTTTAGGTATCAATAAAATCTAAAGTATAAGAGCTATGCAATTGAAACTTTATATGTTTAATAAGTCCGCTATTCACATCATATCCCCAGAATTTTGTTTATCTGGTATAATCCAAACCCAAGTTATGAGGGTTCAAAAAAACGACGAAGCGCTTCGAGAAAAGATAGGTAGTGCTTTTCGTTTTTTTTTTTTTTTTTGTTCTCGTCTTGGCGGGGGCACTACCGTGCCCCCAGATTAGTGGTATTAAATATATTATTATTGTATTAGAATTTTAAGATAGAAGAATTCTGAGACAAACTGAGACACACCTTTCAGCTTTGTTTTGATGATATCTGATAGTTTACATTTGATAGCCGAAAGCACCAAGTTGTACGTTAAATACAAATTAAAGATGTTAGACATACCAATAAAATCATCAAGATTAGAAGACTCAAGGTAACTACTTGTCCTCGTCTTGTGTGAGGTGGTGTCACCTCACTAATAAAAATACTGTTGAAATACTACATTTACTTTACTTTAAATAGATTGAAGTTCACCATAAATACTTCATATATTAGTTTAATGCATTATTTGTATTATTGTAAAGGTACCTTTTGACTAATTACTCGATTGTTATGAAGCTCTGAACTTAAATGATAATTTTATTACATTTTTGCTTGTTTGATAAACATAAGTATCTAATGTTATATGAGGTATAAACAAAGAAAGATTTTTTTTAATTATTTTAAAGTTATATTTTTATGAAAGTACATATTTAATTCCGCAGCACCTACAAAAGCCACTCAAGAGAGACACCAAATCCGATAACACCCAAAACTCAATCCACGCGAACGCCTTTTTGTGATGTAACCGTGCGTTCAGCAACCTTGCTTCCCTCCGTTAATCATAGATTAAGTAGCGTTAAGCGCACAATCCTATCACTTGCCAACAAATCTCATTTTCACTGCACTTTAATCCGATATCATCGGTTTCCCTCTACCACGATGAAATCGTTTTTCCAGTATGATTATCCATTGCTAGTTTTGATGGAACTTTGTTTGATAAATTTTTAATCGAAACTGCAATGGATGAGTTGAGAAGCGATAGTGAAGGGAGGATGTGTCGCGGTGTCGAAAACCGTTCGCTTTGTAGTCAATTAAGTGATCAGCCAGGGGTTCTGCACAATTGGTCGCCTCTGCACAAAGCGTAGGCGCCGCGATGCGGCGATATTGTGAATCAGAGCGAGCTTTTATTAGACTTGTTAGGGTGACGTCTTATAAAGAGATTTGTTATGAAATCACGTTTAATTTCGTGATTCCCTATAAGTCTGATATGTAATAAAGCAACGGCAATATCTTATAAAATTCAATCAATCAATTTTCAAGTTCCGAATTACAATTCTAAACGATATAAACATAGAGCTACAAAAGTTTTTGAAAGAAAAAGTAAAAAATCTTTTGAACGACGTTCGAATTTCGAAAAGCATTCGATTTTTTTTTTTTTGTGTGTATTTTCGCGTCCAATGAAACCAGCCGCAATGGTCGCGACGCGTTGAAGCGTGAAATCGCATCAGCGGCTCCGGACCGCGACCGACCGACGGTTGCGCGCCTCTGACCGCCCGCGGATTATTGAGGGACCAATTTTTTCGACGAAATTTTTGAATACCGCCATGTAGAGAGCTTTGCTGATTTGCGTGCAGCGTTTCTTTATGGGAAATCCACTTTTTCGAGTTCTTTTTTCTTGAGCTACTTCGTGTTTTGAGTAAATAATGTTGAAATTTGTTAATTTCAACTGATCTGAATAATCAATGTTCCACTGTTGGACAAGAACTTATTCATATAAGAGAAGAATTGAAGGTTAATGCTGATTGGCATAGAAAATAAAGTAACAATATCACGCATATAAACAAAAACGGAGATAATTTGATTTTCATACTATTCACACAATAAACATTATCTCTCTTTCTAACTCAATATCGTCGTCCCTCTCACTCAGTGGACCACGAGGATGACATCGGGAAGCCATTACTGATACAGCAAGACTGACGATAACCTCCGACCTCACTATCAGGCATAAATATAGGTTATATTCAAGATGATGCGTACTGAAGTTCATTTAAAAGATATAGTAAAATTTCAACAGGGAGCCAACTAAATAATCTATATTATAGACAACAATTTTTATCATTTTGTCGTTTATCTCTTGTCCGTTGGTCGCGAATCACATCGCAACTATTTTATTTGAATTTAAATGTAACTTAGTATGATGTGATTTTTAATTTAGATTTTTTAGTGCTTAATAGGCTATCTGTTGTCTAATAATTCGATAATGTCGATTAAACAGTACAATTAATAATTTAATATTATATTTTAAATTATTGACTCTTAATTGTACACCAAATACTACAAACACAGGGGCAGTTTATGACTTGTTGGCTAATTCACAGATTTTCATTTACAATTTTCATTCAAACATTAAACATTTATTTCTGTTCTCTGACAGAGTCTACAATAAATTGTCTCTATACAAAGGTATACACGAAAGAAAAATATATCAAAATTATTTTTGTAGCACTTCTTTAAAAAACACTTGCTTCAAACTAATTAACAGACTCACAGTGATATCTTAATACAGCGACAATACGCATGCTAACCGACTTAAAATTGATGAAGGCAAAACAAACGAAACGACAACCGTTTCTAAATTAAAACGTGCGAACGACAAACGAACAAGAAAACAAACGAGTGATTTAAGGTTGACTGTTGTCTGTCCGTGTGATTTTATTTTCGTATCGATCGTTTGAATCGCGATAGGAAGTGAGTGATATATGTTTTAAAAGAATTCGTTGCTAAAATTGTAACGATTCGGTACTCGCTGTTACTAAATTGTTTGTGATTTTAATAGTGTTAGGGAGTTGATTGTGGACGTTAAATTTATTCATTAACTGTTATCATGAATTAGGATTAATGGCTTTCGCTAATTGTTTTGTTTTTGTTGTTATCTTTGATACTGTGTTTGAATGGTTTTTTTTTTTTGAGAATCGGAGTTGCGATTCAACGGAGAAATGCTAGTATTCTTGTCACAATGATACTATTAATGTCATGATTAACCACTTTTTTTTTAAACGGGTTATAATTTGCTTTATTTTTTCCTTAATAATTTAATGCAATGAAATTAAAAATTAAAAATAAATAAAAACATATAAACTTAAAATAAGAAATGAAATGTAACGCTATTATGAAGTCAGATGTTTACTATTTCATATTTCTTTTAGAAAATCTTCGAAACAATTAAAACTATGTTATTAGATCATATCGTTTAGACTTTAGATGTATATTATGAGTATTGAGGGGCAAATAATTCACAATAAACGATTCCAAGCCTTCGCCATTATTTATGTTTTGTTATACGTACGTATGTTATGTACATTAATTAGAGAGGAAAAATTTATATAAATCTCAACACGTACGAAGTCTACCCAAAAAATGATATGATACTAATTTCGTAAATACGAGTATGATCAGTAAATTAGTTTCATGTTATATACATTTTATGCAACCATACATATGTATTGAAATGGTTTTGGTAACCATTTCAATAAACTTACTCGGAAAAATTCCATCAAAACGACAAAAAAGATTTCACAAGCGAACAGGACAGACGCTATATATATAACAAAGGCAAAGTTCCCATTTCCATCTATTCAGGAAAACTTGAGTCTCCTAATAAGCCTCCCTGACCGAGAGGGAGAGAGGGCGGGTCAAAGGTCGGCCCGCCCCTGCGCTCCTGTGTGCGTGAGGCCCTTGTGTGTGAGTGATACCTGAAACCACCGTCTGAAACCGAACGTTGAAAGGAGGATGAGCGTTTGAGGATTTATTTGAATTGGCTGTTGAGGAATTCTATATTTAAATGTTAAAAAATATATTAGAATATTTTTTTTTAATCTCGTTTTGCTGATTACTGTTTAATAAAAGAGTAGTGATTTAATTAATGCACTAATACGATCTAGCGCCAAAGAATTAGTTTTCATTTGATAATTTACCCAAAAATTTTAATTTAGAATACTTTTTAGTGTTTTATAATAATACGTTGAGAATGTTTCTTTGCTTTGCGTAGTGGTATGTGTATTTACAATCACAAACATAAAAATCCTCATCTTCGAATCTATCTTACAGAAATAAGAAAATAAGATTATGCTCAGATATTTTGTATCTTAATAATAGTATGTTAAAAAATAAAGCAAATAAAATAAAATCTTGTTTTAAAAATTTTAATTATTTCTTTGTATATTTCCTTGAGTATTGTACAATTTTTTATTATTATTATTATTTTAGTATCAATACTGTTTTTAAATATTATACGATTCAGTCTGTAACATGCCACTGTTGGACATAGGCCTCTTGCTCCATCTAGAAGAAGATTCGAAGCTTAATTTACAACTCAGCTCTACAGCGGATCGTCTGATATATTCTCTTTGATACGATATAAGTAACAATATCTATCAGGTGTCAGGTGATAGCAACCAGGACCGACAGCTTTACGTGCTCTCCGAGGCACGGTGGGGAGACGCACAAGGACAGAATAAATAATTAAATATTACAATGCTATAAGGAATAAAACCTGGATTTTCTGAGTTATTTCATATCTCTTACACAAGTTAAATTGATACATTTTTTTTTCACTAGAATATATGTTTGGACCAATACTCAGACCACTATAAACATACATAATATAACCTCATGGCTTATACAAACTTAAGTAGGTGCCTACCTAAGTATGTCTTGTACAGGACTCGAAGTTACAACCGCTAGCGTTGCAATTAGCAACTCAGTTGCTGAGACCGATGTACTAATATTTCGTCTCTACTAAAAAGTCAGTTGTTTTCGTTTTATACAATGATTCTACTTGACACTCAAGTTTATATATTTATGAATATTATAATTAGTATGAGATAAACAGCTGTCTGCATCATTGTTGAGATTAGGTCAAGGGAATGTGTTGACATAGATCGAGATAAAAGTCTTCGAGCACCCTTACAAGATGTGATCACAAAGAATGTAGAGACTTTGTAGTAGATCTATTAGAAAAATGTTTTACGTGGTAGAGTTTTCGGTAAGGATATTGAGCGTTACCCAAAGATATAGAAAGATAAACGTTTAATGCGTACCTACCACATACTTTTTTTATAGGTACTGAATAAATTTTTTTTTTTCAGTTTTCGACCCCTGCACGACGCCCAAAACAATCCCCACTCTGTGTCTGACCTCTCAATGTCCATATTGACCTTTGCAGTCTATACCAGCATCTGTCTTCTTAAATGTTTCTCAATTTCAATCGAAAATTGGTCAGTAGCATTTTGCGCGCCTGAAAATACTGAAATACAGAAATGAATTCCAAATATAACTTAAATATATATATCGACGATACTTAATATTTGCAACATAGCAATTATAAATTATTTATACCACTTAGGAGATAAACAATCGCACGATCCACGTGATGGTGAGCAGTTACGGTCCCACAAGGAGCGTAACAATCACATTGCCCACTCTACCACCGCTATCAACATAGGTATAACATTGAAATCCACGCCACGTTTGACGCAATTTTATTAAAAAAAATAGAAAAAAATGTATTACAGTTATTCGTTATGATAACAATTATACGTTTATAACACTAATAATATTATTTATTTCAATAATTACAACTTAAATTAACTTATCATACTAATTTAAACATAAATGAATCGAGTAATGTCAACATTCAATAGATATTACCTGTTAACAAAGCGCGGTACAGACACACCTATACTTTGATTAAACATATGTTTTAAAAGGAAAAGTTATTTAATACTTGACACTAATTACCTCTATCATCTTGTATACGATTGTAAAATCTATAGATTTAAATTTTAAAATACAAAGAAATGTTATAGAGGCAATTACAAAGTTGTATTAAAAACAATGTATGTAAATCAGCCCAAAGACAACGTTACAACAATAACCAGATTAACACACTTCATACAAAACGATCTACAGATACAAATATATGAATAGTAGAAAGAAAACAATCTCAAATAGATAAAAAGGATAGACAAACATCTATAGCTGAGAAAAACATTCCGAAATTCCGAATTATCATCGGCAGCCGCGTCGCGCGTCGAATGCGCAGGAGTGGCTCAGGCGCCGCCCACACGCCCCGCTCTACTTCCGCGGCCATAATTAACAATTAAAATTAGCTTATTGCGACTTTATATAACTATGATTTTTAAAATTTATTATTCTTCTTCGTAAAAATATTGTGTATTTTATACCGTAGATTGTGTGATAGAATTATGTAATTTTTTTTTAATTTTATTTATTATTACAATACAAACATGTAACAAAAGTACAATTTACACATTCACAAAAAAACCAATTAGGTTTACGTAGGAATATGTCGTTCAGCAATCATTCGCAACACAAAAATCACAATACAGTTCTTAATCAAAACAAAACAACATAATATGGTTATGGTTATTCGATATCAATATTAGTTTAATATTGGGTTGCGATCTTTTGTTTCATTGGTACTTTTAATTTAAAATCTTTTTGTTGTTTTCTTATTAATAATAAATAAATAAATAAACGCTTCATACTCAACGGCCCCCGGTAGGATTTTCTCCTGTGTCGGGGGTCCAGAAACACATACAATACACAAGCACAAATGCCTAGACCACGAAAAACATCTATATGGCCAATACAAATATCTGTTGTGAGCGGGGATCGAACCCGCGACCGCCAGCGCATCATTCAGTACTGTGACCTCTGCGCCAACGCGTCGTCAAACGCTTCATAATTGTTATTATAGTAATATCTTATATAATGTTTTGGGAATATAAACTGCGTTAGTTTTTTTACAAATATTTTAGTAGCCCATCTCACACGGATTCAATTGCTTTAAAGTTGTAGTAAATAGCTATATAAATAAATTGCCATGTGGAAAATAGCATAAAACTATAGCTTGAATTAGATTGCGTTTATGATCGAATTAGCTATAGTTGGTAAACAAATAAGTATCAATTTCAAAAAAAAAAAAATAAACAAATATCTCATACTTGGTGTCTACCTGTATTTCAAATAATCTTGTATGCTAATTTAAAATGATAAGCAACCTTGATGAATGTTAAAATACTTTCTATTCAAAAAATTTACCCAAATAAGTATGTATCAGTGTACTTAGTCGTAAAGATAAAGAGACCGTCCTCCTTGTTTTTTCACAAAACTTAATAGTAAATTTGTTAAAATCTACTGCAAGCGAAATATTCCTACACAACGTATTGTGTTACAATAAGCAAAAAAATAATAATAAATAAAAATACATTAATAAATATCTTCATTCGGAAAAAAATCATTCATTTTCGAAATATTTTGCTACTAAAGTCGATTGAGTCACTTTCATATTTATAATTAAATTTATACAAAATTATATAACTTTATTAAGCATAAAAATAGTCTACCTCTCGTTAATAATATTTATCAACTCAGATTTCTATTATTAATAATATATAAAATAAATCTTAATAATAACTAAAATTTACTAGTAAAACTTGAATCAAATCTCGCTAACGTTATACGCGCTATTCAGTGAAAACTAAAAGCTGAAATCCATTAGTTTGGAGCGAGTGTGTCTTCACTATATTCTCTACGTAGAGTCGCTACGTCTCAAGGATAGCGTCTATGTTAATATTGGAGTAGGTAGCGCAGAAATATGGACGTCGGAAAGTTGATACAAAGTAGGATTTTCAGGTACCGTCAAGCCATAAAAGTGTAAACAGCCGAAACTTAATCTTGTTTATTCCAATGTGTAAAACGCGCTCTAGGATTTAGTCTATGTAAATAAATACAAAAAATCTTTCATGTGTTTTATTTGTAATAAAAAAGTTTAATATAAGTAGGTACGTATACAATGTAAGGTCGGTATAAAAAATACAAATGTCAAATAAAAAACAATCACGACTTTTATTATCTTATACAATAAATTTTATGACACGAATAACAATATAAATTTGAATATAGAGCCAATATCGCAAAACCATCTAATTTACGTGTATTCGCATTCAAAACGGCGACGGTACGAAAACGTTATTAGGAAACGTAAAAAAATACAAGCGTTCATAAACAAAAACAATACCGCCCAACGGATTTTCTTACTGACGGTACAGCTGAAAGATTTTCCCCCCGAGTGGGGGGGGTCGGTCGAGGTGGCGGGGCCTTCGCTCCCTGCCCCCAGGCCACCGGGCCAATGGCGGAGCGCCGCGGCCTGGCCCGACCCGAGCTCAGTCGCGTCTGAACCGCGACCCTTGACACACGCGCGCGCCACCGCGTTTCAACCCGGCGACCGCAACCGGCATCATCACGCACGGAGCGCTAGTATACGGCGGGGTCGGAGGCCCAGGGCTCTGCCCTCCGAGAGCCTCCGACCTCCCGCCTCTGGAACTCGGGTTCCGAGGTAGCTGGCGGGAAGACGAGCTACTACCTTCTACACCCGCCAGTCAAGCCGCGTCGACGCAGAGCGGTTCCTCCGCGACCGATAAAGGCCAGAATGTGGAGTGCGTCGTGTGCGGAGATAAGTCCTCCGGGAAGCACTATGGCCAGTTCACTTGTGAGGGTACGTAGGAAGTGAAAGTGTTTTTATATAAACCATGTTTTGTAAGTGTTGTGTGTTTGTGCGCCGGGTCGGGAGGTCATTGGGACGAGATTCGCTGAACACGATAAATTTTTGCTAACAGTTTTAAAAAAGTATAACATAAATTTGACCTCTAAAGACTACTAAAAATAAAATATGGAAACATTAAATGACGATTAATAAAGTTGATTAGATTGAAATATTTAAAAAACGTAGACAGGTAGGAATTCTTCGGTGTGTGCGCGTTTAAAATGTTAAAATCCAAAAAATTCAAGTTTTAAACAATATACCAATTAAACAGTGTATAAAAAAATTAAGTTAAAGATTTTTTGCAATATTTTATACTAAACACTAAAATGCCTTTTTTAAAAGGTTGCCTGGAAGAGATCGCTATAAGCGATAAGGCCGCCTTTGCGTACATCATTTGTTTTTGTATCTAATCGTTCTAAAATGTATCTTCTTTTTTGTGTGCAATAAAACTAAATAAATGATATAAGCTTAATAAATTAAAAATAAATAAATAAAATATAATAAAATATCAACCAATCCTATTATATTTTTACGCTAATTTCAATTATTTTAGTTAGACGTGTAAAACTTAGAATTTGAAATAAAATAATTACGATTTGAAAATGAAATTTATAGTAATAAAGTAATTAACGAAAAGATAAACGATGCAAATGAAACTTCAAAATTCAAAAAAAGAAATAAAGTGACAAATTGAAATCAACAAAAACAACTTTAAATTCTCCCCTTAACCTTAAAAATATCAATTAAACGTGATAAATTCTAATCAGAAGGCAATAAGACAAAGTTTTCTCAAAACGCCTGCTCCTTAAGATAAGGGATACTTCACATTTATGCAAATTAAGCAATCTTGAACGTTGTTACATTCTTCCTTGGGGTTTTCTACTTTAACGAAGTTATCACATATATTTTTAAATACCTACCGACTTTATATATTTTAGTTCCGTTAAAATATTTTATCAAAATTAAATTAAATACATCAAATTAAAGTGTTATTGAAAATATAACACTGTACCTACTCAGAATGAAAATTTAGTTAGGTATGGTAAAGGATACGGGTTAAGGATGTGACGTGAGTTTGACTTTAATTGAATGATTTCAATAAACGTGCAAATGAACTTTTTTGTTCCAAAACATATTAATTTATAAAATACCTAATAGATTTTTATAGAACTTTTCAAGATACTAAAATACAAATAAGTATATATTATGTTTTAATATAATTAAATTGTTGCTAATATAATCTTATACTTCGAAAACATCGACAATAAATCGTAATAGGTGTTGTGGTATATGATATATAATTTGGAGATCAAATGTAGTCTTAACGTAATTTAATAATAACAATATTTTAAAGTTAATACTGGGCCTGTTGCACTGGTTACCGTTAACGCTATTTGACAGATAATACTATCCAACAGATAATTTTTTGATATTCTTTTTCACGATCGAATTCCACTGCATTTATAGTATATTGCAATTGTGAATCTAAAATTTGTAGTTTAACTGTTAAAATCTATTCGTAACTTATGTGCGGGATATCTTTATCCACAACCAATAAAACCAGCCCTAGAGTATTAACTGTATACTTTACATATAAATAACAGTTAAATAATGTTTTTAAAAATGTAGAAAATTAATTATTCAAGCTCTTATACTCTGATATGTCTTTAAGCTTAATAATAAGAATGTCCGTTGATTATTACTCAATAGGTTGGAATTGAATGGTCTATTAGACGGCGGATAGCTAACAATTTTCATGAATAACTAATTAAACGTAAGAGGGGGATAGTTTAATGATCATTGTGTTTAAATTTATAATTAAAACTAATCTTTGAGTTTGAGTTTTGATATAATTTAGAAAAAGGAGCATATTCCTATTTAAAAGGCCGGCAACGCGCCTGCTAATCCTCTGATGTAGCGGGTGTCTGTGGATGTTGTTTTCACTTACCACCAGGTAAGTCAACTATCCGTTAGTCAACTTCTATAAAAAAAAATGTGATTCGACTGTTTGCATTAAAATAATTTGTGCTAGTTAAAGATAATTATATTAATTTCATTTTAAATTTAATGCAATATTTTTTTTAAACAAGGAAATATCATTATCTGCGTTATTAATACTAGTAGAAGATATTTGGTATATTGTGAAAAAATAAAAATACTGATAAATTTTATGTTGACGTACAAAATTAAGTCAAATCTAATCAAACTATCATTACATATCGCTGGTGAACGCTCATTAAAATATTAAAAAGCATCGACAGCTAATAACCAGTTGATTCTTGAGGTAATTGTTACTAAGATAGCCTCCGTGATAAAAGTGTGAATGAATCCCTGGGAACTCGGGTTCACCATTATACTCCCAGTTAAATTGTTACAAACAAGATTATCGCACTTGTCGTTACAATGACTTGAACTTAAGTGCATTTTACTTATAAGATTAAAATTATTATCTAAGATTTTTATAAAAAAAATCTATAAGTATATTTTATTTTATTTAATTAGGATAGTTTAAAGCTTATTATAACTATAACTAATACAGAATATGAATAAAAAAAGCTAATAACAAGCTACCACATATAGAAGAATATATAATTACTTATAAATAATATTTTAATAAAACAATTTGTCAACTTTAAAAGGACATATTATTAACCTTTTATATATTATTGGTTAACTTTTTGTAATAATTAATTAATAAGCCGTCCGTTTAATACAAACAAAAATGCAATATCAATAATTACACGAAACTATAACCAAAGTAAAAATAATTAAATAACTGCGAATATCAGTAAGTAATTAATTGCTAATTATCGTTTTACTATATGTATGTGTATTAAAATCATCGACCTCAGTTCACGCTTAACTTCTTCAGCGCATAAACACGCGGTCTACGGTCTAAATGTAAGTTACAAGGTTTGAGGAAATCATCTGTTTGCATACAGTTTTAGACAATGTTTTTTATTTTTTCTTAGTAAAACGTTTTTTTTTTTTTTTTTTTGTTCTAAAGCTGTATTCGTAACTTGGTTTCCTATCTCGTCCTTTTAAATGTTCCTCTAAGGGAACCGGATTATTGCTTCGGAGGAAACTATATTGGTTATCGGGGAAAATGAATCTAGTGTACCTACTAACACGTTGAATGAACCCAAGCTGTTCCTACTAGTTTCCTTCAAATTAATTTGGTAGTTTGACAAGAAGGTTTGCCAACATGTTATAAAGAAGGAAAAAAATCAGTTATGGATATATTATCAGTTTTAGAATTCCCGCCAAAAGAATTATCTTTCCAAGTACATAGAACGGAAGATCCCGTTACAGTTTTATTACAATCAAGGATTACAGAGTAGATATACAATAAACTCACATATAATTATTAAACGTAGCTCATTTTTTACGACTGTATTTTTGCGTGAATTTGTGAAGAGATATCGCTGTAGCCGATTTCTCCAAAAACTTTTTTTAATGATAAATTTATTACTACAATAAAATATAATTTCACACCTCATCCTAAGAAATCAATTAATACGTTATTAACTTGTATGTGTCAAAAATTCCTATCGTATATGCATGACAGTTTAAAATGTACATTTATAAAAGCTTAGGACTGTGATAACTTTCTAAGCTTATTCACCAGACAACGGTCTGTCTCACGTTGAATTCTTATCAAAATATCTCATAAATTATTCAAACAGATATGTTATTGTATGTTTTATTTAAAGCGCTGAATGTTTTGTGAGCTTCGAAGATAAAATCCATATCTATTTTTAAAAATAAATGTTTATTTAGTTTTTTACGGTTTAAGAATTTATTTATCGAAAAAATAAAGAATACGATTCTATTTACATTAACATATGTTATATGAGAAAACGAGATAGGTACACATAAATAGGTGCTTTAAAATTCGAATCTCTCACGAATATCACAGCCCTCAAGTAGTCTTGTGCTGTGATGAGTAAAGTGGGGCACCCGGTAGAGTAGTAGGTAGAGTCGACAGCGCGATTGTGATAATTCTGGTGTTGCAGCCCTGGCCCATAGGCTTCGACAACCGCTAAAGATCAAGTGGACTGTACGCTTGTTTGCAACCGTAGTAAAGAAATACTGTACACTCGATTAAAACAATGTATGTCTAAATATCAGTATTACCTTGGTATCATAGGAATTTGATAGCAGTAAATATTGAAAAAATAAAAATAAATACTGTATTAAATCGACTTCGAGCACATTTGTTTACTCGTAATCTTCAGACGTCCGATGTTAGCGGTCTCTCGTTGATACACTATCTAGAGTGGCGCCATGCTCAATTCTTCCTCATTAATTTGAATTCATTAATAACTTGCGTATAATCTACGCCGTCGCTAATCTAAAGTCGAAATTATTTCATTAAATAATTATACAAATTCCTTTTATCGACTGCCCAGTGGCGCCAAAAGGGTCACGACCTTTTATCATCAAAGAAATGTCTAATTGTTACTTTAACTATTTGTGGCGTGTGTTTTTTGTTTGACATAATTATGCACGTTCAGAATATTTTTATTATGGTGGTAATTAGGAGGATGTTGATCAATATTTTCTCGGATGAACTTGTACTTGTATACCCGTGCGAATTATTCGCACTAAATAAGTGAAAATTACCGACCGTCAATCATGAAAATTTTCTTTCAAAATTTAAGCCGTAATTTATATCATTTTAATTATTAATTAATTAAAAAAAACAAAACAATAATATTTTTTTTTTAGTTTTGGATGACGATAGAGCAAGCAATTATCGATAAAATGATATATGAAGTTATGTGGAGTAATTGTGAGCTCTTTTCTAAAAAAGGAGGCAAACATCTTAACCTCAGCGTATTAATATATATGATAGTCTTTAGATTTTTATATTGTACTGATTAATATTTTCTTTACTTGAATTAAATATTAGAAAAAAAACGGTGACACAAAAAAGGTTGCACAATACATTCTACATAACATCTCATATGTTTAATTATTCATAAATAAACAAATTGGTAATATAATTTAAATATAGAAACTCCTATACAATATACTTATTATACAAACATTGGTTAACTCGTGCTATTGGAACGGCGATTTACAACAAAATAAATCGATAAAATAAACTCGGAAATGTTTTCGTTAATGCCATCACTATTACCATAATACGAGTATCGATAAACTGCATTAGTGTCGCACCCATAAACTGTTATTTTGATGTCAACAAATTCACTTTATTAACTGTTGGACCTCCCGCTGACCGAGATGCAACCTTGTCGAAGTAAAAGTGAGCCGATACTCGAAGTTGGATCCCAATAAAAAGTTTACAGCCGCTACATTGACATGGTTCCCTAACGAAGCGCTTTGGACTTCAATGCTCGCGTTCCTGAGCGACAATACTGATCTCGTTTGACACCTGAATACAGTGATGTCGCTTGATCTTGAGACTTCGGTGTTTTGACTGAATCCATTGCACTTTTTTAAGATTGTAATCAGGTTTACTTTTTCTTTATTTTACTTTGTTTATTAATTTTAAGACTAATAATTGACTTAAATATCTTTAAAATGTAGGCTCTAAAATAATTATAAAATCATTAAATACTGTGTAGGTATCTTATTGATAATTAATTACATAAACGCATATCTAAACTTTACCTGAAAAATTCTAAGCATAATTTTTGATTGTCATGTAATCAAACATGACTACTCGATTACTAGTTTCACAATCAAGAGAATACAAACGTACAAATTAAACTAAGTAGGCGAAAAATTATCGATACGACGCCTCACTATCTCGACGTCTAACCGGTCAGTTTATGGTATGTTTTGTCCCGCGATACCGTGGCAGTTAACCCTATCTTTACGACCGACTCTAAACATAAGTGTCTCTCCGAACTTATTTATTCTTATCTCATTCCACTTTTTAAATTGAATCTGTGATCGGCGCGTGTGTGGCGCTCTCGGCCGACACTAAAACTGTCAATATACTCCTCAAATCTTTTAATGAAATTTTCGATAATTTAACGTTGAATTTATACGAACCTGGGCACAACACTAGTCAATAAGGTAAACATTTGTGTTGTGACGTTAAGTAGCATTTTTTTTTATTTAGTTTCGTCGTGTTCGGTAAGAGCTGCGGCGATCGTCACCTCGTTAACTAAAAAACATTTTCGATCATATAAAGTGAATCGCATTCGAATTTTTTATATATTATAATAAATTCTGAAACCATTATTAACATTGTGTTACCTGTAATAACTTGAAATGTATCCGTGGTATAATGAGTTTTTTTTATTGCATGTCTTTTCTGTTATAAAAAAACCTTAATTATAATAAATTAACTTCTTAAATTGACATTTCTTTGAAAATCAAGTATTCTGTGTATATATTAAATGTTTTGTACATTTAACTGTTTGAATTTTCACGTCTTAACTACTGTCTAAGTAGAATTTTTATTATATACAGCACAATGTATTCATTATAAAATAAATAAATGCATGAAATTTTCCTTGTAGTATACCATTTAATTATTCACAATTAAAATTCTTCATTTCATTGTCACATGTAACTAACTACAAGGTTGTTTCTTACGATCGTACCCACAGCCAAGTATTTTGTATCATTTAGATTAAAAAATGTATGTTTTTATTTTAATATTTTTGTAACTTACTAAAATGAAATAAAATTTAATCTTTAGAACACACATACACACATCAGTATATCGCAGTCTACTGCTGGACATATGCCTCCACAAGTTTGCGCCACAAATGGCGTGAACTCATGTGTTTTGCCCATAGTCACTACGCTGAGAAGGCGGGTTAGTGACCACAGGGCTGGCTTTATCACACATAAGAGACTGCTGCCCGTCTTCGGCCTGTGTATTTCAAAGCTAGCAGTTGGATGATTATCTCGCTATCGGTTTTAAGTTCCGAGGTGGTAGTAGAACTGTGTTATCCCTTAGTCGCCTCTTACGACACCCACTGGGAGAGAGGGGGTGGCTATATTCTTAGTGCCGTAACGACACAGCCTCTTTCTTAGAAAATATATACGCATTAGTGGAGATATTTTTCAAAACACTTTTCTATTATCAATAATACCAGTCTAATCTTTATATTCTTATATCCAAAGTCGTATAAAAACGCGTTTTGAGTATGAAATAAAATATACCCACAATTTCAGTTATTTAGACAATTCAAATTTTTTACATCTTAAGTTTAATTAAAACAAATAGAACAATTACAATACTTAATGTATCTTAAGTAATATACCTACCCTAATATACCTATTAATTTCATATAAAATTTACACAACGATTTTTCATATATTTCCTACTTATAAACATAAAAAATCTATAATACATATCTATGATAAATATACTCGTACATAATATACACACAAATACTATCACGTAAAAATCAATAAATTTAAACATGAATGTTTTCGCGAAATTCGTAAATAATAATTGTATCATAAAATTAAAACCATTAATAACTCAACCTACTTCACTAAAGCGGATATTTTGTCATTAATCCTCGCCGTTCATTATTCCCTTTGTGTCATAATGAAATGATTATAGGAAGTAATCATTATTGAGTGCATCAATGATCCGTACACGATAATTGCGTTGAACCATTGAATAGTTGATCTACATCAAAACAAGATGGCGCTGTACTTTCTCATGAGCATTTTGTATTCGTTCTGCTGATATCTGTCAATAATTAGTATGTTAAAATGATATTGATAAATGAAAATAATATAATATTTTGTAAACTAGGCGAGTAATAATTTCGGATTAAATAGTATGTAATATAATATGTAAAAAAATAACGAATGAATTGGTGCGAATTGATTCAAAAACCAAAACCTTTCTATTTTATCTATATTTATACAGACATGCGATAAATTTGAAATAGAAAAAGATAGTAAGATACTTGTAAAAATAATAAGACGTCTATTTTGCAATTATATTAATTAGTAACGATTAATCTATACCTACCTATTCTTAGTAAGAACATAAATTAGAAAATTCCCTAGGAATATTAATAGCTTAAGGTCATTACACGTATGAATGATGAGGCAGTTGGTTCAAGGTCAGTATAGCAATCTCTTCTTAAATGACCTTTTGATACACCACTTATCTTCCACGTCCTAACATATTCTCATTTACAGCAGTTTTAAGTAACAAATCGCTTGTAGAATATGAGTAATGCGTGATGTTTGAAAAAGGCACGTCCAACTTAGGACCTGTAAAAAACAATATTTGTATACTTAACAATATTATTCATAAAATTGATTTATAAGTCTATCATGTATCATGGTCATGATCGGGCACAATTGTATAATGCTAATTTTAGTTAACTTATACAATAATAATTTACCTGTAATTGCATTTAGGTGAGGAGTATAGTATAAATGTCACAAGTGGAAATAGTATTGATAATCTAAATTATTAAGATAATGTTAAGCATTATCAATTTATTTTCTATTTTTCTTTCCAAATTTATATATAATAGATTTTACAATGTATCTCTAAATTTAAAAAAATTACGGTTTATTTATTTATTGCGTATATTTTGTAATTGGGAATATAATTAAACTGTTATGTAATATTGGGTTAAAAAGCTTCAGTCATTAATGAAGTTTTTGAGCTTAAATTGATTTCATTCCATTGCTAGCTCGGCACGCATTAATTACAGATTCCGAATGTTAATTGTACGTAACATTAGTGTTGTCAAATGTATTCGAATTCTTTGATTTAACTACAAGCGCTTTAAAGTGCTTATGGGTAATAAGTTATCCATACTAATGTTATAAACCTGAAAAGTTTTTTTTAAACGTGCTAATCTGAGGAACTACTGAATCGAATATAAAAACTTCTTGTTTTGGAAATGTCCCGAGGAAGGCTATAAGGTATTTTGCCAATTTTTATTTATTTATTTAGCAGTAGGTATAACTTAAACGCATAACTTGACGCCGCGTTGGCGCAACGGTCACAGCCATGGATTGTACCTACCTGTTGTGCTGGCGGTTGCGGGTTTGATCCCCGCACATGACAAACATTTGTATTGGCCATACAGGTGTTTGCCATGGTCTGGGTGTTTGTGCAGTCCTTGTGGGTCTCCCCACCGTGCCTCGGAGAGCACGTTAAGCCTTCGGTCCCGGTTGTTATCATGTACACCTGATACTGATCGTTACTCATAGTAGGGAATATATCCACCAACCCGCATTGGAGCAGCGTGGTGGATTAAGCTCTGATCCTTCTCCTACGTGGGAAAAGAGGCCTATGCCCAATAGTGGGATATTACAGGCTGAAGCGTAGTTATAATTTTTTTAGATAATATACATCAAATGAATTCTATTGACTGTAGTCGTATCAGTTAACGTAATTTTTATTACAATTTAAACCTATTGCAATAAGCGTATGCTAGGTTCAGTTGAGCTTAAAAAGATCAAATTAAAAGATATATAACATGTATGTTTTGTCGTGACAATTGCCTACAAAATAACACAACGTTTTTTGTTAATATCTGGGCGTGTTTCACCAGTTTTAAATAAAGTTACGCTGGACATTAGCCTCTTTCTCCACCACGCTGCTCTAATGAGGTTACCCGGATATTTTCCCAATTATGAGTAACGATCGCTCTCAGGTATTTAGGATAACAAGCGGGACTGACGGCTTACCGTGATCCAATGAGGAGACCCACTTGCTGTCCAAACCGGAAATAAATATTTGTTCAAACACAAATATCCATCCCGATCGGGAATCGAACCCGCAAGCCGTCGGTGTTTTAGGCGACTACACGCACCATTTCACCAGAGCAGTCGTTACCACATGACTTGTATCGCTACAACTACGTAACGACAAATCTTAGATCCACGATCGTGGAAAGAAATATTTAATAAATATAGTGGAATTCCATGGTAATAAAGATCAATATATCATAAACTTACATCCGTTGGATACCATCATCTGTCAAATAGCGTGATCCACAAATGGTAAAACAGGCCCTTAATCTTAAAAGCACTCAAAGTATACATGGTTCTTTTACTATCTTAGTATATATCACATATAAAGTTACGCAGTGACGATAAACACTGCAAGTCGATTACATGTTTCAACAGATGCATTAATTGTGAACTTAACGAAGTTAGAATTATTCATAACCCGCACGCATAATATATTATAATAATTTAACGCACAGAACCTACATATCATAACGTGGTATGATAGATATAGAATATTATTTTCTGAATACAAAAGCTACTAAAATACATTAAAGATAAACTTCCGACGGTTTAAAAAGCTTTATATAATTTTCATCATTATCATCATTACAGTCTTTACAGTCCACTGCGGGACATAGGCCTCTCCAAGTTTTTGCCAAAAATAACGTGAACTCATGTGTTTTGCCCATAGTCACCACGCTGGGTAGGCGGGTTGGTGACCGCAGGGCTGGCTTTGTCGCACCGAAGACGCTGCTGCCCGTCTTCGGCCTGTGTATTTCAAAGCCAGCAGTTGGATGGTTATCCCGCCAACGGTCGGCTTTTTAAGTTCCATCGTGGTAGCGGAACTGTTTTATCCCTTAGTCGCCTCTTACGACACCCACGGGAAGAGAGAGGGTGGCTATATTCTTTAGTACCGTAGCCTGACAGTATTATATATAATTTTAGTTAATTCTAATTTTGGATAAGAATAATTAAAATTATTTGGCTACTTAAGCTGTCTTTCGTCATTCTGGTGAGAGAAATAGAAGCCAATGTACAGCTATAGCTACAAAATTCCTTTTTAATTCTGTGTGTGTCACAGAAAAATCATTGAAATATCTGTTCTATTAGATTTATTTCCTAGCATTCATTTAGCAATATGCTTATTACGAGTAAAGGTAATCTCAAAATATTGTCATATCATAAACATGATTATAAAATACTACTTATTCTATCTTTACAACATGTGCTTTTTTTTACATCAAATCAAAACCCATAAAAATTTAAAACGGGAAAAATATTCATTCATTTTTAAGCAAGAATTCATTATTTTTAAGTTTTGTGCTTACTTATAATTTCTATATAAGATATCAAAATCAAAATCAAAATCAAAAATAGCTTTATTCAAATAGGCTCCAAGAGCATTTTCGAATCGTCATTTTACAAATTAAATCTTAAAAAATTAATTATTATGTTTGTAAAAGTGAAACTACCACCGATTCGGAATGTTACTGTTAATGTTCGGATTCGATATGTTACAGGATAGTTGTCACAGAGAATATGGGAACTCCATTGTCACACCGACTGTCCACGGTGTTTGCAACAGTACCAAAATACCAGAAACATACGAGTAGATTGATTAGTGAAAATAAATAATAAAAAAGAGCACTGTCTTACTATAATTTTATTTACCAAACCCAACTAATGGGGTCAAATAAAAAAAAAACATAAAAAAATAGCAACTCCTACGTAATTTGAACGTGTCCACTATAATCTCGAAACGATTACGTATTCTCAGTAATAATTGTACCACTTCGTAACGTTTATATTTTTCCTTCGCATTTTAGTGACAATATATTATTTAAAAGGTAACAAGCGGTGTTTATAGACATGATTTGCGGTTTTTAATAAACTCGACTAATTACATATTTTTATAAAAAATATATATTTTGTTCCGCTCAGGTTTGTGGTTATTTCTAACCCATCAATTAATTAATAATTAGCATCTAGTAAATCGTTTCTGTTTAAAGGAAGTCGTAAAATAGATTTTTATTCAAGTAAGTTTTAATCCATATCATTTTTTTATTTATTTTATATAAGCGGACGGTTTACCTGATGGTAAGCGATTACCGTAGCTTATCTGACGTCTGCAACACCAGAAGCATCGCAAGCACGTTGTCGACCTTACCTCCAATTCCCCCCAGCAGCTCTAGTCACTTTACTCACCAACAAGAACACAAAACTGCTTGAAAACAGTATTACGTAGCTGTGATCTGAAAGGTCGAAGAAGCCTAGTCGGGCATATTTTGAACAGGAAATTTCCTGCTGTACCTTACCTCAGTTAAAATGTTTAATGTATATACACCACTAATCTGTTACCGTGGACTACAGTCTAATAAATGTACATAAATGTGCATAAAAACATTGACTATAAAGCTATAAACCAAAGAAATTAATTTTATTTATTTTTAACGACAGCAATCACAAAAATAATTGAAAAAGTAGATTTGTTTCTATATATAATATAAACATTTTTTTATTATACATTGTATGTTATCAATCCTTAAAATAACTTTTAACTCTGTGTCTCTGATCAATCAGACTGAATCCAAAAAAAACCGTGTGTCGTCCAGGTACCATAGTAGTAGTGGGACACCAGATAGGAACAAAGTTCCTTATCATAAAATATTAATTTCAAGTTCTATTCGAGGTAGGTATAAAGAAAATAATTATTCAGGTATAAATTTTTTATTATGATTTTTTCATCGATAAAAAAAAAACTACGTTAAAAATTATCTTACACCTTTATTTTATTAACAATGATTTATAAAAAAATATAAAAATTATCGAATGATATAATAATAATAATAATAGCAAACTGCAATAATAATAACAGTCATCACATAGACTATAAAACTGTATAGCCATCATAAACAGACTATACAAAAAAATCTTACGCTTTTTTTAACGATACGGACGTTTTTTGCCGGCTACCCCTTCGCAACGCTCTATATATAAGGAACTTCATTCCAAAAAAAATAATACAATATTTAGTCACCTAATAATCTTAATAATCTTAATAATAACCCTAAATCTCCGCCTGTCCCTTACCATTGTCGCGAGTTTCAAATCTCGATGTCAATGTACTGTTGCAATTTGCAAGCGGCTCGCGATCTTCCCAGCGATAGTGGTAATTGGGCGCAACCAGCGATAGTCCGGCACGCATCGCTTGCTCTTACGTGAGCTGATATATCTTGCTGTTATTAAGAATCAATAAGGTGTATTATATTTTAGTGAAGCTGCTTGCGTTATATTAATGTTAATATATAAATATATAAATCGTTTTTGTTCAATGATATATAATAATAACAAAAGTAAAAACAATTTTTCTTTTTGTAATTGATAAACACTAAAATTACTCGACTGACTACAAATTGTTTGACGAATAGAACACTATGCTATCAGTAGTAATTCAGGCTTTGTTACTAAAGAAAATGGAACACAAAAAATTGCTTAGTCCAAGCATTCGAAGCCGTGGCGGAAAGCTTCGTATAAAAATTTATTTCTACAGGAAGTGATTATTTATAGCTTCCCTTTATTCTAATAGCTGATGGGACACAAATTATTATAAATCACTTTACGAATCAAAAAAGAAACACAAACAATTACAACTACATTAACCCTACACAAAAGCAACTTTCTACTACACATTACATCTAGACTCGACTCTACCCCACACTGTGTCACACACAACGCCTTATCTCTACGCAAAACCCTAACGGGATCTCGGGAGGCAATGAAATGTTTTTCACAGTATCACAATTCGTGCCTGGGCTTTAAAATAGATCTCACTAACATTTCTAGTGCTTTGGTAACAACTACATATTTATCTAGACCTAGTTTTATAGGTTAATAGCGATATGAATAGCGCTATTGAAATGAGTCGCTTCGAAAATAGAATTATGTTTGCTTGAGAGGGCTGCCGCTGCTCTCCGATAATCAGTTACTATGCAAGCAAACTATCATTTATTACTATTATTATTATTATTAAAAAGCACTACCTAGACTCAAGTGTTAAACGCTACAAAAACTAAAATAAAAATAAAATACTAGAGTGTGTGCTTAAGACCGCACGGCAGAAGTAAAAAATTCATTAGCTATCGCAATTAAGCAATAACGCAATAAGTCCCGAGTTCACCCGATCGAGCCTTTCACTGTTCAGCAGCGAAGAGCAGCTGTCAGTATCTTTCTCGATCGGGTACACTCGGCGATCCCGAGTTCACCCGATCGAGCCTTTTACCTCAGAGCGTGACGGATCAGCCTAACTTACTACCTTCAAAAAAATGTGTGTGGTGCGCTAAAAGGAGTTGTTTTACACGGGGAAAGATTCATATGCCCAACAGTGGGATATTGCAGGCTGAATCAAAGATTTTAATGTCATATTTGTTAATTTAACTAATACTAGATAGTGTTTGAAAAACTTATTTGATATTTCTCCATTATTCTTTGATATTTCAGCTCTACCTTCTTTGATAGGCATAATAAAAGAATCTTTTAAACTTTTTAGTCAAAAAATGTACCATCCAAACCTATTCTATATCAAAAAATTCCACATAAATCATATAAAATTGTTCATGTCGGAACATTCATAAAATTAGTAATACATAAAAAAACGAGTAGTCAAAATCGTAGACGATATAATAAGTTTGAACTAATACATATTTCACGGACAAACGGTTCACGAGCACGCCACATCCACTCACGCCACCGTTCTGACTTTCTACCCAATTTCAATATTTAAATGATAATAATCCATACAAATAACCGAACTGTCGACACTAGTTACTTTCTGGTGATCACGAAAAGTTTCAAATTTTTTTTACTAAAAACCGGTTCAATAAATAAAAAACGAACGATATATCAAGACGACGTTATACTCTTTAAACCAACACGTATATTTCTATAGATAAATATTCAATATAATAAAATTATAACGTAAATTTATGACATCCGAATAATTTTTACGTTATTTATTGTTATAAAGCGTCATAATTAAAGATAATTTCTCTCGCGAAAATTAAATAAAACGAAATGTATTTGGATAGATATTAATTTGGAATAAATTCCGATTCGATTTTTTGTTTATTTATTGATAAAGCGGTTTTTCCACTGTTTCGTGTCGCGTAGATATGTTTTAGAATAATTTTCTTTATCTTAATCGTCTTGACACATTAAATTGTTTATGTGTGGAAAAAGAATCTTTCATATGTACGTACCAATATGTGTATTGTACATACTGTCATACTATGCAACAAGGAAAACAAGTTTTGACGATGTGTTTTATGTGTATTTACATAGAGTAGTGAATTATTCTCTTGATTTTTTTAACTATTATTTATCATCAAATATTATCTAATTGTAATAGTTTTCGCTTACCTTATACAGGTTCTGTTTAATACCAGAAGTAAAGTCTAAACTTAACTTAATCTCTGCTAAGTTCTGCTAAACTTACTCTTCACAAAGCTTAAAAAAGTCTTTAGGACAGTTCCGTGAAATTGATGATGTACAGGATCTGGGTTTTAAATTACAAAGAAAGAAACAAACACTGCAAACCAAAGTAAATAACAAAGTACAATACCTAAACTACTTAATACACCATTTTTATTAAAATTTTTATTTTTTCATAAATAGGTGACGTACACACTATAACACTTAAGAATTTAAATATTTAAAATAATATAAAAATTACTTCTTAGCTACAGATAACTTTAAAAACAATCACTAATCCGTTATAAATATCTTTCAAAACATAACAGACTAAGTAGGCTTCGATGTGAACGCTGCCTTACTCATATTAATTCTCATCAATCGTAACATATTCATGAGAACCTCTCGAACGACTAAAATCGACGAATTATCGACACCGGGTATCTGACGTATGAGATTATGTTAATATAATTAACTAAGTAACTAATATAAGTAACTTTATAACTAATATAAGTAAAAGTTACTTCGATCTAATTAGTAAATCTGATTGTAAAGAATGGATTATGTAATTATAATTCGCTTAACGAAAGTTTGTAGTTAACAACTTATATAAGGCGTTCGACTCCTAACTACATTCCTTATAAAAAAATCTAGAATTTAAAATTTTACTTTGTCTTAATATACTATATATGCTACTCTGGCAAGGTATTTCTGCATAATCGTCCAATGAGCGCCTAAGCACGGCTATCATCTATACATATAATAAAATGGTAAAAAAGTCAAAACTGTACGTTGAATAGTTTTTTAAAAGAATACTTGGGGTGTGATCTACAATCAATACCGAAGCCGAGAATATAGTTTTTAGAATTTTTGTCTGTTTGTCTGTATGTATGTCCGGGGTAAACTCAAAAAGTACCGCATGGATTTACTTCAAATTTGGCACGAATATTATTAAGAAGTCGGGTCAACATATAGGCTACATATTATCATGCTATCACCTAACAGGAACGAGCAATGAACCTTTATTTCCTCAATGCATTCTGTTACAACGTGTAATCTAACGACGCATATTTGAATGTTGTTGTTATTATGTTAATAACCATGCTATATAAGCTAGCTTCACACTATAAAAATCACGCAATATAAGTAACTAAGCCGATAAACATAATTAAATGAATATAAGTAGACAAGACAATTTTAAAGCAGCGCCATCTATGAGATTTTTCTGTAGATATGAAATATAAAGAAGAAACGGGTAACTGAATGTTATTATAATCGTGGGTATTTTTGTTGCTATATAGCGTTCACGCAGACGACGTCGCGGGCAGCAGCTAGTTTACAATAAATAACGTTCTAAGACTTAAAGAATTATTTTCAATACGCAGTTCTTTAGTTGTATTAGTAAGTTACAAATAATTTTCCTTATAAAAGTGGTCACGAAAGGTAGTTTATCAAAGTACAACCTACTTTGACCTGAAAGTAGCTCATTTATTTAAAGGAAGTCAAATTTAAGAATGAGCAAGGATTTTTTTAAATATGTAACGTGATCTACAACAACTGCAGAACCCCCCCATTTGAAGGAACGTAGTTAGGAGTCGTACAGCCCTTATATTGTAAATAAGCCTTCAATGGATTGTGTCGTTTTTTAACCGACTTCCAAAAAAGGAGGAGGTTCTCAATTCGACTGTATTTTTTTTTTTTTTTTTTTTTTTTTTTTTTAATGTATGTTACATCTGAACTTTTGACCGGGTGGACCGATTTCGACAAATTTTGTTTTAATCGAAAGGTGGTGTGTGCCAATTGGTCCCATTTAAATTTATTTGAGATCTAACAACTACTTTTCGAGTTATATCTAATAATGCGTTTTTACTTGACGCTTTTTTCGTCGACCTACGTTGTATTATACCGCATAACTTTCTACTGGATGTACCGATTTTGATAATTCTTTTTTTGTTGGATAGGGGATATCCCTAGTTTGGTACCATGATAAGGAAACCAGGATCTGATGATGGGATCCCAGAGAAATCGAGGGAAACTCTTGAAAATCCGTAATAACTTTTTACTGGGTGTACCGATTTTGATAATTTTTAATTTAATCGAAAGCTGATGTTTATCATATGGTCACATATAAATTTTATCGAGATCTGATAACTACTTTTTGAGTAATCTTTGATAACGCGTAGTTGCTTGACTATTTTTTCGTCGATCTACGTTGTATTACTTGTCGATGTAATTGAAGTCGGTTTTTTTTTCGTTTGCGAGCAAACACAATTATTGACTATAATATGTTTCTCTATATGATGGGGACTTTGTATGGCGACAGTACATCTCTAGAGGTATTTTATAAAGTTAAAAGATAATATTACCTACACATAATTAACTCAAAATTGTTTTTTTTTTTTTAAATCCCATCATTATTTTTATCTAATCCTGCTCTGATTATTAATATATGATATTTTGTAATAATCAACGTTTAATATTAAAATCCCCTCCGCAGGCTGCAAATCGTTTTTCAAGAGGTCCGTAAGAAGAAATCTGACGTACTCCTGTAGAGGGAACAGGAATTGTCCCATCGACCAGCACCACAGAAACCAATGCCAATATTGCCGACTGAGGAAATGTCTCAAAATGGGCATGAGGAGGGAAGGTGAGTTAAAATATTTGATTACAACTACATAAACACAATTTAAAAGTAAAAAAACTAAATGCCACAAAATAATGACAAAATCATTAGTCTGTAACTAAAATCATTAAATTTTGATTTGTTCGAGAGGGTATATCTGGTCACGAGTGTTTCACGCTTATATTGAGACATTTTTAAACCTATGTATATTTTTTCTTGTGTTAACTATGTAGGCACTATGTAATTTTAAATTTTACGACACTTGCAAACAGTTTACGCGAATCTCGCCGTTATAAAGTTACAACTTTAATTGCTACTTGTAACTTCAGTATCATTTTTGCGACTGTTTAAATTGTACCATTAGCTACTATGTTGGCTATATCTTTTTTAATATTTTTATGAAGGTTAAACCGTGCAGGTAAACGACGTGTGTGGTACTTGATTATTTTTGAAATAAGAATATTATGAAACTTAGACGTAAAAAGTATATGTATATCTATTATTTGTAACTGATCTTATATTATCTCTAGTCTTCGTTTAAAAACTGGATTGAAATGAAATGACGGTGCAAGTAGGTATGCATCACTACATAGTTTAAAACAAAGTCGCTTCCCGCCGTCTGTATGCTTAGATCTTTAAAGCTACGCAACGGATTTTGATGCGGTTTTCTTAAGTAAATAGAGTGATTCCAGGGGAAAGTTTATATGTATAATACATGCATAACATAGTAAAGGAACACTGATAGTTTTAGAGGTTTCTAATGTGATATCGTAAATAAAACTAATAATAATAAAACTGCGGTCTCCAACCCGCCTGCACAGCTTGGTGACTAGGGGCAACACACATGAGTTCACGCCATTTTTAACTTGTGGAGGCCTATGTCCAGCAGTGGATTGCGATAGGCTGAAGTGACGATATTTTATATTTAGTATTAGCATTGCACCCATGCGAAGCCGGTGTGGGTCGCTAGTAATAAATAATTGTGTTCAATTTCATGCTAATAATGTAGTTATTCCTTGTTTATAACAAAGTATGATAGTACAAAAGTCGTTTAAGGTAAGTAATCAGTTTAGTAACTGAAAAACAATAAACAAAAATTAAACTCGAACACAAATCATTAATCAAATCATTAATTTACAACACATCTTTCTTCATTATTCAGTTTAAGACTTAAATCTAATTTTTAGCCTCTTTAGTGCGTATTTTACACAAAAAGTCATATTTAAAGCTACATTGATTGTCACAAGTGTAATTAGGTAAACCATTAATCTTATACAGCCATTAGTTTGACTGGTCAAGGGCGTTATACAAAATAACTGTTGACGACTACTAAGAGTCTATAAAGGGTTATCGTCTACAAAAGGTTTTGCTTAACTCGGTATTATTGTTTGAGTAAATTACTAATTTTAAAATCAAATACTTTATTACTTTTAAATAGAGTGATGTCGGTAATAATAATAATTCGATTTTTCATATTATAAATATAATCACAAAAACTAATTTAATAACAAGTCTAAGAAAAACTGTTGATTGTCTCTTTAAAATATTGTAATAACCATTTATACAATATAAATGAGGTAGAGCACAACGGGATATATCCTGCTCAAAATTTGAAAAGTCTGTCTGAGGAAGTACCTCGACCTTTCAGAAGATCACAGCTAAATAATACTGCTTTCAAGCCGTGTTGTCTTTCTGTTGGTGAGTAAGGTGACCAGAGCTCCTGGGGGAGATTGGGGGTAGAGTCGGCGACGCGTTTGCAATGCTTCTAGTGTTGCAGGCGTCTATAAGCTACGGTAATCTTACCAGCAGGTGATCCGCACGCTTTTGTCGACCTAGTCGTATAAAAAAAAAATTGAAAATTCAACGACTATTCGTTTGGGTATTAAATAAAACTGAAGACAACAATTGAGTGAAATAATGATAGGCTAAAAAATAATTATTAAATTTGTTATTGAAGCTCTCTTAATGATCGGTCACCTTTAAAGGTTATCATTAAAGTGGATTTAATACGCTGTTATTGTTTTAAAGACAAGCCACTGATTAATGATATTAATGATTAGCTTTTTATCCTACTATTAATCTCGTCAAGATTGGGATTAGATACAAATTATTTTCGTTGATGTTAGAATTAGTTGCAGTTATGTTCTAATGCATTGTTAATGTAAATTAATAATAATTGAATTCATGGCCAAGAAATAATATTATACACTATATTTAAGCCGGTAATCAAATTTAACTTTAATTGTTTCAACATTGAGCGTTAATTTGCAATCATAAAGGCTTCGTTTTTGTACGAAGTAATTATGTTTGAGACGCATTTATACGATAGATGTCTGTGTGTCTGAGTATTATTTATTAGAAGTTACTAAGTTTGTTTTTATAAAGATGCGCTTTTTTATTGAAATATAAATAGTTTTAACACGATATACAATAATTTATCACATTCTCAGTTTAATATGTATAACGAATATTGAAATTCTTTATATAATTATTATTTAATTTTATAGTTTATATATAATAGTAAAAAAATGATTTAGGAAATAATAAATTATAAGAAAATATGCAATATAAAGCAAGTTCGTATGTTTTATATTAATTATCCTGAAAGGAAGTGGACTCGTAACACGAGTGCGACCTCCCGCTGTTCCTTGCCTTAATCAATACACTACTTTACTGATATTTAGACATTTAACGGTCTGCTTTGACATAACTAGCTTTAAATTGCGATTTTATTTACTGTACCCGCGATTTTGTTTTTGTTACTTTTGTCTCATTTATAATTTTAGATTTTTTGTCAGTTTTGACAGTGTAACATTAAATCAATTTTATTAGGGTAACTATAGTAAGAAATATCTTGCTCTGAAGCTTAAGCAGCCTGACTGAAGAAGTATCTGAACCTTACTAAAGTTTACAATCAAGTAATACCACTCAAAAAGTTGTGCTGTGTTCCTGTAGTGATTAAGTTAGCCCGAGCTGTTTGGGGAGATACTCTTTGTGATAATCCTTGACCACAATATGAAATATACACTATATTTACAGTGAAGTACTTTTCAAAAACTGGATATAAATATTCTACTATATACTATAGGTACATATTCCGCCGGTAAACTGTCACGCAGTTTGGCGGGTTAAAAATTGTAAAGTATTTGGTCCAATAAAGAATTTATTATTAAAAAAAAAACATAATTGGTACACAAAAAGGGAGCAGATTAAAAGGTGAATTATTGTTGAAACATACTAAATACATGTCTTTTGTTAGACATAGGATAAATAGTATAGCGTAACATAATGTACCGCGTGATAAATCTATGCCCGTTGAAGTTATCTTACATATATCTGTTTAGATATATATATATATACATATATATATATATATATATATATATATATATTTACAGGTATACAACATCGGCCACTATTTCATTTTGCATATAATTTTGTTATCTTGAAGCCAATTTACTTAACGGTATAAAGGGGTTTGTGGTATTTACATGCTTTATTGTCATAAAATATTATATACAATTCGTAAAAACGTAACCAGAACTACAAAAAACCATAAAATAATTTAGAGGACGTTTTCACAAAAGACCTTCTATGACATGAACAGGTAAATTGTATTAAACGCTTATTATAATATATTTTCAGATTTTATCTCAATTTTTACACGCATTTTGTAAAATATATATAAATAAATAATTATTTAGTTTAGACCTTTTATTACTAACTTGTATATATTTCTAGCATAAGTACGTTCGTACTCATTTGAGTATTTGCCTGTTTACACTAAGTAGAACAAAATAGAACATGAATCCTAATTTCTAGAAATAAATCGTAGAATTACCGTTTTATATTTTCGCTACTATATTTATTTATTTATTTACTTATTTATTTATTTATTTATTGATAGCCAGTAGCTAATACAGCAAATCTTATACTATTATCTTAATTACTAACACTAAATAACAAATAAGGTAGCTGTACAGCCTATGAAGGTGTCACAGCATGCTTAAGTCTATGAAATTATTTCACTATTAATTATATATTAATATTTATTTATTTATAAAAATATAAGGCGTCTTTTAAATTTAATATCAACCATAACGCACACATAAAGCACATACCTCGTGTTCCCGTACTATTTATAATACGGCCATAAAGGAAGGTCCGCAGAGGGCAAGTTAAGTTCATAACGCGGCCGCCCGCCGGGTCAATGATTACAACACCTGCTTACACCTCACGATTTTAACACTAAACTTTTATTGCGATTTTTGGCTTTATCTTCTGTCTGTGTACTTTGAGTTCGAAAAAAAAGTAATGTCAACCGTCTGTCGTCTGTCTTACTATTTTTTTTTTTTTTTAATTAATAAGTTTTTTTTTTCGTGTTTGTAAAATATTAGCTGTGATCTTAAAATAACAATAAATATTTTCTATTCTTTTTATCAAAGTAGTTGAAAACAAACAAATATTTTTTAAAGTTGGAAACAAGCTAATCTAGAATTTAACCCGTATCATTGAAGGTATCCAACACCTTTGCCGTATCATTATCATCCCTTCCTCAGATAATGTTGGTAACGCACCGGAAAGGACGAGTAACCCGCTGCTCTCAATTCAACCCTTGATCACCCCGTCATCTCGACCCTCACCTCATATTTCGTCCAACAAACGATTTGTTTGCTGTCAACAAACAATATAAAGGTGCAAAAGGTCTACTTTTTTATTTGAGATTATCTGTTTATAATAAAAGGAAAAAAGCGTGCTTCTTTTTATTGCATAATCGTCTTAGACATCAGTATTAAAGATCACGTTGAGATAGAATGGTCGTCGCCTTTGTGATTTTTTACGTGTAGTAGTGTTTTCGAAAACGTTTTAGCGGTTGAAAGGTATCCATTGATGGAACGCTACTTGCGTCTTTGATTCGATCCGTTACTGATACCTTTTTGTCCATCGTTCATTCTTTTAGGCGATGTGCTATGATATTTAATTTATGTTATCTCGTGAGCTCATCGTATTGAAGCGTTAAACAATAAAAGCTTTACGATTGTTTCACAAACGTGTTACTTTTATCTGTTTCAAATTTGTTTTTGAATTCTCTCCAATTGTTACATTTTCTGAATTATTAGTTAAAGTTTTAGTGTCTGATAAGTGTATAGGAGTTGATTAAATGAAAATGGAATACTCAAAAAGTGTAAATTTTTTAAAATAAAATAGATTAAACTCATGCCTTCTAAATTCTAAAAAAAATTAATGCCTGTATAGTCACGTTTAAAAAAAAACCGTATTTACTTTTGTATACATAGTTGCATTGATATCAAACAATACGTGAACCTATTGATTAATTAGAGACATTACAAAACTTGTTTATTAATAAGCGCATATATTAACGCTATACAAAAAGTCCAGGGTTCGCCCGTCACTCGTGACAGTAACAAAGGATATCTTTTGTTTAGCTCGCATCAATCACTGACTTCATTGTTTGGAATATCTTAATAAGTTTTTGTGTTGGGCCGGTCATTTAGAAAGATTTTTGCTATCATGATACTCCCAAAGGGGGAGTTGGTTCGTGAGCATCAGTGGAATTTCATTTTAATGAATATTCATAATTTGGTTGATTAATTTTGCACGTTCGGTTTTTTGAATTTCGATTTTTAAAATAATGGATGCCCTTCATTATCTATATACATTTGTTTCTTAGACTACAAAATAGAAGCATCTATTAGTATTGTATTGACGTTTTTGTAAACACGTTTAAATTGTTATATTTTTTACTAAGGTCTACGCGGGCAAAGTCGTATGTAGAAAGAAGCAGATAAAAAATAAATAATTCTAATACGATCATATTAAGACTATTACACAATTTACCGAAGAAAAAATATAGAATAACACGCTTGCAACCTCAAAATTATAGGCTTATCTGAGCTGTCATTTCATGCTTTTCTCTTTATATTCAATCAGTCCTTACCGAAATCCATCATTTGTATAACGGCAACCGTGAACAATACTGTCTTTGTGAAGCCCACAAGACTTGTCAAAAACATCATGCATCCTAATCCATTCCCAGGGGCTCCAAATTATGGCAATGTTTGCTTCGGTTATTATTTTTTTGCAATAGCAAAACGCCTTACTTACGCCTATTCCGAACAAAAGGGATGTCAGACGGATCAACGTTGCGTTTTAAGGAGGGTGTCAATTTGCGTCTTGAACCAGGTGTGGTCATTGTTGATCAACTGACCGTAAGTTGGGTGTGTTTGCATTACGCTGTAGTGACCACTAGGCTAAAGTGGGCAAATAACACCACCGTGAGAAACTCCTTCCTTTGAACGAAACTGACCACCGGTCATATCATTTTGACGATTAATTTTCAACATTTAATTATTTCAATAATCAGTGGTTAGAATAATAACGAAAACGTCTCGAGGCGGTAAACCCACTTTGCTGCGTCATAGTCAAAAGATATTATCGTTTCTTGTGAGCATAATAACTGTGACATGTTTCGTACGACGCTCCAGAGCCGCTCGTAATGGTCTACATTCTGGGAAAACAGAGACTTACTATCCGCGTCTGACATTAAGATACCATCGAATGTTACGTGCCGACGCGTTCCCACGGCCGGATCGCGAAAAACCCTAACATTAATCAGTGGACAACCCTTGCTGGACATCGGTCAGGAGTTACGCCGGACCGAAAACATTAATTAAAAACGATGAAAATAATAGACCGGTTCCTATTCCTTACAACAAACTGTTTGACCCCTAAAACCTGCCGATACTGGTTCCGGGCGTCGTAAGCTAATTATGTTTCCGCACATTTTGTTCAACGATTTGCATGTGAATTTGGGGACGAACTACAATAGAGACGGTGCTAATCTTCGTCGAAAGGTCCGATCCAATCGTAGGTAGCTAACCCTTACGTGAATGTAAACTGTTAGATATCCGATACTTTCATTTTATAAACATTGAATACAAATTAAAAACCCAATAAGTATAATATTACACATTACGACGCTGTTAAATGCGCATCAGTTTTGTATTTCAAACCGAAACTACGTGTTAAAATATTCACCGTGAATTAAAATAGCTTTATTATTAAAACTTTTTTTAACACAATAAAAGATATTAATTAGGTTTCTATCGTTTGCCAATATTTTAAACAGCCTGCACAATTTTACTTCGCTGCAGCCTCAGCCTGTAATATCCCACTGCTGGGCATAGGCCTCTTTTCCCATGTAGGAGAAGGATCAGAGCTTAATCCACCACGCTACTCCAATGCGGGTTGGCAGATATATTTCCTACTATGAGTAACGATCGCTATCAGGTGTATATGATAACAACTGGGACCGACGACTGTTTTACTTAATTAGACTCAAATGCCATAAAGGACACGATAAAAAAATACTTCCATTATGACATCTACTAAACTGAAACGAAATCCAATTCTGGCACCTCGTAAAAACCCGAGCGAAATGGCATCAGAAAATGAAGCAAAGTGTAAAATCATTTGTGTCGGATTAAAAAAGGAGCTAGTGAACGAGCGTGAGATATACACCACTATCAATCACTTCATGATTTATACCCGCGGGGATGATATATCGAAGTGCGGACTCCGGCGGTAAAAGTATTCGATAATTAACTTTTAAATTTTGACGGACGCCTTCATCTCTGGGTGGATTATAAAATAAAAACATTCATCGCTGATGTTTGTTGCGAAACAATGATCCTTCGAGTGAATTTGATCATTGTTGATTAGGAAAATCGAAATACGGATATAATTAGAGAATTTGCCTTAATGTGTTAGTTGGTGTTATATCTGCACGATTGCGCAAAACCTGTTGTCTGGTATGCGGATGTCTTTAATTTGTTTATACAAATACCAACTTTTATTTTATATTACGTAACCCTTCTTCCTATTTTCCTCGATTTTTTTTTTATTATATATTTTTTTATATATTTTGTATGGACGTTCATAACAAAAAAAAAATCTGAGCGCGTTAATCGAAAATAGCAAAGCGAGGCGTTTGACGTTTCCACCATTCATTACAAGGAACGCTACGAGACATTATGTAGCACGTCAAAATATTCACCTACAGGGGGTTACCTCAATCGCCGTTCCACTTGCCGTGGCAGGAATCGAAGGTGGACCCCCGCAGTGCTGGCGGCGTGCACCTAACGAACTGAAGAAGTGATTTATTAGAGCGGCCTCGGCTCTCAGATTCTAATGCCTTCACAACGTGTGATGTGCACTCGAATTTCTCCCTTGATTTGATTATGATTATATTTTATTGATAGTTTAATATTCTACGAGGACATCACTATTTGTAACATACTTATTTAGTCATTTACATTATGTCGATAATCGTTCCAAATCCGATCTTAATCAACATCTCATTAATTTGTACTCTTTAGCATATTCATTTAACGTTTTCATTTCTACGTATATTGCTTCGGCGACTTTAGTAATTGGATATATTTAATGTGATGTCAGATCTCAGGATTAGTGAACGTTTATGATAGAATTTCCTTTAGGTGAAATTTTCTCAGGCTCGACCGCTTCGGGAGTGTATAATCTCGAATACTTGAGCGAGTAATGCACAGTTTGTATGTATATTGGTTACTACGTTAGTAGTCTCCACAAACCTGTTCGTCTGGTCGTGCCCTCTGTACCGTGCTTTACTATAAATTATATTTGTGTATACTCTTATAGTTTCACTTTACATTTTAAGCTCATCGTTTTGATTCTGATGAACCATAATTTTAAAAGTATGTTCTGCTTTAAGATCAGCTTAAACGGTATATTTTTCTCAGTTTACCGTCGAAATAAGAATCCCAGTCGTTTTGAATGATCAAACAAATATTACACTTCCGACATCTTAGTAAGAGTCACTAAATTGGTGATTTATGTCATAATTATAATGAGTGCTTTAATTAAAAGAAATTTCACATAATAATTTCGTGTAGGTACAAAATTACGAAAGGTGCATTGACAGTTCGCTTAATAATAAATTAAATGAGAAGCGAGTGTCGCTTGTAATTCATCTAGCGTCCATATCTACATGTCAGACCGTCTACGTCCATCATTATGTTATGTGAATCATCGTCCGCGCCGATACCGTGCGGGAGAATTTCGTGAGGTCACAGTTTAGTATAGCGGTTTAGGCGCCCTGCGGTCGTTTGTCTGAGAAGATCGCTACTATTGGATATTTTTAATGTTAGAGCGGGACCGCGGACGCTCTCTGTCTAACACCGACCGTTTCGTGACCCCGCAGCTAATCACATATCTGCAAGCGTATTATGATTATCGCAAGCTTCGCTTCTCATACGTTGTTGTGGTCAGTGACTCGTTGCATGCTGCTTTTATTTCACTTCGAGATTATTGCACGATTTTCGTATTGATATACCTTTAAATTGCAACTATCCACTCGTTTTATACGTTATCTAAACACGGTTGTCGGATTTTGATAAACGAACTCGTCGCTCGACTCGAGCGATTAGTCCAGCTCGTCATAAGCTTATTTATTGTCTTCGAGAGCTTTGATTAATATTTATGTAATTAGTCACATTGATGAGTGTAACGAAACGATTTTACCTGCAGCCGACCCTGACATAAATCTCCGACGACGTTTAATAAGTCGATAATTACTCCGAACGAGTGGAGCTAATACCGAGCAGGAATGCGTCGCACGCGCTGCCCAATCGCTTTATTATACAAATGTTTAGCATATTTTCTAAGAATTTTTATATCGTTCGATAAATTTAATTACGCGATCTTGTACTGTTTTGATATCTTCCGTGTCCGGTTTCGTCGCTAACGTCGATTGAGAGATGCGATGTGGGCGGTTCTATTTACTTTTATACCGGCTTTCTATGTATATTAGATTCGATTGTTCGTCGGAATTCCGTTTCGAATTAACAAATCGACATCGGGAGGAGACTTATCGGTGCGGCACGGGCTATCGATATTCTGTTCGACCGCACCGCACCATTAGTCATTGCCTCTCCGAATTTAGAAACGACACTTTCTACATAACGCTCGAATCTCTAATCTTCGTATTAGGGACTATATTTCTCCACGTCGTAAAACCCGAGAATATGTAATGATATCAAAACACAACCGTTAGATCAACAAAAGGCGGATAGTTTCTCATTTGTCGATGTTGTGTCGCTGTTGGGAGACACTTAGTCGCGTGCTGGGACCGTTTGAAAAATTACCGACATAAATAACGGATTATCAACTTGTATCGAGACGTAACAAGATAGCGAGTAACAACTAAAATAAATAGAGGAACGGTAAACGCCACGAGTATCTATTTAATACCAGATATGGATCCTGAAGATCCATGATTACCAAATAATGTTAATATTATCTCATAGAAACTGCACGGATATGTTTGTAGCTAAAATATAAACTCTAATATCACGTATAGTACCTACTACTACAAACGTGTAACAATGCCAGATCATTGATCGGTCAACGATCACGGTTATTTTGACAAGTTTGGTATTCTGCTATCTAAATTTTACCTGATAGTTGGCATCATTGTAATTTTCCTAAGTATACCAGAACAATAAAACAAATTATGACCGAAACTCATTGATTCGAAATTGATAGACATTTTAAATACGACAAAACTCTTTGATCTACAATCGGTGTGGATGAAAATGTACCACATAATATAATGACGACCTAGTATCAAAAACCGTATTATGCACTACTTTGTATACAGTTCACTGTTAAAAATATAGTTTAACTGAACAAAAAATTCCCATTAAACGAAATTTATGCAATTAAACATATCTTCACCTATATCTATACATACAAATAAATAAAATTGGAGTGTCTGTTTGTAATATTAAAATAACCACTTTTTACTAAATGCATATGGATATACACGGTACATATACCAAAATAACATTTTTTACAATTTTTGTCTGTCTGTCTATTTGTTCCGGCTAAACTCTGAAACGGCTGGACCGATTTTAATGGGAATTTCACTGGCAGATAGCTGATGTAGTAAGGAGTAACATAGGTTACTTTTATTTTTGAAATTTATTTATTTTGTAGCTCTACGAACTGAACGATATTTTTTTTTAATTTTACGCGGACGAAGTCGCGGACACACCTAGTTCAAACATAAATAACATTAAAATAAACATTGATAAAATATCACCAGAGATCCCATCTCCGTGATGTATATAGACATACATCTTACGTAGGTACCTCGTAATGGAAGTAACGAGTTGATAGGTAACGTATGTCATCGTTAATGGTTGAATTTATTGCTTGTTCGGTTTTTTTTTTTGTCTTACGCTTGTAGCGCTGTGAAGTCTTCATTACGCTCTTAACATATTTTTCTCTTAATTGTTCTCTGTTATAAATGTTTTGTGCTTTTTCTTTTGTTGTTATTATCTTATGAGGTAGGGCATAGTACTATAACGTAGGATACTACTGGCAATGCCTGGCAAAAAATAAAGGTTTTGTAATTGTGTTCTTACGGTATGGAAAATAGTCAGAGCTCCTTGAGATGAGCTGCGCTAACAACGGGTGTAAGATCGGCAACGCGCTTGTGATGCTTCTGGTATATACAAGTGTCCATAGTTTAGAGTAACCGCGTACTATAAGGCGAACTGTACCTACGCCTGTTTGCCACCAGTCTGCGGCAGAACTTGTTAGTAAAACTAACATTAAACTAAGAATAGTCAGATTGAGAATTACAGATTTTAAAAGACTTCTGACTGAGAAGTTCTGACTAAAAATAAAATGTGTATGTACTTTGCAAGATTTTTTTTTTAATTTTATTTATACATGTACTTATAAATATAAGTTAAACCTCGCGACTTACGAAGCGGAAGTCGATACTCTATGAAGTGAACATAAAACTATTCTCTTACCACACGTTTTAGTTATTTATATGTGCATATTTATTACCTTTATATAAAGTTTTACGACACATGCAGATATTCTATGTAACTAATTAATAAATATTGTCATATTTCTTGTAAAGATACAGTTTTATAGACCACTTCTAAAGTATCAATTATTTTAATTAAAGGAAGTTCTCGATTAGTAATTAAATTTGCATTACGAAGCGTTTTGAACAGAAAAAGATTTTGACTTGAAAACAAATATTGAAATGATTTCGTTACATGTAATATTATTAATTATTTAATAACATCTGAATTACACTTGTAAAATATTCGAGTGCTGACTGATTAAGTTCAAAGTAATAAATAATAATTACTATTTTAAAAATACGTAAATATAAAATAGGTATACAGCCCACTTATAAATAGTAAACGTCAATTAATATCGCGTAAAACATTGACATATATTCAGATCATAAACCGATAGCACTGAGACCTAGATAAATATATCCTTGTAGATCCTTACCAATAATTACGTTGACTATGATTTATTAGCTATTTACCTCGCTACCGGCAAGAATGTGGCGTTATAGTGGCTTTATACGCTTTGACACCGTTAATGATCCTACTTATATGTATGTAATCTGTGGTAATATATATAATTTGGTAGTATTTGTATTACGAGTACTATCAAGGATTTGCTTTTTGATTTCTTTGTATAGTCAAGAAATAATGAATTGATTTAAAAAAAAAATCACCAATTTAAAATAATATAATATGTGGGTTGTCTGGAAGAGATCACTATCTAGTGATAAGACCACCCGTTGCATGCGACGTAATTATTACTTTTTTCCCTTTAGCTTTATACTTATGTAATTGTTATATGTTACTGTGTGCACTAAAGTTATTTATTATTATTATTATTAATATAATACCAAGTAACTCAGCCTGAGATTATTTTAATAGAAGAAAAAGGAACAGGTAAAATCATGTAGTTGTAAATACTATTAAACGAGCGATTCTTGTATATATAATTAGTACAACAACATATTTTGAAAATGAAAAACTATGAATAGTAGGTATTAAGATTAAGTATAGAAAAAAAAGCGTCAACAATAAAATAATGTTACAATAGTATTTATAAAAAAAAATAAGAAATATTAATGTTATAGTAATAACAAAAATATATTTAACTAAATATGTTCTTCAAACGAAACTCCTAACTTCTCCAATTAGCACGTACAAACAGAAAAACGACTTTTATTTACTATATTATCATAATTATGATGTAGATAGTTGCTTGTAAGTAGTCACTTACAATTTCATACCACACAGAAGTTATAATGAACCATTTTTGCATTAGTTAGCAAAGAAAATAACTATAATTGTGTAATAATAATAACTATGATGACGACTCAATGACGTTCAATGACGGACATTTCGCAAAGGAGGTACTGTCGTGATAGAAATGTATAAAAATCTACCTAAATGATTAATAATTATGCTATTTATACTGTACAACTTGCTTTACATCGATTTTTTTGTTTGAATAATTTTGATTATAATTTTTAACCTCTAGATACCGGCTTGTTAAATTTATTCGTCAGTTTTTCAATAATTTTTACATGAAACAGTTATGAATACCTATTCATATGTACATCCATGAATGTACTAAAAAAGATTTCGAATCAGCGCAAGCTTCAAAATATAGACTATTACTAGCTGACCCCGCCAACGTTGTTTTGCCATGTATGTTATTAACACCCTTATATTCCATTCCTTGTGGGTCTCCCCACCGTGCCTCGGAGAGCACGTTAAGCCGTCGGTCCCGGTTGTTATTATGCACACCTGATAGCGATCATTACTCATGTAGGGAATACATAAGGAAAGAGGCCTATGCCCAGCAGTGGGATATTACAGGCTGAAGCTTTAAGCTTTCTTTGTAGACGATAATATGAAATAATAACTAATTATTATTATATACCTTTTATTTCTAACATTACAGCGGCTTCGACTGATCTCAGAACTGCAACGAGAACTAGTTTCCTCCACTTAATATGTGTCAAGAGCGTTAACGGCCTAAATAGTTTTAAGCCCTATTAACTCTCAAGTAAAATCTATTTTCCCTTAACGCAAAACGAGTAAAATATATCACTACTCGTACGCAGAGAGAATGGTAGAAATTTTGTTGATTTTAAAACGAAAATTTTATTGTAATTTCGTACTTATGTAAGTGGTGCTAAGAGCGGTAAGATATTATATCTAAGTGGATACAAATATGTACATAAACGGATAGTTAGGAACGTTTACCACGTATATAGGTTAGCCGTGTCTGGATTTAGAAGTAGTTTTGCAATTTTAGTGATGTGAATAAACAAGCAGTACAATTTTTATACTATTTTGATAGCAATGTGACTCACAGACAGAGACTAATCGCAAACGCATGAATCATTTGACACGAGCGGTACAATTAATTTTGACAGGTTTCGCCTTGATTGACATCATTTCAAATTTTTTTTAAACGTGCAACATCTTTATTATTGTAGAAACATAAAATTTAAGTTAGTAGTGATATTAAATATATTTATAATTATTTTTTTTATAATTATTTTTTTGTCGTTATATTTATGTTTCTGTTGGTTATTTTAAAACTGAATGAAGTCTGAACGTAGTGTAGTGAATTATGGACTGAGGTCGTGATGATGCGGAAATTTAAGCTATACTTATCATGCAATATTGAAGATATTTAAATAATAATTAGATGATAGCTGTAATTGTCACCGAACATTTTGTTTTACGGATTTGTTCTCTAAGAAATGTGAAGGAATATTAGAGTATGCTTGCACTCCGTGATCTTCGGTCAGCAATTATTTGTTCCATTAGAGGATCCACAAATATAGAGCTTAGGCACTGATTGCGTATAAGGAATTTTAATTCCTAAAAACTAGAGACGATAAAAAAATATATTTTGAAATATATTTTTTTATTCATACTAAAAAGTAGCTAGATACAGATTTGTTTAAAACGTCGCAATATATAAAAGTTAACTGGATTCCAATCTTATTATAATATAAACATAATTTAAAATATAAACCGCGTTAATTTCACTTAATCCGATGAAGTATGCGCGGGCGCCGCTCAATATGAAATGGTGCTAAAGACGGTCAAATGCAAATTATCGCTAATGGACTTACCTGTTAACTGTTTGGGTAGCCATAACAATAAATTATATCAATATTTATTCATATGCTATCTATATACAAATTTTATTGTGTAGATTTTTGAAGACAAATTATTTTAATTTATTACAGAAACGTTTTGAAAGCAGCGCATGGTATTGTTAAAAATATTACTTGTTAAGATAACTAAAAAAACATAATAAGTATGTAAGTCATAAATATAACAAACTTAAGAAAGTTCATAATGTAAAAAGTTCGTATTTATAAGTATAAACGTTTTTTTTTATACCCCATAAAAAAGTAACTAAAACAAGAGTTACAAGTGTCCGACATAAAAACTCAACATTAATTAGTTCTTAAACGTTAAACAATCTCGTGGTCCGCGTTGAACCATAGATTTAAGATAGCGATTCTCCTTCAAATAATAGACAAGTATAACGCGGACTGGATGATCCGTACATATAATTGCTTAAAATAAGTAAAATACCCTTATATATTGTCATTATATGTATTACATCATTTTTAAAACACATTTCGTCGTTTTATTCCAAGATGTACCCGGCGGATTTTAAAAAAATTGCTCAGATTACCTGAAAATTTATAAAATTTTAAAGCTGGTTAAAAAAACATTACACATTACCAAAATCATCCGTCCCACTTTGGCACTATTGGAAACCATTAACTTGGAATAAATGAAATTATGTCAATTTAACGATTGTCAAAAGTTAAGGTGGATTAAACCACGGGAAATGAGATAGAGAATATATTTGTCTCGCTCTCTAACATTGATCAGACAATTGACAGATCGTCCAATTCATGTCAAGCGAAGCACCAGAGATGTATCGACAGATATCATAATGACGCGCCATTAGGCGAGGTGTCGACGCACCGTGGGAGTGAGGCGTCCCACTTCGCTCCGAAACCGACTAATCATGCCAGCAATTACTCTAATTCAGACAAAATTACCTATGTAAGACTTTAATTGAATTGTTGATGTAACAATTCGTGAAAGATACGTCGATGATTCGTTTCTACGTAATCGAACGATAATTTCAATGTTTTGTAAATATTGATATCTTAGTATAGTTGTTAGGGATTTTTTTGAATGTATTCAACATTTGAAAAATAAAATGTTATTTATTTGTCATTCAGTCATTATTTAAATAATGCTTATGGCACTATTAAAAGCCATTAATTATAAAGAAGAAGAAAAGATGCTTGCTTAATAAGCACTAATATGTGAAGTTATTTTTAACGATGACAATAAAAAAATAACCAAAAAGTTTAAGATAAAAAGGTCTCGCTACGCCTCTTTTTCTTTTTAATCTGTCAAATGAAAAAAAGCTAAGCGCGTGCGCGAGCATTCGCGTCGGCTCGGTCTCCCGCCAAAAAACGTGAACACTTGAAATACTTCACGCGCTCGACATTTTTGTAACATTTCTGTCGGTGCATGGCTGAATTGACGCGTTTCACAGATTAATAAATATTCTTAGACTGTCTATTTATTCTTTACAAAGATGAATATTTTATTTATTTAAGTAAATTCTTAATAATACAGCTTATTTAATTGTTGAGTTATGATTAATTAATACACAAATAATTTTTAAAAGAACACATCTTCTTGACGTTAAAAGTTTATATTAAAATTAATTTAATTTTGTGTACAAATAATATTTGCAATTTTGCAGCTCTTGTCATTACTTTTATTATACATGTCATTAATTTAAAATGTTAAAATTAAATCATATTTCAATGAAAAGATACTGAAAAAAAGGTACAAAAACACGCATACTTCCTGTGTTCCACCTGTTATTTCTCGGAATCTGAGATCGTGACAGAGTTGTATTGATTTACAACGCCTTAACCAGTCTACGCGGGGCCGTCATGGTGCTCAACCGCAAAACCCATAGACAATATGAATGGGAACACTCCAAAAAAGGTTATTGTACTGAATGAAATATATTTAAAATTATAGCTACCTTTTATATATATTGGAGAATCATATTGTCAAAAAAAATATGTTTTTTTTTACTAATGACGTATCGTAATGAGCTAACACTAATAATAATAAATATCTTCATACAATAAAGAACTTAAAAAGTGTCAATACATTTCCATTATTAAAAAAAAATAACAAATGTATGAAGAATTAAGAGCAAATACACTTCGTCATAAATTAAAATTTGATCAATGCGTTTATAATCATCGCCTCGACACCGCGTCTAGTTGACCAAGACTGTTATTACATTTACGACCGACAAGAAATCGATTAACTTACCTACTATCAAATGAAACGTAATTATAAAACTATGAGTTTAAGAATAGATACATAAATTTAATTTTGATACAAATTAATTATTTTTTTTAAATAAATATGTAATTAACGTTTTTTTTAGAGACGCGTAAAATAGAAAAATTGTTTGTGAAAATATGATAATCGAAAGTTGATCTCCATTCAGCGATTAGATAATAACAAAAGAACCTAGATTTCAGATCGTGTTTATAAAAGTGAAAACATTTCGACAATTTAAAAGACATTAAACAGACTAATGTTGGTCAAACAAATTACCATTTTTTACCTGAACACGACATCTCTTGAAACCGCTAGAATCTAATGTATTGTGTAATATGTCTTCACGCAACCCTACTTAAGATATCACAAATGATAAACGAAATAATTTGAAATGATTAATTGGGTAATCTATAAAAATGTTAATTTTTTTTTGTCCCAAAATAACTAACATGAAAACTAATATGACATGTAGAAAAAAAAAATAGGTATTTATTTCTACGACCAAAAATGTTTGTTGGATACCTTTCAGACAATTTTCCCTCTGATTTATTTATTTATTATTTTTTGTGTAATATATATACCTTCATACATAATTATATTAAGAACCTTGCCTATTACTATAAATATCAGCCAATTTGACAAATATTGTAATACGACTGAACTGCATTTACTACAACACATCTGTACTAATAACTCAAATAAGCTATGAGAGACTGTACATTTAAAATTTATTTTTATTTTTTCAAATCCTATCTATCGATAAAGATATACAGGATAAAACATGCCGCTCCTACAGCCGAACTAGTATCCTACACAAAAATAAGCAAAACCGCGCAGTTCATATAGTTAATAGCATAAATCCTTCTTTATCGCAAGAGATGCAAACATTGGTGGAACTTCTTTCCAACCTTATCACACATCACTAATGTATATTAAACATAGTGACGATGGGCCGCGTGCATTGGTAAATTACCAACGGAAGTAATACACTTATCGGACACATTGACCAATCAGGACGCTTTGCTCGAGATAACATATCTTAGAGCTAACTGTGTCCGCCATATCGTTGCAGTATTTGCCAATATGTTTATGCAATGCAATTTAAGAATATTAGTACAATTTCTTTAGTTTTTTTTTTTCTAGAATAAAAGTATAAGGTCAAATTTGATCTTCATATTAAAGGAGCAAGTCATTTTAATATTCTTATTCCCACGAAAACTTTCAAGAATTCCTCGATTTACTACGCTTTACTACGAAACATAAAGTTCCTTATCCTGGTCTTAAATATACCTTGCAATTATAATGTGTAAAAGACCGCTATTGTACAGTATTAATAACTAAAGCCATAAACACGTTTATACTTTTGACCATTAATTACCATTTCTATTAAATATATTAAAATATTAACATTTGCCGTAAACATATTAGATCCATTACAGCAAGACTATTAACTTTTAACATCTATTAAATGAGTTAATATGTAATATTCCGAGTTTAGTACGAGTTTAAATGACAATATAACACATAACAAGAAAACTCATTTATACAAGCGTAGGCTTTCACAAGATGTATTATAATTAAATCTAACAGATAAACCTATTTGCTTTGAATCGGATTATTTTAGTCTTACAGGCACTTTTATTATCCATAGCTCAATATGTCTCGGAGTAGCGAAATAGGAAGCAATATTAATTTACGCGCTCACCAACAGTTGTTAGTGTGCTCATAAACGCCATTACGAGCATGGTGTAACGACGTTGTACCCACATGCTAATTGTGATTCACGTTTAAATGACTTTAAGAATGGCTCCTATTTGAATTTGAAATGGGCTCGGCTCTCGCGAAAACTGCCCCTAGTTTTATTATAACGTTAAATGTTTTCTAGCATCTATAAAAATTTCTACTGTAATTCTAAATTCTATTTTACTTCCGTGAGATTTACCGAGATTTTTCATTTTGAAACTCTTAATATCCCCCCGACGTTTCAGACGACATCGTCACTGGTGAGTTGGTGACTCCTTTCTATAGTCGACTTTAAAAATAACAAAAGCGCTAAGTCCCGTGTAAAACAAAAATACTGATAGTGACCTTAACATTTTGAAAATTTATGCTGTATAATTATTTTTAATACATTAAATATTACTGTTGTCAACGAGTATTTAAACAAAGTAAATTCACGTTATTGGTAAACGTTCAGGTGGTTTCTTGCGTCGATTGTATATTTAAGGTTGGACGATGGATGGGAATAGATTATTTTTGAATTTACATTAAAACAATAGACTTTGTTGTAACATCTACGTAGCAACATGAATTATGTAATCGACCGTACACTAGACATGACTGTGATTTCACAAACAATCCTTCATTTTTATTAAACGTTTTTGTGGCATTTTTCCTTCATTTTAATATTTATTTTTGAAGATATGCTGTTTCGTATACTTTAAGAATTTCGTTGTAGTTTTGATCATTGTCATAATAGTTCAATTATTTTCTCTTTGTTTCAGCTGTTCAAAGAGGTCGAGTTCCGCCCACGCAGCCTGCAGGTCTCGCTCTGCCAGGTCAATTCGCCCTCGCGAATGGGGACCCAGCTGCCGGTCTAAACAGCCATCCCTACCTATCCTCATATATCTCGCTCCTTCTTAGAGCGGAACCTTACCCCACCTCGAGATACGGCCAGTGCGTCCAACCCACTAATGTCATGGGCATAGACAATATTTGCGAACTAGCAGCAAGATTACTATTCTCGGCCGTAGAATGGGCGAGAAATATACCCTTCTTCCCTGAACTCCAAGTGACGGACCAAGTCGCGTTATTACGGCTCGTCTGGTCCGAACTATTCGTCCTCAACGCATCGCAGTGTTCAATGCCCCTCCACGTAGCGCCTCTACTCGCTGCCGCCGGCCTCCACGCCTCCCCGATGGCGGCCGACCGAGTAGTGGCGTTCATGGACCACATAAGAATATTCCAAGAGCAAGTGGAGAAGCTAAAAGCTCTCCACGTGGACTCGGCGGAGTATTCCTGTCTGAAGGCCATCGTACTCTTCACGACAGGTAAAATTTTAGACAGTTTATTTGGGGAAGCGAGGTTGCTGCTTTACAGGGTGGCCGGTGCGGGCGCTGCTGTTACGAATTACGGGGAACTTGTTTCATTAGTGCGAACACATTTGGATGCATACGCCGAGGCATCTAGAGCTCAGCAGCCCCCGGTGCCACCACCTCCTTCAGCAACATCCTCTGGTTACTATTCTACTATGGACACTTCGCTCGGTGTCAATTCCTCTTTATCTTACGGCAGTTTTCTGTCGCCTTCTCGATTACCACCGAACTATACCAGCAGTCCGCGAGTGCCAGAGGCTAGTACCTCTTTTAAACTATACGATGGTGGAAATGGGAAGGCCTATAAAACGGACCAGGGGGGTTGACACCAAGTGACAAACTTTTGCGGGACAAACTTGAGGTGTCGGGTGTCTGCGCTTGCGTTTTCACTTGACGTTGGATGAATATCGGTATATGATTGCATTGTTTTTATGATATTGTAGGACGTTATAATTGTTACTTGGGATAATAACTCACGCTCCTCGGGCCGCGGGTGAATGGGGAGTCTGCGACTTATTGTTCTTGTCAAAGTAGGATATTCAATTTGTGATATATTTTATAAACACATGTAAATTTATCAATAGTGAAAATTAATTTATTAATTAGTTAGTAAAAGTTTGTTAGACGGGCGTCGGTCACGTGCCGTTTTAGTTGTTAATAATTTATTTAATGTAAATAGTTTAACTTATTTATTTATTTAATACACGCGCAAATTTTTATTTAATTTCCTTTCGTTTTAATTTTATCCCAAAATTTACCTTTTTAGAAAATAAATTAAATTCATTGTCTTTTATTACGTAGAAGTTAATGCAACAATTTGGCTGTCTTTGAATAAAGTTAAGACGTCATTAGGTCTTATTTCGTGTCATTGATGAGCGTGTTTACTTCTCGTTACTATTCGCTTGTTGATTACTTTGTTATTTTCCTAATTTCGTGCTTATAATTATGTACTATACTAGCATAAGTGATATAGAGATGTGATAGTCCCAATGACTACTGCTCTAACAAAATTAAGTAAAACGTATATTTCAAGAAGACCGCCCCCATATCACAGAACGTATTTAGGTATTATTAAAGCTCCATTTATATGTATTATATTAATTAAAAAATCTTATCTATCAATATCATTTGCTAAATTATAGCTCATTATCAAATAAAACAATCAATATGAAATAAAATCCAATATGAAAGAGGATAGTTGTTATCTTTTCCACATAAACGTCAGTTAGTCGCGCGATAATCGCACGTTTACCGCGTGACGGCTTCCGTCACACACTTGTACGTCGTACTACAACTTAGTTTGAACAGCATATTAAAAATATTGTGAGTATTCTACATATTAATACAGATTCAAATATATTTTTTGTATAGCACTGCCATGCGGTGTCACACTTAGAGACTATGCATCTTACCCTCGATTTCACTGTTTGATATCGTTTATCACTTGAAAAAATAAAACATATTAAAATAAATTTAACCATCCTTAATAACGCAGTATGTTATTATATAAATATATATACTAACTGATTTTTTTTTTAAACCAGATACTAGTAATTTCAATCTACGATCATTTTATACAAACACATACTATGTATTATATACACTTATATATTTGTATATCTCAAAAATATCATAAGTGTTTTACTAATTACATAAAACTCAATGAAACCTGATATATCGCGTAGCCAATATATTATTCGGTAGTGAAAAATTACTATAAACTTTATTTTATTTAACGCGTTTGAATATGATTTAGAGGTCAAATAAAAGGAGGTTATATATTTTTAGAGAACAAGCGTTTTAAGATTATATAAGTTATGTCTAAATTTCAAATAATTCTAAAACGCAAATGCACTTAATGAATAAAAGTGTTTAACAGTAATAAAATACATTATAACTACGTTCTGTTTTCTGTGAAGGAGGCAAAATATGTTAGCTAAAATTCCGCCTTTTTTACCTACGCCTACATAATCTGTGACTATTCTTAAACATTGTTTTTAATGAATGTATGGTACACAAAGTTTGATAAATAAATAATATGCTTAATAAAATAATTTGGCTAATATACTCTTTTATGCGAAGATTAATTCGTTCTGTACTTGTAATATGTTTAATAGCTAAGAATATAGTGGTTATTTTAATGTTAATACGGTGTGGTAGAATCTTCCCAAGTGTGGAAACACCAAGGGAGGACATGAATATGTAATGGTAATAAATGTAGTTTAAACGTCTAACTTTCCCGCCATCTCTTGTAATAGGAGATAGTTATGTAGCGTGGTAGTAAATTGATTTACCTTAAATATAAGTTAGGTCGTCCTTCAATAACTTACTCACTGGGTTATCGTGTATAATAAACTAGATGACATTCGCAGTTTTACACGAGTTAGCGAATGAACTACGCCTGTATGAATTGTAAAAATTTTGAAATATTCTCTAAAAAACAAAATGTTAATCATTCATTTATACAGTACTGGCTGTACCGTGTTCGCGTTGCTACGCTTTTTTTTGGTAACTCAGAACCTTTGTGGGCTCATGCACAACACTTTGATGAAGATCATGACATCAAATGCATAGTTTACGATTCTATAAAGGACATACAGACAAACATTCATTTATATATATATACCTAATCTATAACGGTTGGCAACAATACAAATATAAACTAAGCTTACGCTACTCTTTACTATACCCTTTTATATATATACTATTTTATAGCTTATAGTAGCGAAAGTATTTAATAAACTATGAACATATAAACAAATAAACGATTCACATTTAACGACCTCTTCTAAGGTACGAATCCTGTATTTAATAAATATTTATATAGATTAAGCTCGAGAAGGTCAAACTTTCGTCATTTTACAAAAGCAGAAAGTTTCTTAGCGCATGTTGCCGACACTGGTAGCACCGACACAAGTAATGCCCAAATATGAAGTGAAAAACTGTCAGCTTTTATAAAATGACGAAGGTCTGGCCCTCGCAGGCTCTTGGGCTAATAGAATGATTTTGTGTACCTACTTTATTGCTTGGTATGAAAAATAATAATTGAATTTTTCTTTATAAGATCTTCTTTAAGAGTAGTTATTCAGTAAATATTATTTTTAATGTCATGAATAAATGTTATAAAAAGAATTGTTTCAATGAACGTAAGCTCAAGTCAATATCACTGCAAACATCTTTACCTACGGCCGTGCAGATATAGATATTAATAGTTTAAGACCAATAATTTAAAAATTATAACGAAAAGTATCGTCTATATATACATATAACTGTCTCAGACTGTATCCGTATGTGTACACACTCTAAACGCAACTATAATATACGGTAAACTATCGGCGAGGCGAGCGTGACTCAGCGTAATTCCTATGAACATTGATGCCCGTTTATTCTTTCCTTCATACGACGGTACTTTTGTAATTTAAATTTTAAAATCAATTTTATAATTATAGACATGTGTTTACATGTATATGTATATTTAGATCCTTATGTGGGTCTCCCTACCCAGTCTCGAAGAGAACGTAAAGCTGTCGGTCCCGGTTGTTATCATAGTCACCTGATAGCGACGCCAAGGCATTGAAGCAGTGGTTTAATCTCCATAATTCTCCTACATGCAGAAAGATTTCTATGTGACCCAGGATGGGATGATACAAGCCGAATTAATCAATCAATATTTTTGTATATAATAGAAAACTTGTATATTTACATGTGTATATGTATCTACATATGTGTTTTCTCAATCGGTGTCATAGTTATGACGTTTCAACATGCGATGCGACGTTTCGTTCGTAAATTGATTGGTTTAACAATGGCGGTGATTTTAATATAGTAACGAAATGATGTTAAAATTGAAACGGTACATGCGTTACTTACAAGAATAATATTAAACATTTTTTATATCAATCATATAAATCTATAACGAATATAAAATCATCATATCAAAAATTTCGATCTAGCGAGTACATCGTTCCATAGCTTAATTGGCTGAAGCACCGAAACGGTAAGTCTGAGATGCAGGTTCGATCCCCGCTGGAACGGTCGATTTTTGATATGATATTAAAAAAATGTTAAGAATTCGCTAATGTGTGGGTAACACAAAAATAAATCGTAAGAAGAATAATATTAATTATAATAAAACAACTTTTTCCTATATTATCGCGGTTTATTAGGTTTTTCTATGCCCGACGTCTTGCGAAACAAAAATATTAATTATCTTTAATTAATATTCTTTAATATTTTAATATTTTGTAAGAATAAATAAGATCAAAATAAATATTAGGTATTAGGTATCTACCACAAAAAATCTCATAAGCAGATTTTTCACTTTTAATTTCATTTGTATAGGTTACTAAACGTTTAAATGTATGTTTTCATCGTTTTAAAAATATGATACTTACATTATCGATTTGTTTCTAAGCCCATATATTTTTTTGATAAATGGTCATTTCTAAATTTTCTCAAATCCTTGAAATTGTCTGGATCTCATCACTTATTGTTTTTATTTTATTTTCAACCTACTTTTAATAAGAATGGCAAATTATTTATAATTGATATTATAAAATAATATATATAATATTTTTTTTGTTAATCGAAATTAAATTAAATCAATACTCCTATATAAATATAGAACTATGCCATATATAACGCGAATTTCGTGCAATTCTTAAGGCAGCATCCGTACGAAATACATCTATCTCTTTCCTTCCCATGGTATCTTCCATAAGAGTGAGTGAAACGTGAGTTTGTTAGGTAACGGTACAGAGTTCGTGACGCAGAGTCCGCGGCCGGTCACGATTTTGAAAAAGTGTCGGACGGTCCGGGCTGGTCCCTCGCGTTCCGAGAGATAGTGCTTGGGACAAGTCAGAAACGTAACTTAACTGTAACTTATGCTTAATAAAAACCAATAATATAAAAAAGAGTGTCAGTCCTGACACTCGACTGTAGTTTACTCTTTAAAAACAATTACCGTGACATTTAAAAATATTTTTTTAATAATAATAACATTGATTTATAAAGAGTTTAACTCTAAAATCTAAACATAAATTGACACTTGTTATCGGGACATGTCAAGCCAGCATATATCTATTTGTAAAACATCACTATCATTGGACTAAGCATCAGCTTGTCCACATTGTTCCACATGATTATACTTGTTCATACCGATTTAACTACAAAAAAAAACGTATCCAGCGTTAGCGTCAACTTGTTATGAATAAAATTATTACAATTTCGGACATCTTGTACCTATATCTTGAGTTCATTTATTATTAGAATCTTTTCACGTTCAAGGTGAACAGTAAACAAATCTCCAAAAATCCTTGCAAAGACATTTTTACAGTAACCACTTCGTAGAACCTTACTGTTAAACTGTTCTTGATAAAATCGAATCAAAGAATGAATACCCTCTATTACGAGCAGGTATTTACATAATTTGAGTCAAATCAATCAACAATATATTATAAAGATCAGTTTGTACAATAATCGAAAAGCTAACATTATGTTCTCAGTCTCTGCCTTGCACCGACACGCTGCATAATGCATGTATCACAGTATTACACGGGACCTTTATTTTGTTCTTATAGTCTTCGCGAGCGTGCCGTATACTTTGAAATTTCGTTTATGCTTTATAAAGGTATATTTGTATAAACAAATGTGTTAGGATATAACTTTTACTAGAATATGAAATTAAAACAATGCTTAACTTTTGATTTAAATTAAAATGTAATTAAAAATATTTTAAACTTCTACTAATCCATAGGTTTTTAAATACATATATTAAATACTAATTTAAAGTCGCTCTTTATGAGAGTTTAATTACTACATACCACGACTACTCTATTATACATTAAGGTATCCCAAGAAAATTTTAATACAATTTTAAACAACTATACAAAAAAGCATAACAAATAGGATATAGTAATCCCTATTTTAAATATGTCTATGTCTATAACAATTATAAACATATATGAAGAAAATGTTTTTTTTTTGAAGTACACAAAGTCACGTATTTTATGATATCTGACTGTACTTCTAAATAATGTCTCATAAATAAACAAAAAAGCACCGTCTCAGCGATGCCTTGCAAAAATAACTTAACAAAACTTAATTTGGCGTATTGTTACGTCATAAACACTGGTCTCAAGCCGCGGTTCTTCGCGGTTGTCCGGCAATCATCTAGCTATTGTGCCCCGATTACTTGCAAATTCTATTAAAATTCATTTTCGGCAAAACGCGCCTCGAGTAAATTTCTAATGCGTTACAAATTGTTTGGCTATTGACGTGGCAAATAAATTCAAATAATATTCGACTAGCGTTTGCGGGCGATTCTGATTGGTGATATTATTCGATTCTAATTTTAAAATTTAAAATGACAGTAAAAGATTACGATAAGTAAGTAAAAACATCACAACACTAATGATAATAAACGTCAATTTTTTTTTAATAATTGACATTCCAATTTTAAATCTTGATATTATTAACAGCTAGTGGGATGTAAATAGATCACAGACAAATAATACTGCTTTCGAATAGTGTTATGTTCTTGCAGTGAGTTAGTTAACCTGAGCTTCTAGGGATGCGAGATCAGCAACGCACTTGTGATGCTCTTGATAATGTGTATTCTAGACGTCCTTAGATTACGGTAAACATCTACCACCATTCGGACATAAGCTAGTTTTCTACCCTAGTAACTTAAAAAATAGACACTTTCAATACAAAAAATATTATGAAAATCCGATATAAAAACTTTTTAGTACAAAAAATAAATTAAAAAAAAGTAAATGTTATTTATAGCCAACTATACCCAGTAGTCGCATCAAGAGGTCAACACGTGTTCCGGTCAAGACGTATGAAGATGACTTTAACTTTTGCAACTGATTGAAACGTCACTTACCAGCGCCTTGTAATTTATTATACGATTTATACAATTTTCTTTACATTTTTTCATCTTAACGGTTTTACTGATGTATGAAATTATTAACTTTTTCATACCAGGGGTGTTATTATGACTAAATTTATAGTAACTTGTGAATGAATCTTTATATCCATGAATATTATTTTTATTCGTCGAATTAAACAATTTAAACTTTTGTCAATTACCAAAACTTTAGACACTTAATAATTAATTTAAAAACAAGTTAATTTGAATATAAAGTATAAAAGCTTTTTAATAACCAAGGCTGAATACAAACATTGAACATAAATTCAAGTTGAAAAAAATACTCGTGATAACATTACTTAACACCAAAACAAATGGAGAGAAAAGAAATGTCAAGCCAATTTTGACATTTCTTTCATCAGCACCTTGTCGTAATACATGTTGTTTTTTTTATATTATCAACAAAATTCAACCAAGAAATAACAATAAACAAGAATAACAGATGTGTACCGAATCCCCTTCTGATTCACTTGTCACTTTTACCGAATATTAATAAAAAGAACCAAATATATTGAAAAAAAAACATCGATGATAAAACACCCCACACGTGTAGAACAATATTAGACATTAATTTCTAAGAAAATTAAATCTAATTGTAAGGAGAAAACGATTCATTTTACAATGTTAGAATTAAAATTAGCAAAGTATGCAATTTTGTTGTAATGCACTTGATTTTAATCAAACGATTTTGTACTTAATACCCTTGAAATAAACGTTTAATTTTGATTAAAGGATGGTTAACCCTAAGTGATAGATGGAAATATTAAGGAGATAAGTGTCAGAGGGTTAGAAGTTGTTTTTGTTCGTGACCGCGTTCGTTTATCTGCTTATCAGATGACAACACGAGTTAAGGCTTAGGTTACATGTGGGATGAATATTACTACTTGGAAAATAAATTTATACTTTTTTATTCTATAAAGGTAGAAAAAGGGCCTACTCAGCGCATACCGTAGCCTGTAAAACCAGAAGCATTTGTAGGGCTAGTGTTGTAGAGCTCCCGCGGAGCTGTGGCTACCTTACTTACCACTTGCATTTATTTTGAGGCAGTTATACATATGAATATAGTCCAAAAAAGTATGCTATATGCGTCTCAATTTAGCTAAAATCCTGGTACCATCCCGAAATTAACCTTTTTTTATTTACACTCTTACTAAGTCTGTCGTATGAGCGATAGTGCCATATTTTTAAGTATGCATACGTTAATAAAAATGTTATAACATAAGAACAATTCGTACCATCGCAGTAGTTTAAAGTCGTTAAACATTAGGTACGTCATAATATTAATGTCGTAATAGTTAAAGTTGGCATGTTTAATACAAAGACTGTTTACAAGCGAGAGACTTAATATAACGATTATAGAATATATCAATAATTTGAATCTATAAAGCAACCGCTCTGGTGTAGTGGTTCATCTGCCGTTATGCCCCAAAACACCGGTGGTTTTTATCACAAATATTTGTTTCCGGATGTTTGCCCTTGTAAACGCGATACCGTGCCTCGCAGTGCACTTTAGCAGTCGGTTCCGATCGTTATCATAGACACCTGATAGCGAATATATGAATTAAGCTCCGACCGTTCTCCTCTATTGATAAAGAGGCATATTGTCCAACAGTTGGATGTTCAGGCTGAATCGTGATAAAAATTAGCCAAATAGAAACAGTACCTTAGATACAAGTTAGGATTACGAGTAGCTCAATGTACAACTCATGTCGCATGATACATAGTTCCGTCACAGTATCGAAGAGGAACACTAGCTTTCTCTTAATTATTGCTATTAATAAAATGTTAACATGCACTCAGTGCTGCGTCTAATAAAATATCTTCTATCACAATTTATTACTAGCTTACAATAAACTCAGATAAGTTATCCGAGCGGCTAATGGTGTAAATATGCAACTGAAATTAATTAAAAGATTGCTATCTCTGCATCTGAAACAAGGTGAGGTCGCAGTGATCTACCGTTATGTTGGGGTCCAGGGATAGGCGTGAATTATAGGCGTATCTTGTTCTACGTGGAGCAGATTTTCTTTTTAGGCCTAGATAACTTTATGCAGTGAATTAGTGCTATGGCCAAAGCAATTAAAAAACATGATGAGATAAAAAGTCAAAGTACATGTCAAGTTAAGACTCGGGGTTAAGTAAAATTCAGGCTAACCAAATTTTTCGAAAATATTGAACTGTGAGCAAACTGAAGCGATTTTTGAATAAAGAAACCAGGATTAAGAAAGAAAAAGAAAAGATATAAACAACTACTTTTATTATATATAAAAAGTAGAATAGGTTTTTTTATTTATTCGTTTATTTGAACGGTCAACTTTAGAATACTGACATGATTTTTAAAATTATTAGGAATAATATATCAGACGGTCAGTCAGTTCAGCCTATTGCAGTCCACTGCTGGACACAGGCCTCGCCAAGTTCGCGTCAGACATCCCGGTTTTTAATATTTACAAAATATTTATCATTCTATAACTCAAGGAAACAAAGAGCTACCTAATCATTAAGGAAAGTAAAACCATGCTAGTTTTTAGAAATACGAGTAGATCTTTCTAACTTTTTTAGGTTTCCCATTTCCTCGATTCCCAATTCAGATGCAAACTCGCGATCTTAAAATAAACGGATCGCATCGACTAATCCGTCGAATATAATTAAATTAATAACGTTACTGATATCGGCTTTCACTTCGACGTTAAGCTTGTTTCGTACTCACTAAGCCTAGGTTCAGAGTATTCTTGAACCTAACATCATAAACCGGTTATCAGTTGATTTTATAATTATATCATATTGCTATGTAATAGATTATTTTTCTATGTAATTGGACTAATAATAACCCAACAAAAATCATTTACAATTTTTATTGCGTGACAAGCTTTTACTCTGCTTATAGCAAAACATATAATAATATTTTAGTTTGTAATTTCTTTAAAACCATACCTTTGCCATAAACATTATTATTATGTTGCTTTTATATGTATTTTTTGACTGCAATAAAGTATATACATATAAAATCAATTTAGTTAATTTAATTTAAACTTAACAGTAACCTTGGAAGCATATTATTCAGAATAATTATACATTGTAATATATAAACAGAAGTCCATACATTGCTAAAAGAATATTTTCGGTTAGTGTGCAATTTGATGCTAAAAAAAGTATGTTCACGTTGTATCTTAAATTCATAAAAAATATGTTTAATTCTCCAATTAATATTTTTTTTTTCTAAAATGATATATAAAATAATTGTGCTTGAGACCACACGACTAAAGTAAATTTTTTTTAGCTCCTACAGTAATATACTAAACGTAACTCTCTCTCTTTCTATCTTCACTAACTTATATCTCCCTCCCAACTTCCGTTCGCCTCGCCCGATCACAATTTTCGTAACGCTCTCGTCACGCATTCACCAGCTTACCCCTCAAGTCAAGCGTGCGTAGTGAAGTTTAACTTCAAAAGTTGAAAAAAGTTGATGAATAATTCTTTCATTAAGAATAATAAAAGAGTCCGTATATCCCTGCGTCATTTACGCTTTTACATATACTTACTAGCAATACCCGTGCAAATAATTCGCACTAAATAAGTTTAATAATTGTCAATCATGTCATATATATATAATTTTATGATTAATTAATTTACAAAAAAAAGCTAGCTGTCGTTTGTGTCGCCGGTAGAGCAAGCATTTATTTATAAAATGATATATAAATTTATGTGGAATAATAGTGAGGCTTTTTCTAAAAAGGTAACCAAACATCTTAAGCCTAAGCGTATTAATATATGTACGTGATAAGTTTCTTTAAACTATTCGACTTAACCTTAAAGTTACATTTTTTAAACAATCAGAAGTGTGACAAACGTGTCAGTGAATGTGACCACGTGTCACGGTCAGTGTACACTAGTGTAGGGCTAAGGGTTGCGGCGGTCACAGATGTTGTTTATGGCAACCTTCCAATATAACCTCTGCTTCTCGCCTTAGCGTTGCGTAAGCGGATACTGTATGCGACAACATTTGTAGAGTATTGTATTATTTTTTTTCTGAATGAAAATAATAGCAAACTAATTTGAATATTTTTTAGTAATACACTGTATATGTCACAAAATACCTATAAAATCTATTATATGATATATGTATTAAAATATTTATGTTAAAACAATTTTTTTTTCAAATGTTTGTCTTTGGTTTTTGAATATTAAAGGAAATATGACATATAAATATAATAAGAAAAGGGAAGTAGGAAATTTGAACACACTCTAGCATACAAATTGGATTAAATCGTTAAATTTATAATAACTCTTTTTTATACATTTTTCCGTATAGTGGGACAACCAGATTATAGCATTATCAAATATTAGTACGAGCTTGTGCAATATGTGACATACATATGACATCACACGTGCTGTGTGGCTACGGCACTAAAGAATTTAGCCACCCCCTCTCTTCCCGTGGGTGTCGTAAGAGGCGACTAAGGGATAACAAGGTTCCACAACCACCTTGGAACTTAAGAAGCCGACCGATGGCGGGATAACCATCTAACTGCTGGCTTTGAAATACACAGGCCAAAAACGGGCAGCAGCGTCTTCGGTGCGACAAAGCCAGTACTGCGGTCACCAACCCGCCTGCCCAGCGTGGTGACTATGGGCAAAACACATGAGTTCACGTTATTTTTGGCGTAAACTTGTGGAGGCCTATGTCCAGCAGTGGACTGTATAGGCTGTAATGATATGACATCACAAGATGTCTTCAAAAACAATTACAAATATTTAAAACATAAACATAATTTACATTTCAACATACAAAAACACAGACAGACATAAACAGACGCACAGACGGAATCTCGTTAAAGTTTTACGATATGTATAAATTATGAACTATTTGCCATATACCGTGTTTTACAGTACCGTAAACAACAAATATAGTATAGTAATAGGATATGCAAATGGCTCGGTGAGCTGTTTTCGGGGCGAGATGACCGACTAATTGAATTACGTGTCACTACGTATTATAGCCTACAGTATATTTACATTTAATATTTATTTATTATTATATAAACATTTCAATATTTTATTAAGAAATTGGTTTTCCTTAGCGTTGATTTCCGTGCATGTCTAGCTTTCCATTTTCAGTGATTGATATTTATGTAATTAAAAAATTAAAGTTTAAAAGTAATGACATGTATTATTGTTTTGAAATTTGAGTGATGGTTATTTTTGTTTTAGTTTTAAAGTTAAAAAAATTCATTTACTTTTCAATCTTTATATCACACTAGCTGACCCCGCAAACGTTGTTTCACCATATATGATATTAATCCCCTTAATCCTTATAACTTAGGGGTATGAAAAATAGATGTTGGCCGATTCTCAGACCTACCCGATATACACACAAATTTTATAAAAATCGGTCCAGCCGTTTCGGAGAAGTATTTTAACTAACATTGTGACTCGAGAATTTTATATTTAAGATGTAGCATTATAATTGATATACGTAACGTTAGTTATACAGCAACAAATAAAGTGTGTGATGTCTCTACCCATCATTTTACTATTTTTATTTGTCAAATAAAGAAACAATATCTACAAATTTAGAATTATAAGTAGCAAAATAAAAACGACTAAGGTGCTACAGTTTACATTTAACAACAGTTTTCTCAAAAAGTACTTAATTCTACATACTTGCTTGTCTGGAAATTTGATTTTATTTAACTAAACGTTATTATAAAAAAAGTAAAAATAATTTACTTAATTCTCTTATATTATAGCAAAGTATTTAATTTATAATTAATAATTAATAAATAAAGTAGCGATTAATTTAAGACAACATGGTCTTCAACAAAGACGGTTCAACAAAGGCGGAAACCAAAATCCCATAACATTCATAATCGATGGATTCGGTTGCTGACAGACGTCAACTATTCGCATGTCTGTCTTGTCCCGAAGTTGGACAGATAAGACACAATGAAGGACCAAGTTTGTTAACATGGGGATTTGAAAAGCTATTCGATAGAACGGCGTCTATCGGACTTGTAACCCCTGGTTAGAATCGAGCCTTCGAAAGCCTTGTTTAGGCTTGTTTAGAAAGTACGCTTTCAGCTTTTGATTACAAAGATATGTAGGAGTTAGGAAATCGTTTCTGTTTTGATGTTCGTTAATTATTTTGAGATCTATTGCAGTTAATTCTTCTTTTTTAATAGTAACAATATTCTATTAAGGATATTCTTAATAATAAGACTAGGCTTTATTATTAATAATAATTAATAAGTTCCATATCAGTACTATTCAAATAAATAATAATTATTACTTCATTATAATTAAACAGCTTTTCTGGATTTTATTGCGGCTTATTAAGTTTTTTACTGAAGGACTCACTTAGTCCCCCCGTGACCATGGCTACTGTAAAGCATCAAAAAAACTTAATAAGCCGCGATGAAATCCGAAAAAGTTGTTTCACTATAATGAGTGAAATTCACGTAAAGATTAGAAAACAATTATTACTTCATTTAGAAAATATTTTGCGTTATATATTAAAATATATAGATATGAGACTTTTATATTTTTGAGTAAATAGTGAGTTTAAGGAATACTACAAGTACTTACTAACCTGTGAATTTTGCTATGGCTGCTTTAGTAATATAGCCATTATCAACATTGTTGTCTTAAGAAGTTCCTCTTTACCTATATTCGAAACAGTTGCTGTAGCATTCCTTCGAAGTATCGATATAAGCTCTGAATCTAGCACTACAAAAGTTATTTTAAAAATACTGATGAAACAAATCGATTCACAGAATAGTACTTTTCAGGACCATTAGATTTATGATTCAATCAAAACGCATAGTCTTCTTATAAATTTCATTAAAGTCTCTTTAAGGTTAGTTAAATTAGCTATATTCGAAACAGTTGCTGTAGCATTCCTTCGAAGTATCGATATAAGCTTTGAATCTAGCACTACAAAAGTTATTTTAAAAATACTGATGAAACAAATCGATTCACAGAATAGTACTTTTCAGGACCATTAGATTTATGATTCAATCAAAACGCATAGTTTTCTTATAAATTTCATTAAAATCTCTTTAAGGTTAGTTAAATTAGCTATTACCTTTATAGTCTAAACGCGATGTCGGCGCCTCGTCAACGTATAAATAAGTAGTTAAAATCTAAATTACGTCTAAAATCATAGTTATTACTTGCAGTTGTTGGAATTTCTTCGTAATTCTCTAAAGTATTCAAATTTTACTGTCTTCTTACATTGGTTCATTTGTAACTCATTACATACACTTGCTTTTAGCAAATAAAAGTGTCATTTTAATTTATGTTTAGAGAAAATGAGTCTTATCTATAATGTTAATACGTTATTATGAAAGAAAACATTATTATTTTTTGTATCTACTTTGACTTTATTCACTTATAATACTATAGAAGTAACTGCTTACTTAACTTTTTATTCAGGGAAGTTTTTGTACGTAATGGCATCACGGCATTTGATGTCAAATTAATTTTAAATTATTCTTCATTTTTTTAAGAAAAACGTTAATTTAATCTACCACCTAAAGAATACAAGTATTAAAGAAAGAAAAACCTAATAAATATGACTAAAACTTAAAATACAATTTATAAAACTACCAAAAACATTACTCGCAAGTATATTCCCAACACAAACATTTACGTACCCGTAAGCTGGTAGTCAACAAAACAGATTAAGCCCACCATCGTTACGCGACCCCTAACACCGAAGTTAATTTCACTTGTCCGTGCAAATTTACCGGTCACATTAAAATGGTTAATTATTGTAAATTCAGCATTGTCTTGTTGTTTGTTGAGGTCGAGGTCCGATCCGCTGAACTATCAATTTGTAAAACAGTTTAAATGTCTTGTAATCGTTGTAAATGGAATATTAAATATAGCATTTAGTAATGATATAACGTGATCTAACATTTTGTCGTCATGAACTACTTAAATTATTAAGTGTCATGTTTTGAAGCATTTAATAAATAGGTTAATTAAACAGGTTAAATAGTAAAACAATACTAAATCTATTTCCTCTTTGCTTATAAACGAACACAGAATTTCGAAGCATTGGTAAAAAGGGAGTGTGGATTATTTTTGTTATAAAGGTGGACCGGACCACATTACATATACATACACATATACTATACATACATGTGTAGACGGTAAAATATACTATTTCATTCATCTATGTGTCTTCTTTTTGTATCTTTTTATTTATTTATTTATTTTCTATATAATGTGTTAGAATAAAAGAAATTAATGATTATTATTATGTATGAAAATAAATACATTATAATAGTATTAAATTATATTGTTCTAATTATAATATATGTATGTGTTTGCGTAAATGCGAACAAACCATTAGCGGTGTAAACTTGCAAATCGTACAAGAGGCACAAATCAAGCGAGATATTCAATCTCTGCCCACAATAACATTACAATATCTCATCTGATAGGAACTGAAGGGCTTAGCGACATTACACCCTTGTACCGACAACTATAGATGCTAGAGCTACTAGATGTGACCGCGTACTTACTCGACCTAAACTTATGTATGTAAATACTTTGTCATTTAAAAGAAAATAGTACTCTTTAATTTACAGTTTTTAATATTAATACTCAATAGTTTATTATTACTACGACTTAAGCTATAATTAAGGCCTACCTCTTTTAAAATAAGATATTGTTTGATAATGATGTTTTATAATTAACATTTTAAGTAACATTTTTTTTGGCATGTCTAAGATTTGGATGTCGTTTATCTATAAATTGATATTACTTTTAGAACCAAAGAAAAAAAATTGACATAACACAAAATATTGCGTAATATTTTGTGTTATGTCATTTTTTTTTTTATAATATGTTCAAATTTTTTAAATAGGTATATTATGTATCACCATATTTATGTAAGTACATTACACGTACTCACACTATTCAATTAAATATACTAAAGTTTTAGACATATTTTTAGGTTTTTTAAAGATCATTTTCATTTGATTCTTTCGTACATATGTAAATATCACATGCTTTATATTTTGTCGCAATAACGAAACATACGCTTTGCCGTTTCCAATGACTTTAGCCCATGTTAACGATTTGTAAAGGGATACGGATGGGATAGGTGAAGGGCCTGGAACAAATTAAGGGATCCTAATGGTTATCGGGATCTGAACGTTAACTTAACCGGCCCTTACGACGAGATGAATTTTAATGCACGATCTTGTGGGCTTAGGCCTCATGAATTTGTACCTTTACCATGTGTTTTATAGCTCTGCTTATCTTGCATATCTTATGGGGATTTTTTTAAATATATTCGTCTGTATTTGTATACAGTGTAATTTGCTCTTATGATTCTCTCTCTCTCTCTTCCTATTCTTGACATATGCTACAATATGAAGGACAATGTTTAATTTTTTTTCATTAACTTGTACTTCTTTTAAGTTGTAATTGAAATATTAAAATAACCGCGTTTTACTAAATTCATATGGATATGTATACACAGTGCATATACCAAAATAACATTTTTTACAATTTTTGTCTCTGTCTGTCTGTTTGTTCCAGCTAATCTCTGAAAAGGCTATACCGATTTTAACGGGAATGTCCCTGGCAGATAGCTGATGTAATAGGGAGTAACTTAGGCTGCATTTATTTTAGAAATTTATTTGTTTTGTAACTCTGGGAACCGAACAATAATTTATTTTAAATTCCACGCGGAGTCGCGGGCACAGCTAGTTAACAATACAATTTGATCAAGTTTTATAAAAAACTGAGATAAAAATTTTGGTTTTAGTAAATTATATAACGCGTGTGTCATATTAATACATAATATTTCAAAACGTTCGAATTGTATTTAAGAAATTAAAAAAGAAATAAGGAAAATCATTTGCATAATCCTCTAGTTGCGGTTTAGGTTTCTTAGAATCTTATTTTTTATATATTTAAACAAAAGGTTTGTTCCGTTTTCACTTTTGCTCTTCCATATTCATATTTCTATTCCGTATTTTTAAAAAAAGTATCGCTGTCAAATGTGAAAATCAATAATTGACAGCATTTTTTTTTGTAGCATTAAATTTAAATACCTATTAAGTCTTCACAAATTTTTATAATTATCTGTGCATTAAGTATACTTATTTTTTTTTAATTGCATAAGAATTTTCTATTGTAATATAAAATGAATAGAAATAAAATCTGTAAAGTCGTACTAAATAAGGCTACCTATATATCCTACTTATATTGTAAACGCCGATCCTTTTTAAATCAATACAAATTCGTCAAACCTTTTTACATAAAAACTACTCAATCAAATGTAACGAAACTTAGTAGGTACGTAGATACGTAGCTGGAGTAACAGATTGATATTTACATGACTTTTTATAAAGACACTAGCCGACGTGGCGAATTTCGTATAGGCTTATCTTTTTTCTTGAATATAATAATTATATATATCGAAATAAACTATAACCTATCTTTCAAGTCAGATCAATCTGCACACGGTGTGCAAATTTGATTAAAATCGGTTTAGTAGTTTAAGAATCCATCGCGGACAAACAACGTGACGCGTAATCTATACATATATAAAAGCGAAAGGTCACTCATCACAAAATCGCCGAAACTATAACACCTACAAACTTGAAATTTGGCAGGTAGACTCCTTATAGGACGTCGACATCCGCTAAGAACGGATTTTACGAAACTCGACCGTTGGAAGTTTGTATGAAAGTCCTATGTTTTTGAAGTAAGAGACTTGAAATTTAAACAAAACTAATCAGAATAAAGAACAAAATAGAATAGAACAGAACAAAATAGAATAGAAAAGAACAGAACAGAATAGAATAGAATAGAACAGAATAGAACAGAAGAGAACAGGTTCGCTTAAACCGAAATTAAAAAGTATCATATCGAAAATTTCGCTCGAGCGGGTGCATCGTTCCATAGCTTAATTGGCTAGAGCGCCGACACGGTACGTCGGAGACGCGGGTTCGAACCCCGCTGGAGCGGTCAATTTTTGATATGATATTCAAAATGTTTAGAATTCCTAATGTGGGTAACACAAAAAATAAAATCTTAGATATTAGAAGAGAACAGAATAGAACAGAACAGAATAAGAACAGAACAAAATATAACAGAATAGAATAGAAAAGAATAGAACAGAATAGAATAGAAAAGAATAGAACAGAATAGAATAGAACAGAATAAGAACAGAACAGAATAGAACAGAACAGAATAGAACCAAATAGAACAGCATAGAACAGAATAAGAACAGAACAGAATAGAACAGAATAGAATAGAAAAGAATAGAAAAGAATAGAACAGAATAGGACAGAATAGAACAGAACAGAATAGAATAGAACAGAACAGAATAGAATTGTACAGAATAGAATAGAACAGAACAGAATAGAACAGAACAGAATAGAATAGAACAGAATAGAACAGAACAGAATAGAATAGAACAGAACAGAATAGAATAGAATAGAACAGAATAAGAACAGAATAGAACAGAAGAGAACAGAAGAGAACAGAATGGAACAGAACAGAATAGTAGAGAACAGAAAAGAACAGAACAGAACAAAACTAAACAGAATAGAGAACAAAATAGAATAGAACAGAACAAAATAGAACAGAATAGAACAGCATAGAACAGAATAGAACAAAACTAAACAGAGTAGAGAACAAAATAGAATAGAACAGAACAAAATAGAACAGCATAGAACAGAATAGAACAAAACTAAACAGAATAGAGAACAAAATAGAATAGAACAGAACAGAATAGAATAGAACAGAATAAGAACAGAACAGAATAGAACAGAACAGAATAGAAAAGAATAGAACAGAATAGAACAGAATAGAACAGCATAGAACAGAATAGAACAGAATAGGACAGAATAGAACAGAACAGAACAGAATAGAACAGAACAGAATAGAACAGAACAGAATAGAATAGAATAGAACAGAATAAGAACAGAACTTGTGGAGGCCTGTGTCCAGCAGTGGACTGTATAAGCTGTAATGATTGGCAGGTAGGTTTCTTATAGGACGGAGACATCCGCTAAGAAGGAATTTTACGAAACTCGATCCCTAAGGGGGTAAAACGGGGGTTGGAAGTTTGTATGAAAGTCCTATGTTTTTGAAGTAAGAGACTTGAAATTTGAAATTTATACTCTACAGATGGTGAAAAGGTGTCCAAATAATGTATTTTTAGAAAACAAATGGAAATTAAAATATTTTTAAATTTCAATTTTTCTGTACATTATTTTTAGTGCAATAAAGTATATAATTACTTCAAAAACATAGGACTTTTATACAAATTTCCAACCCCCGTTTTACCCCCTTAAGGGTCGAGTTTGAAAAAATTCTTAGAGGATGTCTACGTCCTATAAGGAGCCTACCTGCCAAATTTCAAGTTTGTAGATGTTATAGTCTCGGAGATTTCGTGATGAGTGACCTTTCGGTTTTATATATAATATATAATATATAATATATAATATATAATATATAATATATATATATATATATATATATATATATATATATAGAAAGGTCACTGACTCACTCATCACGAGAACTCAAAAACCGCTGGATGATCCATGCATCTAGGATGGACAAAGATGAAATTTAGCAGGGAGGTAGATTATAGTTAGTAGACTTCCGCTAAGAACGGATTTTGCGATATTCCACCGCTAAGGGGGTTTAATTGGGGTTGATAGTTTGTATGAGATATATACAGTAGCTATAAGTTCGCCTGATAGGTTATTTATACTGCAGCCTGAAAATAAAACTAAAAATGTGGTGTATAGGGAGGTTTTATAAAAATAACTATTAAATTATACTAAATTGTGTCTTTTCAAAAGTTACTTATACAGTAGCTATAAGTTCGCCTGATAGGTTATTTATACTGCAGCCTGAAAATAAAACTAAAAATGTGGTGTATAGGGAGGTTTTATAAAAATAACTATTAAATTATACTAAATTGTGTCTTTTCAAAAGTTACTCAGCGTGATAAGCATTTCAAGTGACTGAAATAAAAAAATAATTTGCGATAAACATCTTGATCGTAGTCGTAGTCGCGGGCAACAGTTGGTGTATTATAAAACAAAGTCCCCAAAAGTGTGTGTGATCGATTCCCTCAAAATCTACTGAACGGCTAAGCCGATTTTGATGAGAGTTTCACTGAAAGTTTGCCTGGAAAACTTTGTGACACACTGATTTCAACGTGGGCGAAGCCGCGGGCACAGCTAGTTTATATATATTAAGATTATCAAGAGATCAGAAATTACGCAGAAAGGCGTAGCTAGTTAAGCCATAACTTTTAAATTTAGAATAATTTTTAAATCACACTTACAAACAACATAAATGCAATTCATTAAAAATAAAGATCTCTAACCACAAACCAATTTAATTGACCAAAACAAAGTTATTACGAAAACATTTAACTGATAGATAAAATATTATTTATTGAATAACTACAAAGCGATATTAATCGGACGATATTGAACGTTCGTGACAAATGGGGAACCGATAAGAACATCTATACACGAAGATCGATAAACGTGAAACGATGGATTAGATCGATAACTCTGCTCCTGGATCTAACTTATAACAGGGCACTGTTGTAGGAAGTATTATTATTATACCTTGTACACCAGAAGAATTAATATAAATTACAAAAAGAAGAAAAATACAAAAAGCAACGTTCGCGTAGAATAATTACTCCCAACCAATGGAAACTGAGAAAGAAAGATAAGTTAGTTTTTGCAAATATACTACTGACTAATTAGAACAAATAAATTATCAAAAATGTACTGACTTTATAAAGAGTAAACATTCCATAATAAGTAATGGATTTCATGGCCTCTATCAATACTTTTGCAAATCGGGCAGCTCTGAATCAGTAACAGATTTTAAATGAAAATAAATATATATAAAAATACAATGAAATCAATAAATTTTACAAATACCTTTTTTTCAACTTCGTAAAAGATTTGTCATTACACATGTATCTCTTTCGATAAGCTGTTAAAAGTTGACTTTATCACTTCGTAGTTAATTTACATTTTATCTTAACAGTGATAGAATTCTAATTTAATCTTACTTCTAAATAATACTACTAATTGTAAATATAAACAAATATAAATCTCGTGAAAACAGATAATGTAAATTAATTAAAAATTATCTTTCAAAGAATATACGTGTCTGTTTCTTAATTACCTCAAGTTACAATATTTAAAATTCACTTGGTTCTGCTATTTTGAAGCTTATTCCATATACAATAAAGACCAGCTTAATAACATAACCTGCACATGAGGGAGAGAAGAAAACTGCTCTGTACCGATAAGACGGCAATTTGAATAATTACAGTATAAGTCATTGGAAGATGAATTTCGGAAACAACAAATTTTCCTTACGAATTTATGAATAAGCACATTTAATGCTTTTTCAGCGATACGACCCAAAAACAAAAAACGCATTCGACAAAATTGTCGGACCGACACAATGTTTTTGTTTTTTTTTTTGTATTTGTCATCTATCTCTTCAAAAGCTATATTTATACTAATATTATAAAGCTGAAAAGTTTGTTTGTTTGTTTAAACGCTAATTCCAGGAACTACTGGTTCTAATAGATTTTTTTTTTTTTTGTGTAAGATAGACCATTTGCCGAGGAAGGCTATAGGCTATTTATTTCACAGCTAGTATTGTTCTATTTCTAAATATATCAAATTAATCATGAGTAGTAAAATTGCTTAATAAGTAAAACAAAAACAGTAATTTTAACTTCTAGTCCAATTTAACCTTTTTATGTTAAATACTTCTTGCTATGACCACGCTTTTTTTTGTAGACAATTTATTTATTACTTAGTACTGATATACTTTTTATTAAGGTAGAGCATATTAGGAAAAATCTTAGTCAAAATCGCCTAGTTTTACAAATATCAATATTATGTAATGTTATATCAGCCTCGTTAATTACATTATAAGTACAGACAAATCGATACTAAAAACATGAAAGTTCTAAAATAATACCGAACGATAGTATTTCCAGGCATTGTCTTTAGGATTTATTCACTAACATCTGAGGTTAATAACGCGTACTGCCCCAGATGATCTCGAGTCGTGGCTCCACGTTTATTTGATATTTCGCTTCGATATTTACTATATTCAACCTGGAAAGTGACCTTTTAGTACCTAAATGTGTACATTTAATAGTACTATTTCATTTGATTCTAAGATAAATTCCGTAAATTAATTATAAATTCTATAAACACAATTATTTTTATCGGAAAAATAGTAATATGTAAGTGTTATACGCATAAATAAAGAAGACACTGATTTGACGTTTCCAAATTACATAGCTTGTGTAATAAGCCAATAAATAAACTACTTATTTTATTTGGTGAGTTTATTACAAGATAAGTAGGAGATACGTAAGTACCTATCCTGAGTTTTCGCCAATAAATTTTTCAAGTTGCTATTACGTAACATTTAATAAACTAAATACAGCACAAAAACAAAAAATATACTTGCGTAATTTACACTTTACTTGTAAAGGTCATTTTCCTTAGTAATTAAATAAAATGTCTTTACAAGTAAATAAAGATTTGTATCGATATTGTTCGAAATTCTCATACGTTCTACAATCGCATCAGAAAGATGTCTGACAATTAATAAATAACATTTAACTAAGATAACGCCATCTTAATTACTCAAAAATCAACCTTATCTTCTCTCGATCGCGATCAAGTGCTTAATATTTATCGTTTAAATCTTTGTATGGTGTAATACTTAGGCGGCAGCGATTACAAAAAAAAAGTGAAGAATGTTATGTCTCCTTTCGGTTTCAAACGCTTAGCTTTCAATTTGTTTGTCTCAATGATAGTAAATTTCCGACTGAAATTTACAAAAATAAAGTAAAATAAATAGTAATTTTACTAAAAGTAGAAGTTTACCAAATGTCAGTGTTTTTAAAATTACAAATAAAGATTAACTAATTTACTTTAATTTACTTTTTTAAAGAAATTTATTTTACTCATCGACTTTTTACTGACATACATATTGATTACGTTTAACTATTATTATATAGTGTCCGTGTTTCTGTTGATTATTTCTGTATGCGTAATTTTTGCCTTGTGTAAAGAGATTCGGGTGATTAATGAAGATAAAATTTTACTTAATGAAAATAATATTGTTATTCTTTTTTTGTTGTCTCTTATATTTTACTCCTCCATGTTGTGATGGCGAGCGATGTTGACAGGTGTTAAATCGAAGGAGAAATGAAAGACGTACGCGGTCCGCACCGTCGCTGTGATGCAATTAGTCGATTCGTTACTATTGACTATCAATCTCAAGTACAGTTCCTTCTAAGAACTTTATATTTGCATATTTTATGGTATATTCACTGTAATAGGGATAAGTATCATCAATAGTATCATCTCTATTTCCATAAACTATTATATAATAAAACTCATTTAATACTAAGAAATTTATTTTTAGAATATCATTCAAGTAGGCTATTAGCTATAAAATTGTTTTCTATTCGAGTATATAGTAATTTTCTAAGTGTTTTTCAATACGAGCTCCCGCGTTTAGCTTATTTCTATAGAACCTTTCACTGCGTATTGCATCAATCGTCAACGGAAGTTATTCGCACTGATTGCGAGTAAATCAATGTCGCCCATATATATTTTCGCATATATCTGTGGCATATATAAACGTCTTTACATTTACATATGTCAGTATTACATTACATCGTTTTCAATGGATTACATAGTTTTTAAGTCACTATTGGTATCCACTAAAGACACTAATTTAAAAGTACGACCGATTATATTTTCCAACTTATTATTAAATGTGGTCTAGAATATTTACTTATTTTAAAAGATATCTCGCTAGGATAACAATATCTTTATATCGATTGTATGTTGATTAGATATGTTTCACTAAGCGGAATCCCAATTTTAAGGAAAAATTCTTTATTGGCAAAAAATAAGAGTCTGAAAAAAATTGTCTTGATTTGTGTATGTTCTAGACTTATAATATAGTTTTATAAAAAAAAAATTCAAACTACCACATATTTTCAAGAATATGATTGAATAGACCATATAATAATAATCGGAACTTAAAACAAAAGGCGTGTCCGATACGAGTCCATCATAAATCCACATTAAAGAATTAGACGCCGCACGCCCCACAACTCCATCGCAACATCTTAACGCGACCAATTAAAAAAGTCATCAACAATGAAATCTCCGAGTACACCTGACACGACAACTTTACATAGCAGGTTAATGTAGGTTCACACGTGAACCTAAGGTGAGAGCGATCCACCGGCGGCAAGGCCGAGAATATAGATCTAATTGAAACTAAATCTACCGCGTACGTAATAAGGTCAAGATTCCCATGACCGCGTCTGAAGAGTACAATTAAGAAAGTATCCGATAAGGCTCGCGTAAGTTTCTTCGAGAAAGGATCGTATCAGTAAGGATTAAAGGCTGTTTTGTCTCGTTCGTAGCTTATGGACCGGTTGGTTCGGTCGCGAACTTTTACCTATAAATTTGTGTCGGCTAGCTGGCATGGAGCAGCGGGCGTGCTGCGTCTATGAGATTTCGTTGAGAGTCCTAACAAAAGACTTTCAGCGTTTATTTATTCAACTTCATATATTTTTAACATTCAATAAACATAACAAGAACAATATTTTTATTTAACTAGAAATAAATATGTATATTTTAATAAATAATTTAAGTGAATTACAAAAAACTATTAGACAAAAATATGTTTTGATTTTACCCGCTACCTCTCGTAACATACGTCGAAGTATGATAGGACTCCGCTTATGCATTTCACAACGAGTCAATTAAACCTGGCATCATCATTACACGGTTTATTTTAATGCTAATTTCGTACAAATTCTCTTCAACCTCTTACTAACATAAACCAGCAAACTGTTACCTAATAATACGCAATTAAATAACTGTCCACAGCAACGTCAAAAGCCATTAAAATATGTGATTTTGATATTAATTTAATGCTGCAAATACAGGCCGAATAAGGTACCATACAACACATGTATTTATATCCCTATTTTGACTTATTTGTATACTTTCGTACACGGATTTATTGTTAGGATGCATTTGGTTAGGATGTATTTAATACCTAAATTATTTAAACATTTTTGAATATCATATCAAAAATTGACCGCTCCAGCGGGATTCGAACCAGCGTCTCCTACTGACCGTGTCGGCGCTCTAGCCAATTAAGCTATGGAACGATGTACCCGCTAGAGCGAAATTTTTGATATGATGATTTTTATTTTCGGTTTAAGCGAACCGTGGCGCCGTCTATAGTGAGTTCTTTACAGAGACCCGTAACTATTCAGTTTCATATTACAATGAAAATCTTTGACAGGAGACGACACCATGCTATTTTTAATATGAATTATTTGTTGAAAAATTCTACTTATTAAAGTTAACTTATTTTAATCACGTCCTGTAGATGCGTCTCTATTATTACAATCGTTGCCAGTTAAATTAGGAATTTATGTCTTCATAATAGTTTTTGAGAGATTTGATATTTCTACTAAATATTAAATTAGTATAATTTTGCTCTATATGTAGATAAAATTATTCCTCTAAGTAAAATCTCCAAGGTGCGTCAGCTACAACCCAGCGATGGGTTCAGTATTTCTCATACAATATAATAGCCACAATGTGAAAGTGCGCGTCCCATACATTTACTAGATTTAATGCCTTGTATTCTAACGTGCCTCATTTAAATGCCAAGTCATCGTAATCCTTATAGGATATCAGATACTAGACTATCTCATTTGAAATTACCGTAAACAGCTGTTGATGACAAATTAAAACGTTAAAAAAAATATGAAAGTGGAATGTTTGTGTGGCCAATTAAAAAAAATAAGTATTTAAAAAAAATAAGTGTGCTAAGGACACACGACTGAAGTAAAACTTCTCTAGTTCTACTTATATCACCCTCTCAACTTTTGTTTGCCGTGCCCGATCACACTTTTCATAACGCTCTCGCCACGCATTTACCAGCTTACTCCCCAAGTCAAGCGTAACGAAGTTTTACTAGAAAAATTAAATAAAAAAGGTATTTTTAAAAACTGTCATTTTAGTGGCCTATGAGTAATATTACTTATCTTTAATTTAGGAATTGATTTAAAAAACTAGTTTAATATACTTTTCAGAAATTTCAGTTACACTTACAACTTTAGATTATCGAAATCTTTATTATAGAAAGGAATTTAAACTGTGTGATTTAGTTTAAATAGTATTAAATTGATTCTTACCGTCAGTAATAGCAGAAGAAAACAAATGTTTAAAACTATTTTGAAAATTATTTCCTGAATTCTTTTGAATTATTTGATTAAAAAATATTAGCATAATTTTAAAGTAATTTTTAATTTAGTAAATATACGTATCTAATTGTCGTTGATAATTCACTTTCTAATTATTTTCTAAGCAATGGTAACGTTAAAAATGAAACATGGTTGATGACAAAACATTGTCCTAAAACATAGAACCATGAGACCATACATTTATAACACACAGGAAAGTTGTCTTACGTTAATAAATTGTTTTAGATAAGAGTTTCCATTAACGGTCAAATTATTTATCAGGCACGTACAGTAACTAAATGTTAAGTTAAAAATATCGACGCATTACTTTCTGATAAGGATATGGTACACTTAAATAGATAATACGTAATAGCGTAGAAATATGTTTATAGTAAATAGCATTCATTTAGTTTTATTATAATTTAAAGCGATTGTTATTGACTATATATATATATATATATATATATATATATATATATATATATATATATATACTATGTCAAACTTAAGGTTACAATATCGACTTTTTTATCGACTTTATAAAATGTACTTTAATTTATTATCCTTCTTTTTAACCCTTGTATGACAAAATTAATGTGATTATATTCTTGGGATGTAGAAAAATTATAATTACCTAATTATTAAATGAATGTATAATAATTAATTAACGTAATTTCGTGAAAAAAGCCTTCTAAAGTAAGTTAGTTGTTCTATCGTATAACTTAACATGTATTGTGTTCAATAAACAGTAAATTAATAAAATAAATAGTCTAACTGATTAATAATAAGTAATAATCCTTATTTTTAAGTTAAAGGACGTATTACACAACTTCGTAATAGTAGTTTTTATTCATTACTAGCTGACCCGGCAAATCTAGAAAATAGTGAAAGAAATTGTTTAAAAAATAGTTTACGACCGATTTTCAAACCTACCGAATATGTACAAAAATTTTCATAAGAATCAGTCAAGCCGTTTCTAAGGAGTTTGGTCCCTAACAATGTGACACGGAATTTAAATTTATATATTAGATTATAAAAATTCCACTCAAGAAAGTAGGGTAGTTGTATATACTCGTATAATTCCTTTTAATCAAGTATATCGATAGTCGGTAGTGATTTATACCTAAATATCTTACGGACGTAGTGTGAAAACGCACTTAGTTATAAGAGCTTATTTTTTATGCACCCCGGACACGCGTTCGCTGAATATGTGGCACCCGAAACATGGTAAGAGAACACGCTATGAGCGGGAGCGGTTAGCGGGATAATGAAGGCTGTATTTTATTAAGTAACTAGTTTCAAGTTAAGTATGTGTAACATATAACGTAAGAAAACTTAAGTATTACTTATTCACTATGTAATATTTTGGATAATTTTTGTGTAGGATATAATATAACTATATAAAACCATCATGTCAAGTTATCTTATAAAAATACAATTCCTTATATTTTGTTTCTCACGTGATTTAGGTTTAGATCTCATGACTAACTAGTTTTAATATAAATCATGAAGTAAGGCACTTTACAGTAACATAGCACACATTTCATTTAGCAAAATAAGGCTTTAGACAAGTGAATATTTTTATTTTCAAATCTTACTCAAATATATAAAAACAAAAATGGAGGGGAACACGAAAGGAGAAATAACCACTTCTCCTTGTTTGTTTGTTATTTTTAGGACAGAGTTTGTAGAAAAGAAAACTAAATAGAATAAGTTAAACGTGTCAGCTAGTTCTACGGACCATTGGCAATCTTAAAGAGCGTACTCGCTCCGCTCGTCCACGTGTCTCGTTACTGCGTTTTACTTTAGCGAAGTGTGTACAATATTTATTGTGGTGCGGCGAGGGTCGACGCGAGTGTAAAAAAGCTCGGATTAATAGATTGCTCTTAGAGATTGAGAGCAATAGTTCATAGGGACATTGTTTATTACTTTACGTTATTAATTATTTGAAATGTAATTTACCTTTGTTTACTTGTGATTATTGACAGATTAATATTTTTGATCACCAAAAAAAACATTTATATTATATAATATTACTAGCTTTAGATCGTAATATTAAAAAAAAGCGCTTCTTAGCTTCATTACGTCTTAAGTTTTTAATTATTGACCGTTAGTGCGATTAATAGCGGAAGTAATCACATACCTTGTTTTATGTTTATCACATAACTAGTATTATCAAGTATTATTTAGTAACACGTATTAAGGTTACAAAATTTAGGAAATAAGCATTCCATTTTACATTTAATTACATTGATCATTTACGAGAATGTTAAAAAAAACAGACGACAGTTACTTTAAACTGTATAACACATTTTATACACTTCAATATAAAGGTCAAGGTATCTTTAACAAATCGTAATTTCATCGAATCATAAAAAAATGTCAAAACACATGAGTTCACGCCATTTTTGGCGCAAACATGTGGAGGCCTGAGTCCAGCAGTAGCCTGCGATAGGCTGAAGTGTGTGTGTGTCTGTTGTATAAAAAATTCAAATTTATAAATAATTTAAACCGCCTAGCGCTCTAGACAAAAATGAATGATTACCGTAAAAGTATCATAGCCCATCAATCTTTCACGCCAGTTATTATAACTCAAACAAGTCATTAGGAATATTTTAACATAAATATATGCTTATAATTAAACTTTTGCATCGAAACGCGACTTAAATTAATATACTAAAGATTAATTTCCCTAAACGAGATATTAAGAATCATAAAAAATGAAAATAAAAATGTAATTATGTTCGACTGATTCGAAACGATATCTTAATTAATATAAAAAATAAATAGATGTGTTTTTTTATAAATATAAATCGTAAATTAGAAAGGTGTTGATTAGAATAATTTTTATCTAATTTGTAAAGCGGCATGTGGCGACTAAATTAACGATATTTCTAAGTATTAATGTCTTATTACCTTGTATGTTCGAATAGTTGTATTTTCAAATTATGTAACATAATGCTACATATTAATTAAATCGGTAGAATTTTTGTGTAATTATCATACAATATTGCTAATGTTTGTGGAGTAAGCATGTATGTTGCAATATATACCGTTATGGTAATTAAGGTACTTTGTCTATTTACCATCTCGTATAGTATTATGTTTAAAGCAACATCAAAAATAAAATGATAGAGTTTGTATAGCACACCAAATAATTCTAATTAATAACACATTACCTATACAAACATACTTTTACGCTATAACTTATAATAAACGACAAATATATTATCCAATAAAAACTAAATAAAAACACACAAAAAATGTAAAGACAAATTAATAGTGTAAGTACAACAGCTTAATCTTTTGAAGTGTAAAAAAATCTAAACTTCACAAAACACATTTTATCCGTATTAAAATCTTATAATTTTAATATTATTAATTTCAAACTGTATCAAGATAAAAGCAATAATATTAAAGGATCAATTATATGACAAAAATAATTATATTACTATCAATACAACACAACAATCAAAGACAACGCTAGCGCAATGGGAGTCAGAGAAATGAATGTACCTATAACCCTTATATTTGATTCGTATTACATACTTGCTTTGCCTTGTAGTCTCGCATGCGTTAATTTGAGGAAAAAAATAGCCTGGAGCTTATTCGATAAATGGGCTTTCATACACAAAATAAAACTTCAATTCGAACGAGTCGTTTCCGAGATTAGCGCGTTCAGACGGACAAACTTTTCAGCTTTATAATATACATTTTTTTTTTTGTAGAAAGATACTAGTTTTCACAATTAGTACTAGATTTTTACGCTGTTTTATCTGTATTTAGTATTGTATATCCGTAGTTATTATCTGTAGTTAGCATTGTCATACAATAAAATAATAAGTTAATTTATCAACAAATAAGGCGTTGAAAAGTGTTTAAAATACACCATATTTTTTATTTCAATTAATATTTATACTCAAAAAAAATTTCAGCTTTAAATTAAAAGAATAAATAATAAAGACCGAACTCCGGGAGCTACGACTATTTTATTGGTAATTTCATTCCATTTTAAGGTTTTTTTTTTTAAATTCCTTAAATATTAATAGTTTCGGAGTTATTAACAAAAAACGAAATTCTTTTTTTGTAATTTAACTTTTTTCGAGCTAGAAAATCCTTCCGACTCATTTTTCTAGACGTCATTCCGGATCGAATGAGCTATGACATATTTTTAGAAGCTTTATCTTTATTTAACACGTTTTGAACTTGACTATACGCCTACTGTGTTTAGTTTTGATTGGTAATTTACAAAAAACGGGCAATATAAATATATAGTAACAATATGTATATATTTCTCCGGCAAAGCGTGTCAGATTTCATAGGTTGGACATTTGAATGTGAATTATTATAATGTCTGATTGCTATCATAGGTCGTTGATGTGTTTATTAAATTAGTAGTGTCAACAGAAACAATATATATATTTATAATCGCGTTTACGCTTAAAATGTAAAAGTATGCGTATTGCGTATTTTAAACTATGGAAGTGACATAATTCAATATTAGAAGTAATGGTTTTTTTATTATACTTTTTTAAATTATTTTATTTACCAAACTGAATAAATGTCCATACAATTTCTTAATCTGTTATCGATTTTATTTATATATATACAATAAGAATAGGTTTTCATAAGTCAGTCAAAACTAAACAACCTTAAAAAATATCAGTTTTTAGAGTTTTAAAATTATTACAATTTAAAAATATTTTTTTTCTAATAATATAAAATGTGTAATCAATAAATATGATTTGTAATACAATTGAAAAAAAATAAAAAGTTTTTTCTATCGCTACGAGTTGACAATAAACCACAATTATTTAATAGAGCTTGTTGAGTTATACGATTTACATTCTCAGTTAGCACATAAATTCGATAATGTCAAATAGAAATTCGTAATTAATTGCCTATTTCTTTACTCGACTACATAAGTACAACAATATATATATATCTATTCTATGATATCTAAAATAAATTATTATTAACATCGTTTTGTCATTTGACGTTTAACTTATACAGATAAAAAATCATGATACTATTCAGCCAAACTTTTTTTGACATTATAATAATCTAGAATATTATCCAATCTTGGATCCAATGTATGCCAACATCACCAACACTGTCTAGTGCTATTGACGCGAAATGGCCTGATTTATACGATCCAACCCCCGGAATGAATAAAGAACTACCGCCCAGGGCCAGCCATTTGTCTCCATCCTTTAGGGAAAATAGAAGATTTAAGAGCTTTTTCACAAGACTAAGAAGGAACAATATATATATCAACACAATGCCTATAAGCCAATAATTATTCAGTAAAATGATAGTTACAAAATACACAGATTATATTTTTATTTCAACTACGTATCATTTTCAGAGTAATATTTCAATAAAACCTTTTTCGTCAAATTAACAGTAAAACAATATTAGTTTATTTTATATATTTGATACTAGTGACCCGCCCCGGCCTCGCACGGTTGCAATGCTGATACTAAATATACGACAGAATGTCTTTATTTATAGTGTGAAGCCAGCTTATAGCATGGTTATTAACATAATAACAATATTCAAATATGCGTCGTTAGATTAAACGTTGTTAGAGAATGCGTTGAAGAAATAAAGGTTCACTGCTCGTTCCCCGTAGGTCATAGTGTGATAATATGTAGCCTATATGCTGACCCGACTTTTTAATAATATTCGTGCCAAATTTGAAGTAAATCCATGCAGTACTTTTTGAGTTTATCCGGACATACATACAGACAAACAGACAAGAATTCTAAAAACTATATTTTTGGCTTCGGTATCGATGGTAGATCACACCCCAAGTATTCTTTTAAAAAATTATTCAATGTACAGTTTTGACTTTCCTACCATTTTATTATATGTATAGATGATAATTTAAAAGACAAATTAAAACATATTTTGCTATAATAAATAAAAAGGAAACGTTATAAATCAGCCTAGTTTCCCTAATAAATTTTAATGACCAATTAAAATTAATTCAATAGAATAATTATTAATTACATATAAAACTATTAACCGTGATATATGCATCAAGGTATCTATAAATCAATTAATAAATTTAGAATTACTAAAGTCCCCACATAACAGTATATAATAATAAAAAAACGTCCATAAACGAGGAAACTATTTTTACCGCACAAAAAGTGTTTCCCGCCTAAGATTTATGACTCCAATCGGCCCCCGCATAAAACGCGGGAAATGAGCTGTTGCTAGAACAACAATTTTTCTCCACTCTTCTTTAAAATGCGGAAAGATTTTTTATTGTTCGAATAATTTTATTAAAACAAAATTCTATATCTTTTTAGAAACTAGAAATACCTATACAATATCAATCTATTGTAATTTAAAATTAAATATATAAATTTTGGTTGATTGTTCCAATATTTCATTATTTGAAAGAAGAAATATTCATATTTTTGTATTTTTGATTGTGTAATGAATAATAAACTCACAAAGTACTTGACCGGTTTTAAAAATAGGCTTTATTTCAATGAGAAAACGAAACAGTCAAAATCGTGTAATTGATTCGGGCGAAGCCGCGAACGAAAAACTATTAAGAAATAAAGAAATAATATATAAATATTTATTACCTTAGTCTTTAAACAATTTATTTAATATGGTTTATACGCAATTTTCCACGCGTATCTATCGTAGCGCAGTTCGCGGTCACTCAATGATAATAAAAAGGTCCTACGCACATTCACGTCACGCTCGCTCCGATGTCGCCCAGGCCATTGCTGAAATTGATACACATTAGACATTTACAAAATATATTCCAACCTCAAACATCTTATCCCAATGGCACATGAACCAAATTCCTTTGAAACAAGAATAATGGTCCCTTGCATTACAAACCAATAGTATTTGAACTCCGTTCCAAGGGACATCATCTGAGATTTCTTACGGTACCTATCAAAGATCTTACGTTATTGGTGTATCGTAAGCTTTTTGCTTCTTGACCACAATATTTTATTCCTAAAATCGTCTGGTCGCCTGGTACCAATTGCTAGAAATATTATTAAGTACGAAAGCGTGGGGGCGGTCAATAGAATAAAAAGATGGCTTCCCTAAACAGAAACGTATGCGTTATGACGTATTAAGTAACTTGACATATTTTCTATATAAAAAGGCGGTAAGGATAACTTTTTAGTTATTTGAGAAGAAAATGCATGAAATTTAAGTTGTGTGTTGTTTCGTGTTGAAATTAATCGATAATAATCATGCGTGAAACGAAGATTTTGTATGAGATAAGACAAACAAGACGTAGGCGGCTCTTAAGGCGGCGCTCCGTGATATACTGCGGGAAGTCACTGTACACGGACAGTGGTATAATTTAATTTCTATTACATACCGCTGATAAAGATGTTCAAAATACATGCTAGATTATCGAGAACAAATTTGTTTGGCCTTTTCTCTGTTATCTTGAAAGCGTTTTTTTTTGCATGTGACTAATTTTGTTTTGTATTTTGGTTTTTTCTATTTGGTTTTGTTTTTTATAAATGTTTTTCTGATGTTTCATTAGTCTTTGGCGTGTGTTTTATTACTTATTATATTTTTATTTTTTTATTACTTTATACGATAAAATATGTAGGTACTTAACTAGATATGGTTTGTTTCTGGCATGCAATTTCATGTTTTTTTAAAAACACGCATGTACCTACAACAGTAGCCCTTTTATAGATTTCATTTACGTTTTATAATAATTTCTATGATGTTCACTAAAACATTGTCTTATCAATTCACGCATGTATATATTTACATCATTATTAAAATTGTTTGCATGAAATTATATTAAGACTTTCCAGCATATGCATGCATTTTGATTTGCCAATGTACGCATGCACATTGGTTACCGGTGTTGGTTACTCTTGGTGGCGGTCTCACATCTGTTAATAATTCACTAACCATTCTTCTGTTTTGAGCAATTTTCACCCAAAGTAACCAGGTCACCTAACCATGCACCATGCACTTACTAACGTCTTCACGGGATCATACACATGTAAGTTTCATTTTATATTTTTACTTTTTTTATTTAAGCAAAACATTTTTTTATGTTGTATTTATTGAAATCTGTTGCTTTAAATATAAATTAGACATTTCAAGAAATGACATAACAAAATAGTTTTATCTTCTTTTATTTCGAGTATTGACTTTGTTTTAAAAAGTCATTTCCTGTCAATTTGTGTTATGTGTACATTTTTGTTTCATTAGACGTTGTTATGTTGTCACATTACGGTTTCTTTATCAGTATTAACATATTATTTGTATCTTTCATCATACAACAAAGTATTACATAAAAAGGCCACTTCTTTTTGCATAAAGCGCTACAAAACACACATTATTAATGTAAGCTAGAATAAATTCTTCAGTCTTCTCGACATAGTAGCTAATTACAATTGATAAATAACTCTTTGGACTTCAGACTTTAACATTGAACTATTCACATTTTCCTAACCACCGCCGACCTAACCTTGTACCACCGCGCCGGGTCGCTCCAACCCTGTTACCCGAAAGGGGCTAATAAGTGAAACAGAGATTTATGAGTGCACAGATATGCAAATAGAAATTTGCGGTCCCTCGCCGATAAAAAGACGTCTCTCCCTGAGGGGGTCTGTTTGTCCAACTGTCGGGGGATGACGGCTTATAATTATTTCGTATCGTATAACTTTGTGATGAGCCTATATCAATTTCGAAGCTACTTTCTCTCATGTAAATTAATTTTACAATGAACCTTTTCAAAGTCTACTTTTTTTACAAACAGATGAAAACCTATAGACCTACTCAAAAATAAACTAAGAAAGCTAATAGAAATGCTGTTAAATACTTTCAAATAATATAAAAATATGGATAAAAATGTATCGTATTGTAATAATTACACATTTTATACAATTGATATAAGAGTTGAATTTTGTTAATTTCGTTAAAGACAGATTTCGTTATCTCGTACGACGCGTCCGAAGGATAAGAGAAATGCTAATTATTCCATCTCGACAGGGGAGGTGAAGTCATCTTAAAATTATCTTGGTAATTTATTGTTTTACAAATAATCTAATTGTTTTAACGAAATGCGGTCCATTGTAGATACATAATAATCAAGTACAAAAGTAAACTTTTTTTTTTTTTTTCATCAATTGCGGCGAAAGTCACTATTAGTTTTAATGCTAATTCATGTTTCTAGTTAATCATTTTTAAAACATCTTTTGTGAAAAATATTTACCCATTTCTAATTTAGTAAGTTATAGTAAATATTTGTATGAAGTTACAAGGCGTTATGAAATCAGTGTATGAAATTAAAATGAGCAAACAAACTAGGAACATGTCGTATTTGATCCCGCACCGATGTTTGCTCATTAAAAAGCGGAAGGGGACTCAAAATTTGTCGTAAAAATATCTAGAATAAATACTTAGCATAATACTTACTTATTGAAATATTTTATTTATTTTCCACTCAACAAAATAATACAATCAAAATTATACCTATCTTATTTATACTAACTATATATACATTGTTTACAACTTTGTAAATGTAAATATATAAAAATCGGGATGATTACTTAAAAAAAAGTAAAGTAAAAAACTTATTTTTATAAAATATTTTCTCTAAAATTAAAAGCCAAGTGTCGACAAAGTCCATCTGTTTCCATGACCGAATCTAAATTTTCATATGCATATGATGTATTGATATAGCAGTCCGAACCCTCTTGTTGATACTGACCAACGACCTAACGAGCTGTGACCACATGAATATTCAACGCACTGATACAAGGAATTAATTAATTTTCGTTGTCACTCGTTCGACAATTTGGCATTTCTAGAGATACTACGACTGTACTAAAATAAATTCACTTATTGCGTTTAATCTTTTGACTTAAGTCAGGTATTGAACAAAATCATAAAGTTAGACACTTATGGAGACAAAAACTACGCGCATAACTTCCAAACGACTTAAATAATTATTTTGTTTTGTTTTCGTTATTGTTACTTCAAGGTTTGTATAAGATGAAATGTAAAACATAAAATGGCTTATACACCAAAAGAAGTATAGCTTCGTGAAGTTCGCCGGATCAACTAGTTTAAAATATATAAGTTAATAAGACTTGAATATTTATTTAGGTATTTATTTATTTATTCCATCATCTTACATCTAACATTACAGGATTGTTATCCTAATGCGTTAGTGTCGTTGTCGTATTAAGTCATATAAAGATAAAAATACAATAATTGACATCACATTCAACTCCATTGAGTCATTTAACAAAACAACACTAAGTTATTACTAAAAATTCACAATAAATAATCAAATTTTATAATCTATATTAATAAAAACTATAATAATAATTCCATCAATTCATTATTTTGATTAATAACAAAAACCAGTAAATAAATTTAAAACCTAGTCAATAAATCTAAAATCCAATTTAATCCTACTAATATTATAAACGCGAAAGTTTGTATGTATAGATGTTTGTTCCTGTTTAACTCAAAAACTACCGAATAGATTTTAATGAAAGTTTACAATAATATAGCTTATACATTAGAATAACACATAGGCTATAATTTTTAAAGATAGTGTGTGAATTGTCCAAAATATAACGATAATTGTCAAGTAAGTCGGAAAAAAATCTGCGATCAGCGAGCTATTCTGGCGTGCGCTGCAAAAACTCTAGAGTTTACACATATATAATGTATAAGAATAATGTTTATCTTAGTCCTACAAAAAAGTCCACGACAGTATATATCTATCTTTTATGAGTAAGCCTTTATCGCAAAAACAGTGTACCATAAATATAATAAAAATTGATAATATATTTCTAATGCACATTTGGTAGTAACAAATTGATTTTTATGTCGCAGAACTAATTTTGATGAATTTTGGTATAAATATAGATATTGTGAAGATTATTATCTTAGATTATTAGCTACTCAAAGTAGGTACTTACAATCCTGCGCAGACAGAACGCAGCAGGCAGGTAGAACTTGATAATAATGCGATTAATACAATAAAATAAAATATTAAAATATACAAATTTAAAACATAGTCAATAAAATATAATTAAAATTAAATATCTTATAAAAATGAAATTCGTCAAACTATAAAAGTAAAGTAAAATATAAATGACAAATCAAATATACCCGATTTCAATTTAATTCGAACGAAACAACTCTACATAAGTTAGTAAGACTTTGCCATTGAAGTTAGTTCAAATGCTGAAAATTGGATGTAATTATTATATCAACGTAGCAGATGTGAACTCAATAAAAAATCGATTTTAAACTAAAAAGTGACCATTACAATTATTTCTATATAAAAGCAATGACTCCCATTCATCTCGCTTATGAGAGGTGTTACCGAAAATTACACGATGGCGACAGTAATTACGTTGCAAATCGAATAAAAAACGAATAATATGATTTGGAATTTCGCGAACGCGTGGCGAGTGTACGGTTACAAATAATAAGTGTAGCGGTTTTGTTGTGGGTATATATTACTTGGTACCCTTATTGTTCTTTATTGTAGGTGTTACATGTGTAATTTGTCATTCACCAGTAAAAATAAAATTACAATTTCATAATTATATTATTTTTTTTTAAATTGCGTCTTTGATTTAATAAAAATTGAAAGATAATTATATTTGGTAGAAAAATACTTAGATATTTAAAACAAATTTTATTAAAACATTAAATTACTAAAATAATAGTTTTTTTACTGTCATATTTTTATAAGTAGCAAAATAACTTATTTAACATATGCCTACATCATCTATACAATAAGATTTTAATTTAACAAAAGTATTAAACTATTAGGTTAAACCTTTAATATAATAAAACTCGAAAATTAATGAATTAGATCTAAATGTTCGCCTATCGATTAGCGGTCACAGTTCGGGGAGTCAACTCGTCGTTTCCAGTGACGTATGCAGATATGATTATGTGAAACTCTTAGGGAGAAACGAAAATGCATGTTCTGTAAAACAGGGATCAGATTTGTATTGAATCCACACACATAAGATACATTAATATATATATAAAAAAAAACCTTAAGTATATATATATATTTAGTTTAATGATAATGTAATAATATTTATATAATAAATAAATATATTAAGCCTCATTGTTAGGCCTTAACTTAGAACGAATCACTTGTTAGATGAGATCTAGGGACAACAACTATCAAATTAAAGCAAATGAGAAATGAAAAACATTAAAAAAAGCACTATCCTTTAAATAGCCATAGTCACAAAATATACATACATACATATTTTGTAGTTTGAGATTGTAACGTTTATGTAGTGAGAGAATTATTTTAGGACAATCAAAATTTACGGTTTTTTAAGTTAAATAATTAAAATAATATGGATATTTATATAAAACATTATGAAAACTGTAATTATATTCAGAAATATCAAAGTACTTTATACGATTTTTTTTTTCCTTTTATTTTTTTTATAATAGTAACTATTAATAAAATACTACAAATTTTTCTTAGTATTTATATAATAAAATAAGAAAACATCAAAAACAAAAGTTAGACAAGTTATTATGAAATCAATTACAGCATTATTTTCGCGGTAAATTCGTGGCTATCCAGAGATTGCGACCCCGAGGGGACGAAACACCCCGCACTTAGCAGATTAGGGTTACGTGCTGGTTTATCTACGGTTTGTTGTTTAGGTAATCGCTGATTAGGGTACAAACTGTTAGTTTACAATGAGATTTAATATTAAATTCCTTTTAATTTTTTGTGTAATCTTCATTCAATACAAGTAAAAGTAAAACATACAATTTAGGCACAGGTAATTATAATAAAAAGTAAATTTTTAAATGTAAAAATTTCACAACGAAAACTAACAATAACAAAGTTACAAGAATCGTTTACCTAGATGTTATTTTTTTCACCTTGATGTATATCTAAATAAAGAGAGATAAAGCCTTAATGTTATTTTAAATGTTTGTGTGTTACTAAATGTTAATATATAATTATATTAATATTAATATTAAAAATTATATAACAATTCTGCACACCTACAAATATCCGCTCTTGTACGTCCTAAGGTTGGCTGGTAGAGAATGCTTTTAACATTAAGCCCGCCTTTTGCACAATTCTTTAATGTATTGTGCAATAAAGTAGCAATAAATAAATAAATAAATCACGTCATAACGCCTAAATATGTTCGATTATATTTATTACAGAGGAATATTAAACTCAGGAGTAACACAAGGCTTCATTTTATTCCGCAAAAATGCCGGTTACTGTATTAATCAATGGCAAAAGTTAGTAGATAAAAAATATAGGGGAGAGCGGGGCTGAAAGTGCCGGGGGTAAGTTGTGCCGACGCAAATATCTTGAAAATAGAAAGAGATAGATTTACGATCGTATTGCGTCGCGAAATGCCTAAAAGTCGGGCACACACGGCTGCCATTTTAATTGCGTCAGCGACGCGGACCGTGTCGCTGTGCGTGTGAGGGTCCTCCAGCGACACGTAAGTAAATATTTTCGACTTAATACTTTTTGGTCTCAAGCTAGTATTTTTCTTGCTTTTAATATGAAAGTTTTAGTAAAAGGTTTGTTATTTATCCTAGTTTGTTATACAGTGTAATTTTGATGCTTTGAGAAGAGTGATTTTTGTATATGAGACAAAATATCACACTATCACGAGCGGGGTAAAATGTGCCGTTCACGTGGGGCTGGTTTTGCCGCGGCACAACCAACCCCTAAGTAACCTTTATTGTATAAATCGACCCTCACAAAGTATAGACAACTTGCCTGTCTCTCGAAATAATCGAGAAAGGACTCCTGAATATCTTGATGAGTCAAATTATGTGGGTAGCAATGTTGAGATTGAAACTAGTCAACCATCAGGTAATCAACAAGAGATACGTCAGTGCTTTCAAGAGCCTATCCCTTGCTGCAGCTTCCAGGAGCCTATCCCTTGCTGCAGGTTCCAAGAGCCTATCCCTTGCTGCAGCTTCCAGCTTCCTCAGTCAGCTGATAACAACACAAGAAATAAAACTACAGAAAATTTCTCACCAGAGCTAATAAGACCTCTTGCCTAAAGCATCTCCTAGATTAACTGCACATAGTAAAGGACGTAAAAGAAAGACAGCTGTTCTTACGGACACTCCAGAGAAAAATGCTTTGGCCGAAGAGCAGGCTACTAAAAAGAAGAAGAAAGAAAGTGAAACTAAAAAGAAAGTTAAGGGAAAAGGCAAAGGAAAAGGCAAACAAATAAAAAAAACCGACTAAGCCCGTTAAGAGAAGAGTTTTACAAGATGATAGTTTTGATGATGAACAAGAATGGTACTGTATCATATGTTGTGATGCCTATTCTAACTCTGCCCCTGGAGAAAAATGGATTGAATGCAGAGAATGTAAGAATTGGGCCCATTTGCAATGTATTGAAGATGAAGAAAGCCAAGCATTTGTATCTTTTTTGATTCCTTAAAAACACTCAAGATACTGATAAATAAGAGACTGGAAGAACTCTGTGATTTTATAATTTAAGAGAAATCTTTATTATTTTTTGTGATACAGTCCTTAAGGACTGATAATTTTAATAATTGATCTCAATCGTAAAAAATAAGTACAAACTATTGATTAAAATATTTTATTTTAATATGTTATTAATATATGTTACAAAAAAGTACATTTTAAGAACTGATTTATAGTAAAAAGTATAAGGAATAAATATATTATTATAAAATTGATGTATTTTAATTCTACATATATTTTCATTCATGTAAAACACCTAGAATTATCAACGGCACAACCAACCTCAGCTACGGCACAACTTACCCCAAAGCGGGGTTGGTTGTGCCTTGCCGCCGCTGTATAAAAAAATCACTTTTTCTTAAAAACTATTAGAAATATGCAAAATCTGTAGGTAAATTCGTAATCTACACTAAATTTGGCTTAGGATGAACCACTACTTTCAAACATAGTACTCGTTTAATCCGAATTATATAAAGATTTGTCAAAATCGGCACTTTCAGCCCCGCTCTCCCCTATAGTGAAACATAGAACCTCCTGCTGCTTTTGAAGTCGGTTAATAAAAAAAACTCACCCGTGACCATAGTTTATACAACTTCGCCGATATATCGGGAGCTATAAAATGACAATCGCGACAAGTTCTCTAAAACTAAGTGTCCATCGTGACCTCGAAAGCTTAACTTATAAAATAATCACTATGTCGAATTACGTATATCCATCGATGAAAATAAACCCATATGTACGAATACAAGGGACAATTTCGTTAAAAAGCTCATTAAAAAGTTGTTCGAATCGTTAATTTCTCCGAGTCGTGATTTCCCGTTCGCTCGAAGTTTTTCTTTTGTGCACGTTTAATTGTGGATCCCTACCGGCTGAATTAACCAAATGAGGACGACATACCACTCCCGTGTCTCAGGTACTCTTTGTGTACAGTCGCGAATGAAAAACTTACCTTATCGACCACAGATTATATAAAAATAATTTATAGTAAAAAAAACCAAAATAAGAACCGCCATTGAAATTAGGACACAGGAAGAAATGTCTTGTTCCTGTGTCACCACAAAGTGTGTGTAAGGTAGTCTGAGCTCCTGGGGATGATCGTAATGTACTCAATAAATTAGTTACCTATACAAAACAAACAAAGTTTAGCTAACATAGCTAATTATAAGCACTGTAATGCTCGTCTCATCCAAAAACAAGACCTTAAATATCCATTTATAGCGTCCACAGACAATAGATTTCTCGAGCCGATCAGCCGTCCAACATGGACGCGGGAATGTACAAACAAAAGGAAGCTCGTGATCCGCGCATACACTCACGATGCCATTAGCGGGCGCCGTGGGCGTAATTAAAGAGTTACAATACAGTACTGGCGAATTAAAAACAATTAACTTGAGCCGAATTGAGCACAATGGCCGTACTGAGCACGACTGGACGAAACATGTCGATAGTTGGAACTTCTGGTCGCGACAGTACGACACTCGGACCTGTGAAAAAAATATTTGTACATTTTTAAGCTACACACATTTATAAAAATAAAAAAAAATAGTTTCATATAAATGATTTAGATTATTTGCATCTTTACTAATTTTTTCAGCAACTTTTTGATGGACAGTTGACAAAACTAACTTTGTTTAACAGTTAAAAAAATAATACAAACTTTTACAAACTAAAAATCTTATCTTTAACATCCAAAAACAGATACTTATTTGTACCATAAACATTTCAAAAGTCTAATCTTTTACATCTAAAAATAAGTAAATTGCCAAAACAAAAGAAAAATCAGTAAATCAATCGCGTCCTTTTACCGTGTTAATCGGTCCGTCAAATTAGGTTTCCAGCATCGCGCGAAAGTGCTGACTGGTAACACCGCCCCTTACTGACGCCATTTTTTTTTGTTTTTTTCTTTTATTTTCGGTTTTCGCCCCATTGTGCGTCTATTACCAGGCTTTATGTTAAGTTAGTTACACTTGGCGTTTCATTAATTTTATTTTTTATTTTTATAAATTTGATTGGTTTCTTGCAACCAATAATCATCTTTATGTATATGTAATATATGTACTTAAGATAATAATCTTTTGATAGGGGTTTCGCCACGTTAATTTTCGGTTTTATAAAATCAAAATCAAAAATAACTTTATTCAAAAAGCCTTCAAAAGCACTTTCGAGTCGTCATTTTACAAATTAAAATTTTAAAGTGATTCTTAGTTTTTAAAAGTAAAGCTACCACCGATTCAGAATGTAAATTCTGCAGAGAAGAATTGGCAAGATAGTTTTAGGCGCAGTGAGTTTTTTGAAAATAATATATAAACTGTGTTTTAGTATAAAATATTAAAATAAACGTGGTTTTTATTTAAGTACAAATAAAGAAGATTTGTTAACTGCCGAATCCTCTATATGAATTACAAAGACCTCAGTGACATCCCAAAGTTGCCATTTAAGTTTTTTTTTTTTTTTTTTTGATTATTATACATAAAAATTTTTGAAGTGTACTCTTCAAGCTGCATATTAAGAGATATTCTAAAATGTAAAATCGTAACAACAATCTTCCTCGTTACACGAACCACTGATAACATCGATGTTTAAAGCGAGGGATGATGACACAATAGTCCGAGACCGCTAAAAATCTCACTCTTTGTTCGGCGCGTGTCGAAACACGACACTGCCTTAATTATTGAACCCCATGTTCAGTGTATTAGAGAACACCATATGAGTTTTATTATTATATTAACCATAGACGCCATGGTTAATAAAGAACAGAGTAAAAATACTGTCTTATTATCTGAGTATATTATAAATTTGTAATGAATTACTTATAATTATCGTTGATTTTAAATTCTAAGTGAAGAGTACCTAAATAATTTATATTATAAATCATTAATATTTTTAAATTATTTTTTAATAGATTTGTGCAAAAAATAATATTGATGAAAATAAAATAATCTGTTAATCTGTAAATCAACCTCCTTCCGTATTTATTACCAATTGATTTAGACGAAGGTAAAAATAAATTAGTCCTAAACGCTGAAAACAAATACTTACATAAAAATAATAAAGATACAGCTACCACAATTTCCACAATAAAAATATATTTAAAAAAAAAACTTAGTACATACGCTTTGACCAGAACCGTAGCACAGACAATACAGTCCTAGGTCATAGAGAACGGTCCTGTAAAAGAAAACAAAAACCCTTTACAGTGAAAACCATACATATATCAGACACGACAATGGGACTTTTTGCGAGCGATCGTGTAGCGTGGCTTTTTGAACTGGAATTTTTTCACTCCATTCGTCGTGTAGGCGGGCTTTATTTCACCCCGGGTTAGGGTTGGTGATGTTGAATTTTTTTTTTTGTTTTAATTGTGGGTAATATCGTGTTTTGCTTAATTTTTTTGTGGAAGCTAAACTACTGCTTAACTCATATTATTTTGAGTTTTGAATAGTGTATAGATACAAATTACAATATAGACTCGGAAATAATATCAAAAGAATTTTTAACATACAAATAAAAATATACTAGCTATGCCTTGTTGAATGTTGGGATAAGATTAGGTGTAGCAGTAGTAGTAGTAATACATAGGTGACCTAATAATATACATATACGTACATCCTAACTTTTTTATAATATAATTTAAATTTATACCTTAACAAAATCTACAAATTAGGTACATATCGGGTTTAACTATTACTAGCCTGGATAGAAACAAACTGACAAATATAAAAGCGGATAGCGCCATCCCTAGTCTGGACATTAGTTTCAAACTCGGACAGCCGTCCTCCCGTTCCGTGTACAGTCGTGTTCATCTAAAAACTAAGTTCAGCTTCATGTTACCTACTGTATGGGACTAAACACAAGCATTGACCACGTGAACATTTAGAGTTAGACCTTGTCGTTTTAAAATTATAAAAAAAAATAGATTGAAATACGAATTAAATTACTTAAAAATATATATTTACAAGGTTTATACACGATTGTCCGAATTATCCTTAATTTATAGTTACTGTAATATAACTTAGAATATTAATTGCTGTCGACTGTAAAAAAACGAAATTTAGCGGTCTTTATGAGATCCAAAATAAAAATTTCTAATTTAAAACAAAATCTGAGAGGCCAGAAAAGATTTTTTTTTTATTTTTGTTTGTTTATCTGTCTGTATGTTTGTTCAGGATGTTGATTATCTAAATCTCGTATCAAGATGATACTGTAGATACAACATCTTGATACATCTAGAACTTCAGTTGTTACTCTATATTTTTTTTTTAATAACGATTGACAATTTCCTGAGTATGAATATAGACCTAATTCCATGCAAAGTGGTCCTAATTTGTTTGTACGATGCCCATGTTGACCGTACGGTCCACTTCGTCACTTTAAAAGCGCTGACAGTTATGGAAATAAATACTCTTTTATGGTTATTTATCGTCGACTCCATCTAATATTTAATTTATAAAAGTTATAAGAAACATAATTTCAATCGAACGACGCTTATTTAAACTCGTCTGAAATTCTATAAAAATGCACTAAAATCCAGCTTAAAGCTATAAAATTTATTCTCGACATTTAATATGTGAATAACTGTATTAGATTAAAAAGCGATATCAGCGCTTTATTTTGAATAATAGTTCAAGGAGAAAACGGTTGACCCAAAACGGCAGCTCATTTCCCGCGTTCTAGAACCTTTTTAAAACGATCAAAAAGCACGTGACAATGATCGGGGCGCTGTTATCCGTCGAAGTGACATTGTCAAGAGGTATCATCGGTGTCAAGCACGCACTGAGCCACTACCGCCCTCTACAACGCTCTCGTACGTGATTAAATCGCGAAATGTCAAAGTGCAAAGATCTTTGTATCGCTCTCAGCCATCGCTCAATGCTCTTCTAGTTGATATGTTCATTCATCAAAAAACCGCTAGAGGCATGTGTGATAGTACAATTAAAACTAGGGCGAGAAGTGCACATGCTTCCTTTGTTATTATTTTAATTGTTACGTCATAGTTTCAAATGTAAGTTGCTCGGGTTTTTGTGGAACTAGACAAGCAGCCCGGTTTCTGTCGCGTTAATGCTTATGTACTGCTTCGGATATATAAGTCTAGCGTGACGTTTTATAATCAACGTTACTTTTAGACGGTTTTGAATAATTTAGCTTTCTAACGGTGAATAAGTTATTAGTGAAATTGTAAATTTGAAAAGTAATCTATAAATTTTCAGGTTACAGAAAAATAAACAAAATTTTTCATTCAGTATGTAAGTATTTACAATTTTCTAAATAAAATATTAGAACCAACATATGAATCAAATAATCATTTAGGTTCATAAACATCGCTTTCGATAAAACGACTTTAAACGTGTATTATCGAAATCGTATAACCTCAACACTTATCCGATCAAACCGAGTTAAATACCTCCTCCACGTTGCAATATCAACTGTATGATCAAACACATAAAGTGTTAAATTAAATGCGTTTCACATGGGGTGAACAATTCTCTGTATGTATTATACACGTGTCAATCTTTCGTTTTCCGCCACATCCGCGGTCATCTCTTTGTTATTCAGATGAAACCTGCCTATCTGGATGAAGGGGAATAATTAAGGGATTTTTAATAAAAGAAAGGTTAAAGGACCAGAACAGCTTTCACTTTGCACCCAGTACATTGATTTAGTAATGCGCTTTTAAGCTACTAATAATAAGATGTTTTGGTAAAGCCTTCGTTATTATAAAATAAAGAAATAATAAAGAAACACATACCGTTATGTTATTACTAATAAACTTTCTCATTCCATAACCCAACAAGGTGCTTCTACTAAAGCGTTAATTAATGATTTAACTACCGTTTCAACTTATTGTTACAACCTCGTAAAATTAATGTACATTTTGATTTAAGTCAAATCAATATAAATGGCCTATCACTTTTAATATCAGTCTCGAGTATTATTATCAATAAAGTCTAATTAATCATATAAATCGTTTCAACCTTCTAAATTTGATCCTCACACTAAAGAGTTTAGAATCCGAGAATGTGATTTATTCCGTCGTTACCTCAAGCTAATACTTCCGCGTTGCTCGGTATCACCATTCTTTCTATCTCCTTCTAGCAATCGACTTTACGACGTCATTAGTACTATCACCGAGTTAGTGCGCTACGTAGAGTCCTTAACATATATTCCCGCCAATATCGGCTTTATATTAAGCGAAATAAGATTATGGGGCGTTAAAAATAATACGCCGTACATCGTCACAAAGTCACAGCGTTAAGAATGGCCGGCGATAGTTAGTTAGCGGCGTTTTGTTTACGGGGTTTCGATAGTTCCGCGGTGCTGAGAGCCGATTATATTGTAGTTTGTGGTCTCCGTCGCGTGAATATACAGATTAGTCGCGTGTTTTAAACGCCGGGTTAAAATATTATAATAGATATTAAGTTCCAGTGATAGCCGTGCATAAAGGCATATAATTGATACCAGTACTTAATGGAATTGATATTCGCTTGGCTTAACTTGCCATTTTTTATTTTACGCTGGATATATGTTACTTAATCACACAAAAATAACTAAACTGACCTGGAAAAAAATTGACACAGTCTAAAAAACGTAAAACTACTTTTTTCAGGAATAATTCCTATACCGGTATAATACAATCCCACGCGAAGTCACGAGCAAAAGCTCGCTTATTACGAATACTAATTTTGAGCAATGCAAACAAAATATCTACAATAAAAAATATGATTTATTACTTAATGTAGCAAAAATAATGTAAAAAGGTACCTATATCAAGAGTTTTACAAGTTAAAAACGCCACATAATGGCCAGGTCCATACGAGACCGCGTCCGATCTGATTGCAGACGCTTTATGCCTGAACTCGGACTATCAGTGCCACTCTGACACTGACAACCGCTGACATCGACACCGCTGACACTTTGACCCAGTTGACGACTTTGTAAACGGACCGCATTGTTCTTTTGTGTTAATTGTACCTAGTTGAACGCAGTTGAAACGTTCTTAATGTTATTTACATTTTATCAAGTATTGTGTTAAACGATCATATAACGCTAATGTCAAGGTGTTTGCCGCTCTTTTCATAAAAAAACTTTATATAAATTAATATATTATATATAAAATTTTATATATTATTTTATAGACAATTGCTTACTCTACCGGCATCCACAACAAAAAAAAAATTTTTATCGCTTTTGTTTTTGTAAATTTCGCACGGGTATTGCTCAACTACTACTACTTGCTCACTAGTGTAAATGTAATTTTAATTATCATTTTCAATTGATATCTGTTTTAGTAACTTCGTACTTGTCTAATAGATGTCTTGGTTTTTAACATTTTATTTTTATTTTAACAGGCATAGATAAATAACCTCAGCTTTATATAACAGTAAATTAAAAATAAGAGTTTTATCGATTAATAGTAAGATATTTACTTTTTTATCCAATAGACTATGATAAAATTATACTACGCTTTTTATGCCTGCAAATAAAAAAAATATACAAAATGGTAATGGATTTTATTAATATTTAGCAAGATTTCTAAATTTCAAATACTTCACAATAATGAAATAATTAACATAGCTACCGGTAGCCATGAAAGTATTGTTGTCGTAAAGCAGCGCCACCCGTGGCGTTGTTTATGTCACGGAGATCGCACGATAGCATCGCATTGTAGACGAGTCTTAACAGCTTTCGCGCCTTTTCGCTTTCCTATTGTATCTACATACTTATAACCATAAATAATAAAGATTGCTGATTTTATGACAAACTAAAATTCATTTTATTACGAATATAGGTACAGATACATATACAAATATACTATTTAGTTAAAATATGTTCACGCACAAACTACAGTACATTAAATAAGTACTATTTATCTAAAACAATTTTTAAGTATCTTCATATTTTTTAATATTTTGTTTTGAAAGTATATTTTCATAGTGAATTATTAACATTAATGGCGTTATGTACGTTTTTAATAGCATTTTTTGGTTTAAACCTTTTCTTGAAACAGAACAACCTACAGTTTAGAAAGCATTAATTTTGCTAATTGAAATTGTTTACTTGTATTAAACGATACTGATACCTAAGTTGAAAAGAATGGTGATACTAGCAGTTTTTACTTAATTAATCTAAAGTTTTAAATAATTAAATAAAAAATATTCCAATTTTATACCCGTATAAATTTTTCAAAATTAAATTTATTGTACATTTGTAACAGATAAAATTTATCAATAGCACGTGTCAAATCTCATCAAAAGTCCCGCGTCCAGTTCGGTGAACAAAAAATCATAATGCAACAAAACCTATTTACAAATACTCGCTCGCCCGCCCACTCAAAAGGTGTTTATTTAAAAATTTCGATACACAATACGAACGCAACCTTTTTTCTCTTTTCGCGCCATTTAATGCTATTTCGAACCATTAGTATTGAATTCTATGAATTTTCAAAACTGACAGGCGATATACGACCTTATTCTTTTGACGCAACTTTTCTATTCCCGAAACTGTCAAATTGACGTTTCAAAAAAATCTTGTTTTTTTTTGGGACACGTGTTTACAACGTCCAATTTGTATCTATTGATTCATTGTTGCTATCTCAGAAATTTATTACTTTACAATGCTGTCACCGTTATTCGAACTTTACGGCTTAAATTATCTAAGTAACTGCTTAAAATGTTATTACTTGCATTCTTTTGTAATAATGTCTTGTATTTTGACGTGAACATCCCGAGTAGAAATTTTTTCGTCTTCCTTAGAAGGACCGGACCAGGCATGCCTGATCAAGAATAGAAAAGGCATGTAACGCAGATGATTGGTCTGGACCTGATCAGAATGAGATGAGATTTCCTGATCGGGTCCAGATCAGGAAGTCTCATCTCATCCTGATGAGCTGGTTCGGTCCGGTCTTTTTAAAAATCATGAATGTATATTCTTGAAAAACAAAAAAAAAAGCGAATAGATATTATAAATATGTTACTTAACCGTTTATTTCTTCCAATGTATTATTTATTTATGTTTTTACTTTAAATATTAATTATTTTTATTTATTTTTTCGTTTTTACTTAATTATCATTATTAATTAAATTTTATTTATTAACTTCTAATAATTAATTACTAATTAACTATTTTCTATTACTTACGACTGCTCCACTGTGTAGAAATGGACTCCCTGCTAGACTGTCCTGATAACTGTATATATACTAAGTGCGCTTAAAAACATTAATAGCGCGATTCAGGCTCAGTTCGCGTAATTTTTTTCAAGCTATCCTGATCTGGACCGGACCGGGTCCTGATCCAGTATGCCTTATCATACATGATCATATTTTACATCAGGCTATCCTAATCTGGACCGGACCGGTTCCTGATCCAGTATGCCTTACCATACTTGATTATATTTTACATCAGGCTATCCTTGTCTGGACCAGACCTGGTCCTGATAGAGCTTGCCGGATCTGGCATCCCTCATTCTATCCTGATCTGGTCCAGATACATGATCTGGTTGAGCCTGACCTTTTTTCTAGTCGGGATGTTTTTCTAATCGTTATATATAAAATTACATTAAATTTTATAAGTTAATATGCTTATTACTTCAACAATGCATGAGATATAATGGTTTAAGACTATAACAATAAAATCAATAAATTTTAAAATATTAAATAGTTATTATTTTATAACTGACAACAAAGATTTAGAAGAACTAGCCTTTAATAACTACCTACTGAAATAAACTTAATGGTATAGTATGACTTTGCCTATAGTATATATACTATGTCTGTGTATGATGTTGGTAAAATATTTTTAAGGCATAGTTAAAACCGCAAGATGGAAAAAATAAATAATCTTTCTAATTTACCTTTTTTAGTTATCATTATCAGTCATTCAAACCGTTGTTGGTAGTTTTATTGAGTAGGTAATTAGTATTTAACAAACTGAAGGCATTACGATTACAACCCATTAGTTTCTAACAATTAAATATACACATCTTACTCATATAAACGCGACAGTTTGTAAAGTTATCCAATGAAACTTATTATGTATGCTGCGGAGCTCTGGCTACCTTACTATAGGACCACACTACTTGACAGCGTGTTATTTGGCTATGAGCCTATGATCAGTTAGGTACTTGTCCAATCGGACAGTTCTAATATTTTAGCAAGATACAATATATCGGCTCAATAAAAGCTACGGGCAAAACCGTGGTACCCAGCTAGTTTGTATACAAACAGTACTAATAGACCGAAGTTTGCTCCACATTATTAACGTAAATAAACACCTCAGATCTCGATAAGGGAAGGGTGTGATAGAAATCGTCGTGACAAACACCGGGCTATTGTGGCTGCTAAATTTGTTTCGCTATTCCGATCTCCTTATAAGATTATTTTACAATTGTATAGGCGCTATTGTTGAGTCGAAATCACGTATAGGGTGCTATCAAGTATCAATACATTACCGACACTATATACTGTACAAATTTTGAATTACAATGCTTATACAAAACAATTATCAAAACCACGTCTAAGTATGTGACTCATTAGTAAAATTTTAAATTAAAAACAAATGAAAACGAAATATGAAAATTTATAGACTACCATTTCCTTAGAAACTTTTTAATAAAATACTAAACTTTTTAAACACCTTTTGTATTGTTATTCTATCAAAACGCGTCAGTTATAATAAGATTCGGTCGGAAAAAGAGCTATTATGTCCGTTCTTTTGTACGCTAATACTCATTCTTTGTGTATCATATGATCCCGGTTATGCAAACATCTGCTGAGCACGCCTACAGAACACTATTTGCACTATTGGTATCTGTTGCCTTTGATATTCAATCTATGATTTATAATCTGTTTTTCTATAGGAATTTCAAACTAAACCTCTGTGGTGAACCTTTTAGCTATGTACCTACTAGAAATATGTGTTGTCTATAATATTAGTGTCATCACGTTGTTAATTAGTGTCAAAATAAAAGAAAGAAAGAAAAAACACGTTTATTCGGGACATAACACAAATCGCAGACATCGTTGACACAAAAAATACAAAATACAGTTAAATAGAAATAATAATAATTAATAAGTAAATACATACAGAAAATAATACAAGAATAGTAAAATAGACTGCAAAAAAAATTAATGATAGCAGTAAAAAAAATTTAATATAAAAATTTCCAAAAGTTATGAAATAACAAGCCTGTAGCTAAATGTTGTATATGTGTAAAATGGTGTATTTCGAAGAAAAAAATATTTTGAATTGTACTTATTAATACTAATGATATATTAAAATTAAAGATTTAATACAGTTTTGCACAAAAAAAAACTATTTTTAATTTAATACACATTGACTAACAGTAGACAGTCGCTCGCAGAGCAGCGTGGTGGATTAAGCTCTGATCCTTCTCCTACGTGATGAAAGAATTCACAGGCTGAAGCGTAAACCAAACAAATACATCTATAATAGATTTACTTCAATGAAATTCGACTTTACAATATTTTAATATTACGTAAATTACAAAATAAATTGATAATAAAACCCTTTATCAAAACATGAAAAGCGCTATTAACACCCGCATGCCGCGTTTAATAAGCGGCAATTATTTTATTTTTATAAGATAAATATGGCGCGAACGTTTGAATGAACGAATGAACCAATGCGGGTCGAACTAACGCGATCACCCTTTACTGGATATCATTTAATAACTACTAATGGAACGCGTCACGCGTGCTCACAAAAAATCACTTTTATTCATTTTTATTAAAACGAAAAATGATCACGTGTTCTTCAATTTATGTCAAATTTCTGTTAAATAAATAATGGTTTAAAAAAAACACTTTTATAAATAAACCAAACTAAAAAGAAATAATCCCTCAAATTAGTGTATACAAGTCTACTAAATAAAACCTGAACGTTTGAACTAGGTCAAAGGAGAACTCCAAAGGAGTCGGTTACAAACATACAAACATAAACATACAAACATACAGGTGAAGCTAATAAAAAGCGTGTAAAAAATCACTAATATTTATTCGAGTAAGAAGATATTAAAAGTAGGTATTAACTTAAGCTCTTAATTTTTTTATTCACGTAACATTTGTAGGGAAACTAGTAATCACCGTGTATTATTCCATTTTTGAAAAATGTTACAATTTTCAGTTACATTCGTTCGAATTACAAAATATTAAACTAAGGAGACTCGCTCTTTTTTCAAACCTACAGCTTCCGAACCCTAGGGAGTTTTGGTATTAAAAATAGCCTATATGTGTTATTCTAAATCTCCAGCTATCTACGGTTCGGAATCGGAATCCAACTAATTTCGCATTTATAACAGACTAGCTGGTACCCGCGACTTCGTCTGCGTAGGATTAGTAAGTACTTCGAGTACCTTAATATCTTCTCAATATCTATCTTTATACCAAAATTCATCAAAATTGGTTCTGAGACACAAAAATCAATTTGTTAATACGAAATGTAGTGCATTAAAAATATATTATCGATTTTTATCAACCAACTTCAAAAAAAGGAGGAAGTTACTCAATTTGACCGTATATATTTTTTTAGATATGTTCGGGGATAACTCTATCGTTAATTAACCGATTTTGATAATTCTTTTTTTGTTGGAAAGGAGATATCCCTAGTTTGGTATCATGATAAGGAAACCAGGATCTGATAATGGGATCCTAGAGAAATCGAGGGAAACTCGAAAATCCGCATAACTTTTTACTGGGTGTACCGACTTTAATGATTTTTAATTTAATCGAAAGCCAATGTTTATCATGTGGTCACGTTTAAATTTCATCGAGATCTAATTACAACTTTTGGAGTAATCTTTGATAATGCGTATTTACTTGACTATTTTTTCGTCTACCTACGTTGTATTACTTGTCGATATAATTGAAGGCGGTTTTTCTTCGTTTGCCTGCAAACACAATTATTGTATTTATAGTTCACTGTTTTTGCGATAATAGCTTACTCGTAAAAGATAGATATATGCTGTCGCGGACTTTTTTGTAGAACTAAATAAGATCAAAATTTCTTTTATACGTTATATTCGTGTACGCCAGAATAGCTCGCAGATGGCAGATTTTTTTCCGACTTATTTGACAATTATCGTTATACTTTGGACAATTTACACACTACCTTTAAAAATAATAGCCTAGGTGTTATTCTAATGTATAAGCTAAATTTTTGAAAACTTTCATTAAATTCCATTGCTAGTTTTTGCGTGAAAGAGGAACAAACATCCATACATATAAACTTTCGCGTTTATAATGTTAGTATGATAATTTACGACGAATACTTAATATCATTTTTGAATACATAATCGAAATACATATAATAATTTTATGATCTTTTAAATGCTAAAAAAATACCTATTAATAAATTTAAAATACGAGTAATATTAACACGCGCGCGTCTCAGTGGCGCCGGCGACGGTTCATTACGGCAGATGGGACATTGATTTAACAGGTCAAATCTGTTGACATCACCATCAATACTATTTGAGCCACTAAATGTTGCTCCAACCTCTGAATCACGGGCTCGTGGGTGATTATTATTATTTTATAACTTGGAAAATTTAGTCAATATTTGGCAGTGTTAGTGGTGTACTATTAAAAGTTATAGACGGTAAAAAGCTTGTAATATTTTATCATTTTTTATCAGTATAATTTATATTTAGTATACCTATAGTAAATTATATTATGTAGGTATGACTCCATTTTTTGGGAAACATATTTTTTACAAATTGACTAAAATGGCGTGACAAAATCTTCAATAAATTTTAAGATTTTGTTACGCAACTAGTTATAATAATAGTTCATAAATTTTAAAAAATTACTAAAAAGTAACTAAATTTCACTTCTTATAAACATAAATTTAGTCTTATACAATCCGTTATATTCAAATATTAACCACTGGCAGCACGATACAAAAAAAATTAATACATTTAAAAAATGAACAAAATTGCCACCACAACAACAACAATTATTGTTGTATAAAGTAAGTCCAGTACAAGAGTGCATTAAACACACAATAACTAGTATTCATTAAGCTCATCTCATTCTTAGCGGTCATTCGGACCCGGGGTCGTATCAATTAAAGTATATTACATTGTTACGTCGACGGGCGCAGGGTTAATTACTATTGGACGATCAGAACGTGATATTGGACCAAAGATCAGCTCTTGTGTTTGTTGTCCACCTTTCGATTTCAGCGCTTTGGGGTTAATAGCTTAACGAGTATAGTTTGGTACGATTTATTTCTATAGAAATCAGAAAAAAATTACAGTATAGTCTTAACTTTTTTTGTTTGTATATTAAATGGATGTAGGTATTTATGTTTAAGTATTTACATCTTTGAATCTGAAATCTTTGAATTCGTTTCTTTTTATTTAATTTGGTTTAAAGAGTTTCTATAATGCTAAAAGAGCTCAAATGAATTTGTTACGTAGAATGGAAAATACACAAAGAAGATAATTGATAGAATTGACATATAGGTACTCAAAGCAGTCAATGTTTACTCTTTAACTCCATTTTCTTAAAAAACCTTATTCCTTCAACCAAAGGTTGTATAAAAGATAAAACACCTTAGCAATAACATTGAGTTTTGTTTATTTATCTCTTATATTGCTTATTTATTATTTTGATTGATTGATGTTTTATCATAATTCTTATAGTTTATATCAAAATTATTTTAAAGGTTTTAAAAACGTTGAACGATCTCGAGTTAACACATTGAATCTATGATATATTTTTATGTAGTACCTACTAGGTGACCCGGGGATTTCCGTACCGCCATATTTTTTTGTGAACAAACCGTTTTTTTATATTTTCTATTATTCAAACATTGTACAAGGAAGCTAATGAAGCGGAAGCTATGGGCGTACATACATTTCGGTTATTAATTTTTTTTTTATACAGATTCAATTGCGCGTATAATGTAGTCTTCCTAGTAACTCATAGAATAACTAGATAGTACATTAGAAGCAGTTGTTACATGAACCGATTCAAAGTTTATCAATTGCGTTCATCACAAACAGCTGCTCGACGACAATTAGTGTAAGTGAATAGAATTGTTCTTGCGTCAGCGTCGAAGGCGTGGACCACGAATTAGAATTGATAGACATTAGCTACTACAACGATAAAGTGGGCATAAGTTAGAGCCTAAATTTTCCTAGTGGACACTGGTGAATATTCAAATTACCCAGAACTTTTCATATATAACTCCTTAACCGTTTAATAAATCGTTAGTTAAATCATGTTCTCTGAAATGGAAATCGTTAAAGATTTGTGACTGTTATGACTGACAACATAAATAACAACATATCCATAGGTACTTAAATATGATATGAATTATTTTATGTAAGCAGTAAACAATAAATTAAAAAGATACTCGAACATTTTTTCCTTTAATTCCTTTTAATTTTTCATAACATAATTACTGTCTCTGCGCCCGTCTCCAACTGGGTTAATTTTTAATTACACCTCACGCGTATGTCAGTTACAATATTTTTTAAGTGGACACTTTATTACTATGACACGTCTCTTATAAACGTTTAAATTGAGAATAACTTCTATTATGGCTATTATGTACAAGTGGGTCAAGAATGGCTGTATGGTAATTTGTTTTTTACTTATGTACTTCGAATGTGGATGAAATGTGTTTACAGCTGTTTGTAGCGGATTTGTTATTCTTATTATCTTTGTTCAACAAAATGCGTTTTTATCACTTTTTTAATTATTACACAGTATGTTTTTATAACAGAATTATATTACGCGTCAAGAACGTATTTGGGAATTATATTATGAATAAAAAAAATAAAAAACATAATTAATCATACAATTTTCAGATTTATTTCTGCTATATTATAGTAGCCGCAACATAACATCATTAATTACAATATGTTCAAAACAATATTTAGTAAATATATCCATATCTAACTATACAGGCATTCATTCCTCTTCTCAATTTCCTTCCAAAGCGAGAGCAACCCTACATCTGGTATCATAATGACAGTTTTGTTTACCGCGTCATTTCGCCCGCGAATAACAATAAAAAATATTAATGTCCTAACGTACTGGGGTCCTAATCGCATTAAGACGGCCTGTGTTCACTGACTATTATTCTTAGACGCTTTTTATTTCTGCCCTCTGCGGTAGCTACCGGAAAGGATTATTTCGTATTACGATTCAAGGGTCTGAAGAATGAGTGAATGAACGCTCTCTATACGGTGATTTACGCGAACGAATGGAAATGTTGTTGTAATAGTATTTAGACACATCCAAATATCTGTTCAATAGAATCAAGTCTTGGTCTCTCTACTTCATCACCAGTGTAATATTTTAAATAATCTCTTGCCACTAAAAGGGAAAGTTTACGGCACAAGGAAATGTGTCATGGGGACAATTATTTGACACCCGTGCGTTAATTGATCATCAGCCGTCAATTGCAATAACGAATATTTCCCTAACGAAACACCGTCTCATTACTTTTATAGCTCCAATATTACGTAACAGCGACATAACCGTGCTTAATGTACTGTATTCGTTTTATCTACCTGCGTTTTTTTGCGTCGTTTACATTTACATAATAAAACTTTACGTCGGGGGGATATGACGTTAATATTCAAAAATGTAAACAAAATTTTTACGTGTAACCATTATTTGTAATATGTTTCGAAATATGTGTATTAACGTTATCCTGTCTTCTTTACAGACGCATGCGGCTTGTCAGACGTGCCACATATAGAAAGCCTTCAAGAAAAATCTCAGTGCGCGCTAGAAGAGTACTGCCGGAGTCAATACCCCAACCAGCCAACGCGTTTCGGCAAACTCCTACTGAGACTGCCTTCGTTACGGACCGTCAGCTCACAAGTCATAGAGCAGCTGTTCTTCGTGAGGCTAGTGGGCAAGACGCCCATCGAGACCTTGATAAGGGATATGTTGCTGTCGGGGAGTTCGTTCTCGTGGCCGTACATGGCGACCATGTGACATACGATGTGGAGACAGCTCGCGGCGGCCTGATCAACGCCCTACGGCTTCCCGCCATATCTGCCGAGCCAGCGCTTCGACTTCCAAAGGTACCAGCGCGAGGCACCCGAGGATGCGGTGACCTCGTCTAGCGAATTCCAGGACTCGGAACCGACCGCCACCGAGGAGTACTTTGGGTCTCGTAGCAGAGACGGCGAGAGAGCCGACCCGTGCCCATCGTTCGATCCGATATCAGCGTTCTACCCACCCAAGACGACGGAGCACGAAGTCTTCGATTCGAGCAATAGCTGTGAAACTCAAAAAAACGCTCAAAAAACTTCGATGATGATCGACAGTCTGCTGAACATTAGAAGTGAGTCCTGCTCGCAAGCGGACGTCAAGTGAACTCTTAGGGTATATTGGGGTCAGTAGTGACATAGTTCAAGTTATTTTGTTCCTCTGTAATATATTTAGACTAGTGATAATATTTAATATTGTAAATAAAATGTTTTTATTATATTGTAAATGTATATTAAATGTGATAAGGTACATGAGGCATGTTTTCTACGATGTTCAATAAGAGAGCTCTTTAAGCGATATTCCTACGTTGGAATTGATTTTATATTGATTTTATCTTCTGTAAGCAGTAATTTATTTAGGGGAATTATAAATATTAGCAATCTTGGATTGGCAGAATGCAATAATAGGATATTGAATGACGAAATGTCGACGTGTTTGATAAAAGATTTTAATACTTAGTAACAAAAATATTTGAAATACAAAATTTTATTGAAAAGGTTTATGTTTTAGGTGCTACATAATATTGTCAGATTTTATTTCATTTGAACTGATTTAATCTTCTAAAAGGCAACCAGAACACCATAAAAATGTCGTTAATGTTTTAGTGTAATATAATATTTGATTTTTTTTCACTGGTGCTTATAAACTGTAAATTGTAACATTTTTTTACCTGTCAAGATGTACAAACTTTGTATAATTCCGAGAAAGCATTTATCGTAATGTTTATAAAGATTTTCGTAAGCAATAATAATGTTAATTTGTGTGTAGATTTTTTTATATGATTTTATAGTGTTTTTTTTTTGTTTCTTATATCGTATTAAGAAAATATCTTTATATATAAATATTACAAATGTGTTTTATTAGAAATCCGAAGTCAATAGTGGCAGAAACGTATAATTCTTCCTTTAATTTATAAGTAAGAGTTTATTAGTTTTGAAATTAAAAAGTCACAAGCGACGCAGAATAATACACAATATTAATTGTTATACTCTTTAATTAACATAATTACGTGCTCAATGTGGCATATCAAATTAAATCACATTAGACATTCGAATTTACGAACGTAATTTGTTCATACCTATTAACCTCATTAAATCTGAAAGTCTTTGTAAAAATATAAAACATAGGTATACTATATATAATAAAAGAAATAACGGATAATCCTTTCTTTTATTAATGCATTAATTCAAGAAGTATTAAGTTTTTAGAACAAAAAGAGAACAATTCATTTATCATTTACTACAATTTATATAAAAACTCTTTAGTCGCGCAAACTTTTTGCATTATCTTTGACCACACAACCCAAAAAAAAACTTCAAATACTTTAGCCATTAACACAGGATAAATAGTTTTCAAATAGTTTTTTCGTTACACTGCATTTTTAATTAACCATTGTATGTATATTTTTTACTCTTTCACTATTGTGAAGATTCCTGCCAAATCTATGACATGTAAATGAGGAAGGTCATGACGACATGTATTTATTCGCAGTAATTGTACAGAGGGTGTTACTATAGAGTGTTTGATCGGAACTGTATGACAAAAACGTAATTGACGAATTAAATATGTCATTTCGAATTTAATTGTTTTATTGAGTATACTACAACTAACCCATCTCTTATTCTTTTTTTATAAATATAAAAATTAATTTCATTTAATTAACATAAGCCTAGCCTAACATTTTTTTTTATTTCTTGACAAAATATAAAATCTTAAAAAATATAGAAAACATAAAAGATGTATATATTTATTTACTTAATAAGAACCACCAACAGAATTACATGTCTAAAAAAATTACAATTAGTTACATGCTTAGGTCACTCACTCACTCACTTCAGCCTATCGCAGTCCACTGCTGGACATAGGCCTCCCCAAGTTCGCGCCACACATCCCGGTCTTCCGCAATCCTCATCCAGCCTACACCGGCAATCTTACGTAGATCGTCGGTCCAACGGGCCGGAGGACGTCCCACACTGCGTTTGCCAAGACGCGGTCTCCACTCTAGGACCCGTCTACTCCAACGGCCATCAGTCCTGCGACATAGATTGAGAGTGAGTGAGTGACATGCTTAGGTATTAAATACCTATACATATAGTCGTCTGCCTATTCTAAAAACTTTAAACATTCAGCGTTTTTAAACAAAACATACAAAATATAGAACTAAATAACATATTAGTGTTACATAGCTTTTTATCATTTTTTTATTATTATTAGTATTTTTTGGTTTACGAAGAACAAGCTTTATTTTCATTAATCAAATTGCGACGATCGATCTGCTGAGGTGCTGCGTGTGCCACGGATTCGATCCCCGCTCAGGATGGATATTTATATTTATTTCCGGTCCGGTTGTCTGTTCTTATGGGTCTTTGTGGATCATGTGCCTCAAAGAGCACGTCGTTAACTGTCTTGTCGTTGTCATAGACGCCTAATAGTGATCGCTAGGTACTCATAGTCGGAAATATATCCGTCAACAGGCAGAGAAGAACATGGTAGACTCTCCAATATCAAGAAGAGAGAGGCTTATGCCCAGCTGTGGGCACAAGCTGAATCGATCAATCCAAAAAAATTTAGTCACTTTTCAATGGTTGCATGTTTTGTTCACCATAACTTATTGTAAAAAATATAGCACATTACAATAGTTCAAGTTATACTGGGAGGCAACGGGTATTGCTACTGGTACTGTGATACTAGGTGCCTATGCAAATTCCATTCATTTCATTATCTATGCATTAATAACATACTGCAATTAGTCTAAGAAAATAAATAAAACTAAAACTTTACTTTAAAATGATGACTAATTTATATATACAAGATCATAAAACTATTCTCAGCACAGATTTTATCGATTTAACAACCAATATCGTTGAATCGATACATTGACTAGATCACATAACACTAAAAAAATTTATTCACAAAACTTGTAAACCATAAAAATGTTACAACTAATTTAAAAGCAATAGAACATAAAATTACCCTCCGAGTAGTTGTTATCGATAATCGAATATCGCATCATCGAAATCGATACATCGACTCATTCGATAGGGCTAATTAATCGACGGTATCTGTAGCACTGTTCCCACGTGACGCGTGCGTATATATCAGCAATCGCGTGCGCACCTGTTGCACGCAATGAATTCCCATACACACACAAATACCACACACATGCAGCCATACAAATTACTTCACACTTGCGTAAAGGATGCTGTATTACTTTGTAAAATGTTGTTTTACTGTCTACTTTATTATTATCTAAAACATATGTTATTAAGATAAAATATATAAATAAATAAACTCTTTATTTTAACACCAACAATGAGCAATATTACAAAAAAAAAAAAGATAAGTACAATATCGATTCAGTAATTTTAAATATATTTCCACTTTTATAAAAAATATTTAACGTATAAAGTAGACAAAAATTACAGAAAATATTGTTTTTGCTACTAGTAGACATAACAATTACTAATTTAAAATAAAAAACTCAATTAACAGACCTAAACATCACTACAATTTTATGACACGCATAAATACCTGGAACATAAAAAATAATTGACATTTAGAAACAAATCAGTGTAAAATCACATGTTACCCAGCGTTCCGGCTTCCGATCACCCGACCACCTGCCAGCCGACATGCCACCTGCAACTTTGACGACGTGAGAACTGCATGATATCTTGTTTACTTGTTTTTTTTTTATTTTATTTTTTCAAGTATTATCTTCTTCTCCAGGACAAATGAGTTTCAATGATGTCAAACGACCACAGAGAATTTCACCAATATCACGTATAATGAAGAATTCTTTTTTCAGTTTGAAAGAGACTTCCACAAAGTTATAATTGAATTCAATATTTTATTAGTAAATAGATCATGAAAGTTTTTTTTATAAAGCTGCATAGTTAAAGATTCGGACTGACACATTCGATCGATAGAATTCTATTCGATCCACCCTCATGACATATATATTACAGTCTAGGCGTTTGAGCTTTAGTATTACTCCGAATATCTAGTACAAAGTTTCCACATAAGAAGCACCTACTGCAGAGCAAAGCAATTAGGTAATGAAAAGTTCCTTAAGTAAATAATTTTAAAACAGCTGCCATTGAGAAATACTCAATATTTTTTGATAAACAAAAATAAATTCCATGAAAACTAGATCAGAAATAAAACAGCGTGACAAAAACGTGACTCACAATTTACCGCACGGTGCAATCCGTAATTACTGTCGACGATGACGTGAAGTGACGTGACGTCAGACCGTGACCAACGGTTGGCGACTTCTGACCTGAACGGATTTCATTTCGGTACACCTGGCCGTCACTGCGTTACAGTTTAACGACGAAGTAAGTAAAACATTCTATTTATAACAATTGAAGCGTTTGGCAGTTGTAATGCCTAACAAATATTAAAAAGCAACTGACCCAGCCGACGTCTTTTGCGATAACTTTAAATAATTGTTAAGTTTTCTGGAATTACCCAGTTTTCTGTGCAACTTTCTTAATGTTTCATTATACAGGAATTAACTATTTAGTAAAATAGTTGTTTAGAAAGTGCCCAGTGTCCTAATTTGTACAAGTTAATGCAGAAGATACTTTAAAAGAAAAGAATTAAATTTATAGAGTCGTTCTCAAGTTATGGTGACCAAAGGGTGTATGATAAAATTTATATGTACTCGTATTTGTAGATAAGAAGTTTCGTATAGGTCTATAAAACACTTTACAAAACAAATTGTTCTAGTCTATGTTATATTCAAAATTAAAGTTAAATGTATTCTAAACTTTATATTAGACTTGTCATGACGTCACAATAAGTTCGTAAATATGACGTATTTACATAAATAAAAGATCTTGACGCATTACGGAAATATATATGTTACTAGCTTAAATTTGAATTAAATAGTATAGAGTTTTATTAATAATATGTTTAGGTTTTAGCATAAACTATAACAATTCTAATCTACATGCGTTTTTTTGAGAAAGGGGTTACGTTAGTGTTGTTATTCTCAAGATCGGGTTATAGGTAAATTTTCAATTTTCAGTAGGGCGGTGGGCGTGGCAGAGGTCGCCCAATGGGGTCGGAGGTCGCGACCCCCGACCCGCGAAGCTCAGAGGTGCGCGCAAGCTACGCGACTCGATTGATTCGCGCTTGAGCTTCCCTGATTTGACGGATAGGTATTTGTGACCACGAAAGGCGTATTTCGTCATAAATAAGATACTATAAGCTTAGCATCTTATTTATACGCGATGTTGGCTAAATCATCTGTTATTAATAGTAAAAATAATGCTTCTCTATATAAATAAAAGGAATCTAAGAGCTAATTTCAAACGGATGAGTGGTTATAGTGACCCTGATTTCTGCTCCGAGGGTTGTGGGTTCGACTCCCACCCTGAGTCTGGGTGTAATATAAATATTTATTTATATATTTATATTTATATAATTATGTATTAGTTATAAGTATGTTTATAGAAAATAAAAAATATGCAGCTATACCAGTCGGCTGTTACCTATAACACAAGCATTAAGTTGCTTACTTTAGGAACATACGACCGTGTGTGTATTGTGTAGATATTTATTTATTTATTTAATTCTAGCCGATAAATTTTTTAATACTTTGCAGAAGGTTATTATGAATAATAATAAAAAATAAGAAAAACAATGAAAATTGTACAGAAAATTGGAAAATATCAAAAAATTAACGATGATTTCGACCACACGCGTTTAAAAATTCGCATTACAGAACGTCTATCATGTTAGTGATAAATTGAAAGGAAAAAATAAAGCTAGAAACGCTTTACAGTTTACTATAGAAGTTAAACCTAAATAATTGAAGCGCTTCTTGCTGTAAATGTAATCGACATTATACTTTACCTTTTTCCCATACTTAGGCCTCTGACGTCATGTCAAAATGAGAGATAATAGAAGGGCAAATTACGTTTTCAATAAGTCTGCTAATAGCTCAGTACGCTTTATTGTAGCAATTTTTTTTAACTACTGAGATGTTCACTGATAAAGATTGTTATTCTTAATAAGAAAATTATCCATCAACAATCAATGAAGTAGAGTTGTGAACAAGCTCTAACAATTATATGAGATTATGAGAGAAGAAATATTTGCTCAATAGTGGGATTTGTCAAGCTTATTAAATTCATTAGTGCTACGTATCTAGTAAAAGTGTAACAATAACAACAGATTACTTTTTTATGAGTTAATTGCTTTGTTTTTTGTTTTTGTTTTTTTTTTTTTTTTTTAAGTGGGACATAGTTATCACAAAATATCTTGTGCAAAATTTGGAGTATCACGACTGGGTAAGTACCTCGACCAGAGACCACAGCTTAATAGTGTTTATATAATATTTATTATTTACAACGAAATAAATAAAAAATGAATACTAAACAAATTATATTATGGTACCGTCGCAATCGTAAGTATTTTTGTTACAAATATTTATTTATATTTATTTTAAAAATCCCAAGTTGTATTGCTCTCAAGTAGAGTTGTGCTGTTGTGGTGACAGCCGGCTGGAGTTCCAGCGAAGGATCGGGAGTGGGGTCGGTAATGTGCTTGGGACGCATCTGGTGTTGAAGGCATCCATATAGGCGACTATGGTAACTATCAGGTTGGGGTCGTACGCTTGTTTGCCGACCTGATAATATAAAAAAGTACCTCTTAAAAGAATCTCAACTGTAGAGAGTAGTTTGAAATGCAGTGTAAATATTTAATAACACTAAAATAACTATATTGTATTCTACTAAAACATTCTGTACTACAGGATAACACCTTTTCTTGCAGTCTTAGTTTTAGGTTCCATAAACAAAAAATTCTAAATATAATTTTAGTTTGACTGGTCCAGAACTAGATGTTAAAATATCACAGTTAGCAGAGACCCTGGTTTCTCCTCCATAGGTCGTGTGTTCGATTCCCGACCCGAAACTTGATCTAATAATAAAAAAAAATTGATTTTGTTTGTCTTTTCATAAATATATTTTTAAAATGTTATAAATAGGTTAATATATTGAAATAAAATAATAGAGCAAATAATATTTATATAATTTGGCTGTTTAAAAAAAAGGAAAATTCCAAAGAGTACAATTTATAGTACATGTCTTCAATAGTAGAACAATTGATGTCTTTTTTTTTTGTTTAATCTAAAACAAACTGCATACTAATAGATACAATTTAAGGAGCTCTTTTTGTAGGCATTGTGATGTATGTTTGAAGATTCGAACGATAAGACAGACGGACAGACAGCCAGTATCTCGTAAACGGCGCTGCTACACCTATTTGACTTGGAAATGTTGTGGAGACTGCATTAGTTTGATTTTTATTTGACGAAAACTTTGATAGGCATCTATTTTATTTGTATCTTTAAGCATTCAAGTTTAATTTAAATTTAATTTGACGTTATTTTAAATAGATCGGTTACATTCAGTGTCGGTGCTGCAACACTACATTAAAAGCATCAATAGTAACGTTTTATTTTTATACTATTTGGTTTCTACATTTATATCTGGTATGATGTACCTATACGTTTTGTACGTTTAATAAATAATGCACGTAACATCAGAATTCGTAATTAAAGAGAATTATCACTAAATACTCCTTTTGTACCACACGACTGAAGTAAAACTTCTTTAGTTCCTTCTAACTAATATCTCCCTCTCAACTTCCGTTCCCCTCGCCCGATCACACCTCAACGCTCTTGTCACGCATTCATTAGCTAGCAAGCTGACTGCCCAAGTGAAGCGTGCGTATAGAAGTTTTACTTCAATAAAACATTTTTATAACGCTTATTTGCTGAATAAAAATTGTTTAAAACCTACAAAAGATTATATAACATCACAACACTGTTTTGTACACGAAAAAAAATGTTAAACTGGCCTTTATTACATATTTTATACAACTAAATCATAAGGCCATGAAAAAAAAACTTTATTTTTTTTTTATAAAATTTAAAAATAATATTCGAACATTTAAATTTTATATTATCAAAAACCGTCTTCAGCCTTTGCTGTTACCTCAACGCTAATCGCGCGGGTGGTCGCGCCTGATTGTGATTGACAGTCACACGTCACATCCATCACTTACTAACGTTTCTTACCATAAAACTACATACCATACATTACTCTTTTACACCTACTTACATTATCTTATAGCCGACAAACCCAGCAATATACGTAAAACATTTCTGAAACGTTTGGAAAATTTTCGAGGTCGTGTTAGTGGTGGGCAGTCGTAGTTAACTAGACTTGGGTGTCTGAGGCTTCGAGCGTTCCTTTTAAATGATAGTAATGTATGGATTGACAGGCCGGTGAGAAAGGACGTGTTTCATCAAAAGATTTTGAAGTATTGTATCAGATGTGTTAGCGTCGTTCGTTATGTGAGAATTTTCTGTGAAATATTTTAGAAGCGCAACCGCTCTAGTGTAGTGCTCCGTGTAGTCACCTAAAATACCAGGTTTGCGGGTTCGATCCTGCTCGGGATGGTTGGATGGTTTATACAAATATTACTCTCCGGTTAGGACACACGTCACTTTGGATCTCCCCACCGTGCCTCGAAGAGCACGTTAAGCTGTCGGTCTCGGATGCTATATAAATACCTGATAGCGATCGTTACTTAGAGTAAATTAAAAATAATGTAGCATGGTGGATGGAGCTCTAATCCTTTTTCTACACGGAGAATAAGTTTGTTACAGGATGCTACAAGCTTAATCGATAGTTTGAGGCCGACAAACAATTAGATATTCTTGAACTTTTATATAAATTGCCTTTGATACATTACATTTGATTAGACCTAAATTAAATTTAGAAAATAATGGCACACGAAAAAAGTCATATGATACGAAAATAAAAAGGAATTTAAGAACAAAATCAATCAAACAAGTTGAATCTTAAAAACATAACAATTTAAAAATGTAATAAGACATTTGCGAAATACATGAAACGTCACACAAAAAAATAACAAAACAAAAAAAAAGGAATTTATAGAAGTCCAAAAACACTTCGAAAATAGAATAACACATTTCCTAAATTCACAAAACGAAATAAAAACTAAAAAAGAAATGAAAGACAAAACGTAAAAAAGAACAAATTTCGAAAATGGAATCACACATTTGCTAATGCACGAAACTAACTGCTCTTGTTTTACCAATAAAACGGCACCAGCGTCCCCGAGCCACTATCGCAAGTGACAATATATCTCACCTCCCCAACACATTGTTTTAGCGCCGAAATATCGACCCTAATGAAATTTATCGTACTCTGGTAGAGCAGGCATTATCTGAAGACTAGTCTTAAAATACATCGTATGTTTTAAGGATTATATTGTATTTAATTATAATAATAAAATTAAAGTTAAAGATCTGACTAAAATTTCGTATAATAATTCGTAATTTCGTAATTTTACTTTCATGTTTTTTTTTTAATTTGTTCCAAGTATGTGTACGTAGTGTATAATCATAATATGCAGTTCTAATTGCAGATACTCCTATTTGGTTCAATATGAAGATAACAAAATGAAAAAAAGACATTTTACTATGCACTGTGAAAACAATGAAAAACCACGAAAAACCATGTTAATTTAAAATCTTAAAAAATTAATACTTCGGTAAGAAAATCTACCTTATTTTCCAATCACAGACATAATTATATAATTTTATGCGTTCCTCGATGTGCGTAATTTAAATTTAAAAATAACCCTTAAAACACAACAAGAAAACTAACTGCTTATAAAAAATTTAAGCATTTGTATAAGGAAAAATAGTAAGTGCTTAGGAATTATCTCGAGAAAATCTATAAAAACGTGTAGACTATTATCACGTGTACAAAAAAAAAAACTCTGAAAAATTGATACGGACGTATAAAAAAACCAAACATCGCACCCCCGACCGCAGTCCACACATTGACGTCATGCACTTATCGCAGTAATTTTCAGAACTTACACGCGAGGGAGGAAAACTTACCGCATTGCCACTTTCGCAAAATGAGAAGAATAGTTATTTAATTCACTTACCTTACTCTCATTTTAATGCATAATTTTATAGGAGTTTAGTTTTAACTATGAACTGAATTCTATAAGTGATATATTTGAGTAAATTTTTTATCTTATCTAAGTGACTCTAGATCGAGTAACTTAATTTATACGCAAAACGCAATTTTCTAAGTAAAAGTTAAATCAACGTGGCCACCTGTTTTTTTCCACACACAACTCAGCATAAGAAACTATTTTTAAGTTATAACAATACCTATATTTTTTGTAATGGAGATTACTAATTATTGTATACGTACTACGTACTAGTAATACGTACAACGTAGGTCGACGAAAAAATAGTCAAGTAAATACGCGTTATCAAAGATTACCCAAAAAGCAGTTATTAGATCTCGATGAAATTTAAATGTGACCACATGATAAATACCAGCTTTCGATTAAATTAAAAATCCATCAAAATCGGTACATCCAGCAAAAAAGTTGTTTATTTATTTTATTTTATTTTGATTTATTTGGAAAACAGACAGTGTATAGAGACTTAGTTTAAAGCTAATTACATAAAAAAGAAAATAAAAATAAACCATTTAAAAGTTTTCACATACGGTTGCTACATAAAAAAACTAGAGCTTGTACAGTAAGCAGTGACTAATATAAAACCATTGCACAGCGTTCAATTAAACATATTTACAAAAAATTTGTGCGGTATAATACAACGTAGGTCGACAAAAAAATGGTCAACTAAAAACGCATTATTAGATAGAACTCGAAAAGCAGTAGTTAGATCTTAAATAAATTTAAATGGGACCAAATGACATACCTTTATACCTTTCGATTGAAAAAAAAATGTCGAAATCGGTCCACCCAGTCAAAAGTTCTGAAGTAACATACATAAAAAAATACAGTCGAATTGAGAACCTCTCCCTTTTTTGGAAGTCTGTTAAAAAAGGTTAACAATTTTGTTACAATGTGTGTAACATTATCACTAAATTTTTCGAGAAGCACATAATATGTAAAAGCTTAATCTAAAACTGTTTTTGTCAACTGTTTCCTCTTCCTTTTTCTTATTTTTCGTGACATTTGAATTGGTGTAAGTTATGCATTGTAATCGTTCTAATTATAATAAATAAATGTGTAAATAAATAATGCAGATAATGTTCAAATTGTGAATCAAAGCTTAATATAAGACCGAGTCAAATTGCAATAGAAACAAATTTTAACCTCAAAGAGGAGACCATAAGGCAGCAAAGGTACTTACAATGATATTTCTTGAGATTAATGGTTAGTTAACTTTTGAAAATTTACAAAAAGAAAACGGACTTGTCAGTACAGTATTTTTCCCTGAATATAGTTTAAAAATTCAAAAATATCCATCTACATTACAAATAAAAGCTCGAAACAATACAGAAGTAAAGAAAAAAAAAAGAAAAACTTTTACAAAAGTCTAAATACATCTTCGAATTGAACCAATCTACATAGTCATAAATACATTCAGGTTCCAGCCAATTTTTCCGCGAAAATCACCCACGGGGCTTTTTTACCCCAAAAGATAAGACGTGTCACCGCGTGACAGATGTCGTGACATTTACAAGTCACGTAAAACAAGCGAAGGAACCGTTGCTCTCCCTGTTTTACATTTCGTCTACTGAATTGTTTTTTTTTCGTCCCTGACATTTTATTTGACTAACAAAGCGCAAAATCTTTTATCAATCATATCGTTTCTAATATATTTGTAACCTAGGTTTGAATGTTACTGATATAATATAATAATTTAATAGAATATGCTTTACATAACTAGCTAGTCCTGTATAAATAAAAACGAATTGATGGAATGTATGTACACGTATAACTTTCAAACGACTACACCAAATTATGTGTTCATTATTGTGAGAACCAGTTTGTATATAGAAAATTAAAAAAGTGATATATTTACAAATAAATATATCGCGGTACGAAGTCCGTCCGGTCATCTAGTATGAGTATACATATCTTTACTATAATATATATAATTATATATTTATAACAGTTAGAAGCAATAAAATATGCCACAAAAGCAACGTTATCCCACAATCATTTATAAAACCGATCCAAACGCTCATTCAATCCCACATCGTCCATCCCATATTTGCTTGCTGTTGATCAAAAAACTTTTGTCCCTCAAACGAAACTCACGTCTTCCAACTGATTAATGATTTGAACCCGAAAACGGCTGCGTCGGTCCGAGAGAACGTAGATTTTAAGAAAACAAACAACAAATAAAACGGTGTCGCTAATGATACGTCAAATGGTGCAGAATGATTGTCGCCACCATTAGCGACGCATAAATAGTTGTTACCGTTAAACGATCCCTTTTGCAGACCTGTTTGCACATCCCGGCCAGTTGAACAAATAGCCGAAACTGACACGACATCATTAATTACGCGCGTTTGCTTTTTCGTCGTAAATCTTAGTATTAAGTAAAATTTTTGTTTGATCATAGGTGTGGGAAAGATTTTGTGTATAAACATGAAACTCAAACTGAATTTGTCGCTCTATACAAAAAAAAACACAAGGTAATTAAATTAAGAATTAAATAATTATTTATATGCATTTATTACCTAAAAAGGATCGAAGTTCGATATGATAATTTGTTACATATTTACTAAAGAAAAGAGTTTTACAGATTTTAATTCCTTTAGTCAGTTCCTATTTTAGTTTAACAAGAAACATAGTAGATACACGGCGCCAATTAAGTTTTCAACGACGCGTTTCGCGCTAAGTGTCAAACCCTCAACCTTAAAAGCATTACATGTGTCTAATGCAATGAAGACTCGTTACGTTTCGCAACATCGCTCGCATTATCGCCACCACACGATCCATTACTCCTTCTTGACATTCAAAGTGACAAGCACGACCACAGCCGACGTTGGAAGACACCTCGACGAGAGATTAAAGTGCAAAGGACCACGTGCAGAGTTTTCCTGTCGCCCTCGTTGTAAAGCCAGCGAAACGACGAAAGTTGTCATCAAATACGCATCCTTCGGGGCGGGAATCAGTTTTAAAAGCCATTAGAGCGGGTGGGGTGGCGGGCGGTTGTAATTAGACTGCGTTAATATTTAACAAGTGCGACGGCGTAGAGATTAGCGTAATACTATCCCAGCTGTGCCCGGACACCTTCTGTGAGTCGTCGCCTTTAAAAAACCACTCTGTCAACATCGTCAAAAATTAATTATGTTGTGTTCCAACATTAAAATGGAAATTTTAGCGACGCTAATGGCTTTGTTATATCGGCGAGATAAAGAGGAGTTTTAAAGGATGCGATGTTTTTATTCCATCAAGGTAGCACGTGAAAATTAAACGAGAGAATTTGTTAGATAAGATAAAGGCGTCGAGTGAAAACATTGCTGTGAAAACTCGGTAGAGTAATCCTTTCAACCCTTTCCGTGCAATTAGAATTACTCGAAGATGGCCGCGGCATCTGTGGGTTACCTAACTAATGGCGGATGCATTATTAAAGCCCCGCGGTCGGGATCGCGGTGACGAAGGGTTGGGACAGATTATGTTATAACAGATTTCAGTTTGCTCTTATGAGTGTATAACATAGGAATACAAGAAGATAGGAATTAAAAAGTTACGATTAGACGTTCCTTCTTTCAAATATTTGTATTGTATCTTTCGTGCTGTGAGTAAGGATTATTACAAACAAATGTTATTGACCTAATTATTTTATTTTACACTAAACATGACTTGCCAATAAAAACTAAACAGTAATCGGACAAAAAAAAACACAAGAAAAAATAAAGATAAAATGTAAGAGTAATATTTTCTCTCCAACTTTAACGTCTGATAGCTTTACAAGTTTACACAGTTAAGACAAGTATGTAATACGTAATATGCAAGTAATGTGCAAACTTATAAACTATTGAAAACTGCAAAAAAAATATTTTTCTTGTATTGTGCTCTAGTACACAGAATAAAAATCTATTTTCGTTTAAACTCGACCACTAAAAATAGCTTAAACTTCACATTATCCTCTTGATGAAGGAAGTTGTCATGTGACCTATATTTGTGTCGTTATAACAAGCTCACTTGCTATGCTGTGTGGTTACGGCATTAAGAATATAGCCACCCCCTCTCTTCCCGTGGATGTCGCAAGAAGCGACTAAAGGATAACACAGTTCCACTACCACCTTCGAACTTAAAAAGCCGACCGATGGCGGGATAACCATCTGACTGCTGGCTTTGAAATACACAGGCCGAAGACGGGCAGCAGCGTCTTCGGTGCCACAAAGCCAGCCCTGCAGTCACCAATCCGCCTGCTCAGCGTGGTGACTATGGGCAAAACACATGCATTCACTCCATTTTTGGTGCCAACTTGTGGAGGCCTATGTCCAGCAGTGGACTGTATTAGTCTGAACTGATGATGATGTTGATGATACAAGCTCACAGATAGTGTCACTATCCTCAATCTATTACTATAGTCTTTATTTAATGAATGCAATTTTTTTTATCAATTATACTATTTTAAATTAAAAAAAAAACGTGTGCTTTAGATGTAAATAAAATCGCTTAAAAGTAAAATCCCTCTCTTTCTATCTTCACTTACTATCTCTCTCTCTCAATTTACGTTCACCTCGACCGATCACACTTTTCGTAATGCTCTCGTCACGCGTTCGCCAGCTCACTCCCCAATTCAAGCCTGTATAAAGAATTTTTACTTCAATAAATTCTGAATATCTTGTCCACTGCTTCCCTACATATTTTATTTAAAAAAAAACAATATTTAAAAAAAAAAACAACATTTTAAGCTAAAATAATATTTAAATGATCTCTTAAAGTACTTTGGTGACTTGTTAAAAAATATTTTCAGTTGCGAGTTTGTATTGAAAATCTTAACCAAACATACATTTTCAAACATATAATGCACCAACAGTAACGGGTAATATAAATATACTATCCTTGATTTTGATTCAAGTTTATTTAAAACAACATTCCTAAGGGACTCGTTAACTTTTCCTCGTCATTAATCATATGAAACGAAACAAGTATAACTTTTTACAAAGAGACGAAAAATTGCTTACGTAACGATATGCAAATCTCCATTCACGTATCCTCAGATGACCGTGGGTACTCGCCGGTTATGAGAAACTTTTTAAGCCAATCAGTCACAGTGCGAGGTTTCCGGGACCAAGATTAGCATAGCCAAAAATCACAATAGCGAATTCAAGAAGTTAATGGTCGGCTCATGCATAATTTTCGGTCCGAACACAAAAGGGTTAAACAAAGGTGTTTCGATAAAAAGCTTTATTAATGTGCTAAATGAATCATCGGGTCCGTTAGACCGGTCGATGGTTGAGTATATTAAAGTGTTAGTTTTACCTCTTGTCTTGATCAACGGCTTCGATAGATTTATTCCGTCACGTTGATTTGAATTGAGTTGCGGCGGGACTATTAACACTTTTTCTATGAATGGACATACATAAAGATACCAAAAGGTGAGTCTTTAAATATTAATATTATATTTCAGAAAGTAAAAAACACTAATACAAGACAGACCAATGCTATCGAACCATTGCGGCAATTGCAAAAACAATAAGGTATTATTTTGTATGTCAATAACAGAAGCTATAAAAAACACTAAATTCACAATATACTATAAAAAAACCCGACCAGACTTATACTTAAAATTAATCTTGAAATTTACGTATTTTACAAATTACGTATTTTACAAATTACGTATTTTAATATTAATAATAATCTTTCTTCCTTCAAACATCCTGTCCATTATTTTTATACTCGTATCTTAAAAAGTTAAAACACACACGGTCGTCGGTTCTTATGGTAGAGAAGCTACTTAACGCTTGTGTTATAGGCAACAACAGATTGATAAAGCGTTTTTTTTTTTATAAATGTACCCAGACTGAGGCGAGAACCGAGCTCGCAACCCGCGGAGCAGAAAGCAAGGCAAGTACAAACTGCGCCAATCGGCTAGTCAATCCGAGTAATGCTAAACTATTGAAAAATATCAAGTAACATTATAATAGGCAATTAAAATGGTTAAAACATGAATAAAAAACCAATTAATTATCAATGACCGTTTCAAACTTTAAATATCATCGTGACGTAGATCTTAAAAGTCTGGTTACGTTTACGATGGGGTTACGAGCGGTATAAAGGAGCGCTATTTGTTTCTGCCGTCACCTATTAGAATCTAAACAAACAATGCATAAATATAGACGACTTTTGTGTCTTTCCCATAGACTACCATTGTCACTATTGTCAACTTTGTGCCCTTTGAAAGGCATTGTATTTTTTTTAAAGATCTTTTGTGCTTGCAACGTCACGACTGATGTGTCCAGTTGTTTTTTTTTTACCAACGGCTTCTGCTTTCATTGTCAGCTTTAATGATCTCAGTGGTCTTTACTCAATGAACTACTCCTATGCGCTACTGTGGACAATTCTTTGCGTAACATTTTTCATAAATATTTGTTGATTACATATAATATAGTTAAAGTTCCCTTTCAATATTCATTGATAATTATTTATTTTTTATTTTACAAGGAAGCCTACGAATTCCAAATTCCGAAAATTTCTCTCACAGCGCAAGTCAAACAAACGTCAATCAAACATACCTCACAACTAGATGCCAGAGGTCACCAATCATCATATTCTCCACCTGCGTCTTACTTTTTTTACTAACAACCAAGTAATAAATCACTGGAAATTATATCTTATTGTAAAGGATTACGGTAAGTTTTAAAATTACAAAACGCTATTGTAATTTTTGCCTCCGTTAGTCTATGACGCCTCGCTTTTTTGCTTCTAAACTTTCATGTCATTCCATCGAGTAAACAAGTACACAAAGGACCAAGTCACTATCCCTTTTTATTAATATCAGTGGCTGAATGGTTACAAAGGGTTTTGTTCTCATTATCCTTAATCGTACTCGTTCAGGTGTTATATTATGGTGGGTTGTGGCTTTAATGAGCTTACTATTCATTCAAGGAGAATGCGCAATATAATATTCAACTTTTTATTTAAATAATGCATTTTTAACAGGCGAAAAAACGAAAAATAGTAGTATTGCTAACATTTTCATTCGAAACACAAATAGTAATGTATTTACTGTATTTACTTGATGAATTATCTAAAATTTGTAAGCAATAAAATATTTCTTAGTTCAATGAACAATGGTGTTTTAGTGTCATATCCTCCTTAATTTTATTAATTATTAGTATAATAATATTAAATACATTTCGTACTTCAAGCTTTTTTATATTTATTTATTTAAAATTATATTCCACGGGCTCTAAATGCCCATGCCTTTTTTGAACATCATGCATTATGATACCACAGGCGACTTATTTCACTTACTACAAATCGACAGTCCTGTAAAGTCCTAGTAAAGCTAGGACGTGGTCCTACTTAAGGATTACATGGTTCGTCATCGTTATCATCTGAGGATACTCTAATCGGCATGTAATTAAATCATTAGTAAAATTATGTAAACTTTTTTGTACATTTCGCAATTCCTAAGAAGATTTCTTACAACTTATTTTTATTTGACGCTAATTTATTTATTATCATCGTCAATGTCAGTATACACATGTATAAATTACAAAATGTTCAATTTTACTATTTACATCTCATTATAATATATTCATAATGTAAATAGTGTCTCCCGCTTAGACCCACTTGTTTCAAATAACTACCGAAATCACAGCTTCCCTGGCATCACGCTGATTCGTTTTGCCCTTGTTTATTGAAATTGATAATAAATGTCAGGCTTAAATTCCAATAATGGTAAATAAATTTTCGATTATTATTGCTACTCCTTCTATGGTAGGAGTCCGAAGTCGGTAGTGTACCATTTTGAATTAAGTAATATCCGCATTAAACACTAATCCAACTGGGATTTTTAAGTTACGGCATCCTAAAAGAGTACACGAAAAAAATTTCTGTAACTTTCTAGTCTATTAGTATTTTATTAAGTTAGTTTTTATTAGGATATTTAAGTGATAATATGTATGAATTACAGCTTAAGAAGTAAATAAAAAAAGTTTAGGCATTCACGATGAGAAAATAAATATTTTTTAAAAATGAGTATTATTCATATTAAACTCACTCGTACGTCTTTTAAAAGGCTTTATATACAAATGCGCATAAACACTACTAGTTAATCCTATGTAGTTTAGAAGCCTTTACGATTCATGGTCTTAACTTCCAAATGAACTACCTAGTACCTTACAGAAGACATTGCATTGCAGTCAATACTAATGTTGAAACAAACCTACTGTAAAATACCAATGTAATTTAATTTTTTTAAGACGCATCATCCATCAATATCTTCGAATGAATTCTATAATAATGGTACCCGTTAAAAAACTCTCCATCATCTCCCTAATTCATGTGGTCACTATAATCTAAATCTCAATAAAAATGTATCCCTCTTTTTAACATTATTCCAAAAAACGCGTGTACGGCTCGTGTCAGGTGAGCTTGTGGTTAACCTCAAGCGTGACCTCAGCAAGGGAAGCTGTGGTCATCTCGTGTTTGAATAAAATTTTCAAGTTTTTAGTGTTAATCGATGGCATGACCCTTGAAGATTGAGAGATAAATCATTTTTTTACTGAATGGACGCCTGCCCTTGCTCAATATTTACATGTTAAGCTGTTTATCATAATCGTGAACGAAACGTTTAAATTATCAACTTTCGGTATCTTTATACCCACATTACGTAATGTTTCACTTATAAATTCAACAAACTTAAATAGTTTATTTAAGCTATTTGACAAATGCATCAAAATAATACAAAAACACAATTTTCGTTAATTTTATTACATCCTCTTATTATAGATAAGTTTCTACGAATATTCATTAATAATTCACAAAACCCAAAGTGACCCCACGCTAAAAACCCGTACTCGATAGTTCTATCTACAACAGATTTTATGGGAACCCAAATAGCTAATAATTCATAAACATCGGACATCGGACCTCGGACCTCGAGCACTCAAAATCAATAAAGGCAAACCCGTCGCGCCAGAATCCGCTATTAATTTGAACATGTTCGCACAAAGCGCGTAGTCTTCGCCCTTTTAAGACTAGAAACTCTACAAGGATAATAGTGGATGGTCTACACTCGTTTAAGAATGATAAATTACGTAATGGAAGTCGGTATGTCCATTCCCACAGATATTAAAGCGAATACAAAGGAACGACCCCTAAGTTGTCCGGACTCACGCGGCGGTATTGAAAATATTTCAAAACACAAGATGTATTGTTCGAATCGCATGCAAATCCTTTTGAGGGTTTTTGGGGGGGAAATTGGAAAAGTTGCGCCGTTTTTAGACTTTGATGTTTCCAGCTTTATTGGAGGCTAATCGCTGTTTATAGTGGATCATGCGGTGAGGCTAATATTAGCTAGAATATCGCTTCATATGATGGTATAAGTTGGCTTCAAAGAGAAAGATTTGATGGGTATTTGTACTTGTAACTTTGGACGGCTGTTTTGATCACTTTGAAATCAAATACACCTTAATTTATTACCAATAAGGAACATAAATCTAAAGCAGCCTTTTTTTAGAATACTCAGCATATATAGCAACATTTGGTTCGACAATTTGAATGTAGTTGCTCCGAGCTAGACATAGATACGTTTCATACCTATACATTAATATTTAAAATAGATACACACATACAATGAATGCTAAACAATATAAATACATATATCATTTGCTAAGATCTAATCAGACGATCGACCACCAGGACACCAGCGATCGACAAGAGTGACAAATGAGTGAGTTGACAGTTGACACGTCGCCCTTGTGGGTGTTCGACATTACCAATGAAAATATTATACAATACCAATCTGCCTCAGTTGGCGCTGTGATTCACAATAAGACTCAAGATTTTAAAAAAATGCTATTATCAATAGTGACATTTCCATTACACTTTCTTATTTGAGAAGTAATATTTCCTCATTAATTACGAATGCTAGATTTATCAATATAATAGATGAGTAATAATACAATTATACTCGTTGACCCGTGGAACTGCTTTTGCTTTAGCGAATGTCTATGTTTTTCAACTTCCTGGCAATAACTAACAAAAAATACTTTGCTTAACAATAATAAAAGGTGTAAATTGACTTAACATTAATTTACTGTTTGTTGTTAAGATTCCTAATAAAATGTTTTGCTTTGAGAAGGCGCTAATATTTGTCAATAATTGACAATTTATTGCCAATCTCGTATAACTTCTATTTGTATTTGAAGAACGCCGATAGTAAAATACCAATCAAAATTAATAACAGTTTAATGATGATGTTTACGACTTGTATTGTTTAATATTTAATTTGGTTATATTAAGTGAAAGAATTACTTATTTTTAAACGTATGCTTATAATGTTAAGAATAACAAATTATGAATCTTAGCACGACGTTTTTAACTTATCCTGATATCAAATATTTCAAAGCCTTTGATAGTAGAAGCTAATAAAATTAAAAAAATAAAGATATGCAAACAAAACCGTAGTCTAACCGTCCCAGTCTGCATTCTCGAATATTCCATAAATGTTTTTCTATAAGGCAGATTGCAGATCAGAACCGAACAATATTGATTCAACTCAACAAGCTTTATAAGCTACCGCTACAGAGCAAATCGCGTTTATCGGGATTATCTCAGGTTATCAGCCATCTTACCATCTCACCAACGTACCATTCCTATACAAAAATAAACCGATTGCGACTTATTGTCCAAGCACAACGTCCTTTGCTGTTTTTGCATAAAAATATACGATCAATTGCTATAGTGAGTAAGTAATGTTTATTGTGATGTTAAAATAAGTTTTCATTGATAAGACTTTATTTGATTTTATTGGGTTATAGAAAGAAGGGAGCGTCTAGTACGTGAGCCCCGATTGAAGGCATTTATGCAAAGTTGAACGTTTTTGTTATCATGTTATTTTATCAATCCCTCAATCAAGACTAGCAACAAGAATAGGGATCCAGGTGTTTTTTTTTTTTTGTTTAGATATTATTTGTAAATCCATTATTTATTCCTTGACTAAACATTGTATAAATTAAGTATCAGAAAATATTTTTTATACAACTAGGTCGGCAAACATAATATGTACGGCTTACCTGATGGTAAGTGACTACCGTAGCCTATAGACGCCTGCAACACCTGAAGCGTCGCAAACGAGTGGCCGACCCTAACCGCGACCCTCCCCAGTAGCTCTGGCCACCTTAAACCTCACCACAGAAACACAATACTACTTGAAAGCAGTATCATTTAGTTGTGAACTTCTGTAAGGCCGAGATACTTCAGATTTTGAGCAGGATATTCCCTGCTGTGGCCTAACTTAATGATAAATGTAGTTTCTAAAATTCATATTTTCGTTTTTCGTATAATAATAATAATAACTCTTTGTTTCATACCAAAATCCATATTGGGTTAGTAAAACAAACAGAACAATGAAAAAATCTACAAATGTAAAATAAATTAAAAATAAATAAAAAATAAATCAAAAATCAAAAATAGTGTTAGTAAACAAAAACAAACTACGAAAATAAAAACAAAATGAACTTATAGAACTAGGTAATTAAGGCTAAATTAAAATAATTTAATGTAATTCTTGAAAAATTGGGTATTTTGTAAATATAAACGAAAATACAATCAAGAATAACAAAAACGCTCTCACTAAAATAAAGTCTAATGGTCATGTTGGTAATAAATATAATAAAAAAAAATATTACAATTAAAAAAAATACAACATTGGTAAAAAAAATTAATGGTCCTTCCTAAAAACTTTATTACCCTTCCTCAAGAGCAATCAAAAAGGCAATTTGTTTTTAATTTTCATACAATTTAAGATTTTTACTAACCAAAATTCAAGAAACCCTTTGAAACATTACCTATCCATCAAGTAATTATGACAATCCGGAAACAACAAAATAGACGAAACTCCAAAACAATAAAAGCTTTCAAGAACTTAAAAATTAATTAATTCAATTTCAATCGCTTTTTGGAGTTTGCAAAAAAAAAACAAAAACAAAACAATTCAAAGTTTTTAATTGCAAATGTTTTCGATTGTTTTGTACCGTTGTTGTTCATTCATATGTATTGAACTTGTACTAGACGACGTAGACAATTTCAATTCCATTAGAATAAAATTCTTGTTACATTGGTTGACACAATTAATTCTTCGTATAATAATTAGTGATCTCTAGGTAGAAGAGACTTTAGAATAAGAGATCTTAATGTTTTATGCTATGCACTTATCAAACCAATGTTTGTCATGGTCTGAACTATTTGTTTATCAATTACTGTTGAACGAAACACCTCATTATTATCATTTTAAATAAAGAAAAATAATCGACTCGAATACTAAAAATCGTTTTGAAAATATATCGTGTAATTGGTGGGGAAATCTAAGCGATCGTGAATTAATATCAATTTCAGTAATAAGATGATTCGAGTCCCATAAGAAAACAACAAATATATTTAAAAATTAACAGAACAAAAAAGTCCAAAAAAGAGTTGTCTTCAAATTTGTCCGCTGACAACATTCATCTCAATCAATCGCGCTCTCGGAGGAGCAACCCTTCTGTCCCCGGAGACGAAACCCTCTGGCTCGTAACCCAATTAATGTGAGAGGGTAGTGACACCCCTACGGCGACCGCAAAAAATTTAAATTGAAATGTTAAATTAATTTGATCCGGCGTCATATGTGCACTATGACTTTATTGGAGATCAATAAGCATTTGACTCCTCACTATTTACTCTATTTTTGTACGTAAGTTAACTGTCTGGAATACGGTTTTACATATATTATAAAACGTCAATATTTTTTAGTAATGATGTTAGTATTACATGTTCATAGTTCACTCACCTTTTCATCTTCTCATTCTCAGTATTTTTATGCCTTTCAACCTAAGAATGCCACTTTTTTGTGTTTATGTTAATTTCTCGAGAGTTTTTTTTTAAAATAACTTTTCAACCCTGAGCCTCAACATCTCTTTACCTATCCCTATGAAAATTGTCTTTTTCTGTATTTACCGTTGACACTTTTAACTTATTTAAACTTTACCTCTTTTAAATTAGGCATTCTTCTCATTGTAACGTGCTTTAAATTTCAAGTATCTTGCTTCCTATCTAGAAATCTTGTACATAATATTTTGATAGCAAACAAAAATTCAAATAGACTTTATTAGAAAATATATAAACGCTTAAATAAACGCTTCACACTCAACGGCTCTCAGTAGGATTATCTCCTGTGTCCTGTGTCGGGGGTCCAGAAACACACACAATACACAAACACAAACGCCCACATCACAGTAAACATCTGTATGGCCAATACAAACTATGCTATATGCGGGGATGGAACCCGCAATCCCCAGCGCAACAGCCACAAACCAGTGCTGTGGCCGCTGCGCTAACGCATCTAAAATCGTCTCTGTGACATAACCCAAAATGACAGTTATAAATAATAAAAAGAAACATTTTTAAATGCTAAAATTTTAGGAAAAATACAATGAGTAACATGAGTTGCCATTACGAAATTTTCATTTAAATTAACTTTAATTAAATAAATAAAAAAACCCTTCAAAATCATCCATGCAGTTAATTATACTACAACATATGAAGAAGTATGAATGAAGCTTACAACATAGGGAAAGAAAAATAAATTACATGAGAAAGATAGAAAAAGAAAATGAAAAGATAAATTACATATATGAAATCATACAAGCAATTATTCGAAACGGGATATCTGTAACAAATCGAATTTAAACGAACACTGAATACATTCTACGATATGGACTTGCATTATAAATTAAGCCTCTCTTTTAATATTATTTATATGGCTAATAACTCCACGTGTGTATGAATGTTTGGGGAATGTACCAACACCAATATCTCTACACGGGTTATGTTATAAAGGTTATCATGCACATGAGGTACTTATAGGCTTTAACCGCATGAAATTGTGTTTGGTAGCAAAAAAAAACCGACTTAAATTCATATCGAGAACCATCACCACGTGAAAAGTACCAGCCTTCGAATAACAGTCGTCAGTACAAGTCACAAGCATAAAAAAGTAGTCTAATTAAGAACCTTCTTCTTTAACATCGGTAAAAAATAGAACCCTAAATAATAAGATATCTTAATAATGTGGTATTCGATGATGAAAATGATGAAAAATGAATACCTTATCATAAACTTTTATCAGATGAATACCGTCATAATTCAAATAGCTTTAACGGTAACCGGTGAAACAGGCCCTTAGATTCATAAATTCATACTGTCATACAGAAAAACGTTTGCTGTAGTGATAAAAGTTCCGTTACCAATCGTCGCGAGCTCTTCCTACTTGGAACAGATGTTGATGTTTGTATAAAACTATAAATACACATTTACACTTATACAAGATTCACGACTTTTTTGTGTAAAAATGTTATAATATAATATTAAAATAAGTAATAGCAGTATATGCTATTACTTATTTTAATATTAGCTCTTTATATGTATATAAGGCAATATAGAATTCCGGCCAAAAATCCCTATTGTTTCTTGTAAAATAATATTGAAGCGTTTTTTACCATAATGTAGATCAATAAAACTTTATTAACTAAAATTATAAAAATAAGTTAACAAAGACTTGAACAAGTAACATGATATAAAACAATTATCAATGCGAGAGCTTATAAAAAGGAACTCAATAGGTCTTGATGAGCGATGATTGTTGGGGCGAGTGACCCTTCCACGAATTAATTATTCAAACTATGTCGCCGAGAAAAACGGACTTTCTGAAGCGTCTTGTTACCTATTATTGTAAATCAGTTTGCACTTCAGAAGTTTCCATTTGTTTCCGTGACTTGAATTTTTTACATACTTCATTTATTTTTAAGGTATATATGTATGTCGAAAATAAACACAATGATTTTAATAGGGCTTAAAGCGATGAATATTTTAATATTAATGATGTCCCGTAACCATGGCGTTAAGAACGTTGCTTAAATTCCAGATGTTTCCAGATATCAAAAATAATAATCGCAATAAGTCTCGATTAAATGAAAGTGTTAATATTGACCGTGAAAGCTTATAAACTAAATATAGTTAGTTCCGCCTGTTGCAGTCCACAGCTAGCCATTGGCCTCCCCAAGTTCCACCAGACATCCCGGTTTTCGCAATCTTCATCCAGACCTTAACATAACTATCTTAATTTTTGTTATGAGTAGTTATTTCTTCCACTTCTATCAACATTGATATTCCACACTTGTTGGATAAGTTATTATTTTCTAACAATTGATTTCAAAAACAGAGAAGCATTTTTTATATTATTATAGTGTTTATAAATGTGTTTTATAATTAAAAACCTTTTGTGCAAATGCTTCCAAAAATTAAGTAGCTGACATTATCCTGGACATAGCACGTGAAGTTTAAATAGACGTTAGGTTTTCTGAAATGTAACTTTAATTTTAACGCAGTTTTCTTAATTTCTATAAAAACATTTTACTAAGTATAAGAAAAATTAAGAAAAGAGAAATAATATCGATAGAATCGTTCTTAATGAACAGCGTGACCAAGAGTAACAGTGATTCATTTTTTTATTCCATAACTTTTTTCCATTTATATATTTCTATCACTGTAGCATCATAACAATAGATGTACCAAGCAGTTAACCTGAACAAATCTTACTATAACTAGATAACCATAAACAAGATACTCCACAAAGAGCCTGAAAGAAGCCCATATTAAAATTTCCTTGAGAATAATCCGAACACAACACAATATCAAAATTTAATATCATTTTAATCTTAATTCTTCTTATTAATGTTCCCAAGGAACCCTCCGTGACTTAAAATCTGCACCTTTATGTGGCATAACAAGTAAAATTGTATCTTAACTTTTTAGATATAAAGTTTATTTTCGTTTCAAAGATTTTTCTTGGAAAATATGTGGGTGGAAATCTGCTGAAAGCAGGTAGGTTCAAAGATAACGCCGTCTGTTCTGGAGTAAGTCTTAATTAGGTCGAATTGAGGTTTTCATCGGTATAAAAGTTTCATTGTTAAAGCTTTTATTGTAATCCGAGATTTATTTGTCTTACCGATGTTTTGAGAATAAATAAATAATGTTGTATGCGCGAAATAAGTAATCGAGTTTTGTAAAGTGATGATTACTGTTTTGTTTTTTTGTTTTTTTTTTAATATTTTAGCATTCATTATTAAATTTTTTTTTAAATGTTCTTTTTAATATAAATCTCTTGCCATTTTTCCGTAACCACATTGAAGTTGACACTACAAAAATTAAAAAGGATTTAAATAATAACTCTAATAAAAAGTAGACACCGCACATGACAAATATTTGTATTACCATAACCATATTATATTTGCCTTGGTCTGGATGTTTGTCAGTCCTTGTGAGTCTCCCCACCGTGCCTCGGAGAGCACGTTAAGCCGTTGGTCCCGGTTGATATCATGTATACCTGATAACGATCGTTACTCATAGATATTATATATCCGTTAGCCCGCATTGGAGCAGCGTGGTGGATTAAGCTTTGTTCCGTTTCTGAAATATTATAGGCTAAAGCATAAATAAAAGTAAATAAAAACATATTTTATTTTTATGTATACATTTATTTATTTAAATAATGTTAAAATATATAATATAAATTATAATAATATTCAAAATTAATAGCAACAATATACAGCAAGGACAAGACGTAGGTGTGGCTATTTGAGTTTGTTTTAAATCTAAATGTATATTAAAAATGATCCTATAGCATTTAAGAAATGTTTTTGGTGACAAACGGCGGCAAAAATAAGTCATACTAAATATCTGAAGAACTGTAGCTTTAGCATGTGTGTGTATGTGTTGTTGCACACAGACACGTCCACACATTCTCTAATTAAAATGTAAAAAACCCGTGATGGATCGCGTCCGAGCGTTAATTAATGACTTTTGTTCGGGTCTGTGTGCTCAGTGCTGTGGAAAGGGAACCATCTCTATACATTCGATACGACATAAAAAAACCAAATGATCCGTAATTTTTTCGATCACAATAAAAAAAAAGAATTATACAGCTTAGTGCAGTCACTAGGACTTTACGCGCGTAATTACGTCCAATTTAGCGATTCATTTTTATTTACATTAAAAAATTATTTAAATAAAAATTTAAAGTAGAAAATTTTTCTTCAAAACAAATTATCTTTTGAGGAAGAAGACATCTAAAAATATAATTTATAGTAAAGATAAGATTCCAACTTTTGCGACTAATATTTATATCAGTTTTAGGACTACTAAGTTATTTCAATATTATCCGGTAAAACATGTTTTTAACATTTTTATTATATTAATAAAATTCGGTAGTATTTTTAAATAAATTATTACAAATACCTAATTTTAAATTATGAAAAATAAACTATTAACTGCGTTATAGAAACTTGTTTTTTATAGTATTTATTGTTTCTTGTTATATTTTTATTAAAAGTATTATATTGTAGAATATGATGAAAAGTAAAAACTATTTTATAAGGGTTTATATTTGATGAGTAAACTAGCTGAACACAAAATAGTGAAAAGAAAACAAAAAAAAACAATTTTCCAGATCATTTTTATTTTATTTTTAAGCAAATTTTGTAATTTTCTCAAAAAAAAATTGTCAATATTTCAAAACATACAATATTTAGGTCCAATTTCCTATTCATTCGTCTTATTCATCAGCGTACAGTCGATGGAGCACGCGGCTAAACAAAAAGCTAATACAAACGAGGGGCGCTCATCGAGGGCGTTATTAAAGAACCCGCAGCAATACGCCGATGACAAAACTCTTATATTCAACTCCTTACTAATCGTACGGAAAACTTTGTTTTCAGTTAGGTGTTCCTGGTACTGACGCTGTATTAAACACTAGTTCCATATTTTTATATTTTAAATACAACTTTAGAACTAGACAACGTTACGTATTGGGTACTACTTATTTATGTAGTATGATGAATTTATATATATGTAGTCAATCTATTCATATATGAACGTATGATGAAGATGAACTCTACATCTTCACCATATCATATATTTATCTCCTCTGTCCTAAAGTTACTTGGAAGAGATTGCTTTTTAGCGACGAGGCCTCCTTTAGTACATATTTCTACTGATGTGATGATGTTTTTTTTTAGAATATAAGCTAGCAAACAAGCGTATGATCCACCTGATGGAAAGCGGATATCGAAGTCTATGGACACCTTCAACACTAGGAACTTTGCAAGCGCATTGCCAACCCTATCCAGGGCTGGCTGTCTTACGCACCACAGGAACACAGCATGACTTGAGAGCAGTATTACTTGGCTGTGATCTTCTGTAAGGTTCAGGTACTTTCCCAGTTGTGCTGGTCCAGATTTTGAGCAAGATATCTCCTACCGTACACTACCTCAATAAAACAAAAAGTGCGGTTGATTTTTCCAATGTCACGTACGATATTATCAAGTATTAAAAGTAGTTTCAGTACCAGGAATGCCTAACATTTGTGGTAAAGAGACAAAGGCGCTGTTAGACAGGGAACAAGGGCGACGGTGGGTAATGAAAAACATGGCGTCACTCGATTACGACTCGCGCTTGACTCTGTGATTGTTCTAACTCATCTAACTGAGACATCTGTTCGGGCGAACTCTTTAATCTTAATCGGTTTAGATTGAATGAGGTTTTATAAGCTTTTTAATGTTTTGTAAATATTGAAATGTCCAGAATGTCGACCCGACCCACTATTTATATAGAGTAATGCTATGGTACTAATATATTACATTCCTATACAATAACCATTTCTGTGCTGTAATCAGTACCCGGATGAGGCATATATTTTTTTATATTTGTACAATTTTTTGTTTTTAGGACTTTTGCCGTTAGTTTTGGAGAACACGTAGAAGCGTCAGTACCTATTTTTATCACACCTAATACCGATCGTCACCAAAAGGACCAACGTAGGTTAAGTAGGTAAAATTACCTTTATTAAATAGAGCGGTAAATTAAGCTTAACCCATCTACCATATCGCGAAGAAATTATATTTATTAATAAATCATTTTAATTTAAAATCATACCTTTTTAAATTGCATAGACCTACTTTCGACAACTCTACAAAAATTCCGAAGCTCTATAAATCTCACATCATATATCATCGTAGTGCTTATAAAACGATGTTAATACATAACTACAGTCTGCAGTACCTACGGTCGGTTCCGATATATCACATTTTACCATGAGCACGTGAACAATGCAACGAGAAGCAGCCGGCGCTTGCGCACTCTACTGCTGCTGGCTTATCTTGATACTTTATACAAAAGACTTATTTGGACAGCTTCGTTTTCGACATTGTAATAATAAATATTCAAACAATTTTATTGAAAAAAATTAATATTCACTTAGTGTCTATTTTTCTTTAGCTTTTTCTGTCATTATGAATTCTTTTACTTATTATTTAGTTTGTTATATACTCGTATTATGGATTGTTTGTATTTCGTCTGCATTGTTGCCAAAGTATCGGTAATTTTGTAACGATAACATATGATATATAATACTAGATCGTTCAATAAGTCCCGAGACTAACCTGGAAATGGCGCATATATTAAAAACTCTTTTGATTTTTAAAAAGTACTGGCTATCAATACAAGAATATGTGTCAAATTTTTAAAAATGGAACAATAAAATTATTGATTTTGAAACATTTAAGTGACGCTACGGTTGTAATTTCGATACAATGGAAAAAAACGAGTTTCGCGTGTTGATAAAACATTGTTTTTTAATGGGAAAAAATACCGTTGAAGCACAGCAATGGCTTATAAAATGTTATGCAGGATCAGCTCCCTCTAAAGCAACCATTCGTCGGTGATATGCCGACTTCAAACGCAGTCGCATGGACACCAATGATGGGGAACGCTCAGGTCGTCCAAATGAAGCAGTGACTCAACAAAATATTAACCAAGTCCTCAAAATCGTATTGGAAGATCGGAAGGTAAAAGTGCGAGAGATAGCCGAGATAGTGGAGATTTCAGTTGGTAGTGTTTTCACTATTTTACATAAAAATTTGGCCATGAAAAAGCTTTTTTCTAAGTGGGTGCCGCGTTTGCTTACAACTAATCAAAAGGAACAACGTATCAATGATTCAGAGCGATGTTTGGCGCTGATGAATCATAATAAAAAGGATTTTTTACGTCGTTATGTAACAATGGATGAAACCTGGATATACCATTTCACTCCGGAATCCAATCGGCAGGCAGCGGAGTGGAGAGCGGCTGGTGAAAGCCGCCCGAAGCGTCCAAAGACTCAGAAATCGGCCGGTAAGGTTATGGCGTCTATATTTTGGGATGCGCATGGAATACTTTTCATCGACTACCTTGAAAAGGGGCAAAATATAAATAGTGACTATTACATGTGCTTATTGGAGCGATTGAAGTACGAAATTGCGGATAAACGGCCTCACATGAACAAAAAGAAAGTGGTGTTTCACCAGGACAACGCGCCTTGTCACAAGTCCGTGAGAACGATGACCAAAATTAACGAATTGGGCTTCGAATTGCTTCCTCATCCCCCTTATTCGCCAGACTTGGCCCCCAGCGATTACTGGCTGTTTGCAGACCTCAAAAAAATGCTTCAGGGTAAGAAATTTGACTCAAATAGTAACTTAATACGTTTCGGAAGTCCAGTGAAGTTATCGCAGCAACGGAGGCTTATTTTGAAGCCAAAGACAAATCGTTCAACACACATGGGATAGAAAAGTTAGAAAAGCGTTGGAGGGACTGTATCGCTCTTGGAGGAGACTATGTTGATGAATAAAAAATAATTTTATAAAAAAGACCTTTTTTTAGTACTTAGTCTCGGGACTTATTGAACCACGTGTTATAATTGATATATCCCATGTAAGTAAAACAATTAATTAGTTTAAAAAGTTTTTTGCTAAAATTATTTTATTTATAAATAAAAGAAAATTTTGTCTATGTATACTATTAGACTACAGATGATAGATTTCTTGTTATCTTATAATGATAATTTAATAAAAATACAAAAATATCAAGTCCACCTACACACACTATAGTAAAAACATACTAAATACCACATTATAGACTAACCGGCATGTCCTGCGGTCAATACAAAGCTTTTCAAAACGTCACTAGCGTCTTCAAGTTCCCACGACATTGTAGCTAACAATCGCAAATGTACCGAAAACATTGTCTAAATACCAAAATCGATCAAACGTACTACTCCAGACGTCCCTATAACGTTGTATTAAAGTTGAGAGTATCTTAATACGTTTCGATAAAGGTGCAAGTGTCTGAAGGGCCAGGAGTCCTTTTGTAGGTATTGTCTCGGAAGTCCAAACAAGGTTTTTTGGTATTATTTCAAGTATTAGGGTCAACTGTTATAGTTAAAATTTATTATGCTATAACTCGTATGTGGGTGAGTCATTAAAGTTGATCGATCGTCTTTGATCCTGTGGGAATCATTAAATACCATTTAATGTTGTGAAACGGTAAACAAAAAGTTTGGATCTTTTTCTCTTGTTTCTAAATTATTTGCCTTTAAAGTTAGAGGTATCTTTTAAACAAGTGTATTGACAAGGTTATTATGATGTACACCTGATAGCGATCGTTACTCATAGCAGGGAATATATTCGCCAACCCGCATTGGAGCAGCGTGGTGGATTAAGCTCTGATCCTTCTCCTACATGGGGAATGAGGCCTCTGCCCAGCAGTGGGATATTAAAGGCTGAAGCGTAAGTGTATTGACAAATGTAGTGAAAGATATCAGAAAATAGGATATTAACTCATAAGTTTCAAACTTCACAATTATTAATTTCTTTTGTTGTTATAAACACATGAGTTCACTCCATTTTTGGCGCGAACTTGTGGAGGCCTAAATCTAGCAGTGGACTGTAATAAGCAGAAATGTTGATGACAGTGATGTTGTTATAAAAAAATCGATTTTGCTTGTTACGATATAAACGTTTCGTCGAAACATTGGTAACGATTTCTAAATAGTTTTCCTTGTAATGCTAGCCTATTAAAGTTCCAAAATACATATAAAAATACTCACATCAAGTTATTTATTTTTAACATGTTGACATGTTGCGCAAAAGGTGGACTTAAAGCCTTACAGCATTATCTACCAGTCACCCTTAAGACTTAAAAAAATAAAAAGCAGCGTTGAGGTGCGTTATGACAATAACAAAGAAAAGAAGTAAAGGGTACAAATGTATAAAATTATGACAACCTATTATAACGTTAAATTAAATTGAAATCTGACCAAATATCGAAACTCGACACATAAGAACGCAAAATATCTATTGAAAAATAACACAATTCGTTGAAAGGAACATACTATGTAATAATGTAATTGTATACAATGTTATATAGCCTATGTATGTAAGTATGTAATACCTCTGTAATTATTCACCAGCTATCACCGAATATTATGCAGCGCTGATCGAATCAGGACTCTTTTACATCTGTCTCCCTTGTGTGGTAGGATAGCACTCCACCAAGACTCTGCTAGCTACAAACTATAAGAAAATGTATATTCGAGACACTAAAGAACAAAAAAAAATCCGAAACAAGCTATTACAATTTTTACGAAATTAATATAGCAAGTGTATTACATTATCCGTGATGAGATATGTTGACAACGAGTTGTTTAATTTTATTGATATCATATAGGAGAGAGAGATCATATCATAGGGAGAGCTCCTGGGGGGGATTGGGGATTGGGCCGGCAACGCACTTTCGATGCTTCTGGTATTGTAGGCGTCTATAAGCTACGGTAATCTCTTACCATCAGTGAGCCGTACGCTTGTTTGCTGACCTAGTGATATAAAAAAAAGGATCTATCATAGCAGCAAATATTTTGTTAAAAATCTAGAACATACCGACTGAGGAAATGAACCTGAACCTTACAGAAGATCATGTACACAATACTGCTCTTAATTAGTGTAGAGTTCTTATGATTACCTGTGTGAAGTCGACAACACGCTTGTGATGCTCCTGGTGTTGCAGGCACCAATGGGCATCGCGTAGATAACGGTGTGGTTACGGAAAATAAAGATTAAATCGTTTTATTTTTAAAACAAAAGCTAGTTGTTTTTGGTGATTAGCTTTACTTAATAAATTTCTTAACAAAAATTTAGTTGTCACAGGCTATTAAAAAAAGAAAAAATGTATACTTATTAAATATTATAGCATACAAGTGGACTACTAGCCCGTGAATTAATTCGTCGATGGCCGCTGGCAGTCCTAATTGATTTCTATTTGCCCTCTGTAATTGCGTCGCGTAGATAATAATGCATAATGTAAGTTTGTCAATGGTATATTTAATTTTTATATATATGTATATTGCTAGACGATCTGGTGAACTTTGTGCCACCATGTTTCTTTTCGTGAACATATGGATGTTTTTTTTTAATTTTCTCTTATAAAAACCTTAACCTGACAATAAAAGCAACAAAAAAGAGAAATATCCAATTAGATTTAGTTTTACAGAACCGTTTATACACGTAGTATGAATATCACTTCAGCTTATCGTAGTCCACTGCTGGACATAGGCCTCCATAAGTTAGCGCCAAAAATGGCATGAACTCATACGTGTTGCACATAGTCACCAGGCTGGGCAGGCGGGTTGATAACTGCAGGGCTGGCGTTATCATACTGGAGACTGCTGCCCATCTTCGGCCTGTATATTTCAATGCCAGCAGTTGGATGGCTATCCTGCATCAGTCGGCTTTTTAAGTTCCAAGATGGTAGTGGAACTGTGTTATCCCTTAGTCGCCTCTTACGACACCCACGGGAAGAGGTGGCTATATTCCTTACTTCTGTAACCACACAGCAGAATGAAATAAAATGAATAGAGATAAATTTAAGTAAGATATAAGAATACATAAAAATGTGTAATAATATTTAACAATACATATACGAAAAAATACTCTCCGTACAGTAGTTATTCGGAAGATTTTTCTTTTTTTATATACGGCTAAGTCGGTAAACAAGCGTACGGCTCACGTGGCGATAAGCGATTACCGTAGCCTATAGTTGCTTGTAACACCAGAAGCATCGCAAGTGCGTTGCCGACCTTACCCCTAATCGCCCCAGGCGCCCTGGCCACCTTACTCGCCACCATTGTATCTTTTTGTAGTAAATCAATTATAATAATTAATATGAATCCACCACCGATCGTCTCCAATATATGCAGATTCTGATTAGAATCGGCAAACAATTCAACAGTTTCTCTTTTAAGAACCATCATTCATAACAATTTTAGTCATACGTCAAATCTTTGTCATTCATATAACATTGTACTGAATAATTTACTTTGGTTTTTTATTTCTTTTTAGTATAAACTTTTATTTTTTGACTGTCTGTAACATCCCACTGTTGGGCATTGGCCTCCTTCTTCTTGTAGGAGACGGGTTGGAGCTTAATCCGACTGATCCGATCCACACTGCTCCACTACGGGTTGGTTGAACTTTTAATTTGTTTACCAGAAATTGTAAGTCACCCAGTCACCCAGTGAATTTTAATGACTGATATAATGCGAAGATAAAACAGTTCCAACATTCGTAGTTGCAATCATACAAAACTTAGTAAATTAAAACTTAATACTACTTCTAGATAAATACTTTTACTTACTATAAGGCAATACTTCTTCCCAAATATCAGTCAAATGCCTCTAATAAACATGGTCATACGTTACAATATAATAATAATAATAATAATAATAATAATAATAATAATAATAATAATAATAATAATAATAATAATAATAATAATTTATTTCAGACGTAGTCCATATTTTTGTCAGTTACATTTTTTTTTTCCTTAACTATGTTAGTTTCAATAATTGTGACAAAACAAATTATACTAAATCAAAAATCCAATTAAACAACACTAAAATTAAAATCATCATCAATTAACTAAAATTCAATTAATACCGAAATTTAAATCATCAGCGAATTCAATACCAAAATTCAATCAATATTATACAATATTTAAAATTAAAAACTAAAACAAATGCTAAAATTCAACCAAAATTACAATATTTAACATTAAAAAACAGAATCAATACTAAAATTCTATCTAAACTGCAATTAAAATCAAAAACCAAACAAAAATTAATATTAAAATTCAATGTAAATAAAACTATAATCGAAATTCAATCAATACTAAATTTAAATAACAATTTCAACTAAATTAAAAAGTAAAATTCAATCAATTAAAAGCTTAAAATAATGACTTACTCAATTTAATTAAAATAAATATATAATAAAATAAAAAAAGAGCTTTAATATGGGCCAAAAGTTTCGAATAAGCGTCGTAATAATATGACGGTAGGCACATTTGTTTAGAATTAGTTTCACAGTTGTAACTCGTATTATTTATAATCTAAATATGTATCTAAAATCTAAATATCTAACTAAGAGTTTGTCGGTAACTTATTAAAATAAAAAAGTGTGTGTGTACTTATGGACGCACGTAAGAAGTTATAATTCATTGGCTAGCTAACTACACGTTGCTAGCTTCTTCTTCGTTGACTAGCTAACTTCAGGGTTTCGGTTTTTTTTTGTTGCTGCTCCAATGCGGGTTGGCGGATGCATTTTTCTCTAACGCGTTTGATTGAGCAAAAATTCTCATATAATAAATTAAGTACTTTTATTTTTTATTCAACGGCTTAAAAAACTATAATAATTTAACAAAAAAAAAACTTTAGATATTTAAAAACCCTAGCAGAATTCCCCTCCTTCGTATTACATACCACAATCATATTCAACTACACGGGCAAAACTAAAACTATGCGGAAGGGGAGGCATCCTTAACCAAAACTATTAAACCACATACGGATTGTGACGAAAATATTTGTGACATCATCTACATTTCTGCTTATCCTCCAAAAACCTTAAAATATATGCTTACAAAACCAGCAATCTATAACGGAATAATTTTCTTTCCAGTTCGTATAAACTTTTCAAGTTCAACATTAGTGCAATGCTAAAAAATTGATATTTTATTGCGTCCGGGGTCCACTTTTTCGCTATATATTATTCTCTCTACGTCGTATTCCATTGCCAGTGACAATTGTAGGACTTGCACTCAAAAGCAGCAAACGTTACAGAAATGTCGACACTATTCTATTGTAATAGAGAAAAGTTCGAGAATTCTCGAGAAGTTTTTGACTCGAAAATGATTTGTTGGTCGGGAACATGTCGTCACACGCACGACTGAGTAGTATATCATCTTCTCAGAACAAATGGCCCTCAGCATCTTTTGTAGCGGCGTAATCTAGTAAGAATAAACAACGGGCGTAGTTTGAATCTCAAAGGGACTAAATTTGCGTTATTCCGCGGTATAAATTCGCTGATACCGCGCTGGTTTGGAGAAATTGCATCCATTTGAATTCGTCTATTGAAGACGTCTCTGGAAAAAAGCTTAGTCTTCTAGAATTCGTGAGGAAGTTCGCTTGGTTTATTTTAAAAAATATTCTTGTAGTTTCGGAAACATTGCAAAAAATTGAAAAACAGTATTTGTAATGTTGTTGCGAATATGTGTTACTTGCTTTGTTTAAATAAATTAAAACAGACCACGTGAAAATTTAAAGAGAAAAAACATTTAAAAAAAATAAAAACCTCTGATAAAAAATAATATCTTTAAATGAAAACATTTATTTGTAACCATCACTACACAACCGTGCATTACCTACTAGCCAGACATCAAATCAACACATTGTTCGACATATTAAAAAATAAGCAAAACTTAAAATGCCGAGAACCGAACCGGCAACCGGACACTATTCGTCGTAAATCAGAACGAACACTAATGTCATGTGCGTTACAACAAATTTCACGGTTGAACGCGAGCATTAATACGGCCTAAATTAGGTTTAGTCGAGTCAGTATGTGGTCTGGTTGGAATTTTGACTGCTAAAAATCGTAATATTCTTATTTCTTATGCAAGTTGTTTCCCACATCATCAAAAGATGTAAGTCAAACTCTTTAAATGGCAAGGTCACTAGTAATATTATTAAGAATAAAAACGTGATATGTATCAAGTCTGTTCCCATTATGAGTTCTCGATATTTTGATACTGTCGCTATTACCACGATTAGGGGTCATAACTGTTCGGTATATGAGAAGTATCAGAAGTAAATCATCAGTGCCATAATATTGCTGAATGAATGTAATATTTATTTGATATATCGATTATAGTATTTTTTTAATAACTCAACTCTAACGGCTGCTTTTCATGCGCAATCGTGGATATTCACTGATTTGGTTTGTCTAAACAGCCAGAGTAATTTGCCAGTCCACCGAGCCCATTCTAGAAGGCGTAGGGTATAACTCGAATTAACTAATCTACTTTATATATGAAATTCTCGTGTCACAATGTTAGTTACCATACTCCTCCGAAACGGCTGGACCGATTTTTATGAAATTTTATGTGCATATCGGGTAAGTCTGAGAATCGGCTAACATTTATTTTTCATACCCCTAAGTTATAAGGGGAGCGGGATTAAAGGGGTTAATAACATATATGGCAACACAACGTTTGCGGGGTCAGCTAGTAAAATGCAAGTATAAAATAGTGCAAAACATGCATTATGAAGTTATCAATCTTTGTGATAAAAATTTAAGGTGAAAGTTATACTAAGACAGCTTGTTTTGTTCAAATTATAAAAGACAAAATATGAATGATGGAGTACGACTTTAAAAAACCCCTCTTTGGGTCAATTTTGAGTTTACTCTGCTGAAATGCTAAGCTTAAAAAGGTTTTCGTATTAGGTGGTAAAGCAAAATATATTGATAAAACTTTTATCTTACAGATGTTTTTATATTGTCCAGCCTCGGCTCAACCAAAATAGACCAACCTGGTCGATTAGCAATCCTCAATCAACGATCAACCTCCAATCCCACCAATGAGGATGCTTTCAACAGTAGTTTTGGAGTGTTTACAGCACTTGACAGCAAAGTACAGGAATGTTAAATATAATCGCGTGATTAATGACACTTTTACAATTAATAATGATTTCGTACTCATATGTGCAATAAAAACCAGGTTACATTACAGGTCAGAACCAAACTGGATACTTAGTTTTTTTTTGTTTGCTATATAAAATTTAAAAAAAAATTATATATTCCAAGTTCCAAGTCAGCTTGTATTTAACTAATATAGGCTTAGGTACTTCCATATTGTGTGGTTCAAAAGACGGAAATTACGTAAATAATACACAATTATTTACCTACAATTAACAAAGCCGCTAAGCTAATCTTAGAATTAAGCGAGAGTAATTAACAAAATGAAAAACTTAAAAACTCAATATGCATAATAAGTAATCCTTAACATTATGTAACCCATTGTCCACAGTAAACAAAGTCACCTGACGAAGCGCCGAGCACAGTTACCTAAACCTTGCCTCTGGCGCTCAAACTTTTATTCGGAACCAGAATATCTGAGAGCGTTCACCCCTGACCCCTAACTGTTGGTCATCTCGAGACGTTCTCTGTCCTTGTTAATCATTGGCAATGATGTATATAACTGTCTCTTTCATCTCGCTGTGCACGATCCGATACAGCATGGATCGGAGTATCCTCAGAATTGCACTCTATTGCACGGTACAAGAATTGTGCAATCCTTATTTTCCTAATACAAGAAAGGCGAATAATAATAAAAAAATTCAATCGAAAATGTTGGTTAAGACAGATACAATAAGGAATAAATGATCGCTAAATAGTAGGCAATTGAATGATAGAAAATGACTTAAAAATTCTATCTTTTAAAAATAGAAGTGAACAGTATTTTAAAAAATTATATAAACGTTCTAGTAAATTAACTAGACCATAGCTTATCTAAGCTAATATCGGTAGTTTCATTTAGACAACGTTAAATTTTTAACGTACAGTAAAATTTAAATTATACGCAATAAAATAAATTTAAAGGATTATAATTGTAAATGTAATCATTTAATTTATCTATATAATACATTGTATCCGTCTTCCTACCAGTCATACTAATCTAACTAATAATAGTGTGGGAAAAATTTGTTGGAATAAATAAATCCAGATCCTACTTCTAAATACACACCTTTCCATCTCAAAATCGTCAAGGTATCTCGGATTCAGCAGAAAAAAGTGACGACTAGTAAATAGTAGGTCATTATATTGATACATTAAAAAGAATTTTAGATAACTTCAATTCTATAAAAAAAAATATTTAATACAAATGTTAGCCTTGCATTTGAACCATGCAGCAGTAACAGGGAAGATGTACGAATGTAACCGCATTACTCGCCCGGTTAACCGGCTCACCCGCCTTTATCATAGAACTATACCCTCTCACTATGTAGATACTATCATACGTGAATTTTTTTTTTTTTTTTTTATTGGAAACTTAATATTTGACATTAGATATTAAACTCTTTTTTGTTTTTGTTTTTCAGTTGTAAGAAAAAATAGAAAACAACGTGACAGTTTATTTTTTATATTCAGACATATATTTTTAGAACACAATTCAAATATTCAAGAAGATAACTTTTGTAGCATTTTTTTTTTAATTTTAATGTTCTTTTTTTATTTGGTGTTGTATTAAAAAATATAGCTTGACATGCAGGCTTTCGCTTGTTAAAAACATTGTTATAAAGTATTCCATATTATTTTAACACTGTATAGAACAATGATTTTTGACCTATTTTACAACCCTCAAAATCAGTACATCCAAACCACAGCACAAATAATTATAGAGACGACAGCGAGGGTTGAAACAACGGGGGTGCAACAAAAGAGTGCTGTAATCATTTTGATACGATTTTCACGCATCGCCGCCGAAGGATGTGGTTATCGGCCCCTGGTTAAAAATGTATTATTAAATGTTTGACTTTGTTAAAACTATACGCTACCGCTGGTGCCATACTGGTTAGTTGGTTTAGAAGTTATTATTTTAAAAATCATACTTTTTTAATTCCTAAACCAACTATTGACACGTGTTATAATATAATTGAGCATCTATTATTCTTCTTAAATAGATTGTGTTCAGTGTGTTCTCCTGATATATCTTAAATTACATCGTATTATACTATTCTAATTTGAGCAACATTTTAAAATGCTGTAAATATCGCTTTACACTTTCCACGTCTGAAACGATAAGAACTAATCAAAACGCTAGTATCAATTAAGTGCCAGTTTCACCGGTTATGAATCAAGTATATCCACACATAAGTTACATAAAGACTTTAACAGCAGGAGGTAGAATAATAGGCAATTAGTACCTGTTTCTCGAATCTTATTGCGAATAGAAATTCATAAATAAGTAGGTATAGCTGGGGGATAAAATTGTAAAAAAGAATAATATGTATATCCCAAACTACAATCAGTTGATTACCGTCATCCGTCAAAAAGCGTTACCACAAATGGATACCACAGTTCCACTACCACCTTGGAACTTAAAAAGCCGATCGATGGCGGGGTAACCATCCAACTGCTGGCTTTGAAATGTACAGGCCGAGGACGGGCAGCGGCGTCTTCGGTGCGACAAAGCCGACCCTGCGGTCACCAACCCGCCTGCCCAGCGTGGTGACTATGGGCAACACAAATGAGTTCACGCCATTTTTGGCGCCAACTTGTGGAGGCTTATGTCCAGCAGTAGACTGCGATAGCCTAAAATATGTGTAAGCGCCAATCCTTCTCCTACATGGAGAAAGAAGCCTATGCCCAGCTGTGGGATATTACAGGCTGAATCGTCTGATCAAAGTTAATATACTATTACTCAATCTCTATTTTTCGACCTTCCCGTTATGGCTATAAACTAATTAAGAAATTACAAATATAACATATTATACACATATTTGTTTTATAATTTAACAATTAATCCACACCAATTAAATCTTGCAACGTGTAAATGAGATAACTTGTTTGTTTGTTTTGATACAAAACTATCATCGGCGTGGTTTATTTTAAATTTAAGCGGCAATCTGTGGTGGCAGCCATGTTAATATTTTCACTAATTAAAAGGGCGCTCTGCAAAAACATTGAATGCGATAACGGATTGACACTGACAAAAGTTGAGCTTTAAATATGTTCATAGCAAATTACTGCACAACGCCATCTTGTGGTGAGTTTTTGAACTATTAGGATATTATTTGTTGTTTATTTTTATATAATGATACGAATATTTTTTTATGTTCGTCATTATTTAATTACCATTTATTTATTACATTACATTTAAATAATATTAATAGAATGTTTTAAGTTTTACAAAATTGTCAAGTTTTAGTTTTACCTACTTAACCAAGTGTATTTAATAAACCTTTTCTATAACAAATACAATATACTGTAACTTTTGGTGTTGTCTCCTTGAAAGAAGACTGGATTCAATTAAAAGTTTTTTTTTTGTGATGAATTGATTCATAAAAATTATAGGAACTTTGTCAAGTAATAAATATTGACAAACTACGTTATTAAAAAAAAAAATAATGTTTGAATACGTTAAATACAACAATATGTACATAATTAATTGGCATTTATAAAAGCATGAAGTACATAAAATATATCTTAATAAAAGTTTTCTCAATGTTTAATAAGTGATCAACAATTTCTCTTGTATAAGAGTCAGGGGGTGTAACTCAGTGGTAGAGTGTCTGCTTCGCATGCTGAAAGTCCTGGGTTCAAATCCCAGCACCTCCAAATGGTTTCTTTTTTTTTAATATTTATTATATATATTTTACTATATATTGAAACTATTTATTTTCAATATTTAACATCCAATTAAATATATTTGCAACTTCGTACTCATGTAATTCTGAATTAATTATATTTTTCTAGTATTCTTGTCTACAATTTGCGTCTTAAGGATAAACTTTCTTTAAGTACTGTGTTATCTGACTGGTTACCGTATACTATGTTATATATTATTACTTTTATGTAAGTATGTATGAACCCAAATGAATCTCTCTCGAATAAGCTCAACTATTCGGAAAGTTTTACGTTAGTCACAAAGGATGTGACATCCGGTCAAAGCACATTATTTTATAAAAGTAGAAACCTAAATATGAATGAATTATGCCCTATTTAATATTTAATTTCTATATTTAAAATTATTTAAATCAATTATAACATTTATCGCGTTAGAATAAAATCGAAATTTCTGTGCTATAATTTCCTCTAATTGTAAGTAGCGTCGATTTTCTGAGCCAACAGAGCAAATACCCGCGCACGTGGCGTCATTGCGTCACTATTAAATAAATCTTTCATACCAGTGATTGACAAACAGCTGGTTTACTAATTCATATCCATATAAATATAAATGAAATGTATGTACGTGCATAACTTTAGAACGACTGCACCAAATATTATATAAATTTAATGTTTTGTAGGTATTTTTTGTTGTCAGAACAAGGTATGTAAGTATAAAAAAATGAATTAAAGAAGATTGCGGTATGAAGTAACCGAGTCAGATTAGTATTTAATTTTTATTTTTTTTTTTGAGTTTATAGAGCCCGAATTGATGTATTTTTTTTAAGTTATACCTCTTTTGGCACGTTAGGGAAAAATTATGAGAGTTAATTTTTACGATACGCGCGCAGACCGTCACGACAAAAACCAACACCCTGAAGTTAGCGAGTCAACGAAGAAGTTAGCAACGTAAAGTTAGCTAGCCAATGAATTATAACTTCTTACTTGCGTCCATAAGTACACATACTTTTTTTTTGATGACATAATTATTGACTCGTGTGGTTAAATGTCAACTTGATTACGATTACTCTGTGTGTGCATATGTGTGTGTATCAAACTAAACTCGCGGGTAAAAAAAGGTAATACAAAACATTTTTGTCCATTGATCTCTCAGTAGCTATCACCTATTTGAAATATTAAACTTTATCCATTTCGGTTAATCCTGTCTCGTTTATTATTCCATTTGTACTGACATTTGCGTCAGGAACCGATCAAATATTCATTTTGTCGGTCTTGGATTTCAAGCTTAAAAATGTAGGACTCTACTTTCGCTGTAAATGTTAACTGTTGTTATATGGTGCTTAGCCATGCTATAAATAATCGTGTAGCACGTAATCCTAAGAGTGACTTATCGCAGAATATGTACTTTTTTTTATTTTAAAATTTATTATTTTATTACAGAATATGTACTTTTATTATTATAGACAAAAAGTACAAGTAGTACCCATGATAAGCAGTGCAACATAAACAATGTATTACCTTTAACTGAGGTAGAGCACAGCAGGAATTTCCTGCTCAAAATATGGAGCAGCCCGACTGGGGTAGTACCTCGACCTTACAAAAGATCACAGCTAAATAACACTGTTTTCAAGCAGTATTGTGTTCCTGTTGGTGAGTAAGGTGACCAGAGCTCCTGGGGGGATTGGGGATTGAGTCGGCAACGCGCTTGCGATGCTTCTGGTGTTGCAGGTGTCTATAAGCTACGGTAATCGCTTACCATCAGGTGAGCCGTACGCTTGTATGCCGACCTAGTGACATAACAAAAAACCTACCTATTATTTTAACAATGCGCTGTTTTCCTAAAATGGTACCAGACTTTAAAATATAATAATTACTATGTTTTCAATTCATACTAAGAAATAAATTATTAAATACTTAAAAAATTTATTCTAAAAAAATTTGTTATCGTTATAATTTAATTATCTTTGTATTTTTTTAGGGCGTAAGTAAAACTGCAGGTTTATACTACTTAAATATTTGTTTAATTATTCATTACATATTGACAATCTCATAGCGGCCAGTGACAGCGATGACAATCTAATCTCTAATCTATATATATTTATATAAATGAATGTTTGTCTGTATGTCCTTTATTGAATCGTAAACTATGCATTTGATTATGTGATGATGTAAAGCTTTGTGCATGAGCACACAAAGTTTTCTGAGTTGGGACGACAAAAAAATAAAATAAAAAAGCGTAGCCACGCGCACAGGGTAGGTACATACAGCTAGTACTATTTAAAACAGAGTCATACTCTGTCAATAAATATTAAACCCAATTAAAGAACCCTAGCCCATGAAACTTGGTACATGTTAACAAATTTCATAAAAATATAATTGCTATCCACATAATGTTTTATTTACGGGACGTAAGGAAATAAATTCATAAATATACCTATAGTAACTGTCACGGCGACCCACCATTTTTTTTTACTAAATTATACAATTTAGTGCACTTGTGTGCGCCTACAAACATTGCTCATACATAAGAATTACATTTTTTGTAAACAAATGTAACTGATGAAACGCAGATCCGAACGGATTATGAGTGGAAATTGAATCTCGAATCAATTTCCTGCCACCGAGAAACTTTTAACTTGCTCTACAATTCCTTTAGCGCGGGTTTTGAAACTCTTCGTTTAATGTTTATTTTAAAATTTGAAATTATTTTAATATTTAAACTCCATTTCGTGTATTACGAAACGACGATTCTTAATAATATTACTAGAATTGTTTTTAAGAACAATCTTTAAAATATTTTATACGCAAACAAATTGTAGCACCAGAAATTAATTAATAAAACGCCTTACAAAATATGAATTGTATAAAACTAAATGATAACTAGAGCTGCTATTGCGAGAACGAAAAATGATTTTAAAGGAGAACTCTGAAGTCGATACTGAAGGTAATAAGAATTTTAATTTTGGTTTATCTGCCTGTATTTAGCTGGGAACATTCTAAAACTAATTAATGGATTTGAATGATATTTTGTATGCTAGAGAAAATTGCTAACGACGTTGCGGGCTTATTATAGTTTCGCCTACTTTATTAACTTATTTCTGTTGTTTCTATTCTTCTGTAGTTCTACTATTGATTAAGGAAGGAAAGAGAGACGCGCAGAAGCTCGTACTAGTGTCAGTTTGACGTTTATAATTTACGCTACTTCTAAATAATTTCGTTTTTAAATAGTTAAAGAGTTACCAATGTATGGTAGTATGTAGTTTCAGATATATTGGTATTGGTTTGTCTTCCATATTAACAATTATATATATATATATATATATATATATATATATATATATATATATATATTTAAACCCCAAGTAAGTCTTAAGACTTCAACTATTTCCACATCATGACGTGACGATGAATCCATGGCGTTGAGGGGACAAATTGCGCTCGCCCATGGGAAATCTGCGGTTATTAGCTGTCAATCACTACAGATCGAAACGCTCCCTGTAATGATGAGATTGTCGAAGACGAGATTTTATTTTTTATTTCATTTTTCATTATTGCCATTACATTTCAAGATATAATAGTATAAGTGTTAGTATATAGTGTTATGAGGCAATAATCTCTTTGGTCTATTCAGTTCTATTCTTCGTTATTCCACAAAAGTTGCATTTTAGTTAAGCGAATTGATACAAAATATTTCGCCAATATTACGTTGGATAGAGAATGAGTAATGAAGATCGTTGTAACCGAGAATCCAACCACGGTTAAATAGGTCTAGAAGGCCTGGGAACTTACTCTATAGTGTTTTGATTTTTGGTTTGTCTAGACTATTTCAATAAATCACATATAAATATATGTGATTAGATGCTTAGTAAGTACCTACTTAAATTACGACAACGACAACATACGCCTTCAGCCTGTAACATCCCACTGTTGGGCACTGGCCTCTATCTCCATGTAGGAGAAGGATTGGAGATATCCATTGGGATAATCCACCAGGCTGCTCCACTGCGGGTTGGCGGATATGTTCCCTACTATTAGTATCGATATGATTAGTGGAATATTTCAGGTTGAAGCGAGCGACACCAACATTAATCATCAATAAAGTATACAATACATGATTTCACATTAAATTCTAAGCCTCAAGTTGGCAGAATCGCGTGTTCGGTGTTTGTAATGTAAGCACATCGTAGATAAAGCTGTCGACGATACATGTATTATCGGTTGCGTTAATCTTGATAACCCTTTCATTGTCTATTAATAAAGGGCCTTAATGATGCGTGTAATGCAATACTGTTGAGCATAATGGGTTATGTTAGACGTGATGTTTCATTTGAAAGTGATTTTCAAGGATTTACGACTAGGTCTGATTAAAAACCTTTTTATGTTTATTCCTAATTGTTCGTAGTAGTTTTAATTTTAATGAGATTTTAATAAATTTGAAAGGGATTCCGAATACATTCTATGTGCTATGCTTTAATATGTAATGTATGTGTTTTGTCGGATTTTTTTTCAATTTTAATTTGTTTTATTCAACTTATTACGACATTATTATCTGAATGTTATAACGCTAATTGTTTCGGTTTAAATAGTTTTTACGTGTGTTTGATATTTCTCTTATTAAAATTATATGAAGTGTTAAAGTAAAACAAAATTTACATATAAACACGAAGTTGATAAATAACCGAGTGACCGCCATTTTAAATACGCGGGAAACTGACACCACATATAATACGAAATTGTATAGGTATGTCATTCATTATAACACTATCTATACACTACAAAATAGTTACATTTTATTTAAATATAATATGGTTACAGATAACATATTATGATGTTCATATATAAAAATAAGTGCACTTAAGTGGTTCTAGGGTAATTTTTATGGTGTCCGTAATTAGTGGGGTGGTGGAGTGGCGGTGCGTTCTGATTTATTGTAGTAGTGAGTTTTATTTATTGCCTGCAAGTGAATTGCTCTTATGATTTGTATCTAATGTATGGATTTACATTATGATATATTTAATTCCTTAAAAATATGCTAAATAGAATACAATTTATTTTCCTTTCGCTTCCAAAAAATAGTATCATCATCATCATCATATCAGCTCACGGACGCCCACTGCTGAGCATAAGCCTCCCCTAATATTTTCCACGACAATCGGTCCTGTGCAGCACGCATCCAGCGGCTTCCCGCGACCCTGGCCAGATCGTTGGCCCACCTCGTGGGGGCCTGACAACGCTGCGGCGCCCGGTACGCGGTTGCCACTCGAGAACCTTTCTGCCAAACAAAAAAAATTGTTATAATAAGTAAATATTCCCAGCGTGGTGACTATGGGCAAAACACATGAGTTCGCGCCATAAAGTCTGGCGCGAGCTTGGAGAGGCCTATATCCAGCAGCGAACTGCGATAGGCTGAAGTTATGTTTTAAACGTTACATTTTTTACGACAGATTATTTTATTATATTTTTTTCGCACGAAATAGCCAAACAAAACAACCAGTATAGAAATTGACATAGGATTTTTTTAATAAAAAGAAAAAATATATGAATAGATGTATGTAAAGGTATAAAAATAATCGCAAGAATCATTAATATTTAATGCGTCAGATAAGACGTTTCATTTATATTTATAAAGTATGTTCCCGCATTCGTACAATTCGTGGTGTTAAAGGATTCTCTCTTGTTTTGCATATCTGATAGTATTAATACCTACTTTGTGAGGTTTCGGAATAAGATAAAATGCCGATGCATAATGATAATATTATTGGTATTTTGATATTGTTTTTAACTTTGTGTGCTCTTGCTGTTTTAATGATTCGTGGTACAAGTCTAATTATTGGTACTTAATTGTATAACATTATACTAAAAATGTTAGGATGATTAGTCTTTACTCGTTTTTTAATATGAAGTGCTTAAATAAATCAATCAAAACAAAAATTAAAAAAATAAGTTCTTCAATAATCAGAAAAAATAAATAAATAGTTAATCAACTGCTGTGTGGTTACGGCAGTAAAGAATATAGCCACACCCTATCTCTCTACCTCACCCTACACTATCCCCCTACCCCCCCTAACCCCCTACCCTCTCGCGACTAAGGAATAACACAGTTCCATTACCACCTTGGAACTGCTGTCACCAATCCGCCTGCCTAGCGTGGTGACTATGGGCAAAACTTAACTAAACTCTTGCTAAAATGTATCGTCTTCTCCTTCTCCTTCTCCTTCTCCTTCTCCTTCTACTTCTCCTTCTTCTTCTCACTCTTCTTCTCCTTCCTCTCATTTTCCTCTCCTTCTACACCTTCTTCTCCTTCTACACCTTCTTCTCCTTCTTCACCTTCCTCTCCTTCTTCTCCTTCCCCTTCTTCTCCTTCTTCTTCTTCTTCATCTTCCTCTCCTTCTTCTCCTTCCTCTTCTTCTCCTTCTTCTTCTTCTTCTCCTTCTTCTTCTTCTCCTCCTTCTTCTCCTTCTTCTTTTTCTTCTTCTCCCCCTTCTTCTTCTTCTTCTCCTCCTTCTTCTTCTCGTTCTTCATCTTCTCCTTCTTCTTCTCCTTCTTCTTCTTGTTCTACTTCTTCTTCTCCTTCTTCTTCTTCTCCTTCTTCTTCTTCTCCATCTTCTTCGTCTTCTCCTCCTTCTTCTTTATCTTCTTCTCCTTCTTCTTCTTCTCCTTCTTCTTCTCCCTCTTCTTCTTCCTCTTCTTCTTCTTTTTCTTCATCTTCTTCTTCCTGTTCTTTTTTTTGACTTGGGGAAAAGCTGCGATGATGTCACTGTAGCCTCCTCCACAACTCCCTGATAGCGATATAGAGCGCTTTCGGTGCCCGTGTAGACAGCCGCGCAGCTGCCTTAAATCAGGTGAGTTATCTGCTTACACACTGGCGTGGGAACTTTTTTTATGAGCACTTTGATAATAAACTTTTACTAATTAATAATCATATATCAAGTAAGATTAAACTCTTCTTATTATCATGAAGATGCAATTTTAATTTTTAAAAATTTTAAAAAATAATTAAACATACTCAGTTCAGGATTTTTTCGGGCAACCCATTTTTAATATAATATATAATATACTAAATTGATTATAAAGTATCTTTTATTCTATTATCAGATCGGTGAAGATCGATTTAGGTTCGGATCTTAAACCATTATTTATTTACTTACTCATTTGTTTACAAATAAATAAAATTTTGTTGGTAATATTAAAATAACCGCTTCTTACTAAATGCATGCATATGTATATATATGTGTCTGTCTGTCTGTTTGTTCCGGCTAATCTCTGAAACGACTGGACCGATTTTGACAGGACTTGCACTGGCAGATAGCTGATGTAATAAGGAGCAATTTAAACTACTTTGTAACTATTTTGTAACTCTGCGAACTGAACAATTTTGTTTAATCCCACGCGGAAGAAGTCGCGAGCACAGCTAGTATTTGTATAAACACAAATATTTACTCCCAGCGGGAATCGAATCCGCGACCGTCGGTGTTTAGATGCCGCCAACACGGCACACGCACCATTTACACCAGAGCTGTCTATTTTGATATACTGGTACGAATATTTACCTTAATACTTTGTGTCGCTGGTTTGAATCTCGCTTTCGGCAAATATGAAATTAAATGAAATTATTTATTTAATTATGAGGACACTTCAATGAACGCCAAAAATCAACCTACAATTTAGAATTGTCACATTTGACATTAGATAAGTGCTAGGTAAGGTACATTAAAAACTTAGGTAATGTACCCAGTACTATGCAGCTTAATTCCAATATTAACTCAACTAAGCTAATGTTTAGTGTCTCTGCAGACGTAACCTTGCTAATATCGTACCGTATACAAATCATATACATATTTGTACAAATATTAGTTTCTGGTCTAGTTATGTGTCCTCAAGGTCTCCACTGCTATTCAGTAAGCACGTATAGCCAACCAGTAATTACGATAAACTAGTGACACCAATTGTCACTCGTGATAGAGAAAATTGTCCACTAAACAAAAAACTAAGCAGATAACTGAGGTAGGTTACAGCAGAAAATATCCTGCTCAAATCTGGAGCAGCCTGATTTAGGAAGTACCTCGACCTTACAGATGATGACAGCTAAACAATACCTCTTTCAAGCAGTTTGTGTTACTGAGGTGAGTAAGGTGGCCAGAGCTCCTGGGGGAGTTTGGGGGTAGGGTTGTCAGACTTAAACCAGGTGGAAAATGGCACAAACTGATGTATTAGTAGTGTAGTAGTATGTAAACAAAACTGTGTTGAGCATTCTCTTTACATTTGCTAACTTAATAGAGAGATTACGCCATAATTAGTATAGTGGGTAGTCTGGAAGACTATCTAGTGATAAGACCGCCCGTTGCATGCGATGTAATTTTATTTTCCTTTTAAGCTTTATTGTTATGTAATTGTTATATGTTACTATGTGCAATAAAGTTATTTATTATTATTATAATTCGTCTTATCAAGCAAAACCGCGAAGAGAGTCTAGTATTAACTTAAACGCGAATAGCAGATAAATTAACTTATTAATATTAGAAATTTCTGTTCCAATATACCGTTTAATTTGTATCCAGTGACCAGGTCATTTGTCATCATAACGTGGTCTCCAATTAGCATGCTAGCAAGACACGCGAGCGTGACAAATGGTCACGTTGTCACGCCATCTCAACTAACAACTTCAAGTTTAATTAATTCAAATGTTCTATGATCGGTATTGTCCGGACGAAAGTTATAAATAACTATAATAACATGGCATAGAAAAATTTATTGTCTATTTAGCGTTTTAATTGAAATAATAATTGAAACAAATTTTCCAGTTGTTTTTTATAATACACAAACTGTGGTTCGTGGTTTCATCTGACATAGCTTTTGATCACGTGATAGTTTTGGTATGAATCTATCATCTATATGATATCGCCATTGACATAAAAGTAGCAAATATCCACCACACATCCATCAATTAATAAAACGCACAATAGCGCATTTTGTATTATAGTTTTATTTAAGATCAATTTTGTTATTTAAAAAAAGTCAAATTTTAGTTAAATTTTATAACACAATTCATAACTTCTAGTTTTAGTTAAGTGGGTTTCCCCACCGTGCCTCGGAGAGCACGTTAAGCCGTCGGTATCGGTTGTTATCATGTACACCTGATAGCGATCGTTACTGATACTCGTAGTAGAGAATATACATATTTGCCAACCCGCATTGAAGCAGCGTGGTGGATTAAGCTCTGATCCTTCTCTTAGATGAGGAAAGGGCAGCAATGGAATATTATAGGCTGAAGTGAAATTTACAACAATTATAATCAACCTATGAACCCCACTATTCACAACCACAAAGCTACCAAACATAATGTTATAAAAAAATTATGGAACCTTTGAAGTACTCAATATTGTAGCAACATATTGTATTAAGTTCGTTCGATACTTAGATCTTACAAAAAATACTATCTACTGTACAATGTTCATTCATAAGCTTACTATTAAGTTCACCAAAAAGTATAATCATTTAAGCCTTGTCAAATTTGAGCAAATAAATAAAAGCGTATCATTAAGTTAATCTCAAGAAGTTATTAGTAAGGAGGTTTTTCTACTACATAAGGCCAGATTTGTATGAAAATTGTATAATTGCACATGTCAAATGATCTCCTTGTAATCCATTTGAATGTTCTACTGCTATTATGTATGCTGATATGTTACAAAGATCCTTGTTTAATTAAACAATATGCGGGGGTGGCTCCCTTTGATTTACGTGCGCCGAACCACCTGAAGCTTTGACACGACCGACAAATGACACGTATGGTTTACCATTTGAGAACTGATCCGATAGGGTAAATAAACTGGAAGCGATTTATGTATATGGAATTTTTCAGATTAATTGATAAAGACTTCGCTTAAGTGACTACAATAGTTATAGTGAATTGTAAAAATAAAAATAATAATTGTATTTGCTTGCAAACGAAAAAAAACCGACTTCAATTGCATCGACAAGTAATTAGACGACATTGAAGTTAGACGAAAAAATAGTCAAGTAAATACGCGTTATCAAAGATTACTCAAAAAATTGTAATCAGATCTCGATGAAATTTAAATGTGATCACGTGATAAATATCAGCTTTCGAATAAATTAAAAATCATCAAAATCGGTACACCCAGTAAAAAGTTATCCGGTATAAAACAACGTAGGTTGACGAAAAAATAGTCAAGTAAAAACGCATTATTAGATATAACTCGAAAAGTAGTTGTTAGATCTCAAATACATTTAAATGGGACCAAATGACACGCACCTTTCGATTAATTTTTTTTTGTCGATATCGGTCCACCCAGTCAAAAGTAAATACGCGTTAACAAAGATTATTCAAAAAGTACTAATCACATCTCGATCAAATTTAAATGAGACGCCATGACAAGTACCATCTTTCGAAAAAGCATTAAAAAAGAATTATCGAAATCGGCCCACCCATTAGAAAGTTAAGAGGTAACATACCTTTAAAAAAGAAATACAGTCGAATTGAGAACCTCCTCCTTTTTTGGAAGTCAGTTAAAAACACACAACTAACACATCTATATAAATAAATAAAATTGGAGTGTCTGTTTGTAATATTAAAATAACCGTTTTATACTAAATGCATATACACGGTACATATACCAAAATAACATTTCTTACAATTTTTGTCTGTCTGTCTGTCTGTTTGTTCCGGCTAATCTCTGAGACGGCTGAACCAATTTTGACGGTAATTTCACTTGCAGCTAATGTAAAAAGGAGTATTTCGAATTGATTTTCTTACCGATTTTCGATTCGCTTTTCGATTTTTCGGCAAGTTTCGGCTAATCTCTGAAATGACTGGAACGATTTCGATAGGACTTTCACAGACAGACAGCTGATGTTAAGCTCCTTTTATTTCAGAAATTTATTTATTTTATAATTGCGAATCGAACAATAACTTTTTTGTTCACGCGCAGTTTTCAATATATTTTTTTTATATATAAAAAAGACAACTGTCTAAAAATAAATAATAAATTGTAGATCCAAAAAAAAACAATTTAAAAAGTATACAACATTGTGCATAGACATATTTTTGACAGATCATCTTTGACAATTGTTGATTTAAGAAATATCTTTTCATGTGTTGTTTTATAAGAGTTTATTTTATTAATAATTTACAAGATATATAATGTATGTGCTCGTTCTGATAATTTTAATACATAATACACTAGCATATGTGATATATGAAACAGAATCACCAACACCAAACGTCGGAACCGTCCTGTTTACAAAATCAGATTTGAATAAAAAGCGCTGGAATAGAAACAAGATAAAACTTCTACTAGCTCGAAAATATTTACAGCGATTGATTCCTCCACCATATTTAATTGAAGCAGTTAACGAAGATTATTTAGACAATTTGCTTGCCTATTACAAAGAATCTTACAGAGCTGTTAAAAAAGAAATAAAAAATCGTGAATTAAATACAATCATGGATATTGCTCTTTCTGACGCCCTCGGAGGATATCTTAAAGTTTGGGTCCTTCCTATAACTAAATATGCTTATTATGGAGGAGCCATATCGATGCAAAAAGCTGTCAACATTTTTCAAGCGTATGAAGATATAAAAAGTAGCTTAAAAACAGATGGGCGTGGTTGGCGAAATCCTAATGAGAATCTGCTAAAGTCAGTTGCGATTGAAGTAATATCTCGACCGCGAGCAGCTCTCACAAGAAGCATGAAAGACCCTTGTAATAATCTAGCATATTATGAAAAAAATGGTCAAGATTTAACAGCTCCTTTACCGTTGATTAATTGGAATATCCTTCCAATAACTATTCTTGTTCCACTCAAAAATCAATCTCTCGTACCTATATCGTCAATTAATTCTTCAAAAATTCTGTTTAATTATTACAATATAGCAGAAAACTGCATGAAGGCACAAAATCCTGAAAGCTCAAAAAATTTTAAGAAAAAATTTCAGTCTTGGTTGGCAAAAGATGTAGCGCCTCATTTAAACGATAACAATTTATACATAGCGTTTGGTAGTGTGTTAAGTTTAATGAATGATACAGAAAAGAACTATGGATCTTTTTCTAAAGACTGTAAAGATAAATGTGAGAAGCTAAAATATGAAACGATTTCGGTTACATCATTTTTGCACAAATACTCTAACAAATATCTTATTATAATTATAATATTTATAGTTGAAGTTATTTGGTGTCTTCCATCATTGTTCTATATAATACATTTGAGGAAAAGAAAGAGAAGTAGAAATATGAAGACGCAGATTTGCAATTTATTTAAAAGAAACCCTAAAAATGACAAAAGTAAGTATTCTTACTTTAATCAGAGCAACAATATTAAAATCGACCATTTCTTCGATAAGAATATGAACAATGATATACAAGACCGTGGCGTAAAACTTGATTTCAAACCTCGCGTTAGAACATTAGAAGTTGACGTTCAATACCCCTCATGCGACTCCAAATATATTTCTATAAAAAGTAGCAAATCGAATAACAAAAACATTTCTGGTAATCAATCATCTGTTGCACATAAAGTTCCTAGAAAACCGTCTATAAAGAAAATACTTCCTGAATTCAATGATATCGAGATTCGTGGTTCCAATAAAATTCATAATGAATCCAGTAATGCTCAAAATTTAGATTCATTAACAAAAAATACTAAAACTTATAAGAGAGATCTGGAACCAACGAGGACATTAACTGTCTTAGAAGATGAACAAACTATTAAAGAAATCAATTATTGCCAAGAAAGTGTTATCGAACCTCAGGTTGAAACATCTAAATCACAATGTAAGTGTTGTATTAGTGTTTTAGATAATAAAAAACTACAATGTACATGTAGCACATGTTCTAAAGAAGAAGTGATAATCACAAAAAATAAAAATAAATCTACATTGCCAAAACTGAACCCAAAATTAAAATCAACATTTGATAAATTGAAGTTAAAAGAAAAAAAGGGGCTATGTGAGACTTTAATGCACTCAAGAGTAGATGAAAAGGCGCAAACAAACATGCAAACAATTGAAAGGGATAATAAGGAAGGAATTAAAACTGGGATTGACAAAACGCCAAAACTGAAAAATAATAAACCTTTACTACGTATTAGAATAGAAAGACCTCAAACCGAAATAAACGTAGGAATCACTAGTCATCGTTATCCTAAAACTAAACCTAGAGGAGATCCTAAAATTAAACCTAGTAAAATACCTAGATTAGCTGTTAAAAAAGAAATTAAAGAAGTAAGAGATGTAAAGACTACATTGACACCGAAACAGAACGCTAAAAGATTAAAAATAGACAAGACAATATTAGGAAAAGAGGATTCAAAAGTTACTCGAGATGACACAGCTTTAAATCGTACAACAGTAATTAATAAAAAATTAAACGTAACGCTTTAACATAATGTTAATTAATTTTATACGTTTAAGTTATTTTGAATATATTTTTAAAATGGTGTAACAAGTGTATATTTGTCATGTATTGGTCCTTTGGTGTGATTATATTTAAAGAATTATGAAACACGAATACTCATATATAAATACTATTTCTATCTCTTCGTCTATATTTCACACAGATAAAAAGTTTAACAACAGCAGCATAACAATATTTTAATGAATTGGAAATATTATGGAACTGTATTAAAAACGACTATTCAAATTTAAGTTTGGTTGTTTAATTTGTACAACTACACAAATTCTAAAAGAAAACGTTTTACGTTTTTACGAAAACGAAACATTTTTAAAAATTTCCTTCAGTTTAATTAGTTTTATAACCTTACTAATGTTAAATTTCTTCCTCCGTATTGTAAAACCTTGCTTAATGCTTTTCATTTTATAAATATGAGAAAGTAATTCAATCAAACACGAAAACAAAAGTACACTCCTCAGTATAGTACCAACGCAACCTGCACTAATCACCCTGACGAATTTATTGGTCGCGATCCGGGTGAATTATGCCCGTTTGTACCCGGCTGTGAGTTATTGCATATTTTGCCCGGCTCTCAGCTCAGGTGGCCGCGGGGACGCGATAATCTGTCATTAGCTCCACTTAGGAAATTGAGTGCTCGGACACTCTTGGAATTCCGGCAGTAAGTTTCGGTTATACGCCTTTTCTGGTGGCCTATAAAACCAAGATAATATTATAAACATCGAGTTTACGATCATGAATAAAATTATTTAATTTATCATCTTATATTTTTCTGATCTTTGGAATAAGAATTAAGTATTTACTTCATAGATTCATACGAGCTTTTACTTTCAATATGTAATGTGCCTATTTTAAGTATTAACTTATTATTAAGTATTAATCTTATGTAATAAAGTTACTCATTATCTCTGTATACACATTTACAAGTAACTGAACACTCGACCTAATAGCGAAGGCAACAAACTTTTAAGTATCTCCTTTCTTATAAAAAATAATGGATGAAATATAACTATGAATTAATGAATTACAGCTTAAAATAAGTATACATTTTTTATATTGACTTGCCCGTTGGCACAATTTGTAGTGGCCCTGCTTTCTGTTCCACGGGTTACGGGTTCGATTCCCGCCTAAGTCTGGGTGCAATATTTGTATATATATATATATATATATATATATATATATATATATATATATATATATATATATATATATATATATATATATGTATTATTTGTATGTACATTAAAAAATACAGTTCTAACAGTCGGATGTTATCTGTATCACAAGCATTAAGTTCCTTATCATAGGAACAGACGACCGTGTGTATATGTTATAAGATATTTATTTATTATTATTTATTATTTATTTTGACTTTGTCAATATTTTCATGGTGGGCGCATTATGGCACACTTCTGTAAATTATTTTTATTTAAATATAGATGCTATACCTATTAGATGTGCTGTATAACAGCTCAACGTATAACAAATTACTTATGAGCATATATAGATGATTGAGGAAAGTTGTAATACAGGTCATTAACGTCAAGAAAAGTCCAATATTTGTGTGTGAGTAATACCACAACATTAAAACTTAGAAACATAGTTATTACATTAAAATATAGTGTTCTAAGTGTGTGTACATTAATAAACCACAGTAAACAATTTAATCACAGTTAAGACATATCGGCTAGGGTGACCAGTTCGCCATAAATACGGACTAATGTTCCGGGATACGACCAATTTTGTGGGATAATCCCCGATTGACACGGGATTTGGGGCAATCGTCTTCAATTGTGACTAATTTATGTTCACTCGGCACACTGTTCCAGTAATTATGGACATCTGGACTGGATTAAGTGGATATCTTTTATTTCTCAAAATTTCCATAACAATACTTTTAGTTGTTTTCCTCTATGAACAATTTCATTCTTATTTTTGTGTCCAGTTTCGCGTATTGTGCTATAAAAAATAAACTTTGGTTGAAACTGAAAAAAAATGTGATAGATATAAATCTGATAAAATAAAAAATATTTTATTAATTAAAGTCGCTTTTCTAATTAGTGCTCATTTAACAAAAAAATCTGGGTTGACATTATATCCTTTTATATGCAAAATATTTGTATTTTCAATAGGTAACACAACATTTCATTAATTTACTTATACTTATAATCCTGCAAAATTAAATGGTCATATTACACAAACGGCTGGGAACTGGGAAGTCTATAATTTATTTCGTTCAGTATCTAACCCGGGATTATAACGTACCTTTGTTAAACAGAGCCACATATTATAATAACATCAGATATATTTCCATTTGTTTGACAATATTTTTGTATCCATATTAAGTTTTTCCTAAAATTGTAAATGTTTTTTTTTTAATTTTTTTTACGTAATATGATATTTAATACATAATTATTTATGCATATAGTTATTCAATAATCTTCTAAAGAAGATTTTAAATAAAGAAGAAAAAAAGACAAGAATTAAAACCAACTAGGTTCGTAAAATCTTTTCAACATTTCTTAAACCATTAATCAAAGAAGTAGTCGAGACAATAAATTCCAGCACATTCGCTATCAAGACAAAGTGAAAAGAACTCTTTAAATTAACCCGTTGACAACGAACGCCACGAAACCACCCCGAAAACGTCGCCAACTCGTAGAAACCATAATTTAAACAAGCTCTCCCTTGTTTGGAAACTCGAGAGCGCGATATGCATCTGCAACTTTATCTCAGTGCCTCCCCGCCATCCCCGCAGGAAGCAAAAGGACGAGGATGATAAAATGTAATGCGACAAGGTTGTAAGTGCGCGCGAGCAAATAATTCCCATTTCTAATTGCGGTAGATAGGTGTGTTTGTAATTAAAGGATGGTAACAAGCTCCTTTGGGACATCTTGAGATGGATCCTTGTAGGATTACCAATTGTACTATTTTTCCGGGAATTCTGAAACTTTACTATAGTTGAAAATACATATTTTTTTTTAAAAATTCTTAAGTTAAAGTTTGGTATTTGGTTGGCCAAGAATACAGCTTCGAATACTTTATATTTTAGAAACATATAATTAGTACTTCAAAGTTATACACTAAATATTACATAGTAGATACGAAAAACTTAATTTTAAATAATTTGTAAGTTGGTTATTGTTTGTAAAATGTAAATGTTACGAACATCAAAACATGAGATATTCTATGAATACTTAGTTAAAATTATCTTCAAATTTTCTATGTATTGGTGTTGTTTTGTATGTATTCTATGTTTCTGTGTGTGTGTGTGTGTTTGTGATCTTAATATTGCAAAATTTCCTGAACCAGTGTAAGTTCCTTTGGAAATAAAGTCTGAGATAATAATTATTTTTTTGTTACGATTAGACTATTTTGATACTTCTTCATGTAAAATCGATGTCAACAAAAATGTATCCTACTTATTATAAAGCATGTACGACACTTAACTGCGTTCCTTCAAACGAAGGGTTCTGTACATGTTATAAATCCCGTTCCACGTGAAAAACAATCCTAGCCCTTTAAAATTTTACTCTGTCTTAATATACCAGCTACTCCAGCAAGTTTCTTCTGCATAACCGTCCAATACAATTTTTTTAGCTCTAAAATACGACGATAAAGTAAATAATTAGTACTAACTGCCGCATACAACTATTAGAGTCGAACACCTTATATAACAAGCATTATTGCACGACATGCTGAAATTAGATATTACCGAATTCCTAAAAATAAACGAAAAATATCGGTAATAACCTATACGTCGGTATTTTCTTCTGCCCTTGAAATATCACTTCTCCGCACTATGGTGGAGTTTTTTTTTTTTTCGAATACTAATTGTTTGCATGTACTCCTAAAAGGTACAATCATCGTCATTGGTCAATTTCTTTAATTATTGAGTAATATATATAAGCGAAGCAAAAAAAATATTTAAAAAAATATTTCAATATTGTGCCTAATTAACCCTTAAAAACTAACACGATAAATTAAGGATCCCAATGACAATAATAGTTAAAACCAAGAAATTATTTCAAGAAACAATAGCCCTTAACAGACACCTTTAAAACTATTTGATCAACTAACCAAACAGCATACTAGCGTCCAGTCCAAACAGACCCGTCGTATCGATTCGTTTCAAGTTAAAACGTTTTGAAAATTGTAAAGAAGGGGTTTTTTCTAATTTGGTGGTGGTTTGCAGGGGGAGTGAACGAATTAATCACAGTTCCAATTTGCTGGAACAATGCGGGGTAGGAATGAGTGGGATTTCGTTATTGCTTGAAGGTCGCGTTGACAAATAACAGTGATTTGTTACCGCGTTGTATTGAATAATTAATTAACGAACACACAACATGAAGACGTAACACGTACATATTACTGTCATTTAATTGTGTATTATTTGTAATTAAAGTTATCTTTGTTATCGCGTTTTTAGTGCTTTTCTTGAAGTCAATATGTATATAAAGTCTCGGTCTATATGAATACGACTGCCGTCCTATAACCAAAACTAACAATTAGCCCATGATAAAAAGTACTTCGTATTATAAGACGCAATTTCTATCTAAATACAATCACACAATGCATTTTTTTTCCTGTCCACCATGAATCAAAAAATTTAAATTTAGAATTTTTCAATTAAAATATATGGAACGTGGCATAAACTACGGTTCAAATTTTGTTTCACTTTTAAATCTATTGGTAGATTCAAGCAATAGACTTAAAAGCTATCTCTAAAGCTCTAAAAAGCAGCTTCGCCTGCGTGCGTTACACGAATTTGACTGTATTGTTTTCTCCCGTTAGCAATCTACTGGTAGAAGAATCATCAAAATCAGAGGTTTTTTTATTAAGATTATACGTGATAAAGAAACAAAAAATCAATTCTGTATTTATAACATTAGTATAGATTATGAGGTATTAGAATAGAAGACTACTGTTTAATAACCTAAATGAAACCATTCCAGCCTACGATCGCTGCCAGAGTTCCGACTTTTTCCTTGACAGATAAATCGATATGTCACTGAGCGAGTACATACACTGCATATAAGGGTTCGATATATAAGGCGCTCTATATGTTCCGCACAGGTGGGGTGGGGTCAAAGGTTCAACCAATCGGCAACCGGATGAAGGGTATGGGAACTGTTTCCGGTGTTTTTTTTTTAATTACTCGACTGGCTTTAGTGGACAAGATCCGCCAGGTGAAGTTTAGTTTTTGATTGTCGTATTGTTGGATATCGTTTGATTTTGTATTTTTATTGAATTAGGAAATGAATGTCGCTTTGTTATTTTGGAATTTAAATGTTTTACATTTTTAAATCAGTTTTATTTTAACATTTGGCGCTTTGATTTTTGATTTGAATTGACTAGCTCATTGGCGCAGTTTGTTATGATCCTGCTTTCTGCCCCACTGGTTGTGGGTTCGATTCCTGCACCGAACCTGGGTGTATGTATTTATTTTATTTATTTATACTTTATGGTACACCACAACTACATTTTAAACAATAAACACATTTAAAAAACATTTATAGACTGTGAAGTACAATGGGCGGACTTATGGCTATTTAGCAATTTTTTCCAGACAACCCAATGTGTATTATTTGTTACAAAAATAAATGTGTGAGCTAGCTGTTGCTAAATTACAACCATCAAATTGGACAGCTACGTGTGTTTACTAAAACTTATTGATTTACTTATATTTTTACATTATTACTTGAAATTTGTATCAATTATCTTAAAATTAAACAAATAAACCATTAGAAATACAAATTATTGTTTCACGTCTACCGTTTAACAAACATGTGTATCTACTGCGTGTATGTGTGTGTAGTGTATACAAATAAGTCTCCACAGAGTTACGCGCTGCTTTACTATAAAAGTGCGTGCATACAAACCCACGACGACAACTAGCCACATCCGCAAGATGTCCGCATCGTTGTTAGCGTCTCACACGATCTTAATTTGTATTTCCTCTAAGAAATGAATTAATGTTTAGGTCTTAAGTCATTTACAAAAATAAACATCCATAAAGTAACAACAGTAGTCTATTTGAGTTAAGGAAAAAGTGACTCATCGCTGTCTTTAACGAACTTTGTGTATAAAAGGTTATTACGATATCAATGAATACTTTAACGATGAAAAGGTATGAGATTGAATTATGCTTGACCAGGCTACCTCTATATCCCGCCCTGTCATGATAATTATGTAGTTCCAAATATTGTAAGCAGGTGGCAACTGGTGATTTCGGCACACACGATTGGCTCATGATTGTCCTGGTCATTTCATTGTCTTACTGTGAGTTTTGTATAAATTTTTTGCATAACGACCTTCAATTTGGAAAAGAGTATCGAGAGATATATTCATTCCACCGGCTTTTCTCCTCTCGGCAAACACTAGCGTCCATTAGGTTAAATAATATTTTGCAATATTTAATAAAGCCGATTACATAATAGAAAGGCGATTTCTACTGAGACACAAAAGCTTAGTGCAAAACAAAACTATTGTTATTTATTGCATAACAATAAATACTGGGTACATACCTAAGTTTTTAATGTGCCTACTGTTAATATAATAGCAATTGTGAAATTGGTAGCAACCATGACTCTTTTATTTAATTATTTTTTTGAAATTTCGCTTTTTTTTGACATTCATTAAGTCTGTGTAATAAATGTCCTTATGGCGAAATAAATATTTTCATTTGTGTATAATGTTTTTTTTTTTTTGTTCTTTTAATAATTTAATGTATATTTTATGCATAATTTTAATAAAAAATATTAGCATAGTGGACTCGTTCTCTATATAAACTATAAGTGTGCGAAATTTCATACTCCTCCGTCTGCGCAATTTTCGTAAAAAAGGGTACAAAGTTTTTGCTTCACGTATTAATATATAGATAGGTACAGGCTTGGTCACGCTAGAAATAAATACCAAACCTAAGTCAATACCAAACAAATCTACAGTATAACGATAGATTCATATGCTCATATCTAGTCATGTACGCCACTTTTACGCATGAGCAATCAAAACTCTTAAAACAATTAGTAGCGATCGTTTTACGAGCACATTCGTTCATTTATCAGTGATCATAAATTTCCTTAGTCTCTCAAGTGCGATGGACAAATTAGAAACGCTTATTTCATTTCAGATAAAAACGTCTTTGAACTAAATATAGTTTAACAGACACCGTCTCAATATTTTCGTGGTGTTATTTTTTAATACGTTATTTATTTGTGGAAATATTATTAAATTGATAAATAATAATAAAAATTAATAACAATTTTACATGTACTGATTAAAGTTATTGTACAGAAAAGGATGAAAATTGTAGCATTATAACGTCAAACAAAAGTTTGTTTCGCTTGATGGTAGGTTTTTTATGTAAATAGATCGGCAAACAAGCGTACGACTCACCAACAACCAGAAGCATCGCAAGCGCGTTGCGGACCCTATCCCCAATTCCACCAAGGAGTTTTGGTCACCTTATTCACCAACAGAAACAACACTGCTTGAAAACATTACTATTTAGCTGTGATCTTCTGTAAGGTCGAGCCACTGCCCCAGTCGGGCTGCTCCATATTTTGAGCATCCTATGGACCAAGAGCATCACAAGCGCGTTGCCGATTCTCTGACTAACTTAATCACCACAAAAATACAACACTACTTGCGAATAGAATTATTTGTCTGTGATTCCTCAGTCTCTTTTCCAGATTTTAAGGAAAATATTTCTTGTTGTGCTTTCTTTAATGAAATTATTTTGTTCAACACAATATTTTATTTGCAGTTTCAAATATGTTAATTCTTGTGGTTGACGCTTCGATCGATTAAAGGTCGATCGATTAATTTGATAGGCTCATTATAGGTGTGTAATGCGAAAAAAAATATCGTTCAATATATGTTCAAGCATTCATCAAATTATTTTCATATTAATTATACATGTTATTAGTTTTAAGTCATACGAAATACTAAACTAATTTCTCTGGCTTCACTTAGGTATATTCCAAAAAAAACCTAAAGATACTTTACCTTTAAAAAGTACGTTATTAAGATATATTTTGAATATGACACTGTCCATTAAAATATTTAAATGAAATAGTCAAAATTCAATAATTAATGTTTAATATCCACCAAGACCGGTGCCATTAAACTATTACTTGCAATTGGTCGCATATTTCAAACAATTACGTGGACCAATCGCGGCCAATTTGCGTCCAGCCGGCCATCGTGCTGCGGATGATTGCTAAAAATTTGCTTTGTACGAAACAAGTCAGATTTCTTGTTGATATTTATTATAATATGAAATTTATAATGTGTAAAAAGCAATTAAACCCAAATTTAAGTACTATTTTATATTTAACTAGCTTTTAGCCGCGGCTTCGCTCGCATTGATTTTTTTTAAAGGATTCTTTATTACTTCTAATACCACCAAGAAAATGTGTGATGATTGGTTAAGTAGTTTTCGCGTGAAAGCGTAATAAACAAACTTACATTCACATTTATAATATTAATTAGGGAATTAGGATTTATTGTTTTGAAAACTATGCATGATTTTCTTTTGAATACTTTTTTGAGTTTTGCGTAAAAATTAAAACTAAATGTCATTAGAAATAATCTGACAAACAATAATTGATTTAAATTACGAAACGGTTAATATAGAAACGGTTATAGATCAATTCAAAACAACATCGATAATACACTTATGATATAGGTATACCTATATAATAATTATATTTCTCACAATCAATGTTCAGGATTTGATTTAAACCAGACAATTCCATGAAAACCTAAACTTCTTACATTAACAGTATCATCTATACGCCAATAGCAGGCGGCCAGGCCGGCTATAACTCAATGAACAATAGCCGGGCATTCTAAACCAGCGTTGGAATCGTAATGAAATTCCGTGTAATACCGCAGTCACTATAATAACTCGTCACAACAATTAGACGGTCAAGTCGTGAGATGCCTTAGTTCCATGTTGAATCGCAACAATTGTATAAATTATTGGACTGTTGGTCTTGTGTACATTGATCACGAGGATTACAATTAGTTAATAATGAAACATATATAATAACACATAACTAACTCACACTTTACAATTTAAATACTGACAAAACAATTATTGAAAAAAAATTATTTGTAATTACCTAATTAATACGAATTATATAATTATGCCATTACCTAGAGTATACCCATTAAGAAGAGTAGGCGGATAGCAGCAGCAGTGGACTGCGATAGGCTGAAGTGAGTGATATGCGATCGCTGATCTGCAATGCAGCAACTTTACGGATAAAGATCTAATTCATCTTACCAGAATAGAAGAGTTTTTACCAGACTATAGCATATTTATAGACTGTACAATTGTACATTGGGTATATGATACACCGTTTCTAGTCTTAGTCTACGTGGTTTTATTTTACCCTAAATGATAGAACCTTAATTTAGTCTCTATAGACAACATTATTTTTTTAACCTTTGAAAATGTATAATGATCACATAGACACATATAATTTTCATTTTACACCAATACTAGCTAATTTATCTAATATATAAAATTCTCGTGCCGCGGTGTTTGTAGTTAAACTCCTCCGAAACGGCTTGACCGATTCTCATGAAATTTTGTGTGCATATCAGGAAGGTCTAAGAATCGAACATCTATTTTTCATACTCCTAAGTTATAAGGGGGGAGGGGTTAAGAGGATTAATAAAATATTATGAAATTTTGTGTGCATATCGGGTAGGTCTGAAAATCGGCCAACATCTATTTTTCATTCCTCTAAGTTATGAGAGAGGGGGGGGGGGATTGAGAAGGTTAATAAAATATATGACAAAACAACGTTTGCTGGGTTAGCTAGTTATCTATAATAATTTTATGAAGCTCTAAAGTTTGTTGATTTTTTTGTTTAAGCGCACTAATCTTAGAAACTACTTTTTCTTCAAATCAACGCACGTGACAGGGGAGCACAGCTAGTCTTAATATAATTTGCTGTCTTAAGTAAGCGCATATCGTCTTAAGCTAGTCTTAAATTAGACGACCGGATCTTATAGAGAAGTATAGACTATAGACCTCTTTCAGAATCCTAGTAGTAACCAATCTTCTATGTTATGTTACACCATATTTGTCACTAGATTAAGAAGCGTATTTGTAACAATCCTGTTCATGTTGAATAATAACTTAAAACGTCGTTTTAATACGCCGCTAAACTAACCCCATTTTCCACTAAACTCTCCGCGATGTAAGAGCCCTATTCACTAGCAGAGGGCGCCAGGAATTAAGCGATACATTCAGCAACGGACAATGGCAGGTGTAGTCGTGAATCTACATACTGACTTTAAGTAATTGGCCTCGCTACAGGGCTGACACACACTGCGTTAACTTCACCTTTGTTTTCTTGTAATAGGTACTTGAGTAATTATTATGATTTTAAAAGTATTTGTGTGATTTTGTAATAGATATTCTTGAAATTTGGTATAGATTTAGGAATATCACTTTTATGTCATTATAAAGAACTGTTTTTCTTTTGTGCAATTTTTTTTTATTAATAAATTCTTGCATATCTAATTGTCTACAGATATCTCGTATTCTTTGTTTAGGTAAAAAAGAAAATCAAAACTTATTTGGTTTTAAATTATTAATAAATAATCAATTAAAAGCACCCAAATATATAAAAACGAATACTAAAGAATATGAAAACACTTTTCATATGTGGTGTATTTTGGAAAGATGTTCTTTTAGGAGAAAGCCTTATAAAAGTTATTGTTCATTATTTAAGAATGACAAGGTTTATATATTAGTAATCAATTTTCCTCTCAATAACTAGTAGACTTAAGTCACACATAAACCTAAACGGTTAGACTTCTGATCCATTGATTACCACCACCTTAAACCTTTTTTTTCTTTATTTTTTCACCTTTCTACGTACAGCCCTAGCTAAGGGGAGTGGTAGGTCGCCTACAATGAAACTCCCATCACAATGAGTGGCGCCTTCATTATTTACAAATGAGCGTATAAATCTACCGCGGACGATCCAGCAGAGCATACTAATTGCGAATATACCTCTCCCATTCGCTCTCATCCATTTTCTCGTGTATCAGATAAAGACAGAAAATATATTAGGTCGTAATCAGTCAGGAACTACAGTTATAACAATAGTCGAGGCGTTTAGGAAATCGTAGCGAGATGATAGCTTGTTACGTATTCAAAACCTGACACAATACTTTGACGTGGGAACGGTGTTACCGAAACAGAATTCGGAATGCAAATAATCGTGTCATTTATCATAAATCTAAACTTTAATTGATTAATAAAAATTATGTGGTGTCATGGGACACCAGGTAGGAACGAAGTTCCTTCGGATAGTATACAAGCAACACAATTTGAAAAAAAATGATGAATTTTATATATATTTTCTAATTCTTGTTTTTTTTTTTAAATTTATTGATTGGTTTTTAATTAAATACATAAAAGTATTTAGGAAATTTAGTATTTTATAAAATAACAAATATCGTAAAATAAAATAAATCAAACAAAATAATAATAATAGTAATAATAATAATAATAATAATTAAAACTATTAAGTGAAATAAAAAAACATATGTCATTATTTATTTTTGTCGACAGTATAAAATTACATAAATAATTTAAAAAAAGTTTACTAGTAATATTTTAGTTTTACAAACGTCATATTATACAGTCGTGTGACTGATATTACGTCACTTCCGTTATATATTTTTCTTACGGTTTTAGCATCACATTTTTTTTTCAGTTCGGTCGCCCAGCCAAATGTCAAGCCTGCCGTAAGGAACTTCGTTCCAATAAACTAACAATCTACGTTTCTGCAACAGTTTTGTTATCAGAGTAGCTGCAGAATTTCTTGCCGATTCCTCTTTACAGAATCTACGTTCTGATTCCGTATCAGCTTAACTTGAACTGTAATTAATTAATTAAAACAAGCATCACTTTAATTTGTTAAATGACGACTCAAAAATACTCTTGAAGCCTATCTGAACAATGTCAATTTTCATTCTGATTTTGACATGAATTTACCTACGGAGCCTGGACGAGGATTGCGAAGAACCAGGATGTTTGGTGCACACCTGGGAAAGCTTATGCCCTGCAGTGGATAACGATAGGCTGAAATAAAGTTTGATTTTTCGAAAGTGTGAGGTTTCATACAAAACTATTCAATCTTAGTAAAGAATTTAGGTACATATTACTTTTCAGTAGATGAACTGTTTAATTTTTTTCCTATTATGTTTCAAATTAACTTCCAAGCGTTTTACTTTTTTAGTGTTTATATATTTTCCAGAAATTTTACTGTTTTCAAGGGTGCATTATGTTTTTTATTTAAAAAATTAAACAAGGCGATATTATTACACCATTTGACAGCAGGTATAGTTAAAAAGAAATTTCCAGAATGTACCTAACATACTGGAAATTCATTAAAAAAAATCTTATAATTTGAGGGGGCAAACTAGAAACATCAAGGGTTATTAGGGATTGTTATTTACAAGGGCAAACGTAAACATTTTATTTTTTTATTATGACCCAACAGCTTATTTGTAAAACAGCTACCTAACCAATATCAAAACCGAGCCCTCAAAATAGTCATTCAAATAAAGTATTACCACGCAATGGAGGGTCCTCTAAAAAATCCGCAACGGTATCAAGTCAACAACGTCTTAAAACGATTACAGACAGTCGTCAAGGTGTGAGGGAACACGCAAATCGCATTAGGTATGTTAAATCTCAGCCCCCGAGGGGACGAAATGCTTTTTTACGCGATATTTTTATTCGTATCGCTTACTTTTGCGATTATTGCTCGGTCGCCATTTGCATTGCTTTTCGTGTGGTGCGATTGATTCGTTTTGATTTTTGTTTACTATTGTATTATGTTATTTAACTTTTAATGCCTATACGTGAAAGTAAATATATGTTACAGCACGATGTAATTCAAACTTTATTTTAATATTTAAACTTTGTAACACGAGTTTATTTTATTCAATTTATTATACTATTATGACTTGACATAGTTAATATATGAACATAAAAATTTAAGTCTTACAAAATATGTCAAAAAAGAAAATTTGTACAATCAAATTTATTCATATCATACCAGCAAATAATCTGAATACATTTTTTTATCTATAATAGATACTCTTTTATTGACCAAAGTATCAAAACCTCTCAAGCGCGCTGTACATGTGACATTTCCCTAACTCTGTTTCCAAGGAGTTGTCACAAAATCCACACTGAATAAGCGGCGCAGATGTCAGAAACTCCTTCAATTTACTTTACACGAGTTGTCACTCTTAATCGCGGTTCCGATTCTTTTACTTACGCGGGTTTGTTGACGTCACTTTGAGTAATTTTTAAAACACTTTTTTGCCTTTTAAATATTTACATTTTAATAAACAAATATCTACAATATACACACACGGTTGTCTGTACCTAAAGTAACTTGTAATGTACTAAATGCTGGTTTTATAGGACTTATAGGTAACAGCCGACTGGTATAGAACATTTCTTTTTGTATAAAATTGCATATTATAAATACATATATGTATAAATATATATTACACCCAGACTCGAGGTGGGAATCGAACCCACAACCCCCGGAACAGAAAGCGGGGTCACTACAAACTGCAGGCCAACGCGCTATTCATAATTTATACTATATTTTTGCTACCTTACTTTATACTGTAAGACAATACGTTTGTTAAAACACAAAATTGTAAAAGAGAATTTAATTTATAATATGGTTTATACTTTAAAGAGAAACGTTAATTATAATTCAAACATAAAAAAAAATCCATATTCTTCTAATTAAGTGAATTTAATTAATACTTGAAATTGGTGTAAAAATTTCAGTAGAAACAACGGTCTTGCCTCTATTTTATATAAGTTAATAATTACTGATAAACTGAATTATTTATTTCTATTTTTTTTTCAAATGTTCCGTGTAACGTACACGAAGTATTTCTCACCCTTCCAATTTCAAATGTCGTACAACTAACCTTTACAAAAAAAAAGAAAATATGAAGCAATTACATCTTTTCCAACACGTCTATGATATTTGCGTACCATTTGAAATATAAAGTTAATAGAAATAACGGCATGACAGGTCATCACTGCGCCCTTTTCTGAAAATAAAGTGTTATTTGATGTTTTTTTATAAGCGTCCCGTTAGATATTCACAGCCGAGTTAGCGATTATTTTGCAACCCCCTAACCCCTTTGTGTACAATCGGATAAATGCTATCCATTTCCGGAATGTGACTTCGTAATTTTGAACGCAGTGTTAAAAATATTATCTCATATTCAAGAAACCTAGGAATTAATTCCCGTAAATGTAAAAAAATAGAAAATAGAAATAATTTTGTATATGGTAAAACCGGGAGAGATGCCGCAGTGGAATAGATGACTCATGTTCTAAAAACCCAACATCCCGAACTCAAAAATAAAAATTAATCGCATAAGTAGGAGTCGAAGTCATCCCGTATCTCAGATATCCACAGATATTCGTGTGGCAAGGACCCGTTTGGCTCGTGTGTGTAATTGTCTCCGTGGCGAAGTTTACAAACACGTCAAAGTTTTAAAGGTTAGGTATTTAAGGTTGTATAGTTTTATATATAGTAATAAATTCCGCTATATTTTTTATCACGTCTATATATTAGGTCATTGAGTCTGCATATAGTTGTAAATAGATGCTATTTTGTTTATAATTTATTTAAAAAATACGTGTTCATCTATCCCAATCACAAAGGATACTTGCCCTGATTTTTTGAGGTATAGGTGCCCTTAGCGGCATCTATCCCTTCATTCACCGTGTACAGAGTAAGTTTATATGTTTAATTTTTTTTGTGTCTGTTATATTTTTTATGTATTTACGTGTATTTATGTTTGGATGTTTTACTGATTCTAGCAGAACTATGCCACGAAAATATAAAAGAAAGGAAGGAGTGCGAGCGCGAGTATGTTCTGGGACTATAGAAAACCTACAGTCAGCTTTCGATGAGAAAGTATGATTGTGCAATGTGCATGTTGACACTTGATATGAATATTTTATACCAACAATTAACAATTTATATTTTTGTTGAACAAATATTTGTAAAATTTAATTAAATATATATGTATGTATATCATGTTGAAACTTAAGAATTTATATTTTAGTTAAACAAACGCTTTCAAAATTTAATTAGGTATAGTAATTTGTGTGATATGCAATTATATTCTGATTATAACAATTAAAAGATTTAAAAAACCCAAAAATGTTTTTCATTACTATGGCCCATAAAGACAATCGATGTTTTAAGAGTAGAACTACCTAACATTTGGTTTGGGTTTTTCATTTACACGGCTTAAAGGGCATCTATCCTACTCACTATTATTCATGCTGGGGCAACTATCCATATAGGTAGGCATCTATCCTCAAAAAAAAAGGTTCACGAAAATCTAATTTCTGCTAAATCTGCATTGGATAGGTTAAAAGAAAATAATAATAATTCAACATAAAGGATTGAGCTAGCTATATTAATAAAAAATATTCGTATAAAAATCATATTTTTAAAATTAGGTGGCTATTTCAACAAGTGAGGCATCTATCCCGGTTTTACCGGTGGTACATATGCTGTTTATGTGAGATTTCTTTGTTTACGAATAATATTCTTTTTTTGAACAAGATGCGTTTTACATGTAAGTAGTTAAGTAGAAAATGTATATGAGAACTTCTTATCTAAACTAATTACAGTTATTTCAATGTAATCTCTCCTCTGGCTCTATTTGCATAGTAGACTACAAGATATTTTAGAAACAGCTAATGTTTCGGTTTTTGTTTCTACAGAGAAACGATATCACTCAGTCAGTCAGTCAGTACAGCCTATTGCAGTCCACTGCTAGACATAGACCTCTCTAAGTTAAATAAAAATATATAAATATCACTCATAATTAAAAATTTCGATAGTTACTTATAGTACATAAGTAGTTATCAAAATTGTAGTCTTAAATAAAATCAAAATCTTGTAAAACAACATTAGCGAGACACTCGTTCAAACAAAATAAAGAAAATCTATACCAACAATCGCAGGTGCTGTTAATGATCCACAAAACCTAGAAGAGAACCCTTCCCCCACAGAATTAACTCTTATTTCAATCCGCGGAGATAACACCCCGAATAAAATGATAAATTCCTTTACTACCTCAAAAAGAACCCTTTCTAGAACGCATCAAAATTAAATATCATCCTTCGCTCCAATGTTACAAAGGCTCTGAAGGTCAGCTATAATTGGTCATGTTTTACAACTTCAACAAAATCAAGTTAATGATTTGAAATTATTACTTGGGTGGAGGAATTCGCGATTTATGAAGATAATCCGACTTTATTAGCGGATCTTTGTAATACCGTTAAGGGTGATGCCACGTTTTATATTACGTCATTTATCCTAATACTGGCTGGTCTCGGTAGCTTGGAAGTACATATATTTGTGATAATTTAGTCGAATTATAGCTTTAATTAGCCTTATAGCCTCCCATCGTATAAAATTTTAATACAATGTACTATAATCATGATGAAATGATATCAATATAGGTTTTTTTTCTGTTCTAAACTATAGCGGAAAATGATTCTCACTTCTGTTGTTGGCATGAGATTCCTACTCATAATTAGTTTTTTTTTTTTCGAGATACTTATCTCATAATTACATAGAAGTACCACAATTCTTTTATAACATATAGAGATTATGTTAATTAAATATACGCTTCAGCCTGTAATATCTCACTGCTGAGCGTCTTTTCTCATATATGTATACGGATTGGCGGATATTCCCTACTATGAGTAACGATCGCTATCCAGGTGTAAATGATAGCAACCGAGACCGACGGATTAACGTGCTCTACTAGGAACGGTGGGAAGGCCCACAAGAACTGCATAAACACCCAGTCCACGGCAAATATCTGTATCTGTATGGTACGAATGTTTGTCATGTGCGGGGATCGAACCCGCAACCACAGCAACAGCAACAGCGCAACAGCCACAAACCAGAACTGCGACCGTTACACCAACGCGTCGTCGTAATTAACTAATGAAATTTAAAATTACTAAAATGTAATTATGTAAAAACAAAGTCAATATGGATATTCAGTAAAAATGTCACCGCCAAGACCACATATTTTATGGAGTTCATGCCCTTTAATGCTGTATCGTTTAAAAAGGTCGCGAACTCTAGTGAAATGCCGCGCCCTTTGCGCTTCTGATTGTCCCTTAGGAGTATTAGTGGCTAGATGGAATTGTTTTAAAAACAAATCATAACTATTGTACTTTCAACCTTTAAACAATGATTTTATGTTGTCTGTATCAGTAACGAACAAAATTATACATTTTAAAATTACTGATGTCCATTGAATAGCATATTAATAGATTTTTATTAAGCATAAGGACAAAGTGTGGATATAATTTACATCGTAGATTTTATTTTTATCCACAACATGTTTTTTAAATGTTGCATACATGTAAAAATATGTACAAGTACAACATTATAAAAACGTAATGAAATGTATGAATCTATAGTTAAATAATATCGAACATAAGTTTCCGTTGCTTTTGTTGGGAATTAATGGACGTTAATATTTTTTTATGAAAATTAATTGCGATAGAAATACACTATGAGACTTATCGTCATGAAATTGAGAGAAGAATTATCAAACGGCCATTTTTATTTTCTTAATTCCTTTTTATTTAACGTTTTTAGTTTAGTTCCCTTATAATTTTTGGTCAAGTTTCCTGCCATTTTCAAAATGGATGACTCTATTCGAAATTTAAACTTCCCACCGGTGTTCCCCTTTGTATGACGTATAGGTCCCGTGGGGGTGATCAGCCAGAGACAACGAAACAATTTATAAATATAACGTTGAACCCTGGAAAAACACAGAATAGCTATTTTTATATAAATAAGTTGTAACAGTTTGTATCATCATTACAGCCTATACAGTCCACTGCTGGACATAGGCCTCCACAAGTTTACGCCAAAAATAACGTGAACTCATGTGTTTTGCCCATAGTCACCACGCTGGGCAGGCGGGTTGGTGACCGCAGTACTGGCTTTGTCGCACCGAAGACGCTGCTGCCCGTCTTCGGCCTGTGTATTTCAAAGCCAGCAGTTGGATAGTTATCCCGCCATCGGTCGGCTTCTTAAGTTCCAAGGTGGTTGTGGAACCTAGTTATCCCTTAGTCGCCTCTTACGACACCCACGGGAAGAGAGGGGGTGGCTAAATTCTTTAGTGCCGTAGCCACACAGCACAACAGTTTGTATATATTCAAACAAATTTTATTTCATTAGTTTGTCTGGTCATTTTACTTACTTTAACTTAGTCGTAACTTTAACTATTCTATAACCAAAAAAATAAAACTTTACTTCCATTCATTATTATTCTAGTTAAGTTTTGTTTTATTTAAAATGTGCCATGGCATGGTAAACGACAATTTCACATGAATGTAATTACTTTATCAAACCATTTTAAAAATTATAAAAAAGTAAAAAACATAAATTAAAACTCAATATAAACTCAAAATAACATATTTTTTATTTTTTGTCTGTCTGTCTGTCTATCTATCTGTCTGTCTGTCTGTTTGTTCCGGCTAATCTCTGAAACGGCTGGACCGATTTTGACGGGACTTTCACTGGCAGATAGCTGATATAATAAGGAGTAACTTATTCTACTTTTATTTTAGAAATTTATTTGTTTTATAACTCTGTGAACTGAACAATAACCTTTTTGTTAAATTCCACGCGGACGAAGTAGCGGCGTAAAATAGATACACTATAGTGCAGCCGCCTGTTGCATTGCAATAGCACACGCTTAAATATTGTACAATGCTATTTATAATTGTAAGGCTCATGAAACTTGTATAGTCGTGTATCCTGTCCTTGTATATATATATATATATATATATATTGAAATTAAAAACAGTATTGTTACTTCATTACTCCAATTTTGTTAATAAACAATAATATATATATATATATACATACGATACAAATATATATATATATATACAACGAATATATTAGTTAAGTTATATTTTAAAATATAAATATATAATAATAATATAAATATTTTACACGTATTTGTTTATATATTCACTTATGTCCGTACATGATATGTCATTAATTTTGTAATTCAACAATTATAGAATAGAATTGAGAAACTTTGATATACACTTTTTTGTACAAAACAATTTCTTATGTTAAAAATTAAAAAGTAATCATTTATATTATTTTACAACCATCAATAGAAGCGCTATATTTTTTTTTTTAAATTCTTACATTTTTGTGAAGGATTTCCTCAACTTTATTCTCATATATCATAATCAAAACCAATATTTAAGAGTATAATATCTAGTACATATTTACCTTATCAATTTTTCTTAATTAAATAAGTCTTAAAATAATATACAGAAAAAAATATAGGTATGTACATTATCTCACTTTTGTGTCACTAGTTTTATATCATACAATGGTTCACGCGGAGGGCAAAAGCAGGCGTGTATTGTTTGATACAAGTTTTATGCTGTGATCCATCATAGACTATTATCAAATTATGGCCCTCATCCTTGCGACCCATCCAATTATGGCGCCTTAATTGCAATTATTGCAATTTTCTGTTTGTTTCATTCATATTGCGTTTACACACATGTTATATAGCTTATGTGATTTTCTATCATAAATTATTGCGTCATAAAAAAACATATGGATAATATTCAAATATACATTTAAAGATTGTTTTAAAAAAATGTAATTAAAACATCAAATAAAATATAAAATTTTATTAAGTTGATAATGGATGTATAGATAATGTATTTGACTGTATTAATATTTTACGTTATAAATAATATAATATTTTCTTAATATACACTAATACATCGTAAATTCTTATATTTGTAGCAGCTTTTTTACAGAGACAATCTAAGCTAATTCTGCTAAAGTAGGAAATTAGAAGAAGTGAAAACAATTTGTCCATATCTACAGGCTCTAGAAATGAGCGTACCACATTTACACGTGCTTTTGCCTGCTAATAATAATATAAATAATAAGCCATGGGTCTTGCATCCCCATGTTCCTTTCCCTTAGCCTGAGGTCTTATCATCATGTCATGTCATGGGTCTAGATTTCCATAGCCTCTTGTTAGTTATTGACATGTTTAACGGATATCCTATGTCCTGTCCTATACCCTAAGGTTGTCTGGAAGAAATCGCTCTTAGCGATAAGACCGCCTTCGTACATCTTTCTTCGTATGTATCCCTTTTTGTAACATTTCTTTGTAGTGTACAATAAAGAGTATTTATTATTATTATTATATCCGCCAACCCGCACTGGAGCAGCTTGGTGGATTAAACTCTGATCCTTCTTCTACATGGGGAAAGAGGCCTATGCTCTACAGTGGGATATCACAGGCTGAAGTGATGTTCAAGGGGTTACCATTAAGTGGGTGAATTTTTCCAGAGAGAAACTATAAGCACATATGTGTATGTCACCTTTAGTATTTGCGTCAATAGATGGCGCTTGCTAAAATGAGTGGGACGGCGAAATTATGAACGCGAAATAAATATTGCGCGGGTTAAAAAGTTTTTTGTAAAAATTACTATTTAAATTTGAAAATATCATCCAAATCTTTAGTGCGATTTTCGAGAATTGCAAATATGTATAGATAAAAATACTCCTTTAGTAAAATAGAATAATACAGTTTCCTTTTTTTTGTAACATTGTCAATGTTGTCATAGTGCGGGGTATACACGTGCTCCATCGTTTCCGCGGTGTCAATTTTTAAGCCGATAAACGCGCTATGTGGGGCCGGCATATACCCAGGGTGTTGGCATTGTGTAGTATTCATGTGACACTGAAGGGGTTTTCGAGTGTATTTTTCAATTTGGCAATGACAATATGAAACAGAACTTTCTGTAGGATGCATTTTTTAAATACAATTGTAATACAAAAAAAAACTTAACCTAAAAACTTTTTTATCAATTTGCTAAGATCACAACATACATTAAACATAATAGACACGTGTATTTTTTTAAATTAAAAATGAATAAAATATAAATACAATTAAGATTTCTTTTATTGTAAACTGGTAAAAATAACTAGAGTTTGCAAACTTTATACTTTTTAATTCGAATACCACGTCAAGGATATGTGTATATTCTATATATATGCTGTGTGGTGTCGGCCAAATAGAATAGCACCACCCAATTTCTTCCCGTGGGGGTCGTAAAAGGCGACCGAGGGATAAACCTGGCTCAAAATCATCAGGCTCTTGGAGAAGGAAAACTTCGTTGGAAACCCGGAATTGGGTTTCCGTCAAGCATTCGTGGCATAGCTCTAAAATGCGAAAGACTCCTGCTGCCGAACTGGCTCCACACGTCGATCGTTATCGACTCGTCGTTTCTGTGGGTCTAGCCAGTGAGGTCGAGAAGGTGGCGCAGAGCTTAGGCAACTCTGCGTTTTCCTGAAGAGTGTCCTAGACGACACAGTGTCTGTCTGACACTGTCTAAATCGTCTGCAATAGACGGACTAAGGCCAGTGATGATATTCTATAAATAAAATTACATTATAATGATGATTTGAAAACAGTCGTTAAGTAAGCTACGATGGTTGGCTCTGTTCCCAGTCATTTCATTTCAACTTGTGATTTAACTTGTGATATAATAGTGAGAGAATTTTTTCCACAGTCGCTGAAAACCTCCGCGGTCGGGGAGCACCGGAAATGAAACGAACACGCTTCATGGGATCTGTGGCGACCTGTTAAAACCGCGCCCGCCCCGTGATCCGTTTGACAGTTTGTTTTTTTTTTCATTGACGTACACCGGCCAGATACAAAATTTTATTAATAATTGCCGTTTTAGAGTTTTTATTATTAAAATAAAGCCTACACCTTATTTTAAGCTAGACCTCCAGAATTACAACTGTAAAAACCACATTCAATTCCGTAACCAGATTTTATGTAATGGGAAAATAAGCACAACGACAAAAATTCGAAAAATAATTATTTTGGCTTATTTTCTTGGCGTAAAGATCCTCTCTACTAAGATAGATTGTTTTTCCTAAATATGTACAATTAATAGTTTGTACCTAGTTGTACCTAGTTGTATATTTTAAACAATAGATATAATGACCCGACTGGGGTAGTACCTCGACCTTACAGAAGATCACAGCAAAATAATACTGTTTTCAAGCAGTATTGTGTTCCTGTTGGTGAGTAAGGTGACCAGAGCTCCTGGGGGATTGGGGATTGGGTCGGCAACGCGCTTGCGATGCTTCTGGTGTTGCAAGTGTCTATAGGCTGCGGTAGTCGCTTACCATCAGGTGAGCCGTACGCTTGTTTGCCGACCTAGTGACATAAAAAAAAAACAATAAAAAAAAAAAATGAATTACCACGAAATCTCAAAAAAATGTTATAAATCGTTGAAAAACATTAAAATTTAGATTTTTTGATAAATCGTTTCTGGATTTAATATTCATTTCAACAATATTCCAACAAAATGTTCCAGAAAGAACCAACTTTGAAACGTGGTGTGAATTTAAAATGTCACTTACTCACTTTACAGATTTTGAAAATGACGACGCACCTGCGTTCTATTCAATTTTACAAATGTGGTGTTCCGCATGAACACAACTTAGAGTTTATCTTAAAGAGAAATTAAAAAAAAAACACCTTAGTTCAATAGGCAATATTTACAAATATAAGCTGTTCATCAACTACCTATGCAATTAATAGACAATTAGAGACTGATAATTAGACAATACAACAATTGTATTCTTCCGATTTTAAGAGCCTGATTGAAAAAATACTTTAGCTATAGTCATTGTAGTTTTAATGATTTAAACTACCTCCTACCTCCCCTTGTACCTTAATATCACGTAGCTACATGTTTTTCATACAAAGTAAATTGAAATTTTCAGATTAATATCTTTAAATACAGGTGATATAATCTGATCAAATTTTTGAAAATTAGGCGTCGTAATACAAATTTCGGGCAGGGCTAGACAGGCGCCAAGCTTGCGTGGTGTTTGTTGGTTTTTTTTTAGTCTTTTACGTTTGGTTTTTCCACTTAGATTCAAATCGTAATTTGAGCTTAATTGGTAATTACCGTTTGGTGAAAATTTTCTTGAAAATCTTACCACAATGTTGATTTTACGGCATAGGAAGTAAGCCTTTCGCTATTTCAAACTGGAACCTATTTTTGTTACCAATTTCGAGCTCGCTAACACATAAGGACTACACAGTGCAGACAAAGATAAGTATCTAAGCCATATATAGCCATAGTATCCTTTTTTTTTTTGTACGTTCTTTTTATATTCTAATTCTATTCAAGTTTAAAGTCGCTCAACGTGCAATGGAACGGGCTATGCTTGGGGTCTCTCTCAAAGACAGGATTAGAAATGAGACTATCCGCGAGAGAACGAAAGTAACCGACATAGCCCACAGAATTAGCAAGTTGAAGTGGCAGTGGGCTGGTCATCTGTGTCGCAGGACCGATGGCCGTTGGAGTAGACGCGTCCTAGAGTGGAGACCGCGTCTTGGCAAACGCAGTGTGGGACGTCCTCCGGCCCGTTGGACCGACGATCTACGTAAGATTGCCGGTGTAGGCTGGATGAGGATTGCGGAAGACCGGGATGTGTGGCGCGAACTTGGGGAGGCCTATGTCCAGCAGTGGACTGCGATAGGCTGAAGTGTGTGTGTGTGTGTGTGTGTGTGTGTTTATATTCTTATAATTATTTTGAGTGTGAAAGAAATAAACGTTAATCACGTCATTTAAACTTTCCAAAATATATATGAATGCGTAAATTATAATCTAAAACATTTGTTAATTTCTATTAAAAATATTCTTTAGGGCAAAACCGGCGCTAAGTTAAATGAGAAATTAGTGGAAGAATTGAAACCGCCGACCGTAAATGAAAAATTATAAAATGCCGCCGGTAGCGGTAGTGCGGCCATCTTTCTTCTAAAAATGTAATGGCCTTAATTACAAATTGCAAAAAACATACCGCCGCTATGATTATGACTTTAATCGAATTTTAACATCTTTTTTTTTTGTTATGATTTATTGTTTGTTTTGGTTATTGTGTTTTAATTTTAACGCCGGAAATAGCGGGTTTGATTCCTACTGGTGGCTATTTATGTATGTATAACATTTGTTTGTAGTACCATCTAGTCTCACCTAGATGCTAGACTAGAAACAATTTACGGCGGTAATTTTTTTTTTTTTTGGCGGTTGTAGATTCGATCCCCGCACATAGCACATATTTGTACTGTCCGTACAGATGTTTACCGTGGTCTGGGCGGACCCCCAACAAAGGCGACAGGCGTTTGTTTTTATTAAGTTAATATTTGTTTTTGTGGATATCCCCACCAATGCTCAGAGAGCACGTAAACATATAATAATATATTTACCAGCGTAATTGAGTAAGCTTCAATCTTTCGCCAAAATAGAGAAATCTGGTTTTTTTTTTTTTTAGTAAAGTCTTTTTTCTCAGATTTGTAATAATTATTATACAGCAGAATAAACTCATATGAGCTAATAAGGAAGTGCGGTATAACCGTATAAGGACTGGTAGGAAAAGCCTTTCATAAACAAATCAAAAGATGTCTTGATTAGATCAAAGAGCCTTTTTTCAGAGATTTTTTCGTCTACTATAACTGTGTACAAAGTGATGCATATAAAAAGTATCTGTGAAAATGAAACGTAGAGCACCTATCATCTGGTGCATTTAGCGGAGCGAGTGCTTCGGTGACTTCCGGCCGCAGTCGACCTAAATGCAAGCAGGGTTGCTAGTGAAAAACTTTGTGTAGGTCATAGACTACGTCATAAATAATTCAATTCGGTTCAGTCCATTGCCTGTAAGAATTAAAAATTAATTTTGTTTAATTTTAATTTAGAGTTAACGTTAATTTTATATTTAATTGCTTAAATTAACGGTTTGATAATATTTATATCAGTAAAAAAAATCCCAAAGTTCATGAACTTCATAATGTTGTAGCTGTTATAAAATGATCTAACAATCAACTAGTCGGTAAATCCAACTATCACGATTATGTTTGTAGATGACTACTAATCAATAGACACTATAATTACTAACTAGTGTTGACCACTTACCATTCGTGGACATGTATGCTTATTCCCGACATAGATATTTTAAATTACTTTTAAAACCTTTTAAAAGAGATCACAAATTGTTTTTTTTTTTATTTGCTCATAATTCTTCTCTGTCTTAAGTACTTGTGATAATATTTATTACTTATAATAATATTGTTTTATTAAATAACAGCTCTATCTTATAATCTTGTTAATGATTACCAACCATTTTATAAGTCTACAAAACTTTACTTAGCCATCTTAAGATGAGCTGTACTTTCTAAAGCTTCTGTATAGATTCTTAAATTAAGATTTTAGGTGACTATTTAAACTGATCATTTAATAAATAGTATCATTTTTAATAAATAATTATCTGTACCATTTTAAAAAAATATATTATTACGTTTTAAAAAATATATTTAAATGCATTTACCATAAAGACCCTTCTTGAAAAAAAAATCTGTTGTAATTAAGTCATTATTTCGTTACTTAACCAGACGCGGAAAATTATCCACTTCAAAAAGTAACATTATCTAGACATCACTATAGAAGTACAGGAATGGCGGGATTATATAAGTTGAAACTTATACATACATACGCAGCAAAGCAAAAACAATGTGATATGTCTATATTCAGCCATCTGTTATTTATTTTAAAAACTAACAAAAAAAAGAAATAAGGAAAAAAGAATAAAATATGATTAAAACAATACAATAATAATAAGGACACCAATATGAAACTAGCGAGACAACAAGGACCAGAATATTTATCCGCATCAATTTTTTCATCTCAATTTTTTTTTATACCACTAGTTCGGCAAACAAGCGTACGGCTCACCTGATTGTAAGCGATTACCGTAGCTTATAGACGCCTGCAACACCAGAAGCAACGCAAGCGCGTTGCCGAACCAATCCCCAATCCCCCCCAGGAGCTCTGGTCACCTTACTCACCAACAGGAACACAATACTGCTTGAAAGCAGTATTTTTTAGCTGTGATCTTCTGTAAGGTCGAGGTACTACACCAGTCGGGCTGCTCCATATTTTGAGCAAGAAATTCCTGCTGTGCCCTACCAATTTTAACAGACAGAATAATTCAAAGTACAACTATTACTACCTGTCAGTTGAACGTAGCACGTACCTCAATTTACAATTTTAAATGACTAACACTTTTCAAAACGCATCCCTAACAAAAAAACGTCATTTTTGTAATGGATGTCACGGACTGCAACTCTACAAGTGCTCTACAGACATTCGAATTATATTCTACACCTTGCTATCGCAAAATCCACCATATTGCCTTTAAAATAAGATCGCTTAAGCGTTACCAGATAAGTATGCAATCGAGGGACGACACCGCGAGTGCAACACATTAGCGACATGACTCGAAGTGAGAAAATTACACGGAAATTATTATGTTGAGTTTCGCGCTTTTAGTGTCAGTCTTTTTTTAAGATGTACGATTTGTTTTGATATCTATAATGGGCTGGTTTGTTTTTAACAGATGTTGATGTTTGTTTCATTTATTTTTGTTTTCGTTTTAATTTTACGGAACTTAAGCGATTGTTATTTTGAAACTCCGATATTTTAGCGACGTTACAGGCGCAATAGGTAAGTCACGTGTGAGTCAAAAATGTTCATTAGTGACATGGTAGTGACATGGTGGTGTGACATCCACTGGTGGACATAGTAAAAGTTAAAAACTTATTTTTTCAGACCAAATATTATTAGAAGCTATAAAATTTTTAGTTTAGTTATTTTTGTTTATTTATATACGAGTTATTAAAAATATTAATAATACAAAAACATCCAAATTATCTCAATATTAAGCAACAAATCTACAAAGTAAACAGGGTCAAAGATCTTTTATCGAAGTTTCACTTAAAAATATTTACTTCATTATTATTTATATACTTACAGAATATTTTTAGCAATTAAGTATAACATAATTTAAAAGTTGTATATCAGACCATTATCCGTTCGCCTTCATAACAAAATAATTATTTCACTAAAATTACGCTTTGAATGTCTACTGAATATAGATTTACAACATTTTCAACAAATTGTTGAGGTTGTGGAGGTGTCCGCAAGTTTGATGTCTGTTCGTAACAAATGTTTGTAAGGTTATGTAGGCATTCTTTAGCCTGAGCTACCCTCCAGGCCATGGAACCTTTTCCTAATGAACACCATTTCAAACTATACTACCTAAAAATAATTTATTACAACTTGGGATATTTACAAAATCTATACTGATATTATAAAGCTGAAGAGTTTTTGTTTGTTTGTTTGAACGCGCTAATCTCGGAAACTACTAGTCCGATTTGTAAAATTATTTTAGTGTTAGATAGCCCATTTATCGAGGAAGGTTATAGGCTATATATCATCACGCTAAGACCAAAAGGAGCGGAGCACCAATGAAGAATGTTTCAAAATCGGGGATTCTTTTTTCCTTTTGAGAGCTTGCGTGCACTGTGAAAACAGTCAAAGTTTCGCAAAAATCATGTATGACAAAATTGATCCTCTTTAAAAGTTCTAAAAAAGTCCGTGACAGCTATCTTTTAAGGTTGGCACACTATAACCTTTTTTATGCTAACCAAGTTCGTTCTAAAATAATGCATTATTTGCGAAGATGTTTTTATAAACATGATATCCCTTATCTAAATAAATACGTTATTCGTTACAAGTATTTAATTAAAACAAAATAGCCTTTTATATAATTCGATTTCAATGAGTATCTCAGGAGATATAGCAGTTTTAAAATAACATCGCAGCAATATAATGATCAAGTATTGCGCGCGCCTCTGTTCCACGCGGACGAAGTCGCGCACAGAAGCTAGTAAATAATAATTTGATTCCAGGTATCTTATTGAATCCGTCCAAATTTTACAACTACCAAAATAAAATAGATTTACATCATATTAATCTAATATTAACCCTATTGATATTATAAGCAAAGCCTTGATTAAAGCGATCTGCCAAAACGTTAGATTCAGCGAGTGAAGATGAAGGAGAACCTGACAACGCTAGCATTAAAGCTTGTCTTCGATAGAAACTAATTATTGGTATAATTATGAGATATAAAAAACTTCTTAGTTAATGCAAAATTTCACCAAGCTGAACTTAAAACTTTCTCTTGATTTTAATGGAGATAGTTTTAAAACCTCCACCAATATTTAGTATCAATATTTTTTCATGTACAATAATAACATTAAAAATATCTTAATAAATCCTAACATCCGCATCCGCATCGCATCTGCATCCGCGAATGTCTACCCTTAAAAATTCCCATCCACATCTGCACCCGCGGATGTTAAAATTTGAATTGAATTGATCGTATCCCTTCAACAGACCTTTTAACATGCGTTCTTTGTATTAGACTTAATTGGACCTTAGACTTTATCTAGGACATAGGATTTAATATTTAACACCTGTATCTTGAACTGCGCAGTATCAACTCCTACGCCGATAGAATATAAATAATTAACTCTAATTGATTGCGTAACTGCAATCGTTAGTGACAAACACATTTTCCATTAGCTTATGTACATAATTATTATCTATATGTTTCGTTAGTATTTTTAACAAAATTATAACGCAAACGAATTGATCAATAAATATATGCATATATAATGTCTACCTAAATAAACTGGCAGCTACCTCAAACACGGTGATTGAAGTTGCCTACTTTAGTGAAAATGTGTTTGTATTAGACATATAACAAAAAAATACAAAACTAACGTATCCCTTATATTTATTTACATTGATAATAGACAGTAGAAAATAATCAAAAACACACATAAATTCATTAGAATAAGATATATTGTTTACTTCTAAAAGTAAAAACGATAATTATAGGAGTTTATACGAGTATATTACTTAAGTCCTAACTGTTTTCTAAACGTGTCTAGGAAAGAATTCATAATTCTTGTTATTATTATCATACTTCCCAAGTATATATGTGTAGTCTTTCGACTAAATTGGAAGCTCCTTTTCTATATTCGCAGGGCGCGGGCGTAGGTTATACTCGCACCCTTTACAATACTATGTAGGTAGTACTTAAAATGATTATAACAAAATTGTAATGCGATCCGATCCAATCTATCGTGTGGCATAGGGAGTAACTCAGAGCAGTGCCTAGGACTTGCGACCCAGGTGTAGGTTTAAGGAGATCTCCTTTGAGATGCGCATCAACGCTCACCTTCACTGCTCGAGTTATCCGCCATAATATGTAACAATTAATTCGTATGCACAAATTAATTATCGAATGAGTCTAGGTTAAGCTACTAGCAGGATACAACAAATGTATCGTGCCAAGCCAGAGCCGAGACTGCCTTAGCCGAGGTGACACCGTTCGTTTTATACATGTCAGAACAATTCGAGTAATATAATAAATGAGGGTAGGTGACTATCGAACGATGTGCTAGGTGGCGCGATCGTTGCATCTGTTGTTTAATAATTCCTTTCTAATTGCGTAAGACAGCGCTAATGCCGACACGGCCATCCTGCTAGCACACGCCCTCGTGTGATAGTCAGCCTGGAGTAGAAGAAAGAGCCACAACAGTGCCTTGTACCACTCAGTCAAACTCAACGTAAAAGGGGAAAGTAGACAAACTCTACGCTCTAAACTTAAGTTATTCGAAGAACTTTACAAGAATCTCAATCATAACTAATCACTACAGATAAATACCACAGCCATGTACCATCGACGTCATCGCAACCAATACTATAGACTTCGACAACAAGTTACAACCAAACTTACAGAAATGCCCGAGTAAATACCTCTAACACCATGGCTCTCTAGCCGAAGAGCAATCAAATTACTATCTCACAACAACGGTCTCCATTGACCACGACCTTCGCCAGAGTTAAACTCACATCGCTCACCCACGGACCTGAGTCTGACAAGTTACACGTCCTCGTGTTTATCTTTGTGTTGTAATGTGCCCTTCGGAGGTTGAACGCTGCACACGTCCACGCGCCGCTCGCTGCGTGCTGCACCGGCTTCACTGTTGATAGAAGCGGTCGACAATACAAGCGGCTATCGGGCAACATCAGCTATGTAACGTCTAAAATAGCTAGCTAAACCCTGACAATCGCATGACCTCGTGCGTTCATGTCGTGCATCCGCCAACTCGGCGCTACTCCTCCCGACCTATACAACAGTAACGAGTGACTTTAATAACTGTTCGGCTATTCCTGACCAAAACGCTGAGACCGTAATGCACTAGCGGGTCGGGCGTACTAGGCCCCTTCATCCCTTCCTAACATAGCGTGGCCCGGGCGTACGTGGCCCCTTCGACCAGCTTACCAACCGTGGGTCGGGCGTGCTAGGCCCCTTCGCCCCCACTCTATAGCGTGGCCCGGGCGTACAAGGCCCCTTCAACCAGCTAACAACCGTGGGTCGGGCGTGCTAGGCCCCTTCGCCCCCACTCTATAGCGTGGCCCGGGCGTACAAGGCCCCTTCAACCAGCTTACCAACCGTGGGTCGGGCGTGCTAGGCCCCTTCACCCTCACTCTGTAGCGTGGCCCGGGCGTACAAGGCCCCTTCAACCAGCTACCCATGGCCCGGGCGTACAAAGCCCGTCCAACCAGCTTACTAACCGATAAGAATATTACAGAACGACCGAAAAGAACTAAAATACCGATGTACCCACTAATAAAAGAAAATAAAACGATGATCGATGTACCCACTAATCACCGCCAAATATTGCAACTAACTTGCACACTAGCTAAAAACAGATGTATCGTCAGGTGGGCCTATAACTTCAGCTACTTTTTGAAATAGCTTCCACACCGGAAGCGAAGAGAAACATTTCTTCGTTCAATGTAACTAACTGAATTAGTTAAATTTTGAAAGTGGGGGTGGATCTTATCCCGCTTCTGATGTAGTCTTTCGACTAAATTGGAAGCTCCTTTTCTATATTCGCAGGGCGCGGGCGTAGGTTATACTCGCACCCTTTACAATACTATGTAGGTAGTACTTAAAATGATTATAACAAAATTGTAATGCGATCCGATCCAATCTATCGTGTGGCATAGGGAGTAACTCAGAGCAGTGCCTAGGACTTGCGACCCAGGTGTAGGTTTAAGGAGATCTCCTTTGAGATGCGCATCAACGCTCACCTTCACTGCTCGAGTTATCCGCCATAATATGTAACAATTAATTCGTATGCACAAATTAATTATCGAATGAGTCTAGGTTAAACTACTAGCAGGATACAACAAATGTATCGTGCCAAGCCAGAGCCAAGACTGCCAAGAAGCTGCAATACTGGTTCCCTAACATCACTACTATCAACTTTCCATGGTAATATATGTAGATACATAGGCTTCTAGTTCTTTATTAGTGTTTATAATAAACCTGTAAGACGTTCAGTTTTGCACATTAAAGGTAAAAAATTGTAATAGGGTCTATCTCTATAATCGATACTGAAGGCCAAACTGTATTTTTGTGTATGCCTTTATCTCGGCCAAGCATCATGCAAACACTACTGTACTAAATAAAACTTAAGAGGCTACCCTACCTCAGCTCGAATTCAGGTTTCACCCGTACTAAATACACATGAGAATTGAGAGCGCTTGGTTGTTCATCACGCGAATTATATGTATTTTCTCCCCACAAACATTATCAATAGTTATTTTTTAAAAAACGCAACATATAAAATGTTCGTCATACTTATTTCAATTACCATGCTTAATCTCAAGTCCATAACTTCTATATTTACTGAGATATTAAGGTTTTAATACAAAAATAGAGGTAACTTTGCGATTTTTTTCTATCGAGAAAATTTTATGGAATCGTATTTTCGAAACATATGAAAGATAGTTTATGTCCTGAACTTTACCATACATAAATTTCAAACTTAAATATTCAGTAGTTTGGAAGATATGGACATCCTGCCGAGTGGAAAATAAGCAATTTGAGGTAGGGTACACTCTTAATGTATATAATTTTAAACTAAAACTATAAGTATAAAATTTTTAGGTCACTCGGTCGTTTACCTTAAAATTGACATCGGTGTCATATCAACGTGGTAGAAAGTCATAATCACTATGGGTGCAATTCATGTGTTTGGGGTTTTGTTTTAGTTTTTTTTTTTTTGTAGTTGTATTTGTGTTATAAGAATTGTCTAAGTAGAATTGTTTTATGGGTCAAATTGTTACCTGAAATAAAGAAATTATTATAGTTTTATTGTTATATATATAAAGGATGACAAAATCATATTACAAGTATTTAGGTAGGTACACAAAATCATTCCATTCGGTCTACGGCAAACAAGGAAGAAGATGATTATTATAAGATTTATTAAACAGAAATGTCTAAGTTATATTTTTATATACTTTCTCCACAAACACATGATTGATGTATGGAAACAAACAAAAAAAAACTGTGTTTCATAGAATTGTTTATAAACAGATAGAATAAATAGATAAAAGAAGATAACCTCTACAATCGACACTCGATGTGGTCTACTCACGTGGGTCTACTCAGTACTCAATTTGTTGATTATATTATCTTGAAAACTAGCTTTCTGCTCGCGGCTAGCCCGCGAAAATTACACGATTTTGGCTGTCGTTATAATTATAGCCTATTTCACTGTGATAAAGATAACTACTGAATATTTAAAATCGGTCTAGTAGATACTAGCTATCGAAAATCATTAGTAAAAGTTTGTTTAAAATAACAATAAATGATTTTTATAGAAGTTTTTCTTAGTTGATGATTATTTCATATTTTATACTTATTTTACTTTAATATTTTTAATGAATATTAAAAAATATTAAATAAGGATACTTAACGTAAAATAAATTTACGATATGTAAGTTTAGTACATTATCATTATTTTTATTATTTAATAAGAAATTTCATAGTTTATTTATTCATTTGTTTTTTTTTTTAAAGTGAAATAAAACGATTATACTTATTAAAATATTATTTATTTTTGTGCGTTCACAAATTACATGTTTTATAAATGGTATCGATAAATGTATTTTTTCCCGTCTTGAAATCAATACTTCTTTATTTCTCAGTCTCGTGAATAACCTGAGGCTTGAACTCCAAATCCAAAACCTTTTTAAGACTCTCCGCGTACATATCCAATCTCTGTGTCATATAATAGCAACGACGATCTCTTATCTGTCTGTTCATATTCAGATCCATTACAGCAATTAATAAACCATCCCTCGTACGAGAAAGCCCTGGGCAGCGAACACCATCGGGACCGCAGAAGTAACTGGACCCATAAAAGAGCCCTAAATCCTTGTGAGCCGGTTTGCCATCTGCTGAAGTGAATTCGTTAGGGAACTCCTCATACCCAACTCGGTTGATAGCTGCCGTGAAGTAACAATTCGTTATCGCAGCGTTTCTGGCTTCAACGTTCCACATATACTCGCTTCCAGCTTCGGCAGCAATAGTTGCTGATGGATTGAATACGATTTCAGCGCCGTTCTGTCCAAACATCATCCAGTTCAAGACGTGGTGACGCCCGAAACAAATATTAACGGCTATTTTACCATATCTTGTTGCGAAAACTGGATGACCCGTGTTACCTTCCATATAGTAATTCGATTCATTAAAGTCACCGACTCGTGGAATGTGATTCTTACGGTGTTTGCCAATAACGTTACCCGTGTCGCTTATGACGACAGCGGTGTTCCATAGAATGTCTCCGTGATTTTCATCCCTCTCGAGGATCGATGAAATTATTACCATGGAGTACTTAACGGCGAGTTCACGGAGAAAGCGAGTTGTCGGCCCATTTTCCGCAGATTCGGCGAATTCACACCAAGGCATTTTCTCTCGTGTACAAAATGCAAATGGCATGTTCCATAATTCTTGGAAACAAAGAATGTTGACGCCCTCTTGACCGGCTACGTCGATAATCTTCTTAACTTTAGCGAGGATTGCATTTTTTTGTTCGTTAATTGGACGGTCGGTTGAAACGCCGATCGAGTGCTGGATGATGCCTACCTTGACGATCCTCGGTGGCCTTGTTGATTCTTTTTTCGCAGGAAAAGCGTATGCAGCTATGTCGAAATTGTTATCCTTAGCTGCAGCAATAGAAGTCTCCTTAATTGGAACTTCTAGATGGTCCTTGCGACCGTAGTACATCCTATTAAATTCATCCAGATCTCGCCCACTCAGGTTGTTATTAATTATGGCTTCAAGGCTGTGCGTTTCTCCGTCCATGGTTATAGATTACCGGTCGCTATCGAGTCAGCGTCAACAACTGATCATTCTCGATCGTTCCCGGCTTTAAATAGCCACACCGGTTGTACAGCATGAATAAAAGACGATAGTTACTGTTTGTTTTTGTTTATTATTACATATCCCGCCGACCTTAGACCTTAAGTGATAAATTCAAACAATAATGAGGGAGAATTATTTGGTTTATCATGGTAAACAAAATAGAGATACGTGACCAAATGGGTCTATAAAGTCATATGCACAATTCTTCATAAATAACATAATATAAACGCAGAATTATATTATTTTTATATTATTTTTTTCTAGCTGTGTCCGCGACTTCGTCCGCATGGAATTTAACAAAATAATTATTGTTCAATGCGCAGAGTTGTAAAATGGATATATAGATATGATTAGCCTAAGTTACTTCTTATTACATCAAATATCTGCCAGTGAAAGTCCCGTGAAAATCGGTCCAGCCGTTTCAAAGATTAGCTGGAACAAACAGACAGACAGACAAAAATTGTAAAAAATGTTATTTTGGTATATGTACCATGTACGCATCCATATTTTAAATTTGCATTTATTAAAAAGCGGTTATTTTAATATTAAAAACAAACACTTATTTGTTTTATTTATTATGTATAGATAACAGACAAAAAAATGTATTAACAGAATTACGGAACCTTAAAACATTAAATTATATTTTACTTGTTTTATCTATGCTACAACTGATACCAAGCAGTATAACGAGTCTTTACATATATGTAAATGGCTTAAAGTACCGCAGCTTACTTGGTCAATACATCAAGTTTCCAGTCCCCGTTGACCATTAAAATTATATCTATTTATAGTTTGTACATAGAACCAGTGCATACCAATTGATACTTACTCAACATTACGTAATTATTACGCTATCAGAGAGATAACAACATGAATAGTTTCGATGATTTATTAAAACATCATTTAAATAAAGAACAAATAAAACAATTCAACAAAATATATTATGGAAGAGAAGAACATTGTGTAATAAAATTGAAAGAATCGACGAAAGCTGAAATTGCGGACGGAAATTTCGAAGTATCGGGTTATTCTTTCGCTGCAGCAAAAGAAGAGTTTAGGAAACCTAATATTTTGAGGTTAGGCCTAATACAGCATTCAATTGTGTTGCCAACTAATCAACCGATAAAGAACCAGAGACAAGCCATTTTCAATAAGATTGAGAGGATTATTAAGGTAGCTGCATCTGAAGGTGTGCGTATCCTTTGCTTGCAAGAAACGTGGTCGATGCCTTTTTTCTTATGCACGGGTGAAAAGAAAAAATGGAAGGAATTCGCAGAATCAGCTTCAAATGGACCAAGTACAACTTTTCTGAGTAAATTGGCCAAAGAATATGAAATGGTAATCATATCACCGATATTGGAAAGAGACGAAGATGATAAATGGTGGAATACAGCTGTGGTAATTGACGAAGAAGGAAATTATATGGGCAAACATCGAAAGAATCACTTGCCCAGTGTAGGCAGCTTTAGTGAAACCGCCTATTATGAACCTGGCAACCTAGGTCATCCAGTGTTCTGTACAAAATATGGAAACATTGCTGTGAACATCTGCTATGGACGTCATCAATCATTAAACTGGTTGATGTTTGCTCTGAATGGAGCACAGATTGTCTTCAATCCTGCAGCAACTATTGCTGAGTTCGGAGAATCATTTTGGGGGATCGAAGCACGTGCTGCTGCCGTTGCTAATCACTACTTTACCTGTAGTATCAATAGAGTTGGTACGGAAGAGTTTGTTGTTAATAAAGATATAAAAGTAAGAACATATTATGGTTCCAGTTACGTTACTGCACCTGATGGTAGTAGGACACCTGGTCTTCCTAAAGACAAAGACGGTCTTCTTATGGTTGCAGTAGATTTAAATTTGTGCCGTCAAGTCAAAGACCAATGGGGATTCAATACAACTGCTCGCTTAGATATGTATGCAAAAGAACTTGCTAAGAATAATATGAAATAAAGTTGTTAACAAAGGATTTCAAAATTGTTTCGTTCGTTTTATACAATGTTTATTGCTTCTAATCATTGCATTTTTTATTTAGTACAAACTCCACTTCACATATAAAAAAATTAAATTTCTATTACGGAATGTCTTCTAAAACTGAAGGTAATTTTAATAATTTGCTTATATTACGTTTTTATTAAAACTCTTTAAAATTATTTTACGAAAATTCTAAGTGGCAACATTGAGATTGTATCCTAAAATAAATAGAGCGAAAGACTTGTATCGCTCTCAATAAATTAAACAAATCCTAATTAAACAAAGAAGCTCATATTTGTATAAGCTTCTTGAATTAAACTAATCAACTTAACGCAGTAACGTTCCATACAATATCAACTAAACTAAACTCAAACAATATTTTTGTTTTTTATTAAAGTATTATTTTTGTTTATCAAGTTTAAACTTTATAAACTGACATAAAAATTAAAAATTGATGTGTCCAGTTATATATATATATATATATATATATATATATATATATATATATATATATATATACATCTACTTCCATTGGTTAACAATTGCTTATCTTAATAATCATCATATTAGACATATTTATTCAATGACCACATAGAGATAATAATATTAGTAGCTTATCCTAATATAAAACAAGATTTTTCAGGTTTATTACGCTTTTTCAAAGTACTAATAATTAAATTTAAAGCTCTTCAAAAATTAGTTGAGTATTGCCATTTCATACATTTTTATTTACACTTGTATTTCATAGTGTTTCTCTCATGTTTCTCTCTATATCTGTGCACGGTCGATGATATGTCATTTTTCGTTTTCGAAAATTACAATTTTGTTTTTTAATAAGTGTTGAACACGCATTAAATAATAAGGTTTAGAACAAAAATATTATAAAAGTGAAAATGGTGAGTGAATATTACTAGATCTGCTTTTGTAATATGAGTAAACCTCTATGCTTATTATATTTACCGGCTATATTTTAGCGTCACGAACAATGTAAAAACTTGTGACATATTCTAATAATTAAATAATTGTAAATAATATACGACTACCATTAGGTAATTAACGAGTGATAAATCATTTCAATGTTTATGTTACAACAAAGAGTTAAATGAATACGAAGGCAGTCATTGTATCCGTTTTTTCTTACTTTTCCAGTCAATCTTAGCTTACAATGGAGGAGCGGTGGTCGCAATGAAGGGTAAGGACTGCGTGGCCATTGCCACAGACAAGCGCTACGGTATACAAGCTCAAACAGTATCGACAAATTTTCCAAAGGTCTATCAGATGGGACCCACACTTTTTGTCGGTCTCCCCGGCTTGGCTACCGACACACAGACAGTCTATCAGAGACTTAAATTCAGGTAAATTTGATCATTTTAACGATTAGGGAACTATTTTTTATATTTGTATATATTATAGCTCTTACATGATGCATTTGTATTTAACATTGCCATTAACAGTATGCTTTTTTCTTCTAATTATTGAGGTGAGGTGAAAATTTTATCGACACTACTATAAAGATCAGACGAATTCATCATTAAATGTTTCTTTAAATTTCTTTCTAGAATGAACCTCTATGAGCTGAAAGAAAATAGGATAATGAGGCCCAAGACATTCTCAGCGATGCTCTCAAACTTGCTTTATGAGAGACGTTTTGGACCCTACTTCATTGAGCCAGTGATTGCTGGTTTGGATCCCCTAGATAACACACCTTACGTCTGCAATATGGATCTGGTAATAAAGCTGTACATTTACAATTTACTTATTATAAATCTGTAAAACTATACAAATGAGTTAAACATTAATTCAAAAAAGTTAGTCATCATCCCATCTACGATATTTATAAATTTATCATGGTACACCTTTTTATTTTTAAATTACTTTCAAATTAGGATATATTCAACTGCTTTTTTTATTTTTAATTTTTTGTTTGTTAGATTGGCTGCCCTAATGAGCCTGAAGACTTTGTAGTGTCAGGCACTTGTACAGACCAGTTGTATGGTATGTGTGAAGCTTTATGGGAGCCTGACCTAAAGCCAGATGAACTTTTTGAAACTATTTCACAGGTAAGATTTTTTTCGCATATGAATCTAGATACTACTGGAACTACATCTTTAATTGCAGATTTTTGTCATATTGTTATAGATAGTATATCATGTTGTATAAATATGATAATAAAGTAGAAGAAATTTGCAATACATATCCGTTGTGTAACTTTACTTGTGTTTAACTCTTAAAGTCTACTAGAAGTATAAAACAAGTTTGTTCAAGTCATGTGATAATTCGGACTATTTATCTATACAAATAAATAAAATCGTAGTGTCCGTTTGTAATATTAAAATAACCCATTTTTACTAAATGTATTTGGATGTATACACCCATACATATACCAAAAACAATCTTTTTGTATCTGTCTTTCTGTTTGTTATGGCTAATCTCTGAAACGGCTCGACCTATTTTGACAGAACTGGGAGATAGCTGATGTAAAAAGAAGTTACTTAAGCTACTTTTATTTTAGAAATTTATTTATTTTATAACTTGTTGTGTGCAAAGCTAGTTGTTAAATATTAATTAAATGCATATTACATTATAATATTGTATATTGTGTGTCCCAATGCAACTGTCTATCTCGTATAGCCATCCCTTATATAACAATATATTTTGTAAGAATACTTTTAATGGTTAAATTGTAGTATTTGATATATTGTAAGTGGAGATATCTGGAAGCCTATAAAAGGAGTACATAACTTATGTAGCGGAACCATAAACAAAATAAACAGACTGGACAGTAAAATAAAATGTAGTCTTCTAAATTCGAGCACTTCAACTTTTTATTGAGGTAGCCAGAAGAATATATTTTGCTCTAGAGCACCCCGTGTGTGATGTTCCTAAACCTTACAGAAGATCACAGCTAAATAACACTGCTTTCAAGTAGCATTGTGACCTGGTCATATTAAAAAAAATAGCAACCAGTACTCAAATATAACTGCTTACATTCCAGGCTTTAGTAAATGCAGCAGACCGTGATGCTATATCTGGTTGGGGTGCAGTGGTATACATAATTGAGAAGGATAAGATCACCGAAAAGCATGTCAAGACTAGAATGGATTAGGGTTATTGTATTACGATATATGCTTTATAAATAAACTATCAAAAATAACAGTTTTTCATTTATTTTAAATAATATTTGCAGACTAGGTATTAAGCACTGTGAAACAAGATTTAGGATTATATATTTATATTTATTGTTAAACGAATAATAAGCTTGATACCTGTTTTCAGGATTAATCAAAATGCAACAGTTGATACTGTTAAATTGTCGAAAAAAACATATTAATATTAATCTAACTAAAAATTTATTGACCATTTCAATCAATACTTTAGTGATTGAATATGTTAAAAATAAATTAGTCCCGTGTCATTAGGTATTGTAAGTGGCATTACATGCACAAATTATGAAACAAATTATTTTAAAATATTAATTTAAGAGCAATTTCGCCTGTATCGGTCATAATAGGGAAATAAAATAAAACACGCAAATTGCAGAAACTTTATAAACCGAATATTTAAAAAAATTAATGTTTAATTAATTTTTCTTCATACACAAGTCTTTACAAGAGTAGGAATTAGACTAGAGAATTATAACATTTCAATTGTGTCGCTTGCATGCCGATTATTTAGCTAAGCATCTGTATTATTCGTAATAAATATAAGCCCAATGGGCTGGAGCTCCCTCACCCTTAACAAAACAAAACTTATTGTAACATTACAATTAATTATCCACCTAAACAATGGCAACATATATGACATATTGAATCATTTCATGACTAACACATTGTTCAGGAATCAATGTTGACACATCAAAAATTACAAAACCTAAAAAGTTTTAATTGAATTCTCGATAATGAAACCTTAAAATTTTTAATTTTACATTATTTGTGTGTAAAATGTGCATTATTTAAACAAGATTCAAATGACGGACCGTCTTATTTAGATTAAAATAAATTCTAAATTAAACATTATCTATCACAAAAGTTATCTTTGACGAAGTTTAAAATCAATGCTTGGGGGCATCTATGAAACGGAATACTGATTTATTTTTCAAATATTTATTTTTTTATACACAATACATCGAATATAAACAAAATGTTCGGAAACATCTAGAACACATAGTATTTAGAATTTTTATATTGTAAATCATTAACCGTCTCCAATTACAATTCAATTATAAACACCGCGTCACAATATTGACAGTTTCACAGAACAACATCACAAAGATCTCAACAACAATCCTAGTCTTAATTCTTTATAGAATAATAAATAACAAAATCTTACAATATACTTTTAACACTACGCTAGACAGATACTAAGCAAATTATTTAGCCATTGGCAAAAGTAACGATTAAATAGCAACTCCGGTAGTCATCACAATGCCTCATCGTAACAGCCATTAACCGTATATCAAACTTTACATCGAATTCAGCATTTAACATTAATTTCATTTAACTCTCAAAACTTTATTCAATAATGATATTTAACAATAATATTCATTACATACTAATCTACAATAGCGGAACATTATAAAAGCTAGCAACGAGTTATGAAAATTATTGCAAGGTGTGCATGTAGATTTAAAGTATCAGTTCGGAACTATCAAAATGACACAATCAGAATAACAGCTTTTTACTTCCGACATCTATTTATAAATCATACCATGCCACTTTTTTTACAATTAATAAAAAAAAACACGTCTATAGTATTATTGTGTTTTACATCGAAATGTAAATTAATATTTTATATCTATAAAATTAATTCACAAATTTTTAAAATTCTTTCGAGACATTTTTTATATGCGGTTATGGCACATAGTAATTTTAAAAAGCTGTTATTCAAATAATCGAATTTAATCGAGTTTTATTAGTTTAATATTTATTTATTTCAAAATAAAGATACGTGCATCGGCAGTGGAATACAATGGAAAATTGACAATGGTTAATAATATCGTTTTCGACAAAATCGAATTATTTAAATGAAATACAATAAACTGTATCTAATAATAGAATTTACGAACGATAATCAAAGCTGAACAAGTTATTTGAAAATATTTTACCATTCACTAGATATTAAATTTCAATGAACCAGTATACTTTACTTGTTCTTTTAGAACTGAAGCTTTTTGAATGACAGTTGTGCACTGACCTTTCCTTGTTTTTTTTTATGCCTCTTTTAGTGCTTACTAAAATTGCTAACTAAAATTCAAGATGTAACCCTATAACACCCTGTCGAGTCCACATATGTATAATCAAAAATATAATATAATGAAACATTTTGTTGCAACTGGCAACTAGAACAATTCTATTGCAACTTGAATTTAGTTCGATGTAAGGACAATCAATGTAATTGAACTAATTGTATTTTAATACCTATTTGAATATTGTTTCATTAGTTACAATAACTTTTACAGAGAAAAATACATGTACTTAAACATATTGTTAAAAAAAAAAATGCAAATCGTGCAAATCCTATTAAAAGTACAATTGCTTTCCAGTTTCCCTCACAAGGCACATCACCCTTTTATGAAATAATTATAAATATATAATATAATAAATATACAATCACACTTTAAGAAAATAATATTATGTAAAATTTCTATACTGTTCACGTAATAGTATAACAAAAAATATATAATTATTTTGGAATAATAATTAATTAATAATACCTTTAACAGTGCACTAAAAGAGGCATAGTAAACATATTTAGTTTCCTTCTATAGCTTTGGCCACAAAATCTATGAATCTCTTCCCATACTGTTCGGGGTCGCAAGTTGATATACCGTCAACGTTGCTCCCGTATTTAACGGTTTTCGCTGCTTTAGCTGCCTGTAAATATTAAAATTAATTTAACAACTTATATAAATTTCTTTATGGAACAAGTAACATGATATGATATTGTTAATTTTTGAAGTGAAACTTCTTTAGGCGTAGAGGGGTAAAATTTTTACAGATGAAACGCGTCACGGCGTCACGTCGTCACGAGTCACGAATTTTTAAGCGTCCATACCGCATTGAATACACCGGTTCTCGTCCGATCACCGAAGTTAAGCAATGTCGGGCGCGGTCAGTACTTGGATGGGTGACCGCCTGGGAACACCGCGTGACGTTAACTTTTTTTTTTTTCAATTAGTTTGCCAAAGAAGTTTCACTTCTGACATGTGTACTTTGTAGGCTCGCAATTTTTTATTTATTAATTAACTAGGAATTGAACTGTACAATTCACTTAGTAAACAACAGATATTTGTGTAATCAAATGCCTTCTACTTACTAAAGTAATACAATGCCAAAAAAAAATTTAAGCAGAACAATTTGTCTGTTTAAGGGTTTTAATTTAAATATTTATGGATTTTAGTGTTGGGCTAGTAATGCTCCTTTATCGTGAATGGATCTAATCTTAGGTTTACTATAAATACTTATATAAATTATTACCTGTTTCTTGACTCCGTAATGCGTCAGAACATCGATTAAAGCAACGAAATATATTTCTTTCTTTGGTGCACCTGTGGAATAAAAAAAAATGTAAGTAAAATATTAAAGACAGAAAGAAATAGTAATAATATAAAAAATATTGATGTCCTAATTTTCGATTCTTAAGTACTTAATGAACATAATCAATATTTTAAGGTAGGTTTTTGTCTTTATTGTACATTTGTGAAATTTAATTTCTTAATACTTCGGTTATATTACATTTCTTTTGAGTTATTTTAAATACATAAAATGTACATTTTCTTTAAAACATCATTTAATCAGTCAGTTTAGCCTATTGCAGTCCACTGCTGGACATAGGCCTCCCCAACTTCGCGCCAGACATCCCGGTTCTTCGCAATCCTCATCCACCCTACACCGACAATCTTACGTACATCGTTACGTGATCGTATCGTTTAAGGTTTTTGGTACATAAAAAAATATTATTGAATACTAGCTGACCCGGCGAACTTCGTATCGCCTAACACAAACTTTATCGTATGGTATTAAAGTTCAAATTGACTTTTAAGTATTATCACAAATCTTTTGTATGGGAGTATAGAAAAGTGTTGTTTTTAGACTTTTTCAGGAAATTAAATTTTTTTTTTTTTTTTAGGATTTTTCTCTCCGTAAGAACCATCCTCGTACTTCAAGGAATATTTAAAAAAAAGAATGAGCGAAATCGGTCCAACCGTTCTCGAGTTTTGCGCTTAGCAACACATTCAGCGACTCATTTTTATATTATAGATGAATAAACGAACCTTCATGACTCGGAATGGCGTAGATGTCGAGCTCGGGTATGATGCCTTCGTAGCGCAGAGACGACTGGCGCCCGAGACCCCGGGGGCTGTCCGGAGGGGTGTTGTACCCCCATCTGGAATAATATACACTATTATTTGCTTATTTTGGTAGTATTATATGACAAAAATAACTTCAGTTGTATAATGCCTTAGAATTTCAATTGTTTCAATGATTTTTGAAGAAATAAGAAGAAACTTCTTTACGCACGCTTGACTTGGGGAGTAAGCTGGTGAATGCGCGACGGGAGCATTACGAAAAGTGTTAGCGGGCGACGCGAACGGAGCAAGAAAAAGAGGTGCGAGCTCATTTTCTCTCTTTATCTCATAGCGAATTATGTTTCGTATATCTAAGCCACAGTGCCTATTGTGCAGAAGTTTTACTTCAGTCTGGTGGTCTAAAGCACACGCGTTTTTTTGACATGACAAGTGATGAAATTTTAGATTGATAGTGAAAAATTACCAAACCATTACCATGTGCTACTAAGTGATCACCCTTATACTTGTAATGATGGTAATATTATGGTGTATGCCGCTTCGAATTTATCAGCTTAACATTATAACGCTTCAGCCCACTAATATCCCACTACTGGGCATAGGCCTCTTTCCCCATTTAGGAGAAGGATCAGAGCTTAATCCACCACGCTGCTCCAATGCGGGTTGGCGGATATATTCCGTACTATGAGTAACGATCGCTATCAGGTGTACATGATAACAACCGGGACCCACGGCTTAACGTGCTCTCCGAGGCACGGTGGGGAGACCCACAAAGACTGCACAAACACCCAGACCACGGCAAACATCTGTATGGCCAATACAAATGTTTATCGTGTGCGGGGATTGAACCCGCAACCGCCAGCGCAACAGGTACAATCCATGGCTGTAACCGTTGCGCCAACGCGGCGTCAGCTTAACATTATATTTAAATAGAACAATAAATAACCACACCCTTACACCATAGTCTATAACCATAGCGTTCCACTCGCGAGGCAGTCGACCGGGCCCCGCCGCGCCCGCGCAGCGCCGGCCCCGCCGCGCCCGCGCACGCCGGCCCCGCCCCCCGCTGTGAGGGCGAGCAGTTACCGGTCGCCGTGGCGCGTGTCGGTGTCGGAGTCGTCGCTGTCGCTGTCGAGCTCGGCGTCGCGCGCGCGCGCCGCCTCCGCCCCGCCCCGCCGCGCCCGCGCACGCCGGCCCCGCCCCCCGCTGTAAGGGCGAGCAGTTACCGGTCGCCGTGGCGCGTGTCGGTGTCGGAGTCGTCGCTGTCGCTGTCGAGCTCGGCGTCGCGCGCGCGCGCCGCCTCCGCCCCGCCCCGCCGCGCCCGCGCACGCCGGCCCCGCCCCCAGCTGTGAGGGCGAGCAGTTACCGGTCGCCGTGGCGCGTGTCGGTGTCGGAGTCGTCGCTGTCGCTGTCGAGCTCGGCGTCGCGCGCGCGCGCCGCCTCCGCCCCGCCCCGCCGCGCCCGCGCAGCGCCGGCTCCGCCCCCCGCTGTAAGGGCGAGCAGTTACCGGTCGCCGTGGCGCATGTCGGTGTCGGAGTCGTCGCTGTCGCTGTCGAGATCGGAGTCCCGCGCGCGCGCCGCCTCCGCCCCGCCCCGCCGCGCCCGCGCACGCCGGCCCCGCCCCCAGCTGTGAGGGCGAGTAGTTACCGGTCGCCGTGGCGCGTGTCGGTGTCGGAGTCGTCGCTGTCGAGCTCGGAGTCCCGCGCGAGCGCCGCCTCCGCCCCGCCCCGCCGCGCCCGCGCACGCCGGCCCCCCCCCCAGCTGTGAGGGCGAGCAGTTACCGGTCGCCGTGGCGCGTGTCGGTGTCGGAGTCGTCGCTGTCGCTGTCGCTGTCGAGCTCGGCGTCCCGCGCGCGCGCCGCCTCCGCCTCCGCCTCGCCACGCCCGCACTCGTGCACGCCCAGCAGCAGCGAGTAGTCCATCAGGTGCAGCTTCGTCAGGAACTGGGACACCAAACCGAACGTACTTAAGGCGCGATCCACAACTGTGTCGTTCTCGGTTTCGGTAAAAGAAACAATAGACGGATCGTTGCTGGAGTGTGATGTGGATCGAGCCTTACTATACAATTTCCATTAGCTTCATTCGTTCGGTTGGATTGATGGCTTCCAACAGTTGTACTTCATACATATTGTGAGAAACTCATAACACCAGCCGTTAAAAAAACTAAAATAGTTTGGGAGAACCCGTTCGCTATTAAGGGCCGCGGCATCAAGGATACAAATACCAAAATGATCGCCGATCTTCGTGAAGAGATGGCACTTTAAGAAGAAGAAAAGTGCTAAGGCAAAACTGATGATTTCGCCGTTTTTTCATTTGATAATTGAGAAGATGAGAGGAAAATTTTTAGGTGGGACTTTGTTATCTTTATTTTAATGATTACACCATCCTTAAAACAAAATTCTTACTACAATAGATGATTACAGTGCTATAAGTAAATCAAAATCAATTATATAAATATAATTTAAATTTCATTATTGTACAAATTTTCGCCAAATAAAATTAACTACGTGCAGTTTTTAATTCATGTGTGGTTAAGCTCAAAACAAGGATAATTATAAATTATATGATTTATTATGAATGCTTAACTCTCAACTTTTGGCTTGGAAAGGCCTATTTTGTGATTTCCTCATATTAGGTAACAGACGCACAATCGTAGTTACCAAGTCATAATTCAAACAAATCTCGGTGTGATTGATGTTCTTTATGGAACAATTTTAGGACCATTCCTATTTAAAATCTTCATTAATAACATTATCGTGTATTACATGTAATCTTACCTCAACATCAGCGGTGAGCGTCTCCAGAAGCTTCTCCTTGGCAGCGTCACCAATATCGATGCGAACACCTTGCTTGATGAAGTCATTATCTTTGAGAGTTGGCAGTTCTTTCTCAAGTTCCTTCTCGGACGCTTCACGGTCAACGGTGGACCCTTTTAAGTCATATTTCCTGTAATGCAACATGTTTCTAATTTTGTTCTAAAACACAGTTTATATGTTATTTTCAAAAGAGTAACTGCGGAGTTTCTTGCCGATTCTTCTCTGCAGAATTTACATTCCGAATCGGTGGTACCTTCACTTTTACAAAAATAATAATTAATTTCTAGTTTTAATTTATAAAATGACGATTCGAAAGTGCTCTTGGAGCCTATTTGAATAAAGCTATTTTTGATTTTGATTTTGATTTTGAAATGATAATATTATAATATTTTACAAATAATATAGTACTTCGTATGTAATATCATTGGGCCCTTGGCACAGTTGGCACCTTGCTTTCTGGCTCCAATATCATGGGTTCGATTCCCGCATTAGGTTTGGGTGTAATGTATGTCTTATGTTATCATAAGGCGGATGTTACTTAAAACAAGTATTATGTCGCCTATGTTCGGAAAAATCGACCTGGCGATGTGTGCAGATTGAATATTTATATCTTATATATACATAGACAAGCAAAGCATGAACTTCCAATACATTTGATTTGACCATATCACAGATATTTTATCACGTTATGTCAATAAAATAGATACAAACACATTAAAAATATTACTCATTTGGAAAAGTGTAATATGAAACAAAAGAATCATTTAAAAACATTGTATATATAAAAAACAGTATAGGATTCCTTTTTTATAAGCTTTTATTTAACTTGCAATGTTTGTAAGTTTAGGTCAAATCTTGGAAGCCGAATTTTACCAACTTCTCAGTGTATATTATACACTATGATATATCCTTAAGTAGATAGAACCTAATACTACAACATCTTGATATATATATAATTCTTCTGTATGTATGTTTGTCACCTAGCTTGTTTCAAACGACTGGTCCGATAGGGTTAAAATTTCATGTGTAATGTACGGGTGGTCAAGGGGTTCATGGATGGTTTTGGAAACCCACTTGGTACCCACCCAGTAGGTGGCGCTGCTGTAGGTATTTTAGCATTCAAATTTAGTAGCTGCTGTTCCCGGCAAGGCAATGTCAGTTAAGTCAGCTAATATAATCAAGTATTTTACACACAAAAACTTACTTATGTATATTGAGGTGATTGGAGAACACATTCCTAGTAGCGACGAGATAGTGCTCGATACCGTCGACTGTAAGCCGGTACATGCCGAGGTATTGCGGCAGGAGCGTCTTGCCGTGTCTCTCCACTATATACTGGAAACATATATGTATCTATAAATGAAAATTAATCTCTAAATGGGTAATCCGCAAATCTCAATATTCAAAGATCCCGTGGCCCCAGACTTTACTTATTTTTTGATGGAATTTATCATGATAATATAACAATAATTTATATGTATTTTCTTGCGTTGCCTAATTTTTAATGTCATTACAGATTTGGATATTCTTTTTTATTCGAAAGCTGGCGTTTGTTGTGTCCCATTTAAATTTGAACGACATTTGACGAGTTATTTTTGATTGTGTGTAATAATGTGCATTGTACTATACTTACCAATGTAAATTGAAGTCGTTTTTTTTTAGGACAAACACAATTATTATTTGAACAAAATATAATATTTTTTCGACAAAAGTAATTCCTTAGTATATGTTTGAATAAGAAAAAACTACATGCCAAATATCTGTACTTAATAATATTTAAGCATTATTAATTTATTATTTGTAGTTTGTGTAAGCAACGTTCAGCACTAGATTTCTCTTATACATTATATATGTGTAAACTCTACAGTTTTTTTTTTTAATGTCACTAGGTCGGCAAACAAGCGTACGGCTCACCTGATGGTAAGCGATTACCGTAGCTTATAGACGCCTGCAACACCAGGAGCTCTGGTCACCTTACTCACCAAAAGGAACACAATACTGCTTGAAAACAGTATTATTTTGCTGTGATCTTCTGTAAGGTCGAGGTACTACCCCAGTCGGGCTGCTCCATATTTTGAGCAGGAAATTCCTGCTGTGCCCTACCTCAGTTCAACACTACACTACAGTTTTTGCAGCGTACGCCAGAATAGCTCGCAGATGGCAAATTTTTTTTCCGACTTACTTCACATTTATCGTTATATTTTGGACAATTCACACACTATCTTTAAAAAATTATAGCCTATGTGTTATTCTAATGTATAAGCTATATTATTGTAAACTTTCATTAAAATCCATTCGGTATTTTTTCGGTATTGAAAAAGGAACAAACATCCATACACCCATACATACAAACTTTCGCGTTTATAATATTAGTAGGATTGAACACACACGTAATGTCGCTGTGAAGTCGTCTGTGTCTTTTATAACAAAGTATTTTATCCTACTGGATGGACGCTTTTTCATGTGCATTTATTATTGTATTTGTCATAGATATAAGAAACTATAAAATTAAGTCAAAATTAAATATCTAAACAATCCATTCCGTTACTTATGGAAAATGTAACATTTACTAAAATGTTGTACGTTTACCGTTTGCTTTGAGTACTTAAGTATATAATTATGTATTACTCAATTTTAGTATAATTATAGTAACCACTAAACAATATCTGTGGAATAAATAATTAATTAGTACATATCATTTACTTCAGTCGTATATGTTTCTTAAAATAACTGTATTTTAATTTGATTTAATCCTTCTTGAAGTAAAACCTCTTTACGCACGCTTGACTTGGAGAGTAAGCTGTTGAAAGCGTGACGAGAGCGTTACGAAAAGTGTGATCGGGCGAGGGGAACGTAAATTGAGAGGGAGATATCAAGTTAGATGGAGCTAAAGATTCACTTCAATCGTGTGATCTAAAGCACATCCGATATTTTTTTTTTTATTAAAGATATTTTTTGCATTAGAAAACCTATTTCTGAGTAATTATTTACACAACTACAACGCAACTATAGATATGACGTCCTGAAAATTACAAACAAAGTTTTATAAACCATAGATAATATAGAAAAACAAAACGCGGGAGAAAACATGACGGTCATCTATTTTAATTATAGACATAATTTTAACACTAGCTTATTTACTATAATCTTATCTTAATCTTTCCCTTACAATAACAAGTTACATGCACTGTCTGGAAAATAAAACGATTTACCGCATCTGTATCACAATCTTTAATGGATTACTTAAGATTAACAACACAACTAAGGTTTTTTGGTTTTTCTCTTTTTATTACTTTTATTGTATGAATAGACATTTTCGAATTTCGAATACGAGCATAACGTGTTTGAAATTGATCTTTTCGTGAGCAAACGAATCGTTTTTTAAATATTGGAACTGGAGTTACAGTAATACCCTAAACTAATGCAGCAAATGGTATCGAGTTTTAACTGCGTGGGTCGAATTGACGTAAGACGAAAAACAGCATTGCTTATACGAGTATGCATATTGTATAAACAAGACGTACGACGACGGACGGTTTTCATTCGTGATTAATTTTTATAAATTTACTGTTATAAATAATAATTTATAATAAATATGTGTTATTAATTTTATACTACAAAAAACCCAGTAGTTTTGTCGATTGAAAATGCAACAATTTGATAAAGGCGTATGTCAGAATCATCATCACATCAATCATCAGGTAACAGCCTACACAGCCATGGATTGTACCTGTTGCACTGGCGGTTGCAGGTTCGATCCCCGCACATGACAAACATTTGTATTGGCCATACAGGTGTTTGCCGTGGTCTGGGTGTTTGTGCAGTCCTTGTAGGTCTCCCCACCGTGCCTCGGAGAGCACGTTAAGCCGTCGGTCCCGGTTGTTATCATGTACACCTGATAGCGATCGTTACTCATAGTAGGGAATATATCCGCCAACCCGCATTGGAGCAGCGTGGTGGATTAAGTTCTGATCCTTCTCCTACATGGGGAAAGAGGCCTATGCCCAGTAGTAGTGGGATATTAAAGGCTGAAGCGCATGAAGCGTATGTCAGAATGCATGTAAGTCAGGGTAACGTAAGCAGGAGACAGCATACTGGATAATAGGGAGATAGCATATAAATACATAACTGAGGTAGGGCACAGCAGAATATATCCTCCTTAAAATCTAGAGCAGCCCGCCTGGGGATGTATATCTCAGCCTTACAGAAGATCACAGCTACATAAAACTGTTGCAAGCAGTGTTGTGTTCCTGTGGTGACTAAGGTGACCAGAGCTCCTTCCTCCCTGGTCCGCTCCTCGGTCTCTTTCTGCGTCAATACCTCTTCACAGAAGGAGACCGCCGCCTGCCACGATCTTTCTCTGTCGAGCATAGCTCTTACGACGCTACCCTAACTTATGCTTTATACAAATTTTTTATACAACTTGGTCAGCAAACAAGCGTACGGCTCACTTGGTGGTAAGAGATTACCGTAGCTTATAGACGGCTGCAACACCAGAAGCACCGCAAGCACGTTGCCGACCCAATCCCCCCCCCCTCCCCGGAGCTCTGGTCACCTTACTTACCAACGGGAACACAATACTGCTTGAAAACAGTATTATTTTGCTATGATCTTCTGTAAGGTCGAGGTACTACCCCAGTCGGGCTGTCCATAATTTGAGCAGGAAATTCCTGCTGTGCCCTACCTCAGTTAAAACTCTAACAACACCTCTAACATAACTTCTCTGGTGCCCCGCACTGGTGGGGTATCCATGAGGATCTTCCCCAAGTAAAAAAAGTTAACTTAAGTCGGGAATAGCGTAAGTCGCCTAAATTGAATTCACAACTACCTTCAATAATCTATTTAACTCTGATTTTACTTAAAAGAAAAAAATAAAAACATTATTGCAAACACTTCAATAACATTAAAGATAGTCTCTTTACCTAAAAGGAAAGTTCACAAGGTCGGTCTAATTACTATAAACAATCTCAACCAAATCTTTTCTGAAAGTAAAAATAGATAAAAAAAATTATTACTCTCTAAATATTAGCTTAGCTAATAAAATATTTTAGATGGAATTTTAGGCACCCAGATACAGAATAAAAAATTGTCTATGACACTCACCGGATGGTAATGTTTAAGGAAGGAGTGCATCCTCTCCACTTCTTCAGAAGTAAGGGTCTTCAGAATGAAAAGCCTGTCGTAGCTCTGGTAGAACTTCGCGCCAGATTTTCCTGATGATTCGTCAGGTATTGGTTGCGATCTGACGACAATGCCATAGACTATTTAGTTTTTATTTAAATCTTGTGTTGGCTATAGTTTCTTGAACGTTTTGTAAAAAAAAAATCGGGTTTTATTTTATACAGATAAAATAGGAAGACTAACATTCTTTATAGTCTATGGTTATTGTACTAAAAGAAGTTATAATTGATAGTATAAATTTTACTAGATAAATTTTATAATAACAGGAAAATTTTCAAAAAAATTCAGTCTTATTTATGACTTTTACAAAACATTACTTTTAATTTTTATTATTAACAAACCTCAGACAAAAAAATCACATCATTTTCGATAACACTTCATGTGTTCTTTTTTTGGGTTTCTTTATTAATAAGGATATTTGAAAACGTTATATGAAATGCATAGTTATGTGTTGACCTAAACATTTAAATCAATTTATTTCATTTCAAATGTAAAACTTGAAGGTTTATAATATATTAGCTATAGTACCTACATTAGCAGAAATTTCCTTAAAAAAAATTATCTTTGATTTTGTCATTAATAAATCAACTATACTTCAAATAACCTATAGTTAAGTCCTAAATCCACCTAGTTAGTTAAATGGTGCTGTTCTGATAAGTGCGTCTAAGTTAGCTGAATATTTATATACACATCTCTTATATATTACTCATATAATATTTATTATTTTGTTGAACGTGACGTTATCGTGCGTATTATATTTACTTACCTTTTAAATGTATCTTGTAAGTGCGATCATGAAACAACCTGCTGCCATTGTGTAAATAAATATATATAAATACATATATCATACTTTTGCCGTGACTTGCTTTACATATGATAGGTTTAGGAACACATCAGGGAAAGGAACAGTCGGGATGTTTAAAAACATAAATAAAATAATAATCATAAAAAAACAAGGAAACCTTGAAAAACTTTACGATCTCAAATACACACTTTAGGTACGTTTTCTCTATCTGTATGAGTGCTAATTGTTAAGGGAGATGACGGTACGCAGCCAGTGTCCATGATTATGCGAATGAATGCCGTGTCAGTTTTAAGGCACACTAAGAAAACTTGTTATTTGTAAAAAGAAAATCATACAGCGCTTAGTGAAACTCCGCTGACCTCAGTCGTTTTATCGTCAAACCGCGTTTGACGAATTCACTCGCATCGTGGAATATCCCCTCCTGATGGCTGTCAGGTTTCACTTCCCCAACGCCACAGGGCGCTGTCGCCGACCGCCTCAGCTTACTGTTTAACCTCCTCGTCTTCGAACAGAGGTAGTTATCTGGCTTTCTAAACCTAGGGACGGTAGGGCACGGGATAGGTAGGGACGGTCCAGACCGAATTATATGGGGGTAGAAATAAATATATATAAATACAAGTTACAACTTATAGCTCGTTAGCGCTTCACACGTGTCTGTGTTTCCAGTTATGTGGCGGTACTTTACCTTGTCAGCGATTCCTTGTAGTCTAAATCGTCGATACCGAATCTCTCCCTAAGATTCCTGAAGACTAGTGGGCAGTATTCCTTCACCTTGAAATGGGATGGCATGTTCTCTCTGCAATAGATGAGTAACAATATTAAACAAAATGGAAAATATCTGTATTCAAATAGGCTTCAAAAGCACCATTGTATCTTACAAATTAATAGTTTATGTGAAGCTACCATAGGTATTCTTTATTGTACGCAAAAATACAAACATTATAAAATATGTACAACGGCGATCTTATCGTTATAAGATCGATTTTCACGCTAACAAAAAACTGATTGAAAAATAATATTATAAAGAATTGTTCCTCTATAATAATTTAAATATTTAAACACGTCGTATACTCCAAGTATATACCTACTTGGAGTATAAACGTAATATTTTCCTTATCAAATACCACAATCTAATACCTAAAGTAATAGCTGACTGGAGAAGATAAATAAAAATATTCATAAAAAGGCACAACAATACAATGAGAAAAAATAAATTTCAATTCTATTATACAGTATAGTAATATTTTGCTTCGTTTTTAGCCAAATAATAGGACAGTAGAATAATAGAAAAATAATAGAAAAAGTTTTTAACCAAATAATAGGAAAGTTCTCAATTTGCTACACATCATAAAATAAGAATTCTATCATTGGTTATTCATATTTTTATTGAGATATCTGATAACTAATTTTTGAGTAATCTTTGATAACGCGTAGGTACTTGACTATTTTTTCGTCGATCTACGTTGTATTACTCGTCGATGTAATTGAAGTCGGTTTTTTTTCGTTTGCGAGCAAACACAATTATATTTTAATCGGAAGGTGGTGTGTGTCGTGGGGTCAATTTGATTGCGATCTAACAAGTAATTTTTGAGTTATATCAATCTAATAATGCGTAATTAAAATAAAATAAAATTACTTTACTGTTTTTTCGTCTACTACGATGTGTTACTAGTCGATGTAATCGAAGTCGGTTTTTTTTCGTTTGCGAGCAAACACAATTATGTTTTACCAGTCCGTGGACGCGCAACGCTTGTAGTGTGGGTATTTGTAATCTTTGTTATTTTTGATTGAAAAATTACTCAGAATCAATTAGTTCAGTTTGTACTTTTTTTTTTTGGTTTTTAAAATGTAATACGATACAATTCCTAAATAGCACAAAGCTTCTTCTGTCGACATCGCAATAAAGAACGAGAAGCTTCACGTGTATCACGAACGTCGAGCCGAGTAAGTTCGCGATATTTAAAACCGCGTACTTTAAGTTCGCACGTCTATCACCCCCTTAAGAGTTTTGCATTTTGTAAAATTGCATTCATTTCTTTGCCTAAAACTAGTACAGAAGACAAAAAACATAAATACTGTACTCGGTAGTGAATATTGCACATCGGCTAGTTTCGATTTGTATTCTTTCACCCGAGTGCGACAGAGACGAAGCTCTGCGAAGCCGAACTAGCCGATGTGCAATATTTACTGCCGGGTATGGTATAAATTATTATATGATTATGGTATAAATTATGTACTGTGTGGCTACGGTACTAAAGAATATGGCCACCCCCTCTCTTCCCGTGGGTGTCGTAAGAGGCGACTGAGGGATAACACGGTTCCACTACCACCTTGGAACTTAAAAAGCCGACCGGTGGCGGGATAACCATCCAACCGCTGGCTTTGAAATACACAGGCCGAAGACAAGCAGCAGCGTCTTAGGTGCGACAAAGCCAGCCCTGCGGTCACCAATCCGCCTGCCCAGCGTGGTGACTATGGGCAACACACATGAGTTCACGCATTTTTGGCGCGAACTTGTGGAGGCCTATGTCCAGCAATGGACTGTATAGGCTGTAATGATGGTATAAATAATACTATCACGGTCACTATGTGCACTATTGATTCTACGGAACTTCCTACCATTATCATTTTGAAAGCCCCCGATATTTCGATGACATTGATGACGCCATGATCACGGGTGACCTGTCAATCGCGATAAGTTGCGTCGAATCAATTGCTCAAAAACTAAAAGTTTCTGTTAACAAAATATTTTATAATATATAATTCTCTGTTTGCTGGCTTATTTATTATTTATAATAATATGCATTACGATAATAATCATAAAATATAATAAACGTCTTTATTATGATTATATAGAATGGAGTTTATAATAAGTAAATACACAGCACAGTCATTAAATCACTACACTATAATTAATTACTTTGACGATATTCAGATATTAGAGTTGACGCAGTCTTTTATTGTTTTATTAATATACTTAATGGATTTTTAATGACTCGCAAAACAATACAAATTTAGGCATTTATAAATAGGTACATTTTTAACCGACTTCCAAAAAGGAAGAAGGTTCTCAATTCGACTGTATTTTTTTTTTTTTTTATGTTACATCAGAACTTTTGACCGTGTGGACCGATTTTACAATTTTTTTTTAATCGAAAGGTGGTGTGTGTCAATTGGTCCCATTTAAATTTATTTGAGATCTAACGACTACTTTTCGAGTTATATCTAATTATATCTAATAATGCGTTTTTACTTGACGCTTTTTTCGTCGACCTACGTTGTATTGTACCGCATAACTTTCTACTGGATGTACCGATTTTGAAATTTTTTTTGGTGGAAAGGAGATATTCCTAGTTTAGTTCCGTGATAAGGAAACCAGGATCTGATGATGGGATCCCAGATAAATCGAGGGAAACTCTTGAAAATCCGCAATAACTTTTTACTGGGTGTACCGATTTTGATAATTCTTTTTTTGTTGGAAAGAAGATATCCCTAGTTTAGTACCATGATAAGGAAACCAGGATTTGATGATTTTTGATGATTTGATGATCTGAGGATTATATTTAATATATTTAATTGTTTTACATGCTACATCAAACTTAAAGAATAGGTAAGATAGATTAAGAACCGTCGAATTATTTAAGCTCAAAATTTGACCATTTATCGGCATAATTTCGTTACAAAAAAAATAACCCAAACCTATCTAACTTCAAAATGACGGTTCTTAATCTAAAGCCTAGCCAAAGAATGATTAAATACGACGCTTATATAAAGAATTAAATATATAATTTTATTCATTAGCACCCCAATCTTATGAGATAGATTAGATTAATGGTAACTAAGTACCTAAGTCAAATTTGCGCAAGTCGAGACGTCGCATATAGATACAGCTCATTTGACAGAAGGTTTCGTGGTATTATTTACTTATAAATATGTTATAAGCATAATTTTGGTATTATCATGCGTACTAATTTGGATAAATGGAAAAACTGTGTAAGTCAAGATTGGCGTAAGACAGCATTTGCGTAGGACAAGCTATTTGTATATGACAAAAAATAAAATGATTTAAAAATGAAGAAAATAAGAATTTATGTATGTTATTATTATTATTATTATATATCTCACTTGTTAAACAAATGGTTGTCCACCTTGAGCTTAGAATAAGCTCTGAAGTCATCGGGCAGCAGCATGACAGGTATGGTAACATGGCTCAATTCATTTATCTGAAACAATGTAATATAATTATGATTTTATTTTCAATTCAATTGAACCAATAACTTGGAAGTCAAATTCTTAGTAATAAAATTTACCAAAATAAAGTTATCAAAAATTTTACGTTTATTATTAAATATTATTTTAATGTTTATTTAAGTTATAGCACAATATTTTACCAGGATAAAGGTAATAATTAAGACCCACACTAATGCTTAGTAGTTAAGCCTTATCGCATTAATTTCCTGTTTAAAATATTTAGGATCGTGACTACCTTCCTTATGAATACCCATTAATATTGAAGATCTTTATTATTTAAAACTCGACAAATACTCTAACAAAACATTAAAAAGTTAATAATATAAATTGTATAAACTCATAATTGAAACATAACAAAAACAATCCATCTTTCAATATTCTTTAAGACTTTTATTATTATTTTTTTGTTTTAATTGAGATCAAATTATTTTTATTTTTTTATTTTTTTTTTGATATCGCAGGGTAACCCATTTACGGGTGATATCCAGGATGCCCGGGTAGGCATTCCTAGACCGTATGTCGGCTTAGCACTTGGGGGTGCACTACCGACCAAAACCCCTGCGGGAGCCTTCAGCCGCTTTAATTGGAGGGTCCCGGAACTGCAGGCAACAGGATCCCTCCAGCGACAGGCTGGCCTCGGCGAAAAGACCAGACTTCTCCTCCATGGGACTGTCCGGCTCACCTCTGAACAATCCCGACGACGCCATGTCTAGCAGGACCGGGTTCCCATCCCGGCCCGACATGGGCACAGGGGCGTTACTGGAGACGCATTAAGTAGCGCCTCCTACGCACCCCCGTTCGTCGCCTGCGGACGGAGGCCTCGTCGGCGGCCCCCTCTCTCATCCGCTCGTCGTTCTCCTTCTGGGACATTACTGTCTCGCAGAAGGAGACCATCGCCTTCCAGGACTCGTCGTCACCGAGCATCGCGGTGATAACGCTCGGCAGTGACAAGTCCGCCGTAGCGCCGCCCATCTCGGGCACAGCTCGAGGGTGTGCTGGGCAGAGTCCACCGCCGCGCCACAATCGTGACATTCAGTCGTCGGCTCCCTTTGGGCCGTCCGACACAAGTATTCACCAAAGCAGCCGTGCCCGGTGAGAACCTGCGTCCGACGGAAGGTGAGGGGTTTGCGCTTACGGCGCATCCACCACTCAAGGACCGGGCGCAAGGCAGCCGTTACGCGTACCATACGGCTGCTCCGCCAGGTCCTCCCCCACCTCCGCATTAATGCTTCTTGCCCCATCCGGCGCACCCGTAGGATCCCGTCCAACGTGAGGATCTCACCGAGAGTCCTCCTACCCGAGACGTATGAGTAGGTCTCGGCAAGGACCTCCGCCACGAGCTCCCACGGGGGGTCGCCAGCTAGAGCAGCAGCTGCAGCCCACGATACCGTACGATACCCCTGAATCACCCTCACCGTGATGATCTTCTGCGCCGACCGCAGTGCGGCCTTATTCTTCGCAGTGAAGGAGATCAAATTATCTTTTAACCAGAGCTAGTCAGATTATTTATATTTACTATTATCATTTTTATTGGCATGTAAAAAGAGAAAAAAAATGAATAAATAAAAACAAATTTAAAATACTTGTAAGGAGAATAGTGCAACAAGTTATCATAATCAGGATATCAATCATTTACAATAGTTTACTGAGACTGAACAGAATCCCATGTTGATTGGTAATCTCAGATTATACATATTCTTTTGATGTCAACTCTTATCTGTTTGGTTTTAAATTGATTATATTTGAATTACTTTAAATTTGGAATATTATTTTATTTGTTTAGATTGAACTGTGTCATATTTTATAATTTCGTGAAAATCGCTTTAAGAAGTAACATGTCTAGTTATCTGACATAACTTTTGTATATTTATAAAATTTTTATAATAATTACGTTTAGTCAAAAAAATAAATTCAAAATGTTTAAGTAAAAATAAATAATTTACTAATCAGACTTTAAGCGTCTTTTTGGTTTGAAAGTGATCCTCTTAGCCACATTTACAATTCAAGATCCCACAGCTGAACAAAGGTCATGTCTCGATATAAAAAATAGTTTAGAGCATAATTCACCATGCTTCAATACAGTGATGACTTTACTCATTAGTTATAAATGAAGTTTCAAATAAAATAATTTTAACACGTTGAACGCCAGACCAAAAACCATGTTTAGTCCAGTGGGCCACGACGGACACCATGTGACTGCCATTATATTGGGTCCAAGAGGCCGCGTCAGACACCATGTGTCCGCATGCCCTCGATCACTTCAGAAGCCTCTAGGGAGCTGACGGACAGTGTTTCGACTGTTTTTACTAAGGCAAGTGACCCGCGCGGCCTCACAGTGCAATAAGGCCACATAGCACAAAAAAAAAATCGAAAACACTTTGAATTTATAGGCTTTTTAACAAGTTGTTTCTAAAAATGTTATAGCTGGTGTCTGCCACTTAAGATCTTGGAAAATAATGGGTAAATAACTGTTTCCGTCAGTCGCCCATTATTTTTGAGGTTTTCGCTGACAATATTTGCAGAAAAACACCTTAACAATTTTTTGACGATTCTCGATTTATTGGTGTGGCCCCAGGCGAAAGTATGCTGTCGGACATACGGTGTCCGTCATGGCATCCAACGTGTTAAAAACAATTCTATTATTAAACAATTATAACTATACAGATATATTTATACATGTACTGAAGACAAAATTTTATCTAAAAATGTATTTATTAATGATTTGGTAATTTTAACACATCAAATCAGATTAATTTTATTATATTACTTTTTAAAACAGATAATTATGAAGTCTAAAAATGTACTTTTTTTAAACGAACTATCCTGTAAGGGAGTTTGATTTGTTATAGACAATGCCTAACAATATAAAATATATTGGTATTATGACTTGACACAAAATGACGAGCACAGTGCAAATAGCATCCAAATGTAAACCACTTAAACATGAAAATATGAGGAGTACTTATAAAATGTATAAATTAATTAGGAATAGCAATACATAAGTATTGATATAATAAATGTAGTTGGCTCATCATTTATTTTTTTATCCTTCAATGTTATAAACATCTATATTTAGAAAACAATAGTAATTTTTATTATTGATCATTTGCCAGCAATCAAAAAATATCCTACTGTATATAATATTAATACAGTCTTCCTATAATATATAAAGTTTTCGTTCATAATATCAATATGAGTAATAAATAATATGGTAATACTGCTACTGATTTAAGAGCGAAACATTTATTGATTATGTACCTTGATGTTTATGTACCTACTAGGTTCCAATCAGATTTAGTTTAAATAATTTATCATTATATCGCAATTTAAAATAATCAATTTACCGTGTGATTAACACCCCACATAAAAACAGACAATAACGGTTCATTAGCACGAAACAATTTCACTTTTTGATGTTTCACGCGAATATGTTTCTTTTTCAATTTGCTCAATCCAGTGTTGGGAACGGACATTTTGGATTTGTTTACAAGATTCGGTGCACAGCCACTTATTAATATTTAAAACGAAATTAAAGTATTTAAACCATTTTTAGCAATACAAAACCGTAAAGACGACTAAAAAATTTGTATAAATAAGAAATTTATTATAGAAACTCGACACCCATCAATAGGGCAAACGGCTTTTTGACAGACAAATTAATAAATACAGATTAAAAAAGCTGTTTTGGTGGTGATTGGGAAATGGGTGGGAATACTTCAATATTATATTGTATCGGACTATCGGTCGTAAAGCATCGATACTTATATTAATCTTTTATTTTATAAAATTAAAAAATTAATTAAACACCGTAACAAGTATTGATATTTTTTATTTATGAAAAAATATGAGTTTTAAAACGAATTTATGAAAAAAGGCAATTTTTATAGTGATTTCCAAAACTTAGTTTTTCTGTTTGCCCATTAGAGAATTTTTGGGTTCACTCGCGTAATTTTAACCATATATACTTACACGATAATTAGCTTTAAGGTATTGACACAAAAAGTACTTGATATCAAAAACAATGTACAACAAACGAGAGAGTAAGTAGGTACTTGCCGCAATACTTGTATTAATTTACTTGTCTCGTTACTTCGACTCGTCATCATCATCATCATCAAAATGGCATTAACTCATGGAACTTAAAAAGCCGCCCGATCGCGGGATAGCCATCCAACTGCTGGCTTTGAAATACACAGGCCGAAGACGGGCAGCACCGTCTTCGGTGCGACAAAGCCAGCCCTACGGTCACCAACCGGCCTGTCCAGCGTGGTGAGTATGGTGGTACACACGAATTCATGTGTTTTGCCCATGAGTTGATACTATCAAATTACTAATACTTTTTTTATAAACTAAATACGTGGAAATATTAAAAAAAATCATTTTTTACTTTTTGAAGTAAAACTTTTTTGCGCTCAATTGATTTGGAAAGTAAGCTGGTAAATGCGTGACGAGAGCGTTAAGAAAAGTATGATGGGATGAGGCGAACGGAAGTTGAGAGGTTGATATAAGTTAGTGAAGACGAAGACAGATAGTTTTACTGCAGTCGTGTGGTTTAAAGCACACTCTTTTTTTATTTGTAACAATTTATTTTAATAATAAGAATATCCCTATGCTAAAAATGATTGACTAACATATTTTCTATATATTGAGAATTTATTATTGTGATAGTGCTTGACCCTTGACTTGTATTTTAATTTTAAGTAGAATATTAATTAAAAATTAAAAATTTTATAAATTAGTAACATTTTATAAGTACGTCGCTCTTATGCTTGTCAATATAAGTGTATAATCTATGCTTGTCAGAAAAAAGCGCGGGAACTTTGAAGTGAAAAGGCGGTCTTTTTTTTCAAAAATATTTTATTAATTTTATAATTCATTCACTGGAGTTTTTTATAAATAAATACTTATAAATTAATCAAGAGATGGGGAGAAGTAAGAAAAGGAAAAAGAAGGAGGAAGGTAACGCTGAGGACGACTCGTTGAGCTCCGACTCCGAGTCCATAAAATCTGTTGAGCTAACAGACGCCGAAAGGTATGCCCCGTTTCGGGTAGCCGATTACGTGCGGCACTACCCTGAGAACGGGGGTAATTTTGACTATATTGTATTCCTGGAGAGTACAGAGGCTGACAAGCCAATCGGAACAAGAGACATGATGACACTCGCTAATAGCATAAAAAAATATAATAAAGGCGTGAAACAACTAAAACGCATTAATAAAAGTAAAGTTGGAGTTATCTTTGATAGACCTGCTTTTGCTAACGCGGTCTTAGGCAACAAAAAATATCTTGATGGGTACAAACTGAAAGCTTCCCTTCCGGCTGCCGCTACAGAGGTCACTGGGGTTATTTCTCATGTGCCTATAGAATTATCCAATAAAGAAATATATTCAGCTCTAACTAGCACGAAAAATATTATATCTATACGTAGATTTATGCGACGTGTAAGAGAAAATGGAGAAATAAAATTAATCCCCACAAAAACAATTTCTATAACCTTTTCCTGTCCCAATTTACCAGATAGTGTGGACCTCAACAGCTGGCGGTTCGAAGTACGGCAGTACATCCCGCCAGTAAAGCAGTGTCTAAAGTGTTTAAGATACGGTCATATTGCAAAATTCTGTAAAAATTCACAAAGATGCAGCATTTGTGGCGAAGGTCACAATTTTAAAGATTGTCAGACTCCTTATACTGCAGCCAGTTGCTGTCACTGCTCTGGCAATCACATTGCCATATCCCCTGCATGCCCTGTTAAAAAAGAAAAAATCCAGCTTAACAGAGATAAATTTCAGAAAAAAAGCTTTGTTGATGTTTTAAACAGCTCTCACTTTCCATCATTAAACAAAACTGATCAGTTCTTATCTCTTTTAAATTCCGAAATAATACTCAAATCTATTACAGAAGCTTTAGTAAAACTTATAACACTAAACAAAAATAATGAAATACCTATCTCTTCCCAAAATATTAAAAATGTCCTGCAAGATACATTAAAAAAGGTTACTAATAAATAATTTGTACTTTATGGATACTTTAAATATTGTGCAATGGAATGCTCAGAGTATTCTACACAATCAACATATTTTTAATTATTTCCTTTTGGACAAAAATATTCACATTGCGTTAATTTGTGAGACTTGGTTAAAGCCTTGTCAAAAATTTAAGATACGTCATTACAATGTAATTCGTCTTGATTCAGGAAACACCCACAATGGCGTAGCCATATTAATACATAGCTCTATTTCTTATTCTAAAATTGATACTTTTTATGATGACTCCATTCAAAATGTTGTTGTTCGTATAAAATACTCTAGCAACAAAGAACTTACTATCATAAGCTTTTACAGTCCAACTAATTGCAATCCTGCTTTTTCTAAATCTAAACTAGACAGGTTAATTAAAAGTTTACCAGAACCAATCTTCCTAGCAGGAGATTTTAATGGCCTAAACTCAGCCTGGGGCTGTTCTACTTCTAATTGTCGAGGCAAAGACATTTTAGAGTCTATCAATAACAATAATTTGGTTATACTTAATGACGGAAGTATGACCACTGTTGGTTCGCACATATGGAGACAGAATGCTCTTGACTTAACCATAGTATCACCTTCATTGGCTCTAGAGTGTGACTGGTCAGTACATGACGATCCCTTAGGCAGCTACCACTTTCCTGTAATCACAAAAATTTTACTTAATAACAATCATTACAATGCCACTCCTATTCCCAATAGTAGCTCACTACCCTGCTTCCCTAACCTGAACAACGTTGATTGGAACATTTATAATTTAAATGTCCAACTATTGCTCACTGAATTTTCTCTTGATACACAAGACCCCCTTCATAACTACACAAAATTTACAGATATTTTACACTCAGCACTGTGGAAATCATCTTCTATTTCTAAGCACCCTTTGGTCAATACAGCTTTATCTTCATGCTCTCCTTCTAACTTAAATAAAAAAAAAAAACTTCTTCCTTGGTGGAATTTCAATTGCACCAAAGCCGTATTAAATAGCAAAAACGCTTATTTGACTTTTAAATCTGATCCCACTGAGGCTAATTACATTAATTTTAAAAGACTACAAGCCACCAAAAAATATATTATCAGAAATGAGAGAAGAAACAGTTGGATAAAACTTTGTGAACAATTTAACAGATCGACTCCTATATCAGTCATTTGGACGTATATGCGAAAATTTAACAAAAGCTATTCTCCACCTTCCCATAACAACTCTGACTATTCTTGGATCTTTGATTTTCTCAAAAAATATACTCCAGATACTGTAGAGCCAGCCTTTAATCTTAATTCTTTCTGCCATATTCTTCCTAATCAAAATTTTATTATAAAATCTTTTACCATTGTCGAATTAAATTCTGCTATTTCATCCAGAAAAGACTCTACACCTGGCCTTGACTACATTTCATATAAAATGCTTAAACACCTGTCTTCTCAATCTAAACTAATTTTATTAAATATCCTGAATCTTCTTTGGGAGCATAATCTTATTCCTATGGATTGGAAGGTTGATTGTTTAGTACCTATCTTAAAACCCAACAAGGACAAGTTTAACTTTGATTCATATAGACCTATAGCATTGACTTCTTGCATGGGAAAAATATTTGAACAACTTTTAAAACAAAGATTGGAACATTTCATAGAGTCTAATCATATTTTACCTTCTAATCAGTTTGGTTTTAGAAGAGGCAGGTCTTCAAGGGAGAGCATTGCTCACTTACATCTTGATATTTATAATGCTATACAATCAAAGCAAGCTCTCGCTGGAGTTTTCTTCGATGTAGTTGGAGCCTTTAATAATGTTAACCATCATATTCTATCCACGGAATTAGCTGCGATTGGTTTACCTGTAAAAGTTATACAATGGATTTTTAATTTTTTGCACAGTAGGAAGGTATTTGTTAAGTATAATAATAGACTTATTGGTCCAAGGCTTTCTCATAAAGGTACATGTCAAGGTAGCATTTTGAGTCCATTGATTTTCACACTTTATATACATAGATTAAACTTAATTCTAGGCTCTCATATATACAATTTACAGTTTGCTGATGATTTGGTAGTCTATTGTTCTAGTAATAATATAACTACCCTAAATCTTAAGTTAAACGAAGCTTTAGTTAAATTAAATTCTTATTTTAATTATCTTGCATTGGACATTAGCTTTGAAAAGTCTAAAGTCATAGTTTTTAATAAAGTAGGGTCTGAAAGAATTAAAATAAACTATAATAATATATCTCTTCTTATCACAAATGAAGTTAAATTTTTAGGTGTTATATTCATGAATAACTTATCATGGAACAAATATGTAGACCACATAGTTGATAGAGCTCTTAAGGCTCTTAATATTTTAAAGTCTCTTGCAAAAACATATTGGGGTTCTGATCCAAAAATCCTTCTTACCCTATATAAATCTCTTGTACGCAGTCATTTTGAATATGGATTTCTATGTTTTTCTGCTAATGACAAGTTGGTTAACAAATTAAATATTATTCAAAATCACAGCCTGAGACTTATCACTGGCGCCATGAAAACAACCCCAATTAATTCGTTACAGGTCGAGTGCAACATTTCCCCTTTACACCTTAGATTTAAATATTTGAAATACTGTTTTTTGCTAAAACTGTTTTCCATTAGTAATCATCCTCTAATTAAAAAGCTTAATTACTTACATAATAAATATCCTGTAAATGCTCCATTAACTTCTAATAACCCATTTATTCTCTTCGAATATTCATTCATGTTAAATCTAAATAACCAACACAAAATACACAGTTCTAGCAATTGGATGTGTTACGAAAAGGAGTTTGACTGTCTTATTAATCAAATCGATATTATTATTGACCATAAGCTAAAAGAGCGCCAGGAAGTTTACAACCTCATAGCACAATACTCTGATAAGTTCAAACAAGTTTACACAGATGGATCAAAAAATGATATAAATGTTTCCATGGCCTATTATGTACCTCATCTGAAGTTTGGCCAAGGCGTCAGATTGAAAAAGGAGATATCAATATTTACAGCTGAAGCTCTAGCAATTACTGCTGCCCTAGAATTCATTAAAAAACAAACTAATCAATATTGGCTGATCATTACTGACAGTATGAGCGTTCTAAAGGCTTTAGATAATTATCAATTCAGTGCTAATACAAACTTCATCATTTTAGAAATAAGACATCTCCTTTATCAACTATCCAGAAGAAACTACAACATCAAATTATTGTGGACACCTTCACATATAGGAGTAAGGGGAAATGAACATGTGGACTTTCTGGCACGTTCAATTGTTGACAGTGACAGCGGCAGCCCTGTTGATGAGAATGTTGCCGTACCATACACTGATCTATTAGTTGCTATTAAATCAAAAATCCTATCTGATTGGCGTGATCTTTGGCGACAAACCTTGTTAAGAAAAGGATCTTGGTATGCTCAGATAAATCAAGATATTGGAAAAAGTCCTTGGTTTACTAAATCGCATCAACATAGAAGCAGAAAATATTATACAATACTATGCCGCTTGAGATTTGGACATTGCAGATTTAATGCACATTTGAATCGTATGCGTATCATCTCATCGCCCGTTTGCCCACATTGCACCAACAACTCTACACAGTCTTTAGATCACATATTTTTTGAATGCTCCGCTTTTAATCTGGAACGCCTCTTATTTATAGCCAACTTGTTATCAACTTCTGGACCAAAAAATGTCCCGCGCAATACACAAGATTTATTGACTAATTTGGATAACTATACTAGTATATTTGAATTTATTTGCAATACTATCAATGATATTTGAAACAGGATCAGGACCTTCATTCATCGGATGTGAAATTTTATTTTGATATTTCAGGCTTCGGCCTATTACAGACTTGGTTTCGACCTCGCCTATCACTTAAAGACAAAGAAGAGTAGACGAAAATATGAAATTTCAGACTTGGTTTCGGCCTTACTCTACCAGTCATCGAATCAGAAGAACAATAAAGTTACTTAAGACTTGGCTCCGGCCTTTTGATATATCAGAACGAAACTTACAAATTCAGACTAGGCTGTATGGATTATAGTCCTTTGCCTTTCCCTATTGGGGATAAATTTTAAAACAACAATCTATGCTTGTCAAATTGTTGTTAATTTATTATTCACTATCTCACCGATCGTTGTTTTTTCTCACGGTCGATAATAATTTTTAAATTAAAAATTATTACCTATTGATAATAACTAATTAAAAGCGATATTATTTTATAAAAAGTACACAATTCAGTATTGTGTCACGAGTGAATTTGCATGGTGGAAAATCTTATTTAATATTTAAGTCTAAAATAACGTAAATAATGGTTGTCCCAAGTCCATTTGTCTATTGGGCACAAACAGACAAAAGTGTGTCGTTAAAAATAGAATTAAGAAATGTTGTGAAGCCTGATATCAGTGTATTCAACAATAATATTAAGTTTACGACTCGCGGAGTAGGCGCGCACGGAGATAGTCAATATGAATTCAGTTTGGATTTATTCGCTTCAACTAAACCGGTAAAATATTTTACAGTAAAATTTAAATGTATATGAATTACACATGTATTTATTTTTTCAGCTTAGAGAGTATTTTTTCTGTGGATTCTTATTTTTTTAAATAAAATGTAATGACAAAACGTTTAAGATTTTCATATTTTTAAAGATATGAATTTTAATTTTTATTAATATTTGTAGTTTATAAATACAAAAAAAATTAAAAAAATACGATTGATATCACAGAACAAAGATGGTGATGCAGCAACAGTCAGAATTTTCGACAACAGAGTTGAAGTAATTTTGGATAAGGAGAAACCGTCCTGGTGGCCGAGACTTACAGCCCAACCACAAAAACCAGCTTGGTTGAAGGTAATATTATTTATGAACAACTAAAGTATTACATTAATTTTTACGACTATCCAGAAAAGTTCAAAAATAATGTATTATTAATGATTGATGTATTTTATAGGAAGCTGCCAGTTACAGTGTACAATATTGTATTGTTAAAAAATAAAAAGTATTATAAATTGAAAAGTTATGTGGTATAATGCAAAGTAGGTCAAAGAAAAAATAGTCAAGCAAATATGCATTTTTAAATATAACATGAACATGAAAAGAACTTGTAAGACCTCAATAAAATTTAAATAGGACCACATGACACACACCACCTTTCGTTTAAAAAAAGAATTATTAAAGCGGTCCACCTAGTATTAAGTTCTGAGGTAACATACATTAAAAAAAATACATTCAAATTGAGAACCTCATCCTTTTTTTGAAGTCGGTTACAAAGCATATGAATTTGCTGAGCCCACCATAGTCTTTTTCAATTTAGCACCTTCTTTTACTACAGAGCTAACTCTGGTTTGCTTTTAATTGGAAGGAGTAATGTCTGTCTCTGAGATATATTTTACTTAATAATACATACCAATGTTTGTAATGGCATGTCTTTATTTATATGTGAGTAACGCCACAATTAAATAATTAAAATAAATGAACATCACAGAAAAAATAAACAGTTCTGATATACATAATATCATCCGATATGTATGGTACAGTGGTACAGTCTATGGTTGAGTGAGAGTTGATGTCTGAGAGAATATCATGAGGGAAACCAAACCCAATGAAAATCGATCTAACACTAAGTTTATTAAGATTATTTTGAGTATATATAAACAGAAGTACATACGTCATCTGCATCAGGCAAACAGCAATTTCGTAAGAAATAACCTAAATTAAAGACGGTTATTAGTTTGGAAGACAATAACATTGTCGAATGTGAGGTAACCCAAACAGTACTGTATGGGACATGTAGATGTTATTCAATAACAAAACTAGAAATAATTAGTCAAATAATAAATCTTGTATGAAAAAACTTTTTGCTATTTTTAATAATCTTCAACACAGGCAGTGCACTTCTTTATATAAAAGAACCAGCCATCAGACCTATGCACCCATTTTCCTCAACAAACAGTTACAACTATTTTACTTTGAGTTGTGTTTTTGGAAACTAAAAAAAAGAATAAAATTTCCATAATGCTCCCATAAACCCATCAAAGGTGCATTGTAGCCATGAAGATACCACAAGATAAACTCTGTTTATGATGATATTTCAAAGTATTCAGCTCTGTAGATAATTTTGGCAAGCACACTACAAAAAACCATTGCAAAAATAGGATAATTTTTCTGCCGACTAAACGTCATTTTATTCAGTATAATACAGACTGATCTTCATCTTATACGTACATCAAAAGAAATTAATATATATATTCTAACATTTATATAGTTTAATAGAGCTCCTAGAATACTTCGTTCAAAAATCTTCAGGGTTTCAACTGATAGTGAGTTTTTGCGTATATCTAATTAGTTGTAGTTTCTCTCACGAATCGTAAAAATACAATCACCTTTCAGCCGATTTGTGTGCCGATTGTAAAAGTAAAATAAAGTAATAGCGCGTAACCAATAGTTCGAAACGACTATATCGACGTATTGTAAAAAAAAACTATTCAATGAATACTGTACGAGACATTTTTTACTACGGGTCTGTTCGTGAATTTTAATTTTCCCCGGTTGTTTATAAAATTTATCCTTCACATAAGTTACGAGTAGACTTAAATAGCAGAAGGTGAAATGGATGGACCATAAGGGCCTGTTTCACCACAATTATTATTAATAATAAAGATCATGATAAAAAAAACTACAATTTTTTGATTCACATTTAGCGAAAAATATGGAATTCGATGGAGAAAAAGAAAAATATATCATAAACTTTTATCTATTAGACACGTCAGATAGCTTTAAGGGCAACCGGTTAAACAGGCCCTTAAGGGGGCCATTGACGGTCAGTTGAACTGATCAGTTGGACTGATCAGTTGGACTGATCAGTCCAACTGATCAGTTTTTCGCGTCAGTTGAAATATTTGCCCATTGACTGGCGTCACTCCGGCCCTTCAGTTTTCGTCCGACCGGGCTGTTTAAAGGACGTGTAGGTATTACCTATTTTTGTCGAGAAAAAAAAATGGATTCTGATTAAGAAGAAGAAACATTAATTCTTAAACGGCTACTGTTTGTTGCCATATACTGGTCTACAATGATTTATAATTTTATATGAAAAGTTTTTATTATTAGTTGTACCTCATTTGTAATAAGTATGTCAATGGGCAATCGATCATGCACGGTGTCGTTAATGCCATTAATTATAAATGTATTTATTTATTTCTAAGTGTTATTTATATGTATTTATAAAAAAAGTATCTACATCAGCCGGCAGTTACCTATACCACAAGCATTACATTGATTACTGTAGGAAGAAACGACCGTGTGTATATGTTATAAATATGTATTAAAAAAAATAGTAGGTGTAAAATAAAACTTTTTTTTTAAATGTTATAATTTTCGTCCGTTTTTCACAAACATTCTGAATTTTCATATTTTTCAATAAATTCTGTCGTTATGACTCGTCTAGGGGACACTGTCGCCGACGTTTTAAATACAAAAACTACACTAGTACACTCTCAATCACCGCGGACGCTGCGAGCAAAATGACGCGATTGGTTGGAATGACGATTACACACACACACACCGGCAGTTGGGCGTCGGGTTGTTGATATTTTTTAAAATATCGATATATCGATATTTTTTCGATTTGATTTAATCGCCTTTGTTTAAAAAAATAAATAAACATAAGTCGGCTCAAAAATAATTTACACAGTTTATAATTCAGTATATTTGTAAAACAAATTAAATTATAAGTGTATTAAAATGTAAGATTCTAAGTAATTATTGTTCAATTTTAATAAAACAATAATGTGTACAATATTCAGTAAGAGTTTTTAAAAATACTCGTTGTTTTATATGCGCAGTTGTTTGACTATTACGATTATTAGGCACTAAAAGATTGATTAAAGAAGTAATTCGTTCAAATGCTATAGATGTAGCAAAAGAAATCGAATATTTAACAGCTTTATTTTTTGTTTTTTGATTAAATAATATTCAACAGCTATTTCCGATAGCACCAGAGTAAAATATTTACTATCAATCCAAATTTTTAGTGCATTTAATGACTTTGAAATATTTGGTTGATCTAAATACTGCTTTAATTCAGCAGGTATGTAGGTAACAAAAATTGTGACAAAAAGTCATTAGACAAATTTTTCAAGAGTAATATCATATTTTCATGTCTATCCCATGAGGATGAAGTTGTTTCTTTTTCTCTGCGTGGAGAATCGCCTACGAAAATTACATTTCGTTTAAGGACAATTACTTCTAATATTATAAATGTGAATGTGTTTGTTTGTTACTCTTTCACGCAAAAACTACTTAACTGATCATCATGAAACTTTGTATATATATTCTTGGAGGTATCAGAGCAACATAGAATACTTTTTATAAAAATATATATATTTTACGAAAAATAAGATCTCTCTACTTATTTAATGGGTTCAAAGCGAGCGAAACCGCAGGTAAAAGCTAGTATATAAATAACTAAACTAAAAAAAAATAATAGTATTTGCTCGCAAACGAAAAAAAAACCGACTTCAACTACATCGACAAGTAATACAACGTAGGTAGACAAAAAAATAGTCAAGTAAATACGCGTGATCAAAGATAACTCCAAAAGTTGTAATCAGATCTCGACGAAATTTAAATATAACCGCATAATAAACACCAGCTTTCGATTAAATTAAAAATCATCAAAATTGGTACACGCAGTAAAAGTTATGCGGTACAACGTAGGTCGACGAAAAAGTAGTCAAGTAAAAACGCATTATTAGATATAACTCCAAAAGCAGTTGTTAGATCTCAAATAAATTTTAGTGGGACCAAATGACACGCAACATCTTTCGATTAAAAAAATATTGTCGAAATCGGTCCACCCAGTCAAAAGTTCTAAAGTAACATACATATTAAAAAAAATACAGTCGAATGCGAACCTCCTCTTTTTTTGGAAGTCGGTTAAAAAAATAATGTAGTGTAAATAAAGTTCAGTAGATTAGAAGAAGTTAGTGGATTAAATTAGAACATAATAAACTTATCATTATGTTCTAGTTTAAATAATTGACGAGAAAAAATAAAATAATAAAAATTTACTTAAAAAAAAACAAAGCGTTACGAAACATAAGTCTGTCTCTCTTTCTACTTTCACTAACTAATGTGTCCCTCTCAACTTCCGTTTGCCTCGCCTGATCACACTTTTCGTAACAATCTCAGTACGTATTTACCAGCTTACTTCCCAAGTCAAGTGTGCGTAAAGAAGTTTTACTTCAAAATATCGATTGTCGATATTAAAATTTCAATATCAAATTAATATTAGTAATAAATATCGATATTTCGATATATCGATATTTTATCAACAATCCTAGTTCGGCGCGACGCGCCGGGATGGATTTACGTGGCGCGTCGTCAGTTAAAACTCTGGAGCGATGGTTCTACACTCACGATCAAATTTCGGAGAGCGCGCAAAACTTATCAGTTAAACTGATCAGTTGAACTGACCGTCAATGGCCCCCTTTAGATTCTAAAAAACTGGAACTTTGTACCTAATAAAATAAACATATTAATTCCGATTTCCGCGATGCGTTCAAGTTGAATAAAACTGACTCATGCTTCGACCTTGTCTGTATTGTGTACCTTGAACATTGAAATTGAGATTTTGAAACAATAAATAAAAAATACTACCTACGAATATAAAGTAAAACAGTTTGTGTAAGTGCATTGTAAAATGGAGAACTTAAACAAATAAATAATACAGTTTCCTATTATGCATCTTTTAAAAATTCGAAAAAAAAGTTACCTAAGTTTTTCTTACTTTTATTATTTATTTATTTACTCTGGTTTCAAGAGTACTGAACAAATTTTAAAGAACTCGTTTGTAATTAATTTTACAAGAAGTATCTTAGACTTCTTTACAATAAAAATAGAGACCATAAAGTTAAAAAGTAAAATGAAAGATCAAGTCAGAGTTCGACAAATGATCAATTAAAACCTACCCATGGAACACACTTGTGGGCAAAGAATATTGTTGCGTGTATTCCTTTTAACCTTTTTTTTCGCAGATAAACTTTGATTTATGGAAATCTGATGATGGCCACGATAGTGAAGAGGAAGCTAGAGATGTCATGCAAGACTACCCCGGCATGTACGACAAGTTACAGAAGGAAGAAATAGGATATAGGAAAGGTAAGCATTGTCTTTTATACTATTCTATCTTTTATACTAGGGCAGCAAACAAGCTTAGGTTCTGCCGGATGGAAAGCAGTTTCCGTAGCTTATAGACGCCTGCAACACCAGAAGCGTCATAAGCATGTTAAAGTAATTCTTTTCCAAATCATTTCTCTATTAAATTCAGATGATTTCCATATATTAATCCAGAGTGTGCAGACTCCTTTTGACTAGCCTTTGACGGTTTATGACATAAGGCATACATTCCTAGGCAGTCAGGTAAAAAGATAATGAAAAATTAGAAAAATGTATAATTTAATCAAGAAAATCACATTGAATACGAATTAATTAATTCGAAACTTATACAGGAAGGTTCAAAAGTCCGTTAACACTTTAATCGGTAGCTGCGTCGAGTAGTGAGGGAAGGGTGGGGCGGGGCGGTCGAGGTATGAAATGTTACAGCGGACGATTGGAATTTACAATTTAATTTAGTCCCATGGCATCATTCGAAGAAAACAACGCGCATTGTGTGTACGCGAGTACTATCGAACAACGATTTTTCTACACTAAGGCAAGAAAAATTTTGCGAAAAAACAAAAATCACGATCTGGCGTACCTACAGCATCACACGATCCCAAAATTAGAACGTCTACTTACTCGAAAGCGGTGTAAAAAACATCTTTAACCTTTTGAACGCCATATTCACCTATACTTGACAAGGGCTACCGAGTCTTGTGCGCTAACGAAGTCTATAGGCGACAAAAAAACTCGCACCACAAAAATATTAAAAAAAATTATTTAAAAAATATTTCTAGTATTATAATTCAACACTTCTGAAAATAAAATATCCCTGCAACATTTGAGTATAAAAAACAAGTCTTTTAGAGCTACACATACTGAGATATATTGAAATAAAACCATGCATTCTTATTCCACGTAAATGTTATGTCCAGAACGTCGAAGTCGTCTAAAGTTGACCGCTAGGGATGTGACGCAAGAGGTATAAATAAATAATAAATTAATAAATATTTATAATATACACACACCGTCATCTGTTCCTAAAGTAAGGAACTTAATGCTTGTGTTATAGATGACAGCCGACTGGTATAGCTACATTTTTTTTTTTTTTTTTTGATATACTTACATATAAATAAGATATATAAATAAATATATATTACACCCAGACTCGAGGTGGGAATCAAACCCACAATTCCCGGAGCAGAAAGCAGAGTCACTACAAACTGCGCCAACGAGCTATTCATTATAATAATTATATACTATTTTAGCCTCTATGTATTATCAATTTCAACGCGCCAACTAGCTGGTCAAAATGGTATAGATGTTTTTTAAGCTATTCAAAATTGAACTCAAACGTGTTATATTTTCTATAAATAATTTGATATTTGAATAAAACAAAATGTAAAAAACATAAAACTATCAGCTAACACATAAATAGCAAAAGAAATAAAAAAATCAAATCAACTAAAATCAATCAAATTGCCATAATCTGATATCGCAAATCTGACGCATCCCTAGCGTTTCACCATTAATCCGTTTACTACACGCCGTTGTCAAGCGTAGACGACACTGTGGTGACGTCATAAGCGAATAGTGAGAAAAGTGCAGTGCAACATGAACAATATCTTCGAACATCGTCGCATTTTGGAATGCGTCGCATCGATGATACTTTTTTACAAATAGATTGTTTTTTTTTTTTTATATCTAAGGTTAAGAGCGAATATTGTCAGAATCAATAAAGATTTCACTTAAATAGCTTTTTTTTATATCATCTTATGAAATGTTAACGAACTTTTGGACCCTGTATTTTGAGTGATACAAGGCGGAAATTATTTTTTATTTTAATGTTTTGCATTACTTGAAAATGTTATACGACTACGTTTTGTAGTCAACCTCAATGATAGTTTATTAACATAAAAAAATAACAATAATAATAAAAAATGTTAATTATCATACTTAAAAAAAATTATAACTAAAGATACATTTATACAAGGTCGAAAATGAAGGGCTTATGTAATCATACGTGACACATCATTATAGTTTCATTATACTGTAAAATTTATCAAGTTGAAAAGTTTTAGTCTTGTGTCCAAAAAACCATTGCTTATTTAAATGTGATAGATAAATATCGAAACATAAAATAGGTGCAACTGCGTGCTTCGTCTATTTATACTTTATTGTAACTGTAAAAGACCCGATTCCGGATAATAAAGCTATTTAAAAACTTTTTTTGGATGACACCATACGATACTAAAGTCTGAAAAAAGTACTTTTTCTTTAGTTTTCTTTATTCGTAGATAATGTCGAACTATCGAGCTCCGTAAAATGGAATTAAAAAATATGGTAAATATCCCGTTTTAAAATAGTTTTAGTAATAAAAATATACACGTTAATTTAATGTCTAATATTTTTTCTTTATTTTTCTGCCCCCCTTTATTCTACAAAGTTGGCAAATAAGCGTACGGTCCGTCTGATGGTAAGAGGATAGCATAGCCTGTAGACGTTTGCAATACCAGAAGCATTGCAAGCGCGTTGCCAACCCTAGTCCTGACCAACTCCAGGAGGTCTGGCTACTTCACTCACCACAAGAACACAACACAGTATCATTTAGTTACAAACTTCTGTAAGGTTAAATTACTTTCCCAGTCAGTCTGCCCCAAATTTCGACCAAGATAGGTATTTCGTGCTATGTGCCGTACGTCAATAAAATCTCTGCATTATGGCCGCATACATTACGCCAAGATCACAGAATAAATTTAAAGGAAACTGAGCGCGATTTGACTTCTTAATATTAAGTAGGACACAGTACTTTTTGTTTCGAAGTTTTGCACGATACCCTTGGGAGGAGGATGAAAGTCAATATATGCAACTAGTTAACGCATGATTTGAGTCCCGTAGTATTAGATCCAAATAATTTGAAATCCAGAATGAACAGAAGCCTTTAAACGTAGGGCTCATCTTAAGCTGGATTAAACTTTATTTTATCTATTTTCCTTATGGTAACTGTTACTAATATAGTTAGGACTTACGAATATATTTCACGATTTAAGGTATAGTAGGTAATTACCAGAAAAAGCCTATTCTAACGTTACCCTTGGGACCTTTATTTAATCTAAAAATAAATTACAAAGAACCAGTTATCTTTAAATTTTATGGATTAAAATGATAGTATCTTTACGTTACATCATTATTTAGCCTTCAGTCAAGATAATAGATACATTTTGTAGTTTAAACTGTAATTTTAATAGTAGTTATCGAAAGACAACGACGCATGGTAATTTACTTGAGAACGTTTATAAATGAATGAGAAAATGGCGTTTAAATTTCCAGAAGATCTGAAGAAAGTTTACCTCGTGTTGTACAACTTATTTCAATTGATTGGATTTGTTTACGTGCTGAGTGTGATGGCCATAAGATATGCTAAGTTGGATTATGATTCGGTTGCGGACACATATGAGCATGTTGGACCGGCCGTGAAGTTTCTCCAACTAATGATGTATCTAGAAGTCATGCATCCTCTCTTTGGATATACTAAGGTTTGTTGTTTATTTTTTTAACCTAAAAAATGAACTGAAAGCCTACCTGGATAGTTATTGAAAAAAATATCAGAAACATTTTTTTTTTGACAATTTTGACATTTTTCCTTTTTTTAATTTTGACATTCATAAAGTGGAATGCAACTCTCTCTCTGTCTTCTTTTTCTTTTTACCTAAGTATTATTATTAATTTTAAGGGCGGAGTCCTTGTACCGTTTATGCAAGTCAGTGGACGTGCATTTATTCTATTTGTACTGATAGATTCCGAGCCAAGGATGCAAACCAAACCGGTTGTCTTCTATTTGTTCCTAATGTGGAGCACTATTGAAATTGTCAGGTAAGCTACTAAAAAAATATATTTTTTTTCATTTAAAAAATAATTTGTAATCTTTTACAAGATTAATAAAAGATAAAAATGTATGTGTGTATAGTTCGCGTCGTGTAAAAAGAACGCTGAAAGAAACTGGAGGGGGTGCGTTTGCGCATGGGTATACTCGCGCACAAGTACTACTGTTTTATTTTTTAATTAGGCTTTCACTCGCGGCTTCGTATAATGGTTATTGGCAGGTACATTAAAAAATACTAGAAATACAAGTGCGAATAATTCGGACTAAATAAGTATAATAATTATCACTTTACAAAATCACAATTTTTTTTTAAACAAAAGCAATAACAAATTTTTTAGTTATTGAAATGTCGTATTCAAAAATAATAATTATCTGTACTCCCGATATTCGTATCTTAATAGTTTTTATGTGTTTAAAATGATAAATTGATACTTAATTGTTTTTTAGTGAAATAAATAGTAAATGGAGAATTTTGTAATTTAAAACTTTTGTGCGCGATAATATTTTGAGTCGACGTCGAACTGTCAACCGCTGTCAACCAATAGCACACCGGCAAGCATGCGACACCTGATAAACACTCCCGTCCCCCTACCCGTACCACCAAATAGACCGATAAATCGCTTCTGCGCAGCTTCAAGGCCAGCGTTCTTTTGACATGACGCGAACTATACTTATGTACGGACGTAAGAGGTTATACTTCATTGGCTAGCTATCTTCACGTTCGCGTTGCTAACTTCTTCTTCGTTGACTAGTTAACTTCAGGGTGTCGGTTTTTGTGACGGTGTGCGCGCACGTCGTAAAAATTTACTCTTATTTCTCCCGAATGCACCAATAGAATAACTTCAAAAATATTGAATTGCTATTATAATCTATATAAATAAAAATAAATAGCTAAAAACAAAAAACATGCATTAAAATTATCTAAACTTAAAAATGTATTTAAAAAAAGAACACATTTTTTCTAATATGTACATGTCTTAAAAAATAACTGATACACACGAATTTAAAGTGAAAAATGTTGAAAAAACATTTTAAATTTAAAATACGGTACATGTGAAATGAAGTGAAATGAAAACATTTATTTCGTCATAAGGTGATACACACACCTAACGAAAGTCAAAAATAATATCATTTACAAAAAAAAAAAACAATAATAAAAGAAAGTTAAGGTATCAAAAATATCAAGCAATAAAATAAAAATTTACATCTTAACACTAGGTACATTACAAACTTAGGTAATGTACCCAGTGTTATGAGCAACCTTAACTTAGTCAAAACATTAAGTTACTCAAAATTTCTAATGTCTCTGTAGACATTACCTTCCTTTCCTTTATTCAATATTATAATAAATAAGATAAAGTAATGTCCAAGTAATGTAGGAGAAAAAAAAACGAACACGGATGATAATACGAATACATAGACTGACAGTGGGAGGTAGAATTTTCCAGTAGGACCTGTTTCTCCTAAATTAATAAACTCATATATACGAAATATTTTATAAATGTAATAGAATTCAACGGTAAAAAAAATATTCTAAAACTTTTTACTCACGGTTCCTTTCATCCGTCAAATAGCGCAACTTGTTTGTAGCTATGTCACAGCACTGGTTTGTAGCTGTTGCGCAGGCGGTTGCGGGTTCGATCCACGCACATGACAAACATTTGTATTGGCCATACCGATGTTTGCCGTGATCTGGGTGTTTCTATGTCTCCCCACCGTGCCTCGGAGAAGTATTTCATGTCCATCTGATAGCGATCGTTACTCATAGTATGGGATGTATTCCCCAACTCGCATTGGAGCAGTGGTAGATTAAGCTCTGACCCTTCTCCTATATGGAGAAAGAGGCCTATGCCCAGCAGGGATATGACAGGCTGAAGCGAGCGATAACTAGTGAAACAGTTGAACGATAATTTAATACCACAATAATAGTAAATTTGGATAAAATTTTGATGTTGTTAAAGTTGCTAGAACTAGAACTAGAACTCTACTGAATTATGTAATAAATAACCTTGTGAAGATGAATTTTTTTTAAATAATATTACTTAAAAATGTCGACGATAAAATAAATACTCTTACAATGTAATTGTGTTATTTCTGCATCATTATTTTACTTTTGTATTGTTGTTTAGTTCTTAATAAAAATCACAACTGGTGAAACAGGCCCTTAGATTAAGCTAATTAGATTCATAGCTACAGTTTGAAAATTAACACAAAGATATGTTAAGGTATAATTCTCAATTATGTTTGTAAATATTTTTGAATTGAAAAATCATGAACTGTTTTGAAAATAAATGAATGGTGAGCAAAAGAAATTGGTTTATAATGAAATTTATTGGTAATTCAAAATATATTTTCTTGAATGATCATTTTGTATTTTTTACAATATTTTACCAGTTACTCTTTTTCTTTTCAGGTATCCGTTTTACATAACACAGATATATAAGAAGAATATTTATATACTGACATGGCTTCGTTACACCATGTGGATACCTCTGTACCCACTTGGAATTTTATGCGAATCAATTGTCATCCTACGGAGCATACCTTACTTTGAAGAAACTCAAAGATTCACAATATCATTGCCTAACGAATGGAACTTCACTTTCGACATGCCATTTTACCTAAGGCTCTACTTGCTGTTACTGACATTCCCTGCAACGTTCTTCCTTATGAGTCACATGTATAAATTGAGAACGGTGAAATTAAGACCAAAGATTGTTATTAAGAAATGTAAATAAGCACAATAATAATAAGATATATAACCACATATATAAAGGTCTGTGTGTTGAGTTGTAGTGGAACTAATTTTATTTTATTTTAATAAATTAAGTTGTAGATTTTTTTGTTATTTTAAAGGTTTTTAATGTTGATGTCCACCGTAAAATTTCTTTTATCCTATATAATTATTATATATTTGTTTTATCTTATATTAAATCAAGTGGTTATGGTTATTTATTTCATAAATTAGAAAAAATGTTTTCTATATTGAGCCTTATTACCAAAAATTATATAATTCTTTATTTACATTTGTCTCCAGTTTTAAGCTTTTTTTTACATTTTAAAATTAATGAGAAATTCCTAGGGTTAGTTATTTGACTAATATCTTTCATTTTTTTATTACTTCTTAAATAAATATAGTCAAACACTTTTACATAGTAAAAAAAGGACAAAACAGCAGTACAGAAATAAAATTAAACAAAAAGTAGTACAACTGTAACACTGATAGCATGCAAAGGCGGTCTTATTGCTTTAAGCAATCTCTTCCAAACAACCCCTGGTAAAAGGAGATTATTAGTAACAATGTGTGTATTCTGTTTATTTTTACGCGTGCATCTCTGTTTTTTTTTTTTTGGTTTAAAAAGTTTTTACTGATATTTTTTATACATTGATTTCAGTAGATTGAACACTTATAAACTAAGTGTCTACTAAAAACAAGTTTTGTTTTTTTTACTTATAAACTGAAACTATATGGGTTAAAATGTTTTACAATATAAAACACTATTAATATTTGGATTACGTAAAAGTAACAAATAAATAAGTGCAATTTATGTTTTACTAACTGTACCCTGCGCGTGTCGCTATGCTTTTTTTTCGTCGTACCAACTCAGAAACTTGTGGGCTTATGCACAACACTTTGCTGAAGATCATGACATGATCAAATTATAGTTTGCGATTCTATAAAGGGGCATACAAACAAACATATATATATATATATAGATTAATTTCTTTAGTAAGTAAGAACAATCTGTTTCTACAGTGTAAAATGCTCCAAAACTACTCTTTTTTGTTATATTTATAACTTACTGTCAAGATTATTGAAAATAATAAATTTTATTTTGTTTTTAAATTTTTACATAATTATGTTGCAATTATTATCTATGGAATGAAAATATGAAAATAAATTGATGTTCTATGTATGTATGTTTATTATTTTAATATTTCTAAATAAAAGTTGAAAAGAATAAAAAGGTAGTTAAAAATAATTTCACACTAATAAATGAGCCTTTATTAAGACCAAAGTAACTACAATGATCAATTTCGTTCACACAATCATTATGAAATGGGTTTCAACATCTGTTTGAACTAAAGTTACCTGTTTAAAATATAAGTCAGCGATTAAAAACGCTTAATTTTCTTCAAGATATTTCATTACGTAATCAATTTTTTTGGTAGCTTTAGACTGACTGCAAGTTTTGGATGAGTTTGTTTTAAAAACAAGCACTTAAGAACGCAGTTTGATGTAAGCCCTCTTGAACCATTCGGTCGGGGAGCTGTGTGCATAGTATTCATGGAAAATAGGTTCCACCAGTGTGTCTGGTGGCAACATCTTGTAAACACGCTCACCGTAGTAAGTGCCGACCTTGAAACAAAAAGTTATACTTAACTAGCTGTGCCCAGCGGTCTCACCTGCATTAATTTGAGGAAAAATGTACTAAAATATATAGCCTATAGGTTTCCTCGGTAAATGGACTATCCTACAAAAGGAATTTTTCGATTCAATATTTCCTGATATTAACGAATTCAAATATAAAATTAGTATAGATATTATATCTTAATAATTTATTTTACATTTTAAGATTAATTGAATGTAGTTTGGCAAAAATATTTCAATCCACAATCAACTCCATTTTCGATATGGGCAATTTAGTAAATTAGTGGTACTTATTGTCTAAAAAAGATATTAGGATTATACTATGGCATTTATTTGAACAAATGAAAACAAAAAAGGTAAACTAAAAAAAGTGTAGCTGATGCAGCTGAAATTATTTAACTATTTTATATACTTATAACAATCTAGAGTGGGGTCGGCAATGCGCTTGTGATGCTTCTGGTATTGCAGGCATCTATAGGTAAAGGCTTACCATCCGCCATCACATAACATCCCTACCGCTTACCATGTGAGGTGAGCTGTACCTAGTCATATAAAAAGTCTTATAATAAAACAAGTTTTTAATAATACCTCCCATCCAGGCACGTCACGCATAAGTTCAGCCTCTGCATCACGGTTCCTGCGGAGCTGCTTTAAGTATTCCCTGTCTCTCTCAGCCAGCAACATAGGATATATGGCCATTTTGGCTGAGCGCATCTCAATTTCATTTTTCTGTATTCTCTTAGCAGTTAAGTTGTACAAATAAATAGATACTAAAGTTAAGCCGGCATAGCCAGCGAACATAGTATACCCTAAAAGGATAATAAAAACTTAGTAGTAGTAAACAACGTAATATAGGGTAGGGTATTAGGGTCTTATTGATTTACAGTAATACATGTACATAAATTAAATACAATATAATAATCAATATAATAATCAATGAGACTACTTATATGAAGTTTGTGAAATGTATGGTATAAGATATATTTAGGAACTGGGTTATGGGCAATAAAGATTAGTTATTACTACAGACCTAACCTATTACAAAGTTACATAATATGTAATTGATTAATGTGAAAAAAAATATTTTATTACAAAACTTACCACTGAAGTATTGTTTAGCGGGTAATCTTTTATATGGAATAGGTTTGTAGCCTCCCGGAGGAGGCAAATCTTGTTTTCGGGCTATCTGACAAGCCTCAGCCATTTTTAGGATATGACAGTGACAGTGGCAATTGATAAAAATATTTTTATCAGAATCGAATTTTAATAATACAGATAAGAGATGAGAAAGTAGTCAAAGTCATAAACTAATAGATGACATGACTTGACCTTGGTAAAATATAACCATCGCTTTCCTTAGCAACTTATAAACAACCAAAAGTAAGTAAAAATCAAGTTTTGTTACTTTTAGAATAACATTTTTTTCTGTAAAAATGGATGAAGAAATACAAGCTGATATACCGGAACCTCTTGAAGAGGAAACACAAATTAAAATTAGACCCTTGGAACGTATTAAACTCAACCCAAAAGCACCCATTGAGGCTTCAGCATATGGCAAGGGAAAGAATTTCAGTAGACCTTGGATACTTCAAGACGGTCGGGGCATACCCGGGCAAGGCAGTGAAATGCGGGATAGTTTTAAATTCCCTAAAAAACCCAAACAGTCTGAAGGTACAATAAGTTTAACAAATTAAAAAGTTTTTATAGAAAATAAATAACTGTTTATACAATAATCAGAAAAAATGAAAGAAATAATATTATTTCCATCTAGTCAATAAATTGATTTATTAGTCATTGCAAAATACATACTATGATACATTTGAAGTAAAATTTTATATTTATAATCGAATTCAAATTAAGTACTTAAATTACTTAAAATATGAATTTCTTAATAAATTGTGAAGTTCAAAAAGTATTTTAATAGTAACTTGCAATTAAATTTCCGTGAAGGTATTCGAAAACGTATGCTAACTGACTTTTTTTGGGAGCAAATGTTGGACGAAGTTATTGAGGAATTAGCAACATCACAACCTGCTGAAGAATACTGTTCAGAATATGACGCTAACTTTGTAAAAGATGAGTTCCAACCGCGCAACTTGGCAGTTACAGCAGATAAAAATGTATATGTTATATTATTATATATATATATTTTTTTAATTAAAGTATTTGTTTCAAATGGTAAAAAAGCACTGTTTGTTTTTTTTTCACAGATGCACCTTAAATATCCATTATATGGAACAGGTTCAAGTGCCGTAACTTATTATAGCGAGACAATAAAAAAGACGGGGCCTGTAAGTAATTAAAACGACAGCGTATTTTCTATTCTAGTATTATTTTTCGCCTAATATATACGTTAATGTTTTTCTAGGGTGAAATATTGGAAAAGTTTAGAAGATGTCAATATTTTACGAAACCAATGGAAGAGAGACTAGATAACGGATGGGTTTTATAACAATTTTGAAATCTCGTAATTTTCTTTAATTAATAAAACACTATTGAAACTTTGACGATTTTTATTAAAATATGTCAGACGTATAAGCGAAATGTTTAAAACAGTAAATCTTCATCTTCCCAGTTATGTGGGTAGCACACTGGTTTGAAATCACCAGCAGATACAGTAGTCGAGGACATTAGTGTGCAAGGCCAAATCTTCGCAAGGCTTTCAAATGATTCTTTGGGTGATGCTGGCGGTACAATAGAGTTATCTGAAAAGATAAAACACCGTTTTTTTTTGGTGAATCGTTTTTCATCCTCTTAGAAAGCTTATTTCTTTAAGCCGTTTTGTTTCACCTAACGATAGATTCGACAAACTTAGATGACACTAGAATTATGTTTCGATAATTTTGAATAAATATGTTAATCTTAATTGTACGCTTACATTATACATAAATTTTTTGATACAACAATTTTTATTTCGCAATTCTTGACTTCCGTTACGTGTAAGTAAAAGTTTTGATAAAGACCATGGAAGTTTAAAAAATTATATTTTACAAGCTAACAATTTTGAAGTGAATTTTTTGAATGATGAGGTTAATAAATTTCTTATTTTTAATTTATGCATACAAATTACAATTAAATTGAATGTAAAAATTCACTAACCACTATCACCACAGACAGATTTTTTTGCACTTTTTATTTTTGACAATGTTTGACTAAAGTTTTTTTTTGCTTTAACCATTTTCAACCGATACAATTCTTCTCTTTCCTATCAAAAAAAAAAAAGTTATGTTTATGTAAAAAATTAGATATTTTATGCAGATTAAGAAATAAAATAATGTATTTTATTGCAATTGCAGTAACCCTTTCATCCATTTCCGTCAAAATGTAGCTTTCCGTGTTTCGTAATTTAGGCATTATTACTTTTTCAATACCATTTACCTTTCTGAAAAATTATAAAGTATTGGTGATTAATTATGCTTTTTAACTCAACTTTTGTTAAAATACTTCATGATCCGACCTTAAAGTTGATTTAACGGCTTGATCAAGCAATAAGCATGTATTTCGTAAAGAAGCAAATTTAATCAAAAGCTCAATAGCCTTTTTGAAGGTTTTCTTTGTTTCAGCTGTACGATGTCCGCCCGCTCCAAGTCCAGCGTAGCGCAAAGAATCATTTACAGTCATGTCTTCGATAATTTGAAGAGACGCTGTCGGTACCCCGGATATATTTTCTGGAACTCTTTGTACACGAATTTGTGCCTGATAATAAAATATTATTATAATTTAAATACAAAAGTATACCTCATCATCATCATCACTTCAACTTACCGCAGTCTACTGCTGCGAAATCATGTGTTTTGCCTATAGTCACCACGGTTAGGTGGGTTGGTGACCGCAGGGCTGGCTTTATTGTACCGAAGACGCTAGGTATGCCTAATGACATTTTATAAATTCTGATTACCTCTCCTATATTCTCCAGTACCAAAGCATTAGATTCCCCATTGGTGAATTTAACAGCTGCAAGAGATATATACGCTTCTCGTAATGTGTTCCCTAATATCCCTTGAATCGCAGCCAATTCGGTTGTAGCTTGCCGACCTCGAAGTCGTAGAGCTTCTGCCTTTCGTTTCAGTAATTGATGTCCTCTATTTACTTTTTCTTGTCGATTTTTTATTTCACGCAACATAAATAAAGAAGCTGTAACTGGATACCGATTTTCCGTGTTCATAATTATCGCCGTATTATGCTATTAAGTTATTTTGAATACTTCTTTTTTAATTTTTAAAGTCGTTATTTTATTTCTATTCTGCTTTTTAAAATAATTATGATCATGACTCAAACTAAAAAGTCATATAGAGGAATGTTATTCTTAAAACAAAACATTTGTGGAGTCAAAAGAGGTAAATATTACTTAATATTATACTTCTTGTATTTCGCATATTTTAGCAAAGAGTATATAAAGGTAATTTTTAGGTTTTAGCTTGGTTTTAGCCTTTTAAGTTAAATATATAATACGCTTGTCACGCCTCTAGTGCTGACAATTTGTGCTATATGTTTCCGAACGCAGCAGACGCTTCTGCTATAATTAGTTTCATAAAATTTTAAAGCATTCGTTTCAGAACAATATTCTTAGCTGTCAAAACAACTGTCTTTGCTTATAAGAGTTATAAGATGCATTCGTCTAAAATAACTTAAATAAAAGGTAAATAGGACTATATTACCTATTAATAATGTCTGGTGGGCTCATAGATAAAGTTTATATAGGCTTGGACAATGCACCATCTGCATTTGATATTAAATCGAGAATACTTGGACCAGTAAGTAATTCGACCTTAAAAATCACGTTTTTTCACATATAATTTTCATTAAGATTACTAATCTTTATATTACAGAATGGTACTAATCTTGAGTATATAAGATCCGAGACCGGAGTTGTTGCTGTTTTGAAAAGTGATAAATTCGAGCCCCTGCACTTAGCACTGCATCATACAAGATCAGAGGCATTGGCTGCGGCTAGATCACTGGCGCAGAACCTCATAGAAACCATTCGAGCAGAGTTAGCTCAATGGAGTGCCGCTCAAGCGGGAGGGCCACCGCCTGCGCTCAATGTGCCTCCGCCGACTCTCACAACAACAGCCGCTCCGCCTCCCGTACCCCCTCCTGTTGTAACAGTGGCACTATCCACACCATCAACGTTAACAACCACGTCACATCCTTCAGTTATGCCTCCAGTTGTCAGTGTTGCTTCAACACCCTTGATGACAGTTAGACAGCCGACAGTTTTGCAATTACTACCTCAGCAACAGTATGTGTTAAATCAGGAAAGCGGACAGTTAATACCTATAGTGCAGCCAGGAGTTCAAGTATCGAATACAAATTTTACATCTCTTCCATTAGCTCAGCAACTAAGTGCAATACAGCAGCCGAATTTCGGTGCAACACAAATTGTGGATATTTCTAGCATGCAGCCTGTGAATGTCACTCAGTTGAGACTCAGTGGAGTTCCATCGTCAATGTCTATGATCTTGCCAAATGGCCTGTCATTTCCCCAGGCGAGTTTAACGGGGGCTGATACAACTACTGTTAGTTCAGCGACAGCAACCCCTGTAGTTTGTGCGGCACAGAGTACTAATGCATCACAGAAAATCCTTTATAGTACTGATAAGGGTGACAAAGAAGTCAAGTACCACATACAAGGAGCTGAAACAATGCAGTGGACCGTCCCTGGGTCTCAAACTATGTTGATACCGTATCAACAGTTGCAAGATCTAGCAACAAATCAAACAGGCTTGACAAACCTTCAACCTCAGCAGTTTGTGTCGGTGAGTACTTATTCCTAATAAATAATATATCATCACCATCAGTCTATTGCAGTCCACTACTGGACATAGGCCTCCACAAGTTCGAGCCAAAAATGGTGTGAACTCATGTGTTTTGCCCATAGTCACCACGCTGAGCAGGCGCGTTGGTGACAGCAGGGCTGGCTTTGTTGCACCGAAGACGCTGCAGCCCGTCTTCAATCTTTCTTTTTCGAAGCCAGTAGTTGGATGGTTATCCCGCCATCGGTCGTCTTTTAAGTTCCAAGGTAGTAGTGGAACTGTGTTATCCCTTAGTCGCATCTTATGACACCCACGGGAAGAGAGGGGGTGGCTATATTTTTTAATGCTGTAACCACACAGCAAAAATATTATAATAAAACAAAAAAATATAAATTTTATATTAGCAACTTTCAATTCTTAATTATTTATACTGTGATAAAACATGAAATATTTAATAAAAAAATATAATTTAGACTTCCTTTGAGAAAAAAATAAAAGTATAAACATTCTTTAAATATAGATTTTATTTTGCTTCAGACTAGACGTATAAATGACATTGGTTAAGTATGGGGCTCCTAAAGGGCTTCCCTTTTTCTTTTATGGCTGGGTTTTAATACCTGGACACCCCACCTGGTGACGCCGTCAAAGCCTATAGGGACAACAGCACTCTTTAACTTCGAAAAAAAAAACTATGAGTAACTCTGTTAGTTGTTTGATAATGATTCTATAACATTACATGGAAGAATTAGTTTTAATCAAGAGAAATTTAATCAAGTTTTAGGGTTTTTATCTATTTCTTAAGAAACGTAGCTAATAAGAAGCTTTTATTTAACATTGATTACTAACCATCTGTTATCAATTACAACATTGACAAATCAACTTACTCAATTTACAAAATTGGCAGAGATCTCTTCTAATAACATGTATTTAAATATTTTTATTTTATTTATTTAACAATTTATGCACACTAGGATAACAATAGGAAATAGCTTATTATATATTATTAATATATTTTAATTTAAGCTAGTTGACAAATATCTGCATAAAATAATTTTACCAAATATATTTTGTAGTTATAGTCTAATTTAGTAATAGTGAAATCTATGTAGAATATATTTTAATTATATCATTGTCATAAATATTCATATTTTACAGATTGCACCAGCGAATAGTTTTCAACAAACTTCCCTTCCGCTGTCCCAGTTGCAACTGCAACAGTTGCAGGCCACCGGTACAATAATGCAGTTAAATCAAAAGGTGATAAAAACATTTTTATTTTTATTTTATTTTTATTTTATTATAACTTTATTGAGTATGAATACTGTTAGAAACCTTACAGGAATCTTAAAGATGTTTATTTTATATCAACAACTGTTTTATATGTATAATTTATTTGCATTAAGAAAATAGTGAACTATTGTCACTCAGCTTATAATTACCCAAGACCCTTGACTCAATAAATTGTAGTAAAATTGTTCATATTGAATCCTAACTTAAACAAGCCACTATTTTCTTAATGTGAATAGACTATATATAACTAAGACAAATCATCAAATTTTGTACATATAGACAGATATGTCCTTTGGAAATTAAATTGAATATATTGATTTAAATCAAAAATAAAATTAAGCAATTCGTTTATTTTCAGAATTTTATATTCAAATAGATTTAATATTTCCAGCATTAATATAATTAATATTTTAAGAGCTTTAGTACTTAAAATAGAAATAAAAATTAATTTAGTAATTAAAATTAATAATATTTTGTTTAAAGAAAATCATAAATCTTTCTCCAAACAATTTTATAAGTTCTCTCATAATGCAGATATGAAGAGTAATAAAAGTATTTTACATTTTAACAGCCAATAGTAAGCAGTGCGTCCTTAATAAATATAATTTCTACCGGCCAAGCGTCCTCACCGCAAATTATATCAGTGAGCAAATGCAAATATTACATTAGCATTTCACCATACTAATATAATTTCTTCTGTCTTACCCCCATTTCCCATTTCAATGTTAGCTTCTATTAATTGAGACATTTATTTGCGCCATGGATCGTAGACGGTAAAGGAATCTCATATATAAAATAGTTACTTCAAAAATAGCTTGATGTGATTTTTAATTCTATGTAACAGTTTCTTTGCGGCTTTTATTAATTCCTCACTAAGTTTGGTTGCAAATAATACCCATATGTTTTGTTTAGTCATTTTTAATTGTACCTTCTGTCACATTTCCCGCACTAGCCTCTAAATTAATTGGTTTTTGGGCTTTTCGATGTCAATCATTTTCGTTTTTAACTTTAACATAATTTAATAAGTATATAATATATTTTCAGAGTTCGTCGACCCCTACAAAAAATTCGAGTCAAGAGTCTAGAGGTCAAAAAAGGTTATCCGATGGAACACCAAGCCAATTGCAATTGCGACCGATTGCGCCAGCTGGGTGAGTGATTTTTTGGTTAATACACTAAATAAAGTTTTCTTTTCAGATCACAGGAGCAATGTTTTCTGATCTTTAATGTTGTGAAAGTAGTACAAAGCAGCACTCAGAAGCAGCCGAGTAGAAATGAAAAAATGTTTTATTACATTCAGACTAATTTGTAGTAAAAAATATGTACATTTGCCCATTAAAGATCACTATCCTAGCCAGATATCTCATCGCATCTAAATTACTGGAGCAGGTCGCGTCGATTTTAACCAAATTTAGAATCATTCCAACCAGTTCAGGAAAATTTAAAATCAAAATTTTTCTAAATCACTGGATGATCTTTCTATTCATAATTAGTGAAAGTATAAATTATTATTGAAATTAATTCTTATATTTAAAAACCTGCATGCCTTTTAATAGGATGAGTATTTTAGCCATTCTTAACCGGCCTTGGACGACGGCTTTGACTGTTTGGTCTCATTGGGGCTTTATTAATATATACGATATTGTGTGATGTATAATTTGTGTATTGAAACGATACGATGCCGCAGGTCTCATGTAAACCAGGACAAGAGCTCATCAAGAGATTCCAGATCGTGGACCGCTGCCGCAGGTATTGAAGATTTAAACTTGCACTTTATATCCGAGATTGTCTTGTGACTTGTTTGATTTTAAAATAGTATAAAATTTGAATTCATTTTGAATATGTACAGGGCTGTCATGACTCTAAATACCACCTTGTTTCTTTTGTTGTAATTTAATGTTTTTTTTTTTTTTTTATTAGTGATGGACTAAAAATTTAATTAAACATTAAAAATATTTTTAGATGATTAATAGGTTGTTGTTATATACTATTTTTAAATTACTTTAAATTAGTCTATTTTCCAGAGTTGAGTTTTTAATATCTTCATGTTATATAAAATTTGAAAAAATTCAAACAACTTATTGATTAAATATAACATACACACAGACAAGACTTATTTTCTTTTATTATTTACAATTATTTAATGAACAATAATTTTTTCTTTTTATCGTCGGGATCCTAGTCAAGTTTACATAGTTTAAAAAGTTGATGTAAGATGTTAATACTTAGCTTCATACTGACGAAAGAACTACTAAGATTTGCTGATTATTTAGTTATGGCAACCCTAAATATGTATAATATAGAAAGTACAACTTTCATTTTACTTATCTCGGTTATAAATTGTTTAAAACTCGTAACGACTAACCAATCCGCTCTTGTAGTTATTAATATAAATGTATTACGCTTAAATCAGCGTTTCCATTTTAAAAGCCTTAAACATTTTAATTGCTAAAAATAATGCTAAGCGAATTTCTTTCAGAAGATATAGGAAGATGCCTTTTTATTCTTTAGATTATTTTAAGCAGGTTCTTCTTTGCAAGGGTCATGAGTTATATACATTATGTAATGTGTTTTGTTGTATTGTAGGTCCAGACCAGACTGCTAGATTTTTTTTTAAACTTTTATTTCTAGGAACAACCGATGATCCGAGCTTTCCCCCAAAATTCAATTAGGTACTTTCATATTTGAAACTTTGAAAAGGAAATTTGGAGAGCATCTTTCATTTTGTTTCATACTTATTAAGTCATCACTAGTTATTTCAAATTTCAACATTTTTAATTCTACCTTACACGATCATGCTGTTTAGATTTTTAATGGAACAATAAAAATGCAAAACTTTCGAGCGTTTAATTTGCGTCAAAAAATTTAGCGTACCTAATTCCAATCAGATGTACCGAAGTAAAAATAAAAAAAAATGCGTAAATATACAAAGTTTTGCGTCAAGTTTTAAAGGAAAGACGGTTGTTTCATATTTTATTTTCAGCTGTTAGAGTTGTGCCGTGTCAACAGTAACTGCAGATGTTACTCTACATTTTCTTTCTTGCTCTTATTCTAATTGTGTTGATTTTGTCCATTTGTGCAGGTAGACAGATAATGGAATTCCTGGCAGCTGGTATTCTAGTGTCTGTTTATTTTTACATTTTCGAGTTTTTAGATTTGGGCTAGCAGGAGCTACTTTTAGTATATACTATGTCTAAGTTAGTTTTGTAAACGAGAATCTTCTGCAGGTATAAGCTTCTTTGTAGACCGGATGTACATTGCTTTAATTTCGACAAAAATCTCTTTCCAATGGAGTGGCAGTAAATTAAGTCATTAATCAAACCAGCAATGATAAAAAGTGCTTTTTTTAATTTAAGGAAAAGCGTATTGTTTTGCAATTTGCGTATAAACTTGATATAAGTAATTTTATCAATATTCTTTGTTGCGCAACAAAATTACATAGCTTATTGTGAAGCGTAAAGCGTAAACAATACCTTGCGTAAGTGAAATAAAAGTTTTAGTAAAATTTGAAATGAAATTTTCACTTAAAACTTTGGTCGAGAAGCGTAACTGATTATTATTTATGGGTTTATATTTTGTAAACAGAATTTTTCTTCCATATTGTCATTACAGAGTAAGGTTCGTTGGGTTAGCGGACGTGGTGCTTTTCAAAACTTTACACAATTTTTGTTTGTTTCCTATAATTATTAATTTTCTTTACAGGGTCATCACAAGATTCCGAAAGTCGGATTAATATGAATATTCTCAAGATCAACCAACAACACCTAAATAATAATGTTTTTTTCTACAGAATCTGTTTGAACTTGCCTTAACCCATATAAGACATCGGGAACCTGTCACCTGTCTCCTGTCAGCTGTCACCTGTCTTGATTATACATAAAGATGTGCAATTGCGTAGTTTCATTAATGCAGATATGCGTTGCGTAAAATTGAATTATTTTTTATAATGTACACGATAAAACATTTTAACAGCTAGAGACAATACGATGGTCAGCATGGGTATGAAAATTAATCCGGCTCACGGGACCATCATCCACGTATCTTCTGGACAACAAACAAAGTGAGTTTTAAATAAGTAAGAATGTCATATTTTCTTAAATGATGACACATGTAAAAATATTTTTCCTATTTTAGTTTGTCAATATTTCGTGTCTATTTAAAAAAAGCTTAGTTTTAAGTAATTACTTGAAATAACATTTAATGAAATGTGTGTTTTGTTCACAGTGTATCGGCGTCCACAGTAACCCAAGACGGAACAGGAATGTACATAAAGCAGATTGATAGAAACGCTATACAAATACAGACGAGTAAAGATGGACAGAAACAAGATTTGACATCTAATAAAATACAAAGCGCAGCACAAAACGTTCAAATGATAACAGTTCCGCAAGGAATGACTGTTTTACAAAATCCACTCAATATCAGTCAAATGCCGACAGTGATTGGGCAACCAAATAGTCAAGTATACATGATACCAGCGAATCATCCGAACTTAGTCCAAGGTGCTCTTCCTCCCGGGCTACTTGGGCAACAAGTGTTACAACCGGGACAAAATGTTACAGTAATGCAGCCAAATCAACTTGGTATGCCAGGTGGTGTTCAATACAACGTACCATTGATGCCGATGAATATGCCTCATAACTCTCAGTACATGCCAGCAGGGTTAAACCTCAATACTCAATTATCGGCACAACAATTAAACGCAGCGTTAGCGGGTCAACAGCTAGCGAATTCAAACTTAACAGTTTCCGGAACGATACCAATAGTTCAAGCACCTCCATCTTCTCCAATGACAAACAATTCTACACTAAATGCGTCTCAACCTCCAGTGCATCAAATTTTGCCGCAAAATTCAAATTACATGACACCTACTTCACAATACGCGAGCATGCCTCCTCAGTACGTTATGCAAACGAATTCTGGAGCGTTAACTATGCCTTCAAACCCCAATGTTCAATACACTATGCCTACAAATCAAGCTACAACTCCAGCGCCTACAAACGGTAATGGCCAATCAAACACCGCTGAAGCGGACAATACAAACGGAACAAGCAATCAAACTAATTATATTTCGTCATCTTCTCAAGATAATAGTTACTCGATATCTGGCACAACGTCTGTTCAAAACGCAACTCAACAGGGTTTCACAAACGATGGAAGTTCGACACCTACAGCGGGGTACTCGTCGACAAATCAATCCGTGTCACAACAGAATTACGGGTCTGCGAACGGCAGTGGATCCCAGAACACCGGCTACAGCGTCAGCCAGGCGTCCACACAACCCCCGAGCTACCCCAGCAATGGCTCCAACCCTCAAACACCCACTCAATCTTATCCACAAACGACCCCAAGCACACAAAACACGTCACAAGCAAACTTTTCACCATCGACAACACCTGCGCCGAATCAAACGTACCAAAACATGCCATCGATGCCCAACGTCCCCCAAAACATGCCAACGATGCCAAACGTTCCGCAGAACATAACGATGGCGAACGTCCCCACGCAAAATCCCTACCCTAACACCCAAAATCCCTACCCGAACGCGACCGGGCAGAATTTAGCCGCGTATGCCAGTAACCAGTACACGTATACGAGCCGGCCCTGGTTCCGACCGCGCTACGGGTCCCCACAGGGCTCGCCCTACGCCCCGCCCCCGCCCTCCGGCTACAACTACTGGCAGGATACTTGAGACTTAGCCCTCGAGGACGGAGACCTAACCTGACTAGACCTGAGGCTCGACGACGACTCGTGACGTCCCGCCTCGCCAGATTCCTACAATGTCCTAATACTGAACTAATATATCGCTCATATAATATATATTGAATTTCATAATAACTATGTAGATAAATAGTGTATATTTGTATTTGTGGAGTGTACCAGTGTCATGGAGTGCAATGTGACTACTTGGATCTCTACTCGACCGGTAGATTAATGAAAAATGTAGTATATAAGATATATGTAATAGAGACTGCTTTAATATTAAAAAAATATTACATTTATAAAATGTATAAATAAATATATGTCTAAACTGTGTTTATTTCTTTATTTAAATACATTTCTAGGTAATTTAGTACCTAGAATACATAAAATTTTTAACATAATATTCTTACGCTACGCTTCAGCCTGTAATATCCGACTGCTGGGCATAGGCCTCTCTCCCATGTAGGAGAAGGAGCAGAGCTTAATCCACCACGCTACTCCAATACGGATTGGCGGATATATTCCCTACTAAGAGTAACGATCGCTACCAGCCGGCCTAGCATGCATACAAAGAGATATCTCTTGACGAGAGAGAGAGATAATGTCTACATCGAGTATTTTCTCGATTACCCTAACATGCGCACTACGAGAGACAAAATTCTCTTCCGAAGACTTCGCCTTGTCGAGTAGAGAAACATTATCAACCATAATCACAACTGAATATCATTCTTATTTCTTATGTCGTAAAGTTGAATTTACAAGGTTATTGACCAATCGTGCCAAACCAGGATGAGCCAACGTTTGTATAATTTCAAACGAGTGACACATGTTTTATTTAACAATGTTCTCGGCCTTTTGGCTAAGATAAAAAGTGTATATCTAATTTAAAAAATCTAATATGGAAAATAAAACGGCGTAAGTAAATGAATTTAATTATATATGTAAAACAATATGCTCGTGTTGTGCTTTATATCTTGTCGCACATTAGATAATTGTAATTCTATCACGCATTGTTTTTTTTTTGATTATTGATTATACTTTTATTCTATTTAATTTTATTTTTACTTATTGATTTTTTTAATATAATTTTGTTTTGTTTTTTATTCTGAATGTTGTCTTGTCTTGTTGTACTAACTCAATATGGACTTATACTTTGGTCTGAAATAAAGTATTATTATTATTATTATTTAGAATAAGAAGAAATTACCGAAATTATATAATTATAATAGGGAAACGCCGTGGTATACAAAAAATAGGCACCCGGTTTTATTTATTTTCTATTTATCGTCTTTCTCGTCGATAATATTGAAGACGAGAAGTTTCTCTTCCTAAAACGGCAAAATTCGACAAAATTACGATGTCATGTTAGCTTCCGTAGAGATAAATATCACAGATCACTAAAATTTAATGATTATCTCTTCTATTGACGTAACGAGAAGAGTATCACATGCACGCATGTTAGCTACTGTAGACATAGAGAGATAATACGAGAAAAGGGGTAGACAAAATTTTGTCGTGGCGTGCATGCTAGGCCTGCAGGTGTAAATACATGATAACAAGCAGGACCGACGGCTTCATGTGCTCTCCGAGGCACGGTGGGGAGATCAACAAGGACGGCACAACGCCCAGACCACGGTAAACATATGTATGGTATCTATATAGTATGGTAGATAAAAATGTTTATCATGTGCGGGGTTCGAACCCGCAACCGCCAGCGCAACAATCACCAGTGCTGCGACCTTTGCGCCAACGCGTCTTCATATATGCATAATATACTTAATATCAATTAAATTTAGCTACAGTTGACAAGTTTGTTATTGCGAGCAATAGTAGGTAACTGTTCGACGACAGTTATTGATAACATATTTAACTATTAGTATGGATTGGAACAAAACATTTAACCTATGTCATATATATAATTAAAAAATTGCAGGATAAAAATACAAAGACAAATTCAACTTGCATAACCATTTATTTTTCTACAAAACATGATATGCCATGTCTAACCTTACAATATGAAAAACGTAACAGTACCATCCAATGTAACACATTTATAGTTTTTCTTATAAATTCGGTTATTGTTATACTTATGTCATGTAATCTCACTTCAATCTTAAGTAATTTCACAGATCTTTAATTCTATAAGTAATAATTAGTAAGTGAAGATAATAGCTTATATTAAAAAATTATTATAATAAGAAAATGGTGGGAAAAGTTAACAATTTTTAGATGCCATAATTATGCGATTTATTTTTTTTAAACAATAACATAAAAGTTAAAAGTAATCAACACTATGTTTACTAAATTAAAACAAATACTAAGCATTTCAATAAAGCTATTTTGAATTAAAAAAAAAATAGGAACAGTATACAAAAAAAAAAAAAGTCACTCTCAACAGAGTATACAGAATTTTTAAAATATTTTATATAAATATTACCTTGCATCGATTAGTAACAAAATAGTTTAATTTTAGTGAATATGTAACTTAATGATAATTTAAATCTAATTCTAAACTACGGTTACAGGACTAGAAGATCAAATGAATTTAAATGAATGTGTTATAAGGACGGAGATTAAACTCCTTAAACTCCAAGCTCTTTGTTATGAGAAATAATTTTAGAGAAAAATATTTACCCTGACGGTAGGCTGAGTTGAAAAAAGATGAAATAAACTGTCGAGTGTCTCCATTCACGTCGGATTTTGTCAATGTAATTGCAACAATAATTAATGTGTAGAGGCTAACGTTCACAAAGGTCCTTAACAGTTAACTGCTACACTTTAATGGAAGCACCACGATTTCCAATTTGAGGAAACTGATTAAGAAGTTATGTTTATTGTTAATTAATTACTGAAGATTAAGAAACAGTTTCATTTCGGGCCTTTCCCACTGTTAATGACAGGTTGTCAGATAGCAGCAGGCTTTGTGCCTTGTGGGCTTGTTTCCACTTCAAAAATTAAACTAAAACTACCGTTTTACATAAAATGAATAGAAAAATCTAAAAGATAAAGTAGTGTCTAATTATGAAATAAAGAAAACAAAAAATATTCATCATCAGGTTACTTAATTCGACCGTATATATATATATTATGTATGTAGTTTTGATAATTCTTTTTTTGTTGGAAAGGGGATATCTCTGGTGTGGTACCATGATAAGGAAACCAGGATCTGATGATGGGATCCCAGAGCAATCGAGGGGAAATACTCCGCGAATCCGAAAATCCGCATAACTTTTTACTGGGTGTACTGATTTTAATGATTTTTAAGTTAATCGAAAGTTGATGTTTATCATGTGGCCACATTTAAATTTCATCGAGATCTGATTACAACTTTTGGAGTAATCTTTGATAATGCGTATTTACTTGACTATTTTTTCGTCTACCTACGTTGTGTTACTTGTCGATATAATTGAAGTTTGTTTTTTTTTTCGTTTGCTTGCAAACACAATTATTAAATTGTAAACTTAATTCTCAATCTTCAGTAGCTATTTAACATATTATTTTGCTTGTAATTTTATTTAAATTTTGACAGATGCAAAATTTATTATTTCGTTTGCCATACAAAAATAGATTCCAGATTCCCTTTTTTTTGGACAGAGATATTACTATGACACATGCAGTTTTAGCGTCCATGTTTTAAACTGTATTGTTACAATTTATTGTCTTATTTCAAAGTATTTCCTTACACATATCAAAATAATTTTTTTGCACCATAGCACCGGTCGATACAATTCTGAACACATTAACGTATTTTTTCCTTTCTATTGTTTTGTATTTTTAACAGCACTGCCTTTAAATTATTATACATAATACACTTGGCACTCCTTTTTAGTACTGTATAGTCTGAATACTATTTTATTAATTTAGTACAATAAATAAAATTAAACTATTTAAACAAATCTTAGAGATAAATTTTTGATATTTAAACTGTTCAGTGTTACTGTTTATATTATGATTACACGTAACCACTGAAAAACGTAAAATTGTGAACTATAAACATTTATATAATAAGACCCATATAAAATTATAGATTTGCAATGGATAGTAGAACAGTTACGTACATTTTGTACTGAAAACTGCAAAGCTATACATTACTTGATTTGAAAGGTTATATTTATTTATATATGTTACGATTCTATATCAGTTTATAATTATTTAAAACAACTAGATATTATTTCTTACAACAAAAACCAACTTCTTACCAATTCGTCATAAGGGAGCGTCCATAAACCACGTAGCCTGGTCGAGGGGGGGGGGGGGGGGAGTTTAAACGCTACGCTACGCTGAGCTACGTAACGGTAGGTGTGTGGGGGGGGGGGGTTGCTTTCTATAAAGAAGATATCCCAATAATCGCTCACTTACAAGAGTGGCTAAAGCCACCATTTGAGTCAAGACTGTTTATAAATATAAAAAAATTATATAAATATATTAAGCAAAAATTATTTAAAATAAACTTTTTTTAATTATTATAAAGTAAAAAGTACAAAATATCGCAAAAAATCAATCTGCCATCGGGTCGGGGGGAGGGGAGGGGACAGTAAAAGCTACGTTAGGCTACATGAGCTAAAATATGACCATGTGGTTTATGGACGCTCCTTAATAATATACTCCACAATATAATAATAATTATTCTTTAAGCATTAATAATACATTTTAAGAGTAGTATTTTAAGATATTAATATCAAATAACTCTTATATAATTTTAAAAAGTTTTAAACGACATCTAAGTAATTGAAAAATGTTCACATTAGTTATTTCCACAAATAACGCGTTAACATTTATTATTTAAATATTTTCAATGATAAATATGTATTTCTCAGTTACAGTATATATTTGCACCTGTTAAATAACTCACTTTCGTTTTGAACAATTCTTAATTATATAGTTTTATACATAATGTATACGAGCGAGAGGCGTTAAATTAAAACACATATAATACATACAATATCTAAAATGAATACAAGAAATTGGTCAAGTAAAAAAAAATGTTTAGGAATAAGATAGGTTTACAACTGAATTTTATTTCTGTTTTGTCTTTGTTTAAATTTTAACAAAGGGATAAAGAGCAACAAGAAGGGTCGCCAGAAAACGTCTTGATCTAACAACATACGATTTTTATCTTTTTTGGGCCACATAGCGCATGTAACTTCAGGAGTAAGTATAAAAAAACGTTTCTTGGCTAATAATAAATTAAGCTAACACTAAAATATTGAACAATTTGTTACTTTATACAAATAGTAAAAACTACTGGCTTTCATTTGTAGCTCGTGTAGCTCGAGTTGCATTTTACTTTCATTCTTTTTGTGATTATTTGTAATGTTTTTCAGTGAGTTGTAATTTTATTGAGAAATATAGTTATATTGAAAATATAGTTATATTATTGTTTTTTTTTTTATTTTTTTTTAAATTATGTACTTCAGCATTACGTCGAATATGTACCTAGTTACCTACTAATAATGTCGACGACACTGATACACCGCACTGTCTGTCCGATAAAACTCGAATAAGTTTATATGGCATCTTATTATTGTTGATTGTAATTTATATTAAAAGTTTATTTAAGTATAAGTTTCTTTCGTGTATCTTAATAAAATAAATAAATGATCATAAATTAAACTACTGCTTCTAGTAGACTTTTTTATATAGCTCAGAAGTATTATGTAGTATAATATTGTTTAATTTAATACCTCTTGCTTTACTCTTCCTGTATATTTGAAGCCTCATAGTCATTGCTAACAACAAACATACAACTTGTGTAATGTAATAATAATTACTGTAATATATATTTTTATATTTTTGACATAGATACAGCGATTTAAATTAAGTTTTTTTTTTATCTGGCAACAACTGAAAAAATTCTTTACAAATTAAAAAAATAGTTTTAGAAAAAAAATTTAAACTTCCTTAAATTTCAATTTCTTTTTAGAATAGAAACTAATGATGACTTTACGGAATATAATTTAATACTTTTATTTTCGCAATTTTTCTATCATTTTAAAATTAACGATTATACAAAATAAGTTATTGAGAACAGTGGTATAACAGATTAAAAATTAAAAAAAATAAATTAGAAATACTTTGTAATCTAATGTGTTAGTTTATCTTAATATAAAATAAAGTAAATCTATTGACTATTTTCTATATTATTAATAACTAATATGTTTTGGTGCTTGCATGTTTACCGCTCGCTGATAAAGTTTATGTCACAAATGTTAATGATAAGCAGAAGCTTCATTAACAGTAGGTAACTAATTAAATACAACGTTTAGATTTACAGGTTGCAAATAGCAATATCTAACAGAGAAGGTGAATTTTGTTTGTAATAAAGAAAATATATCATCAGATTTTATCTGTTGAATACCGTTATATGCCAGATAAAGCTTTATCAGCAACTGGAGACAAGGGTTGGTTGATATAGCCGTTTCTTTGTTTCTAAGCCTTCAAATTATCAATAGAATAGGTAGGTTGTCAAATATCAAAACGATTCCAAAATGCATACAAAGTTACTTCGAATTGGGGCGCAAGTCTCCTATCACAGTTGTCAGTCGCGTAAATAGATTACCAAAACTGTCAATACTATTTGTATACCATAAACGACTTTTAACAATTGCAATAGCAGCGAGGTTTTCAATCTGGCCTGTATAAAAAATTATGTACAATTTGATGGGTCCCAAAAATATTTTTATTATAGAAATATTTATTTTTATTTTATTTTTTTAACTATTTATGGAATATTTCTGTACAATTAAGTACCTAGATTTCCAAAATATGTTTTACAATAACTAAATTGTTTTTATTTGAGTAAATAGTTGACATATTGTGACTGCATTAAGCTTTTTAATATCCACCAACTCCAGTAGAGCTCCGTGGTGGATTAAGCTCTGATCCACATCTCCTACACGGAGAAAGAAGCCTATGCCCAGCAATGACATGTTAAAGGACGAATATATTAATTCAAAAGCCTCATATAGTAATAGGACAATATTTTCCCTATTTTTAGGGACCCATCAAATATATTGGAGAATACTGGTAAATTCAACATTTATCACTCAAACCACATCACCTATCTCGGTTACACATATGAATTTTACCATACGTGTTAGAGCGAGACAAATATATATCAATATAGGTAAAAATTAAATATGATTAATATTAGACAATTATTTTTATTTTACCTTTTCATAGGTAATACAATTACTAAATTGAGTTGAAAACAGGATTAAAGCCGCATTACATAATATCATGTAAGTTCAATAGTAAATGTTTCAGTTTTTAAGCAATTTTAAACCAAATAGTTTTTTTTTTAATTTTGTATTTTACAAGATTCCAATTAATGTATGAAACAATACTCATTAAATTTTTGGACATATTTGATATTGGGAAGGTTTAAACTTATAAAAGTATTTCGGACTGTAAAAAACAGATGTATACACTAAGAACAAAAGCACGTCTGTAACATTTTCGTTATAAAAGGACATGTCTGATTGAAATCAGTTTCGTTTACAAAAAATAAAAAATTAATACGCATAACTTAACACGTACCAAAGTTAATTAAGTTCGTCACGCAAACTAATTAAGTAGCCACTATATTAGTCGGAAGCACTTACTGTAACTTTGCACATCTTGAACAGTAGTCATTATTTGCCGGGCTACCGTAGTACAAACAGAGGGGGGCGCGGCAGGGCTTAGGGGAGGGGGGGCGGTCGTCATAGAACGTTGATTTTGAAAGGTACAAGGTTCGATCCTGTGCAGGTTTCACTGATCTTGTGGTGAGCGTTCTGGCCACTTCGTGGGCCGCCCGGTCAGCTTCTGCATAGAATTGGGAACGGCCGGTACCGTATCGTGGTTGTGTTGGCGCGGTCCGGTTTTCTTCTTTTCTATTCTTTTCCGCTGTGAATCTGTAATATTTAAAATAGCAAATAAATAAACTTCTTGTTGGATTATTAATAAAATACATACTACATCCAGCCTCCTCGGAGGCGTACAATAGACATTATTAGTGACAACTAAAAAACTCGTCACGTACACCCAGTAAAAATTTATGAGTTAACACTCATAAAAAAATAATGTTGAAGTCGGTAAACTTGTCAGATTTAGCTGAAATTTTCACAACGAACATCCAGTAAAAAGTTATGCGCTAACACACATACAACAACGAAAATATACAGTCGAAATGAGAAACTTTTATGTTTTGAAGTCAGTCAAAACTAGATACTCACCCTATCCAAGCCTCATTAAGGTAGTTTTTCACCATCTCTTCCTGTACTGGAGCTCGGGCGGCCGCCACTCGACAACAAAGCACCACACACGTACTGCCCCCTCCACGGGCCCCTTCCTCGGGGTTACTCTGACTCCCACTCCTGCCCAGCTTAGCCACCGACCCAAAGTTCTTCTTCAATTTACTACTCATCGACCTTCCAATACTCCCAAACTGTTTCGCAACCGAATTAAGCTGTTTAGAACTTTTTGTGGACAACGCGTCTAGAGATCTTCTCAATTCTTCCGGTGGAGGGGTTTGGGAGAGGCACTCGACGTTCTCCAAATCTAAATAAGCGGATAACATGGCCGATCTTTGGTATTCATCTGGTATGAGATTGTTTATAGTTCTCTGTTCCGGTTGGATGTCCCATCTGAAATCTTCGCCTGGATCCACGCTGAAGCTGAAAGTGATAATTGACACATGAATTGTTTTAAATTTAAATGTATCTTTAAAAATAGGTCATCTCGTAATTTAAACTTTTTTAGGTTCCAGGTTCTGCTTAGGATTCAAACTTTTTTATGACTTTCTAATACCTAGCCCTATAACAGCAAGTAAACTTAATGTCACTTTAAAAAGTGTTCTTTTACAAGTGCTCACGTAACAAATTTTGTAAAATAAAAATACATTTCTATATAATAAACTAGAAATAAACTGACTCAACAGACTGAAATAGAGAATAAAATTTATAACATATGTTTACCGTATAGGCATAGGGTTTCCAGCCTGGTCTTCTAGTGGAACTCTAGCTCCATCAGTGGGCAGTGGTTCACAAGGTACTAGCGCTGAAAAGTGTCCAGCGTCATAAGCTAGCAAGATTGGAGCTTTACTGCATATTTCTGGTTCTAACTCCAAGGGCAGGTATATGCCCCCGAATGGGATCGGTGCTATCGGGTCCCCGCGGAAATCCTGGAGATGACACACGATGTAAGAGACAATATAAAAAAACAATATTTGACATATGCCAACATACGCTTCGGCCTGTAATATCCCACTACTGGGCTTAGGCCTCTTTCCCCATGTAGGAGAAGGATCAGAGCTTAATCCACCACGCTGCTCCAATGCGGGTTGACGGATATATTCCCTACTATGAGTAACGATCGCTATCAGGTGTAAATGATAACAACCGGGACCGACGGCTTAACGTGCTCTCCGAGGCATGGTGGGGAGACCCACGAGGACTGCACAAACACCCAGACCACGGCAAACACCCGTATGGCCAATACAAATGTTTGTTAATTTATCAATAGTAGGCCGTTACTTGCTACTTTTACTTTTTATGTAGCCGACATGTAAACTCAGTTACTAGTTACAATCAAGGAGCCGGGGCATGGCTGTATGTACGGAACCCGAAGGCACTGACTTTATTTTTAAATAGTAAAATTTACGTGTCCGTTATATGTATGCACAACTATTTTATTAAATATCATATTTGACATTGTGTTGTTGTAATTAGTTGTTTTAGTTTTAATATAATGAAATTATTGTTAAAATTATTTATTTGTATTAGGTATTGTTTATTATTAATGTGATTTTATTATTTTATTATTGTATTTTACAAATTTTCGTGACATTCATTAATTTTTCTAGTCGTTATAAGAATTGTTTAAGAGGAATTGTTTTATGGGTCAATTGTTACCTGAAATAAAGAAATTTATTTTTATGTTTTTACACAATACACACACGGTCGTCTGTTCCTAAAGTAAGCAACTTAATGCTTGTGTTATAGGTAACAGCCGACTAGTATATAGCTACATATTTTTTTTTCGATAATCATACTTATAAATAATACATATATAAATATATAAATAAATATTTATATTACACCCAGACTCGGGGTGGGAATCGAACCCACAACCCTCGGAGCAGAAAGCAGGGTCACTACAAACTGCGCCAACGGTCTAGTCTATTAAAAAAAAATAGTCTAGTAAATTATTATTATTATTATTATTCTTTTTCTTTTTCTCTTCTCTTGTTAAGAGAAGGTAATAAACTGCCATACGGGCCTTAACCAAGTATGGCAGATGGTTCTGCGTTGGAGGTGATTGTCGAGGCGGTCAGAAATTTTCGAGTGATACGGCAAGTGTTGAGAACTGTTGCTTTTTGTAAGGTGTATGTAAGATTCTAGACATGTTAAGAATTTTTAAGCTGTTAGTAAGAGTTTTAGGTATGATTCCAGTTGCGGAGAGTACAATGGGAACAATATGAACAGTGTCTGCATTACACTGTGTTTTAATTTCTATTGCGAGGTCCTGGTACTTTGTTAGTTTGTCCGATATGGTTGTTTGAATATTGTGGGTATTAGGAATAGCAATGTCTATTAGATAGACTGTTTTGTTTTGTTTCGTTTGTCGTGAAAGGTTTATTATTATTATTATTACTGACCCGGAGCGCCACGTCCGCGAAGACGACGACGGGGCGGCGCATGACGTGCGCCAGCGCCAGCACGTGCAGCTGCTCCAGGCCGGCGTAGTGCGGCGCGGCGGCGGGCTGCGGGCGCGGCCGCGGCTCGGCGGACGCGGCGCGCACGGCGTCCGCCCACTCGCGCTCCCACTCCGCCTCCGACGGCGTCAGCCCCGCCGAGCGCAGCGCCGCCGACTCCGACCAGCGCCAGCGCCGCTTTATCGCTCCTGGGGGGATCGATGGGTGCTGTGTGCGTGCAGCGCATGCAGCGCGAACGCACTGAATATGTAGCGGCGTCGCTTGACACTTTCTTTGAAACCGAGGAGATAAGGAGCTCGGTTTAAGCTACATCGTATCGCTCATGACAGTTAATAGGTATCTTCTATATATTAATAATAATAATAATTATTATTATTAAGCCATTTATTTATCCTTAAAATACAATAAATAATTTTGTGAGTAAATCATGCAAATGTAGTTATTCTTTCTCTTTTAAGGACCTCTTTTCGAGTAAAGGCCTCCTCCATTTCACTCCAAAGTTTTCTATCTTTGGCTTTTGACGTCCAATTTTCTCCTGCTATCTATATTAATATCTATATTAATACGTCAAGTAAAAACTTTTTACGCCATTTTACGAAAATTGCGCGGACGAAGAAGTGTGAAATTTTACCCACTTATAGTTTATATAGAGAAGAATGCAGAACGTTAATGTATATTTTTTCATTTTTCCATAAAAATACAATAAATCTATAAAAAATAACGACACACACTACTTAATTACAAATAAAACTCATATTTGACATATACTCTTTTGTTCACTGTTAGCCTATGATTAAATTATGGTTGAATTTCGACCACTGGGCATCACTAGTATCAATTATAGTCAGCAACTATTGCTAATTTGTCATTTATTATCAATTAAAATTTTTGAAATTTTGAAAATAAAAACGACTACAAAGAGAAACTTTTCGTTTTGACTTAATTATTTGACTCATAACATAGATTACAATGATACTTGAGAAATATATTACCACTCACAACAATTAATCGATTGCTAAATATCATTTATAGCTAACAACAACAAAGCTAGTTAACTATCAAATTCATAACAACATTAATCTAAGAACTGCTGGTATTTAATCAAAATAAGATAGAATCTAATTCTAAAATATTGCTTAAACTTACTTGTAAGAGCATCACCACCTTCCCCAGATAACAACGCTTGCACCTTCGTTCGTAGTGCCAGCAATCTATCATGGAACCCGTAAGCAGCTAAAGAAGCCGCATGCGGCAAACAATTCCCATCGCCAGATGTCGCTAGCGGCAACAAGCGGGGAGCCCCCGGGACCCGACCGTGGCGCCACCAGTTTAATATACCGGCTGATTCTAGTGTTACCAGTGTCGCTGTTTCGAGTAAATCTTTTTCGATAAATATCCTGGAAGGAAATCGTTTTATGTGACTTATCTATACGAATATTATAAGACTAAAAAGTTTCTTTTTTTGTTTATTTATATTTATTATATTATCTCAGAACTACTGGTTCGAATTAAAAAATTACTTTTTTATCGGATAGCCCATTTACGAAGGAGGGCTATTTTTCTCTCAAATTAACGCTTGTGAAACCGCTTATTAAATATATTTATTTCTGAAATAAAATTAAAATAACTAAAATATTAGTATATATAGTTAGTAAAAATTATGATCAAAAATAATGTTTTATTCATTCCTATCCTTAAATCTAAAAGAATTAGAAATTTATCATATCAAGAGCTCACTAGGATTACCATTTGAATCATACTATTATGAACTCTCACATACTTAAAAAAATAAAAAAGGTAAATAACTAAGCTTATAGAAAACACTCAGTCAATAAATTTTCGCAATGCTTGTAATCTCATACACTTTAACGAGCCCCCAGTTATGGAAAGATATACCTTTAATGGTACATTGAAGTGAGAAATAGCTAAAAGGTTTTGTATGTCGATATTTTTTTATAAAAACCAAGAATACCAAGTTCAAACTACAAAAGGTTAAAAGAGTGAATGCTTTCGAGGGTTCAATGACTGAATATGTATTGTGTAGCGTGTTTTAGGGTCGGGTCGCAATAACACAGACGAATACATACATTTTTTTTTTAAACACTTGTCTATTCCTTGGTAGTCAACTTAAAGCCTGCTTTTTTTTAGGTGGGTTACATCTCATTGATATGAAAATTCATGTCAAGATTTTGTTTCTTTGTCTATTTTAACAACACTAATATTAATTTATATTCTTTCAACATTCATTTGCGTGCCGAATCAGCGTTACACCTATATATAGACGTAAATAAATTGACATTTAAAACACGTTCTACAACCATTTATAATTTAGATAGTGCACTTTGAATTTTGCTGCATTTAAACGAATAAGTTATATAAATAATCAATTATTTTACAATATCCTGATTTGATTAGTTTTACTAAGCCCAAGTCTAGGTTTAAGCGTACTACATATATATAAATTGGTATTAAGGGGCAGAGCTGGGTGGTAAAATTGAATGTTTAGTCCATAGCTGTTTGGCTTTACCGCACTGACAACATGCAGGTAATTAAAGCGGTAAAATTAAAATGGGCGGTAGTTTTGTCAACATGCGAATCAATTTTACTTGTCAACTTACAATGCCAATTTAATTGTCAACTTAGAAATAAGTGATCAGAGTACTTGATATTAATATCTGCAGGATTTTGTGTTACTGGTTCAACTCTTTTGCTCGTATGATATTAAAAAAATATGAAGTGGTAAAAAGTCCAGCAGAGCATATAAGAGGCATATGTCCAGCTGTGGACTGCGATAGGCCGAACTGATGATGATGAGTGATGAATAGTTCCACATTAATTCATGGATTTTAATATTTGAAATAATTTATAGGCCTTGGTTTCAGTTTAGCTAGGTCATGGCTAATATTGCTAGTTCAATATAAATGCCTATAGTTTTTGATTCGATTTTAAAGTAAGTTTATTAACTACTAACTTTACCGAGCGACGAACTGGAGTGTTTGACGCGACCTTGGAAAATCCTATATCCAGCACTGGACTGTTATTGGTAGAAGTTAACCAAATGTGTACTAAATTATTTATTTATTAAAAAAAGGCTGCTAACAGAGCAATCAAAATTATCTAAAAAATACATACATTTGTTTCATTACAATTTCGTTGCTTTTGTTCGACAAATATTACTAAATCGAACGTGTTATTATGTGTAACATGCTTTAGGTGAATTGGCAATGTGCCGTGACATGTGCGTGAAACGCAATGTCACGGTGACTTGTTCGGGAGGCCAAGAAAAATCCTGGCTATAAATGACATATATGACTATAGCTGGCGGGAAAATTAATGTGAAATTTTGAACGATCGGCGTTTGGTGGTCAAAAATGTTTTGATATTGTGTATTTGAAGTATTAATTCATAATTATGTTTCTTTATTAGGCAGGGATGTAATGTGATTTGTATTTCTTTCTCTTTCTTTCTAGGCATGGATTTTTAACTAGTTCAAATGAAATATACGTTTTAATTATTATTTTTAATATTTTGTTTCATATTAAAGTTATTTTTGAGTGATGCCCAAATAATAGTTTTATTTATTTTTAACCGACTTCTTTATACTTTATTTTACACCAATACAGTGAAGTACAATGGGCGGACTTATGGCTAATTAGCCATTTCTTCCAAAGAACCCAGACATAAAAAGGAAACTTTTTATCTAAATTGGGTCGGTGGTGTAGTTGTATAGTAAGCTTACATACAAATGTCTACATTGTAATACTTATAGAAAATACATAAATAAATAAAAAGAAGAATAAAAAGTAATATATATTATAAAACTTTAATAAATAAATTGTCTAAATATCTAAAAATATTTCTTATTTAAAAAATCGTACCTAAAATCTGGCGGATATACCGATATATCCGGCAGTAGGAGTATGTGATCGGAGGTCAGTGTGTTCGGTTCTGGCTCGGTATTGCTTCGTAGCGCCCACACCAGCCCTTCGTTATCTGTTGCCCTTGATATACCCCGGGACAGTTTGCGACCTGGGAATATTAATATTTGTTGCAGTTAAATTTTATTATTTATTGAGGTATTTATAATTCGACAATACAAATTACTTCATCACTTCAGCCTATCGCAGTTCACTGCTGGACATAGGCTGTCACAAGTTCGCGCTAAAAATGGCATGAACTCATACAAATATGTGTTGCCCATAGTCACCACGCTGGGCAGGCGGTTTAATGACCGCTGCGCTGGCTTTGCCGCACCAAGTGTGTGTGAAAGATGCAGCCGAAAACGTTTTATTCGTAAATACAATATCTCACTTTCTTAATATTCTATATTCAAAGTTATTATAAAACCTCTATAAAATTTCAATCCATTTTTTTTTATGTTAACGTCAACTCTGCTGCGTCACTGCCACACAAATCAAAACTGTCTATTTACAACACACATGCAAAGCGGCGCTGAGTTGACTGATCTATGACAATAATAGGTGTTTGTATATGTAATGAATTACAAGACCGATTTAAATACTTTTTATGACACAAAAACATTATACGACTCATACAAATTTAAATATAATTTCAACCTAAACAAAATGACACGACCTGTTTTAGACCAAATGACACTTCGACTCAATTTTGGAACATAATTTTTGAATATTGTATGTGGCAGCGACTTCAAGATTTGATCGATTTTAATCACAACTTTTAATGAAAAAAGTGGGTGGTTAACCAGACCGACTAAATCACTTCAGCCTATGGCCGTCCACTGCTGGACATAGGCCCCCCAAGTTCGCGCCAGACATTCCGGTTTTCCGCAATCCTCATCCAGCCTACACCGGCAATCTTACGTAGATCGTCGGTCCAGTGGGCCGGAGGACGTCCGACACTGCGTTTGCCAAGACGCGGTCTCCACTCCAGGACCCATCTTCTCCAACGGCCATCGGTCCTGCGACACAGATGACTAGCCCACTGCCACATCAACTTGCTAATTATATGGGCTATATCGGTTACTTTCGTTCTCTCGCGGATAGTCTCATTTCTAATCCTATCTTTGAGAGAAACCCCAAGCATAGCCCGTTCCATTGCGCGTTGCGCGACTTTAAATTTGTGGACCAGTCCCTTCGTTAGCCACGTCTCGGCTCCGTATGTTAACACAGGCAGGACGCATTGCTCGAAGACTTGTCTTTAAGCATTGCGGAATCTTCGAAGTAAAGACCGACTAAATATTAATTTGTAATTTCAAAAGACAAAATCTAAAGCATAGAAACAAAAGAAGAATTAGTGACGTAGTTTTTGTGTGAATTTAGATAATATTATGCACCTTGGACACATGAATTTATTGTCTTTTCCGTAAAATTTTAAAAGAAAAATATTTTATTTACGTCATTATAGTTAATAAATACACCGTTTTCATACAATTAAAAAGAATAATATTACAACGTCAATACAGTTAAATAGCTTTATCAAGACCGCCTAGTGATACTGAAGTTTAATACAAGCTGTTCCTAGTTTTAAGCCGACTTCAATAAAAGGACCTCATCATCTCTTTCTCAACACGAATATATTTTTTATGAGTGTTACCTCATAAAATTTTAATAGGGTAACATCGGTTTATGGTTTCTTTTTTTTTAAATCGATAGTTGGTGCTTGTAATGTGCATGTAAATTTGATCGAGATCTGAGGAGTACTTTTTGAGTTATCCCTGATAATGTAAATTGAATTGTCAGTTTTATCGACTACCTACGTCGTGTTACTTAGTTGATGTAATATAAGTCTTTTGTTTTGCTTGCAAGCTAAATGTTACTTACACTCGGGTGCCGGGGTGAGCACTAAGTTAGAGGGCGCTGAATATGACATGTTCAGGCCGAGGGTGCTCACGGAACGTTCTGGAATCACATCGCCGCCTGCTCGTGGACGTAGAGACGCGCCGTGGACTCGCTCTGGAAACAAACGTAATAAATATAGTCCTGATGGATTTAAAGGGTGTAAAACTACTTAAATAAATAAAAAAGTAGCTTTTAAAATATGAAAAAAAAAAACTTTATTCAAACAGACTTGAAAAACTCTTTTAAATAGGAAATAAAAGGTCCACCAATTTGGAACGCAGATTCTCCTGAGAAGAATCGTCAAGAAAATCGCAGGTCTTTAGAATTACCGTAGTTTTTTTTTTTTTTTTGTTATGTTTTAGGATTTTCACAGCATGTAGTTTTTGTGCCAGTTAGTGCAGTTTCACATACTTAACTCACTATGGAAATTACTTTTATTGCTTTTGTAGTCTAGAAATTCGAGTACATCAATAATCATCGTAATGAGCGGAATGTGAAACGATTTACTTTATTTTACTTTTATTATTATTATTATATATCTAATGTATTACATTTTTAACAACAAAAATGTACATTTTATTTAAACCTAGATGACTCGACAAAGATCCTATTTTCCGAACTTCTTTTATTTCATCTTTTGTTATCTTTTTATATTTTCTTAATTTTTCTTTCCGCGAGAACCTTTTACGAAATAATACAAAACTTTAAAAAAGAAGTAGCCAAATTGGTCCAGTAGTTTTAGAGTTTTGCGATGAACATAACACATTTAGTGAACATTTTTATATATACATAGATTTGGGACCATTCCAAGTACACATCATGTCCTATAATGGAATATATAAAAATATTCGTACACGCGTTGCGTTGTTCAAACATGACTTCAAAATATTATTATAGACGAGCTCTCGTGCCAAAACAGTCATCGTTCGTCGACGAAATGTACACGTATGAAATTCTAGATGTTTCAAAATAGGTCACAAAGTCGGTTTATTTGATTGAAACATATGAACAACAGTAAATATTTCAAGCCGCGTGCTACTGTACAATATTATTTTAGAACAAACTTTATTTATACAGATTTTTAGTTGCCGGGCGTTACCTAAAAAATAGGCTAAGTTGCCTACATCAGGAACAGACGACCGTGTCACGTTAAACATACTTATTGAACGACTTCAAAAAAAAAAGGACAAGTTCTCAATTCAACTATATTTTTATATGTTTTACTTCATAACTTTGTACTGGGTGGACCGATTTCAATTATTCTTTTTTTAATAGTAAGGCGGTGCTTGTCGTGTGGCCCATTTTAATGTATCCCATTTAAACTTAATAAAGATCTGACAAGTAGTTTTTAGTTTTTTTCGTCTGGGAGGAAACACAATTATTCATATACAAAGGTATTAAAATGGTATCAGTGGTTTATCAAGCACATTTTACATAGTAGATATCGAATATATAAATCTAGCTAATACTAATAAACATACGCTTAACATAATTTTTATTCCAAATTAAAGATAACATTAAACTTTTATTTTTACTTACTACAAAAATATTGCTGCGTGCATATATAATACATACGCCTTCAGAAAAAGAAAAAAACTAAGATACAGATGTTGCCCTGCAGCTGTAATGACTGTACATCTACCTACATATAAATAAATAAAATTGGAGTGATGTCTGTTTATAATAGTGACCGCTTTTTACTAAATGCATATGGATATACACATACGATATACACAGTACATATACCAAAATAACATTTTTTACAATTTTTGCCTGTCTGTTTGTTCCGACTAATTTTTTGAAACGGCTGGACTGCTTTTGATGGGACTTTCACTGGCAGATAGCTGATGTAGTAAGGAGTAACTTAAAAAATAATAAAATAAAAATAAAAATGCCTTTTATTTCTTGCGTCATTTCATTACAGTTTTTTGACTAAAATTATTGTATTTAATAAATAAATTTGGAAATATATAGTTGAGATGCATGAACCCCTCTCAGTTAAAGGCCTCCTCCAGAGAATACTACGTGACTCTATCTTTAGCTATGTCTAGCCAGTCCCGGCCTGCGGTGTCTATTAAAGTCGTCAGCCCATCTCGCAAGCGGTCTTTCTCCTCTTCTGTAGCCTTGCGGACCTGTCCACTCTGTAGCCCGTTTCGTCCATCTTTCGTCAGTTAATCTAGATACATGTCCAGCCCATTTACATTTTGATTTCATAGCGAAATTTAATGCGTCGATCACTTCTGACTTCTCTCTAATAATCGTGTGCCTTATTTTCTGTATTTTTCTGATCCTAGCATGCTTCTTTCCGTGGCTCTCTGAGTTGTTTTAATTTTATGATGTAAATTTCTATGTTTGAGATGCGTAAGTTAAAGAAGGCAGAAGTCATGTATTCATTATTTTCCTTTTCAAATTCACAGAGAAATGTCCTTTTAGAACTTATTTATTGCTCTAAAAAACTTGCTCCAGGTTTTTTGAATTCTTATAAACCCAAATTATTTAGTTAAGAAAAATTACATATGTACGGTTATTTCCGCATAAATTATATCGATATGTATTAACAATTTGCGTATTTTTACGTCTCGGTACACAATCACTTGCAGGGCTTTGATGAGACAATGGGAGTAATGGAGCGCGGAACGGATGCGATCGACGTGATCAGGGCGACGGTTCGCTAAGCGTAATGTATTACATAATTTTATACGAGGTCGAGCAGCCGGCTTTGCTTATGAGAGCGATTAAGACTTGAAAAATAAAAGATAAAAATCGAAGATTAAGTACGTAAAATCTTCGTTGGTCGTCCGTATGTTTGGTGTATCTTCTCTTTGTATGATGATTTAGAGGTTAGGCAGGTTGATTGAATTGCCTGATGGCTTTTAATTGTGCCAGTGAAGGGTAGTCGATCAGGAAGCTAACTCAAGGCTCAATAGCAATGGCATTAGGTAATCAAGAAGCACAGATGATAGTGATTAAACGCGGTCCGAGTGGCTTTGTGTTGCAGATTTGGTTTTTAATATTTATTTATTTTATACTTTATTGTACATCACAAATATATTACAAACAAAGCATAAAGATAGCTACAGACAGTGAAGTGCAATGGGCGGACTTATGGCTAATTAGCCATTTCTTCCAGACAACCCATTATTAATATGTGGTATTAAAGTCATAATTGCTGTTAATTCATTCATTAATAAGTTAAATACAATTGATCTACAATGAATTAAATTACAAAGCAAACTAAAACGGATACAATAGGTTACATGCGTATAGTATTACACAAATACGTGTCTCAAAAATTTATAATAATTAACTTTTTAAAAGTAAGGTTACAATCAGAAGACTGTAACGTAAGTTTTTTATGCTTTTTTACCTTTTTTCATATCACAGCTGCACATTACTTTAGAAAATAAAAAAATATATATATAAAGGAAACGTTGTTGAAACATGATAGCGGGCATAGGCCAACTGTATCGTTTAAACCATCGCGTGTGTGGCGTGTCGTGTGGCGAGCCCGTTTCGTTGTTCGTCTAACTTGATATTGTGTTTAGATCATGGTCATTATATGGAACGGTATAGTGGGCAAACTCCTTTATGAATCAAATAAAACGCATGTGTTTGCGAAAAAAGGCGGGTTCATAAGCTGAGTTCTGTTTTAAACCATTCTGTTCTGGACCTCGAGGTTTTACTGCGTAACTTCCGGCCCCAATTAAATTTTGGCCTCACTTTGGTGGCAACAAAGCGTAAGGTCTGTTTAATGGTGAGCGATTACCGTAGCCTGTAACACCCAGAGCATCACAAGTGCATCGCCGACCCTATCACTGCTTATACGAATAACATAGCGCATTTTTTGAAGTCCTACTCTCCTCAGAAGCATAACATTACTTAAAAGAGCAGTCTTGATTTGACTGTGATCTTCTGTGATGTCTGGTTGCTCCACATTTTGGCAAGTTATTTTTGCTGTGCCCAAAAAAACGTATTATCCCCGATGTGAAGCCTATATAGGCCAGTAAAAATAGCCGTTTTTTGGTCAACATCGCACTAAATTTCGAATCAAACTTTTTAGGTTTAGGATCACTTACTGAGAATAAATCACAAAATGCTAACAGATTCCGGTCGAAGAAATAGAATAGATAAGTATGTACCTATAGTAAGTTTTGCAAAAATGTAACAGAAAATGCGAAATTTTATTCTCTACAATAATGGCCTCAAGAACTTTTTCACTAAAGTGCATAGTTTCAGAGATATCGGCAAAAAATATTTTTTTTCAAAATGGCGCTTGAATCTCCACCTAAATCTGTCAATTTTTTGTGATATTATTTAAGGAACGAAAACTTAGTGAAAGGTTAAATTCTATTTTAACTGACCTAATAGTTATCTAACTACATACACTTGTACACATAAAATTTTCGCCCTTACAAGTCCCAATCTTGCCAATTCCCTCGTAATTGTTAAAATTATTGTTAAGGTCTTTATTATAAGTATTGCTGTTTCGTTTAGTATTAAGTATAGAATAATAATATAATATGCCAATACTTCTTTATTCTAAGGTTATTTATAAGTGTAGCGCTATTTTTGTATTTGTCGTTTCCGTATACAATACTTAATATAAACTAACATAGCCGATGGCGATTTTTACTCATACTATATTATTGGCCAACTCGCAGTGGAGCAGTGTGTTGAATTAAATCCTACTCCTTCTCCTAGTAAGAAGTAAGTAGTAGTTTTTCAAAATACATAGAAGGACACAGACTAGATTCATTTATTCACCACTATCGTCAGTCAGTTTCTTATTGCTACATGCTAATCTTCACAACTGTTCTTGTAAGGCGGTTGAGATAGTCAATAAACAAAAATATCTAGGACTTATTATGACGATCGACTAAAATGGACTCAACATATTAATCACGTATGTGATAAGTTGCGTCCTATATTGGCTAAAATAACTTTAATTAAAAGAAAAATCCCATATAAAATTCTATTAAACCTATATAAAGCTTTAGGCGAAACAATTATATTTTACGGTCTGAGTAGCTATGGTAGAACATGTACATAAATCAAACCTCGATACAACATATAATTTGCAAATAAGAATTATGAAAGCTATAATACCTAAAAAAATTAAAACCTATTACGAAAATGATTATCACGAGCTCTTTTATTATTGTAACATAATACCAATACATGATCAGGTTAAATACATATTACTGCTCGTGCAGTTTCATAATGGTGAATACCAACATGTCATCAGGCGTACCTACCAAACACGTAGTGCGTCTCAAGTTGAATTAAAAGTACCGAGTTACAATAATCTATATGGCAAACAACTAAGTACAATAACAATATCAAATTTAGTAAACGCCCTACCAGCTTCACTAAAAAATGAAGTTACAAAAACAAATATAAAATATAAATTAAAACAATATTTCTTATCATTATTATAATTGTGTTTGCTCGCAAACGAAAAAAAAACCGACTTCAATTACATCGACGAGTAATACAACGTAGATCGACGAAAAAATAGTCAAGTAACTACGCGTTATCAAAGATTACTCAAAAAGTAGTTATCAGATCTCAATAAAATTTATATGTGACCACATGACAAACATCGGCTTTCGATTAAATTAAAAATTATTAAAATCGGTACACCCAGTAAAAAGTTATTGCGGATTTTCAAGAGTTTCCCTCGATTTCTCTGAGATCCCATCATCAGATCCTGGTTTCCTTATCATGGTACTAAACTAAGGATATCTTCTTTTCAACAAAAAAGAATTATCAAAATCGGTACTCCCAGTAAAAAGTTATTGCGGATTTTCAAGAATTTCCCTCGATTTCTCTGGGATCCCATCATCAGATCCTGGTTTCCTTATCATGGTACTAAACTTGGAATATCTCCTTTGCAACAAAAAAAGAATTATCAAAATCGGTACATACAGTAGAAAGTTATGTGGTATAATACAACGTAGGGCGACGAAAAAAGCGTCAAGTAAAAACGCATTATCAGATATAGCTCGAAAAGTACTTGTTAGATCTCAAATAAATTTAAATGGGACCAATTGACACACACCACCTTTCGATTAAAAAAAAAATTGTCGAAATCGGTCCACACGGTCAAAAGTTCTGAAGTAAAATACAAAAAAAAAAAAACAGTCGAATTGAGAACCTCCTCCTTTTTTGGAAGTCGGTTAAAAAAATAAACATGAAATAATATCGTCAAAGTAAATCGCCCCGTGTGTATCCTGCTACTACGACTGTATTATTTTGTGAGTGATTCATTGTAAAACTTGGAGGGTAGATGTGTAAAAATGTTGATCGTGTGTTACTGTTAAGTTGTTATAATTATGCTACTGACTTATTTTTGATATTGTGAGCGTACGATGTCGAATGCCGGTGTGCGGATAAATCAACGATGATTTTTGTCACACCGTTAAATGATATTTTTTTTTTTTTTTTTTTTGTTATATTCTTTGTATTTTAAATAAATAAATAATTTGTCTCGTTCCTTTTCGTTCATCAAATAAAAATGTAACTTTTTCGTTCGGCGTAGAAGCACAATTGATTTCCTTAAAATCTTAGTAAAAGAAAGTAATACTTGATTATGAACACATTAAACTTATTCGTGACAGTTGCAACGTAAGAAAATCTAGCATCTGGGGGCACGGTAGTGCCCCCGCCAAGACGAACCAAAAAAAAAAAAAAAAAAAAAACGAAAAGCACTACCTATCTTTTCTCGAAGTGCTTCGTCGTTTTTTTTGGACCTTCATAACTTGGGTTTGGATTATACCAGATAAACAAAATTCTCAGGATATGATGTTAATAGTGGACTTATTAATCATATAAAGTTTCAATTGCATAGCTCTTATACTTTAGATTTTATTGATATCTAAAAAACCCCGATTTCGTCACTCACTGATGATCATCAAAATTCTTAGAGTACTTCCTGAAGTCTCAGAAAGCTGAAATTTGGTATGTAAGCTAGTATTAGTACACAAACAACAAAAAAATTCTAAAACTTGGAACTTTAACCCCCCAACCCCTTAAACTAGGGGATGGAAGTTTGTATGAGAATTCCGCACATTTTGATGCTAGAGGTCTGAAAATTGATATAGGGACTCCTAGTTACTCCTTGTTATAAATAATAATAATAAAAAATACATAAAAAATAAAAATCGACAAATATTTTTGACATTTCATCTTAAAAATTTATTTATTGATTTAGAGTGAAAGCTTAATTACAATAGTTTTTGGTGTGAATATTTGGTGATTTATAAAAGATAATATAGAGTCTGTGTATTTAAGGAGATAAATCAGTTGGTTTTTTTCTATATTTGTATTTCTTCGTTTGACATAGTTATTAAGTTCTCTTATAGTGGTTTTTTTTTCAAGACAGCAAAGTAATTTTCTGATATATTTATTGCTGTGGATTTCGTGTTATTTAACGTTCTTCCATAATTATATGTATAAACTACTAAGTTTTCATCCACTTTGCAGTTTTCTTACGTTTCGTGTTTGTTCGGTTTTATTATAACATATATTACTTTTATTGAGAGTATTGTCCGTATTCGTCGTTTGCGGTCAATTTAGTGTTATTAATGTTCTTTATCTGGGGACACGGTAGTGCCCCCGCCAAGACGAGCCAAAAAAAAAAACGAAAAGCACTACCTATCTTTTCTCGAAGCGCTTCGTCGTTTTTTTAAACACTCATAACTTGGGTTTGGATTAAACCAGATAAACAAAATTTTCTGGATATGATGTCAATAGTGGACTTTTTAAAAATATAAAGTTTCAATTACATAGCTCTTATACTTTAGATTTTATTGATATCTAAAAAAGCCCGATTTCGTCACTCACTGATGATCATCAAAATTCTTAGAGTACTTGCTGAAGTCCCAGAAAGCTGAAATTTGGTATGTAAGCTAGTATTAGTACATAAACAATAAAAACTTTCTAAAACTTGAAACTTTTACCCCCCAACCCCTTAAACTAGGGGATGGAAGTTTGTATGAGACTTCCGCAAATTTTGATGCTAGAAGTCTGAAAATTGATATAGGGACTCCTTGTTGCTCCTTGTTATAAATAATAATAATAAAATACATAAAAAACAAAAATCGGTTATTAGATAAATATTGACTTTAGTAGTATTAAAGCACAACAGGCAGCTATAGTAGAATATAATCGCCTAAAAGCCAAGTACCGCCTTGATCTATCGCTTATTATAAACAGTAAACCAACAAAGAAAAAAGGCAAAGATAGAGAGTGATCTATGAAAAAAGGCACCTCTGATTTGCAAGAAATACACCCCAAAACAAAGAAAGAAAAAATGAACAAAATACCAAAATATTGTCATAAGCAACTTACAAAAAGAAGTGAAATCCCAACAAAAACATTTTCATGTAAAATGTTGCCAAGACGAGATCATATGGCTCGCACTGTCAAAAAGTTATCAGATCTCATGTAGAGCCAAGCTTCTAACTCTACACGCCCTAACTCTACAAGCCCTAACTTCACAAACTCTACACTTTAGTCAAAATATGTGGCTTGGCCGTTTCGCTACCGCCACGTGGGCGTAAGGTGAAAAATTTATTCACTGTTTATTACTTTTCTGTTGTACAACAGTTCTATTAAAGAAAAAATAAAAAGAAGAATAATAATTGATATATAATACAAATAAAAATAAAAAGAGAATATATATATTCCCGCGATGGGGCCAAAATGAAGAGGCAGGGGGCAGCATCGCCAGCAGCAGTAGTCCACCTCACCAGCAGTCATCATCAACAACATCGGCAGCCGGTACTAACGAAACGGCCAAGCCACATATTTTGACTAAAGTGTAGAGTTTATGAAGTTAGGGCTTGTAGAGTTAGGGCGTGTAGAGTTAGAAGCTTGGCTCTACATGAGATCTGATAACTTTTTGACAGTGCGAGCCATATGATCTCGTCTTGGCAACATTTTACATGAAAATGTTTTTGTTGGGATCATTCTTTAATTTAGTATATTGAACTAAAGTAACGGTTGCCTAAAACAATTCTAATTATTCTATTTGTTCGTCGTTTTGTATGAACGAATATTTCAGGCCCTATTCCCGTAATATGGTAGCAGTATTATTATTCTTCTGTTCTTTTTTTGTGACAATGACTAGTTAAATAATAAAATTATAATCTAAAGACCGGTTTAATAAAAAAACTTAATATCGTACATTATTTCACACATCAGTATCTATTAAATTAAAAATAATACTATTTTAAGGCATTGGATCATAATGACCTGAATGTTACATTGGGAATTTGTTCCCTAATATAATAAAATATAAATAAATATAAATAAACATAACTTAATACGATCTAAGGCGAATATTAAAATAATGTATCTAAAGAACAAACAGAAAGTCAATAAAAAGTAATCTTAAAAGAAAACAGAATAGACTGGATATTTTTAGGCACCACGCTATGTAGGACGGAGACTCTGCGTGGGCGGAATTAGGGTATGCGTTTTTATTTCGGTTCTTGCTGTTCAATTCTCAATAATGTTATATCAGTTTATTTGTATTACTAGCTGCTGCCCGCGACGTCGTCTGCGTGAACGTTATTCAGCACCAAAAATACCTACGATTATACCTTAAAAAATAACATTCATTTACCCATTTCTTCTTTACATTTCATATCTAAGAAAAATCTCATAGATGGCGCTGCTTTAAAATTGTCTTGTCTACTTATATTCATTTAATTATGTTTATCGGCTTAGTTACTTATATTGCGTGATTTTTATAGTGTGAAGCTAGCTTATATAGCATGGTTATTAACATAATAAAAACAACATTCAAATATGCGTCGTTAGATTTCACGTTGTTACAGAATGCGCTGAAGAAATAAAGGTTCACTGCTCGTTCCCCGTAGGTGTTAGCATGATAATTTGTAGCCTATATGTTGACCCGACTTCTTAATAATATTCGTGCCTTTGAAGTAAATCCATGCAGTACATCCAATCCATGCAGTTTTGAGTTTATCCCGGACTATACATACAGACAAAAAGACAAACAGACAAAAATTCTAAAAACTATATTTTTGGCTTCGGTATCGATCGTAGATCACACCCCAAGTATTCTTTTAAAAAAATATTCAATGTACAGTTTTGACTTTCCTACCATTTTATTATATGTATAGATAATGTTTTTGTTTTTCAGAAGTAACTAGCTCGACATTATTAAGTACAAGTTTTAATAATTGTGTTTGCTCGCGAACGAAAAACACCGACATTAATTGTTACATTAACAACGCATGTTCGAGATAACTCAAAAACTACACGTCTGAACTCGATCAAATTTAAATGGAACCACAAAACAAGCACTGATTTTCGATTAAAAAGTATAATCACATCGGGATACCCAGTAAAATAGTTATGAGGATAACACACATAAAAAATACACTCGAAGAAAAGTAATAAAAAAATCTTTCCAATATATCTTCCCATATTTTTCGTCTGCCAATCTTTTAGGTATTAATATTGTATGCAACTGTTTGATGCTAAATAAAAAAATATACAATAACTAGCTGCACGTAGTTTTATTTGCAAAAATTATAATCTCATGAGAATGTCGCCTACATTCATTTAAGTGTCATTGCAATCGGTTCCGTATTTTTTTGTACAAAAGAGAAACAAAAAACCATTTTTGAATTGAATCCAACTTTTGGTTTGTAATAAATCGGTACAAGGAGGATTTTTCTTTTTCATTTAAGTATTTCATTGTATAATACAATGAATTTTTCTACCAGCAGCTAATTTCATATATACAACAAATATTATTTTTATAAACGCATGTTTCGGGAAATCGAAAAGAAACACGAGCGTAAAGTAGGGTCACCTACTATCAACTGCACTAGCCACTAACAGGCCAGTCAAACGGGGATATTGTGTCCAAATAGATGACATTGCTCATTACAAATTCAAAGCATAAGGACCGTTAGTGCGTGTGTACGGACACTCAGTACTGAAAAATTAAAAAGATAAACGTATTCTTAGGTTAAACGTAAGACTTGTATAGAAACCAATCATAAAAAACCGACTTTTATTATAAAAGTCGGTTTGTTCGGTTCGGTTGTCGGTTTGCTTAAATTATAGTCGATCCTTTTTTGTAGTATATAACGTTTCTACTTACTGTTGGTGAAAAAAAAAATTAAAGTCGGTCCCTACCTACTACTAATACCTACGTTTTGTGTTTATCTATTACAAATATTTAAAATACAAATATTTTCTCTTTATAATATCATTAGTATATACATTAATAGATAATATATGAGATATTAAATTCTAACATTCCGATTGACGTGTTTAATGAATGTTCGAAGGCTGAGGTGTGTGCTTCCAAACTTGTTTAGTATATTTATCTGTTTAAATATTTTATTAATGCGCTATTAATATATAATAATATTATTTCAAAATAAATAATGTAAAGACTACTCTTAACTTCATTTTAATAGCATCATCGACGCCATTGTTAATTCACACACACACACACACACACACACACACACACACACACACACACACACACATATATATATATATATATATATATATACTACTAACTATATATATATATATATATATATATAGTTAGTAGTCATCCTCTAGGAACGAATTTCAAGACATAGGCCTAATGTCTAAGGGCCGTCGAAAGATTTTATAAAAGTCCTTTTTTACGCTACTAAGATAAAATCTGACTCCGATGTAGTTTATAGTTAGTAGACGTCCGCTAAGAATGGATTTTTCGATAGGGCCAGTTTAAAAGAGTCTAACGGCTCTCACAAGATTGTATGAAAGTCCTTCGTTTCTTGTGCTATTTCTTATGCTTGAAATTTGACACAGAGATAGTTAATAGTTAGTGGAGGTCCTCTGACTCTGACAGATGTGACGTCACGTTGGCGGAACGGTCACAGTACTTGGTTTGTAGCTGTTGCGCTGGCGGTTGCTAGTTCGATCTCCGCATATGACAAACATTTGTAATGGCCATACAGATGTTTGCTGTGGTCTGGGTGTTTGTGCAGTTTTTGTGAGTCACCCCACCGTGCCTCGGAAAGACCGTTACGCCGTCGGTCCCGGTTGTTATCATGTACACCGAATTTCACATGAATATAATTCACATGAATATAACATGTGAAAGCTACGGAACTAAGATACACTACTTACTTGGTTACGTTACGACTACATGGTTAACGCAAGTTGTATCGTTTGTTGATCTTGGAATCGTGATTGTTTTTACGTACTCCTGTTCGAAAATAATTTATTAAAGTTGCGAAACGGCGCATGGGTGGCACTCCCCGCAGCGCCGGAGCTAAGGTGAAGTCAGACGCGGAGCTCAAAGGTATTATAATAGCTTTAAATTCTTCCTCTAATCTCAAAACTTTAACCATGGATATCTCCATAACCATGGGGTTTCGAAGTGTGGCAGAGTTACTACTAGTATAGCTCCCCCTACACCCTCCGCCCTCTATCCCCAAAAACCCCATAATTCGGTTTTACTTAATTTAAAACATAGCCGGAATAATTATTGATTTGCTTGAAATATTATTGTTATTTATTAATTGTTTTATTTTCCTAGTTAATCTTAATAGAACAATACAGTTAAATTTAACATACTGATATTACCTAATATTTTTATGCCAAAATGTATAAATAAAGAAATAAAGAGCGTAATAAAATTAAAAATAATATTTACCATCTGAGTGAGCATCACCAATAGGATTGGCTTCCACCACCATGGTGATAACCCTGAAAGAAAATAAATAAAATTAAAAGAAATAAACTAAAAGGTCCAATGTTTGACGTCAGAAGTAAACGATAAGAAAATACATTGTTACTTATTTCCGCGGAATAATTACTCTCAATTATATTTTTGTTATTTATCTCAATTGTATTGCGTTTGTTGGCGTGTTTGAGCATTTCCTTAACAACGGAGTTAATTTTCAAATTTTCGATATTAATTTTTAATATGCATAATAACGTTAATTAATTAAAGGAAAAATAAATATTGTTTTTGAGTCTTTATTGCGTATCCATGTTTCTTTTTGAATTTCATAAGTACATTTTTATTTAGATTTTACTTTTCTGGTAATTAGTCTATATAAAAAGTTTCTTTAAACGTATTCCAGAATTTTGCGTTTTTTTCTTGTTCCGATTAGTTTTGATTAGTTTATATAGTTTTTATTTTTTTCCCGTAATTAGTCTGAAGATAAGTAAACTTCTTTTGGTACTAATAATGTTTACAGTGATCGTTGCCAAAAGAAAAATGCAAAATTAAAATTAAGACTCGACGTGTGCAACGATGACACATTATCTGCCCACACAAGGTTTAAAATAGCCTGACAAGCTTAATAATAAGACAGAATAACCAGTTTAATTGGCCGTTCAAATTTAGTAGCTCCTTAGTGTCTTTTTAACCGACTTCCAAAAAAGGAGGAGGTTCTCAATTCGACTGTATTTTTTTTTTTTTTTTTTTTTTTTTTTATGTATGTTACATCAGAACTTTTGCCCGTGTGGACCGATTTCGACAAATTTTGTTTTAATCGAAAGGTGGTGTGTGCCAATTGGTCCCATTTAAATTTATTTGAGATCTAACAACTACTTTTCGAGTTATATCTAATAATGTGTTTTTACTTGACGCTTTTTTCGTCGACCTACGTTGTATTATACCGCATAACTTTCTACTGGATGTACCGATTTTGATAATTCTTTTTTTGTTGGAAAGGGGATATTCCTAGTTTGGTACCGTGATAAGGAAACTAGGATCTGATGATGGGATCCCAGAGGAATCGAGGGAAACTCTCGAAAATCCGTAATAACTTTTTACTGGGTGTACCGATTTTGATAATTTTTAATTTAATCGAAAGCTGATGTTTATCATGTGGTCACGTATAAATTTTATTGAGATCTGATAACTACTTTTTGAGTAATCTTTAATAACGCGTAGTTGCTTGACTATTTTTTCGTCGATCTACGTTGTATTACTGGTCGATGTAATTGAAGTCGGTTTTTTTTTTCGTTTGCGAGCAAACACAATTATGAAGATTTATTAGTGAAGAAGGTCATTGAAATTTGGTCGTTCTTAAGATCCTTGACAATATTTTAACAATGTAGATCGGAATATTAAAAGCAATTTTGTGGAATTCTACATCGTACGTGACTCTGAATTTTTCGAATATATTTATGAGATTAAATCATATTTTCGGAGTAAATGTATAGTCATTTTGTAGTAAGTAATTGAATTAAAAATCATACCCTTTTTCGTTACTTTATTAAAACGATAAAATTGTGTAAACATCGAATCAGAACTTTTTCTTTATTTAAGTGGCATTCAAAAGCATTTTTGGATCGTCAACATTACCAATAATTATGAACTTAATAGGGATTATTATAATTATGTTAATCTATAATAAAATAATTTACGGTTAATGCAAAACTACCACCAATTTTAAATATAGTTTTAAGGAAAAGAACAGGCAACATACTTAGAAGTTTCTATAAAAAAAAACAGTCACTAAGAATCCATGATCTTATACGCAACATCATGAAGTTTCAAGATTTATCGAGATTCATCATAAAAATTAATCTTTTGCTAGATGGTACTAGAAAGCCGAGAAAATCTCAATGTCTCGGAAGAAATTCCGAGACTGATTTATGGATATACATTATCCGACAATCCGTTATAAGTAACAAGAAGAGCACGAGGTGGATTGAATTCGAATACTTTGACCTCAATAAGATAACAGAAGGCTTTTGTGCGATATATGCGAATATATTTTTCATTCTTAACGTAACCTTTCGACTATACCATACCTAATACACAATGTAAAATGAAATCTCTACACAGCACTAAATACAGCTTGTAATGTGTGTTTATTAGAGGTTCCTAACTTTGAGTTGGCAACAGTGTTTTATTTGAGAGCTCATTGAACAGCTAGTAGTTGCTTTTTGTTTAGTTTGGTTCGGCATTTCATTATGGATAGACTTAAAACAGAGCAACGCTTGCAAATCGTTGAAATTTTTTATCAAAATAATGGTTCGTCAAATTTATTATGCATACATACATTTTATGCGGTACATAATCGTAGTTCAGAGTGGCTAATTCGAATAATAATGGATCGTTTTCGGATCATTATAATGTGCATCACGTGAGACACCTAATAGTGCGCACTGAAGAAGCTAGACGCTCTATAGGAATCTATGAAGAAGATACAAATCAATCAATTCATCGCCGTCCTTAACAACTGGGACTGTGTCCTTCCACTTTATGGAAGATTTTACGAAAGGATGTTGGCTTAAAAGCTTTCAAGATTCCATGGCCACATGGCCAAAATCATATTTAATCATTAATGTCATAAAATTTCAATCAAATAAAGCCCGTTTCCTTGATATTAAAAACATATTTGTTTATTTAATTATGATTTAAACTTGTGTAACTCAAAAAAAAAACATGCTTTATAACAATAAAGCGCTGTAAAATTTTCTTGACGCGTTTACGCAACGACAGCAATATTCATACAGTAGAAGTGTCGGAACTTCAACTAGGCTACTCCACTGCAGCTGGCTGGAAAATTCCACTTCCAAGTAGTAACTATCGCTATCAGATAGTTATAATAATAACTAGGACCGACAGCTTTACGTACTCTCTGGAAGGACATACACCTAGACCAATTTTTTGTACAATAACGAATATCTAACTTGAGCGACCACTAGTGGACAAATACACCAGAACATTCAATGCTTATATGGTAACGGATCATAACCTGAGAGTCGATTAAAACGTTACGTAAAATGAGGTCTCAAATGAAACCTTATATGGCATCATCACATGGGCGTGATCAAACGCCGGGCTATAAGGGAAACGGTATAGTGGGCGGAAATTCGAAACCGTATCTAGTTAATAAGTATTAAAGTTGTTTTGTAAGTTTTTAATAACCAAAACATAAAGATGAATAATCTTTTTTTTTCTAATTTTGTACTACGTATGTACGTAATCTTTGCAAGTAATTATTTATTACTTTCAAATTTTATATGAAGCGGAACCATTTTATTTTAATTGTGTGCATAGGCGTAATTCGCTAATTAAAATTATTAAAAAGTTCGTTTGTTTTTCCAATAAAAAAATCTTTTATTTTGAGACTGCGACTAATAAAACTTATTTTTTCATGAATATTCTGTAATTATACACACCTATAGTACATTATCTAAATCAAATTTCAACCAGATATATTAAACTGTTCTGGCATCAATGGGCAACAAACATCAATTCGCCCTGAAGAGAGATACCTACACACACTTAAGTAACGAAAGTTCAAAAAATCTATATTTTAGATATGTCGTGGTAAAATATCGTAGTATTGCAAAGCAATCAGCAATTCAGTGCAAGAATCTAAAATTTGTTACTACATCTGATAAGAAACGCATATGGTGTATTTATTGTATCTTTGGTTTATAATTATACTAGCGACCCGCTCCGGCTTCGCACGGGTATAAAATATAATTATAGCCTATGTCATTCACTGAAAAAATGATTAAAATCGATCCAGTAGTTTTGATTTATTCATTACTGCCCGTGGCCCGCACGCGTTAACTTAGAGTAAAAGCCGGCCGGAACCGCCGCAAACGCTACGTACCGCGATTTTTAAATCTGTAATATCTTCGAAAATTAGCCATTATTTGTCGTAAAAAGTAAATGACAAAAAAATGTTATTGTGGGATATCCATAAGAGATAGGTATATACCATCGCGGAGTTTTCTGTAGACCTTTTCAATGTGTACAATACTTAGTACATTATTTTGATAAATCTCGTAGGGTTCAGCCTGCGTTTGCAATTTAAGCGAAAAAAATAATAATTATTTACGACATAACATCAGAAAACTCAAAAATAACAGTATTTCTCCACTATTTAATGGATGTTATTGTACATATAAACCTTCCTCTTGAATCAATCTATCTATTAAAAAGAACCGCATCAAAATCCGTTGCGTAGTTTTAAAGATTTAAGCGTACATACATGTGCAGGGACAGAGAAAGCGACTTTGTTTTATACTATGTAGTGATAATGTATGCGACTTAAAAATGATAATGACGTTGCACGCCACTCGGAAAATATAGCTTGTAACTGTTTAAAATTTAACATCTTAGTAATAATCTTTGTGTACCTACCTATATTCGCAATAAAGTCAATTTGAGTTTGAAAAATATTAAATTGTTCGCGTACACAGCAGGATTAACGCTCGAAATGAACAAATAATGTTATTATATGTTTTGCAACTGTCGTAAAGCATTAATAAATGTACCAAGTTAAAACTGTTTTTAGAATCCTGCTCAAACACATCAAAAGTTGGTAAATATCAGGGTGAAATCAAATGTTATCTACGGAGGCGACTTTGATGAGGTGTCTGGATGTTTGAAGTTATGAATATAATTATCAACTTTGTGTGTTATTCAAAAACATAAACATTTTTGATTACTGTATTTTATAAAGTTTTGTTATTTTTGTAGTTAAAAATAGGAGAATAGATGAAACTGTCTACCTACCATGTCTTTTTTTTTTAAATAAAACAAGACTCAGCAAATAACTATACGATATTTTGTGTAAAATCTATGTTAGTGTTTTGTAAGTTGGCGTAATAATTAAATTAATAAATAAAATATTCGAAATTTATTCTTTTGAAATATTAATATTTAATTTTTTGTGTAATTAAGAGATCAAACGATCTCAAATACGAAGGTTTATTACGTCTTCAAAATAATGAAATTTCTAAAAATATTTTTAGATACTAATAGTTATACCTAATCTTGGTCAAAATATGGAGCAGACCGACTTGGGATTTACCGACCTTACAGAAGACCACAACCAAATAGTTATCAAGTGCTCAGGAACACTCCTGGCAGACCGTACGCTTCTTTACGTATCTTACAGGTAAGTACAAAAATGTTTTACTGATTTAGAAATCTAGTTACATTTCATAAAAGAAGACTGTTAGACAAAACTATTTTTTTTTTTTTTTTTTTTTTTAATACAGAAACCGGGTATAAAATAATCTCAGTCTGCGAAGGATCTCAATCACGTGCAGTAACAATGTTTTGTTGGTACTTTTAGTACGCAATCATTTGTTGTGCAATATGCTAAGTACATTACATATGGAATAGTTTGAAGTGGGTGTGGATGACTAACTGGAAGAGTAAACAATAAAATTACGTTTTTGAATGAAATTACCATCTGTTATTGCATCGTTTGATAGTGCCTATTGTTTATGAGACAATAATTCAAATAAGAGCATAATATCTCGCAAATGAAAAAGTAATATATATTTTAAAAAACGACATTAATAATTTTAAAACAAATGAGCAATGGTGGTCATCACTAAAAGCGATTTCTTACAAGCAACCATGAGTAGAGAAAAATTTTCAGTTAAACAGATGCAGGTTAGTTAAATTGGTGCACAATGTACTCTAAAATATATTACAACTAGCTTCTGTCCGCGACTTCGCCCGAGGGGAACAGTTTCTTTGGGCAAGCTGAGGAAGCTCTCAAAAGGAAAATAACCCGATTTTGAAACATTCTTCATTGGTGCTCCGCTCCTACTGGTCTTAGCTTGATGATATAAAGCCTATAGCCTTCCTCGGTAAATGGGCTATATAACACTGAAAGAATTTTTCCAATTTAACCAGTAGTTTCTGAGATTAGCGCGTCCAAACAAACAAACTCTTCAGATTTATAAAATTAACCGGTATAGATTAAAAAAAAACCGGCCAAGCGCGAGTCGGATTCACGTACCGAGTTTTCCGTACAAATAATATTTTAAAAATAATTTTATTACATGATGTCACTAAATATTTATGCTTTTCGCAATTTTCCCTTTATCTGTGGTATAGGACGTTGGTTTGTACGAAATTTCAAGATTCTTAGTTTATAGAAAATACCCTGTAGGTTTTGATTTCCTTACGAGTATCGAAAATTTGCAGCATAAACGGCTGTATCTTTTGACTGCATTGGCTTAGAAGTTTGACTTTTTTACAACTCCAAGGGACAGTAGACCTGAGTATTTGATATGAATTTAAGCTACTTTTAAGATACTTTACGCGTTTTTGATAAAAAGGGTCTTGACAGACAGACGGACAACAACGAGATCCTATAAGGGTTCCGTTTTTACTTTTAAGGTACGGAGCCCTGAAAAGAATAATTGATTCATTTAATCAGCCTGTAACGTTCCACTACTAAGCATAGGTCTCTTTCTATACGTAGGAAAATGGAAAAGATTGAAGAATTAAAAATAAAAATATCTATTCAGCATGTAATGTAGGTTTTTCCCGTAAAAAATCCCAGAAGGACAGTATAATAAAGTCTTACACTCTATAATATATTGATAATATGCAAGTAGACACCCTTAAAACGTACTTCCTGAGCCCTCTCGTAGGTCCCTTTTGTTGAGGGTTAGTGTCAATAACCTCCTCTGCCAGGATCGCTGTCTAGGGTAATAACTATAGTCATTGAATTAAGTTAGGTTAATTATTCTTACATACACTTTTCTAACGCAGAACTTTTAATTACTATATAATTATTTTTAATAAGCTACAATGTATAATAATATAATAATAATAATAAATAATAATAATAAATAATAAAATGTAATATGTGTGCAACAGAATTAGTATCGTTACCTGTATGTATTATTCTTTTACATGACGTTATCAATAGGTTTTATCAACGGTTTATGATCCATTACATTTTACATTCCGAATTACTTGTATGCCGTACTGATAAACATGTGACCCAAAAAAATATTCAAGCGTAACGTAAAAATTCGTCATTTGCAACATACTGAAGTCCACCATAATAACAATAATATTATAATAAGATTTATTTAATTTCTCACCATTATATTTTAAACATGACATTTGACTGTTACATTATAATATGAGCACTCATATTGTGGAAGACTGGTGCCTAAGCTAGGCTCGAGGCCTGTGTTTCAGGACACCAGGTCTCCCCTTAATAAAGTACATTTCAATCATCATTAATACAATAAACTATACCTATATCTGAACAGAACCAAGAGATGTCTGCATAAGATGGATGTTTAGGTAAATCGTATCCCAACAAAAACATTTTCATGTAAAATGTTGCCAAGACGAGATCATATGGCTCGCACTGTCAAAAAGTTATCAGATCTCATGTAGAGCCAAGCTTCTAACTCTACACGCCCTAACTCTACAAGCCCTAACTTCATAAACTCTACACTTTAGTCAAAATATGTGGCTTGGCCGTTTCGTTAGTACCGGCTGCCGATGTTGTTGATGATGACTGCTGGTGAGGTGGACTACTGCTGCTGGCGATGCTGCCCCCTGCCTCTTCATTTTGGCCCCATCGCGGGAATATATATATTCTCTTTTTATTTTTATTTGTATTATATATCAATTATTATTCTTCTTTTTATTTTTTCTTTAATAGAACTGTTGTACAACAGAAAAGTAATAAACAGTGAATAAATTTTTCACCTTACGCCCACGTGGCGGTAGCGAAACGGCCAAGCCACATATTTTGACTAAAGTGTAGAGTTTGTGAAGTTAGGGCTTGTAGAGTTAGGGCGTGTAGAGTTAGAAGCTTGGCTCTACATGAGATCTGATAACTTTTTGACAGTGCGAGCCATATGATCTCGTCTTGGCAACATTTTACATGAAAATGTTTTTGTTGGGATTTCACTTCTTTTTGTAAGTTGCTTATGACAATATTTTGGTATTTTGTTCATTTTTTCTTTCTTTGTTTTGGGGTGTATTTCTTGCAAATCAGAGGTGCCTTTTTTCATAGATCACTCTCTATCTTTGCCTTTTTTCTTTGTTGGTTTACTGTTTATAATAAGCGATAGATCAAGGCGGTACTTGGCTTTTAGGCGATTATATTCTACTATAGCTGCCTGTTGTGCTTTAATACTACTAAAGTCAATATTTATCTAATAACCGATTTTTGTTTTTTATGTATTTTATTATTATTATTTATAACAAGGAGCAACAAGGAGTCCCTATATCAATTTTCAGACTTCTAGCATCAAAATTTGCGGAAGTCTCATACAAACTTCCATCCCCTAGTTTAAGGGGTTGGGGGGTAAAAGTTTCAAGTTTTAGAAAGTTTTTATTGTTTATGTACTAATACTAGCTTACATACCAAATTTCAGCTTTCTGGGACTTCAGCAAGTACTCTAAGAATTTTGATGATCATCAGTGAGTGACGAAATCGGGCTTTTTTAGATATCAATAAAATCTAAAGTATAAGAGCTATGTAATTGAAACTTTATATTTTTAAAAAGTCCACTATTGACATCATATCCAGAAAATTTTGTTTATCTGGTTTAATCCAAACCCAAGTTATGAGTGTTTAAAAAAACGACGAAGCGCTTCGAGAAAAGATAGGTAGTGCTTTTCGTTTTTTTTTTTGGCTCGTCTTGGCGGGGGCACTACCGTGTCCCCAGATAAAGAACATTAATAACACTAAATTGACCGCAAACGACGAATACGGACAATACTCTCAATAAAAGTAATATATGTTATAATAAAACCGAACAAACACGAAACGTAAGAAAACTGCAAAGTGGATGAAAACTTAGTAGTTTATACATATAATTATGGAAGAACGTTAAATAACACGAAATCCACAGCAATAAATATATCAGAAAATTACTTTGCTGTCTTGAAAAAAAAACCACTATAAGAGAACTTAATAACTATGTCAAACGAAGAAATACAAATATAGAAAAAAACCAACTGATTTATCTCCTTAAATACACAGACTCTATATTATCTTTTATAAATCACCAAATATTCACACCAAAAACTATTGTAATTAAGCTTTCACTCTAAATCAATAAATAAATTTTTAAGATGAAATGTCAAAAATATTTGTCGATTTTTATTTTTTATGTATTTTTTATTATTATTATTTATAACAAGGAGTAACTAGGAGTCCCTATATCAATTTTCAGACCTCTAGCATCAAAATGTGCGGAATTCTCATACAAACTTCCATCCCCTAGTTTAAGGGGTTGGGGGGTTAAAGTTCCAAGTTTTAGAATTTTTTTGTTGTTTGTGTACTAATACTAGCTTACATACCAAATTTCAGCTTTCTGAGACTTCAGGAAGTACTCTAAGAATTTTGATGATCATCAGTGAGTGACGAAATCGGGGTTTTTTAGATATCAATAAAATCTAAAGTATAAGAGCTATGCAATTGAAACTTTATATGATTAATAAGTCCACTATTAACATCATATCCTGAGAATTTTGTTTATCTGGTATAATCCAAACCCAAGTTATGAAGGTCCAAAAAAAACGACGAAGCACTTCGAGAAAAGATAGGTAGTGCTTTTCGTTTTTTTTTTTTTTTTTTTTTGGTTCGTCTTGGCGGGGGCACTACCGTGCCCCCAGATTATAGGGTTCGTTAAAAAATAATTATTTTTAGAATTTGCCTGACTGGACATTTGATCCGGTATCGCGCTGAATCTGTTGCATGAAATTGAACGCAGTTTTCCGACTAGGCAGCATCGTCTAATATTTCTAGCTTTAAATCTAGTCTAGGTTTCGTCTAGATGCTCCAAACAATTGTAAGGAAATTATAGCTAAGTCGTTTTGTACGCTAAGTATCTAAGTCAACCGAAGCCCCGGGTGTGACCTAGTGTTTTATACGATTAATCGGAATACAGACGTCCTCAATACAATATTTAGGACAAGGATAGAATTAGAATCATCTCATGTCTATCGTAACGACTGAACCATCGCGAAGCCTTACTGTCGATTGAAATAAAACAAAGCGGATTATACGGGCTTTCGCAATAATTACTATTTTTTTTTTTGTTTAAGTAAACAATACTTACGGGTAAATATTAAGGATGAATATGTTAATAGCTTAAATTACCACTTTTTAATTTGTTTCAGTTAATATTATAAATACGTAGTAGGTATACTCTTAAAAGCGTTTGTATTAATAATAAAACAAATTTACTATTAAATACCATTTATAAGGTGAAGATTATGTAGGATTAGCGTTTTTTTTTTTTTTTTTTTTATCACGCAATTGAAACAACAGCCCTAATGAGCTAATAAAAATGAAAATAAAATCTAAAAAGTATCAACAAAACAATTAAAGTACAATATTGAAATTATTAATAGAATAATATTTGTATTAACGTATTACAATAGCTATATCCCACGGATATGCCCACGTGTCCTGATTCCGTGACAAATTTGGAATACACGATAAAAGTTAGTTCTTGTCTTCAAGTAACTTTTCGCTTTACTCGCGAACTAGGTATTCAATTTTATGAGCAAAAACCATTGTTTTTGAATATAGGAACCGTTTGTAAAAAAGGAATGGCTTAAAACTTTTTAAGTCTTTTTCTTTTTAGGGACTTTAATATTTATAGACAGTTCAGTACCATCGTTGGCCTTAAGACTTCAAACAGTAAACAAATATCAACTGGTCCAATAGTTTTACCCTAGTGGCATTAACATTTAACCTTCCTAAAACTTTCGCTTTCCTTATATTTATACGGATTCGAATTATTTTGGAGGACGTAAAACTCCAATAAAGCGACGAGATTTCCAAACACACACTCTTTGACAATCCGGAAGTGAAGCCGAGACTAATACGGTTGCACGCCTGCGGAGGTCGACTAGGCTACTTTGTAAGTTTGTACAAAATAAAGGATTACTAATAAAGGAAGTACGCTTAATGCGGTGATTTTCTTTGTTTATATCATTACAAAATGTTCTTGGCTTCCGGTGTTAGGAAATAAAGTTAATGCTAAAACGATATAATTCTTTTATTGTTGTTTAATACAGAGTTTTTTTGTGTGTTAATTAAATGCATTAACAGATGGTTATATATGTTTAATTTAATTAAGTTATATATGATTAAGCTCTTATTCTTCTCCTACATGGGGAAAGAGATCTGTAGCAATGAGATATTACAGGCTGAAGTAAAATATATATTAAATATATTCTTATATAGATATACTTAATTATATAAATACTATTAAAAGCATACGCCTATGTCTCTTAAATAAAAATGTATTATATATTTTGATACTACAAATAACCACTTTAATTTATTTTTTTTACATATTGCCTTGAAATTTTCATGACATCAAACTCGCAGCTCCTCAGTCCCTAACCATGGCGTCTTAACGTCGCCGATATATCGGGAGTTTTAACCCTAGATCACTAACCTTCGTCGAAACGACGACGCGGACTTGAAAAAAGTGCTATAAATTTTGAGTGCGTCGTCGTACGCATTCCAGATTCCGGCTAATCTCAGTCGACATACAGTTCTTACGGCACACGGGTGTATTTTTGTTTAGGAGCCCTGTGTGCGCCATTCCAGCCACCATGAGTCGTCGAATCGACGAAGGTTAGTATTAACGTTATTCTTGCAGTATTATTTTTCATTCTTTTTTGGTGCTATAATTATTTTGGTGTTTTGTAAACTTTGTACTTAATTTGCCTACATTGAAATAAGGACCCACATTATTTTTATTTCAATATATTTTTATTTTAGATACGATTCGTCAGCTGTTATTAGATATTAATAGTGACGAAGAAAACGGCTCTGAGAGTTAGAAAGAAGACCACCTTGACGCTGATTCGGCTTATGAAACAGATGGTGAGGAAGAAATTTGTTTTGTGACAAAACAACCACCTTCACCTGAAGACATCCAGGCAAAGTTCATCTTCACCAATTGAAGACCCGTGAGCTAGTACTTCAAGTCAGTCACACGAATTAATTATTACACCACCAAGTAATATTATTCGCGGAAAAGGCAAAGGCAAGGTCATCAGTGAAACAGAGTTCATGAAGCCGAACAGCTTCAAAAAATATTGTTCATAATAGACCTGGACCCACGTGTAATTGTAAAAACGAACTAGATCAGCTTTCTTTATTTTTATTTTTTGTAACTGATAATATGATTGATTTAATTGTAACCCATGCCAGGAACCAATAGTTCTATTTCTACACACGAGACTGATCAAAGAAAAGATGCAGTTAGTTTTCCTATCGCCGAAAAAAGAAAAATTTGTGCAATTTGCCCCTTCATAAGGCGAACAATGACGAAGAGTTATTGCACCAAGTGCAATAAATCATTGTGTGGCGAACACAAACTTGACATTTGTCACAAATGTATTAATTAATAGTTTTTTTCTTTAATGTTTCTTTATTTTGTTGATTTTACCACTAAATTTTGATATTTTAATATATTTTTAAGTCTTTGTTTTTTTAAGATAATAAGATTTAAGCATTTAATAAAACAAAAATGTACAAATGCGTACAAACACCGGTCTCAATTAAAATAGTGTCAAAGTAATTATAATGCAATTTTAGTAAATAAAAAACTTATATACATGTTAACAAATGATTATTGTAATAAATAAGTAAAACACATATGAATATTTTATTCCATAAACCCTTAGAAGCCTCCCTTTAATACGGCGTAGTCGAAACGACGAAGGTTAGTCATAAGCGTTGTAAAATAAGGTTAGTGATCTAGGGTTAAAATGATAATATTAGTAAATCCTGTATATGTAAATGTGTTGAAAACTTGTAAACTAATATATAAAAATGCCATGTTTAATAGTCTAGACATCAAGAATTACCATAATATAAATTCTAGGACGTTTCATGGAATTAAGCATGTTGAGTTTGTGTAAGAATAAAGAGAATTGAATCAATGAAAAAGTAAAAAACCTGAACGCCTTTAACCAATATCTTTAAACAAAAGTTGAAGGGAACGTTCGTGTACATTACTATAAACCGGTCACGAAGGTCACGTATCTCTCTGAGGTAGAAGACTAAGCATATTACTAAAGATTTTTTTCAATATTAATAGCGAAAATAAACAAAATCCAATGAAGTAATGAAATTGTTGAATATATTATAGTTAATACCTTCGTCTAAAGAAGATATTGTTGATTCGCAATTTTCGTTACGAAAGATTGAAAAGAGCTAAATATTTCATTACTTACAATTTTATAGTATAAGTACTGGTCACTGACTAATATTTTTACTACAAAAAAATTATTATAAATACTGGCAAAAACTGTGTAACGAAAAAAGCTAAAAAATAGGCTTCATAAGAAGTGTTACACACATAGTGCAGTCTACGTAAACTTTTTAATTGCTACTTTCCACGAAAAAGTAGTGAATAAAACATGTGACACTGTACACGTTTGTTTTAACGACAGAAGACCGAAAGCAACCTAACTATATTGTCAAACGTTCGCTACGACCGTTAAAAGATATTTAGGGTCATTGCGCCTGTTCGCGTCCACTTTGTGCAGTTGGCAAGTATGAAGAAGAAAATAAAAATGTACTAATTTCTATGAAAAATTTATTTACTGTGTTCATTATATAGTCTATTTAAAGATTAATTTTCAGTTTTGTTCGAAACGTCTTGTTATTATTTTATTTAAATACAAACTTCAGAATTAGGCGATTTACCCAGTTTGCGTCCATAAAATCCAATTTGCGTCCACCCGCTGGACCACTTCGCGTCCACCAGCTTAGAAAAGGAATAAAGAGGTGATATTTTTATGATAATGTAAAGAGAGGTTGGATTTTAATAATTTATTTATTGAAGAATTATAGTTATTTAAAAATCAACATAATATTAACATTAATAAATCACTATAAAGAAAATAAAACACCTATTTATTCTTCTAAACATTGATAGAACTTAAAATTAAAAAACAAATTAGGTACCCATGTATTTAGTAAGTAAATAGTAATTCCACCTATAAAATTCAACAATTATCTGTTCTGTGAATTTTAAAGGAATGTAAGCAATCTAAAGGATCAGCCTGCAATTATAATCACAGCAGCCTTTTGCAGTCGACTACTGGACATAGGCCTCGACAAGTTCACTCCTGTGTTTTGCCCATAGTCACAACGCTCGGCAGACGGGTTGGTGACCGCAGGGCTGGCATTGTCGTACTGAAGATGCTGCTGCCCGTCTTCGGCCTGTGTATTTCAAAGCCAGCAGTTGGATGGTTATCCCGCCATCGGTCGGCTTTATGAGTTCCAAGGTGGTAGTGGAACTATGTTATCCCTTAGTCGCCTCTTACGACACCCACGGGAAGAGAGGGGGTGGCTATATTCTTTGATGCCGTAAGCACACAGCACCACAAAGATCAGCCTTGATTAATAATTATGGAAACAAAATACGAGGTGGACACATATCTCCATTCGCATTAAATATTAATAATACCGTTATGTTTTCTTCTTCGTTACTTGGTTTTATTTGATACTAGCTAGCTCGGTTCTGCCGTGGGGTACTGCAAATAATAATTTTAAAATATAAGTTGCCAGAGCCAGCTCTCTCCTAGTCTCCACCTTGTTGTATCCAACCATGCCCAATACAAACAATGTTGGATACATCAAGGGATACAAGGGATACACGTCATTAAGCCTAAGGTAAAGAAACCTGGTGAATTTATTTTGAATACGTTCCAGCATGAGACTGTATTTGACTTCATGTGGAGACCATACTACCGCATTATACTCAAGCTGACTTCTTATTAGGGCATCATACAGTAAAGAGATTGCTTATTTTGGTATATGTACCGTGTATAAATCAATATGCATTTAGTAAAAAGCTGTTACTTTAATATTACAAACAGACACTCCAATTTTATTTATTTGTGTAGATAAGTTTTGTACCAGCAAAACTTCTCTTAAATCTTCCTCTGTGTATGTTCTTTTTTTCTTCTTCTTATCTGCAAAGAACTCATCTTAAACAGAAAAAAAAAAATAAGAAAGAAATTACTTATTTCATTCAAAGTAGAATAGGTATTAAACTTGTAGTTATTAGTTTTATGTATTAAACTTATAGAATTAATTTAAGAAATGGACGCGATTTAGTTTTATTATTAATCCCTTTAGGTATAGTTTGCGTCCATTGCGGACGCAAAGTGGAAGTTTTATAAATTCGGTGTAGTAGTTCGCGTCCACCTTATTTTAACTGTTAACTATAAAAAAAATAAGCAAATTCATAATTATTATAATTCCTTTTATCATAATCAACGCCTAGAAACAGCTATGTATTCAAAATAGGCATAAAATAATAAAAGACTTACCTTCAAACGAACCGCTGCTCACTATTTTCTTCTCATTATTCCGTGCCTTCGCGCTCTCTTGTTGAACAGCCCTCACTAACTATTTTTTTTACCCAGGATTGCTTGGACGCAGAGAACTTTTGTCTATGCGTGCGTGCCTCTTATACATTGAGGTATTGCCGGTAATTACTTTTCGACTTATTGGTGTCTTAGTATACTTAATTTCGAGACTTTTGAAAGTGAGATCCGTAAAATGGACGCGAATTGGGCGGTGGACGCGAACAGGCGCAATGACCCTATTTGAACATTATACTTTTATGTAACAATAGGTTTAAACCACAGTCCATGTAGTTAGACCAAAATATGAATACCAAAGCATATAATAGACTATCTTGAAATATAATATCATAAGTAGGTATATATCCATGTTATTGTTACATAGAATGTGGTTGTAAAACTGGTGGTTTAAAATATTTATAAAGTAGGTATAAGTATCTATTGCTGTGTTTAGGAAAAAATCCTTCCATTTAAATGAATATCGAGTCAAATTACTTGCAATAAATAAGTTTTTTAAAAAGTTCCAAGTTATCATTAATAATTTAAACACTAAAGTTTAACATTTTTAAGACGCTTTCACTTCAGCCTATCGCAGTCCACTGTTAGATATAGGCATCCATAAGTTCGCGCCAAAAATGCCGTGAACTCATGTGTTTTGCCCATAGTCACCACGCTGGACAGGCGGGTTGGTGACTGCAGCGCTGGCTTTGTCGCACCGAAGAAGCTGCTGCCCGTCTTCGGCCTGTGTATTTAAAAGCCAGCAGTTGGATGGTTATCTCGCCATCGGTCGGCTTCTTAAGTTCCAAGGTTACGGCAAAGCAAGGTAAGTTGTGTGGTTACGACACTAAAGACTAATAAAGACACTAAAGAATATAGCCACCCCCTCTCTTCCCTTGTGTGTCGTAAGAGGCGACTAATGGACAACACAAGTTAAGACGGTTTAGAGAGTTTTATATTTGAAATCTTAAACCATAATTTTTATTATTATTTAAAAAAAAAATGTTAAACAATTATTTAGATTTAGTAACTCTTTTAAACGTACATAAATTTAAATAAATATAAATGTGTTATTTGGCAAGTATAGATAAACATCGTGTATTCTCGTCACAAGCAGGAGAAAGTGCATCGATTCATATAATTGTTACGACGAACTTTGCTTTGTTACGAACGCGTTATTGAATAAAATTATATGATACTAGCGACCCGCCCCGGCTTCGCACCGTTTCAAAAACTATCAATGTTCCTCTATTACGCATGTATTGTACATATAAACCTTCCTCTTCAATCACTCTATCTATTAAAAAAACCGCATTAAAATCCGTTGCGTAGTTTTGAAGATTTAAGCATACATAGGGACAGAGAAAGCGACTTTGTTTTATACTATGTAGTGAAGTAAAACGGGTGGCAACATTGGTTATCCATACTTAGTTAGTGTAGAAAGAGGTTAATATTTAACAAGTTTATATAAACTTGTAAAGTAACTTATCCATGTGATTAAAAATGAATCGCTTAATGTGTTACCAGGCGGTAAACTTGAGAACGGCAGCATCAATTCTAGCCATTTTTGTTTTAAGTTTTCTAAAAATTGTCGAAGGATCATATGGAACATAATTTAAGAAAACTAGAAAATTTCAGGAATTGTAAGGTTAAAGAACTTTATTCTCAAAAAGACAATGTCACTTACATGAAAACAATATGCTACAAATAAAAGTAAAATATAAGCTCAGTTAACGAATATTTTAAATGGTTTCTTATTTGTAATATTATTGTAAAGATTATTTCAACTTCACACGTTTGACGGTTCGAAAGGATAATATCGGTCCGATCTGGTTGTAACGTATATCAATATGTTAATAAAAATTAATGTACTGTATGTCAATCAAATTATACACTGCAGGCCAGCTATATGAAACTCAGTCACTGGTGGGCCAAAAACAAAAAGACATTAGTGTGGGTGGGTTACAAGTTATTAAAAGGTAAACTGTTAAAATCTTACGAAAAAAGAACTTTTGTAAGCATATGCATATGCATATTTTTAAATTTCATATGAACTAAAAAGTTTTGCTAAATATTTGACATCTCCCATCTTAAATAAATTGGTCTATGGACTCTGTGTTACAAGCTTAATGGCAACATTATATTGATTAAATTTAATATTAGCCAATCTTATATAAAGCGATGGATGCGAGGATTTGCGGCGTATCTACACAGATTCCACCTTAGGGACAGCCCTTCGTGTATCTTCGACTCAAACTGTCAGGAGACAGTTCTGCACATTCTGCTGGAATGTCCGAGGTTCGGCAGAGAAAGGCTGGCTCTGGAACTCAAACTCCAGACAAAACTAGACCAGACCTCGCTCCGCACCATCTTGGAAAATGAACCGGGTAGAACGTCTTTCCTGACATTTGCGAGAAAAGCCGCTTCCTTGGCTGCAAAAAGAAATAGCACGACCGCTCTACCACAGGCTGCATTCATACCACATAGTGCCAGTACCGTCACAACAACTACCAACACAAACACAAACACAATTACACAGACACCGACACACGTTCAGGTCCGTGTCCCATATACCGTTTACCAGCCTGGGGCAACTGCTTCTCAGCCCCTGAATACCCAAACGCTGCGTGGCCAAATAACACAGACCACACCGTCTTCTCTGCAGAGTTTGTTCCAGAAGAGAGCCAATAAAAACGTACCTCCGCAACCTACTCACAGCAAAACACCAGTGGCCTTGTTCAAAGAATGGAAAGGAAGCGGTGAAGTGGGAATAAAGACCAGATGCGTGGCTCTGTTTATGGACAGCGAAGCGGAGAGAGTCGGAATGAGTTTTTGTCGCTCCGAAGGTCAGGATCGTCTGGTGGTCACGCCGGGGCTTGCCCTGCTGATGACAGGTAGCACGCAAAACACAAGCATAAAGCGCTCTAAGATCGAGGCGCTTGCGCAAAAACCGAAGGACGACTTAATTTACCGTCTGGTGCGGTTGAAAAATAAAACAATCGTGCTTTTCGAGGAAGGAGAAAGGTCTGCCTTCGCGCAGTCAAGTTTGTGACTACAGCGGCTGGACGAGGCCTCCGGTGGGGCCCCCGGAAGGATCAGTGTGGACTCAATGAGAGTCGGGTATGACAAAGGCAACGTATCAGACAGGTACGGGTGTCTAAAGGCCTCACTGAACAACGAGGTCATTATATACGAAGACAGGGGGGAGGATCTAGGCTACCTAAAACCCAAGATCAGGACATCTAAACCCCCCGCATCGCCGGCTCTTGAAGAGCCCACACCCAGCGGATCGGAGCGCCTACAGAAACAGGTCGAGGCCCAAAAGGCTGAGTTAAGCAATCGGACAAAAGCCACACCGAAACCGAGCCTGATGTCGATGGCGAAGTTTATCCAATCGACGATCTCCCCAAAACGAGGCAAAAAACCGCCCCACTTGTCCCCCAATCAGGTCGATACAAGAGAGCGGCAAATTAAGGCGTTGGAAAGGTTCACCGAGGACGAAAGTTCGAAGCACCCGGAGGCGCCACCAACTGTTCGAACAAGGGCCGATATGGGGCAAGTAACACCACCAAAACTTCGACCAGCGTCCACACTGTCTGAACACGCGCAAAATGCCCTTACCGAGTTCCTGGCCATAACAAAGGCAAACCGAGAGGTGAACCTGGCCACATGCAATAAGATCATGCAGACCTACCAGTACAACAACCTAAAGTTACTGGAGGTGGAACTCGAAGAAGCCGAAGCAGCCATTTACAACAACGACACTCGACAGATACTCAAAGGAAATATGTCGGGGAGGTATATGGCTGCATATAACATCACAGCAGGCTTCGTGAGCGCGGTCGAGTCTGAGGGGCAGGAACAAGAGCCTCAGATCTTCAATACACCACCAGGGGACCCGGTGGTGGTAGTGGCCAGATGCACGAGAGTAATGCTGGATGATCGGATACTCCGGATGGCTCAAACCATCACGGGGGACCGTGACGCCGATGATTCTTCCGTGGTCTGGGGGCTACCTTCACTGGAATGGATAAATGGGGTTCCAGGATGTGGCAAGACAACTCGCATAGTCGGGGAATTCGATGAGGACGAGGAAGTCGTCATTACGACCACAGTCGAGGCTGCCAAAGAACTTAAGGAGAAGCTGGCACACCGCTATGGCGTTAAAGCCAAATCTAAGGTGCGCACTATGGCCTCCGTACTGGTCAATGGTTTTCGAGGGGGCGCAAAAATCAGCCGTCTTACGGTAGATGAAGCCCTCATGAACCACTTCGGGGCCATAGTGATGGCAGCCCGACTATCAGGGGCCAAGAAGGTGGTCCTCATCGGAGATATTAACCAGCTGCCGTACATCGACAGGGAAAACCTGTTCAAGATGCGGTACAGCAGACCAACCCTGATAACAGGCATATCGTGGGAGCTGTCTTGTACGCACCGAAACCCCAAGGATGTCGCCTTCGCCATCAGCGAGGTCTACAAAGATATTTATAGCTCAAGCCCAATAATCCGTTCCCTGCGCGTGGAAAGCTTCACGGGCGCGCAAATCTCTACAAGACAGAACTGGACCCTATACCTGGTCTTCACGCAGGAAGAGAAGAAGTTGCTGGTGGACCGGGGATACGGGAAAGGGGAGGGGTCGCGTGTCTTGACTATCCACGAGGCGCAGGGCCAGACGAGTGAGAGTGTCATCGTCATCCAGACGAGGAGTGGGAGGCTGCGAATACATGACAGCGTTTCGCACGCGATAGTGTCTACTACACCGACTACAGAGATGACGCGATCTGTCGTTTCGTCGGGAGAGCGGCGGAGGCTACGGAAAAAGACATCCTCGAGCATATTCTCAAGATGGCGATTCATAATAGAGACACCGCCGTCGTTGAGAGTATTCTCGAGATGTCAAAATAAAATTCGAATAGGTTGCTTTGCTTGGGAGGAGTAAGTTGGTAGTAATATAGACAATATTAAAAAATATATTTCTAAGAAAACGATTATTACGCATGTAAATAATGTAAGATTTAGCTAGATATAAGTATAGTATTATAAGGAAATAATAATAATACAAAAAAAAAAAAAAAAAAAAAATGTTGTACCATAGATTAGATTAAGAACCGGTCGGTGGACTCACGTCTCTTTTGGAGACATTAAAAAGAAACATAGTCTGACTTGAACAGCGATGTTGTTGACTAACGCCTACCTTGAAATAGAGAAAAAATAAAAATAAAAATTTGCATGTATTAGAGTAAAAAAAGGACATGGGTTCATAAGCCCATGGATGTATAAGACTTGTTATAAAAAAAAAAAAAAAAAAATCTTATATAAAATCTATTGATTGGCCTGTGCAGTGTATTTTATTTCAGAATTAAAATATACACTTTAATTCAATTCTAAGACATTTTTTTAATGTTACATATTTTAATCAGAACACGCAAAATCAAGTCTTTAAAATAAAAAGCAACAAACAATGAAAAATCTTGTTATCAACATTTACTACTTCCAATTCTCAACTGTGACTAACACTGTAAACTCATTACTGTGGCACATATCAATAACTGATAGGAGTGTTTACCTGTGTTTTATGTACTGATATCATTGATAACAATATATTATTGTGGTTCCAATGATTTTACTGTTTTTTAATATCTATATCTTTAGTTTAGTTCTAATAAGCCTATTAAATATTAATACAATTATTTAATTTTTGTACTTCATAGTAGGATTTAATAATAATATTTGCTCGCAATCAATCAAAATACTGACTTCAATTACATCGAGAAGTAATACAACATAGGCACACGAAATAATAGTCAAGTAACTCCTTATCATAGATTATTCAAAAAGTCATAAAATCTCGATCAAATTTAAATAAGACTACATAGCAACTACCAGCTCCAACGATTTTCATGAAATTCAGTATGCAGAGGATTTCGGGGGAGATAAATAAATCTAGCTAGGATTCATTTTTAGAAAATGTCGTTTTATCTCAGTTTTTAGACAATGAAAAAATTGCTACAATATCGTATCGTACGAAGGTAAATTTCGCGCTTGTCAATAAAGTTGTAATAGCTCAGGTGGGAAATCGGCCGGTCGCGATCGACCAAAATGGCCACGGTTCAAATTTCCAGATCGATTATAATTTTTTTTTTTTTAAATTGCACTCGTTATTTTTATTTAAATAATTAGTTCTTATTTTTTATTATTATGTCGGTAAAATCGAAAAATATTATTCATATTTTATCATTATTGTTTTTTAATATTTTTGATTTTTTATATTTATTTATATTTTTTATTATTGTCGGGAAAAAAAATATTATACATATTTTATAAATATGGAATTCGTATTTAAATATGATTTCCAAAAAACACGATTTACTAAAAATACCGAGCTAAGCTCGGTCACCCAGATACTAGCATAATTAATCAGACATATTAGTGATCAAGTTATACAAATTAATGTTAGAAAGTTCGAGTGTCAAATAAAATTTCTGATAGGAACCACGTATTTAATTACTTTAATATTATAATGTTTAAAATATAAATGAGTTTCATACATAATATATTAAAATTCTCTCCTTGATATGTTTTCATTATGTAATATGTTTGAAAAAAAAAGAGCACATCAGAGTCTGTTAATGTTTATTTATTTATTTATTAACACGTAATATTATTGTAAACATTACAGGTAATTAATAATCTAATGCGTTTACAAAATTTCGGTTATATCAAACTTTGGTTTCAATATACCGCATTACTATTCTGCAAAACACAACAGGCATTGCAAAAATTGTTCAAAATGTTTGTTGTGTTGAACTTTTCCCAAAAATCAAATATATAAACTTAGATTAAAATGCTATAATATTTATATTTTTGTAGATTGCTCTTTTATAATTTTTATAAATTATTCTCTTAAACATTTTTACAGTGTACAATATGTGTGTACATAGTTTAAACTTTAAAAATAGCAAAAGAAGATTTATTATTTATAGTTTACATGAATTAACTTTTTAATTAAATTGAGGAACTAATTAGATTAAGATTCCGAGACTACAAGTGGATGACCTCCATAAAAAGGTTCTTAGGTAAGTTTCACAAATAGACTGATGTTATTGACGCTATCCATATACAATCATATTAACTTAGATAACATCTGTAAATACATTTATGAAAAAATAAAACATATTTATATTTTCAGTATTAATAGATGTTGTTGAAAACAGTCAACCATCAGTTCAACTGCCTGCCTAAATAAATCTATACTAATATATAGAGCTGAAGAGATTATTTGTTTGTTCGAATGTGCTTATCTCAGGAACTACTGGTTCAAATTTAAAAATTCTTTTTATGCTGGATAGTCCATATATCGAGGAAGGCCATTAAGGAAGGCCCTTTTACAGAGGAGTATATAGGCTATATATTTTGAATATCTTTTTTTCTCACATCAACACAGGCAAAATCACAGGGCACAGCAATATTCTCAAAAGATATTGCTTACCAAGCTTGATAATTTACTGTGTTGATTAAAAAATATTGATTTTTTTTTAAATATAATGCTCTTTTTGGTGTTAAGCGGTTGCTGTGAAAAAAGGTTAGCGTTTTTTACTTTCATTTAGCTGTGTCATTACAGCAACTAGTTCATATAACCATCATAATTATTACTAGTGTGTAAATGTAGCTATATACCAGATACTAAAGAAGAAAGGAAAATCTTTAAAAAATAAGTACTATGTGATTAATGTATGACAAAACTATTTTTGTTAACTATTATAGAATATATAATAAACATATTATATATAAAAATGTTTTATAAAAATAAAAATATAATGTAATTAACTTTGAATACTATATTTATTAAATTGCAAATTTGTTTACATTTGCATTTTAATAAATATAATATACAATAATTAAAATGAAGACTTGTTTCTTCTTGTTAGACAATTTTGTTGGTTGATCTTGTTAAACTATTGTATTTTATCTGGACTTAATAATAAAATGAGCAAAGTTTATATTTAATCAACATAATAATTATTTTATTAATTTGAAAAGCGTAAACGACATTACTAAAATGTAAAGTTTTATTACAATACAGCATACACCTTGCATTTAAAAACGTATGTAAATTTTGTAGCACAGCTGCTGTTTTTAACGATGACACTCTTTGGCTCAAGGTTACACAGAAAAGCGTTTTATTTCACTTTAATTACGACTTTATTTGTTCTAAACCGATAAATTAATTAATAATTATGTTGTGTGTGCTTATGATACGTTAATATTATATTTACCTTTGCTAGATAAACAAGCCACTGATATAAATATAGTGCGTAACAATATTTTACTCACCTGCAAGGGCTTAGTTTTGTCCCAGATGACAAATAAAATCCATAAAACACTTAAATAAATATTAAAAACCAAAACTTGCTGTATAAACACTTTTTTTCTTCTAATATTTACAGTTTAACAATATTTACAAATAGAGCACTTTCTACTGCGCGAACCACTTATAAGAAGCCATAGACAACACTGATATTCTGAAATTGACAAGTAGGTAATGTTGCATGATGATGAAAAAATGTAATGTCATTTTTTATACTATTAAGTAGATGATTTTGTATATAAATATAGGATATAAATTGTAACAGTTAAATAGGTATTTCAATAAATTGTTTGATATTACATTATTGTCTGAAAAATTCGATAAATTGCAATCTCCATTCTACATTCCATAATTATCTATGGAGAAAATGTTACCAGATCATTAAAATTTGCTACCTTTTCTGGAGTATTTAAAAATATTCAATTTTAAGTAACATTAACACATAAGATTGACACAAATGTACTAAACAAGTTTTGATATAAAAATATGTTTTACATTCAACTAGTAACTCTGAATTTAACTAAATTATGAACGCATTTCATTTGTTTATTTTATTGTAGTTCAGATTTATCACTGAGTCAGATTGAGACCGAGGCTTGGCTCAAGATTATCAGGGTCCTGGAAAGAAGGAAAATTTCATTTGAAACCCGTAATGGGGTCTCCGTCAAGCATTCGTGGCATAGTTCTAAAATTCGAAAGACTCCTGCAGCTGAACTGGCTCCACACGTATTGACTCGTCGTTCTTGTGGGCCTAGCCAGTGAGGTCGAGAGGGCGGTGCAAAGCTAAGGCAACTCTGGATTTTCCTGAAGAGTGTCCTAAGTGACACAGTGTCCGTCTGACATTGTCTAAGTAGTCTGCAATAGACGGACTAAGGCCGAAGTAATATAAAAGAAAAAAATGATGTAGAAATAACAGAATTACATTGAAAAAGTATTTATTTTATCGTCAATAGTTTTGAATAGTATAATTTTAAAATTCATCTTGATACAAAGATATTTACTACATAATTTAGTAAAATTCTTGTCAACTTTAACAACAACAAATTTTAATTCAAATCTACTATTCCTTTTATTATCATCGTATTATATTATCGTTGTATTTTTTTATCGTCGTATTATATTATCGTTGTATTTAATTATAGTTTAACGACCGTAAAATTTTGATAGATTAAATTATTTTGAGGAAAATAGTGCTGTATTGTTATGGCAGCCCTACTTGTGATTTCCGATTCCGGTCGGGGCGGCTAACGTAGAAATATGCTAGTAGCAGAGAGGATAGCTTGATTGTATCATTTTTTCATGTAAAGCTCAAGCTTTGGACGTGGGCGGTATCAAAACATTGAGTACGATTCGCATGTTAACGGACTATTTACAATTTATAACATTGACTGAAAATTTATCGCATATGAATTGTTATTATAAAATATAAAAGTTAAGTGAAAGGCTGTAGTGAAATAAAATATATACCCCGTATTAAATTTCGTATTTATTAACTGAAGTGATAATTAATTGCCGGAATAATGACAGCGTCCACTATGATTGAACTGGAATCCTGGATAATCTACCAGTGTGTCCTTAATGAATGCCATGTCTCCAGTACATGTACGTATTTTTAATTTAAAATTTTTTCAATTTTTTTTTGTCCTAAAATTCATACATTTTGGTAACTTTTTAACTAATGTACATATTAGAAGAAAATGTGATATTTATCTAAATACATTTTGAGCTTAAATAATTTTAATACATTGTTTTATAAAATCTTTTAATAGTGTTGCGATCTTAAATGAAAAAAATATTAATTAAAATAAATTAAAGATAGAAAAACTACATACCTAATAAAGACAAGGTCTACTGGTGTAGTGTTCGCGGTCATTGCACATATGTATCCTAAGTATGTTTAATTGAAGTAAATTGGTTAATGCTCATAATAGGAATGCCTCCTTCGTCATACATCTGAGCATTTATAAGTTGAAGACAGAAGTTAATGTATGTATAAGCAGAAATCTCGTTGTAAATATATTTGGTATTTCTTTTAAGCATTTTAGAAAAAAAAAAATTAAGAATAAAATATCTAAAGTTTTTAAAGTATTTCCGTAGCTTCAAAAAGATCGACGCGACGTTTTAAAATTTATCGTAAACTAAACAGGAACAATAATTTTATTTACTTTTGCATAGATGTTAAAAATATTAGCATATAAATTATATTTATCATCATAATATTCATAAAAGGTGTTCTTTCTTCGTTCTCTATCTTTATCTTTATTCTTTATTGCACTTAAAAAAAAAGAAACAATCACAGATCATTTTTACAAGAGATGTTGGCAAGGGCGAACTTATCTCTAAAAGAAATCTCTACCAGTCTAACCACGTTGGTGAGAAATGATGTTACTGCGGGACTCATAAGCGCAAGAGTGATAAAGTAAAAAAAAACTGAACAAAAAGGTTAAAAAAAAAAACATATTTATTTTATAATATATACATTCAAAATTAGTGATATAAAAATCATATATACTTAACTACATATACAAATACATATACATACATAAGTACTAGTGATGTTCCGGATATCCGTATCCGTATCCGTCACTTTTCTCGAGGATCTTATACGGACGGATCTTTTATAAATTTTCAAATTTATTTGACAGGATAAAATGCTTAGTTATGTGATTAAGTAGTATAATTAAAAAATATTTGGCACATTTTATTGCAAACATATATTCTAGTAAGTTATCATACTAATAGTAACTCAAATATACTAAATCAACTATCTTATGATATCACTATTAGACATAGAAAGCTATGACATTACTTTTATAAATATAAGAAAATGAAAAACAAATAACATTTTTATTGAAACAACTCTTTCGGATTTTATCGCGGTTTATTAAGTTATTTAGACGCTTGACGTTTCCTGAACCTGGTTGCTAAACAAAAGTAATACGCGCTCAATGCTACCTAGCCCGATGGTCGTGATTTGGCGAGATTCTCCAGAATTTTTGTATGCCTTCCCGACTCCCAACAAAGAAAAAAAACTCCCGAAAAACAACTTCAGTTTAGAAAACAATAATTTTAAGTTCGGAATTTTCGTCAAACGATACGTTGCCACTCGGCGCTCCGGTAGTATTGGCATGTTGTTATGCAATGAGGTAGAGCACAGCAGGAAATATCCTACTTAAAATTCAGCAGCCCGACTAGGGAAGTTATCATCATCATTGGCCTATTATCGTTTCAAGGCCACGCACCGACACCAATTGAGTGAGTAAATAAAGATCCGTATCCGTATCCACGGATCTTCACACTAAATATCCGTATCCGTATCCGCGGATATCCATTTTTGACGATCCGGCACATACTAATACATACATAAACATATACATATATACATACATATATACAAAAGTACATACATTGAGGGTACAACAATTATCAGAGGTTCATCATTTCGGAGAAAAGATGTTTCCGTAGCTTGTCCTCGAAAGCATAAATCGAAGTGCTTTCTTTATAGCTATATATATAAACAGAGTCCAACCGTTTCAGAGATTAGCCGGAATAAACAGACAGACAGACAGATAAAAATTGTAAAAAATGTTATTTTGCTATATGTATCGTGTATATACCCATATGCATTTTTAGTAAATGCGGTTATTTTAATATTACAAACAGACATTCCAATTTTATTTATTTGTATAGATTTCTCGTAACTACACATTTTTAATTCTATCACATATTCTAAGACTACTTAAAATATTTATTTACTAATAATAATATGTTAATTAAAAAATATAAATAATAATTAATAAGTTTTATGGCGTGTGTGTAAATTGATGGGTCCCATGTCGCACCTATGCCTCCAAGGTCGCAACCTTGGACATCGAAAGTTTTATGGACATAGCCTAAATTTTCCATTAAATTCCATATTATGTAATTGTGTATGCACGTGGCATCGTTGCTCAGCGTATACATATATAATACGCTTGTTTAAAATTTTAACGAATTTTCCGTATGGAGTTGTTTCGTAATTTTTTAAATTGAAGTGTTTGTTTTTTTGTTTATTTGTCGTAAGCGGAATTTTTTTTACGTATTTATTATAATCTTGTAATAATATAACATTTTTTTTGCTGGAGACAACATAATTAATTATAAATTTACATAAGTAAGTAATTAAAGAGGAACATAATATTACTTTTGTCACATTTCTTTAAACCTCTTTCAAGTCGATACACAATTTTGAAAATAAAGAAATAATTTCAATGACTACTTTTGTCAGAATGACAACTTACTTCTAACTACTAAACCAAAAACCTAAAGAGAGGTGTAGTAGAGGTTATTTACGTGACTTAAGTACGCTTAGGTTAAAATACATTTATTTTCATAGAGACGCACGTTACTTACATGAGAACAAAAATGCAAAAAGCAATAAATAGGTAGGTAATCATACATTCGTTGGCGTACATTATTGAAAAAAATAAACCAAAAAAAAAAAAAGATTATACAATAATCAAAAACAATCGATCGATTGATTCAACCTGTAACATACGATTGCTGGGCATAGGCCTCTTTCTCCATGCAAAAGAAGGGTTGGAGCTGAATGCACCACGTTATTCCACTGCGGCTTGGTATATATATTTCTTACTACGAGTAACGATCGTTATCGAGTGTCTATGATAACAAGCGGGACCAATGGCTTCACGTGGTCTCTGAAGCACGGTGTGACCCACAAGGACAGACCAGATTCAAATATTTTCTAGAAATACAAATATCCATCCCGAGCGGCAACCGAAATCGCAATCGCCAACGTTTGGGTGCCGATACGCACAATTAAACAAAACCAAAAAATCATCAATTCTTTAGGGATTTAAAATAATTATATTGCTAATAGACGCGAGAAACGTGAGTAACAAACTCCATTACTGATTTAGTTTCCCAAAGCTATCGGGAGTAGCAATTTAAGTTTTCAGTTTCAGTAATTGATACCTTATCGGGAATTCTTTGTTCTGTCTTCAAAGTTGAAATTGTTTAGGGTTGTATATTACGCAAAAGTTATACCACAGAACATTTTAATTAGATTCCTATATTTTGTATATTGTAAATAGTAATGTAATAAATGGTATATCGTTATAGATATATACTTATAATTTTTTTCTTTAGAAGGTATTATTAGTTTTTGCTTAAAAATACTGTCTAAATATTATCTACCCTCAATTTCACCAGCGCGCTAGCATATGTAGATAAAGTACAAGACATAAGAGGTTACATTGAAAAATAATCAACAAACGCTAGAATACTCCTCAATGTCAAAACAATAACAGCAAACATAAAACACGGGTGCAATAAAAGTAATGTATCTACAAAAAAAAAAATAGAATAGTCTAAAAAAGTTTATACGTTGTTCAAAAGTAAAATCGATTTTAAAGATTAAAAATATGTGGTAACTGGTAACCCTACAAGCTATTTTTTAATTTCATTACAGCCTATACAGTCCACTGCTGGACATAGGCCTCCACAAGTTTACGCCAAAAATAACGTGAACTCATGTGTTTTGCCCATAGTCACCACGCTGGGCAGGCGGGTTGGTGACCGCAGTACTGGCTTTGTCGCACCGAAGACGCTGCTGACCGTCTTCGGCCTGTGTATTTCAAAGCCAGCAGTTGGATGGTTATCCCGCCATCGGTCGGCTTCTTAAGTCCCAAGGTGGTTGTGGAACCTTGTTATCCCTATCCTATCCTATCCTATTTTTTAATATCATATCAAAAATCGACCGTTCCAGCGGGGATCGAACCTGCATCTCTGACTTACCGTGTCGGTTTTGATATGGTATTAAAAAATTGTTTAGAATTTCCTAATCTGTGGGTAACACAAAAATAAATCCTACAAGCTCTTTACGATTTATTAATGCATTGTTACAGTAGGAAGATCGTTTATTTAAAAAAAATGCGATCTTTTATTTTTTATTTTTTATTTTAATTGTCTTGTACGATTCTTGTTTCATTTCTTATTATTTAATATTTATTTTATAAACATAAACGATTCGCACTCAACAGCTCCCAGTAGTATTTTCTCCTGTATCGGGAGCCTGGAAACACACAATACACAAGCGCAAACGCCCAGACCACAGCAAATATCTGTATGGCTAATTACAAATGTTTGTCATGTGCGGGAATCGAAACCGCGACCACTAGCGCAATAAACACCGATCTGGCCGATGCGCCAACACGATTTTCATTAAATCGTAATAAAGCGTAAATTTTGTGTCTACGTTTCGTCTCAATCTTAAGGTTGTTCGGTTTTTCTTCCGAACAGGATACTACAAAAAAAAGAAAAGTCTTAAAATATTATTTTGATTGGAAACCCTATCGAAGAATCCGTTATCAGCGAACGTCTACTAACTATATAAACTATACCAACCACCCCGCTAAATTTCATCTTTATGCTTCTAGCGGTTTTTGAGATTTTGACTTTCATATTAAAAATATCTATTGAAATTGAAATCTACGAAAGTTTTATACTTTCTCCCAACGAAATTACACTGAATTTTATGATAAAAATATTCTTTGTTCCACCTTCTAGTACAGGTTCATGTTAAGTTTCATTTAAAGAGTGATCTGTGACCAATATATAGATAGTAATAATTACTACAATTTTGGCTCAATATTATAAAAATTCCCTTCAACATTTCTTTTTATAATAGATATCATCAATTTACAAAGTTAGGTATGTTTATTGACTAAAGTTTTACAACATAGCTAGTATATATAACATTTTTCATTTTATTTATTAAATCTGTAAAAATACAGCTTTGTAAAAGATGTATACACTCACTACAGCATTCTAGTTGATTTTCGTTAGTTACCATCGTAGTGACATTCCTATATCTTTCAATAAGTCATCTTAAAAACGATTCCTCATAAATCTGAACAAGAACAAAAGCAATACGTAAAATCTAAAAACTTTGTCGATATCTGTTTCAGTAACAGATGCTCAATCTCAACTTCATGTCAAAGTCCTTACAACTTGAAGGGTTCGGCCTCATTGTGTACATTCTCTCCAAATTGCCTCCCGACTAAGTTTACCCCTTGCAAAGTTTTAGGCAAACAGATTTAAAGCCTTAACAATCTGCAATGTAAGCATACATTTTATTAAAAAGTATGGAAATTAATCTCTAATATATAAAATTCTCGTGTCGCGGTGTTTGTAGTTAAACTCCTCTGAAACGGCTTGACCGATTCTCATGAAAGTTTGTGTGCATATTGGGTAGGTCTGAGAATCGAACAACATCTATTTCTCATCCCCCTAAATGTTAAGGGTAGTCACCCCAATTTTTTTTTTAATTTTTAGATAAATTATTTATTCTTTATTTTATTATGATTTGGCATTGAAAAATACATACAACCCTAAATTTCCACCCTTCTACCACCAACCCCTATTTTTAAATAGCGTTTAGCGGCAAGACAACGTTTGCTGAGTCACTAGTGAAAATATATGTAAGATTACTTTTAAATATATTAGTAACAAATATGATTATGATTGTAAGTAACAATGAATGTAGTACCAACTACAACTTTATAACATTATCTAGTAGACAGTAAAACTTCAATATAGTGTGTACGTAATTTACAAAACAAAATCTCTACCACAAATAAACGTTTAGTTGCATAAACACACATATAACACATTTTTATTGTATGAGCAAAAAAGGGGCTATTTGTATGGATAAATGTACAAAACATAATTTTAATATGTCTAAATTACGCATCACGTCATTTGTCCGAGATGGACTCCTAAACAACTTAACGGATTTTATGCACACCGTGTGCAGTTTGATCCAACTTGAAAGATAAGCTATATTTTATTTTTGATACTAGCGACCCTCTCCGGCTTCGCACGTTTGCAAAAACTATAAGTGTTCCTCTACTATATTATGCAAATATTATACACATAAACCTTTCTCTGTAATCACTCTATTTACTAAAGAAAACCGCATCAAAATCCATACCGTAGTTTTAAAGATCAAGCATGAAGACAGCGGGAAGCGACTTTGTTTTATACTATGTAGTGATGATATGTAATTATTATATTTAAGATAAAAAAAGGCGGTACGAAGTTCGCCAGGTCAGCTAGTGTATGTGTATATAAAAAAAAAACATACTGCGTGTTATTCTAGTTTTTATATGAATCATGGTCGCGTCAGAGGCGCGGCACTTATAAAGCAATGAGGTGTCATTATCAGAATTTACCATCCTCATATTTTTAACTGTCACCTTAACTATTGTCTCCGGTTTCCAGAAATAAATAACAACTGTATTTTATTACATAAACTTCTCTTTACGACAGAACCTTACTACTGAAACTTCTATGTATATCAGTCTGTTACAGAGTTGTATCTTTTGAATTATAATAGGTAAATGCATTTCAAATATAAAAAAAATCCCAAAAAGGGTAATGAAAAAAGAAAAATTCCATTGTCTTAAATAGTGCAAAGTTGTGCAGTATTTTACGTGTTCGTCCTAATTTCGCAATTTTTTTTTTTTTTTTTTTTTTTGTTATTCTTAGTAATGGATACGATCAAATATATTTTAACTACGTTTCTGTAGTATATTCAATAACATGGAGAAGTAATAAACTTTGTCCTTGTACGTAGGCACAGTAATGCCAAGGATTCGAGGAGGAACGCAAAATATGAATGGACGAAGGTTGAAAGTTATGACTATGGTCTCACAACTCTGCATTCCGTGACTCGCTCTATGTACCGACCTTCTACGAATTATTTACAACAAAAAAAAAATGTAATTAAATAGTATATTGTTATGAGAAATGGTACTGTATAAACATTTTTAAATTTTCATTTTTTTAAACGTACTAGCGAGTGGGTCTAAACTTTATTACTTTCTCTTTGTATGTTTTACATAATTATGTTGCTTGTTTTTGCTAACCGACTTCAAAAAAGGAGGAGGTTACTCAATTAATTTATTTTATTTAAAACTTTAACCATCGTTGACAAAGTTTAGTGATTACATTTCTTCTTCGTAGCCTATTTTAGCAAATTGTATTTAAAATTCATTTATATATTGTTTTCTAATGTTTAAGCGAGTTTCAATCATTATAATGAAATAACTTTTTCGGATTTTATCGCGGGTTATTACGTTTTTTAGATTTTATAGCACATCACCTGTATAACCTGATTCTTTTTTTGTTGTATTTGTTATTGTCAGGAGAAGCTTCTTATGAAAGAAAAGATTTTAAAAAATGCGCGAAATTAGAAAATTTAAGAATACTTAACCACCATATAAAATTATTTCTACTCTAACTTCAGCGCTGAACAATATAAACTTTTTTAATCTAACCTTATAACGTTTGACATAGAATTGACAAAATATTGGTTATAACACTTTTTTTTGTACTAATTATACCAATTCTAATTTAATATTCATAGTTGAGACAGAAAAAGAAAAACATTTTAGACGTTACTGCTTAGTTGCTCTTAAAGCCAAAATTAAAACAATAGTACGATTCAACCTGTGACATCCCACAGCTGGGCATAGGCATCTTTCTCCGTGTAGGATACAATAATGTGTGTGGATTTGGAAGGATACAATAATAAACAATTCGATTTTTCGATGACTTCAACAAAATACTACGGTAAATGAACGGTAGTACACGCATACTTTTAATATTTATGACACTGATTATTATAAAATTATAAAAATTCTCATATTCGGTCACCTACTTTATATGCGTGTTTCTCTAAGTTGCCTATATACTTTATAAAATTATTGTTGTATAATTTACAATGTATTTAGTGGTAAAAACAACTGAATAATACTATATTTATTAAAAAAAAATTTGTTAAAAAGGATTTGTAAATATTCTTCAGAACTAGCTAATATTTGTACTACAGCCGTATTTAAAATATGCGTTTTAATAATTCTTCATCCAAAAGTCAGTTACAATTTTGTCATGTAACATTTTGTTTTATTTTACCAGCATTACTAAATTTATAGTAGGTAAGATACACGACTAAAGTTACAATTTTCTATGTTTTTGTTTAATTTAAAAGTATGCTCAGCTTTTCTTAAAAATATAGCAACTTATTTATAGTTGTAAAATTTGCAGACAATTCAACATCATCAGCATCATCATCATTTCAGCCTATCGCAGTCCACTGCTGGACATAGGCCTCCTCAACTCATGTGTGTTGCCCATAGTCACCACGCTGGGCAGGTGGGTTGGTGACCGCAGGGCTGGCTTTGTCGCACTGAAGACGCTGCTACCCGTCTTCGGCTAGTGTATTTCAAAGCCAGCCGTTGGATGGTTATCCCGCCATCGGTTGGCTTTTTAAGTTCCAAGGTGGTAGTGGAACTGTGTTATCCTTTAGTCGCCTCTTACGACACCCACGGGAAAAGAGGGGGTGGCTATATTCTTCATTGCCGTAACCACACAGCAACATAATAATAACAATTCAACATAACCAAGAATAATCAATACAGCAAAATTTATGATACTATAAACAGCATACACACCAAACTACACTTACCAACTATACTAAGTTTTGTATTTCTTATAAAAATAGAAAAGTTTCTCAATGTCCCCTTCAATTCAAACTAACGTAAATAAAAAACGAAAGATGTATAGACGTGTTAGCAGCCGGTAACGGCAGGTGGGCGAACAGCTGTTTATGTTAACGGACGCCGTCCTTTATCCTGTACTGTTTATTTACCTGCGAAATTACTTTTCTTATTGGGGCTCAAGAGAAAATAACTCCTTAACGTATAATAGAATCGAGAGTAAAATGTAGACTTATTTCGTTTAAGAGGATGCCAATGAACCGCTTGATCGGTCACAAGTTACATGACAAAGGAATTTTTAAGTAATTGTATATTGGATTGTGCGGTTCAATCGAAATAAAGGAAACTTAGAAAAATAACAAATAAATTTCGCTTATATTTTACAAGTGATATTTCTATTTTACGTAGGAGATACATAGCTAGATACTTAAATAATACATCATATTAGACCTTCAATAATACCTATTTAAGTTCCATTTAAGAACCACGAATTTTCTTATTAGTATCGTATTAGAAGAACTTTTGAACTGCATCGAAAGGGCGTAACGCTTCAGCCTGTAATATCCCACTACTGGGCGTAGGCCTCTTTCCCCATGTAGAAGAAGGATCAGAGCTTAATCCACCACGCTGCTCCAATGTGGGTTGGAGGATATATTCCCTACTACGAGTAACGATCGCTATCAGGTGTACATGATAACAACCAGGACCGACGGCTTAACGTGCTCTCCGAGGCACGGTGGGGAGACCCACAAGGACTGAACAAACACCCAGACCACGGTAAACACCTGTATGGCCAATACAAATGTATGTCATGAGCGGGGATCGAACCCGCAACCGCCAACGCAACAGGGCCAATCCATGGCTGTAACCGTTGCGCCAACGCGGCGTCAAGGGCGTAAATATATTTTAAAACTTTTATTACATAAAATAATGGCATAAGTAATGAGCAATACATAACAGTCTAGTATATAAAATAGACTTTTTAATTGCGTTGAATTTTCAGCCGTGTACGCTGTTTGAGTTAAATTGGGTCAGTTTCAGTTTCAATTGATTTAAAAAATTGGAATGTATGGCGTATTCATTATAATAAAAGCGAATTCATATATGTATAAAGATATAATAATCTGTATATCTTTTATGATTCGTAGTTTCTGACCCATTTATAAATTATAAAGAATAATTAAAGTTGTTGCTTAGTGTTGCGTACTGCGCTTATTCATGTTTAAAGCTATTTTAGTAAGACAATGTTCGTGAAACCTCTAATACATGACATATTATGGCCTTTTAACGCTTCGGTAGGCGTTGCTTAGGTTTTTGTTTTTTACATATTTAGATCCCTTTTGATATTGACTTTATGAACTCATTAATTATTCTTAAGATTATTTGATGTTGCAATATGGTTTTTATTAAAAACTAGTTTATTGGTTCTTCGGCTTATAAATAAAACCGTCCCAGTCATACAAATAAAAATTTATTTAAATAGATAATATTAAAATATTCTAATTCAAAATAAAATAAAATTTATCTTTCATTAGTATTTCTGCTAGGAAAGCACTACGGTGGATTGGATTACATTTTTAATGTCGACATTTCAACCGTTTTTCAGACTGTAATAACATTCTATATTAAAGTTCACTGCAGTTGTGACAGAGGGTTAAAATATTGTGTTTTCTTTTTTACAATAACTCTAATACTGTAACAACATTTTATTTTAAAAATACAATACATGTTTTAAGTGCTTTAACGTGGTCTGTAGTCCTATATAGGAATTTTAGAACTAACTTTACTTAATTCGAAACACCGAGACATTTCTTATACTTAATAATAATTAAAAAAAAACTAACCTCGTTTCATTGTTTGCTTATAAAGATATCCTGATGTACGACAGTATCCAACACAGCAGTTCTTTTTTTTTCTGTTTTACCATTAAATTACTCTTTATCTGTCGGAAGTTCTATTTACAACAAGTTATATTCGTAACCAGTAAAAGTAAAAGTAGTAATTTATTAATTAAGAAAAACTTAACTATTTTACCATCTGTCGATACAGAGTATCAGTAGCTTATGTGTCTTCTAAGTAACTTTATCAGCGACTGAAACAGACAGTCAGACACCCTGTAAAATAAAATCATCTTAATAAAGAGATTGTTATTGTATTTTAAAATAATAGTGCCTCGTTTTTATAGATCGAAATATTTAAGCAGTACATTGGCAACAAAGTAGAAATCGCTTTGCGCCTCGTACAAAGGTCGCAAACAAAAAAAAAAATATGAAAATAGTTTCAAGTTGTCATTAAATATCCCATTTCCATAAAATGTTAAAGACAAAGAAGATCAGCGCTCAATATCCTTGCCTATAGCGATACAAAACATTAGTAATTAAAAACATAACTAATTTTAGACATTGTTTAACTTGTGAGACCACAATATGAGTCATATTACCAAGTGATAAGTCGTTAGTTATTAATATTATTATAAATGCGGCTTGTGTTCGTTTAATTAATCCACAGTCCACAGCCAGCGATGAATGAATGATCAACTTACGTACATCATCTCGGATTGCTTGATTAATATTTCACATAACGTTATAACGTATTTCGTCCATCGTAATGTTTGACACATATTATAATATCTCGTATGGATTTGCCTGCATTCGGCTCCAGTACATATTGAATTACCGAAAATGCTTTGTAACTATTCTAATAGCGGAAGGTCATAGTAAGTTGTTTTGAAGTGTTAGGTATAATTTAGGTATGTCGTATGTATATAAAGCGAGTATCGAGTAGTAAAAACCCCAAATTCTTCGAAGCCACATTAGCCTTCTATCTATGTTAATTTTAATTCATTGTATATTGCAATAAAAAGTCGATACAAAAACAAGCGAACCGAATAGTAATGACCTAACAGTAGGTAATATTTTGTGCCAAAAAACTAAATCAATTTTAATGAAATATAATAGCAAAGCTACTTTTGTATTTCCTACATGTATACATATTTATTTATTTAAAATAGGCAAGTCCGCTGTAGTCTCGGATTAATACATTGTTTGGGTAAGATGATATGATTATTTATCAAAAACTACTTCTAAAGTTTGGACATTATGAGTATGTTAATTTATTTTATTCAAAGTATACACTAAACACCTAAAGAGATTCGCAAATCGTAATAAATTTTAAATTTGTCAATGTGGTGTGTCGTGTTATGTAAAATTATAAATTGTGTTAATTTTATAACTACGTTTGCCTTTTCGTTTATTCGGAAGTATAATATTTTTATTGCAGTTTCTTTGTTACGTTATTTTGTAATTATATAAAATTATTAACAGTAAAGACAGTTTTTAAGCATTTCGATAACTGTTTTCTTAACATTATATACAGTTATATAAGTTCTAATTACATGATTCGATTGAGATTCATAAAATATTCAACGAATCTAAAGCCAAACAACGCACTTACAAGGAAACCGGTAAATTATTCAAGTGTATGAATCATACAAAATTACAGATAGTGGGAACAATCAATGTTTAAACGTTGAAAAGATGTATAAAAAGTCTTAGACTCCCTTTTTAATAATAAAATTTTTAAATAGTTCTAGCATAAAAAAAGATTTATGTGGTTTTATGAAACCACGATGCAAGTGAAACTTTTTTAAAGTGAACATTTACAGTAATAAACAGATCAAAATACAAATACCGCGGAACACTTGTGACATGCGACATGCGATAGATAAACGAAACATTTTGGGGCGATAGAATGAAAGCTTCACTTTAGTATACTTATTTCATTCTTTGGATACATAATTACAAAAAGAATGAAGTTTAATTTTTTAAATATTTATAGTTAAAATACTTTGCATATTATGGACCGATAATCATAAACCTATAATTGTAAATTTTGTAAAAAATATATCCAAAAAAGCCCAGTCAAAATAAGCGTCTATTGTGTAAAGGGACCATACATACTCGTATGTAGTTTTCATGACAATATTTGTGTTGTAATATACTTAAGCCCAGTCGCTATAATAAATAAATATCTTTAAAATAGTCACACGATCGCCTGTACCTAAGATAAGCACACTGTGCCACCAGACCAGTCGAAAATGACATGTTTTAAATTTGACGTTTCATAAGTAAAACAAACTGTTTTATGAATATATGAAACGGGAATTAGTTGTTGACCTGAAACTCATCTGAAACGATACAGGATCAAAGAGATAATACCAAAATATTTTAAAAATTATGTATGTAGTATGACATGTACTACGAACTTCAGTTAACACTAGTTTTCAGTATTGGCTAACAATAATAAATCGCCCGCTACTTGAAATATTATGGATCTACTGATGTTAATATTCCATAAATTAGTTTCTGAATATTAATGTGAGATAGGTCGATGAACCCGTCTTCTGAGCGAAAAATCGCGTGCTGGAATCCCGCATGTTTCAAATATTTATTGTCTAGGAACCGCATCTGCTTTATTCGCGTAACCTTTATTAATGTAAATTTATTTGCTAGAAGTGTATTTGTTCTGTCTTTTGCTACAGTGTACTATACTTTACCAACCTTTTATCTGATGGGAATTTCTTTTTTTCAATAGAAGATAGTTTATCCTAAAGGAGAAGAATTGAAACTTAATCTGACATATTGCTTAACTGTAAATAAGCGGGTCTCTCTCATAAAATGCTGGTTAAATCGATGTGTTTTTTGATGTTGTGTATAAAATAAATAACTACTGTGTGGTTACGGCAGTAAAGAATATAGCCACTCCCTCTCTTCCCTTGGATGTCGTAAGAGGCAACTAAGGGATAACACAGTTCCACAACCACCTTGGAGATATTGGAAGCCGGGCAGCAGCGTCTTCGGTGCGACAAAGCCAGCCCTGCGGTCGCCAACCCGCCTGCCCAGCGTGGTGACTATAGCGAACTTGTCGAGGCCTATGTCCAGCTGTGGCCTGCGATAGGCTGAAGTGATGAACTGATGCATAAAATAAATTAACTATAAAAATTCAACGTTTTAAACCCGGGTAGGATATATCCGAATTAATTCCAATAAAATCACGTACGGTAATTTTTTTTTTACGGAATGGTTATCTTCATATTTTATAACATTATGAAATAAACATAAGATTCGAAAATAAATTTTAATCCAATCTGTGGAGCTATAGTAATGACAGTTTCAACCACCTTTAGCTCCAATTCATAATTGTGTATATTTTATTCAAAAACGAATACCTAATATTGTCCATTGTATCTCCATGTTGATTTTACAATTGTAGCTTTTATATTATTCAGTGTTATAATTAGTGATTTTTATTAACGGGAGTAATTTAATGCATAATTTTGAATATGGGACGTGAAATTAACCTTCTCGAACAATGTTTAGGTAATATTTTAATTTTACCCTCAAATGTTTTACACGCTTATTATTAGCTTCATCTCTAAGTTGTATATATTTGTAACCGACTTCAAACGTTCAGATTTCATTTACTTACATTACTCAAACTTAGTAGATTTATCAAGGACCGATGACAATATACTAATTTGATAAGATTTTCTACTTTTTAGTTTATTTACAAAAGCGTGTCTTTTATAGTTCTTTAAAACTATTTTTAGGTTGATATTTTTAAACCTTTGCAACTTGCTCAATTTCAGTTATTTGTAAAATTTACAATCCATAATTTAACAAAATAATAGCAATGTAGGAACTTAAAAAGGGATTTGTTTTTTGCAAATAATTCACATACAGACAACTAAACAATTACTGTTCAGTTTTCAGTAACAGTTTTATTGTTCGAATAGATTTATTCAATTATTATAATGAACACCGCCCGAGGACCGCCGAGTCGCGTGCTACAATTTGAAAGTGCGTCAACCGAATTTGTATCGCAGCATCCGCAACAGTACAATAACAGTTAGATGCCATTCCGGTTTTAACCGGATAATTGATTTTAGAGGACTCGTTTTCTTGATTGCAATGTCAATGGTATTTTAATTAACTAGCTGTGCGAAACAGGTTGTTCAAATTGCGTCAACTTTCTTTAAAAAATTTCGGGTCGAAAGTTTTCGTTTAAAGTGAAAGCCTTATTTAGAGTTGACGCAGTAAACATATTTCAATGTACATATTAAACCCCATTTTTGGCGCGAACTTGTTGAGACCTATGTCCAACAGTGGACTGCGATAGGCTGAAGTGAGTGAGTGAGTATATATTAGACTATTAGATATTACGTCATGTCTCTGACGACTACTGAAAATTGATGCCTGACTTTGGAAATGATGACATGATATTTTATAATAAACGTTGATTGATTGATCGGTTTAACTCTTGGTTACGTTAGCGTATGCTCTGTCGTCGTGACAGAAGAACCCCCAAACCGAGACGAGACGAGTGTTAGTATTGATTTTATGAATAGTAAATAATTCATCAAAATCAGTAGAGAATATTGGGTAAATAACTGCAGCTACATCTGAATATATTGTATAATAACGCCAGATTAAAATAAGTAGGAAAATTCTTAGAAAAAGTTTTATTACCACAGTTGCCCGCCGCTAACGTCTTCTTTTATTAATAAAATAAATAAAAAATAAAATAAAATAGCCTTTATTGCTGCTTTTTTCTTAACACTAATACATAATAATATATGCCTACTTTCTAAAAAAACACAAATTGGTTTAATTAAATTTAACTTGTATTTGAATGATCGGCAACTGGGTGTTTATGTGGAACAGCTTGTCTGCCGACAAAGGCCTCCTCTAAAGATTTCCACGTATTCCTATCTTTTGCTAAGCTTGACCATAACGGACCAGCTATTTTCTTGAAGTCATCTTCCCATCTTTTCGCTTGTCTTCCTCTATTTCTTTTACTATCTCTTGGATACCATTCTGTTACTAACTTAGTCCATTTCTCTTTACTTTCTCTTAACATATGTCCCGTCCAACGCCATTTAAGCTGTCTGTAGACTGTCGTTACATTTTTAAATTTTGTTTTCTTTTTGATTTCTTGCAATTTGACTCTATCTCCTTTTTTTATGCCTAAAATACTTCTTTCCATTGAATTTTGACAGACTTTTAGTTTACTTTCTTGTAGTTCTGTTAACGCCCATGTCTGGCACCCATATAGTAAGCATGGCATAATGCATATTTCATATACTTTCTTTTTTCCTTTCATTGGCATATCTTTATCTTTCATTATTTCCTTTAGAGACCAAAATCGTTTCCAAGCATTAATTATTCTTCGTTCTATTTCTCTATTCATGCAATCATCTGTAGATATAAGTTGACCTAGATATATATATTCATTTACATATTCTATTTTTTCGTTATTTACTGTTATTTGTTCATTGTTTAGTGTTTGTTGGGCGTTTGTCATAATTTTGGTTTTGGTTAGATTCATTGTCAGGCCGGCTTTAGCACTTTCATCGGATAATTGCTGCAACATTAGACCTAGAGTTTCTGCATCCTCTGAGAACAAAATCAAATCATCAGCGAAGCGTAGATGGTTGAGATTTTCGCCATTTATATTGAGCCCCTTTTTTGTCCAGTTTAGGTTCCTGAAGATCATCTCCAGTACTGCTGAAAATAATTTAGGTGATATAGGATCTCCTTGGCGTACACCTCTTTTAATAGGAAATTCTTTGCCCTTAGATTCAAGTTTAATTTGTGCGGTGCTCGCTGTGTATACGTTTTTGATTATTCGTATGTACTTTGCTTCTACCCCTTGTCTTTTTAGAGCATCCCATATATACTCATGTTCCAATGTATCGAACGCTTTGTTAAAGTCAACAAACCCTATGTAGTATGTTTTATTATATTCTCTATATTTTTGTAGTATTTGTCTTAGAGTGTGAATGTGATCTATAGTTGAGAACTTACTTCGGAAACCAGCTTGTTCTTTAGGTTGGTTTTCATCTAGTGTAGTGGTTATTCTGTTTAGTATAATTTTTGAAAATATTTTGTAAACATTGGACATTAAACTGATCGGTCTGTAGTTTCCTATATCACCCTTGTCTCCCTTCTTATGCAGCAGTACGATTGTCGATTTGGTCCAGTCTTCCGGGATGGTTTCCGTTTCGAGGATTTCATTGAATAAATCTGTAAGTCTTGGTGTTATCGCTGGTAACGTAGTTTTTAGTAGTTCATTTGTGACTAAATCTGATCCAGGCGCCTTATCCAGTTTTTGTGTTTGGATAGATTTTATTGTTTCTTCTTTTAGAATTGGTTTAATCTCCTCTTTATTTATTAAATTATTTTCCTTTATCACGTGTTCCCCTTTATGGCTTTGGTATAAATTTTTGTAGTATTCTGTAGCAATCCCTAGTATTTCTGGTCTTTTGCTGGTTTTAACATTATTTTTATTCTTCATATTTGGAATCCAGTCCTTTTTGTAGTTCATTTCTTTTATCGCCTTCTTTATTCCTCCTGTTTTTTCTAAATATTTTCTGAATGTTGCTAATCTTTTTGCTTTCCGTTCCTTTCTAAGTTGTTCGCTAATCTTTTTGCTTATTTCTGCTATCTTTTGGCGATGGATAGTAGTACTTTTTCCTTGCTGTATGAGTTCTTTCCGTTCTTGTAATAATTGCTTACTTTTAAATGATATCGCTGTCTTGCTAATCATGTTTACTTTTTTAGTTTCTGTTTTTAGTTGTTTGAGAAATCTGTTGTATTTTTCTTGAGTAGATATACATTCTTTTTCACCATCATGCAAGGATATCTTGAGATTGTTCAGAAGTAAATCAGTACTACCAGTGCACTCGATGGCTTTCATAATGTTATTAAATTTTCGTGCTCTTTTAACATGTGTACTTGAGAGTTTTGCTCTAACCATTCTATGATCTGAGTTAAAATTCAAATTGCTTATAATAGACAAGTCTTTGAAAACTTTTGCATTGTTAGACAGAACATACGAGTAGTCAATCTCATTTTTATACTGGCCATTAGGAGATATCCATGTCCATTTCTTTGATGGTTTTTTTTTGTAAAAACTGTTTAGGATGCTTAATTTATTTTCAATAGCAAAGGATACTAATCGTGAGCCGTTTTTACTTCTATTGCCAAATCCGTGATTTCCTATGATATATTCTTCTCCACTTTTTTGTTTACCAATCTGTCCATTAAAGTCACCCATGACTATTATGTTCTTGGATGCATTTGCAGCAGTGGATTGCAGATCTTCGTAGAATTTTTCAAAAAAGTATGTTTTTGGCCTCTTAATTCAAGTATGTTTTTGGCGAGGTCTCTTTTTACCATAAATCCGACTCCGTATAATCCGGGTGTCTCCCCTATATGGTGTAGTACGTATTTTCCATGGTCTTCGATTCTTTCCCCAAATCTTCTCACTTCACTAATACCAATTATGTCCCATTTTATTTCATCCAATGCTAATTCTAGTTCCTGGAGTTTTTCCATGGTTCCTAGTGATCGACAGTTTAGAGTTGCTATATATATATCGTTATATTTTTTCTTCCTGTAATTTTTTATCTTTAGAGGGTCGTGGTCATTTTCCCCCACGAGGACCAGTCGGCTTGGGGGAGATAACTTGTTGAGACCTATGTCCAACAGTGGACTGCGATAGGCTGAAGTGAGTGAGTGAGTATATATTAGACTATTAGATATTACGTCATGTCTCTGACGACTACTGAAAATTGATGCCTGACTTTGGAAATGATGACATGATATTTTATAATAAACGTTGATTGATTGATCGGTTTAACTCTTGGTTACGTTAGCGTATGCTCTGTCGTCGTGACAGAAGAACCCCCAAACCGAGACGAGACGAGTGTTAGTATTGATTTTATGAATAGTAAATAATTCATCAAAATCAGTAGAGAATATTGGGTAAATAACTGCAGCTACATCTGAATATATTGTATAATAACGCCAGATTAAAATAAGTAGGAAAATTCTTAGAAAAAGTTTTATTACCACAGTTGCCCGCCGCTAACGTCTTCTTTTATTACTTATTCTTAAATTAGATAAATCTTTTCTCGTCACAGAATGTGAAAATAAGATGTTTCACGGGATCCCCGATACTTTTCCAATCAAATTTCGAATTGAATTTTCTCAGCCCCATCAAACCAGATCCCGAGAATCCCTTTAAATTAACTAAACTAAGTTTATTCTTAAACGTCTCGTCCCAACCTTCGTCTAGTAACTTTAGATTGAATATAAAATCAAACTTGCGTAGGATTTCAGATTTTACATTTCATTTCTCCCGTAGATTTAGAAGATTATTTACTTTAAGAAACAATACTTTGAAAGCGATTTTGATGCTTTATTTTTACACTGATTTTGATTGGTTTAGTCTATAATTACAAAAGATTTTTTTAAAACATAATAAATTTTGTATTTGTAGAATTTTTACAAATAAAAGGCTGAATTAATACTAATCATAAATTGATGTGATGTTCATAGTTCTGATTTTTGAGGTCACACTAATCTGTTGAAGATGATGAGGAGTCTCTTAGTACGCACATCTATTTCAGATGAAATCATCGGACACGGCTATATAGTAAAAATATAATCAAAAATAATCCCGGTGTCCGCGTGAAAACGCATTTTGTATTATAACTTTACCTACTAATAAGTAATTTCTAATTTAATTTGTAAGTTATGCAATTCATTCATTTACGCAAGTACATCATGTTATTAAAAGGCATAAGTAATGTTTTAACGAGGTGACAGTCACTGATACCGCGAACTGGCCTTTGTTACATTTGCAGATTATGTTTCAATCGTATTACTAACAGGGTTATGACTTAATAATATTAATCATTCTTAAAACAATGTTTAATGTCGAGTTTCTGTTTTATAAATATGGTTGAGATTTGGGTCGTTCTTCATTCACACGTCATCGGTGTAAATATTTATTATTAATAAATTTATTTTTTAACAGTAACAAAAATAAGAAAAGAAAAAGCTAGTAAAACCAGAAACGCATTATGTTTTGATTCTGAATAATATTTCGTTTATACTTATATTCAATATTCTTGCAAATATCTCAAACAACCTTCGAGTAGAATCACTAAAAATCCTAAGAGATTTAACCGCAGGTCTCATATTCACCGTTATTGAACGAAAACAATCCGCTATTAAAAATAATAGAAAAAAAAATATTTCAAGTAAGTGATAAAAATTACATTATTCTACAAAGCGGGAGCATGTAGTTGAAGTAAAGTTGCCTTTTTTATCGTTTTACCATTTTTATATTACGAGTATAATGCCTCTCAAGGGACACTAATAATAAATGAAAGCCTTGTTAATACAATTGTTAATTTGCCCAAATGTATCAAGGGTTACAATTGTTACTTTTTTGTTCGCCAAGGAAAAGATTCTTCACTATTTTTTTTTTTTATTTTTTTTACAACCTTTCATAAAAATTTAAAGATGTAAATGAAACCTTTTTTCTGCCTGATTAAATATAATTTGTTATAAAACGAAGACCTTTTAATTTTTCGTTTTTCTTTTTCTTATTTACTAATTATAAAATCTATTTTTTAATAACAAAAAAAATAAAAAAATGTATACAAGGTAGTTACACCGAAAATGTATATTATATGATCGTATTACAAAATTTACAAGTAATAAGCGCAATAACTGTAAAGAATGTTTGTATAAAAAGATTTACGATTCCTTAGTTTTAATTTCAAATTATCTTCCTTTTTATTTGAAATGTAATCTTCTTATGAATTTCATAAACACTTAAAGTAAGTAAGTTACCTGGTAGACATCGTAAATATTTTAAAAGTAAAGTTTGATAATTTAGAATTCTGCTAAAATAATTCGGTGCCAGCCGGTAAGCGAGTTCTATTTGGTTGGTTTACAAACGCGTTGTTATAGTAACGGGAATACCAGAACGATCGTATGGGATTTCGTGTATGGGAAAGTCGTGTTAATAATGTAATAGTATTTGACCGGTCAATACTGTACTGGATATGAAAAGTATTTTTTCTTTTTAACCGATTTCAAAAAAGGAGGAGGTTATATTATGTATGTTCAGGGATAACTCCGTCGTTTATGAACCGATTTTGATAATTCTTTTTTTGTTGGAAAGAAGATATCCCTAGTTTGGTACCATGATACGGAAACCAGGATCTGATGATGGGATCCCAGAGAAATCGAGGGAAACTCTCGAAAATCCGCATAACTTTTTACTAGGTGTACCGATTTTGATGATTTATAATTTAATCGAAAGCCGATGTTTATCATGTGGTCACATTTCATCGAGATTTGATTACAACTTTTGGAGTATTCTTTGATAATGCGTATTTACTTGACCATTTTTTCGTCTACCTACGTACATATTACTACGTACGTATTACTTGTCTATATAGTTGAAGTCGGTTTTTCTTCGTTTGCCTGCAAACACAATTATATCATGTGGCTTATGAAATTGATTCAGCAATAGATATAGTGGATATGTATTTACTTGTCGACCCAGCAAACTTTGTCCAGTCATTTTTTTTTCTTGTTTATATCTATTTTTTTTAAATAGAAACCGTTTTATGACAAACACGAACATAAATAATTGTGTTTGCTCGCAAACGAAAAAAAAACCGACTTCAATTACATCGACAAGTAATACAACGTAGATCGACGAAAAAATAGTCAAGCAACTACGCGTTATCAAAGATTACTCAAAAAGTAGTTATCAGATCTCGATAAAATTTATATGTGACCACATGATAAACATCAGCTTTCGATTAAATTAAAACTTATCAAAATCGGTATACCCAGTAAAAAGTTATTGCGGATTTTCGAGAGTTTCCATCGATTTCTCTGGGATCCCATCATCAGATCCTGGTTTCCTTATCACGGTACCAAACTAGGGATATCTCCTTTCCAACAAAAAAAGAATTATCAAAATCGGTACATCCAGTAGAAAGTTATGCGGTATAATACAACGTAGGTCGACGAAAAAAGCGTCAAGTAAAAACGCATTATTAGATATAACTCGAAAAGTAGTTGTTAGATCTCAAATAAATTTAAATGGGACCAATTGGTACACACCACCTTTCGATTAAAACAAAATTTGTCGAAATCGGTCTACCCGGTCAAAAGTTCTGATGTAACATACATAAAAAAAAAAAAAAAAAAAATACAGTCGAATTGAGAACCTCCTCCTTTTTTGGAAGTCGGTTAAAAAAGAAAAAGAATTCTCTTATTTTGGTGCAGTCGTTAATAAGTTATACATTCATTTTATTTCTGTGATTCGTTTTTGTTTATTATATTATAGAATTACAAATTATGTTTTAGAATTTGTTAATTTGTTTCGTACTTTTAATATATTATTCATTTATACTTTACGTTATTTTGTTAAGAGAAGTAAGAACCTATTCGATGTGATTAAATCGTCCTCGTCTCGGGTCTTATTTAAAAATTAATAGGCTTAAGTCTAGGTTTTCTGTATAAATTGTGAAGGCAGTCACCTCCGAGTGATCGTCCTTGTTGATATACGGTGGCATTGTAAAATTTTAGCAAACTTTAGACAATAAATTCTAATGGGTTTATCTTTGACATTGTGCAAAATGACGATTGATAAGGTAACAACTTATATTACTTTAAAGGTAAATATGAGTATTGTCAAAACTTTTATTGGAAATTACATCAATTTTATATTTATATAGTAGAATATGATTTACCTTATTATCCTGTATAGAGATACAGAAACACACAGAAAATAAACACAAAAGCCCACACAATGACAAATAACTTTATGATTGAAACATTTGTCAAGTGCGGATATCGTATCAGCGACCACGCAGTTACTTTGACCACTGGGCCAAAATATAGTCATATTTTACAATAAAATATTTTACAATTTAAATGTATTGTCAGCCTATTTTGTCACTCGAGTGCTGCCTTTATGTACTTATTTATTGACACCGACTGTTAATTAATGTTACACAACACAATCTCTAGAGAAACATTGACAAACTCGTTGTTGAGTAGCAGTTTCTCAGCGAGATTTTTTTTTAATATTTGTTTGCTTTTATTGATTAAAACGTTAAATAAATCATGAATTGTTCTGGCAAATTAAAAATATGATTTATGAAAACTTTATCTTTAAAATAATCTATATATTCTGCCGCATTTATTTGAGATGTGATCCACTGAAATTTAACATCCTTACCGTATTCTTTTAAATTCAAAAACGTTTCTAATATACAATAAGCTACAGGTAGTCCTCGTTTACCTGAGGTGCACCGAGCTATATGTTGTAGGGACTTTTACTTTATACTTTTAGAGTCACTAAGTCTAACAAATTTATTACTTTCGCATGAATAAATGTAGAATAAATATATATTGCAACCAATTCCGCTTCTAAAATTGAAATGTTGCTATTTAGTTTAAATTTTGCAGTTATATTAGCTTGTGAATCGTAAAATGAAGCCCCACTTCCATTATCATCCTTAGACCCATCCGTATAAATTTGATAGCAAGAAGTAGTGTGGATACTGAACGTAAATGAAAAGTTGCAGTAAACAAAAAAAAAATCTTATACTTATCGACTTTTACATTTATTTCGCCCCTTTAGAAAATTATGGGTACCCCCATGTAACTACCGTTAATTATACCCAAAATATTCAATTGCAGCTATTTAGATACGTTGATAAATGTAATGAATGCGAAATTGCGACTGGTAGTCTCAAAGATAAGTTATTGCTGTAATTTGCAGCTACATAAAATGACTTAGTGGTCCATTCAGTACAGAATTACTGCCGGACACGTTCCAAAGCGATAACTAAACTATAATTTATGCTTAATAAAATCTAGTGCAGTTAGTTAGCTTAAGGACAGGCAATTGTGGATTGGTAATAGTCCACTTTTGATCAAAAATTTTGACAAAGTTTTGAACGATTTTTGATATTTTCATATTAATCATTATTTAAAGTGTATATGTTGCAGTCAGAACTCTTAACCAGTCAAAAGTACTATTGACTAGCGAAATCAGTCAAAAGTACTTTTGACTGGACAAGTTGGTCAAAAGTGATTTTGACTGAAAATTATTGGTTATTAGTACTTTTGACTGCAAATTCGCGGTTAAAAATACTTTTGACTGACGCTCTCCGTCAAAAGTAGTTTTAACTGCAAAAAACGTCAGTCAAAAGCACTATTAACTCGAATGTGAATAAATTTAGTCAAATGATCCTGATAAACCATAATAAATTTATGCCCGCAATCTTCTTGCGATTGCATGTCAATCAGATCGACTTGGCAGCGGATGTTCATTTCAGTGTGCAGGATTGGTTTCTAAACCTGACCCATCCTTTTCTTGTTTTTCTTCCTTTGGCATACTTCGCACATTGATAAATATACATTAATCATTTCTTTTGTAACATTAGCGTACTTTTTTGCCGTTTTATTCTTAAGTCTATCGCGACCACCATGCCCTATAGAAATATGAGCAGCATCAATAATGTCGTAGATTTCCTCAGCCGGCAAAAATATTTGACGGGTTCTGTGTTTGTAACTAATTTTTTTATACCACAAACTTCAATGTGTTAAAGCGTTGTAGTCTACTGTACTAATGGTGTTTCCTTTTCATTAAATTTCGCGTCTTCCACATCCATTGCAAACTTTTCAAATTTTTCTTTTGTCATCACATTGAAATGACTATCTTTCGTATCTTCCATCGCTAAAATTATTTGCAAAAAGCCTTCTTTCTTTTCGTAGTCACTCATTTTTGTTCAAATATCAGCACGTTCTCCACTAATAATGAGTAATATAAAAGTTTATATGTGCGTTTGTCGTTATTTTTATTGACCACCTTAAATTGTTAAGAGTTTTGACTGATACAACCAGTCAAAACCACTTTTGACGGAATCATTTAGTCAAAAGTACTTTTAACCAGCTCCATTTGGCAAAAGTACTTTTAACTGTTATTTTAGTCAAAAGTATTATTGACTAAAGCAAACGGTCAAAAGTACTTCTGACTGATTTTGCTAGTCAATAGTACTTTTGAGTGGTTAAGAGTTCTGACTGCAACATATACAACTTCAGACTATTCGATTCTTAGTTTTTCTTTTATGTAAAAAATATATTTTAATTCTCAGAAATGTTCATAGCATTTAATGTAAGGCAATTTAATTACGAAATATTTATGTGATAAGAGTTTTCGCTGAAAACATACCGCGCTGTTTCGGAGGAAATTACCTATTTAATATAGTAATTCAAATGTATTTTACTGGTATTCGCGTTATTTTTACGCTTAAATAGTTATTTATGATCCACTTGAATCATGTTAAACGAGAAAACTAGATAGTAATATGACGATTAATTATATTTACTTTCATTTTTATTAATATAATATAGTACTTAGTCAATTGATTAAATTATTATAAATAATTTTGAATGTTTTCAACCGATGGTAAGCGATTACCGTAGCTTATGGACGTCTACAAAACCAGAAGCAAGCATCGCAAGTGCATTGCCGACCCTATCCCCAATTTCCCCCAAGCGTTTTGGTCACCTTACTCACCAACAGAAACACAATACTGGTTGAAAACAGTATTATTTAGCTGTGATCTTCTGTAAGGTCGAGGTGCTACCCCAATCGGGCTGCTCCATATTTTGAGCAGGTAATTTTCGGCAGGTAAAGTCGATTTTTAGGGATAGCAAACACAATTATACATACATTGCATTAGGTCCATAAACATCGCAAATTTTTTTCGCGGCTTGAGTCGAATTTTTCATTTTATTAAAGTAAAACATTAAAATGTACCGAATTTCTTCGTTGGATTCACCCATTTTGGTGGACAGAAAAACAAATAAAAAGAGGAAGGAAATTGGTTTTTTTTTTTTTTACTTTTTAAATTAATTTTTAAAATGTCACCGTTTCATGGTATCAAAATCGGCCAGTTACAAACAATACAACCAAAAATTTTCTTGCAAATTTTTAGAAGGAAACACGTAAAGACTTTGCCCGACCTATTAATTTCTATATATGTTAATACATGTTCATTGACTTTCATACCGAATATTTACAATGCTATGATAAATTTAATGAGTAGTTATATAATTTATGACGATGACGCTGATAACATGCTACAGCATTTTCAGAGGGAGTTGATTTATGATTTGCGACGTACATCCGTTACGATGCCTATGTTGATTGACGTAGTCATGTTGTATTAGACGATGTCCTAATTATTCCTTGAGCCATTAGTATGTGTTCATTATACTACTTATACGAGTACCAAAACAATTCAAATTAATATACAAATTACTTAATTTAAAATTTTTTCTATGGAAAAATGTCCTATATTATACCATTCCCAATTCGCAGTCTACCCTTCTTCACCAGAAGCGATCACTGATACTACAACCCCTTAAAATACGAGTACCATAGCTACTCACTGATATTTATTTTATTATATTATAATGTAGCAAATTCTTCATTCACTCACACTCACTTCAGCCTATGGCACCCACCACTGCTGGACATAGGCCTCCCCAAGTTCGCGCCAGACATCCCGGTTTGCCGTAATCCTCATCCAGCCTACACCGGCAATCTTACATATATCGTCGGTCCAACGGGCCGGAGGAGTCCCACACTGCGTTTGCCAAGACGCGGTCTCCACTCCAGGACCCGTCTACTCCAACGGCCATCGGTCCTGTGACTCCCACCACCAGCACCACGACCAGCCCACTGCCACTTCAACTTGCTAATTATGTGGGCTATGTCGGTTACTTTCGTTCTCTCGCAGATAGTCTAATTCCTAATCCTATCTTTGAGAGAAACCCCAAGCATAGCCCGTTCCATTGCACGTTGAGCAACTTTAACTTTGTGGACCCAGTCCCTTCGTCAGTGTCCACGTCTTGGCTCCGTATGTTAAATACTTATAATATAATAAAAATGTATGCATTGGAAAATTTCTTACTGGTTACTATAAGCAGCAATTTTAGAGAAGGTTGTAACTTTTTTGATCGTGATTTAAGTTTCTATTGAAATAATATCTTATTTTTGTAATTTTACTATCACATAAATATTATTAAATAAATTTTAGATCGCAACCGTTAAATTTTCGGTATTTTCATTTTAAATCATCAATATCAATACATATAATAAAAATGTAACTGGTCGCATCGCGCCTTGTACATTTAAGATATATGAGAAAAAAATATTACTGGGACCTTTATCAACGCAGATAGCTCCCAAAACAATGATTGTCAGAATTTTTGTCTGTTTGTCTGTGCGTTTGTGCACGCTAATCTCAGAAACGGCTTATACGATTTATATGTGGTTTTTATTAATTTATTGTGGCAAGCTTGGCTTAACATTAAGTGTTTGTTTCATGTCAATCGGTTCATAACTAAAAAAGTTATGCAAATTTAAAGAATCACGTTGAACATGTAAAGTATAACTGCTAGTTTTAATTATAATAGAAAATCATATTTCTTGCAGTTAGCAAACATTCTGTGTATTTCAATTGTGGGTAATACGAGCAGCGGAATTTTTTACTTATTGTAATATTAATCCCACGGTTTTACCTGACTCTCGAAAGTCGAGTGAAATGATTTGTTCTTATATTTAATATGTTGATTAGAGTTACGATTTTTTATCATTTTTTATGTAACGTTCTTTACCTGACGATTCACAGAGAGGGGTAATGGTGTTCGAATGTATGTTTGTTTGTTATCTTTTCTTACCTAATTGCTCGAGTTGTTATTAACTTACAGAACATTATATCAAGTAATTTCTGACATATAGTTATTATTTTTCTTATGTAAAATTATTTTAAGTATATTCAAATGGTAATAATTTCTAATAATATAGAATACGATTCTTTCACATGATCCATGACACACGTTGTTTAATACTGTCTATTATGATGGTTAAAGTATTTATTAATGATTGTAACATAAAGTGGCGTGTTTCTTGATAACACTTGTAAGTACACTTCCGTTTGTTAATCTTACATCGCATTGATGTGACGGCGAAATGTGTCACGAACCGAACTTCCGGCGTATGAATACTTTGTTACTTATTTTTATTAATTATCTATCATAAAGTTAGGTAAATTATTTTAAAAGACATTTATAGCTTTAAAACTTTTTGCTTTAAAATTTTTAATACTTAAGTGCAAGGATAATCAAAAGGAAATTTGTCTGTAACGACATTTTACTTCCTACCATACATAAATAATATGGCTTTGTTTAAAAATTGTTCTATTCAAGAAATATTATTATTAATAATTATTAATCTGAAGTGCGCCACATACTATATTTCAAAAATGTTAAACTAGTTATTTGAAAATCTCATATATAAAAAAAGTTATTATTTACCTAGTATAATAAAAATGAAAACAGTTTGTTGTGGCGTCGTTAAAACGAGGTTAAGTTAAAATGATTTAAGGCATACACACGTATGTTGGAGTTATTGTTTGTTATGTTTTATTATCACGGAATATTATGTTATATTACTGCCCACAGTTCGTATATATTTTCTATTTGGCCTACTGGGAGAGAATGTTACTAGGCTATAGTTCGCTTATTGTTACTATTGTTTTTTGTTCATCAATAGTATTTGTTTGTTTAAGCGCGCTAATCTCAGGAACTGTTGGTTCGAATTGAAAAATTTCTTTTTGTTTTAGGTAGCCCATTTACCGAGAAAGGTTATAAGCTATTTTAATCGACTTCAGAAAAGGAGAAGATTCTCAATTCGATTGTATTTTCCTTTTTTATCACTCTGGCTGGGTAGACCGATTTTTACGATTTTTTTTTTGATCGAAATGTGGTGTGTGTCATGTGGTCCTATTTAAATTTAATTGAGATCTAACAAGTACTTTTCGAGTTATATCTAATAATGCGTATTTACATGACATTTTTTTTTCGTATATTTACGTTGCATACGTATTACGTTGTATATCTACTTGTTGATGTAATTGATGATGGTTTTTTTTTTCCGTTTGCGAGCAAATACAATTATTTTTCTCAAATTAACACGTGTGTAACCAGGTGGGTACAGCTAGTTAAATAATAAATAAACATTATTCTATTAAAATAGGACATTATGTCGATTGCTACTAGTGATAAATGTTTCGTTACGAATTAATTTAAAAATAAAAGGAATGTTTTTAGTTTAAAAGAAATCTTGATTTCATTATGACCGTTTGATGTATAAAATATTTTTTTAAATTTGCATAAGTTAAATTTTTCATCACACAAATAAATTAAATCAGAAAGTATTAAGAAAAATAACTGCACGATAAACTATGTTTCATTTAATATTAAAAATTTACTCTTTTGAACTTATTCAAATCTCCATGTTTCTAGTTTTATTAAGATGAAGTGAACGTTCAAATATTACGATTAAATATTAAATTAATTTGACTTGCTTTAATTTTATTAATTTAATTTAAAAGTGGTACCTCATACAAAAAGCTTTCACTTGTCGAGACACAGAAAAGAAGAAAGATCTAAGAATTGCTATCTCTCCGGATTTCCTCGGATTTGTTCTATTTGGAAGAACATCTAAAAAGCGCAGCGAGAGGTTTTTAAAGTGTCTTTATAAAATCAAATAGAAAGACAAGCAGTAACTTGAAACAGAGATTACATAAAAATTCGACTGTCTATATAACTTAAAAGAGTAAGTGTATTTTTGTCATTTTACATATTCGACTAGCGACCTCTGTCCATATTTTTTTACACGACAAGTAATCACCAACATATCATATACTAAATAAAACCTTCTTCGAAACACGCTGCATCTTATATGGTATAACTGTATAAGTGTAATTCCGATCACTTCAGTAGTTTTCGCAGTGTAACCGAACAAAAAACTGGCTCTTCATTTATTGGTATAGATACTTAGATATATTTTTATTATCTAATATGTAAAATTCTCGTGTCGCGGTGTTTGTAGTTAAACTCCTCCGAAACGGCTTGACCGATTCTCATGAAATTTTGTGTGCATATTGGGTAGGTCTGAGAATCGAACAACACCTATTTTTCATACCCTTAAGTTATAAATGGGATGGGGGGGGGAGATTAAGGGGTTAATAACATATATGGCAAAACAACGTTTGCGGGGTCAGCTAGTAAACCTATATAAATAAACATCCACGCTTCTCAACAGTTTGCGTAAAACTTTTCCTCGGTGTTAACACAGCACTAATAGAATGTCTGAGCATATTAAATTTATTCATAAGTAGTAGGTAATAACACTTCTGCATCTTGGCTCATGTACCGGAACAGCGGTTGACTAGAAAATTAAATATTATCACGCACAATACGATTCTAGTGACGTTAATTGAGATTTGAGCTTATCATTACTGTCGATAGACAAATACATCCTTAACATAGATACTTGTAGTTAGTTCACAAACATGGATGTACTACGAAAATTATAACTGATTTTTAATTACATATACAACTAGGTCGGCAAACAAGCGTAGCGTGATGGTAAACGGTTACCGTAGCCTATAGACACTTCAACACCAAAAGTATCGCAAGCGCGTTGCCGACCCTACCCCAGACACTCCCTATAGGAGCTCTGGTCACTGACACAGGAACACATCACTGTTTGAGAGCAGTATATTTAGCTGTGATTTTCTGTAAATGAATTTCTACTAGACGCGCTGCTCCAGCCCTGAACGGGATGTTTTCTGCTGTTTATGTGTATTCATACTTATGTGAAAATAAAAATGAATTACTAATTGTGTTGCATTAAAGAGTCAGAAGCGGCTGAACCAATTTGGTTATTTATTTTTTTAATGATACTTAATACTTTTCAGAGATTTTGGCTTTTTTTAGTTCTTACGAAATACAGGACGGCAGCTATCGGCTCAATTGGTTTTTAAGTAGATGTTCATTTATTTGTTACTACTCGCGTTAAGAAAATAGTGACTCATCGTGTTCCTCCGTGTTCATATTGACCAGTTGAAGTGAGCCCTCCAGACAGGGTTTCTAACTATTTCACTACGATTTAATTTTTCAAGGGACATCCCTTCCCGTCCCGGCTAAACTGAAAGACAATGATAAGTCACCATTTTCTTAACGCGAATACACCATAATATCTATGGTTAAAACAAAAAGTCAGTTGGGTAGTAATAATTTATGTTACGTACCGACATGTGAATATTTTATGCACTTTTTAGAAGCTACTTCTCCTACCGAACTTTTTATGAGTTCTCTTTAAAGACTTTATACTATTAAAAGGTTTCTTAGAACTAAACCGATAAATTTTACTTCAAGTAAGTCCTACGTTCTGTGAAAAAAAGTCGCTTTTGCAACTTTTATACGTATATACGTGCTTCCATGGATGTTCTACTCGAGAAAAAATTTATGTGCCTATTTCTGATTACAAGAATCTTGTCATAATTTTGTGTCTGAACCGTCTAGGAACCCATATCGACATGATTTTTTTTTTTTTCATAAAAATCAGACAATAAGTAAAGAGCTCACTATAGACGGCGCCACGGTTCGCTTAAACCGAATATAAAAATCATCATATCAAAAATTTCGATCTAGCGGGTACATCGTTCCATAGCTTAATTGGCTAAAGCGCCGACACGGTCAGTCGGAGACGCGGGTTCGAACCCCGCTGGAGCGGTCAATTTTTGATATGATATTCAAAAATGTTTAGAATTCCTAATGTGTGGGTAACACAAAAATAAAATCGTAGATATTAATAAGTATACGTTTAATCGTCTGATACTGTATGTAGTACTTACTAAGCTTCCGTTACACTCAGCAATTCCACTACTATAGGAAACCCCCGAAATGTCCCATAAATGTCATAGAACTGAAACGTATAGTCGCCTAGTAGGTTGGTAATTAAACCATACAAAAATTAAAATCCACATACAAAGCGTATAGTTTTATAAACCCTCCCTACTTCCGTAAAAGTAAAAGTGTTAAGCCATGCCAGATTATAAAAAAAAGTCAATGTCGGACTACGTCCTAGTTTTACTAGGCACTTTTATAATGCATGTTCAACAAAAGACATGTGCATTTAGAGTCGCTATTACGCTTTCATCAATAATTTTGTTTTAATCCGACTGGTAGTTGCTCTTGCTACAATAAGACGGTATAAATAATCAAACACTTTAAATAATCATATATCACAGTAAGCTGTATAGATTACAAATTCTGAACACATTATTATTATCGATTTAAAATAACAGCCATCTGCGCTCCATCAAAGTTTTGTATCTTAATGTAACTTAAAATATTAATAAGTACCTAAAAAAGTGTGTAAGTTGGATTGGGACACGAAGGATTCCGTACCAACGAATGTTATGTAAAACAACAATGTTGCTATGCCTTGCTATGTATTCTGAATCAAGTTAAATTATTTAGCATATTTTTTTTTTATATTTTCTTGTATGTTTTTTTAGAATTATTACTGTCGTTACGGTCGTTTTAGAAAGACAATTTTTTTTAATTTAAAGACCGTTGTGAGAATTTCATAGCATTTTCATTCTTTTTTTACTCGTTTTTTTGTTTAAAATTTCATTTTTTTTTCCTTTTCTGACAATTGAAATTCACTGTAGAATCTCACAAACAGGTTGGAACACTAATATCAGTCAATTAAATCCCAGTTTCTAAACCAAACGATTTTATTTATATTAAAAGTAATAAACTTTACGTTTGATCTCGGTTTTATAACATCTTAAACGAGTACCGCAGCGAGGGTTTTAAAAATTGTTTAATGTATTCTTAAATTTTGTGTGCTAAAAATGTCTATAATCTATTTAAAATTTTAAAAATATTAAAAATTTTAAAAATATTAAAAATTTTAAACTAGTTCAATTTAAGTGTCCTCCAAAACTTGCAGTGGAGCAGTGTAGTAGATTAAGCTCCGATCCTTCCCCTACACGGAGAATGAGATCTGTGCCCAGTTGTGACATGTTCAGGCTGAATCAATCATTAAAAAAGTCTGTTATATTTCTTGAATGAATTTACTTGAGTAAGTGTTCACTTTTGTTCATAATTAAAATTAATTGCTAAAAAAGTATATAATTTAAAATAATTACCCATGTATTTTTTCTCCGCAAAATATCTCAATTAAATTATCATACTTCACGGAGCAATTACGTGTTACTTTATACAAAGTTTTATGAAAATATATAATCTCTTTAATTTTAATAATTTTTGAAAGTCTTACGAACAAAATAATTATATTTCTCCTTGTTAATAAAAAATATAACGAATAAAACGATATAATAAACGAATCACCGAAATATGCGCATAAAATCCGAACGAATGCATTAAATTGGATAGTTTTATTCAAGTTTTATTGAATGGGTTAATACTGTTTGGCTGAAATGGAATGTGCTGTTACTGCAAATTTTAACACGATTCAAGTGCATTAATGGTTGCTGTGGAATTAAAAAGATAAGACTAAAAATAGACACGTTAGTGCCTTCGTTTCTCTATAAAAAGACTAGTTCGTATCAGCTGCGGCCCTTATAATAAATAAGGCGGAAAATGTGCGTCTGCGGGTAATGGTCTATTATAATGGTCTTATTATATTGAAAAATGGACTTTAAGTTTTGAGGGATAAAGTTTATAGTCCAAAAACTTTAAATGTTAGGTATTGTCCAACGCACGATAGTCTTAAGTCTAACTCGTTTGGTACTACAGTTGTAACGATAAATGTGTCTGTTTGTGTCTTGTAGGTACATTTTTACAAAGTGAATTAAGCGTGCTTCTAATAAAAAATATTCCTGATATTAGAATCACCTTAATTAAAAAAAAGTGTGATCATAATTATAGCTATAAAGTTGCAATATAATAAATAAGAAGAATTTAAGTATAATTTAATTAATAAATATTAGTCTAAAAAAATTCTGCATACGGAGAAAAATTATACTTTTCAAATAATTTTGCTTTTAACCAATTAAATATTGTTTACTGAATTAGAAAAAATAAATTGAGATTAACTATAACTGTAAAACTCGCACAGAGACTAGTAATGATCATTTTGGAATAAATATTTTACGTATTAATGTACCTATATTTAAATATTTATTTCAATAATCAAAAGAATAAAGTTTCTACATAGAGACATAAATAATACTTCAATTCAGAAAAACTTTGTGAACAAACTTTATCAATATTATGGATAATGATATTTTTATCTATATAATTTATTAAACAGAAAAGAAAGTATAAGTATCTAAGCAACTTCGAGAATTCCATATAAATCTTATATTATTAAACGAACAATTCTTGAATAAAGATTCATTTTATTATATTCATTCAGATTATATAAATCTGAATCTCGGTAACGGCTCCAACGATTTTTATGAAATTTAGTATGCAGGGGATTTCGTGGGAGATACATCGGTATAGCTAGGATTCATTTTTAGAAAACGTCGTTTTATCGCTATTTTTAAGCAATGAAAAAATGGCTACAATAACGTTACGAAGTTAGATAGATAGATAGATAGATAGATAGATAGATACTCTTTATTGTACACAACAACAATCAACACAATAACATATTACAAACAAAAAATAAAATAAAACAGTGTACAAAGGCGGTCTTATCGCTAGAGTAGCGATCTCTTCCAGACAACTTTTGGGCATATAGGACACAGCGTAGTGAAAAAGCGGTAGGGAAGTGTATACAGAGAAGTGACAATTAGTGTCACCTAGAACAATATCAACTATCCAGTATAAATACACATACATATACAGCACAATACATACATACATACATAGATACATACATACAAGCATATATACATATATATATACACACATATATATACACACATATATATACACACATATATACATACACAGACATACATACACATATATATACATACGCATAAAATACTATACCTACATATAAACGAAATACATATAATATGAATAATAGCATAGAATACAAAATACAAGTGAAGCGATACTCCTACAATATGTTATGCAGAGATAAAAACAATTATGACGTGCTAAGTGACAAATAGTGCGCCTTGAGGTATTTTTTAAAGCAAGACAGGGATTGGGCTTGTTTTATAGGAAGAGGTAGAGCGTTCCAAAGTTGAACAGCTTTAACTGAAAAAGAATTGGAGTAAAAAGAAGTAGTGTGAGCTGGGGTTTCGAGCATCAAAGTAGACTCAGATCTAAGGGTGCGTTCGTGTGTATTACAAAGATACTTGAAACGCTCCTTAAGGTACAGAGGTGTATCAGAATGAAAAAGTATACAATATAGTAGCGAGAGTATGTGAGTATTCCTGCGAAAGCGAATCGGAAGCCACTTGAGACAACTGCGAAATTGGGAAACGTGGTCATATTTGCGAAGACCAAATATGAACCGTATGCAAAGATTTTGAAGGCGCTCAAGCTTATTTAATTGCTCCTCTTTAAGATCAGGATAGCAAGTGTCAGCATAGTCAAGAATTGGTAGAAGGAGTGACTGTGCTAATGTAATTTTGGTAGGCAAAGGGAGGAAATATTGCAGTCGTCGTAGTGATCCGATAGCTGCAAATAGTTTACGGCTCATCTCACTCAGCTGAGGTGCCCAAGAAAGATGTCTATCGAAGATAATTCCGAGGTTTTTGACTGTGTCGCTGTAACTGATTACGGCGTTGTTATAAACGACTGGTGGTATAAGTGACCAATCTATTCGACACACAAGCTTAGGACTACCGATAATAATGGCTTGACATTTTGAGGGATTTATGTTTAATCCGTAGGAGTTACTCCATCTATATATGTTCTTCAAGTCATTATTTAAATTGCTTATTGATGTAGGTAAATCTGTCAACTTAGCGTGAGAATAAATTTGAAGATCATCGGCATACAAGTGAGAGAGAGGAGATATGCGGAGAGTTATTGAATTTATGAAGATCGAAAATAAGAGCGGAGACAACACGCCACCTTGCGGAACGCCAGCATTAACGTTGGACCAGTCTGAATATGAATCCTGGACACGAACGCGCTGCCGACGACCAAACAAGTAACTATGAAACCAATCAATTGCTGATGGAGATATGTTAAGTGAGCACAAAACAGCCAGCAGTAAATCAAAATCCACCGCGTTAAAGGCATTGCTAAAGTCCAGCAAGGTCAACACGGTGAGATTCTGACCGTCCATTGCCCGCCTAATGTCGTCAGTGATTTTCACAAGGGCCGTTGCCGTACTATGACCTTTACGGAAACCGGACTGATAAGGATTTAGTAGATCATTGGAAGAAAGAAATAACGTTAGCTGTTGATGGACAAGACGCTCTAAAACTTTGGACAGGAAAGGGAGAATGGCTATCGGGCGAAGATCGGAAAACGTAGAGGAATTAGGTTTTTTAGGTAGGGGAATGATTTGAGCGTCTTTCCAGCTAGTAGGGAATGTATTGGAACTTAGGGATTCGTTGAAAATATGGGTTATGACAGGAAGGACTGAGTCTATTGTAGGAATGATCATATTACGGCTGATGTTATCAAAGCCCACTGCATTAGAACAAACAGCTAATATGCTCTTCTTAACATCACATTCAGACAATTGTGTGAAGGTAAAAGTTGACGAAGAGTCAGGAGTTTCAATGGCAGAGAGATGACTAAGGGTATCGGCTTTAGTCGCACTGTCTATAGTGACAGAAGAAGTAAAATGTTTATTGAGATTATTGAGATCAAAGGAATTTGAAGGCACGTATTGTTGTAAGGAAGTTTAACATCATTGTAGCCATTATTATTATATTATATTCGTTATTTAAGTTTAACGGTACGAAGGTAAATTTCGCATTTGTCAATAAAGTTATAATAGCTCAGGTGGGAAATCGGCCGGTCGCGTTCGACCGAAAAGACCACGTTTCAAATCCCCATGATTCGAGATTTTTTTGTGATTGCACTCGTTATTTTTTTATTTAAATAGCCACTTCATATTTCTTATTATTATATCAGTAAAATCGAAAGTTATTATTTATATTTTATCAATATGTAATTAGTATTTAAATAAGATTTCCAAAAAACACGATTTACTAAAAATACCGAGCTAAGCTCGGTCACCCAGATACCATACTTAAAAAATGTACCATATAATAGTAAAAATAATAATAATAATAATAAATAACTTTATTGCACACAGTAACATATAACAATTACATAAGTATAAAGCTTAAAGAGAAAAAATAATAATTACGTCGCATGCAACGGGCGGTCTTATCACTAGATAGTGATCTCTTCCAGACAACCCATATTAACTTAGTTACGAATGAAGTAAAATTACCTGTAATAAAAAGTAGATAAGATCGAATCTGTGCTTTCTCGGTTTTGGTTATGGTTTCCAAAGTATCTACTTAAAATGAATTTTTCCTGAAAAATGTAATTTATATACCCAAAAGCCGTTTCAGAAATCATCAATATAATTATGTATACATTTCTTTATACGACGTATATACTCCTTCTTCATAGAAAGATTTTAAACTAAAAATAGATACAAGAACGTAAGCTTACATAGTAACTTAACGTACCCTCCGAGGCACGGCGGGGAAACCCACAAGGACAGAAATTCAAACCGGAAAGAAATATTTGTAAATACAAATATCTGTTCCGAGCGGGAATCGAACACGGCACACGCACCACCACACCAAAGCGTTTTTAAATATAATTATCACCATTTTATCATAAACAATAGTCTATGCGTTATTCTGTATACCCAGCTATCTACGTACCAAGATTCTACAATCAGTTTAATAGTTTTTGCTTGAAAGAGTATAAAAGATTCATCCGTCCTCACAAACTTTCACATTTAGAACATTAATAATATTTGTATGAAATAAGATATGATAGGCTAGTCACAAGAATTACTCGATTAATAACAAAGGATTAAATATTCGTAAAATAGATTTCATTCGTTTAATATCATGGTCGTCTAACATTTCCTGTAAGGATGTCTTTTCAAACCGTCCACATGTGCAACCGAATCTTTTACCGCATCCGGCAGGCGCAGATAAAAGGATTCGAAAATAACGCGATGGAATAACGGTTATGCTTCGAGATTATTTATAGACAATAATACAATTGGTTTGTTGTTTTAGTTTCATTTACTCTGTTGCTTTTTATAATATGTCGAGAACAAATGATTGAATGTTAAGATTTATATAACAAGAGATCTTGATGCACCTTAGTATTTATATAGAAATATGTTTGTGGATTGTACTTGCACTGCTTATTTAATTGTATTTAGCATGAATATATATATTTTTTTTTTGTTATAATATTATTCATAGAAAAGTTGCACGTTGTTTATTAGTTAATGTAACTAAAACTATTCCAAATGTAACTAGGAATAACTTATGTTATGAATGTATTTTATATAATATATGTTGTTTATTGTATGAAACCATAAAAGAGTGTGTTTCGTAATAAATCACACTTAAGAAACTTGCACGATGTTAAGAAGCCTTGTTCACCCTTTGTTGCCGCCGACAAGGATTTGATCTTATTATGTATATTTAAAATGATTTGTTGATGTTTTTTTTTATTTTATTTTTTAATGCGCTTATTATTTTTTCTTTTTTTTTACAACCTTCTTTTATTTCTTTACAGGAGCTGATTGATACGCGAGTTTTTTTGCCGCCACTTTTTATTTAAGTTTTCTTCATGGTAGCCACCTGTAAGTTTTTTTTTTTATTTTTTTTTATTTTCTAACCTGATTGTTTGTTTCTTTAATTATTATTTTTTTTATGTTTTTGAATTTTAATTTTAATATTATTTGTGATTTATTTTTCCTTGAGATCTTTCATTTGAATAAAAATACTCCCATTAATAGGACTGTAATAACAATAGTTTAACAAAGACGCATCCTTACAATACGCTACTAATTTTGTGTTTTTCTTAATTGCTTATTAGGTTAAGGGGCATTTTTTCTTGACAGTTTAGTTTGAAAATTGCGTTTTATTTTTGATAAAGTCAAACATTAAATGTATAATAATTATTATAAAATGTCTTAATTGTAATGCTCAGTCGTCGAGTAACATATGAAAAACTTAAGAAGGTACATAATAATATACTTAACATTAAAATTGTTTAAAGTTTGAAGATAATTATGATTATATTTTCAAGAAAAAATATAAAAACATGAAATTACGAGAATGGTAACAACGTTTTCTCGTTTTGTAGCCAGTTTTTGTGCGACTAATGGCGAACGTGATAGGACGAATTTGTTTTTAAACGAGTAAAGATATTGCGACATACGTGACAGATTTAAACAAATTATGTTAATGTTATAAAGCTATATAAAACAATAAAAACGAAACTGGAAATATTTCGATTTATTGAAAAACTAGTTCTATAACTGCTTATATTTTCTTATATATATATATATATTGTTAATAATTGTGTTTCCTCGCAAACAAAAAAAAACCGACTTGAATTACATCGACAAGTAGGTAATACAACGTAGGTAGACTAAACAGTAGTGAAATAAATACGCATTCTTAGAGATAACTCAAAAAGTACTCATCAGATCTTAATCAAATTTAAATCGTACCACATGACAATCACCAGCTTTTGTTTAAAAAAAAGAATAATAAAAAAAACAGTAAATCTAGTACTTATAACACATAAGGTATAATGCAGCGTATACATGTCAGCGTATATGTATATGAGTCATGTCATTGTATAATTCAGCGTAGGTCGACGAAAACTTGCTTAACTAAATACGCATTATTAGGGATAACTCAAAAAATACATGTCAGATCTCGATTTAATTAAAATCGGACCACATGACAAGCACCAACTTCCGATCAAAAAAAGAATCATCGCATCAAGGGCGGTCTTATCACTAGATAGTGATCTCTTCCAGACTACCCCTTCCAGCTTCAGATTCCGATGCAGATTTTAGATTTAGATTACTTAGATATCTGATGGTAAGTAGAGTTAAATAATTACTAGTCAAATCTAAAAGACATTTAAAATAATAAATTATTTATACGAATACACTGAAAAAATATACTAAGGAACTGGAGTGTGTCGTATCAGTTATTATAACTGATTTTCTTTTATCATTACGGATGATAGCCGAACGGATTTGCATAAAACATGAGCTTGAAAGGAAACGCTGTTACATCGCTAGGAAGTACTTTCCGAGAGTGTATAAAGACGATTAGTCAATGACAATGTTATGAAAAGATTTTTTTATGTGCTCCATTTATGGTTCGATAATTTGAACTAAACGCCTTTTACTGTTTTACGTGTACTGAGTTTCTGAACTAAGCGCCCTTTGCCGTTAAACTTGTATTTAATTTTGAATTTTAGCACCTTTTATTTTTTTACATGTATTAATTTTTAAAACTAAATTCCTTTTACAGTTTGACTTATATTAAATTTCGTATGATTGATTGTTTGATACAATCTTTATTAATAAACAGACTGGAGCACAAAAAACAAATTCAAACTTTACGAATAAATCTTGAGATTTGGTGCGCTTAAACAAATGACATAACAAACCTGAAAAACAAATATTTAAAAATTGTTCAAATGGGAAAACATCACTTTTACCGTGTATTCCCTTCACTATACTAGACATTTGTGATTTATACTATTAAGTTCGATACGAAACATATTTTATTCTCATGAATCTAATTTCACTTCATTTTCCGCTCGTACGGAACCAGTGCCGCCAAAAATGTTCGCTAGGAAATTGTCTTCTGGCTGTGATAATAAAAAGCGACAAAAGATGGAAGTGGATTTTTCTTAACGTAACATAAAATAAAGACAAACAATTTAAGTCTGGTCCAACAGATTTATTTTAAACATTTCTTCATTCGAAATTTTACGAGTGGTACGTTAAACACTCTTTAATATTAATACAAGAGTCATGTCATTGCGTAATTCATTACCTAATTGCTTCATATTTAAAACAAAATATTTAAAAAAAAACCTTGAAAATAATAATCAATTCTAAGGATTGCGTTTTAATGTATATATTATAAAATATTAACCTCAATTAACCTCAGGTTTTATTATGTACTAACACTGTTGTTTGTTTGTTGTAATTGTAGTATTAAACACTTGCAAATGATTGTTATAAAACTATATTAATAAGGTAAAAATGGATTTATTATTTTAAACCAGAAACATTTTTTATTTCACTAATAATGTATGGAACGTGGAAATATGAAAAGCACACAAGCTGCACCTCGCACTGTCCTGATTCCGTCGGTCAAGGCTAGGGCTGCCGATAATTGAACTGCCAAGCTGAAAAAATCTTCAAAATTTCGGCGTAAAATTCTTTCTGATTGCGTTGTGTTACTAATTACGTAAATCACGCAGAAATTAAAAAAACTAAAAAAAATACGAGCATACTTTTTACACGACTGAAGTAAAACTTCTTTAGCTCTATCTAATTATCTCCCTCTAAACTTCCGTTTGCCTCACCCGATTACACTTTTCGTAACGCTCACGTCACGCATTCACCAGCTTACTCTCCAAGTCAAGCGTGAGTAAAGAAGTTTTACTTAAACTAGTTTTAATTGATTTAATATCTTTATTTAGATTTAATTACAGGTGATATGACAAGGTCAGATTTAAAAAGCAGCTCTCTCGTCTCTACGTATTTGATGTACGTTTACGGTGAAATAAAATACAATTATTATTACTATAGGTATTACAACATGAAGTTTATTAAACCTTTCTGTGGCTCTCTAAAACGAGGACAAATCCCCATGGATTCCCTAAACTCTATGAGTAACAGCCCTAGTAAGTCGTCACATAGGTGTGTCCGTCCTTGGTGTTAACTTCGGTTTGCATTTGATTCACCTTTAAATATTTACACTATATCGTTCTTTAATGCTTTATTATATTGATTACCCCGGGGAAATAAGGTTTTCTAAAGCCAATCTGATTTTTGATTAGAAATCACTCTTCGACATTTTACGATCTTATTTACAAACGTGTGTATTAGGTATGACAAAATTATAAGCGACTGAAGTCTGTACGTAGAAAAATTTAAGGAAAACGAATATTACAGCTTTCATTGCAGTAATCTTTAAATATATAAAAATCTAAGGTCGTGGTGTTTGTGATCACACTCCTCAGAAATAGATCGATCGATTTTTAGGATTTTTTAGTAAATATGAAAATAAGTCGTTAAGTATATTAAATTTGATACCACTATGTGATTGTAGTATCCCTATCTTTTTTCTGTTGTTCTTTTTTATTTAATTTTTCAATCCACCAAAAATTTACAAGTTTATCGTTCCAATTCAATTTATAGTTTGTTGCAAAGCATGTCATTCATTGTGCCTGTACTCACCTCGTCGTCCTTCCTTCCAAGGGCATTCGAAATAGAGATACGATTCACAGACCCCTTGAGACGAAAAACTTTTGTTAGCTCTCCCACGGGTTCTTATTGTGACATCTTATTACTTAGCCCCATGCCCCTTGCCCCATGTCAATTGATGCTGTCAACAGGGAATGAAGTTTGTTATCACAATCGTGTACAGGCCTCAGCAGGATGTAATCTTATGAAAATTTGGAAATACACACAATCATTTCCATGACAATACTCTCTCTTTATTATCTCTGATTATATAAACATTTGTCACGTTCAGGGTCGAACTAGTGACTGCTAGCGCATCAGCCGGTTGCTGTGACCACTGTCCCATTGGCATTGGTCATGTAGCATAAAATCCGTTATAAAATACAGTATACCAAAATTTTTTAATGCTTATTAAAATAGTTCAGTTTTAGACAGTTTTATTTGACGATATCTCATACAATAAAAAGTATGGATGTGCAAGATAAATGTATGGGTATGAATGGAGAAAAGAACTTCTTAAAAGCTGTTGATTGTATTGCGTTCTTTTAATGATATCTAAGTGTGCGAGGTTCTCCGAGAAAAGATCACCATGGCGACGCTTTTCAAGAGAAAAATCGAAGGCCGATTTTCTCTGATACTTTGTTTTGTGATTCTCAGAAAACTTATTCATATTTCAAAGATTCTTTTCAAATATTTGCTCTATAAGATTGCTTTATCTCTAATTAAATATATAATTTTTTCCTCTATTTTTTGAGACGATGTCTGTGCTTCAAATTACGAAATATTTTTCAATACGCTTGTAGTTTTTAGCAAATGTTTTTGCGTTAAGCTATAAATTTATATTGTAAAATAAATTACGAAAAATAACGTTTCTTAATACTTGTTCTGAGTCTTGAATATAAGAGTCTAGTCGTCCGCGCCTTTGAACCTTTAAAGACTATATTTATGTGGCATTTACCCTCTAAATAATTCGAAGGGTGGGAATTCTAGTTTTGCAAACTTAGAGTTCGCGAATAAAAAGGAGCATTTGCAAAATCTAATTTTAGAATAGAAGTGGAAAACTTGATGCTCATTGCTCATGCTTGCTCATTTCTCGACTACTGTCTAAAAATATAATATTTTTTGCTCAAACATGTAAATAATACGCTTTCATTAAAATAATAATTTAGGTGTTCGAGAAAATTGCAATATCACAGTTTTGCTCGTCTGTCGGTATCCCAATTAAAATTTATTTAATTTACGTTTTGCGTATTTCAAGGTTAATAACAGTACTCTAATTAGTTATATTATACTGCGTTGTTTTTGTCGTTAAATTTATTTTTAGAAGGATATCGTTCTGAATGTATATGTATTAGTCACAATGAGGTAAATAACGGATAAATGTGTGACCGTATTAGCGTTAACTTTTGATTTGTTACTGTATAGCATTATTAATTGTTCATACTTCATCAAAATAAGACACCATACATGGTTTTCGTGAAGTGAAAAAAATCAAAATCATTTACATACATTTTCGAAAGCTACATTTTATTTCTTATAAGATAACTCTTTCTTAAGACTATTGTTGTAACAAACCACAATTCCGATTCACCATGCTTAGACTGATATCAATCAGTTCAGCCTATTGCAGTCCACTGCTGGACATAGGCCTCCCCAAGTTCGCGCCAGACATCCCGGTTTTCCTCAATCCTCATCCAGCCTAAACTGGCAATCTTACGTAGATCGTCAGTCCAACGAGCCGGAGGACGTCCTATACTGCGTTTGGCAAGACGCGGTCTCCACTGCAGGACCCGTCTGCTCCAACGATCATCAGTCCTGCGACACAGATGACCAGGCCACTGCCACTTCAACTTGCTAATTATATGGGCTATATCGGTTACTTACGTTCTCTCGCGAATCTCAGTCTCATTTCTAATCCTATCTTTGAGAGAAACCCCAAGCATAGCCTTTTGCACGTTGAGCGACTTTAAACTTGTGGACCAGTCCTTTCGTCAGTGTCCATGTCTCGGCTCCGTATATTAACACGGGCAGGTCGCATTGCTCGAAGACTTGTCTTCAAGCATTGCGGAATCTTCGAAATGAAGACTCGACGAAGCCTGCTAAACGCCGCCCAGCCCAACTAGTTCCTCCTATCGGCCTCCTTCTCAAAGTTCTTGCGGCCTAGTAGGATAGTATGGTCTAGGTTAATATAATCCTGCACAACTTCGAGAAGGGTACCATCGTCTCGGTATGACTTGGTTGTTAAACATAACTTTCGTTTTGTCCAAGTTCATACCGAGACCGATACGTCGGGAGGACTCGTTAAGGCCGGTCAGCATTTGGCCTAGCTCATCCAATGTCTTCGCAAAGATAACGATATCGTCGGCGACACGAAGGTGAGAGGTGTATTCGCCGTTGACGTTGATGCCTCGTTCCCCCAATCCAAAGTCTTAAAGACATCCTCCAGCGCAGTGGTAAACAGTTTCGGTGATTACAACTCCCTGTTTTACCCCACGCCGTTGGAAAATGGGTCTTGTTCTCTGGTCCAGGATATTAACGGTCATCGTCGCCGCATCGTACATACATCTCAGTATCTTGATATATCGCCAGTCGATATGACATCTCTGCAGAGAGTCCAGGACAGTTAAACAGACTGGTATCGCTACAAAGAAAAAAAACAGTATATTGTGTATTAAAAATTTAATAAATATAAACACCTAGATACTACTTATAAAAAAAACGAAAGAAAAAATACCGGATACTTTTTTCGCCAAATTAGGATTTAATACATATATATTTATCAGTACTGATACTTATATTTAAGTCACTTCAAATTTTAATAAAAATGAAAACATTAACAATAATAAGAAAAAATAATGATAATGCCGCTCTCTCATTGTTTTTGTTTCATATTAAATCCCACGGCGTAAACTTTCTCATGTAGGAGTACCTATATTAATTGTCATTCACGTTTTGTATGCCGATTGTAATAATACCTTATTATGTGTCGCAATAGCTGAAATATTAAAGAATTGTTTATTTAACAAATAGAAAGTTTATTTTGAATGCTATTTGGTATGCTATATGGTATTATTACCTTTTCTAAGTATCTACAGACTTACAAAGTAATCAGACTAGAAATTACTGCAGGATTGCCTAGTATAAGCATCTGGGTCTCAGTGGATCCCAGATGGGAATTCCCCAGTAGGAAATCATTATTATTTTATTTTTAATTTAGCAATTAGGTGTCGTCCATTAATCACGTGATGCTTTTAGCAACTTTTTAACCCCCAATAACCTGGTGATAGTGGTGAGCTTTTAGACAATCCCTTTAGACTACCCTCCATACTCAAAAATTACGTGTATTTTTTGTGAGAAGCGTTTGGAATGTAATGAGTTAAAGTGATCGACGGAATAATGTCACAGATAGACCAAAAGGAAAGAGAAGGAGAGAGAAATTTAAATATTTAATTAAAATACCAATAAACCCTATTCCGTTTTTCGTAAATAGTAAATATATACGTAAATCTAAAACATCTCATCTAAAAATAATCTAAAACGCAAAGACGTAAGCAATTATCCGGCTTAAGCGACCGTATATCAGTTTACTCCGAGTTTCCCACAATCTTTATTATATTGACCGTCTCTTGTTACGTATTCAATAGTCTAGTCTAAGCTCTAAGGAGATGTAATGAACAAAGCAGGCCAGCCGTGTCAAGGATACAACTCTTATTCTAGTTTCTGATGTTATCAGTTCGAACCGGTTTTACTCGTTTAACATAGAGGTCTTATGATATAACCCCTTTAATTACTGTGAGAATTACATCTGAGGCGGGATAACCTCCAAGTGTTCGGTCTTCTTACTAATATTTGATAGTAGATTTGTATCCGTTGAGTTTGTGTTTGTGTTGTGTGGCTTCGGCACTAAAGAATTTAGCCACCCCCTCTCTTCCCGTGGGTGTCGTAAGAGGCGACTAAGGGATAACAAAGTTCCACAACCACCTTGGAACTTAAGAAGCCGACCGATGGCGGGATAACCATCTAACTGCTGGCTTTGAAATACATAGGCCGAAGACGGGCAGCAGCGTCTTCGGTGCGACAAAGCCAGTACTGCGGTCACCAACCCGCCTGCCCAGCGTGGTGACTATGGGCAAAACACATGAGTTCACGTTATTTTTGGCGTAAACTTGTGGAGGCCTATGTCCAGCAGTGGACTGTATAGGCTGTAATGATGATGATGAATGAGTTTGTGTAACTGTATATGTAAAACTGTATATTCCAAAAACAATACGAATATAATTTATTGAACTATTTATAATTAGAAGGAAATAACAGTATGAATTTATAGGTCATCATTGTTGTGGTTTCATGGCGTTGCATTTGTTTTACAGTAAACACAGGAACTTACTGCACTCATTTTAGATACTTATTTGTTGAAATTGATAATTGAATATCGTAGACCTTGATCGAAAAAAATTACATCAGTATTTCAAGAAAATAATCAAAAACGTAATAAGAAATAAATATCGCCAACGACAAAGTTCCGAGTTAGCAAGAAGTCGACTCGTCTAAGTGGATAACTTAGTCACTCCCGCCGCGTAGTGTTGAAGAACTTGCCACTTATTGTCCACATCTGCGCTTCAATAATTTTTGTTTTAAACTTTAATAAATACAAAAAACTACTTAAACTATAATTATATTATATTATTAGTATTATTTTATGATATGTAATGTTATATTATTTGCTCCTTTTTTTATTGTACACCTACACACTGTACTTTCTTGCCCCTACAAAAGTTGGCTGGTAGAAAATATATTAGCGTTAAGCCTGCCTTTTGTACACACTTGTATTAGTGTATTTATTGTACAATAAAGAATTTAAATAAAATAAACGAATAAACAGAGGCATTTCTAAATCTTACTGTATCCCCTAACCTTAAAGTCAAAGAGTAATGCAAAATACTTGTTGTAGGTAAGTGTACAAAAAGTACATTACGATTTGACACGACATAATTCTACAAACATTTCACGCGATATCCTACGGGCGCTTGTTCTGGCATGATATTCTTACAATAACTATTTGATATTTTGGCATCATTTCACGAGGACAAATACAATACAAACTGGCGAGTTTGTCGCTTAGAAACTGATATGTCACAGTAGGCCATATCTTGGTAGCGTTAAACGACAAGGTTCGACGCAAAGCGGGGTCACTTCATGTGTCATAACGCGACTTATTATAGGTTCTGATATTTTCTCGTGTTTGTCAGTCGGTTACAAAGCGTTATTTCGTTTGACAGACACAGGATAATGGGCTAATGCGGGACTGCGGTTTTTGCTATTCATTTTGGGATTTTTCCTCCGCATGCGGCGTAGTGCAAAATACGGTTTATAAACTATTCTATTTCTACATAAACAATGCATAAACTCGAATAGCAAATACGTATATCCGTCGACTTGTCGGCTTTCGACACATATCAAAGGATACAAATAAGTATGATATTTATCCTCAAAGTGTGGATACGATGTGTCTTGTAAAGCACTTATATTTGTTTATGTGACTAACTAAAGCTCATAACAGTGTTGATTTACGTTCACGTATTATGTATTAAGTCCTCTTAAATCCTCATAAAAGTGAATATAGTAACGTTTTAAGTACTTTATTTTCAAAGCCTTCTGTGTAAATAAGAAGTTATTCTCATTAAAAATATTTACTCGAGCGGAACCGACGCCCCGCGATTATTACACTTCGAATAAATCACGTAACGCTTTTCTTAATTAAACATAAAATACGTCATAATATTACATTTATGACTAGCTAGAGCCAGCGACTGTTCTCACGGGAAATACTTTTAGTGAAAACCTCTTGCGGTTTCACCCGTTGACATAATTTACAGATGTCTTGTGATCAGCTACGGTAAGTCTCTGGCCTACGTACGATTTTGGGCGGTATTTTTTTCTAATGTAGCAAGAATTATTCAAAACTTTCTAGACTTATCCATTACACGAGGAAACAAATACTTTTCTCTCTCTAGTCTGAAACTAAATTTTACTAGTAGAGTGAGTTGATTTGCGTTTCTTTTTATTTTTATTGAAATTTTACGCCAACGCCAAACTTTTATTACTTATATTATTTTATAATTTTTTGACTAATTATTTTTGTCTTTAATTAAACAGAATTTAATTCTATATCGTACCTATTTTTTTAATTAGTTAAACTGTTTAGCTATTAATTATATTATTAACCTACTAACAAACATTTATTATAAAAGCATTCAGTAATTGCAAAGGACTTGCCTTCATATGTAAGCTATAGTTGTTTTGCTCTAGATATTAGTCATGTCTAGACAATAACCCCTCTATGTGTTTGTTTTATGGAACTATGAGGCAAACGAGATTCATGAATATTGGCAAGTGGCCCGGCACAGGTGCCAATATTACACACATTTAACTATATCGTTAGCAAAATTTTGCATTTTTTTTCAGTAATACGAGTATGTATAAGCTATTACATAAATACCCATATTGTAGAAATGAATTGCTTCAGCCTTTAATATCCCGCTGCTGGGCATAGGCCTCTTTCCACATGTAGAGCATTCCGCATGAGAGTTAGTAAATAATAAAGATTACGAAGAAATGGAAGTAAATATCCGCTTCCGAAACATAATGTACAATTTCTATATGTATAAGAATATTCCTGACATACTTTATACAAAAAGAACATATGAAAGCTTATCCCGAGAACTTTTATGGGAATCTGTATTTCAGTTATACTAATGGTCGCGCAGTGGTCGAAATTTAACCATAATTAATTTAAATTATAAGTTTGAACACTATAACAATAAATAAAAACGTATATATGCGTGTGTGTGTCAAATACATGGTACTTTGTGTAGTGTTTTTTTTTTAATTGATTTATTATATTTTTATGCATAGTTTTAAAAAATATATTAGCATTCTGTACTCCTTTCACTTCGCATAGTTATAAAATAAATACTCCTTATTACATCAGCTTTCTGCCAGTAGAAGTTCCGTCAAAATCGGTTCAGCCGTTTTAGAGATAAACCGGAACAAACAGACAGACAGAAATTGTAAAAAATGTTAGTTCTGTATATGTACCGTGTATACATCCAAATGCATTTTGTAAAAAAAGGTTACTTTAAGATTACAAACAGACACTCCAATTTTATTTATTTGTATAGATAAGTGCGCGAAATTTCATACTCCTCCGTCCCCGTAATTTTCGTAAAAAGGAATACAAAGTTTATGCTTCGCGCACTAATATATAGATTATTATAACACTAATGGACTTAAAATATTTGTGCAGAGAATTACACCGAAGCTATTCTGCTCACTTTGTTTATTATATTATCTAAATCAGATTAAAGCGTATTTTTATACCACTAAGATGGCAAACGAGCTTATGGTCCATTTGATGGTAAGCGGTTGCTGTATCATATTGACGCCTGCAACACGAGGAGCATCTTAAGTGCGTTTTCGAATGGGGGGAAATGGGGATAGGATCGGCAATGCGCTTGCGATGCTTCTGGTGTTGCAGGCCGTCAATATAATAGGGCAGGCAGAGCCGTACGCTTGTTTGCCGACCTAGTTACATTAAAAAAAATTGTATATTAAACAACCGTTTCAATATTTAAATTAACTTGAAACTTTTTTAATAGTTCAAGTGAAGTCAATCAGTATTGATAGTCAAAACGCCATTGAAATTGGTCATCGTTGCGTGATCGAGAGGACGGTACAAGCCAATCAGACCTCGTCACAGTCATCGATTCACAAACGTCTCATTAACTTGTTTTAAAGACAACGCTTGTTTGAATGTAACGAACTCGACCGTTTATGGATATTTTATGTATTCTGCTTTTTGTTCGTACTAACGAGTCTACAAACGTTTCTTTCACGGTTTAAAGTGTGAATATATTTATAGTTTTATTTACTTTCCTATATCATACCTCGTTTTTTATTGTTATGTGAAACAAAGAGTATTTAAATTGTAACTTTTATAAGTTAATGTCTAGAATGTGTTTATTAAACATTTTAGGTGTTTAAAAAAACTTATTTGGTTTTCATCCATTTAGTAAAATTCAAATGCATCGTATTATATTATTTATTCCGTATTTACACACTATACAAAGTTTTAGAATATATTAAAAATTTCATAAATCAACATTAAGAAAGTTATAAACAGGTTATAGGTAACAAATGCGAGATTAACATATTAGTAGATGTAACAGAACCCGCATCTTGCACTTCAAGATGACAATTGTTCCAATCAACGGAGTTCGTTGAACTCGGATAGTGACGACGATGCATTCTTTGAATAACAATTGGAAGTGTTTCCTTATAGCTTTAAATAACAACAAATACTTTATTGAATGTGGTAATACTGTTAGACTCAAAGAACATTTTTAATTACTTCTTGTGTCATGTAATATATAGTTACTTCATATAATACATAATGATAAAGGGGACAAAAAACGATTTCAATACTTTTTGAGGACCCATTTCATCGGGGACTGATGAATTTTGTCTGGTACGTAAGATACAGATAGGCTTTATCAGTAAAAGATGGCACAGCGACTTAGGTCACGTTCTTCCTCAACTGCAAAACTACACAATTTACAATTTGCGAGTAATGATTTATCTGTGTCTGAAAGATGAAGTGGAGTTTAATTTTGTTGAATACCGTTATGTATCAGATTGCTTTATCAACAATCAGTGAAGTAGGCTCTTAATTAACACTGACTCACTTGTAAATAAAAGGACGAAATATTTGTTAGTTCAGTTCTTATTTATTGTGTTGAAATTGTATTTATTTAAAGAGAAAAGTTTTAGAGAAGATGTTTATTGAGAAATGTATGAAATTATATTATTAATTTTGACTTTAATATTTTTGGAATTAATAATTTGTGTGTAGAATGATGTTTTGTTCCCATTACGTCAAGACAAGTATTCAGTTTGTTGCATGAATGGTAATGAGTGTAGGTGTTTGCTTGCCAATTCTATTAAAATTATTTAAATAATTCATGCGTTGTGAAGATCGACGTATGAGGCCGTGTCCACGAACACACGTATAAAATGTTACTTTTACGAGTGTAGTAATGTGTAGACTTCCGAATTTTATGAAAAGCATAACTATGGACGAATCCCGCAGGAGCCTAAAAATACTAATTATGAATATATACATTGCAGTTGTCGCAGATATTTTCGTCTATTTCACTGATTATTTGAATACATAGGAGTCGTCCATTAATCAAGTGAGGTTCAAAGTGGGGGGGGGGAGTAGAAGAAAAATCATGCCATATCAAAAGAATGGCTGGAATGATATATCACGTGTTTTTATTTTCATTGAAAATGTTATTTTTAAATATAAAAAACACACTGCAACATTGTTTTCTGTGTGGGAATTTGTTCATGATGCTTAACTTTCCAAAACATAATCAGATTATATCTGTATTTAAAAATATTCTGAAATTTTCAATATACTATCTACAAAAAAATACACGCGATTGTTGGCTATGGAGTAGTTTAAAACATCATCACATATCACCAGAAGGGTGTAAAGTGGCTAAAAAACATCACGTAATTAATGAAAGACCCCATATTATTTCTATGGGTTATAATAAATATATGTTAAAGTGTCAGAATCATAAAGTATGATATAAGTCTTGCAATATATAGTCATGTTACATCGCGTTGAATTACGAACTTAACTCCTAATACCAACAGTTGGCGCTACATAATTATACGATATTTAATTTTCAATTGTTGTGTCATAATTTGCAGCTTCTGAGTGACATGACAATGACAATTTCGATTAATCGTATATGATAAATGTTGCTGCCATGTTTTGTTATTTGGAGATATAAATCAGTAGTTTAGTATCAGTAGTTTTAAATTTAAATAAATCTCAGGTACAGGCGACGATGCGGACACAATTGGATTGTATTATTTCTCATTGTTTCACATTACGTAAGAAAATTGAATACGAGTCAAGGATATACAACAATGGGGTGGAAATATAGGGGCAAGATACATTGTATATAATCAATTTGTCCTCCTAATTTTTTTTTTTACAAAGCATTCGATCGTTGATATAAAAATCGCAGAATTTTACTAGCTTTATATTTTTACACTTTAAAGTAGATTGTAACTTAATTTTATGTACTATCTGTCAACATAAATACAAAAGTAAAATTCCAATTAATATTTTCTCGGAACATTTTTTTAACATAGATATTTTTAAAATAGTTTTATTTTAACAAGGTCTCCTATAGCAGAATCTATAACAAATCGTTTTTTTTTTTAAACGATTTTAAACGAAAACATATAATTATAACTTACACAGTATTATAAAGTTTACTTTTGTTATTTTTTGTTTAGAATTAATTTTGAGAATTAAATTTGAGTTTTATCAATAAGAAACATTTTAATGATCGTGATAATGCAGAAGCTCAGTGCCTTTTCAGTGTAATGTGATAGCAATTAAAATGTCCGCCCCTGTTTATGGCTTTTGAAGTTGATAACATCCTCATTAAAGTAACCTTACTAACTTACTTGATTAATCTTTTATTAGGTAAATAGACTATAGTTTAGGTAAGGCAAGGTCAAGTCACGCAAGCAATATAAATATGGAAAAAAAACGCTTGTTTTTTAAAAAGCTAATTAATTAGGTAGTACATTGTTTTTGACAATATTGCGTACTATGATTACGTCAGTGTTTTTTTTTTAAAGATTTTACACAGATTGTATATTAAAATAGACGAGACTAAGTAATAATTTATAATGGAATAGGGAAACTTGATACATCTTTTTACATACATCTTGAAAACATATTTTTTGGTAAGTATGAAGTGAATGAATCATCGTAATACCGCATTTTCTTTTACCATTATTGGTGTACAATGACCTACAATTGGTGGAACCTAGAAAGGCCTTATATCATGACATTGTAAGCATTTAACTTGACATTGTTCTTGATATATCCAAAACGAAGGCCGCCCTTGCACGCGATATGCTAATATACGGCTGTCATGTTCCGCCGAAACCTCTGTACATTGCCGGTTGAACCCTTACCGGTTAGGCTATTTTGACGCAAGTAACAAAAGGTATAAGAGCCTTTTTGCCAAATCAATGGGAACTTCACCCCTCTGTATCTTGGATATCTATTAAGTATGTAAAGAAAATTACCTTCTGCTTGACGCGGCACTTTTTCGTCAATGACTCGCTGGTAAATTGGTAGCAACAGGAAATTAAATAGCTTTTAGAAACTTTAACAGTATAAAATAACAATTTGTTGTTTTGTTATAAGTATTCTTCTGTATTTCAGATATTTTTCTATTAGTCGCGGTCAAGAAATCGTTAACGATTATTAGGTAATTTTTATCGTCATAAAACGACAAATGTTTTTTATTTTTTTTTTATTTCACTGGTGGCAAACATTGTTTATAGACAAATGACAAATATACACAAAGATTGCTTAATGATAAATATTGATATTTGATACGGAAGTAATATTAGTCATTTCTGTTCGCGGAGTCAGTTACTTATATACTCACTTTTAACACTACCGTGAGTCATATACCGGAATTTCTTAGTAATATACTGCAGTGGCTAAGACTAACTTTATAACTTTTTATTTCTTTTCGTTATTCGCATTATTGGTTTGGAATCATAATCGTTTTTTTAATGAATTTGGAAAGTGACTCAGCTTATTTGAATGTGAAGTCAAATTTAATTGCAATTTTATCAAAGAATTACACAGTTTTTAACCGATTTCCAAAAAAGGAGGAGGTTCTCAATTCGACTGTATTTCGAAAATATAATTTGAAGTTTTGGCACAAGATAAATTCCTGTTAAGATCTTGGATAGTGTTTCTTGGGATTCATTTGAAATACTTACCTTTTCATGGATTTGTGTAGGATTGAATGTGGTGGTCAGGACTTTATCTTTTTTTATCCCATTTCATTTTGTAACCGACTTCCAAAAAAGGAGGAGGTTCTCAATTCGACTGTATTTTTTTTTTATGTATGTTACATCAGAACTTTTGACCGGGTGGACCGATTTCGACATTTTTTTAATCGAAAGGTGGTGTGTGTCAATTGGTCCCATTTAAATTTATTTGAAATCTAACAACTACTTTTCGAGTTATATCTAATAATGCGTTTTTACTTGACGCTTTTTTCGTCGACCTACGTTGTATTATACCGCATAACTTTCTACTGGATATACCGATTTGAATAATTCTTTTTTTGTTAGAAAGGGGATATCCCTAGTTTAGTACCATGATAAGGAAACCAGGATCTGATGACGGAATCCCAGAGAAATCGAGGAAAACTCTCGAAAATCCGCAATAACTTTTTACTGGGTGTACCGATTTTGATAATTTTTAATTTAATGAAAAGCTGATGTTCATTATGTGTTTACATATAAATTTTATCGAGATCTGATAACTACTTTTTGAGTAATCTTTGATAACGCGTAGTTACTTGACTATTTTTTCGTCGATCTACGTTGTATTCTTGTCGATGTAATTGAAGTCGGTTTTTTTCGTTTGTCTGTAAACACAATTATTTCTAGTGTTTTTAGCCAAAAGTCTTAACCTTTTTAAATAAAATTAACTCAAAATATGGAGCAGCCCGACTGGGGTAGTACCTCGACCTTACAGAACACCACAGTTAAATAGTACTGTTTTCAAGCAGTACTGTATTCTTGTTGATGAGTAAGGTGACCAGAGCTCCTGGGATAGGGTAGGCAACGCGTTTTCGATGCTTGTAGTGTTGCAGGCGTCTGTTAGCTACGGTAATCGCTTACTAACAGGTGAGTCGTACGCTTGTTTGCCGACTTAGTTATATAAAAAAAGCTTTATCATATCCTCCGGCTGTACAATATTATTAAAATCTAATTAGATGAGATTATATCGCGAGACTTTCCTTATTCAATAAAACTTTACTAAACCTGAAAAGATTTAACTAATTGTATTATATTACTCACAAAATATTTTCAATATTAGATTGTAGTGCCTAAAGGAATAGATTAAGTTTCCCTTCTCTTTATTTGATTAAAAAAATCGTCATGTCTTAGGGCCAAGAAAGCACGGCAACGTAAAACAAATTAAATTTCGAAAATATCCATTGTAGGAACGAATATGTGTAATACTTAATCGTACGATTAGCTCAGCAGTTATTCAGAAGGGCTCGACATTCTTCAGTATCAAACAAGGGCTTTAGGTTACCTGTGTACATTTTTCACTACGTCAGCAGCTTTACGGGCACTGAGTCTCAAACTGTAGTTATAAATAGACATACTTGAGAAAATTATATAAAAAAAAGAGTGTGCTTTAGACCACACGACTCAAGTAAAACTTACAAAACGTAAGTTTCTCTCTTTCTGTCTTCACTAACTTGTAACTTCCTCTCAACTACCGTTCGCCTCGCCCGATCACACTTTTCATAACGCTTTCGTCACGCATTCACTACTCTCCAAGTCAAACGTGAGTAAAGAAGTTTTACTTCAAAAATTGAAATTTTATTGACAAAGTAATAACATCGTTATGCTTTAATCTAAGGATATTGAGGTTCATCTTAAGACATCAAGGTATGCTTAAGGTCTACTGCGGTACGGTGGGATAAAGGAACACCCGCGTAGATATTTTCATCATATTATACGTCATTAGGTACGCCAAAGCATACCGACCAAACGTTAGCTCTAATGTAGCTTGTTTTAATGGTTGCTTTTGGAATAATTTTAGCGTTGTTGTTAATATGCTGGTGCGCTTAATTATTAGTTGATATCATAAGCCAGTTCTAAAGTTATAAAAAACGGAGGACACATGACACATGTTACATTATTTATATTTTTACTAATTGAAAAAAAAAGTCTGTCACTGCCGTCAGTGTGTGCAAGTCCTAAGTCACTATTGATATTATAATACCGATGTGTGCTGTGCATGTAGTTTTTGTCGTCTACAACTGGAAACAAATCAATATATAAAATACTCGACATATTAAAGGATATTGATGGAAAGCGTTAAATTACTACTAATTACATATTATATTTATTATCTATGTTTTAAAATGTTCATATAAAGCTCATGTAAATCTATAGTACGTATACTAATATAGGACAAGTGTGGGTTTTATTGTTTGTTTCTTGAACATCGAAATCTATCCTCAACATTAAAATCTATCCGGCAGTTTATAAAAAAGTATATTATTGCGTTGTTAATCTCGGTAATTAGTAGACGAAAGAGTCACTCATGTCGTAATCGAGGGTAAAACCGCGTTGTTCATCTATTTTATAACAATTTATCAAAGGTTCATTCACCTCTCTAAAATAAGGACTACTAAAATCACAAACGAGTGTGACACTAGTTCATTTTTTACGTTTCACTCTAGCTACAAAAGCATAAACTTCAGGGAATCGTACCAAAGTCTAGGTATCATATTACAAGAACATGAGATCATATGCTCTGAATAAGTCAGGTACCCTATAAAAGTGTAAATGAGTTAATCTAAAGGGTTTGTTGTACCCTTTTGACTTTCGTAATCTTCTTACCTGAATCGAAAGATGCCGTTGACCTTTTCTGTCCGGGAATAAATAAATTTATCATATGCAAATTAAAATCGCATTATAACATCGCCCGAGTCTGGCGAGGGTTATTAACCTTATTCTTAGTATAAATAACCGGCTAAATACATTTTATATTAGTCTGATCAAGGTATGGTCGAGTACATTGATTATTTATGAATAAGATAATTACATAGCTAAGATACAAGTAATAATATACGCAATAAAAGAAAACAAAATTATTAGTATTTTAGTAAATATTTTTTTCATAAATATTGTTGATTTAAAAAAAAAACACAATATCTAAGAAAGAAGTCGTCAGGGAAAAAAGTCATCGCATGCGATACATAGTTATGCGTGAGCAATCAAAAAATTAAACCGATTCTTAATCCCGACCACCAATGCCATATGCCAATGTTGCGATTCTAGAGGCATAGGAGTACGTGGGTCTTAGCTTAAAATCACCTAGAGATATTCTGAAATTTGTGTATCGTACAGTCATAAAATAGAACAAAAGATAAAAAACAGAATGAATATTAAAATAATAATTAATTAACACCAAGGTTTTATAAGGCTAATAAATAATTGGGGTCAATCAATGTGCGTCATTTTCATAAGTGCATACCTGCATTTTACGAAATTTAAGGCGCTTACTACAAAAAAAAATCCAACTATTTCTATGTCTTTTTCGGTATTTGCCAGCTATTAATACGATATAAGTTTAGTAATTTAATTAAAAATACTATTTAGAAACGTGATTGCATACAAAATACGCAAAAAGATCGCTTTCATATTTTTTATTTCATAAAATAAATTGCTAATATTTCCATATATAATTAAAATACCTTATTTCCTAATCGTATAAAATATGTTATAGAGTAGGATTTTGTGTATATATATTTTTATATTCTATATTTTATTCTTTTTGTGCCAAACGAATTTCATTGTTAGACGTAAAAGTCAAAAAAAATTACCTTTTCAGTCACGGGGTTAAATTTGGTAATTACTACTTTTTTATTCTTATAAGGAATTTCAGGTTTAAGCGTTGACTAAGAAAATCACTGTATTAACAACCGGAACAAACAAACAGACAGACAGACATACAAACAGACAAAAATTGTAAAAAATGTTATTTTGGTATATGTACCGTGTATAAATCCATACGCATTTAGTACAAATCGGTTCTTTTAATATTACAAACAGACAATCCAATTTTATTTATTTGTATAGATTAATATTATATCGACTCATTGTTGGTTTTATATAAATTATAAAATGAAAACGTATCGAAATTATACAAGTAGGAAACGCACATATTTTAAAAAGTTGTCAAAAGATGTCAAAATCTTTGATGAAAGATGATAAAATCTTTTATGTGTGTTAATGTATTTATCCACGCTGACTGAACAATCATAGTTAACTTAATGTTATAAAATTCTGTTTAAAAATTCACCTTGTGTTGTGTTTAAGGAATATTTCATTAGAAAATTTCCACGTTTCGTAGAAAATTTTGAGGCATTGTACTGGCCAATAGTCATGCAGTGGAACGGAATCACGGATTACTCTTAAATCCCTTTCCTTAATAGAAAATGTGCGAGGCTCTGCTGACATTTCTCAGCTAGTTACAATAGAGTACATTTAATATATCCTAACAGTATAAATCTTTGTACATTATGATACTTTATTATTATAATGAAACAACTTTTTCAGACTTTATCACGATTTATTAGGTTTTTTAAATGCCCGACGTTTTGGATTAACAGTAACCATGGTAACAGGAAAACATTTTTATGTTCTTCTGTCTGTTCTTTTCAACATTACGTTCTTCTTCTCTGTGCCTAATATTTTTGTTTCGATGTACAATTTATTGTTTGATAAACTAGTCTAAAGTTGGTTTGATTATTAAACATACTAATGGATATTTTATAGATGAAAATAAAAGTTCTTATAAGCTTAATTTGTTAAGTATGACGGTAAATTATTAAATATCGTTCATCGTAAATAATCTTAATATATGTATATAAATTACGCGTTACGTTGTTTGTCCGCGATGGAACGCGAACTAAACTTTTTAAACGATACAAATAAGTACGAACTTCGCCAGGCTAGCTAGTTATGCTATAAAAATATTTTTTTTCTAACATTACTTGAGATATCTATACATATTAAATAAATTATTAGTTTAAAAAACTAAAGAAATACGCTTTTAAGCTAATCGAACTAAAAAGTTGAAAATAATTTTTAATTACAAAGGGTTTATATTATAATAGTAGAAGATCGAACAATCAATCATAATTAATTACTTCAAAATAAAATTATAATAAAATTTAAGTTATTAAGAGAATAATTCAATTCAGAGTAAAAAACGTGGAGTACATTTTACTATATTTTCATAACTTTTTACTATGTTTTTATAACTCTCCGCACATAGATAGTTGCAAGTAGAATAATTATATTAGTAGAATAATTTATATCAAGCACCCCACGCTTTTATAATTTTAACTAAATTTTCTTTTATAATTTTTTACACATTCATTTTCTTATTTTCTAATCTTTACGTAGAAGTTTAGAAAGCCTCTAAATTGTTCGATATGTTGTTTTTGTAAACAAACAGTTTAGTAGGCACTCTAATAGCCTGTCAATGTTACTAAACAAAAGCCTACTCTTATAAAATAGAAAGAGCAAAATCCATCACGACGCTCCCTGGTGGTTAGGAGGATATAAATACATCACATGTATACTATCTCTATAGGAAAAACTCAAAACTATTCATCAGAAATAAATCAAATTAAACGATACTGTACGACAAGCACCTGCTTTCGAACAAAAAGGATCATCTTAATCGGTACACTGTAAAATATTATGAGGTAACAATAGAAAATAAAACAATCGAATTGAGAATTTCCAACGTTTTTTGAAGCTATGTGTTAACGTTATCGTTACTTATTTCCAGCGATGGAGGGCGGCGCGTGGTGCGCCCGCGATATCTCGCTTCGCGCGCAGAAGAAATTCCTGTCGCGTGTTGGCGGCGCTGCCAGCGCTCGCTCCCTCGTGCTAGACGAACACGCCTCCAAGCTTCTCGACCAGGTACTGTCTAGACTGTATAATTGTATATGATAATAATTGATAGCTTACTAGAATTGTAACTTTGTTAGTATACTTCTTCTATGGGGGAAGAAAAGGGGCTGGGAGGATAAAAGTAGTCAGTCAGTCAGTTAGTAAGTCAGTTCAGCCTATTAAAGTCCACTGCTGGACCTAGGTCTCCTCAAGTTCACGCCAGACATCCCGATTTTCCGCAATCGTGTCACATCGATGACCAGGCCACTGTCACTTCAACTTGCTAATTCTGTGGGCTATGTCGATTACTTTCGTTAAGTTCTATTATATGATATCATGTCTCATTTCTAATCCTATTTTTGAGACAAATGCACGTTCCATTGCACGTTGAGCGACTTTAAACTTATGGACCAGTCCCTTTGTCAGTGTCTAAGTCTCGGCTCCGTATGTTAACTCAGGCAGGACGAAATCAGAGAGACTAACGCCGAGTTGCACGAAACAAAATTAAAATTTAAGTAGAGATTAAACTAATTTAATCACAATAATTTCATACAATTCTTGCGAATAAATTAATTTAATCACTACTTACATTTTAATTTCTTTTCGTGCAACTCGGCGTGAGACACTTATTATGTAACCTAAAAGGATAGATTGAAATATGTTTCAATAATAAGTAATAATAAATATGTTTGTGTTATAAAATCGTTTATTCTGATATTTTTCTAATAAAGAAAAAAAATTATATATATGTGTTATATAATACACCATTGTTCTAAGCAAGTACCGAAACCACAACCCCGGAGCAGAATGCAGTCACTGCAAATTGCGCCTGCGGGCTAATCCTATATTTTTATAATGAACTAGCTTCTACCCGTGACTTCATCTGCGTGGAATAGAAACAATTGTGCCAGCAGTGCACGCAGCGGAAGCTCTCAAAAGGAAATAAAACCTCGATCTATCCACCGATATCCCGATCCACTCCCATTGGTCTTAGCGTGACGATATATAGCCTATAGCCTTCCTCGGTAAATGGACTATCTAAAACTGAAAGAATTTTTCAAATCGGACCAGTAGTTCCTGAGATTAGTGCGTTCAAGCAAACAAACATACTCTCTAGCTTTATAATATCAGTAAAGATTCAAATAAAAACAAATTAAGTCTTTAAATACTCTGGTGACTTATGATGGGAAAATTAATTAGTCACAAATGAATAAAATATCCGTCGTAGTAGTTTTAATAATGATTAAATTACATTATTTTATACAAAAATATTATTTCTAATAACCTACACATAATGAACTCCAAATTAACTAAAAAAAAAATAATTACAACAATAAAGGTATCAAAACACAACAAAAAACAATTAGAATTTTAAATAAGTAATCACCGAGGCAGGATGTTTTTGTCCCCGACTTTTGTAAGTCGTTGAAGCACGTTGATCACGCTTAGCGCAACGTGACAAAACATCTGCTTCATTATTCAATTTATCGTGACATTTAAAAAAAGTATATTGTGATAGGAGAAGATACTTAATAAATTTGTATGTATAAAGTTAAATGTTTGTTTATTTGGATGCTCTTAGCAAAAATTTTATTAAAAAAAATACCTTAGAGATCCAATATATTGAGAAAGTAAGTAACTTGAACAGCGGAGCTAATGTATATTCAGTAAAATTTCGTACTTCAAATTTGAGCCACACATTTTTTTTATACCGCAAAGGTAAAACTAGCTTACGGTCTGATGGTAAGCGGAAACCGTAAATTATGAACGCCTGCATCGCGAGAAGCGTTGCCGACCCTAATCCCAACGTTCCCCGTGAGCTCTGGCTACCTTACTTAACATAGGAACACAAGAATCCTTGAAATCATTTTTATTCAGCTGTGACTGTAATATGTGTGTATGTTTCTTTATTTAATTAAGGTACTTTCTCCAGTCAAGTTACTTTAGACTTTGTTTGACGTTGATATTTCCTGCTGCGCCAAACCTCAATAGGTACTAAAGTCATGTAAACTAGGACCAATCCGAAGGTCCAGATGGGCAGGAAAGTTTGTAAAGCACTCGTAAATAAGTGTAATTTAAATGTTTGACCTTTATATAACGCAAATTCCAGATGTTAACGTACGTCCCTTGTTACGATATTCGTGACCCATTTAGGTAATTGATATTTTTTATGATAATTTATTTTCGTACAATTTGAATTAGATTGAGTAAATGAAAAAATAAGCCATGATTTAATCATAATAAAGCTTATAATTTTTATTATCATAAAATCACACGAAATATATTCTAAGTTATATAATCAAATATAATGTACAATTTCAGAATCTCATGATTCTTAGTAGCGTTTGTCAGGTATTTGACCAAGAACTGTTATTTTACTAATTAGTTTAATCAATTATTTAATTAAAAATAAAAAGATAATTTTAATTTGTAAATTAAATTTTCTAAGGTGATTTTGAAGCCAGCTTGAATTAAGTAACTTTTAATCGACTTCAAAAAAAAGGTCGGAGGTTCTCAATTTGTTTTTTTATTATTTTATTTCTCGACTGTATTTTTTTGTATGTGTGCTACTTCATGACTTTTTACTGGATGCACCGATTTTGATGATTCTTTAAAAGTTGGTGCTTGTTATGTGGTCCCATTGTAATTGAGCGAAATTCTACGAGTCGTTTTTGAGTTGACCCTAATAACCCATATTATAATATACTTGTCTATGTAATGTGAATGTGAATGTGAAATCTTTTTTTTTTTTTTTTGAGAACAAACAATTATTTATTTTGGTTTCAGTTCCTAACGGTGCTGCGTGAACGCGTGGAGAAGCGCGAGGCAGAAAAACTGGTGAAGCACGTCATCAAGGCGGCCGTGAAGCTGGGCGTGTTGCGGCGGCACGGGCAGTTGTCCGCTGCGGACGAGCGCGCTCTGGCCGCCTTCCGTTCGAAATTTCACGTGAGTTCTGATTCTGATTCTCACATTGTTTTTAAAAATTATTATTTAACAAAATGTTGTCACATAGTGATCAAGTCAAATGTTCATATTATATACTCAGATACTCCATGTTTGATACTTCGAATGTACTATACTTTTAAATATGATTTATTTAGAATTTTAAAATTTGCATACTTTAAAAATAGCTATTGCAGATTTTATTCTATTTTAAAAAGCGTAACGTTGTCCCTGTATGTACAGATAAATATCTCTTCATAAGGCCCGGTAACACACCTTCAATATTTTTAATGTTGTAGATCTCCAAGGGTGGCACTAAACACTTAATGAAAGGCGGAGTTATCCAGTCATTTTTTCGATCTTTGAATAAAAAAGTAAATACTTAAAAACGTTAGGAATATGTTATTATTTACCCAATCGCAATATGTTCACACAGACGGTATTGATGGCTGTTGTGTCATTCTGCGAGGTCGACTTCTCCTACGATCGAGGATTCCTTCAAGACGCTCTACGGGAGTCCCATCAATCGCTCAAGTGGGTATATTTATCTGTTGTAAGCAGTATACAGCGTAGAATCAACCAAATAACTTACTAAAGTAGTTACGACCAATATTTCAATCTTAATAAGTTTGACCCCTACTAACAGTTTAATAGTACTAGTATATTAATATAATTAATACATTATTATTAGTTTTTTCTCTGGATCTGAATCTTTAAAAACGACATACTGGATGCAAAATCAGCCATCGTGCAGTATTAGCTTAATAATCAAATTAATCGTTCCATCTCCAGGGCCGTCGTCGAGCGTCATCTATCAGACAAGTCGGTTTCAAGACTGGCTGGAGTGTTCGCGCTGGCATCTAGAGGCGAACTCCTCGATTCCTTGTTTGCGGGGCAAATAGACGATGACGTCATCAAACTAACCAGAATGCTCCGGAAAGAGTTGGACAGGGGACTGCTATAATCCAAAAAAACGGGAACACATGTGCCGTCCTACTACAAAGCTCTACTTACATACCATCTTCTAAGGTCACCTAAGACTAATCTTGGAACGCTTCGATAATGGGATCACACGGTTATCTCCATAAATGGAGATTTGGTTCGTAAAATTTATATATTGTTGCACTCATTTTAATTTAGCGTTTACTGCACAGATTAGATTTCGACTGTAACATAAGTTGGGTTTGATCTAAAAGTATATGCGCACATTTCAGGATTGTTTAGCAGTTGAAAATGCCTAAAATTCTAGCATTTTTTTCGGACAGTGTATTTTAATACTGTTTCTGGAAATCTCTAGATATTTCGACAAAAGTTCAGACAAGCAAGACTGTCCTAAATACTCAATGTATGCGCGGTTTTCTTTATGTTTTTATATAATTACGGCAATTGATATGATAATTTTGTTATCGGTTTAAAGTTTTGTCGAATGAATAATATAATATGGCTTAACGCACATGTATGAATTATTCACATTTTGATAAAATATTCGATTTTACACAGGAAAAGTTTGGCATATCGTCCATATACTGGTGTTCCAGATATAATTTAAACCCTTATGGTACAAAGACAAACAATGCAATACGTGATCCCTTAGGGACATATTTCGCCCGTTTTAATTTAATTATTAATGTGTCCGTAATTTTTAATGTCTCAGTTTTTAAAATATTAGATCTGGTATTTAAAAACACATTTCTAGATTTGTAAGGGTAATTAATATTGAATGATGAAATGACAATTTTAAAATGCGATGGTTTCCTACGACGCGTGACCTTAAGGGTTTTTAGAGATTAACATGTTTTTTATTACAAACAAGAAGTGATCATCCTCAAAATCACGCTTCGTTCTAGACCCTCATTAAGTAGTTCCAACCATTATACCATTACTGTGCTACGAACATGCCATGAATTATCTCTATTTATTTTAGATTTTTTTTTTTTATTTAAATCAAAACTATTTTTTCTTGTCTTTCGGAAGACATGTATTTATTATTTTCTTACAGGAATTCTTTTCTTAATTTTATTGATTAGAGAAAAATTGATTGTTATTGAAATTACTAAAGTATTGTTTAGATTTTTTTTTCGATTCACCCCAAACGAATAATTACATTGATAATTTACCCGTACATTCTACTATAAATTCTTGAAGTCTTTACATATAATTTATTTGATAGCAAAATCGTAACCGTGCAACTTTTGATGCCACCGAGTAAACCTTTGATTAGGCTCTTGAAGCTTTGTAACATACAAAGGTTTATTATCCGTGTTCCAAATATATTTTCTAACTCAATATTATATATCCTTTCATTTTATTTTTAAGCCAGTAGACGTACGTAACGTTCTTTCCCTATTTCTAGAACTCTTCTATGAATATAATTCTCATACATCCATACACACAATTAACGCATGGTTCGATCACAGTACCCTAAAACGATAGAACCTAACTGGTTCCACTAAGAAGGCATTAATTCATATTACTTTTAATAAGCCGGTATCTTTCCGTTCATAGCATGGTTCTGGTATACAACGATGTAGGGGAACATATATATATATATATTATTTAAAAGACTTTATTAAATTGCCGCATTTTGCCTATTCGAAGTAATGCCTAAATTTTACACTGCTAGGATAATTATATATCTGGCGACAACTCAATGCAACATTAAGAAGAATCAATTTATATAAAAATAATAGTTATTATTTACTGTATTTCACGCATTAAATATCTATGTGTTCATTTTTTTGAATCTAAAAAAAAATATAGTGATCGTTTAAAAATAATATCAGCTTTTATTTTACTAGTTTTTATTATTGTAGAAAAGGGAACGTACAGTCAGTTACTCACACGTACGGGCTATGACTTCAAAATTAGGGCTCGGGGGGGGTGGTGTTTTTGAAATCAGGAGACATCTATCATGCATCGATATTAACTTCTTAGCCGTTCCGATCGTGACCTAGCTCAGCCAAGTATATAGGTGAGTTGGAATACCTACTGGACGATGTCACGTCAGCATATTCTATGTCAGTGATACCAAGAAGTATTGCATAATCTAATTTTTATTAAAAAAAAAATATAAAGAAATTATTAAAAAAATAAAAAATAATTTCTATTAAAACAGTTGACTTGTTTGTATCCATTTGCTAAACAAATTTCGTTATGTACCTACTTGCACTTGTTTATTACATTTTCATTAAATATATCATTTATTTATTTTTACATTTTGTTAATTTTATGAAACTAATGTCAAAACTTCGTGATTTAAAGTTAGGTAGCGTTTCTTAGTTCAATAAAATTAAAATATATGGTTGTAGCAAATTAGTCGTACACATGCAATACAGTATTAAAATACTAATTTTCATTACGAGCTTTTAATATTTGACAGTTTCACGATACCAAAAAAAAAATTGTTGCATTCATTCCTCAGTTAGTAGTATCATGTACTAAATACTAGTCCTCTTCTATCATTTGATTAGCTTGCAGTGAATGATAAAAATATTTTGAGTTATAGATTTCTTTAATGACAAAAATGAAAAAATGCAGCGTAAAGCAATAATATGCGGGACTACATCTGTATAAAATAAAATAAAAACTAAGCACTAAAAACTAAGCAGTTAAAACGCTTATATAGTTTAAAGTTATCGAAATCATTTTACTTTCATGTCGTAAATTTGATAATTTCCAATTTTTCATAAAGAAATTATTAAATATCAATATGAAGATATTCATAATGTTGCATTGTAGTAACGCTTCCATGACACGACTTGCCTCGTTTTATTCGAACGGTATTATTTCATATTTTTAATTATTTAATTTTAAACGCAATCTGTAAATATAACGTAGTTTAATGTTTGTATATTGAACGGTTAGTGTAAGAATCTTTACCGTTACCAATATTTTCTATTATTACTTTTACTAATAAGCAATTTCTACGATAAATTATTCTTTATTTATGTTCGTTTTAAGATGTTCGACAAACGTTTTGTGAGAAGTTTATGTAGTTAAGTAATAGCTTTTAATAATGAGCTGTCTACTTCAAAAACAATTTTCGTTGTCGAAATAGTTACAATCTAAAATTTTTAACAATTTTGTAATGTTTATTTTAAATAACAGATATTTTATATCTTTTATATAAAAGACACTTAAATATATGAATGTTTTTCTCAATCTCTACTTAGTGATTATATGTTCTTCGTCGTTACTTTGTGATTATACGTTCTATATATTCTTATATCTAGTGATCTATGTCCAAGAATATTGTTTAGATATTTAAACAACTAATGAACAACACACGACAATTCGGACCAAAATTATAATATCTAGAACGGTTCAAACATATCTGAACTATCATCATATCTCTCTTATTAGCAATAAAACTAATTAAGTTTTAGTTTACGGAACACTTTATTATCTATAGCGGTAGCCATCTTTACACGTTTGCACAAACTTGCCACGTAGTTAAGAGGCACATAAATGAAACGGTCTTGAGCCAAAATATATGATCCAAAATATATGATCCAGAATATATGACCCGTTGCATTCAATCTTTGGCTCACAATTCACATTGATGTGATCTCGAGTTTTATTACTATTAAGTATTCTAGCTATTGATATCGTTGTCGAATATATGATTCATATGAAGTTTTAATGTTTGAATAAATAAATAAAACAAAATAAAACGATTTCCTTTGAAATAATGTTGTTTGTGATTCGAACAAATTGTTTATTTGCCATATGTTGTACTATAAAATATTTTTTTTTCTTGACAAGCAAGCATGACAGTTGATAATTTTTCTATGATATGTTTATGTGATCTTCGTCAGCTAGATGAAATCAAAGAGACGTCCGCGTAGTTGTATTAAAATGACAATATGATTGTACTGCGTAGCCTGCGAGCGTTCGCGACGGTTCTCAGAGTTTGAGTTAAATGTAATGTTGTAATGTGATTAGGTGTTTTCCATGTTTACGTAATTGTGTTAATTTATAGATGGTATTGTGTGACCATATCAAAATGTATGTGAAAGTGTTACTGTTAGATATAGAACACGAAATTATACATTGTTCAACTCATCTTGATACACGGTCGTATGTGCGTGTTTACAAATAAATATAGGTACAGCTTAGATTCAGTTATCATTAGTAGAATTACAATACTATCAACGGAATAAATTTTGAATTTTAATGCTGATATTTGTTAAACAGAAATTTGCATATCATCGTTGAAGTTTCACTTATGTTATTTTTGGCGATTTTGACTTATTGACATCATTCGCTAGAAATCTAATCAATCAAAAACATCGCGCAATGAAAATATGTAACTAAAAGAACACAGTAGCAATCTATATAGTAGTGTCTTTATTTTTATATAATACTAGCTGTGCTCGCGACTTCGTCCGCGTGGAATTTAACAAAAAAGTTATTGTTCAATTCGCAGATATAAAACAAATAAATTTCTAAAATAAATTTAGCCTAAGTTACTCCTTACTATATCAGCTACCTGCCAGTGTCAAAATCGGTTAAGCTGTTTCAGAAATTACCTGGAACAAACAGACGGACAGACTTAAAATTGTAAAAATGTTATTTTGGTATATGTATCGTGTAAACATGCATACTCATTAAGTAAAAAGCGATTATTTTAATATTACAAAGAGACATCATAATTTTATTTCATTGTACAGATATAGGTGTCTATATTTTTTTATATAAGTTGGTAATTTCGACATCAATATTTGGTGTTAGAAATTTAACGATGATATACAACATGCATTATATAAATGAAAGACCGTTAATTGTATTTGTATACCATTTGCCTACAAATGTACGGTAGGTATACAAATTTGTTTCATACAAAGTGACTCGCGTTAAGATGAGTTGAAACATATACCATATTGAATTTACGAAGATGATTCGAAATGACAATTTTTATAGGGTTATTAGTTGTTGTATGTATTCAGTGTGACTTGAAATGTATTATGAAATTATTGTCCAGTGGATATAAAATGTAAGTTCATTGATGTGTCATAATTCTCAAAAATCAATGGATAGTTTTATATGTGAATAAAAAAGCTATGTTTTTATAAAATGACAATTTACGTACGGAGCAGATCTCATTTGCATCTTAATTGAACTCACAATAGCTACGATGAATGATAAAAGTTAGTATATATTTTCAAATTTGTTAAGCCATGTAATATGTATTAAGATTTGATATCAAATATACAATTGATAATTATTGTTTTGTTTCATTAATTAACCACAGGAAAGCAATTTAAAACACATAGGCTAACAAGTTTACCCTCATTAGATATAAATAAATCAATGAATATCATTAAAACATACATACGCCTAGTCGTCCATTCAAAGGACATGCAGCTTAATGCCTGTACTAACAGTCGACTACTATAAAAGTGTGTTCTCAGAAAATTAAAAGAAAAAAGCAGTATTGTGTTCCTGTTGGTGAGTACGGTGACCAGAGCTCCTGGTGTTGCAGGCGTCTATAAGCTACAGTGATCGCTTACCATCAGGTGAGCCGTACGCTTGTTTGCCGACCTAGTGACATAAAAAAAAAAAGAAAAGGTAGGCTGGCAAGGCTGTATTTTATGCTGGATATGTCTAAATTCAGCCATCCGCCAACCCGCATTGGAGCAGCGTGGTGGATTAAGTTCTGATCCTTTACCTGACTATATACCTATACCTGATTTATAAATACATGTTAACTGTTATGCACACGATTCTAATATCTGTATGCTGAAGAGAGCTGTAACTTTTTGGTTAAAATAAAGAATTTATTATTATTATATATCACTAGGCAGCATTCAGCCTGTGACATCTCACTGTTGGTCATAGGCCTCTTTATCCATGTAAGAAAGGAGGAGGTTCTCAATTCGACTGTATTTTTTTTATGTATGTTACTTCAGAACTTTTGACCGGGTTGACCGATTGCGACAAATTTTGTTTTAATCGAAAGGTGGTGTGTGCCAATTGGTCCCATTTAAATTTATTTGAGATCTAACAACTACTTTTCGAGTTATATCTAATAATGCGTTTTTACTTGACGCTTTTTTCGTCGACCTACGTTGTATTATACCGCATAGCTTTCTACTGAATGTACTGATTTTGATAATTCTTTTTTTGTTGGACAGAAGATAGCCCTAGTTTGGTACCATGATAAGGAAACCAGGATCTGATGATGGGATCCCAGATAAATCGAGGGAAACTCTTGAAAATCCGCAATAACTTTTTACTGCGTATACCGATTTTGATAATTTTTAATTTAATCGAAAGCTGATGTTTATCATGTGGTCACATATAAATTTTATCGAGATCTGATAACTACTTTATGAGATCTGATAACTATCTTTGATAACGCGCAGTTACTTGACTATTTTTTCGTCGATCTACGTTGTATTACTCGTCGATGTAATTGAAGTCGGTTTTTTTTTCGTTTGCGAGCAAACACAATTATTCAAATATGATATAAGGATTATTATTTCATTTTAGTAATCAATTAAACTACGTGTCAAATCTCGAACATAAATTACGTTTCATTTATTCAAAGTGCTAGTTTTAATGTTATTTTTTTTTTTGTGTACAGGGATAGGACAAGGGTATAAATAAAACGTACAATTATTGTGAAAGCACCAGTCAATATTTTATTCACTAAAATTTCCTTAGTATACAAATCTGATATTGGTGGAGTGAATCTGTTCTAGTGTGCTGGACTATGCAATCAGTATTGTCTATACCGTATCACGTGAAAACACTGAAATTATAACTTACTTTAAGACAAATCCAATGCAATTGCTTTATATCTATATACTGCAGAACACGTCACATTTTTCACGTGATACGATTTAGGACGTTTGTTTAGCTCCTGCTAGACCGCGACAGAAGACAACATCGATTCAACAAACATATCAATCAGAATCAATAAGAACTTATCTGTTATGAAAAAGGGAAAAAATAATTTAATAATAACTATAACAACTTAATAAAATATTTTCTTAGTCTAGCTTATAGCTAGTCTTCTGCCGCAGTATAGCATGTGCGGTGAGTTAGTAGCTTTTACACGTACATTTTTAATTGCAATATTTTTTTTTCTACTACACTCATAAACATTAACAAATTATAAACGAATTTCAACTTAAACTAAAAGTCGTAATACTTAAGATTAAACATTTACCTTAGAGATAGAGAGTAGAGTGTTCGTTATGTTTCGATGAATATTTACATGTACATCTGGAATGTATGAAGTATGGAGTAGCATTAAACATACATACACAATGAGATCGTTAAATTCTATACACAAATTATTAATAGACATATTTATCAAAACTACGTATTATGAAATAAAGTAAATATAATGAGTAATCGACGCTCGATTAATTAATTATTATGTTTTTTACAAAACTACTTTTAAACAAAAGTATTTGATATGAAAAAAAAAATAGCATCATAAGTAGTTATTTTTTCTTATTGTCGCTATAGTTGTATGTCAAACAAACTATACAAAGAAATATATTGTTTTGATGTTTATTTCCACTTTTGTAATTACAATTTTGCAGTTTTAACTCTAATAAATATAAATTACGTACAATTTTGATCTTATCCGTGAAAAAGGTACCTACGACTTCACGTTTAGACATTTTTTTTTTTAATTTTAAATGAGAAATAAGAGAATAGAAGATGAAATTCGTAAATTTTGTACTATATTCTAAAGTACAAGATGTCGAATATGCTGAAAAAGATAACACCACTTACAGAAAAAAATAGACCTAATACGCACTGCAATGTAAATTATTACAGAAATTCTGGAACATTATGAATAAAAAATCAATCAATTGTCATACTGCAGTGCGCGCTAGATCTCACGGAATCAGCGTCTGTAAGGTACAGGCTATATAAGCTTCAAGCTGTGACAAATGAGTCGTTTCATTTTATTATGAATGTAATTCTAGTAAGTATAAAATAGATTTTTTTTTTCATCTATCCTATAGCTATATTTTTTTTTTTTATTAATCATATGAGTATTTTTTCACGTTATTAATGCGGTTGATCAAATAGCATAAACTGAATAATTTTTCTTATAAATATTAATATTATATACTTACAGTGATATTTTTACAAACTAAAATAAATTAGGAAAATATAGTCAATATTTATGTTTCATAATCCTGTGTTCATATTCGTGGTATGAAATGGCACAATTTACATTTTTTTTTTTATGTAATGAATCCAACAGGCTGTTTACTGGGTAAATAAGTTTGGAAATTGATAAAAAATAGTTTTTTAACCAAAACTTTTTTGAAATAAGAATTTAAGTTTTTAAAATGTGAATTGTGCTCAATTTCTGTTCATTTCATTATTTATGTACGAGTATTTATGTCTCTCAAAGATAACCTTAATATTATAATTAAACGTATTTGATGAGATGTTAATAATTATATCTTAAAGAATTAGATTTTTTATCGAGTACTTCGATCTCTTAGAGGTTCTTTTTAAGATTAATTTTAAAATCAAGACCGTCTAAAACAGTGTTTACACTTTCTGGAAAATAAATTTGTCTTATTGCTAACTCCTATCTAAGAAAAAGCAGGAGAGCGACTCATTTTCAACTTGGTCGCAAATAAATTTACACAGATCATATAAATCATACTTATATAAGTAATGTGTCAATTTTAGTGTGTCTTACAATTAGATATGTTAAGAATATAATATAATTAATTATAAAATAGAGCGTAATTATTCTATCGTTGCTCTAATTTAAAAAAATCAACATTTCTCTATTACGCACATTTTTGAAATCTGCGTTTTTTTTTTTAAATATTTGGCAAGGTTACAATTTAAAAAGAGGTTGATTAAGTTATCTGGACTATAAGGTTTTAGTTATAATCAATACATTTTAATATGGTTTGATATTCGTTTTTAATTTGCATAACAGAAAAATATTGACGAATATAAATATGACACGTTAATATCTAATTATCTGAGAGACGACTAACAGACGTAACATAGTGTGCGTTTATAAACAATATTTATTTCGGGTGACAGATTAGTGTTTGTGTGTGTGTGTGTGAATATTTAAGAAAAAAATAAATAAAATAAATACTCTAAACATGATTAATGAAATAAATTTGTCTATCTAATACAAAATATCACTACGTTTAACATTCTCAATTAACTCTAAATAAAAGTTCACCTGCTTTTGGACTTTGGCTAATATCTCGCTTACCCGATTATGATTCTTTTATTTTCATAATAGTCATCTTATTAATACATTTGGAATTCCATTACTGACACGTAATATGTTATTTTAATTATGAGAATTCAGTTTTAGTTTATATTTAGTTTGTATGCTAATTTAAGTAGGTATTATTTTATATTAATAAGATTTGTTTTTTTTTTTGAAATTATACGTGCAAATTGTGCAATTTTTTATTTGATTTGGCCCAATTATTAATACACAATCGTTTCGAAAATTGCATTATTTTGATATATTTTTAATTTCGGTAATAATCTGATGTATTGGAATGAAAGTAGTTTTAATTAAATGGAATGATTTCTAAATATAATATTATAAATGTATTTCAAATAAATACTTCTGTTACTCGAAAATATGATGTTAAAAAAAAATATTTTGTTACCATTTTTGTACAATCAAAAAAAAAAAAAAAATTTTAAGGTAATTCGCGATATTCGAATTTACTACATTTTATATTTTCTGAAAAATACGAATTCTTTTTTATTTTGCCAACACCCAGTTTCAATAATTTATTTATGTCTGACTTTGTTTACTTGATGGAATAGATTAAGACACAGAATTCCATACTAACTGTGTCAAAATTCTATCCACAATAAGCATAAACAGAGACAGATATTTGATTCCTACCATAAGTTGTTTGTATAGATTTAAATATATTTTGTATGACGATTGACGGATATTCCTATTGTCGATGAACGATGGTTTCCATAAACTGTCTATCTGCGAATTTCTTAATGAAGCAATATATCTCATATCTAAACTGTAAAATCTAAGATAGACAGTTTAACAGAAGTATTAGGTCTATTAGGTATATTCTTTAGTTCGGTTAGAGAAAGTTGATGCTCGACATCAGTTTTACAGCGAACATATTTGTATCATCATGCTGAATTGAATCATATCTCATTTAATTAGAATTTTTTAAGTTCGTTTTTACTCATCTCGTTTTCAGGATTGGATCTTATAACGAAAGAAGTATTTTCCTTCTCTAAGTCAAGATATCTACGACATTTCTAATTTGCGACATGATTCAACATAATTTGTAATCCCGTCAAGCTAACCCTCGCTCTGCACGAAGTAAACTGACGGAGGAAATAGCTTTATTTCTAGTTGTAGAATATAATATATATTTTTTGAATTTGAAAAATTTCGAACTATTGACATCGAAAAAACTTGACTTGATGATCGAGGAAGAAACTTGGTTGACTTTTCTTTCACAGGATTTCAATATCTTTGAGTGAGTGTTCAGGAGTGTGGGTGTGGGTCAGTATTAGGGGTTGCGGGTAAGTGTGTAGACAGGCGAGGTGGGGGGTATATAAGACGCTCACTCCTTGAGCTTGTGCCAGTCGGCGATCTGCCGGCGCGGCGCCGCCTGCACCTCGCGCCAGTGGTGCCGCGCGCTGCCCGCGCCCTCCGCGCCCAGCTCGAGCCGACCGATCACCTGCAAACAAATTAAGTCTTTCATGCATTTGTTCATTTAGATCAACAGCTTCCAATAGTGCCCTGAACTGCACGACTGATTCCGCAAAGGTCACGTAAAATTTTACTCTCTTCTAAGATCAAAAAACCTTTGTCAATAATTCAGTTTGGTTTTAAATTGCGATGTTTAATTCTATTATATATAAGTGTTGTGTGGTTACGGTAGTAAAGAATATAGCCACCCCCTCTTCCCGTGAGTATCGTAAGAGACGACTAAGGGATAACAAAGTTCCACTACCACCTTGGAACTTAAAAGCTGACCGATGGCGGGATAACCATCCAACTACTGGCTTTGAAATACACAGGCCGAAGACGGCCAGCAGCTTGTTCGGTGCGACAAAGCCAGCCCTGCGGACACCAACCCGCCTGCCCAGCGTGGTGACTATGGGCAAAATTCATGAGTTCACGCCACTTTTGGCGTGAACTTGTGGTGGCCTATGTCCAGCAGTGGACTGTGATAGGCTGAAATGACAATGATATATAAGTGATTTAAATATCCATAGTATGTAGTTTGCAAATGTTTGCCGATACCTCCTTTTGTACATAGGTAGGTACAAACTAAAATTTGAAGACAATAGAATGCACATACACGCGTAATTACTCGATTTTCAATGATCGCCTTTGGACTCATATGGCGATCTTTACTTCTAAATATCTCGGAAACGTGACACTTTAAGATAACATGTTATACAACATTTTTTGTTTGTATAAGTGTCCTCTATCCAAATATACCACTTTTACCGTGCTCGGAAATTTTGAAAAAAAAACCAAGATGGCGGCGGCTAGATATGCCACAAAGGTTCGTACCCCTTTAGTCAATTGACTATATTATAGTTAGTGAGTTTTGCACGCCGAGTTACAAAAAAGTGAACCGATACCAGTAATTAGTAAGGGCACAGCAAAAATTAAGAAGCTCAAACTCAGGATGATTAATCACTTCAAAATCTGAACCAGCCCGACTGGGCAAGTACCTCGACCTTCAAAATTCATCTGTCAAGCATACCTAAAGATTTGACATGCAAAACATCACTTGTCTTCATTGACCTTACCTCTCATTGTTTAGGAAAGAAATATTTATAACATTTTTTTTTTGTTACTGTCTTGCTCTACATTTATTGTTTTCATTTAACAACACTTCCTCATATATGCATGTGGTGCACAAATGGTTATAAGTACCTCGTTCTTGGTGACGCGGTCCCAGTCGAGCACGAGCAGCTCGAGCGCCACGTGGTCGAGCGTGGCGTTGGGCGCGGCGGGCACCTCGAACACGAACGACTCGTTGAACACGGGGTTCAGCGTGCGTTTCTTCACGTGCGTCTTCTTCTTGGCGATGCGCTGCCCGTTGTACAGCAGGTACATCTTAACGTATCTGTTTAAATGACAAACGGGCAGACAAAATTGGGTAATCTACGCTGAAAAAGTTTCGAACAGACAACTAGCTATAAATGTTTTGAACACTTACGGATCAGCAAGTCCGGTGACATCCATTTTGGGTAGATTACGCGCTTTAAGCAGAACTACGGTGAGTCGAGCGGCGGCGGGCTGCCAGCACAGCGAGACCAACACCTCGCCGCGACCGACACTACGCATCTGAACACGAATCAATAAATATGTTATAAATAAATATTTTATAACATACGATTGTCATTTTGAAACTCTAGATATTGCAGCGATGTTGCAGACGCCATAGTCACGGAAGACTAAAACCCCCGTCACTACGGGGTCTGCAATGTCACCGAAACATTGAGACTTTCATAACTCAAATAGTGATAGCTTGTGTTATATAAACGCATACAATAGACCAAGTTACGTGAAAAAAACCTAATCAAAACACCTATCAAAAGAGTCCTAGATACCTATGGGAACACGAATAATAATTGATGAAACCATAGCAACCATGGTATGGCATGGGATAGCTCTTCTCAAGTTCACACACTCATTACTTGTCATACCTTTAGACTTCGAGGCTGAATCTCTCGGCAGAGGGCAGTAGCCTCGCCACTGTGCAACTGCTGGTTTGACAGTGGCGCCACAACTTCTCCAATAATTTCATCGCGGGAGTATCTGACGACATAAAAAAATTTAGAATTACAACAAACACAAAATTAATTTATACGTAGGTACACTAGTGAGAAATAATAAGAAAAAAGTGCCAACATAAACATCAAATTTTTGTATTTTAGTAGTTTTAAAAAAAATGTTAAAATAGAAAAAGAACCTTACAGATTTCTTCGCTAACATATTAGTTCGTACCACCAAACTAGTTTTTAACGCTTCAGCCTGTATCCCACTACTAGGCATAGGCCTCTTTCCCCATGTAGGAGAAGGATCAGAGCTTAATCCACCACGCTGCTCCAATGCGGGTTGGCGGATATATTCCCTACTATGAGTAGCGATCGCTATCAGGTGTACATGATAACAACCGAGACCGACGGCTTAACGTGCTCTCCGAGGCACGGTGGGGAGACCCACAAGGACTGAACAAACACCTAGACCACGGCAAACACCTGTATGGCCAATGCAAATCGACGGGTGCAAAGTAAAAAGAGTTATATACAAAACAGCAACTTTTCAGGAGAGCGCAAAATAGGAAAAAGTGCTCCCATTTTGTCAATTTCAAACCAAATTTGTTGAATTTTTCATCACGGCTATATTTTTTATAAAGACAAACAATTGTATATTTCATTTCTTCTAATTATGTTTAATTTACGAGAAATTGCAGTTGTCTGCCTGTACATTGTGCTTAAAAATATGACAACTGAATTTTTAACTACCACTTGGTCGTTTCTACATAGGAATTAATAAATCTGGATTTAATAAAGATGTTTCATATATTTCAGTAAGTGTAAAAAGTATGACTTTTCCAATTCCAAAAATTTCCAAAAACGTCTTGCCATGTCTATTGTGCTGTATTAAAATGGTTTATTATTATGATAACACTTTCACACAAACCTTAATACGTAAAAATCAAAAACAAACAAACATTGTTGCCAACCGGCGAAGCACATGACATCTGACTGATGACACAATAGGAATGAACGTGCGCCCCTCGCGCGGACTGCGTAAAAGCGGCCAGGCGGTAGTTGAACGCATGTACGACGTGTAATTTTACAAAACAGCAATAGTTGTCTTCTTTTAAGTGACAAAAGTACATGAAATGAGGCGATATTTGTATTTTTTATTTTGCCATATTGTAAAATATAAAGTTTTTAGTTAGTTACTGCAATAAAAAAAAACTCAAAATTGTAGTTAACTTTTTTTACTTTGCACCCGTCGAAATGTTTGTCATGTGCGGGGATCGAACCCGCAACCGCCAGTGCAACAGGTACAATCCATGGCTGTAACCGTTGCGCCAACGCGGCTTCATCTAGTTTTTAAACACAGTCAGTGTAATCTGGCCAGTATTTAAGGCACATTAACTTGTTGTGTTACCCACACATTAGGAAATTCTAAACATTTTTTAATATCATGCCACGGTCGCTTAGACCGAATATAAAATCATCATATCAAAAATTTCGATTTAGCGGATACATCGGCCAAGTCAAAGGCCAGGTCAAGAGTACCCTTAACCGAAGAACATGTACGAAGGGAATAGTGAAAGTGGACGAAGCGAAAGAAGTATGTAAGGATCGTAGCAAGTGGAAAGAAGTGGTCTCTAACTACCTCTACGGGAAAGAGGCGTGATTATATGTATGTATGTATGGATACATCGTTCCATAGCTTAATTGGCTAGAGCACCGACACGGTCAGTCGGAGATGCAGGTTCGATCCCCGTTGGAACGGTCGATTTTTGATATGATATTAAAAAATGTTTATATTTATTTATTTATTTATACTCTATTGTACACCACAACTACATTTTAAACATTAAACACATTTAAAAACACTTACAGACTGTGAGTACAATGGGTGGACTTATGGCTATTTAGCCATTTCTTCCCAACAACCCAACTACAGACAACCTAAACTTATATTTATTACTTTTGTTAGTAAAGGTTAGCTAATGCCTGTAGTTCTGGTGATAGTAATCAATTACCTGTCAAAGCTCAATACAACAAAGTGTAGGGTGATCGCAGCGAGCTGGTGAGGAGCGATGCCGTAGAACGTGAAGTCCTCATCGTACACCGGGCAGCGGGTCTTCCGTACGACTCTATAATACAACATTAAAAACCAAATATTTATTTAGATAATAAAACCCTAAAATGTCCTAAGACCAACATATCGTCATACTAAGTAAAATTTGTTTTAATTGGATATTTTCCAAATTTGCAAGCAATTTTTATTTTCATTCCTAAAATTATATAAAACGGGATATTTACCATGTTTTTTTTTTGTTTTACGGAGCTCGATATTTCGACATTACGTATCTATCTTGTTCAAGATACAACTCGTGAACAAGACATTCGTATCATATGCCATTTTTTAAATAATTTGAGCAATGAAAATAACCATGCTAATTTTTAAAAAAAGAATACTTTTTATTCCTCCAAAGACTAAAATAAATTGCTCGCAATTAAGATCGTATTTTGTTTTCTATTAAATATGGTAATCTAGGTTAAAAGTACAATTTCATTGATAATACTCATTATTAATTCCTTGACATTAAATAAGTTAATAATATAATGACGTACCTTTGTTACAAAAATCCACATCGTTGTTCATTAAGCTATTATATTTTTTTCTAGATATGGGAGAAATAGTGACACGATTTAACTGAGGTAGGGCACAGCAGGAATTTCCTGCTCAAAATATGGAGCAGCCCGACTGGGGTAGTACCTCGACCTTACAGAAGATCACAGCAAAATAATACTGTTTTCAAGCAGTATTGTGTTCCTGTTGGTGAGTAAGGTGACCAGAGCTCCTGGGGGGATTGGGGATTGGGTCGGCAACGCGCTTGCGATGCTTCTGGTGTTGCAGGCGTCTATAAGCTACGGTAATCGCTTACCATCAGGTGACCCGTACGCTTGTTTGCCGACCTAGTGACATAAAAAAAAAAAAAAAAAAGATTTTCATAAAACTTGCAACTGCGCATTTGCTTCTTAAAAGGATAATTAATCTGCTTTACATTTTTGTGTTATAATGACCTTACCTGGTCTTTACTTTATGCTGTTTATCAGGCAATAGTTGTAGCTTGACATACGGGTCGGGGCCAGCGGGCTCGCGACCAGGCAGGCCTTGGCAAGATACCACCGACACGACAAGGGCGCTCTTCTCGTTTTCATACCTGTAAAAATAATATCATTTTAAAATATATGTATGTAATCGTGTTAACAGATTTAAATTATTTGTTATTAGCATGACGTATTCATATTTGGTGGAGATTTTACTTTCCAGTAGAGATATATTTAAGTTGAAAAAGTGAAAATCTCTCCGAAGGGCAAAATTTCATTACAACACTTAAATCACGGTATTTACCCTTATGCTGGTTACGGTATTAAGGTACAAAATGAAAGTGAAAACGACCAAAACTCGTATAATAATATATTTATTGATATATAGTTATTATTTATATTTATCTATTTGTAATTTAAATATTTAGTTCTGTTATTCACTTGCATTTCACTATATTACGTACTTAGATCATTATCATCATCATCATCATCATCATAACTATAAATAAATAAATATATTAAAAAAAAAGAAAAAAATCCCTTACTAACAGTAATATAGGCTAAGTGTATATTGTAGGTGGAACATAAGTTTACATATATGGTAAGTAGGAAATAAGTGTACATATATGATAAGTAGCAAATAAGTGTAAATATAGACATAGATAAAAAAAAATAATATGTTCAGAAATCACGAATGAATGATGTGTATACTTTCAATCAAACAGTATTTTGTAATGAAAAAAAAACAGTGTCGGACCACGTCCTAGTTTTACTAGGAAGTCACAGGACTGTCGATTTGTAGTTATAATAAAAAAACGGCTCTGGTATTACAATAATAGATGCATGATTCACAAAAGGCATGGATGTAAATTTTTAAATAAAAAAAAATCATCCTGGTATAAATAAAAATCTTTAACACATACACACGGTCGTCTATTCCTATGATAAGCAACTTAATGCTTTTGTTATAGGTAACATTCGATTGATATAGTTACAAACGTTTTTTCGATAAATATACCTATAAATAATACATATATAGCACGCATAGCACGTAGGTACACGAGTATTAATCCGACTCAAGGCGGGATACGAACCCACAGTTACTGAAGCAGAAAGCAAGAGTTACTCAGTCACAGATTCTAAAAATATATATACTGTATGTTCAAAATATACGCCATTAAAATTACCGTGCACATATTCTTAAAACGTTATATGTGATAAGTTCAAATGACTCTCAGACTGAATTTTAATATTCGAGCTTAAATTAGTTAAGAAAAAGCAAGAAAATTAATGTTAACCACTTTTTAATAAATGTAGATGAAATGGGGGACAAAAATTTGAATCGAATCCTAACATTTTTTACACATTATCATACATACATAACTTTTTATATATCATGATAATAAAATATTATCTCTTTCTGTCATTTGTAGACTGCCCCAAAAATTCAACTCTAAAGAGGGAGAAATGAAGAAAAGAAACTTTGTGAAGGAGTGGTTCCAACCTTTATTAAGTCAATTTAGGTTAATTGCTATTGGCGAGAAATCAGCCAGTTTTGTATACAGTCATGGAAGTTTTGACAACACATTTAGCGATTTATTCTTATTTATATGCATTCAGTCTGCAACATCCCCCTGATGGGCATAGGTCTCTTTCTCCATATAGTATAAGGATTGGAGCTTAATCCACCACGCTGCTCCACTGCGGGTGGGCAGATATATTCCTTACCATGAGTAAGGATCGCTATTAGGTTTTAAACATAACAAGCTGAACGGAGGGCTTAACGTGCTCTTCGAGGCACGGTGTGGAGACCGAGAAGACATCCAAACTGGAAAGAAATGTACAAATACAATTATCCATCCCGTGCGGGAATGGAACCCACAAGGCGTCGGTGTTTTAATTTTTTACCTTTATGAAATTCTTCTAACTAAATCGAATATTTTTACAATATACTTAAATAAAATTTAGAATTCAATATAAACAGCCTTTTTTATTATATAAAAAGTTCTAATAGATTATATTATTTATCTTTATATTATTAAAATAAAATACTAGTCTAAGTCAGCACCCTGTCGCGATCCGATATCAAGGCTTTAGACAACATTACATTAACATAATGACATTGTCTTGACAGGTCTTGTTAGGCATTAGCTCTAAAACTAAAATTTACTTTAGACTTATATAATAATTGTGTTACCGTATTATAGTTAATTTATATTTTTAATTATCGCTGGACTGGTTTCTTAGTCTGGTATTCTCAGCAAATTTTTTCATTTGATACTTATAATGTAAAACGACAAAAAAAAACTTAGTCCGCCAACTTTAGATGTATGCCATATTGGATTTAGAGTAACATCATTTTATTTTTCTTATCACTCTCGGCTTTTTCATTTAATACCCATATTTCAGAAGTGCTTTAAAAATAACTAGTCCACAATCTTTAAAGTTTTTCGCAGCAAACCCTTTCATTTGATAATTGATACCCATATTATAGGAGTTCATAAAAAATAACTACTCCGCCATATTGGGTGGCCGCCATGCTGGATTTAGACTTACGTTAGAATGACGTTAAATAGCTAACCATGCATTGTCATCCAAACTAAGCGTGTGTACGAAATTTCATCTAAATTTGTTGAAGAATATCTTTCAAAATTTAGTTGCAAACTTCCACCATAACAAACATACATACATTGCAATTTGCAAGTTAAATAAAAGCTTTAAAAATGACCGTGCCCAACCCGGCGAGTATACAAACTTTTTTAATGCAAACTCCGAGTTTATCGACTACTATTGTTTCCCGCGTTTCCGCCCAGCGACAGCAAAATCCTCGTTACTTTTCAGCTTCTCGTTCTCTTAAACTATGCGTCCAAACAATAACTATTTAAAACAAATAGTTATAATAATGGCCTTGATAATGAAGTTACTTTTACTCGTATAGCTATGCTACGCTTGTAAATCATTTTCCAAATCTATATATTAATACGTGAAGCAAAAGCTTTGTATCTACCCCTTTTTACAAAAATTGCGCGAATGGAGGAGTATGAAATTTCGTACACATGTAATTTAAAATAGTAGAGTGATAGTGCAAAATACTAATAGTTTTTTTAATTATGCATAAAAATATATTAAATCAGTAAAAAAAAATACACATACTACCATGTATTTCATAGGCAAATATTATTACTATTTTGTTGATTGTCAAAGTCTGTACTCAAATTGAAAAACTAAAAAAAAGGTTTTTTGTTTTTTTTTTTATTAAATTTTTTTATTGTGGTCCACTTTCAACCTCTAATATATGGGCGACCATTAGTTTCAATAAATGTTCGACACAAAATTAAATATTGTCTTTTATCTGTTATACAGACGCGGACGTTTTTTAGATCTACTTAAGAGTAAAATACTCTTTTATTCTTCTCTAATCTTCTAGTATTATTTAATGTTTACTACGTTACATTACGTTATATAAATAGTAGTTACGAATTTACAGCCTCGTTCCGAAGTCATAGTTGTAAAACTGTACCATCTTTTATTTCACGGCCGGCCTCACAGTAAACATTATGTAATTTAGCGTTTACTAAATTTTTATTCTAACTTTTCTACAGTTTATTTTTATACAACACTAGTTAAAACTTGAGGAGTTAATTTTCAAATGTAACTAATCTAATCAAGTTTACATTTTTACGATTCTATCTACGACACATTTGAAAGTTATCTTCTTCGTAATGTGTTTTTTAAATGGTGACAAAGTTATAATTTTTTTTAGAAATTCATAATACTTTAAACTGAATTTGATAGATATTAAATTTGTTCCAATCCTCAGTGGAACTATCTTAAAAAAATTCGTTCAAACATTTCAATTTGGATATGATCACTTGAAAATGACCTAAATTGTACTGTCAGTAGGTACTCATACTTAGCAGTTATTAATGAAATTCTAGTTGATTTTCTTTAACTTTTCTAATGCTTTGTGGAAAATTCTTTTAAAATAAAAAATCAAGCAATTTTATAGACCCGCAGAAAACTGAAACAGAAAGATTTCTGGCCTTGACATTATTTTTGATGGCTTGCACGTCTTTAGATTTAGATTGATCAGTTTCTTCATTGCTAATTGTTTACTAGAGTAATTTAGTTGTTGATATTATTTTGATTCCAATTTGTTACTTTCATACAGTTATTGACGTGTATTTGAGAAGCTTTTTATATATAAAATTGTCAAATAATTATATTTCTTTTTAAAAATCTATATCAATTTATCTAATTCAGTATTAAATCTAATCTAATTCAATAATTAAATCTGATCTAATTCAATAATTAAATCTAATTTTTGCTGTTTTTTTTTTATGTATATTTTTATTTCATATTTGCTATTTGATTATTGCATGTTGTGATTACCTTTAAAAAGAAATACAATTAAACTTCTTTTGATCAATTGTGTAAAATAATTCTTTTGTTATTATTGTTGTAATTTCTGTTGGTAATCCTAATAAATAAATAAAATAAAATAAAAACTGTAAAACTTCAGAAAATGTAACAATTATTTAACATTACGCAATACAGAGCAACGATTCTCTGGGCAGCTAGTTATAAATATACGAAATAAGAGCCTTTATTGCAAGTTTTGTATTTATTTTGAAGTTTAGATTATAATCGCTTGCAAGCGAAGGTTGAAATTGAAAACGAAGCACGGAAAGCTTTTAAGATAAGCTGTAGTACTTGTCACGCGAACGTTGTTTGTATGATCACAACCCCTTTCTCTCGTTTGAAACCACAACATTTGTAAGTATGTGGATAATTTCACTTAATTGTACCACCAATACACTGTTATATAAACGAATAAAGTATGAGCAGCGTGGTTAACGAAGTATTTAATGCAATATCTATTTATAATTTTAATTAATTTCATTTTTTGCATTTTATAGGTGCATTTTTTGCCCAGAGAATCGACATAGCGATTCAACGGGGAAATGCTGCAAGCATTCTTGGCACAATTCCACGTGGACATGATTTGTACCATAACTATCTGTAAATCTTTAGTTCTTAAGTTGTGAATTGTAAATATGTATTAAACTGTTGCTTATATAAAAAAATTCAATCATAATTAGATATAGTTACGTAAAAAATAAAACCATAAAGAGTTTTATTTCTACTCTCTGTAAATCATTTAAATTCAACAACATCAACAAAATCAACTATAAAAATAGTTGAAAGCAATAGTACGATTTTTTTTAATATTAAACAATGATAAAACTAAAATACCTGTACAAGATTGAAAGGTGTTATGTTTAACCTTTGTATCTCTATTGAGTTCCAGATAGATCTATCTTGATCCAAATAGCCCAGATAAAAACAAATAAAAGTTGTATTAAGATTTTGGAATCCCTGTTTCACACACACAATAGTTTACAATAACTTTCCATACAAATCATCGTTTTGTATTTGGAATTTTAAGCGGGGCGAGTTGAAATAAGAATGTTTAAAAAAAACCGCGATGATAAAATAAAAATAAAAAACACAGAAAAACAGCATTTAATTGAAATATGAATTGAAATCCATGTAAAAACGAAAAGGAAATCAACTCCTGCAAAATTGTTTTTCACATACGACTGTTTATGTTAAAACTACCTATACGTACCTACCTATAACTATACTTAACAGTATAATACGTATCAATCTACCAAACAAACCTACGAGCAATGTTATATTAGCGACATGCAAACGTAATTAGCGCTAAAGACTATTGATAAATCTGTTAGCAACCCACCGAGGGGGTTGGGGGGTATGAATCCGAATAGCCTGTGGTTACAGAGCTTAGTACATACGATATTGATTCTGCGGCTGTTACACAATGACATGAAGTTAGACAACATGCGTCAAAATTCAAATATTGTTGTGCCTTAGTTTCTTTATGTCGACATTGGAGGGAAAGTGTCCCTAAATAATATAATATAGAGCAATAATAATTAAGGTTAATTAAATAAAATGACAAATTGTACTTTGTGAGATTTTAAATAAGGCAGGAGTTCGCCGATGAAGGTGACATATTATATATAATATAAATCCATACACAACTTCTCCGATTGCTATGAAACATTTGGAACATTAAATAGTAACTCTAATAATACAATGAAAAATTGAGTATGACGTATATATTCCATACGTAGATCGGTCCACAGCTGGACCAACGATCTATTTAAGATTAACTAAAAACTCCATATCAATGGTAACAAATGCTAAAAAAATATTGCTCAAAACAACCATAAATACTGTAGCCGCTGCAACATAATATTCTAAACAACCACGTGCTTTTACAACTTACAAGAACATAAAAATTCTGAATGGAGAGATATAAAATCCTAAAATTTTAAATTTTATTTCAATCATGAAAATTCTAACATAAAAGTGCACGTTCAAAGAGACGTCGGCAAGAGGCTATGAAAGTTTCAGACGTTCTAGACACAGCTAGACCGAGGGGTAGCTCTCATTAAATATTTCTTAAGTTAAGCTTACAGCGCCTGTTACGTCTCCCCTGCTGTCGAACATGACTTACTTTAGAATTTTTATTTTAAAATAAAAACTATTTTATAAAACTTATAAAGCTATGACCATCTAAACATTTTTATTTTAATGAATAATTATGTTATGGACAACTGATGTTATAAAATTGGGTACTTTTTACAGTTGTATATTTTACAAGAGAGATAATATGTTTCAGGTTTTTCAGTTATAAGTGTTTGTATATATTTAAGTAAGTTTTCAAAAGAAACAGAAATTTTGACAACGACACTATATTTTGTAAAAAGAGTGAGATCGCGGCCAGGATTCTAACTTAAAATTTCACTTCTTTGCCTCGCTCATAATATATACAATAAAAATGTCGTTCACAAATCGACGTTTCGTGAAAAAAATTGACACTTGTATCAATGCAAATTAGCCAGAATAACGTGGAAGATTAATGCTCCTTTTCCTTGATTAAATAAACGGCGTATGCTTAATAGTTCGAAATTTAAGTGTGATAACTGTATTCTTAAATAGCGTAATTACGTCTGTGTGTCCGTCTTTACTCTAAGCTTTGTATTTCATATATCTACTGAATCCTTTCATTATTGGGACGTAGACCCTTTTTTAATTTCTGACTTTGTATGCTTACCACAATATAGAAGAATTGATTACTTAGATTTGTTAAAAAACCAGCCAATTTATTTAAATAAGAGGCATTTAAGAGCTCGACGAAATTAAATTGTTTTTCCAAGTTCAACCGCTAATTAATGACTTTTAGAAGAATTGCGAATGATTAAAAAAAAACACTAAACGGTGTTTTTATAATGTCTACAACCTCATCGCCTACGCTAAAAAAATATTAAAAACTAATAAAGAATTCATCATCATCATTACATCATTACAGCCTATAAAGTCCACTGCTGGACATAGGCCTCCACAAGTTTACGCCAAAAATAACGTGAACTCATGTGTGTTGCCCATAGTCACCACGCTGGGCAGGCGGGTTGGTGACCGCAGGGCTGGCTTTGTCGCACCGAAGACGCTGCTGCCCGTCTTCGGACTGTATATTTCAAAGCCAGCAGTTGGATGGTTATCCCGCCATCGGTCGGCTTCTTAAGTTCCAAGGTGGTTGTGGAACCTTTTTATCCCTTAGTCGCCTCTTACGACACCCACGGGAAGAGAGGGGGTGGCTAAATTCTTTAGTGCCGTAGCCACACAGCACAATAAAGAATTGTTGTGTTTTAATTTAAATTAGAAAGTTGAATTTTGTTAGATTTATTTTTTATTACATCACAAAAATTTACTTACTTTACTACCAAAACAAAGATAATTTAACGTACCAAACAGTAATAAATATCTATAATTAAGATAACATAATTAAATAATAACACAATATTATACGTAGAATACATTTTTTTTACTAAAAATTAACATTATAATAAAAACCGCCAATATGATGTTATGATTAGGAAATTAACCATATTTGTGCTTTTACGTAATAATGTAAAATTGTAGATACATAACAAAATGGTAGCAGTAATTTGATATTTGCATTAATTACATTTTAAAGAATATAACTTAAAACAAATTTAATTGAATTTATAATATTCAACATTAACATGGACAACTGATGTTATAAAATTTGGAAAATCCAAAACTGCACGTCTCCACACACCCCCTTAAAACTATTGTTTGCAGCTTATATTTAGCAGCGCCCTCTGGTATCTTTTTAAGGAACTAATAATTGACCATACAACGATAATAAGTCCGGTTAGTTGATTTGGTTCTTGCAAATAATTAAAAATATCTCTAATACTATATTAGTATGATAGAAACAAAAATATTTATTGTAATAATTGTGTTCATTGGGATCCCATTATCAGATCGTGGTTTCCTTACCATGGTACCAAACTAGGGATATCTCCTTTCCAACAAAAAACAACATACATAAATATATATATATATATATATATATATATATATATATATATATATATATATATATATATACGGTCGAATTGATTAACCTACTTCTTCTTTTTGAATTCGATTAAAAATAGTATTCAAAACGACTACAAACGATATTTAATTTATAGTTTGAGGTGTACTCTGTAGGTATAAAAGTGCATTTATGAATTTTATAACATATTAGCGCATTGTTATAAAAATATAGATGTTTAAGAGTAAGCGCTTCCCGTATTTTTCATTTTTTGAGAGTAAAGCACAGTGGAGGCGTGCTATGTATAACAAAAGACTCCCAAATTCACTGGAAACAGGTAATAAATGAGGCACATAAAATATTCAAGAAGACTTTGTTCCACTTCACAAACTCTTTGCCGTATATTTTGTTCGGTACGATGTAGAGGGCAACTATTATTTAATGTACCGTAAAAGTAGTGGTTTATCGAATAGACCCAGTATAAAAAGGACACAGATATTTACCAAGATAGCGTGTTTAATTTATTACTAAGACTGCTTAATTTGTGTTGAAAACAACCTAACAACGCTGACAAGCCTATGTAACATTTGACTGTATGAGTTACTCTAAGACGACATCCTGCAGGTTGAAATCAATTCACAGTTCAAATTAATGATTAGCCTTTTCTGATCCGAGGGTTAAGGAATAGAATATTCTTGCCTCGAGCCTAAGTGTAAAATATTTACTTGTATTTATATATATCGTTATCGAAAACAAAATATCAATATCAGTCAGCTGTTACCTATTAATGGCCATTAGGTTGGTTACCTTAGGATTAGACAAAGATATTACTTTATAGATATATATTACTTTATGGAGAAAGATATTTATTGTGATTACTATTTATTGTTATTACTATTTACTATTATAACTCTAAATTTTATCTCTATTTCTGATAAGAGAAAATACTTTTGCAGCAGTAATATCTAGACGATGTCATGTACTGGTACAGTACTCACCGTAGTTTAAAGTGGAGTTCTCCAAGTTTTCCATCATTTGATTCTGGTTCAATTGGTTTAGGTTTCTCAGTAGCGTTAGCATCAGCGAGCTCCTTGCTCAGCGGCGCTGGTTCTGGTGCTGTGGGCGTGTGGGGACTGTTGCCACCAGAGGGCTGGACGAAAATAAAGAATCATTAGATCATAATATTTTTTATGCAACTGTCATATAATGAAGGGTATTAAAACACGAGTGTGAGTTTATGAAACTCGCTGCGCTCGTTTCATAATAGTAACGAGTGTTTTAATACCCGTGTTATATGCAGTTGCATACACTACTTTATCTTCACTAATGCAATTAATCAAACAACAAGAGTAAAAGCTGACAATAGTTTATTTATAATAATTGTTCAAATTTTGGATGGTACAATTCTGAAAGTTAATGTTAATTTTCATATAATTTTCTAGATTTTTCTGGCAAAAGATTGTGAGTTAATTTTGTTGCCAATTCTAGAATATCCGGAGGCGTACAAATATCATCGTCGCTATCCATTTTTAACTTTTAATTTATTAAATTAAATTCACGCGTACGTGTATTGTCACAGTGATTTTGCCGCCATTAAAATCCAACCAATGAGAGCGCAGCTGCGCGCATACGCGCGATGTTATAATGAGATTTTACGATATCGATGTGGATATTATACCATCATGTGAAATTGCTTAAATTGAGTGTTTTGTTGTCTGCGCTATAACAGTAGTAATTATAAGTCAAGTATTGGAAACATAAGTAGAATGTTACAACATTAGTGTAGATAAACTACTATATAAGAGCATTACAAATCTAATTTATTCGTTATTTTTTTCACCATTTAATCATTTTTACGTCGTAATGGATATTCCTAAATACATAATTCCGACAAATAGGTTTTTGTCATTCCACTGTCTTTGTTTTCACCCATCGTTTTGTCTACATGTTTATAAGTATCACTACGGTTAAGTACAGTTACTTCATTATGATATATTAGGCGATTGTAAGATGATCTTACCGTTTTATTTACCGGATTAGCTGGTGGTTGTGGCTGGGGCGGCGAGGTAGCGGGCGGTGGGGCGGCGGCGGTAGGTGAGGGAGACTTGCGCAGGTAGTGGGTGGCAGATCCCGGGGATCGTACAGCGGTAGCTCGGCGAGGAGGCTGGAACACTAGCGCCTTGTCTGGACCTCGTTTTCCACCTAAGATCGAACGATGGTGATGAGGTCAGTACGTATGAGCTGTGCATCTTCAGACGCTGTGGGATCCAGATTCTGGGGTTAACACATAGCAAATGAAATTCATCGTCATTTATCCAGTAGTTCTTGCATAAAAACAACGGATAATACACTATATGACATCACCAATTTTTTACAAAATACTAAAAAATACATGTATTTGATATATTGACATTATTCTTGGATCCATAATTTTTATCACATATATAGTAAATACCTAAAAAGTGAGCTAGTGATATGTTTATACGAATTCATAATAATTATGACCTGGGATAACAAACATAATTTGTGTATAAACATAGTCTGTTTCTAAGATTTATAATATTTTCGTAAGTATACCTCATTATAACTTTTAGCCTATTTTACTTCTGAAAAATGTCTCTTCCTAATTAAAATAAATTTTATTAATTTTATAGTTTTAGCTAAAACACTTTTACAAGACGTACCGCAATTGCCGTTTTGGAACTTTCTATATTGAGAGTCGCGGTTATTTCCATAGTTAGTATGAAAGTTTAATAAGTATTTAAATATATTGGTTGTCCCTTAATAGTCTTAATGTTTTACCGAGTTTGTGGGCAAGAGCGGACCGCCGACGAGTAGCCCAGCACGCAAAGGCTGCCAGCGCGGCCGCCACAAGAGCTGAAGCTCCTACCACCAACACCCAAAATGCCGCGCTGTGCCATTCACCAGCTGAAACAAAAAATACATTCTTGAAAAAATTATACATTACATTGTCACTGGAAGTTGGATTATAAAATAAAAACGATGTTTTCTCTCATAATGAGATTACAAATGTAACATTTTTTACATAGCACGTAGAGACTACATTACAGAATTTGCGATCCAGTGGCATGGGTCGTGTGACTCTTGGTGTCTCCATGTGTTGCCTTGAACTAAATTTAAATGCACACGATGGTAATTTTAATTACTCTAATAGATTGTAATGAATAAAAAGTAATTGTTACTAAACACTGACCTACCGAAGCGATACGAATATTTCATCGTTTATTTAATAATTTATAATATTTTTATACAAGATAATCAATCACAAGAATATGTGTAATCCTATTTAGTTAAATAAAAACTAATATTATAACTATTAACTTTTATCAGAATAAATGTAAATTCTTTCGACACAGGAATATGGAATAGTATTCTGGCCTTTCCAACGTCTGGAAAGGCAAGGATGCTATATAAATTAGTATTAATAGGATTAAGACGTCGATATTTGCAATAAATAGATTATTTTAGAGATTAATTGTATAGAAGCTCCTATAGGGGTGACATGAACACTTCGTGATCAAACTCCTTAATTAAATAAATATTAAAAAACAACTATTAACTTATAAATTAATTAATTTATAAGTTAATAGTGGTAATACTGGTTTTAAATGAGACGCTTTTGTCGACAGTGTTGTGGAGGACATTAATCAGGTGGGTATTCCTTTGTTTCAACATGTTTTCTGGTGAATTGCAATGTACCCATTGCTTTATTAATTTCTATTTCACAGTTTTGACGTTTTGATATTCGAATATAGAGCAAAAGTTTTAAGGAATAAAAATGAAGTACAGCTTGAAAAGTGAAAAAGTAATTTAATTTCATTTAAATAAATACATTCTGAGCTCTGTGAGCACTATGGACTAGTATAGCAAACGAGTACATTTTGGACTTACATAGAAACGTATTTCAGTAAACGAAATCGTCATCCTTTAAGCTTTAATAAAATGCTTCTTTATATAACAGTAGGCAAACTTGCTGAAAAAAAATAGCACATGAAGCAGTCCGGTCCAAGTTATCCCATTAAAAACTTTGTTCGCCACACTCTGTGCTATTTCGATGAGAATTTACTCAAAATATAAATAAACTACTACATAATATTCATTCCTATTGTCTGTATGTTACCATTTTATTTTATTTCACAGTATATAATTAGTATTAGTTGACCATAAGTCTTACCGCAACACTTGAAACATTTCCAAATCTATAATCTATAATATATATAAACGCGAAAGGTCATTCATCACGAAATCTCCGAAACTATAACACCTACAAACTTGAAATTTGGCAGGAAGGCTCCTTATAGAGTGTAAACATCCGCTAAGAACGGATTTTACGAAATTCAACCCCTAAGGGGATAAAACGGGGGTTGGAAGTTTGTATGAAAGTCCCATGATTCTGAAGTAAGATACTTGAAATTTAAAATGTATGCCTTATAGATAATGAGAAGGTGTCCAAATAATCTATCTTTAGAAATCAACTCCCTTTTGGGGTTAAAACGGGGGATGGTACATTGACTCATTCATCACGAAATCCCCGAAACTATAACAGCTACAAATTTTTATATTTGATAGGTAGGTTCCATATAGAGCGTAAACATCCGCTAAGAACAAATTTTACGAAACTCGACCCCTAAGGGGTAAGGGGTAAAACGGGGATTGGAAATTTGTATGAAAGTCCTATGTTTTTGAAGTAAGAGACTTCAAATTTAAAATGTGTGTATCCTCTATAGATGGTAAGAAGATGTCCAAATAATGCGTCGAAATATATATATAAAAGAGAAAGGTCAATGACTCACTCATCACGAAAACTCAAAAACCGTTGGATGGTCCTCCATCCATCCAGAATGGACAAAGATGAAATTTAGCAGGGAGGTAGATTATAGTTAGTAGACGTCCGCTAAGAACGGATTTTGCGATATTCCACCGCTAAGAGGGTTTAATTGGGGTTGATAGTTTGTATGAAACATATACAGCAGCTATAAGTTCGCCTGATAGGTTATTTATACTGCAGCCTGAAAATAAAACTAAAAATGTGATGTATAGAGAGGTTTTATAAAAATAACTATTAAATTATACTAAATTGTGCCTTTTAAAAAGTTACTCAGTGTGATAAGCATTTCATGTAACTGAAATAAAAATAATAATTTGTGTTAAACATCTTGAATGCATATCTTCATAGCCACGCGGACGTAGTCGCGGGCAACAGTTAGCGTATTAAAAAACAAAGTCCCCAAAAGTGTATGTGATCGATTCCCTTAAAATCTACTGAACGGATTTTCATGCGGTTTCACCAATGGAGAGATGATAATAGCTTCAAGAGGAAGGTTTACGGAACGGCTAAGCCGATTTTGATGAAAGTTTGCCGGGAAAACTTTGTGACACACCGATTTCAACGCGGGCGAAGCCGCGGGCACAGCTAGTCTAAATATAATTATTAGTTAGTTATTGTTGGTTTTCACATTAAACGTAATAAAATTATACTAAATTTTTTAGAAACTTTAAAATTATAATTTTAAATTGAAGTATTTAAATCTAAAAAAAAAAACAACAAAACAATCATATTTATATGTTATAAAAAAATATGAGAAGTTTTCAAAACGGAGCGCTATTATTAGTCTTTAAAATTCAACGATTCGGTCTCGGTTCGAGAGTCTTGACCTACTGTTACTTGAAGAATCGATTGAAATATGCGCAATATATTCCATAACTTAGTTCTCCTCATTCTTAAAAATATATCCAAAAATCTTGGTACCTTCATTAGTATATTTCAAGTGTTTAAGCAGACCTGTTTTAAAAAATGCTTTAAACATCGTTTTAAAAAAAGGAAAAACAGAAATTAAGTTTGTATTTTGAAATAGTCAGCAGTCTTTGTTCTCCTAATTTTAAGAAAGAGGAATTCTCTTCTTAAATACTATCATTATATATTACTTTATTTAGTTCTAAATTTCACCTAATTTTAGTAATTTTTAACCCCCTCCTTTCCCTTGTCAGCGAAAGTCAACAAAACCCTGCCCCCTCCCCCCTATACTTACGTAAACATATACATATATATTTTATTCTATTCAGAAATAATAAATAAATATTGCTGAAGTAACCACCATTTAGTCCCTCCCGGGCCCCATGTCATCAAAAATGAGCAAAACAATGTCCGCCCCTCGAGGCTTACATAATACTTGAAAGACATTTGAGTAAAAAAAGTAAAAAAAGTAAAAAAATGAAGTAGCGTTGCTGTAATTAGATGTTATATTTTAAAAATAAAGGGTAGTCCAATTACTATAAAAATAGGTTTTACAAACACTTACGAGAGGGATGTGTTCTAAATTGCAAAGAAAACTAAAATTTTAGGTCAGTCGTAATTTAAAATAAGCGTAAGACATGCGCTTGCTCTAAATAATGTACTTGTTTTGTTTTACTCGCTTAAGAATAAAAGAAAAGGTTAACGTAATCCTACAACGTTAATCTTGAAAATGCTTACATTTACTCTACATTACAACGTAACAGATTTTACGTCTTTAGAAATGAACTGACTTATAACTATATAAACATACAGCAAAACGACACGTGACTTCAATCATAAAAGAAAATGTAACCTACATTCTTCAAATCTGAAGTAAATCTCGGAAGTAATAGAATTGTATAGAGGCCAGCAAAACAATATCAAAGTCTTATGTTACCTTACACGTCACTATCACGGTCAAAGATAGGGGATCATTATCTGAAATGTTACCTTGTCAACCTCACTGGTCCATTAAACTAAAAGAAGTTCTAGCCGACCTTATTGATTTGTCTCCTTTTTAATACAATTGTAACAAACCTGCCATTGTACGTTATATTTAAACTTTATAACGTAGCTTACGTTCAAAACTCTAAATAACCTATACATAATCTCATCGGACACGCGACATGTAATAAATTATAAAATAAATATTTGTTTGTTACAGTATGACCAACTTTTATTGAAAAATTCATGAAAATGAAGCTCACACAAAATCTTTTTACGGCACATTAAATTTTTTCTTCCTTTTTCCAATTTTAAAAAGCACGTTTGAATTGAATTTAGATCTAGTCTCATTTTAAAACCTTCTTTGCAAAATGTAGGTTTATAAAATGTAACGTTCATAAAAGTCTTCGGAAATAAGGCCAGTAACGTCGAGAGGAAAAAATTGTTTGTGAAATTAAACTTGGCTATACCTAAAAGAAAATCGGTAAACTCGTAAAAGTTGTGACGCGAACTCCTTGAGAACAACGAAATGTACCGCCTACAAGATTGAACTAAAGCCAGGCTCTTACGGAGGGACCTCCATTTATCAAAGAGACATGGGACCAAAGTAGCGTTGTTGTAAAACACATTTCTGAAACATAAATGAAATTGAATTCATGAATTGAATATTTGAACTGGAATTAGCTTAGGGTTAAAATATATTACAATATTCAAGTCGACAAAATTTCATATCGACTACAAATATGTCTTTTCAAAGGTCTTTTTAAGTAACTCATATGTATTACGTTCAAAGAAAGTATTCAATATATATTTAACTGCGAGACATAAAAGCTAATATGGAGTTTCATAATTTTACTAAAATTAAATATCTATAACAAATATAATTGTTCTTGACATATGACATAATGCTTTTTCTAATTATAATCAAATAATTACTCTATTACAATTTTCCAGCTGGTATTTCAGAACTTTAGACATACACTAAAGATCCTTTACCGCCAAACCAAGCTTAATTACAAACATAAACAAAGCATTTTAAATCACAACATAAATTATAATCAGGCATAGTATCCATTGTATCATTTTGTTGAATCAACTCACTTAAAATGTTAAAAAAGTCATAAATACATAAAGAAGGCTCATTATGGGGGTCTGTTATCAAAAACAAGAAACGAGATTAAATACTGATAACATGTACAATCACTTCGTTTCAATACGAGTGTAAATTCAAAACAAAAGACGTTGCAGAGTAATCCATTAGGTGTTTTTATATATCGTCCAAACCTGCGCCATGATAGAAGTTGTATGACGTGCATTGGCTAGTTTTTATTCGAAATAGTAGAGTAAATGTTACTTGGAATATTAATGTGACATATTTTTTTTAAACATGACCTTCACATATATATTTGTATATTTTCATTGAAGTTTACTCCTTAAAAACGATATAAATCCCGTGGTACGAAAAAGTATCGGGAGTGTACGCTCTGTGATGCTGACGTTTAGTAACGTTTTAAATAAGTAACAACAATACCTTCATACATCGCACTTTCGTATCGATTTTATTAGAAAATAAATACTAAAGTAACTTACGACCCTCCCTTCATCACCATTAATGTAATGACATCCGACTGTGTCGTGTTGATACAGGATAAGTATGTAGGTGTGAGTGACGCTCATGTTGACATACCCTATAAGTAAAAATTATTTCTATCCTATATTAAAAAAGTGGTTCGTTTTGAATACGAACCGTATTTTTATTTCGTAGTTTAATTTCAAACATATTTAAAACTTTGATTTTAAAATTTAATTTTGTTCACATAAATTAAAATTGAAAATAAAAGAATTATCTAATTTCAATGTATTTTATAACACAACACCCACGGGACACTTAATTGCCGTCGCCTTTTTTAACATAATGCATGTAAATACATTGCTTTATAACTGCATTCGTTTTAATGTAACACTTCTAAAAAGACTTTAGATTCTAAGACCACCTCTTTGTTTCAATATACAACCATGGAAAAAATATCATTAAATATTTTTTATCACATTTTAATTACGAGTAAAACATAAAAACTTTGTACGCTGACCCAGTAAATTATCAAATCACTTGAAATGGATCCCGTGGTTTGCATGTAATAAATAATAATTATTGTATTGAATAATATGTTCCGGATTCGATATTCGCTCACGACAAACATTACGAGTACTATAGGAATATCCTTTGTTCCGGTAGGGGTGATTTTAGTGAAAGTATTGTGCTTCCAGAGACCTACCACATGGTATCTTATGATATTTTTCTTATTTTAATTAATCACTCATTTCTTAGTAACTAAATCTTACAACATAATTATAACATAAATATAATCATCTTGAATTTATCATTTATTCAGACTAGACTTGTGAGACTAATGTATTTTTAAAACCTATTTTATCTTACCTTTAAACCCATGAATTTAAAAATAAAAAGTTTTTATAACATAAATACCAGCATTGATAATGTAGCCTTGAAGTGATAATGGAAATTAATTCAACATGACACATTTTCGTTTAACGATTTTTGTATAAGAACATAATTACGACACAAGAACCATACTCCAGTGCACATGAAATAGATTGTGTTCGAGTAATGAGATTATAATTATTACGTGATGTATAAGTCCTTTAGACAATACACAGTAATCTTATTACTGCTTAAGCGTATATAACGCTTTAGGAATTAGCCACAGAGATTTTTTATTACAGCCTTTTTATAAAATTTAAGCCAAAGTTTTGATTAAAGCAGAGCACAGCAGGATTTTCCAGCTGAACTGAGCTGCAGAATAGCTGACTGGAGAAGTACTCAACCAAGTGCAGAATATCACAGGTAAATAATACTGCTCTCCAGTAGCGACGTGATCCAGTGGTAAGTAAGATAACCAGAACTCTTGGGGAGGATCGGGATTAGGGTCAGCAATGTGCTTACTGGTATTACAAGCGTTCATTGGCTACGGGGCATTCCACGCGAAGCGGACAACTAAAAAATGTCGATGTTTCCGATTTTAGTAATTTTCGTATATGTTATACCTATATATGCCCTCAATACATATGTGTAATATTATTATAGTATATTGTTTAATTATCGAGTTATTAGTCATTAAAATGTCGAGTAACCAGCAGGAACGCCCTACTGTAAGTGCCAATATTAGCTATTTCAAAGTTATTTTAAAATTAACAAGATAGAAAAGTGTTTACGTGATCCAAAAGAAGACATTGAAGCAAATAGATGTTTTCTAAAAAAATGATTTGCAGCTGCACTGACAATACCGGGTACAAGAAAATATCATGCTTTTATACCGACTGTTGAGGGTATTAAGATGAAGCGCACTAGTAACAGTGACACTTATAAAATTGCAAAAATTTGTTAATAAATTTATTTTTGTGACATTGTCAAAATCGTTTTTATTTTTTTAAGAAAAATAATGTAAAAATATTCAAATGTAATGATGAAATGAAAAAAAAAATACAAATTAACAAAAACTGTTGCTAGCGGGCGTCAGAGGTAGCCCGGACGGCGACCAGCGGCTACAGCGCTCAGGCATTATAACTAGTCTAGCTCCTAAACGACTTTTCGGCCCACTCTAGAACTTTGCAAGTATCTTCTATACACTATTAGCTATTTGGAGAAAAAAAATTAAAAAAATTAAAGGGGTCCAAGTTTAAAAAAAAAATAATTGAAAAATTTAAATGCATTTTTTCCTAAAAAATATATAAAATTTCAAATTTCAAAAAACATCATCACAAAGGTCATTTCATCACGTAAACACTTTTCTATCTTGTTTATTTTAAAATAACTTTGAAATAGCTAATATTGGCACTTACAGTAGGGCGTTCCTGCTGGTTACTCGACACTTTAATGACTAATAACTCGATAATTAAACAATATACTATAATAATATTACACATATGTATTGAGGGCATATATAGGTATAACATATACGAAAATTACTAAAATCGGAAACATCGACATTTTTTAGTTGTCCGCTTCGCGTGGAATGCCCCCTAGACGTTATCCGCCTACCATCAGGCGGAGCGTACGCTTGTTTGACGCCTTTGTAGTATAAAAAAAGTCAGGAAAGATACCTTCTTCCCATACCCCTCACAACTCCGTTTACCAATTTGTTCTATAAAAAGTATACCTAAAAATAATAATTTCTAAGCGTTAATACCTGTTGGGCTTTTTAGATCAATAAACAATTTTTTCCTCACAAATGAGTACAGTAAAAAGTGTAGACCCTAATAGTGTAGTAGTAATTAGCTATATTATGTTTCCATAGAGTTTAGTCGTAAAAATTGACTTTCTGCTTTTATTTTAAAAGTGCAAGACCAGCCTTTATGTCTTCTGTCCAAAATCTCGCCCGTTCCTCATAGTTTATCTGGCCTGTACCATTCCATTTCACTTTAGTCAAATTATATTTCTACAAAATCTAAAAATATTCCAGTCGCTATAGGTTTGTTAAAATCAATATAATCCACCCACGTATGCCTATCGCTGCTAAAGGAAAAGTACTACCTGCTCATTCATCGCATCTCTCACATTATTTTGAAGAATAAATTCACAACCAGATTTTTAATATTGTCATAAAATATAACGAGAAAGATAATTACTTCATAAGGTGTACACGTAAAATTCAAGGTTACATACAATACTTTTTTGTAAAATTATTCTACGTCATAATAAAAAATAGTGTACCGCATTAGAATTTAACGATTTACGTGGATAAATCAGGTTTACTTAATTTAAAAAGTAATGCAAAAGTTATGCATGAAACTTTTTTTTAAATTACAAGTTTTGAAATTTAAATTACAATACATTTTTTGTATTTACAAATCATTTTCGATTAATCACAATATCCATAGTAAAAATATTTTAATAAGTTGTAATTTTGTTACTCTTTTGATTTCTAAAGATTTTTTTGGAATTTATTAGAGTTTACTCTTTAATCGATTTGATTTTTATATAGGGCATAGCGTTCGTTACGTTTCTTGTAACGCCGACGACCTAAGACGTAGACGTAAGCCTTTTTTGTGCCTATTTAGACAATCGATCTGAAGGAGTAAAAAACTCCGGCCGTGCGTCGGAGCTGACACACACTTTTTTTAATATGACAACAGACAAGCTATTTTTCCCTTCCTGCGTGGCTATGCTGTTGCACCCGGGCGTTGGAGGTCAGACCTGCCTGGCTTGGAGGTGGGACACTTCTGGACCCTGTGTCCCCGTTCTGCAGATGGTAGACTGGTCCGGTTAAGCGTCCCTTAAGTGGAGTGGCCCGCTGAGGGTCGGAGGACCTTCGGCTGGCTTGAGACTCCACACGTCGGGAGGGGTGGTCTAGTGGGTGCCGCCCCTCTAGGTGCCGGGGCCCGGATGTTTTCATTTGGGCCAACCGCCGGGACGAGGTCATGCATGCTAACGCAACCTCATCTCGCTCCACTCAGGTCTCAGGTCAGGTCACACGTGGTGGTTTTTAGTCAGTACGAGTCTGACACACCACTCCGGTGCCCCCGTGCCGGAGGGTGTCCATGAGGATTATCCACACATAATTTTTAAAAAAAAGTGGTCATTACCCGAATATGACAAACATTTCTATAGGCCGCACATATTTGTTGTGGTCTGGTCGTTTGTGCTTGTGTATGTTTCTGAACTCTACGGTGTGAACCGTTTATCGTTTAGTGTTTTTTCTATATCAGTCTAAAGGTTTTAAAAGAATTTGATTATTCCCAGATAGTATAGGTTACCTAAAATTGAAAGTCACCAGATCTCATATTAAAATTAAAATAAATACCGGCCTCATTTATATACTTTTTTTAATGTAGTAAATGCCTTATTTGGGTCAAGGTGATCATGAGATTCATCAAATGAGATTTTTTTCCGATAAACACGTAACACAAAAACGTGTATACTATATGGTATATAAATAATTAGCCATTAAGTGAACGTTTCGCCGGAATCTCGCACCAAGGCGACCCCATCAACTTCACTATCAATCTTTCTTAGTGAGGACTCCTAGTGACTGTTTCGTCTTATCAAGATTATTTCGTAGACGTAATATTGTATAGAGTACATATAGTCAGGTAATTAGAGCTTGGATACCGTAATTATAAGACATTTACAGGAAAACTATGTTATTTTGTTTAGTTATATTTAGTCGAAATCGTTATACATTTGTAGTATAAAGTTATTCATTACTAGTAACTACTAGTAGAGGCATTAGCTACATATCGACTTATATACCTAACTTTAAAATTCGATATTGTTACTGTAAACTTGATAATTTATTGTATAGATTAAATAACTGGTTTAAAATGTAACTTGACTGCATATCTCCAATATAAGTAAATAAATTTAGTAGATATACTTGTAGTTAGGTACTTAGGGCTTTGATACTGTTATTCTTACTTTTATATTTAGAACGGATATGATATTTTGTCACACTCAAAGAATCACGATTAAAAAATTAAATATTTGTAGTCTCTTCCTTTTTATTGACAGTAGAGTCCTTGCCACGGCACCATAAGGATTCTGCTTTTGTAGGTTTTACAGATCCGCAGAGCACCGAATGTAGAACTTACTTCGACGAACTCTTTGGAATATTTATCACTTAAAAAGTGAAATAAGTCGAATAGATACAATATGTTAGCCATTTCAGACAATCTAGATAGTATCTATTTTTGAGGTAGTTACAATATATACCTACCTACATTACTTAGTGGTTTCGCGTAGTAGATTAAATAAGACTGAAAAGATTAGAAATATATGAAGCTATATAGTCAAATACGATTCAAAACCAAAAACAGCTTTATTCAAATAAGTCCCATGTGCACTTTCGAATTGTCATTTAAAAAAAACTCTAAAATTAAATTATTATTTTTGTGAAGGTAAAGCTATCACCGATTCGGAATGTAAATTCTGCGGAGAAGAATCGGCAAGAAACTCCGCAGTACTTTTCTAACTGCGAATGCTGCGGAGCTGAGTCTACCATTCAAGGATGACAAATGGGAATTCTACTGAAGTTTTGAGTCCAAATGTATCCCTAAGAAAACTGTAGCATTAACAATAAGCCTCTCGTTATTTCAATATACAATTATAATTTGGATGCTTAACAGTAGGTAACGAAAACACAACGTACAAAATTGTTTTAAACCAATCTTGAATTCACGACAAAGAACTGTTCACGTCATCATAATTTACTTTTTTCCTATCAACTTTAAATATAAGAGATGTTTAATCTGCAAATAGCACTATATCACAAATATACTTAACATAAAAATACTCAACCAATATGATTAAAGTTCGCAAAAATGATGAATATCGGTAGCGTTTAACCAGTTCAGATTTTCTTAAGACTCAACAGACAACGAATGCAGTACTTAAAACTTGCTTTCGTATTCCTGAGAAACAATTTGTGCAGTTGACTACACGGCAGAGTACTATAATAAGATCAATTTGCTTTGACGTAGTGACGTCTTCTAAGACGATGAACAACGGCTGCATGCACGAAAAAGTGTCACGTTCCGCCTGAGCCTGTGCGTGGCAGCGAGAGCGCGGGACAAGCAATAGAGAGTCACGATCGGCCTAAGCTTTGGATTTTTTGTGATGGATGATAATTCAGCGATAATAATTCAATTCAATTAATAAAAGTATGCAATTTTTTATCAATGTTTCTTTATGACGTTAAACTATCGTCCGTAAACCGACCAATTTTTTTTATCGAGATAATCTCGGCACTAACGCTACGTAATTTTGATTTTTTAAACAATTTCTAAGAATTTTTTGACGAAAAATGTTTAGCATAAAAAATAAAAATATTGTAACAATTTAATTCAAAAGACACCCACATATTTTGTAAGTAAAATGAGTTTTACGACGCATAATAAAGGAGGCGGCAGGTAAGGACGTCTGCGTATAAAAATATTGTATTACACGAAAGTACGCCGCGCGACCGCCCCCTGCTCCTTGAAGGCTTTTCAGTTAGCTACGTCTATATTTAAGAAATATGATACGACGAAATTGCGTTTAACATTTTTAACTTTTATTTATTTTAATTAATTGCGAAAAAAACGGTGCAATATTTCATAAAATGTAACCATTTTTATTAAATTTTATCTCAAAGCTGACTCAATAAACCTTAGTTATTTTAAAAGTAAAATTTACCTAACAATTTTTCAATTACGCGTGTAAAAATATAATCAATTACGGTTTGTCGATTATGTTCTTGAAATTAGTTTATAATTTTTTCCTATTTATCATGTTATACCAGGCCGAAGACGGGCAGCAGCGTCTTCGGTGCGACAAAGCCAGTACTGCGGTCACCAACCCGCCTGCCCAGCGTGGTGACTATGGGCAAAACACATGAGTTCACGTTATTTTTGGCGTAAACTTGTGGAGGCCAATGTCCAGCAGTGGACTGTATAGGCTGTAATGATGATGATGATGATATCATGTTATATATGAAAAACAAAATAAGGACACTCCGAGAAAACAAGTTATGAAATATTCCCAAATAAATATCCTTTTATTACATTGTTTACAACATAAACAATGTTTTTACTTTTTCTTTTGTTTGTTCCTTATAGAGACCTACATAACCTACTTTGTTTAATGAGCTATGTGTTGTTTCAAATAACGACTGCAATCGTGTTTAGTTACGATAATTTATATTACAATTAAATTGTATGAGTGAATTAAAATGATGCGCAGTAGCGAAATTTATCGATTTTAAGTAAGTAGAACTTCTATTCTTAGAATCTTTAAATTATGCGTAGGCCCAGACAGAGCGTGCTAAAATTACTGAAATACATATTCCATGAATAGGTAGATGTATTGACATCATCATAAATATCGACAATACTAAAAATAGATATGAGATATTGTGAGATTATATTATGAGATAGACCCTACAGATTGTAATTTATTCGACCCAAACTATCATTAGCTACTGTCAACACAATAACCGTAGCTACAGCTGTTATAGCTCAGCTGAAGACCCTTAATCCAAATTTCAAATGAACGAATGTATATAACTGTATCTAATTGGATGTCCCACAGACACCTTTAAAAGTGTAAATAGATAAAGTATCATATCAACCTTTATATAAAATCTTGAAGCAAAGAATTTCAAATGTTGTTTCTTTATAATAATTTTATGTATGTTGTCGCCGCTGTGCTAATTTATTTTTTTCTAGACACTGGCATTGAAACGCAAAGCAATCATAGTATTATAATCAGCAATAATAAGAACTAGAACATAAATGTTATGTTGTTAAATTATTAGACGTTTTATTTATTCAAAATAAAAATTGAAGTTGGTTCATATAAACCCACAACTGTTGAAATTGCTCCATCGCATACTTATTTTTTACCATTAGAATATTTAAAGACGAGAGATAGAGAGAGATGACAGCTAGCTTGTCAGATTAATCATCCTCCATACAACTTATCACTACATAGTATAAAACAAAGTCGCTTTCTCTGTCCCTGCACATGTATGTACGCTTAAATCTTTAAAACTACGCAACGGATTTTGATGCGGTTCTTTTTAATAGATAGATTGGTTCAAGAGGAAGGTTTATATGTATAATAACATCCATTAAATAGTGGAGAAATACTGTTATTTTTGAGTTTTCTAATGTTATGTCGTAAATAATAATTATTTTTTTCGCTTAAATTGCAAACGCAGGCTGAACCCTACGAGATTTATCAAAATAATGTACTAAGTATTGGACACATTGAAAAGGTCTACAGAAAACTCCGCGATGGTATATACCTATCTCTTATGGATATCCCACAATAACATTTTTTTGTCATTTACTTTTTACGACAAATAATGGCTAATTTTCGAAGCGATTTTAACCAATACAGCATTAATCCTTATCAAATTAAATACCTTAAATATATTTTTTATTTAATATAGATCTATATGGCTCTTTACAGCATATGATTTAAATGAATATTTTCGAAGACACTACAGATTTAAAAATCGCAGTACGTAGCGTTTGCGGCGGTTCCGGCCGGCTTTTACTCTAAGTTAACGCGTGCGGGCCACGGGCAGTAATGAATAAATCAAAACTACTGGATCGATTTTAATCATTTTTTCAGTGAATGACATAGGCTATAATTATATTTTATACCCGTGCGAAGCCGGAGCGGGTCGCTAGTAAAATAACAAAGTAATAGTGTCCAGTACAATACAATGGTGTCTTTAAAACACGGTTCTTTCGCTCTTCTGATAAAAGTAAGTAGTCTTGACAATCGTAATGTTAGAACTATGATAATATACATAATATTCGACTTTTAATATTAATTTACTTATTTTAAATAACTTTAAGCTAAAAGATGAATAATTAACGTGTTAAGACATCATAATTAATGTTGACCTACTTGCAAGAGTAAAAACTTCAATTAAACTTCTTAAACCATGACATATGTACATAAGACTGTTTGAACTACTTTAGAGGTGGGGTATTCCCTCATTTAGTATATTACATTAGTATAAACATCTGAGTAAAAAAACAATAAGAAGCTATGGTTTATAGCTTTATTTGAATAAACTAACTGAAACTTTATGTATCTATTTATTATCATCATCACCATACATATAATAAAAATGTGACGGATCGCTATCAGTACATGAAAGATACATGAGTAAAAATATTATTGGGACCTATATCAACGCAAATAGCGCTCAAAACAATGATTATTAGAATGTTTATCTGTTTGACTGTTTGTCTGTGCGTTTGTGCACGATAATCTCAGAAACTGCTTATCCGATTTAGATGTGGTTTTCCCTAATATAGGCTAAGCTCTAGACTAGAAAAAACCGAATTATGGGGTTTTTGGGGGTGGAGGGCGGAGGGTGTAGGGGAAGCTATACAAGGTAACACTGCCGCACTTCGAAACCCCATGGTTATGGAGATATCCATGGTTAAAGTTGTGAGATTAGAGGAAGAATTTAAAGCTGTTATAATACCTTTGAGCTCCGCGTCTGACTTCACATTAGCTCTGGCGCTATGGGGAGTGCCATCCATGCGCCGTTTCGCAACTTTATAAGTTATTTTCAAACAGGAGTACGTAAAAACGATCTCGACTCCAAGATCAACAAACGATACAACTTGCGGTAACCATGCTTAGTTCCGTAGCTTTCAGATGTTATATTCACATTTCGCACTTGATATTAACATTTCAGACGTTAGGTTATTGTTTTCAGAGGGTTTTTTAACAAACGATACAACTGATGTTTAATGACTGAGTTATAGATGCTTTAAAAAAAATAGCGCGCCATTTATCGTGTCGCTCCAAAGCAATGTAAGCATAAATTCATTGTTTTTGTTTAAATAACTGTGAAGGCAAAGGTCTAAGATCATACAGCCTTGTTTCATGTTATGTTTTTTTATTAAATATATTTTATTTTTATTTATTTACTGTTATATACGAAAAATACTCAATATTTTAGTTCATTTTATATGACAATAAATAAATAAATAAAAAATATAGTGAAGTGAAAAACATGACATGAATAAAAAAAATTACCATAATCTATCTGATTTCAGAAAGGGGGCATTTATAGGCATATAAAAATATTAGTAAAATGGTAATGAAGCTCGCCGCTTGAAAGCGTAAACACTAAATTTTTGCCGCTTTTAGACGCTACGTTCAAAAACCAGCTTTTCATTAGCATAAATAAACTTGTTGTGACTATGTCAATGTTCCTGAAAGCTTGCTTGTTTAGTGTATATTTTTATGTTGATCAATTAAAATTTTAATGAACGACTTATAATAAATACTTCAATTTTCATGGACAAGTAATACAATATAGATAATTTAATAAATTTAAAATTAGTTATGCATTATTAGAAATAAGTTAATAAGTACTCAAATAATATATATGATTAAGTATCTTGATGGAATTTAAATTACTACACGACAAGTTCCTGGTTTTGATTAAAAATAACCATTAAAATCGATACACCCGATAAAAAGTTATCAGGTAACATACATTTTAAATAATCAGTCGAATTGAGAACAATCTCCTTGTTTTGAAGGTGGTTAAAAATAGGCTTTGATGTTATATTTTTGTTGCACTAAAATCAATTAATATTTAATAAAAAAAAATTGCGTTGGCGCAACGGTCACAGTACGGGTTTGTGGCTATTGCGCTGGCGGGTGCGGTTTTGATCCCCACACATGACAATCGTATTGTTTGGCGTAGTCTGGGTGTTTGTTCAATATTTGTGGGTGTCCCAACCACGCCTCGGATAGCACGTTAAGCCGTCAGTCCCGATTGTTATCATGTACACGTAGCGATCATTACTCATAGTAGAGAATATATCCGCCAACCAGCATTAGAGCAGCCTGGTGGATTAAGCTCTGATCCTTCTCCTAGATGGGGAAAGAGGTCTATGCCAAGCAGTGCGATATTACAGGCTGAAGCGTATAGCGTAAACGTTATCGATTTGTGTAAGGATTTTGTACTGTCTTTTAAACTAAGCATATATGAATAATTTCAGCGAGAGTGTTGAAATTTTATATAAGCTAGTGTTCAAATTAAATCGAAAAGATTTGATAAATAATGTTTTCTTCGTGTCAAATTACGAATATAGAGTTAGAGAAACAAACGTGTGAACTAATAACATCAATATGGAAGCAAATAAATAAAAATCTATGGTTTTTATATCCGTGTACATTGTGGAATATTTAAGATTTTCATATATAATTAGTTTGTATCTTTTATAACAGAAATAATACAAATATTTTACATTAAGCATGACAACCATCCGTCGCGCCATTAGCAATCATAGTAATGGACGGAGAACGCCCGGGAGTAAATCTTTTAATCCTCTTAGAACTGCAAATAAATTTATAGCGCACATATCACATTACGTAGTATAACTTAAAGTACTTAGCACTACAGTTTTGTAATTATGTCACGTAGTTATATTTAAAAGAGATAATTATTTGCACTCATACTTAATTCAAAGACTTTTAAAATTAAATAATATTTTAACTGAAATTGTCTACGTTACTTATTATATTTATATATTATATTTTGTGTTATTTCACATATCAAAATTGTTTAAAGAACATTTTTTAACATATATTAGAACTTTAAGAAAATGCTTGTAAAGTAATGGCTCCTGCATTATGTAGTTAGTTACCTAGTGAGTGGGCGGGCGGGCGGCGCTAATTAGTCCAAGAAACGATAATGAAATATTTCTTAGCTAATATATCAATTGCAAATTCTTAGATCGATAGATGGATTGAATATTCTTTATTGCACACCACTAAGAAAAGATTCACATAAAACAGTATTTACAAATAGATATAGTAATGTACAAAGGCGGTCTTATTGCTTAGTAGCGATCTCTTCCAGACAACCTTTGTCGTATATTCTTATGTCGGTGTCATGTCATATGTAAATGAAACTTGAATCGTGTTTTTTTTACTTACATACACTAACAAGGTAATTTATGTCAATACAATAAGTGAATAGTTTGACTTTTGAATGCCAGTATTTTAAGATCTAAGGGACAAGTTGCATACGGAGCAACTTTTGTTGACACAACCATTAGTCAACTATTTAGTTTTCCTTAATGGTTGCAGCAACAGAACAAACAAATTGCCCAGTTTCGGTGCTACAATCAAATCATCAATACATTAATTTTAGCTGTTCTTGTCGTTGTCTTAACTATGAACCAGCTACTACTAGTTCCAAAACCGACCTGCTTACCAAAAGCCAATTCAAAAGGTTATCGTCGAAAATATTATAGATCGACTTTAAATTACCTTTATTTTGATTAATACTTTTATTAAACCTATTTCTATTTATAAAAAGCGTAAAAAGCTTGTGTATATGCTGGCTGAGTGTGTATATGTTAAAAACATCTTGCAACGACTAAAAAGAGCTACTCACAGCTATAAATGTCAACCGACGTGATAAGTATCAAAGCTGAAATGGCAAAATCCGTAGTAAGTCTATATACGTGTATTATTATATAGATCTCTGAATGTAAATACTTATTGCTTCACACGCGCGTCTAATTGTACAATTAATTGGCACAATTCCACGCGGACATGATTTGTACCATAACATATATAGTGTATGTGCAGTTGTGGGTCTCCCCACCGTGCCTCGGAGAGCACGTTAAGCCGTCGGTCCCGGTGTTATCAAGTACACCTCATAGCGATCGTTACTCATAGTAGGGAATATATCCGCCAACACGCATTGGAGCAGCGTGGTGGATTAAGCTCTGATCCTTCTCCTACATGGGGAAAGAGGCCTATGCCCAGTAGTGAGATATTACAGGCTGAAGCGAGGTTGTGAATTGTAAATATGTATAATACTTTAAATAATTAATCTATTAAGCCCAAGAATAATAATTAATTAGTATATATTATGACATTGACAGAACAGTGTTGGTTATATAGAAATTATGTGGAAAAAAATTATATCAGCTACTAATAAGAAACTACTTAAAGAAGATATAAAATAGATAAATATTCATTCAATGAAATTAATAAAATTTGATTATATTTAAATTACGTTAACTATAAATAGCAAAAAAATGCTATTAATACCACAATCGTCGTTTATAGACCCACACCTCATGACATCATTTGCCCATTGCCAAGTCAATTATCTTTTTTTTTCATAGGCATGACGGTTACCCCTATATTTATGGGCTTTTTTCTTCACATTTTGCAAAAACTGTAATAAATTTATTTTAATCTCTATTAATATCTTGTTTTACAAAAAAAAATCTTTAAAATATTTCTTAAACAATCAGTAAAAATTTTCAAAACTATACTTTATTGGTCATATGTTACGATTGTCTGTGCTCTACTCACAGCTAAATAGTAAATGAAAATTCATAAAAAAAAAATCATTTGGTTGTCTGAAAGAAATAGCTAAATAGCCATAAGTCCGCCCATTGTACTTCACAGTCTGTTATTGTTTTTTAAATAAATAATAAATAAATAAATATCTACACAATACACACACGGTCGTCTGTTCCTAAAGTAAGCAACTTAATGCTTGTGTTATAGGTAACAGCCGACTGGTAAATGTGTTTATCGTTTAAAATGTAGTTGTGGTGTACAATAAAGTACATAATAAATAAATAAATAAGATATAAATGTTCCACTAGTTTTGTTTCGTTTTACATTGTTTGAGAAATCTAGTTTATATTTCCATCCATTTTGTTACGAAAAATTTCGGTACATACGTATTAAAAACTGTGGAACACATCCTCCACGTAAGTGTTTGTTCCATTAGCTAGGCGCATAACATTGGCGTATTTATCTTATCGTTATAAGCTTAAAACCATATCCCTACGAGTCTACGCCGTAGCTTCTATTAAAATAACATAGTAAAACATTTCGTATTTAAACACCAATTATAAGTGTAAGTAGTATCAGTTTAAAAAAGGTATTTCAGAGAATTTTTCAACATTATATACCCAAAAATATTCATCAACATTTCATAATCATAGTCAAATTTGTACATACTAACATAATTAACACATATAATAATATAATTAAAGATGAAGAAGAAGAAAAAAAGAAGAAGAAGTAGAAAAATTCTCTAAGCGTATATTTTACTTGCTTATCCAACTATAAACTGGTATTCAAAGCCTATATATAAATCTAATTTTATCTTGTACAATACGGGCTCCCCGTCTTCTTTGTAAGTACCTCTTTTACGAATAATAGATCCCGAGATTTAATCTAATTATATGTCTGAGAAGCTTTTCCATATAGTATATTTAGATAGCAGTTCGACTATATTAACGAAAATTGATCTCATGTAATCGCCTTCGTACTCCATTTAAGCCGGTTGTCGTGTGCAGTGTACCGTACTTCAAAATTATGAGAGAGCTGGATAATACCATTTCGCTAAATCTAACTATTTACCATATATCGATTTTCATAACTTGATATTTACCAGTAAGATAACATTTGCTACGAATATGCCTACCTGAAATACAGTTATGTACTTTTTTTGACATTTACAGTGGTGTGCTTTTCAAATTTGATGTAATATTAAATTTGAGACAATAAGGAGAGCTATAAAAGTTTTCCACTCATCTTTAAAATTTGACCAAAAAACTGATGACCCATTTGAACTGATTTTAGAAAATCTGGTCACTCATTAAAGGTGTGATGTGTGCTGTCGAATAAAATGTAATAACCATCTGTACTCGTAACAATTATATTATATAAATATACCCTGTACCCTGTACCCTGCACGAGTTGCTCCGCTTTGTTACTTTTTTTTTGTACCAACTTAGAAACTTTCATGGGCTCATGCACAACACTTTGCTGAAATTTATGACATGATCAAATGCATAGTTTACGATTCTATAAAGGACATACAGACAAATATTCATTTATATATATATAACTGATCTTGCTTTCTGTTCCGCAGGTTGCGGGCTCGATTCCTATCTGAGTCTAGGTGTACTATTTGTTTTTATCTTAAATATAAAATTCTCGTGTCACAATTTTAATTACAATACTTCTCAGAAACGGCTGGACCGATTTTTATAAAATTTTGTGTGCATATCGTGTAGGTATGAGAATCAGCCAACGTCTAATTTTCATACCTCTAAGTTTAAATTATAAGGGGGGGAATTAAGGGAGTTAATAATATATATGGCAAAACAACGTTTGCAGGGTCAGCTTGTATATGTATTATTTCAATGTATATTTATCAAAAAAATATTAAGCTATAAAAGTCGGCTGCTAACTATAACACAAGCGTTAAGTTTATCACCTTAAAAACACCATAGTGTGTATATTAAAAGATATTAAATATGAATTATTCTTATCTAAAGGATAACTTACATACATACAGACACAAATTATTTTTTCTATTCTTAGCCGAATTAGACATCATTTACACCTTAAACATAATAATAATATCGATATTCCCTGGACAGACTCGTACGATTCTCTTTTCGAGTAGCATACTAAACTAGCAGTATCCCGCAGGTTCACACGCGTCAATTTGAGGAAAAATAGCCATTAGATTTCCACGGTAAATCAAACACAAAATTAAATTTTCGATTCGAACCAGTAATTCCTGAGATTGACACTTCATTTATATAGGATGTCTTTTCATTAAATTCTCTATCTCTACACCCTAATACTATATAAGGTTGTCGAAACAAGCCTGTTGAATAGCTTACCCTACCCAAAGGCTTTTTATTAAAACCCTTCATAAAAAAGCAGGCTGAAAACCCTTTTTGAGGGTAACCAAATAGGTCCTTGCGGTAAGGTAATGAAGGATTGTCAGTTCTTGAGTCTCGAAATTCCGGTACTTAGCTATAATAGTTACTTCAATCCAGTTTTCAGCCTGTATATATAAAGCTAAAAGATATTTTGGATCTTATATTATGATCTTCTATTGCAATTTGATATAGGGACTGCTTTACCAGTTAATGATAAGTTTATCTCAGTCATTTGTTACTGGCAGGATTTATCAGTAAGGGTTACAAAACCTTAAGATCTGTTTTGCCATTTCGATTCACGGGTTGCAAATACATGCCATAAAATTTAGAGTTCCATCAAACTTAATCACAGAAGTAAACTACACTACTATAAAAATATTTATCTATTAGATATTATATACTATTATATTGTGAAAAGATAATTAGATTTGAGATATACTCTGAGAGTAGTAATTTGATTGTAATAATACAATCCATCTGGCAAGTAAAATCGATTTTTAATTTGTATATCTTCTTATATATAAAAATAAATCGTAAAATGTATTCGTATGCGTATAACTCAACAACGCCTCGACCAATTTTACCAATTTTTTTTAAATGTTCGTTGAAGTCCAAGGATGGTTTTTACGGCGAGAAAAATTCGAATAATTTCCATAAAACCCTAATAACAGCCCTTTTCTTTTTCCCATACAAATGTTTTCTAACTAAAAATGTAGAGTCAATTTGAACTTTATTGCTATTTAATAAAGTTCATGTTAAATAATATATTAGGACGCATTTTACGTAATTTATTAATTATTAAATTGATCTTATTCGTAGACCGCATTTTAATTTAATTTACATACATACAATAAGGATTACGGGGGTGGGTGTTAACAATGAAAATTTTAAATGTATGTAACTCCGAAACTACTGAACCAATTTTCATAAAAAAATTTAAGCATTTTAATTTGGTCCAACTAGGGAGATAGGATAGTTTTTATCTTAATTGGACCCGATAGGTGGCGCTGCTATTGGTATGTAACTCCGAAACTACTGAACCAATTTTTATCAAATTTTATACGCATCTATAATTTTGTCCAACTTGGGAGATAGGGTAGTTTTTATCTCAATCGGACCTGGTAGGTGGCGCTGCTATCGGTATGTAACTCCGAAACTACTGAACCAATTTTTATCAAATTTTATACGCATCTATAATTTTGTCCAACTTGGGAGATAGGGTAGTTTTTATCTCAATCGGACCTGGTAGGTGGCGCTGCTATCGGTATGTAACTCCGAAACTACTGAAACAATTTTTATCAAAGTTTGTAAGTATCTGTAATTTTGCCTGACTTAGAAGATATGGTAGTTTATATCTCAATTGGACCCGTTAGATAGCGCTGCTATCGGTATGTAAGCTATCAAATTTAGTAGCTGTTTTCCGGGCAAGACAACGTCTGCCGGGTCCGCTAGTAATAAAATAAAAATTAAATTGTACATCTCAAAATTCGTTTGTCACCCATCACTTGGTGAACTACTTGCTTGATGTAAGAATTTAATCAAGTCTATGAAACATGCCTGAAATTACAACTGAATATTTACACACAGTTCGCCTGACCTCGATAAGGTTGTCCGTTACTCTTCAGGTCAAACTAATTAGTTACAATAAAAGTCAGTACCTACATCATTTCCCTTCATTTAAAAACTTTATAAAACAATTTATGCTAGCAATAAACACTGCTGTTAGCTGTTAACTTATTAATAATTATAATATTATAAATTTATCATTTTAAATATAAATATAATATAAAAATTATGACGAAAAATATTGCTATATTATAAAGTTTTGTACTTTTATCGAACAGTTTACGTTTAACTCACAGCTTCCTAATAAAACATGTAGGTCTTGACTCAGGTACATGTTTTATTCATATACATGTATCAGCACAGTCAAACAAGCTCTTAGGTTTTATAATGGTTGTTTAGCTTAAGGCAATATTAAGAATGATAATAAATAAATGTTGGTCGAATTTACCTTCGTGTCGTATTTTTCTAAGGTAAAAATTTTAAGTGTTAAAATTTAATCACGTCAATCTTGCCCTTCGGAGATATCTTCCCTTTTACCTCCTAATCTAATCTTCACGGAGATGTAAAATTTCCCTTAAACGTGACATACTAATAGCAAAAAAGTTAACAAATTTATTCTACTGAATTATTCTTTCCGCCAAATTAGCCTTTTTCTATCCCCTGACCCACGTCAAGGGATAGGAAAACTATAATTGTAATGTTATCAATGCAATCAAAATAAAAAACAGTAAAAGTTTACAATTTTTGATCGCATCCTGACTCTTATCAGGAAACACGTTTTTTAGCTACATAACATGTTATATAATGTTTACAGCATATTACAAACTAGAAACAATACAATTAACAAACTTAGTTTTCTATAAACCTTGAACAACAACAGCTTAATATAAGGATTGCATAGAAAATTAGAAAGTTCGTGCAACTATTGCATATTTGCATTTTATGTAGTTCGTAAGAAATATATAATTAAAATATATAATTTTATTCTATTGTCTATTCTACGGTCACTTTTATACTATAATGACGACCATATCTTAATAGCTTTTTTAGCTAGGGTTTTAATTTATTTTATTTTTAATGAAAATTATTGAATTGACTAAATTATTATAGTTTTTATTAATATAGATTATGTAATTTGACTGTGTATTGTGAATTTTTAGTAATAACTTAGTTTTGTTTTGTTAAATGAATTAATGGAATTGAATGTGATGTGAATTTTTGTATTTTTATCTTCATATGACATGTATACGACAACGACACTAACGCATTAGGATAATATCCTGTAATGTTAGATGTATGATGGAATAAATAAATAAATATAATATACCATCACTCATATGATATTCTTAAAAAATGGCAGTCATCAAATTAGTAAAATGAAACATTTTTAAACATTTTGTGATTTTACTAAAGACCTTTTGATAAATAGATTAGCTAAATCATATTCTGTTGCTCTACCAGTTATATTTATCTATAAGGTGTTTGACCCAAGATTAATATAATGAACATTAAATTAACGTATGAAAAGGTCATCGTTAGTAATGTTGTTTATACGAAATCCCGTGACGAATACCGTAAAATGATAACTCTGAAAACTCGTTCGAAGTTACGTATTATTTTTTTAAACTAAATAATGTCCAGAATCGCATGAAATAAAGAAACAAAATTACCAATAAACAGTTGGATACTGCATGACAGGACATAGTCTTTATAAAAGAAAATTAGAAAAAAATGGAAGGTTGAATGAAAAATTAAAAGAAATATGGTGGCACTAGTTAGACAGCATAGAAGTAACTTTCATGGTTTATTATATTTCTGTATCATAGTATTACTAGTTGTTGGTGAAATGAAAAAAAAAATAGCCATTACATGACAATTGCGTGACTAAAATTACAACAATGAAGTTAACTAATTTAACTTTGAACATATTTTAATGGCGGCAATAACGTTCCTCTCTGCTTGTATTTTAATTTATTTATTATAATTATACGAGTACGTAATACGTATTCATTAAAAAGCAAATATAGATATTTTCAAAACTCTACTCTACGTTTATTTTGCTGACTGAATTTAATTATTGGTATTTTTTACTCAATGTTAAATATCATATTTTATTAACATTTTAATGCGATACTACCAAAATCGATTAAGTCTCTTTTCACTAGTAAGATTATAAAAAGCGTTTTAAAACTTTTCAGTGTATTAAATGTTTTTTACACTCGCGAACACAACCCAACAAAGACAAACAGACAAATTTTTAAATAGAAGTATCTAGAACAATTACCCTGACAAACAAACATTGGTCTTTCTACGATTTTATTTAGTACGTATATAAAGAAAATAAAGTACGTTTCACCAACATGGTTTCCGATTATTGAGTAAAGAATGATGATTGATTTATACGACTCTTTCATATTAATATGTCTCATACGCTTCTGTCTGTAATATCCCACTACTGTGCATAGGCCTCATTCCCCGTGTAGGAGGATCAGAGTTTGATAACCTTTTTGAATTACAAGATTAAAGTCCCAGCCGTACTACTATCGTTTCCTCTATATTCTCTTTCTGTCATTGTTGAAAAAAAAAATGATAGAAATGTTTATAAGATGTGTCTAGACAGAAAAACAGTGTTATTATTCTGTTTTATAATGAAATTAACGGCAACACATTAAAAGAAAATAGAATGGTCTGGAACACTTTACAAAAACAAATTTAAGACCCATCTAAACATTTTGGTAGTACAAATACTTAGTCGACATCAGTTCCAAAAGATTGAAACAACATGACACCCAGGACTAGATGCATGAGATTAACAACCCAACAGGATAATGATGCTTCACGGGAAAGCTCTCGAAAATGTAATTTGATACATTGATACATTTTAAAAAAAATCAGAAAGATTGCAGAAAAACAGAAATTAAAAAAGTAGTATATTATATACTGAAGAAGATTTCATACAAATACATATTACTCGTTTAGTGAAGTCGTTACCATAATGACAGAAGTAACCGCGTGCTAATATAAAAGACAAAACAAACTTGAATTTATGAAATAGCGAGTTATATCATAAGAGCCTGTAATGATTCCACTGCAGAATATAAAGGGCTCATCTTCTGTCATTATAAAGGAGGAGTTAGGAACTTAATTTATAATCTCCTATGCGGGTTTACTTGTATGTACATGATAGAATTGTTTTTGAAACACTCAAGAATTTCTCGAGATGTGTATTTGCACCGCTGAATATTCAAACTAATTTTAAAGACAAGTTCAAAGTTGACAAGTTGACCCAGCAACTATTTCAGTTAGTTGAACACTGTAATTCCTAAGTTAAAGTCTTAGAAAGTATTACACACATGACCTGACTCATAGGCGTTTAAACTGAGGTCATTGAAACATTATCGATTTTGTTGCAGGCTTTATTATTAAAACGAATAAGTGCCTTAACGTTTTAATTTTTGACGATTTACGCAGTGTTCTTTCTTCCTTCTTTTCTTATACTTATTTAGTTTGTGTATACTTTGATTACGTCATATTGATGGGAATACAATTTTACATATATATAAAAATTAATAAATATTTTCCTTCGTCATACCATTAATTGAAAACTACTTTACAGATCTATTTTGTTATTTATTTATTTATTTAGTTAGTTATAATTGTAGAAGGTACTTACAGAATGAAATGTTGTGTATATTGCGCAATATACACTGAAATTTCAGATAGTATAACAGTTGGGTAAAATTCACGCAAGATAAATAAAAAAAAAGGTATCATAAAAAAATGGCTATTATTAATCTTTGAACTTTCCAATTTAAAAAGTAATTTGATTGTCAAATAGTTCACAGAGATATTGGCAAATAAAGAGTTTCATTGGATTCAAAATTTCTGTTTTATGCAAAAAAAAACAATCGATCCCAAGAAATTATTTCCCCAAATGACAATTCTTCATACATTTTTGAATTTGTAACAAGTCTAGCAAATAATTATTCCGTTTTTACTATGACATTATTTACCTATTTGAATCGTAGTTTTTGACGACATAAAAGCAATTCCATTAACTTGTCATTTCGATATAATTCGTTTTAAATTGTTTTGTATCTAATAACAATATAAATGACAAGCACACAAATTCATTATTACAGCATTATAAACATACGCCTAGTATTTTCAAAATTTTTGTATTTGGTTGTAATTAGTCTGCCATAAATTATTTAATAAACTTAGGTACATATAACGCAAAAACTTTTTTTTATTGATATAGTGAATCAATTCCTTAGTAAAGATTAACTAAAGACCTAAAAGAAATAGGTTGAAAAGCAGACTAATAACTCACAAGAAGCTGTTTTTAATCTTAATTTCATATTGTGTACTGAACTTTATTAATAAAACGTAGTAGGTACTTGTAAGGCTGATACAAAATCAATAATCGTTATTATATAATATATCAAAACATATCACTAAAAATTGTTGAAAAAAGATTAAATATTACAAAATGATGCGTGTATAAACCTTTTTACAGGTTTCTTTTATCATAATTCCATATGTTAGCACTTGTATCGAGAGGCATAATTGATCTGATATGCGTTGTGATGAACGCATGACAAGCCTATCACGAGATCGATCAGACAACATATCAAGAGATAGTACAATCTGTTATTGAAAATAGATTTTATAAAAAAAAAAAAAAAAAAAAAAAACAAAGGCTATTTTAATAAATTGTTAATAAGGTAAATTACCTACCTCAAAGTTATTATTTAAATTAACGTTTACCTTAATTTTTATTACATACTCTCGCCTTGAGTGCATAAATAAAATTTTAATAAGAATTAAAACTGTAAATACACTAGGTATAAAGGAGATATTGGATACAACTCGTCTAATGTAGAATGTCTAAAATTGTCGTTCATTGTAATGACGCAGATTGACCACCCACATATATATATCATTCAATCGAGATGGATTAAGATGCGATTATTGCTAGAATTTTCTGACCTTATCTTTTGGTCCTTAACCACGTCTTATAAGGTAATATACAAAAATTGCGAGTAATAAAAATATTATCCTTTTTTTTTTAATTAAAATATCGAAACCAATGTCAAATCATTTTGTTAAAGATACAAACACAGGCGTATTGACGCAAATTATACATATCTTAATTACTATAAAATATGTTTTTAAAAGCTGTAGAAATAATATCAATAAACGAATACGGAATTGCGCGTCATCTGTAATACGTAAATACTCATTTGTTAAACAGTCTTTGACTTATTGTAGTCATAACACAACGTACAACTAGACAATTTTTAGCTACAATATTTTTTTTTATTGTAAAGATGATGAATATATCAAAACTTACCGGATTCGATTGGTGCGATGTCTGGTCCATCGTGAGGTTTTATAATATTCATTGTAATTGCTCCACGCGAAAGGTGACTCGATAAAGACACCTTTAAGCTTTGGTTTCAACGAGAACTTCGAAAACCGTGTATTTAATATTAACACGCAAAATAACTTGAACCCAACAGGCTGTTGTCTGTACTGCACTATCGATTATATCCGAGGGTAGTCGCGCAAGCGTCCTGGAGCTCCCACCGCGCATGCGCTATCCCTTGTTACGGAAGGGCGTCATTTGACAGATGACAGCGGGAATACATGCTTCCGCTCTGGTTGGCGACATTTTTTCAAAAATCTTATATAATTCATAGATTGTCGCACCTACGAATCTACGCTGAGTTTTCCCTGTGGACTTGACTCTTTTTACATTAAGTAAAACTAATAATACTAAAGTGTAACGTTTAAGAAATACTATAATTTTCGTTTCAATTAATTTTGAAAAATTATTTCTTATAATGATTATAGGAATTATTCTAAGATGATAAATCGTTATTATGTCCTCATTTTCATTACAAATATTAATGTTAAATTAAGAAGAAAAAATTAATGTACAATCAATAGTTATTATAAATTATTTTATTGAAAATCGTAATAAATTTACATATAATATTAATAAATATTACATCACGAGTACAAAGTGTAGTTCGCATAGTATTGGCGATGGCGCTGCCGCAGCTATCGGATGAATGTTTGTAGTGAATGTGAAGGTGTCTAGTAGCCAGCCAGTTCGGCGAAGGTGGAGTCCATCTCGTCGGCCAAGCTCTTGTATCTGTCCTTGTTGATGCCCAACTCGTCTGTACAACACACACACACACACATTAGCATATAACATAATAACACAAGACACCTCACTACTGCTAAGCATGTATATCATACTGCAGAAACAGTAATCAAGGTGCAACATACCTAACAGGAACAAAAAATATATGCGAGTTATGTTTATGTTAACGTATGCAGATTTAAATATATTTATGGCGCAAGCGTGGAATAGCTTTATAGATATAGTTTATAGAGAAGATTTAAGAGATTAAAGAATAAAAAGTACCTTGGAAGCATTGACCCACGACGGTAGCGGCAAAGCATAAGACGTATTAATCACAACACAAAAAGCGGGGCTCGAGACAGCGATGTCTAGAGGATTGTCGGGTGACCTAATGCTAAATAAATGGAACTCAGAATTTCAATATCGACAATCCTATAAACATCGAAGATAAGATTAGGGTCAATTAGTAGGAAGTAGAAATTAAAAGCGATCCTATACAAAGAGGTTTAGAAGTTGGAGGTTTGAAGAGAAGATTCTAGAAGATGACCTAACAAGTGTTCAGTCGCAGAAAACCTTGTAATTGAATATAACGAGAATTTTGGTAGTTTTTACAAAGGCAGTGTGATTTTGAGTTATGGATGATATTTTGGGACGGATTATCTTAGACTAAGTGCAAGGTTGTTAGTATCCTGTGAGCTCGGCGAATGTGCCGTCCAAGTCATCGCAAATCGCCTTGTATTTCTCCTTCTCGTTGAACAACGCGTCTGTAAAATTTGTTATTAGATAAATTGCGAAGAAATTAGTGATTGAACGAACCTGTAAACTTGACAGAAGAAAAAAAAGAGGTAGACCAATTAATAATTAGAATGTTTTGATTAAAAAGCTTTGTCACTTTTTAAGAGAAGTTATAGCATTCCCATTCGTCGATTGTTAGCATTATTCATTTTAATAATTTTTAAAATTTTATTAGAAATTTTGAGTACGATAGTTTCGTGAAACGGGATTATTCTCGAATATTGCGATTTGATATTAAAGTAGCATTATTTACGAATAATCCAAGAGAAGTCCGTTTCATAATTTTTCCATATACAAATGTTATATTTTGTTACGTCTTTTATTTGTTCTATGTCTAGAACATACCTTCGAGCCTGTCAACTTCCTTCTGGAGTTTCTTAACGGTCTTCTCAGCGTACTCGGCACGAGCCTCGGCCTCCTTAAGTTTGGAGGTGAGGGTCTTCAGCTGCTTTTTGAATTCTTCTACACGTTGGTTGGCCTTTTCTTCGGAGACTTCCAGAGATTTAAGAGAGTTACCTACAACCTACAAGTTGCAAAACAGTTTTAGTAACTAAATTGATATATAGGCATATTGCGGGGGACAAGGGGAGGGCATCATGTCCTGGGCGCTACTCACAAAGGGGCACCAAATGGTCCGCAAAACAAAAAAAAAAATCTGGACATATTATATGGTTTCCGAATGGAGGGGCTAAAATGTTATTGTGCCCTGGGCGCGAGTTAAGCTCACTACATCAGCTCATGGTCGAAAGTATTTCAAAGTAATTGTTAAGATATTTACGTCTCGTATTGTACCGGTAATAAATTAACACACTGATTTCATATCAATCAAAATAATAACTCTACCTTCAATTCCTCCTCAAGTTCTGAGATTTTAGCGTCGCCAGACTTGACACGGTCCTCTGCGACTTCAAGTTCGTCTTCAACGAAGGCCAGCTTACGTGAGACCTTGAATTTAAATATGAGTTAATTTCAATGTTAAGGTAGTAAGAGATAGCTTAGAGAATAGAAAGATATTTATTTATTTGTATTATCGAAGAGCACAAGAAACGTGCTTAGAAATTATAATCAACATTTAATATAAAGGTATCTAAAAATGTCGTTGTCTGGGTGTTTGTGCAGTCCTTGTGGGTCTCCCCACCGTGCCTCGGAGAGCACGTTAAACCGTCGGTCCCGGTTGTTATCATGTACACCTGATAGCGATCGTTACTCATAGTAGGGAATATATCCGCCAACCCGCATTAGAGCAGCGTGGTGGATTAAGCTCTGATGCTTCTCCTACATGGGGAAAGAGGCCTATGCCCAGTAGTGGGATATACAGGCTGAAGCGATAGCGAAAAATGTCATATTCTGTTCTCATAAAGTTGTTTACAGCTGGTATTATTTATTTTTACGGCTGGTATGAATAGATACCGTTAAAAATATAACACAGACCTATATAATTATATACCTACCCAGTCTTTGGTTAATATCAGAAGACTACGTGTATAAAAAATGTCTTACTTTTGTTTAAGCTATAAAAATTAGGTTTTAGATATTTAATTAAATACCTCGTCAGATTTTCCGTCAGCGTCTTCAGCGAGCAAACGAGCTTCCTTCAGTTGGTTGGTCAGTTGGTCCATACGCTCCTCGTCTTGCTGTGCCCTGTTCTCCAATACTTTGCACATACTAAAATAAAAGAAAATAATAAACATTAATAAGAAATACCCAATAGTGGGAAGGTATATAAATTAGGTAGAAAAAGTTAACAGAAAGAGACTAGACTCTACATTACACAGTTCAGATGTAGTATATATAATAATCTGCAATTGTTAAGAGCAATCCAGTACTTAATTGGTTTTAAATTCAAGTGATTTTTAGGTTTTCCATACATCACATACTATTCGTTAATAGTATGTATTATTAGCCTATTTTCTTTATTATAGTTTAAATTATATCTATATTATATTACATCTCCATTTGAAGAAAATTTAAACATAAAAAATCCTTTTGGATTATTACAAGTGTAAATTTTTTTAAAATTGAATAACTATTTTTGCAACTCAATAATTACCGGTTGTTCTCGTCAGCGGACTGCTGCGCTTCGAGCAATTTCTGCTGGGCAGTGCCGGACCTCTCTTCAGATTTCTCGAGGTCCTCCTCAATCTGTTGCACCTTCCTGTTGAGGGCGGCCACCTCCGCCTCGGTAGCGGTAAGCTGTTTCTCCTTCTCTTCCAAGTCCTTGTTGGCCTGTTCCAGCTTGTTCTTGTTCAGGACAAGGTCCTCCTCCACTTGGGCGAGTTTCTTCTGAAGCTCACGTACTTCCTCATTGACCTGGAGTATTAGTGACGAAAATTTTACATTAACTTTTGTATAATAATAACAACTAATACCAATAAAACTATCGTTTGTCTTAGTGTGACTAAAAGGAAGTTAATTCACTAGTATATTACTTAAATAAGATAAATTAGAGATTACGGTGTAGAGTCTGAAGCATCCATATTAATATACTGAGTAGGAGACTACAAACAAAACACGAAAACCTATATCCACCTCGTCACAGAGATGTAATATTTTTTGATTTTTATATATTGATTTAATCTCACCTTCTCGGCACGGAGGTTGGCATCTCTGGCCTGCTGTTCGCAGGTATCTGCCTTGTCCATGGCATTGTCCTTCTCCAGCTTCATCGCCTGCATCTTCTTCTTGATCGCGTCCATGGTGGCGGCTTTGTTTTATTACGTTCCGGTCGAAAAAAATACGCCAGCTACTGGCCTGTATTCGAAACAAAGAACGTATGGTAAATAGTTAGTTCTTCAACTTTTTCATAATTTTTAATATAATTAAAAAATAAACTTAAAAAGCACATTCTAAACTTAATCTTACCCGGATAATTATTAAATTTTTACAGCAAGTATAACGTTTAATATTTCTATGTACTTTAGGTATGTATATACATGTTCACATTTGAGAATATGACGTATTAACGAAAATAAATGTTATATTATACGTTGTAGTCGCCTATTTTTAATTAGGTCAAAATAATTAAATACTACAGTATTACTAATATAATAGTACAGTATTTTATTATTTTTTAGTGTTTTTAGGTGGGTAAATACTTATACATTGATATTCAAACTTTTACGCTGTCAAAATCAAAATAAATATAACTTTATTCAAATAGGCTTCAAAAGTACTTTTGAATCGTCATATTACAAATAAGAATTTTAAAAGTGATTATTATTTTTAAAAGTGACACAACAATTGATTTTGAATGTAAAGTCTGCAGAGAAGACTCGGCAAGAAACTCCGTAATTATACTTTTTTAAAAATAATATAATTATAAACTGCGTTTTAGTACAAAATTAGTAATAATTATATTGCGTGTAATACAATGTCATTAATTTCACACATCTTTATCATCTATGTAATCCTGCACCGAATAATAAGCTTTTTAATAAACGCAAAATCTATGTTGAGCGTATACATAAGTCAGAAAGAAGATTTTACTTTGCGTAGTCGGAAACTTGGAGTTACAATTTTGTTGATATCACGCATGAGGTAGGGTTCTTAAAGCACTCGTTACGGTCCTGATGTTGGGGACGTCCATAGGCTACATTAATCATTTACCATCAAGCAGAACATATCCTTGTTGAACGTAGTAGAATAAAAGTAATTAAATAGGAATCGGAGTCGATTCCTCGATAGGGGATGGGAAAAAGTAAATCGATATTTTGTTAATATCGAAATAACTATATTGAAGAAAACTCTGTGTGATGACAAAAATCACAACATTTAGAATCAAAAATACGTGATCTATCTTTTCAACCTAAATTTTTATCATACCATTCGATATACAAAGATAATATAATATAAGTACACGTTAGTTATTTAGGCAATCGCGTTTTATGTGGTTCTCACTTGGCTCATCGCCAGACTAACAAATTCTTGATGCACGTTAAATTTTAACTATTGGTTTAATGTTCGTAATATTAACCTGCAACCTACTTTTACTGGGTTAAACGAAAGTTATGATTGTCTATTTTAAGCAGTTTTATGTTCAATTGACTATTTCTAGTTTATTTAAGTAGTTAAAAAAATTATTAATAACCGCTCTAGTGTAGTGTTGCGTGTAGTCGCCTAAAATACCGACGGTTTACGGGTTACATTCCCGCTCGGGATGGATATTTGTATTTGTACAAGAAAAATCCGGTTTGGATGTCTGTCCTTGTGGGTCTCCTACCGTCCCTCGGAGAGCACGAAAGTAAATTTTCGCAGGCTAAAAATGAATCGTATGACTCCAGCCAAATTCAGATAACATACATCAGCAAAATTAAGGATAGGTAGCGGAACGGTTTGCCCAAGCATAATTTTGGTTTTAATGGAAGAAATGGAATGCGTATATTATGTATTCTTCGACTGACTTCGTTGACACGAGCTACTCAGGACAAATTGCAGTCCATAATAAGCCCCAAATTGTTAAATTTATCACCGCAAGGATTTGAGACTCCAGAGTACGAGATTGTGAGAGAATAAATACGTAAATAATATTTCTGTTTGTCTTACTTGAAATCACTTGTGCTTTAATTTAATGTTGACTCTAAACTAAAATTAAATATATGCGAGTACTCTACTACTACCTGCTGATACTTATTGCTTTATACAATTCATGTTTGTTATCCAGTTATTGTGTATTTTGTAATTTAATCGTATAAAGTATCGGGTTCATAAATATCGTTTATTTGGTCGCTATGTATAAAGATGTATCCAAGAACTATTTTAAACTTTAATATAAAAATTAATGTTGTTAGTTTAAGCAGGGTATCCTCTATATGTAGCAATGTCTTTAAATATCAGGGCGTTTGAACGATTCGTAAAGCTTATTAAAAAACCGGCGAGCTGTACAGTCTCTTACAGTCTGAAGGTTGCGAAAATAACGAACGGTGGTTTATTTTTGGCCATCTGACAAATATTACCGATATAGTTAGACGAAATGAATTTTCACAAACGAACAGCTGCTCTACGTCTAAAGAATGTATCGTTCTAAAAATTTATGAATGTGCACACTAAAAAAAAAAAAATAACACGCATCTTCATAAAGTAAAATAGATAATGTAATTAATATTTTATGCTATAATGTAACAGCCTGTAAACTATGTAGTAGTATAACTGTATCTAACGTATCTATGCTGATAAAAAAAAATATATATATATTTATGCAATAGTAGCAAGCATGAAAAGACAATTCGCAGTTCAATTGTCAGAATGTCAGCCCAGATTTGTAGGCAGCAGATTTTTTATCATCATCATCATCATCATCATCACTTCAGCCGGTAGTCCACTGCTGGACATAGGCCTCCCCAAGTTCGCGCCAGACATCCCGGTTTTAACTAAGGGCCGAAACTTTAGGCGTGAACTCATGGGGGTTTTTGCCCATAGTCACCACGCTGGGCAGGCGAGTTTATATTTTTATTTTTTTTCAACTAGTATTCTATTCACTGTGCCATTTCTGCTCATTTATCTCATTAATACAAAATAAGAATCAAGGAGCAATAGTAAAAAACTGAACATCAAATCGAAGAGAGACAAAAAAAAGATAATAATACTTATCGAACATGCTTAAAAACTTAATGCTTTGACTTCTATACTAGTAATTGTATTTAAACAAAAAATAGTAAAATATGTGAAATTACATCGAAAGAATAAGACGATATACAAATAAGAAGAGTGATCGGCTGAAGTCAAAAATGTAGAGTTAAATTAAATTGCCGTAAAGCCTTAGAAATACCAAAGAGATAAGTTAAAATATTGAAGCCGTAGAAAACAGTTGTTGGTTTATTGCTTTAATTTAATGTTACAAAGAATATGATCGTATTCTTTAATAAAAGAAATGAAAAATATATTCGTATCCAAAAAGTTTTCTCGTGTCTTAAGGTCAAGGCTCTTTTATTATTCACAAAGAAAGCCATCGCTATTTTTTTACAAAAATTCTCTTTGAAGTTTAAAAAGAAACAATTTTAACTTTTTTATTTGGCATATTTGTTAAAATATTAAAATACAAGTTCATTCAAAGTTAAATTTAGTTGTTTGCGGTAAAATTAAATAGAACTAAATTGTATAAAAAGTTGAAGGTGATTATGATATAGTATAGCTATTATGATGCTTTCTGTAAATAGTAAATTTTGCAACCTTTCTTTAAATCCTGAGAAATGTGAAGAAAGTATTGTATAATTATTTTAAAGATTTATTTAATATTAGAAATTTTTAAATAAATGTAAGAATTTAACATTGCACACGTTTTGATAAAGTGCCAATTTTTTTTATGATCCCGATTCAATGACCTATTAACGTTCGTATCCGGATGAATATTAAACCAAAAAAGAAAACACTTTTTTAAACAATGTATATTTTCAAAAAGTTCATTTTCTTTATTTCATTTATATCGTTTTTAATACGAAGTTTGAATACGAAGGTGGGAAATCGGCCACTCGCGATCGACCGAAAAGACCATGGTTCAAATATAATAATTTAAATATTTTTTAAAATTAAAATATAAATATTTTTAAAATATAAATATTTTTTATCAAAGTATTATTGTTGCACTAAATTATATAAATAGTTCAATAGGTACTGTGATGTCTTAACTTGAAGTTATATTCAAGAGAAAACATACATTTGTGTATCTACCCCCGTTAATGACTACGAATCTTAATAAAGTAATTTATTATAAACTAACACTATTAATAAATCATTGAATCTTGTTCATTATAGTTTGTCATAGTAGTTGTTTCGTTAGTATTTTCAAATAGCCAAATATGTACCGAAAGAATAATGTTTCAGCGGTGTAGCGGTGTTACGATATGTTTGCGTGTGGGTGTTTTACGAACGTACAATATACTGTTCGACAACAGCCGAACATTTCTAAATGTGGCTCGCCGCTCATTCAGTAATAAGACACCTCATTATTATTGTCGTATAAGGCACCTCGATTCACCGATAAGCGGTCCACGTCTGATTATAAATAAAAATTGAGGCGAGATTCCTAATATCACTAAATAAATACTGATGTTCGAAGTGTCCGCAAATAGTTCGGAGCTACGCGCGGACACTATTTTCAGCGAGGACGTGCACTCGCTGAAACCCGAGTCACTCCGAGAGACAGCGGGACGGACGCACTACCCCAAGCTTCACCATATCACATTTCCGCAACTTAACTTCGATTAGGTGCAAGCAAAACACTCAACGCAACAGCTTGGATACACCACTACACTGCACTTTGACCCAAAGGTCGGTCGTCGAGGGTCGGGTGGTCGGTGAGGTCCGTGGGTATCCAGGCTGGCGGCACTCACCTAGCGGGCTGTTCACACGGCGGAGCGACACGCACTGCGCGCGCGCCCGCCCTGCGCTCGCGCCGCCCGCCCGCACTATTTTCGGTGCCAAAAAATCCAGGATTCCGATCCGCCATCGCAATCACAACGTGCTCGCTCACTCCCACATCAGCATCCGCTTCATTTTCATGCGATTTTCTTCGTTGTAAATGTTGAGGTCAATTCCTTGCCGGACGCGCTGTCTTTGGACCAACTGCGCTGAAACCTCGTATTTAGACCCCGAAACAAACTATTCAAAGATTTTTTTACATTCTCCTGATTATTATTGATAGTTTTCTCAAAAATACAAAAATTCGGAATCACTATTTGTGTGTTTGCTATTTAACATAGCGTTTAACATTTGTTTGGTGAAACCTATTACCTATTATTTATCTCTTTTTGTGTTTTTGTTTGTAACGAATTGTCATTCGCGTTTACTTTTGCCGTATCAAGGTCTAGAACGATTCGATAATATTGTAAGAAAATAATCGACAAATAACCGTAAGAATTGTATTTCATACACGCAACCTATCTAAACATTTCACAGCATAAAAAACAGGCTAAACCAAAATAAATAACTATAAATTAGTTTTTGCTCAAATGTTTTCACGACAAAAATTAAAAAAAAAAATTTTTAGTTGGTTAATTTTTGTTGAATTTTCTTGATTCAAAACTATATGTAAAATAGTAACAATAGGCTAAGAATGTTAATATACAAAAAAATAAGAAACGCATGAAATTAAACTCATTTATTATTATAAGCTTATTCATCTTTACGCTAACTGAAATGGTAAAGGGCTTGCCACATGGATATCGACGTCTATACTCATCTGCATAAAGAATGAGAAACGCTAGATTAATTCAAGAAATGCCGTGACGTTTGCTTTGTGTGCGTGTTTGTTTACTTAAAAATACTACGTACTCTCGCTACTAATAACATAAAGATTAAAGATATGCGAGCTTATATTTTCAAATTTGAAGGAATATATTTGTGAAGAACCTAAGCCTGTCCATCGTCATACATAGGCAATAAATCAACACGTGATAGCTATTATATTAATAGTAAATACCAAGTAAGTTCGAACTAATCTTAACAATATCGAAATTCAACAGGGTTAAAACTATGATGGTTCGTCTAGTCAGAAATATGATCGTAAAGTATTATTTTTAAACCGAATAGCTTTCAGCACTAAACTCAGTGAAACAAATTTTTGTTAGAGAAAATTTACAAAATCTATGCGTAGGTATTCAGTGAGGGTGTGGATCATCAGAACGGACGACAAACTTTTTTTAGAATAATTAAAAATGCATTGTAACTAATTCATATCGTAAAACTGTGAACCATACCTAAATGGGGAGTAAGGAAGATGGATTAGGTTTGGTTATTGTTAGATTTTTTAGCGGCTTGTGCCAGATAAAAATGATTATTTATATAAAACACTGTTTTAAGTTTTCTAGTTAACCACTTACCAGTTGACATTCTAACAGTTTCAATGGATAGATTATAATCAAACCATATCCTACTAATATGATAAATGCTTGAAGTTTTAAAAAGTTTGAAGTAAATATCTACGAATGTATGTTATATGATGTGTATCAATCTATGTTTGTTTCTTTCGCGCAAAAACTACTCAACTGATTGTAATATAACTTGGTACGAGTTCCAGAATAACACAGATGCTAATTTTTGTATCGAAATTCCCACGGAATCAGAAATTACGCGAGTGAAGTTGCAAGGGTCACAATAATAATTATAATGTACCTACATTTATATTGAAAGATACGTTTCTTAATCATTTCTCAAAATTGTGTTGTTATGTTTAATCTTTCGATTTTTGCTACTGTGTATTAAATTCAATTATATCTGTAACTGACCTAATATTAAAACTTAGCAGCCAAATTTTACAACGCTCTGCATTAATAGGTAGTATATAAATAGCAAGACTTAAAGAATAACTTTTGGCGATCATTAACTATCGATTAAAAAAATATATAGAACTATAAGTAGGTTGGAACAGCGAATTCAACTCAAGAAATACCTAGTGTGTTTTCAAGCAAAAGTAACAACACACCATTAATAATTGGACGAAAATTCCATTAAAGGCCGTCATTTATTTATTAATTTGGATTTTTGTAGTCTAGATAGATCTATCGCGCTTTGAAAATAAGCTCTTATAGCCGTCGATCCTGATCATTATCGAACCCCGACAATGATCGTCACTCGTGTTTGTGGAACTGCCAGGCAGAAGTGGAGCAGGTTAACACAGAAGAGACATTCGACCAGCAGTGACACATTCAGTGTTTCAATTCAGTTAATAAATTAATTACAGACGCTTATTAATTAAATACATGAGTTATATCTCGAAAAGTTTTAAGGAATCCCAATAGCTTTTACCAACTGACAAGTTCATGTTTACGCGGTTCCGTGCATAGGTACCGTTGAAACTGTATATTCAACTCAACATATTATTATAGGGAACGTTTTATTTAATTTCTAACTATATTGAATTTTATAAGTGATTCTAGTAAGTATAGCATATATATAGCAAATTTATTAGGTGTCCCACCTATCACGGTACTGTCTCATTTTACGTATCTAACAATAACATACAATCTTTCTTTACACGACCGTCCAAAAAAGATTTGTTACAACTACAATCTTCATTACGCAAACAAGCGAATTTCTTTATCCACCACTAAATTTAAGCGCACCAGTTTTAACTGGGTTTATTTCTAAAGTTTGCAATAAAACAATGGGCAGAGCAAGTGAATGATGCGTTAACGGTCGCGGGTTTAATCCCGCACATGACCCATGTTTGTATTAGATCAGCCAAAAAGAATCAGGAAATCAAATTTCAATCCCGGTTCTTTCGGGTGTTATATTTTATCTAATTACGTAATTCATACTAAAACGAACTAGAGGTTAGGGGCTACGATAAGGGTTCAGAACCGGGAAATCTTGATACTGAAAGATCCGGGATTTCCCGATTTTTTGGTCAGTCAAATGGAACAGGTAAATCAAATTTCAGTCCCAATTCTTTCGGCCTTTTCTGAAAATTGATTTTACTAAGATTACTCAATTCATACTAAAGCGAACTCGATATGTAAACGGAGTATCTACGTAATGAGATTAAAAAGGTGTCCTGAAGAGAAGGCTATGCTGGTAATAACATGATAGTAGAGATAATATCTATCAACTAACTTTTCAAAAAACTCACCATTGATAAAAAGCCAATGGTAAAAAACGTGTAGAATCCACATCTCTGTGGAGAGATGAAAGGATACCATAGGTCATAAAAAACATTACGAACTGCCCATCTTTGATGGAGTCGTAGGAGTTGGGAGTTCATATTGGAGGACATCTGAAAAGGTACAAACAATATTCCACACTGGGGACGGATCTCCGAAGAAGAAGTGAACATCTCAATGTCTGTAATGTAAGCCTCAAGGATCTTTTAATATTCAGGAAATAAAGTTTCAAGACATTTGAATCTACAATGAAGGGGAATTTGTGAGCGATAATCGCTCAATCTTGTGTCTTTTTTACCACTTCCATTCCATAGGTAATAGTTCTGCCAGTATAAAAGGCATCATCTGTGCTGTAACAAAAAGTAAAGCTCCAGCATTCATGGTGTTTCTAAACTTTATTCTGACTCGTTAAGATGATGTAGGTACAAAATGGTTTGTACGTCAGAGCTTTATGCCAGATCCGATCAGACCTTTCAGATATTATTGCCGAGTGTCCAAATTTAGGAGCTTACTCTTTCAATACCATAACCACGGGTAAATTATTTGACCACTAGATTTCTTGCCGTAAAAAGAATAAAAAAGTGACGACTAGCTCCTTACTCACAACTCACTCCACTCATTATAAGTGTCCGCATCAGAGGATTATTGGCGGAGCTTTTCCCATATTGTTAATAGCTTATTTCGACACAGAGATAGAAAACGAGCATATTGCTTTGCTTTGTATGCTTTCTGGTTCATGCCATGATGTTATTGAAGGCTTATTCCTGAATGGCCTATAAAGACGTTGACTTTTGTCGTAGTGTCGGCATCTGTGACTATATTTTGTTTACAGACAGCCCTACACAGGAATCACACCCCAGTGTGAAGCGCTTATTCGGTTATTTATATTTATTTATTCTAGGCGCCAAATTACTCACGTTTTGTAATCACAGATTAGCAAATAGACGTTGGAAGTTAAATATATGGAAAAGTAATAAAAAACGTTTATTTTATATAAATGTATATTTATCTGAATGAAAGTTACTCAAAGCGTTCTGACACACTCTGTAGATAAGAAAAGCTAATTATACATAAGTATATAGAAACTATGCAGTCGTAACGGATAAATGAGATTGAGTGTAAGAGTAGAAGCGTTATACAAAATATGTATTAAAATTTAAACCTTATATTAAATATGGAAATGAATATTAGATAACTGGAAAATAATTATTAAAAAAAACTAATAAATTGGTATTGATTACGTATTTTTATACTATGACAATTTTTGTTTCAGAAGATATGTTGTTAGTGTATGTATCCATTCATTGTTTTTAATATCAGAAAATTTACTGTATAACCTCATTTTATTTAAATTTAGTTCAAAGGAATTATAAATCGTAAATATAGAAAATAATAACTACTGTCAACAGTTCAATCATTGTTGAAGGATGAACAGTTTACAACAATATAAGTACTTTGAAAGATTGTTGTTAAAGATTCCTTTGAATTGTTCATAAGAACACTTAGATTAAACCAAAAAAAAAAAATTGTTTTCATCTATGTAAGAACAAGATATTTTGCTTTGAATAGAAACAAAAAGGCAGTTTTGTCTAACATAGGAGTCCTCTAATATTCATTTTACATTGATATAAAAAAATTACTCGATTCATTGAAACGTTAACACGTTATAGGTACAAAATGTTTAAACCTATATAAATGGATGGTTAATATTACACAAACGATCATAAGTAACCTGTACCATAATTTCAGGAGATACTAGTAATTGTTATATAAGAAAATGATGTTGTCGACGCCATGTAATAATAATAAAACCAACAGCGGCAGTGTTTTAAACAATTTTCGACATTAGTTATAATTTGCTTACATATATTTTTCGTCTTAAACGTTAGTGATCACACTGGTCACGTTAAATTTAACATATTACTACAAAATTTTACTTTTAAATTATTCTTGAGCTGAACCTGGGAGCTAATCACAATATAATCTTTAATTCTTGCTAATCTTAGAGAATGGCAAGACAAGCATTAAAAACAATAGACGCATCATCAATCGATCTAATTATAAAATTATCCAAATTTTCAATCGTTTATACAAAGTTAATTGATTTAAATCGAATGGAATGTGTTGTATTATAAAGTTTTCATTTAGCGTCTAGTTTAAAGGCACACAAATGTTAATCAGCCCTAAGGTACATATAAAAACTACTTTTGTTGTTAAATTAATACAATTCAAAGATCGTCATAGAAAAACAAGGTCATCAAAAACATACACTTCTTTTCATGTGCACTACGCAAATTATACAAAAGCTGTATATTCCGCCACTTTAATTTCGTTCTCAACATGGCAGTTCAATATTTTCCGCATTTCTTAAAAACTAATAACCTGATAAGTCTGCGAACGTCTGATCAACTTCCTCAGCGATGGCTTTGTACTTACTTCTCTCTTCCACCACTTCATCTGTTAAAAATATTTGTGAAAATTAATCAATATTAACACATAGGTAGGTAGGTATATGTTACCGTAATATTTTTAAGAACGTTAGTATAAAATCATTAACCATGAACTAAGTTAGGTAATTGTAACTATTTAAACACGACAGATGAAAACACTTAAGGGCCTCTTTCACTGGTTGCTTATAGTTTTTCTAGATTTCGTTTCACATGTTGTAACAGGTACATAAATACGTCTATGTCTGATAGCTTCGGTAGCAACTATGAGTAATTTTTTTCTTCATTTATCTAGGTCGGCAAATAAGCGTACGGCTGACCCGATGGTAAGTGATTACCGTAGCTTATAGACGTCTGCAACACCAGAACTATCGCAAGCGCGTTGGCGACCCTATTTAATTATTCCTTCTAGGAGCTCTGAACACCTTAATCATCAACAGGAACACAACACTGCTGAAAAACAGTATTATTTAGCTGTGGTCTTCTGTAAGGTCGACATTTTCCCAGTCGGGCTACTACGTATTTTGAGCGGGAAATTTCCTGCTGTGCCCTTTCTCAGTCAATTGAATCAATCAAATTTAAATTAGGCTCTTAATGTAATAATTGTAAATTTATAATTTTACTTTTATTATTGTTTATAACATATATATTTCAACCAACCATGTTAAAAATAGTACGGTGACACATACAATCTATTCTTTATACGAACCCAAAAAGTTAATATATTTTATTTGATGATGAGCCTTGCTTATCTTTTCTTCTCCAACACCATATTATATTTATGTGTGAATTCAATTTTAATTTTTTAAGTTTTATTAGTATGTGTAATACAGATTGTATGCGCGATTCTGCACATCTAATAGGTAGATATAGTTCGCGTCATGTAAAAAGAACGCTGAAAGAAACTGGAGGGGGTGCGTTTGCGCATGGGTATACTCGCGCACAAGTACTACTAATTTATTTTTTAATTAGGCTTTCACTCGCGGCTTCGTATAATGGTTATTGGTAGGTACATTAAAAAATACTAGAAATACCAGTGCGAATAATTCGGACAAAATAAGTATAATAATTATCACTTTACAAAATCACAATTTTTTTTTAAACAAAAGCAATAACAAATTTTTTAGTTATTGAAATGTCGTATTCAAAAATAATAATTATCTGTACTCTCGATATTCGTATCTTAATAGTTTTTATGTCTTTAAAATGATAAATTGATAATTGTTTTTTAGTGAAATAAATAGTAAATGGAGAATTTTGTAATTTAAAACTTTTGTGCGCGATAATATTTTGAGTCGACGTCGAACTGTCAACCGCTGTCAACCAATAGCACACCGGCAAGCATGCGACACGTGCTAAACACTCCCGTCCCCCTACCCCGTACCACCAAATAGACCGATAAATCGCTTCTGCGCAGCTTCAAGGCCAGCGTTCTTTTTACATGACACGAACTATACCTACCATTACTAATTATTAAATAATTAAATTAGTGTAGGTACTAGAATTTTTAGTCCAAACATTTTGAATTTATCTTTATTTAATATCCAATCTGGAAAATTTTGCTTAAACAAAAAATGTGTATAAAAATAATAACAACCAAATAAATTAGCTTTGATATGTACTCTACTTGTGCACACATACAGAATTGAAAAATACTAGTAAACGTATTTACTCACTTAAATCACTAATTCGAGTTAAAAAACAATATTAAATTAGTATTAAATACGTTTACTCGACAAAGGCTATTGGTATTCTAAATTCTACAATTTACTGATACGTCTGAAAAAAAACTATCTACGTGTTTCAAATATATTGTACCTAAAGCTCATGCAATTATGTAAAATTAAAAAAAAAAATTATACTTACATTGGAACTAATTGAATAATTTTGTGTTATCTTTAATCAAAACAGCTAATCAATTATATATATACAAGCAATTCATATTTCATTTTATTATATCTCAAAAATACTTCAAAGGAATGGCGAAACAAGTACAAGAAAAACTTTCAACATTTTTTATTCAAAATCCAATTCAATCTTGGCAAAAAATAAAACAAAAATTTTAAATTAATAATTTATTTACTTTTTAAATAAATGAAAATAAATACCGGCGTAAAAGTAGATGTAATACTTTAAATTAGGAGTATAAAATATAAAATATGTCTATACAGATATAGTGTGCAGCGTGGTCGCACCATTGCTGGTAAGACCAGATAAGTTTAGTCCTTGAGGATAAGCTCCACGAAGGCGGTGTCCAGGTCGTCTCCGATGTCCTTGTACTTCTCCTTTTCGGCGACGAGTTCGTCTGTGCATTTTCATCGTGTAAATAATAGTACACCCAAAAACTATTAGCTAACCAAATTCAACGAAATACCTAGTATCTTTTTCTACTCCAAATATTTTTTCTATTCAAATTCTTTTCAAACAACTAACTTTTTTTTGTTTAAAAAACTCATAAGTCAAGTTTTGCGTCGTAATGTATTAACGGCAAATATAAAAGTGAACAAAGTATTAAAAAATGCTTACTGCGATCCTGGTTATTCCGAAGCCATGCGTCGTTTTCGCAATGTTAACTGTAAGTTTGACTTTAAAAAAACGTATCGACGACTCAATACATGCAGTCTTAAAAGCGTAATTTTGATTCGAATGGGTTGATAATCGAAAGAATCGTGTAATGGTATATTTTTACTGGTTTAAATGTACATGTAAAGCTCTATGGTAAGCGTTATCGGCGGTTATCGGCAGGCACGTGGTATGTCCAGTTCCTTGAAAGCCAGATCCAACTCCGTGCCCATTTCGTAGAATATCTCCTTGGCTGAGATCAGATCGTCTGTGAAGACCGACGGGGTCAGTCACGCTATTCGTTCGTTAGTCAAACACTCATGCATACGTTAATGCTACTCGAAGGACATTGAAACGCTATTCCACCAGCTAAGTTGTAAAGATTTATTTACATGTTTATATTTAGCCTATACATCATTTATTTAGATCGGTATTTAATTTAGACGGGTTCCCTTTTTTGTGTCAAAGCGTATATCACTGTTAGATAGAAATGGGAGATTTTGACGTATTATTCAGCCGGAGCGGCTTCGGGGGCGGGTTCGGCTGGGGGTTGTTCAGCCGGAGCGGATTCGGCAGGGGCCGATTCAGCCGGGGCGGGTTCAGCTGGGGCGGGTTCAGCTGGGGCGGGTTCGGCTGGGGCGGGTTCCGGGGCAGGTTCAGCCGGCGCGGGTGGAGGTGTAGGCTCTTTTGGTGGGGGTGGTGGGGGCGGAGTGGGCTCCTTGGGTGGTGGGGGCGGAGTGGGTTCCTTAGGGGGTGGCTGGGGTGCGTTCTTCTTCTTCTCCAGAGCCCTCCTCGCCGCCTCTATCTGCTTCTCCGTCATGTCGACACCGGGGATCAGTTCCACGACAGTGTCATCGATGTCGTCCCCGATGTCGTTGAACTGCTCCTTCGCGTTGATCAGGTCATCTGCGGCAGGCGGGGCAGTCAAGTCTCTTGTAGTATCGACATGCTCACACGCCACTTCCATGCCTCGGAGTTTTTTTTTTTAAATATGTGTTTAATAATCCATGCCTCGGAGTGTCAATAGTGGGGACTCGGGGCGCTCTACATCGGAAAGGTCTTCCATGCTTCGTTCAACACGAGAAGACGCACGATTTTTCGGGCCCAGCGTAACCTCGTCTTCTTAAGGTACATGCGTTAACAATGGTCTGGACACTTCGTTACAACACAAAAACGGGGGTCTTTCACATAGACTGTGCTTTCATGTGATATGTACAAGGACTATCATCCAATTTTTAGTGACATTTCGATCAAAATTATCCGATTATCAAAACTGTGCAATCTCATTTCATCTCGCATTGATTTGTGCAAAACAAATGGTAACTTTGATGAATTTGTATACTTTCAAGTATAGCTGGTGGAATCAGTTTGAAGGAAGATGAGAGGTTCAAACGTATTAGTAAAGAAGACAACGAGTTAAAAATAATAATATAATATATTTATAAACACGTGTTAGAATACTCTTAAAATCATTAATTTATTTCTCACGAACTTATCTATCAATTCATTAATCGATAACATTAAAAAAAAAGACGGATTACCCTCAATCGTTTTAAATTACATTATTTATTATTTCTTTTCTGTATCCGTTATGGGCCCTCGTACGGAGGTAAATTGCCAGCTTAGAGTAATGAGCTAGTTGTGAAGATTTCTAAAGTAAATCTGTCATAATTTATTCATAATAAATAACAACAAGCGGAAACTGACACGAGAAAAGAAACATTCTCGAAACTATATAGAATATCAAAATAATTCATATCAAGCATATTCTCATAAATATTATTATTTTACTTGTTACCATCACTCATTAAATAAAAAATAACTAATCTCTTTCCTATTATTAAGTAAATAAAAAGTTCATAATAAATCGCAAACAGTGCACTCCCCGATACATATAAATTATTCGTTATATTACATTGGAATTATTACAGGAATGTCCCTCATATCATAAGTGCAAATAATTTTGAAAAAGTATTTACGACTTGTTTTGGTCCCAATAATGGAATGTCGAAATACTCTAATATTAATGGAAATTGACGTATTTTCATAAGACTGCATAATGCAATTTTCGACTACAGACGCGCTAAAAATTATTGACTAATACAAATGAGGAAATACACTTAAATACAAAACATACAAAATATTTAGTAAGCAGTGTACGAAATAAAAAAAAATTGCACTTGGCAGTGGCGTCGTAGCGAATACTAGACTTCAACATTAAATAAAAAAGCGGCTGGCAATTACTTCATATCTAGTAACATCTCATCACCCGCCCGCTTCACTCATAAATTAACTAGTCATGTCTTAAAAGAAGAGAGTAAAAAATAAAAGAAAAGCTTATAAAAGTTAATAAATAATCATGGCGCGCATAGACACTTCGCTCTGCAATCGCAGCACAATATTGACAGACGTCGTAATTGACACATGTCATAATTGAAAGACGTCACTCAGAGAGCGGACTAGTGAGGTGGACATGTCGATATCGATAGCGAGCTGAGTGGAGCGGGCGAGGGAGGGTGTGGGGGGCGAGTGTGTGTTCACATGTTCTGAATATCGTGGAGCGTTGCCTCCATCTCCTCCTGCAGTACTTTGCTCTTTTCGCGCTCGGCCACCAGATCGTCTGTAAGATCGGACGCGGCCGAGGTAAGTCACACGACACTTCAAACGATCCGAGCATTCTCGATTTCGGTAGCAATTTATTTATTTTATCACATTATTCATCTCTTCCACCGTTGAATCGAAAATACTCGAATAGATGTTAAGGCAAATACAACATTTATCTCAAAACCATGCAAAAATCACATAAATTATGGCTGAATCTACAACGTCAATTCGAGCAGTCTAGCAGGACACATTTAAACTCCATGCTGACAAAATAAAAATAAAAAAGTGCACAACTGTGGAAATCTTAAAATATTTTCTTAAAAATTATTAAAAAACAGATTTTCACAATTGCGTCCAGAAAATTAAAACTATAATCTGTTACTATGAAAATAAGAAAAATTAAGCTAGAATCATAGCGCAATGAAAATAAATAAGCTTTTAAAATCTATAGTACAGCTTTTAACTGAAGGAGAAATCGTATGATGGCTGAGATGGCTTAAGTGCGTTTATGCTTTAAGCTTTTGTTATATATTCAAACGTGTAACTTTGTTACAACTTGACTTTAGAGATCATTTGAAATATCACTTAACCGACTGCTGTACTGGATAATACACTTAATATCTGCAGAACCTTGAAACTTTATCAAGACATAATTATTATAACATATTCAGTCTGTTTTTTCCTACTAATTGTCATATAAATCTTTTTTCTCTATAATCTTTTTGTTCTCCTTACATAACCTAATTAATATCTTCGATTTTAAATATTTAGAAAGATATATTACCTTCAAGCCTGTCGACCTCCTTCTGGAGTTTCTGGACAGAGCGCTCGGCAAATTCAGCACGAGCTTCAGCCTGTAAACATTTTAAAGTATTTTTTAATACATGTCCTTGTAAAACACCTTATTTTCTGTCTTAACAATTTCATTGATATGAAACGAGAAAACATTAAACAGAAAATAAGTCTATAACTATAAAAAATCACATGCAACATTTACTATTAAAATTAATTTTTATTGAAAACATTTATTGAATTTATTTTAATTGTTACTGTATTACAATTGGTAGAATTATTTCTATTTAAATTGCACGATCAAAAACACTATTTAATAAAAGAAAGTTTTTTAATACAAAAAAAGGACAAATAGTCAAAGGTAAAGCGACACAAATACCATGCAATTACCTTTACCAAAAGCAGCTATGTGTTGAACTGAGGCTATAATTGAAATCAATATACCGTTACCCGTTCACATAACATATAAAGGAATATAAAAAATGATAAATGATATTATACATAAGATACCGAAGCTTTGGCCACTGTAATTTTATCGATAAAACAATGTTATAGGAGAATAATTATGGTATAGGACATCTCAAGAAGATTACTCATATGTCAATAGGGACATAGCTGTCATGTTTTTTTTTTTTTCTTAATTTTTAATGTCACGTCATTTAGATCGTTTCTTTTTTTTGTGTTTTATTGTAAAGTGTGACCAAGGCCTCTATGTAGAGCAACTTACTTGTGTGAGTTTCTGCGAGAGGCTGTGTATCTTATCCTCGACGTGTTCGCGGGACGCCATCGCCTGGCCACACAGACTCATTACTTACAAGCCACCGGCATGCTAGCGCTCGTGTTGTGACTATACCTCAAGGAATTACTCTTATTTCTTCCCTATTTCTATGCTTACACATTGATGGATTGGTCAGGACAGTCATGAAAATTTCAGTCAGTATTTAAAATAAAAGAATGGGAATAGGGTCCGTATACTTAAATATATTTAATACAATTATAATAAAAAAAATCTAAATAAAATTAAAGAGAAATAAATATAAAAATGAAGTAAAATGAAAAATAGGACAGATATATAATTCCTAAGAACGAGAAAGCGTGTTTACAAGCGAAATGATACAGTAAAAAGGGCTAAGAAAAAAAAATAATCCCAAAAAGCGTACGATCACAACACAGGCGCATATGATATACATACATAATAAATAGAGATGTAAATACACATGTATATAGAAATCCTTTTATGCAGAAATATACATAGATGAAGCACCAACCGCTGACAGCCACTCGACTACGAACCTACACCGTCGAATTAGCCCTTCCTCCCAACTGTTAGCACAAGAGGGTAATGAGATGTACTTCCTCGACCGAATGGGTAAGGATCTGAACATACTGCTTCTAGTTTAAGTGCACGCCAGCTACTAAAGTGTATTTAGTGGTAGTTTGTACAGTATACCTATTGAAAAAGAACTAATCTTCTGCACAGATTTCTAAAGTCCAGCTAGCTGTCGACACACAGTCACAATCAATGGCGTATTTACTGTACGTTAGTATATTTTTACAGCTATAACATATTAATACCTCCGCTTGTATCAAGTACTCTGACAATCCAGTAGATAGAGAGTATCAAATCTGTTCATAATTGAATACTGCTGTTTTGATAGAGCTATAACAATGCCGGAAAATACGGTTGAAATATTGGGACCTAATTTTTTTTAGCTAGCTTAGTAGAGCATATGTCCAGATCCTAAGAGGGGCTACTTCAGGGACACAAACAAGATGAGCGTGATTCAAGACTACCGCAACCAGAACTATCTACGAATGTTCTCTCCTCTACGAAAGTTTCTCCGCCGTTACCTCTTTGAGTTGCGCGTCGAGCACCTTCACCTGACTCTCGTATGATTCTTCTCTTTGCGTCGCCTGTGATTATTTTAAGTTAACGAAAGTATATAAAGAAAAACAACGAAAACGAACTCCATGCAGTATCTTACAATGCTACCGTCGAAATAATTCTAACAGCAACACTGTCGGATACCCGTACGAAGGTTAAGGTTACTAAAAATACGTGTTATGGTAACAAATTAAAACAACAACTAAAAAAAGAACGAGTATTAAAAAATTACAATGGAAAACGGCAACAGTCGCATTACGTTTTCGTGCTCAATTAATCGTAAAATATCTGAAAGAAGCGACATAGTAACGATTCATTGGTATGAATTGGGTCATTCGGAGTCTACTACATTGGAATTGTAATTTTTTACGATGAATTGAGCATGAACACTACACTAGAGGGTGTGTGCACATAATGCAGTTAGGCAAGCGTACAACACTCGCACAAATGAACCGATCTCGTTCGCATCACACCTCCTTTAGACGGGTGGTGAGGGTTTTGATCTGATTTTTGTACTCCTCCTCACGTTGGTTGGCCTGTTAGAATGGTACGCATTATATAAATTTCCAACTAAAACCTGTTTTCCATACACTTAAATTATAATTACACTTCGATATTTAACGATTTAGCAAACGTTAATTAATTCGATGATTCTGATACTGGTTGGTGCATCATAACTGAGTTTCACTTCAGGTTAAGTAAACTGTCTGACTATTATTCAAATTTCATGATCATTAGCGTAAATTCCTAGCTGAAATCGTTCTTTTAAACTAGCTCTTATATCTAACGCAGCAAGGTATATTTTGGAATATACCTTTTCCTCGGAGACTTCCAGGGATTTCAGGTTGTTGCCGACAACGCGGAGCTCTTCTTCAAGCTCGACGATTTTGCTGAAAAAAAATTACGTGAAACTTAATTTTATCTGTTTATATTCATAACATTAATTTGACTAATATTTCCAGAATATTAATATTTAATTAAGATACTTTGTGACTGTAAAATTTAACTAGGAAATAGAATTGAAAATTATTTTTAACAAGAACGCAACATGGAATTTTAATTGATCCTCTCAATATAAATAGCTTAGATACTGACATGTACCCATCATTAAAATAAATCACTGCTTGACCTACATACTCTTCAATTTAGACTTAAAATTATATGTGTATTAATAAAGTAAGCACAATCATGCCGGTTATAAGGAAACATTTTGTATATAGCTGCCTTTGAGATTAACACTATCATTAAAAATAGAATAAAAATATATTATGAAAACATTTGTCTGGCAGCTATCAACAAAACATGCAAAATATTTAAATATAAAGCAAATGTATAAGTTTTATTATTTAAAATAATATAAAGGTATGTTAATAATTTAAGTGTTCTGATATTACAGACGAGATTTAATGATGCTGGCACAATAACACGTAAAGGAATTATTGTTATTATTTTAAGAATTCATAGTGTATTTAAACTTATTAAAAGAACTGCATTTTTTCATTTCATCTTTAAATCTACGTCGAGACTTACAATAGACTATACAATGGCATAGAAGTATTATAATGATTGAAGGCGCGTGGATATGTACCCAGCTTTATTTTGCTCTCTACAATATTCATAAAAAGTTTATATCATAATTTTATCAACCCTACACCGTAAATAAATTTTTAAAGAGTTCGATACCTTTTTTTTTGTCATAATTTTTTGCTACAATATAAGATATTATACATATGAGTACATATTTGGAACTAAAGTAATCAATAAAATGACGATTATATGGAGGTACTTTGAAAAAAAGCAGATGTAAACCACTTCCTAATTTAAAATTTTGACAACGCGAAGGATATCTTATCGCGCGACTCCCTGCGAGAGCTCTGGCCACATTACTCACCACAGGAACACAACACTACTTAGTGTACTTACTACTTAGTCTAAGGTACTTCTTTACTACTAAATAATACTACTAGTAGTATTATTTAGTAGTAAAGAAGTACCTTACAGAAGATTACAGCTAAAAAACACTGCTTTCAAGCAGTGTTGTATTCCTGTGGTGAATAAGGTGATAAGAGCTGATGGGGAGATTGGGGATAGGGACGGCAACGCGCTTACGCTTACCATCACGTGTGACGTACGCTTATTCGCCGATCTCATTGTGGATAAAAAAGAAAAAATTGACACGAAAACAAAAAATTCTACACGACCGCTCTGGTGTAATGATGCGTGTGCCATGTCGGCGGCGTCTAAACACCGACGGTCGCGGATTCGATTCCCGCTCGGAGTCGATATTTGTGATTATACAAATATTTATTTCCGATCTGGTTTTTAGTCCTTGTGGGTCTCCCCACCGTGCCTCGGAGAGCACGTAAAACTGTCGGGTCCCGATTGTTTTCATACCTGATAGCGATCGTTACTCATAGTAGGGAATATATCCGCCAACCGCCATTGGAGCAGCATGGTGGACTTCGATCCTTCTCCTACACGGGAAAAGAGGCCTATGCCCAGCAGTGGGATGGTACAGAGTGCATCGTAAAGCCGGGTACCCCGCTACTCACCACTCGCTCTGCTCGGCGCGCTCCTCGGCGCGCTCCAGGTCCTGCTCCATCAGCACGAGCTTGCGCGCCACCTACCGCCGCCGAGCGTTAGTACACGCCCACGCACACACACACACACTACGCTACCCGCTCTCGACTTGACGCTCGCCGTGCGCTGTGACCGTGCCTTTATGTTTGCTTCGAGTCCGAACTGGTGCAATGTGGATGGGATGGGGACGGCACTTTCCGTGCAGTGCGACCGTGTCTTTATGTTTTCGAGTTTGTACTTGCGAGATGCGGTCGTGCAATGGGGGATAGGATCGGAACGAGATGAGGATGACGCTTTCGATGCAGTGTAATGGTGCCTTTATGTTCGCTTCGTGTGAATAACGAGTTACGGTCGTACAATGTGAGTGATAGAATCAGGGTGGAATAATTTTTTTTTTTTTTTTAAGTTAGATGCCTTTATTTTTGCCCCCAGTTTGTTAGTTGTGCCTCCGTTGTGGATCAGGATGGAGCGGTGTTTTCAGTGCAGTGTTACCGTGCCTTTGTTCGCTTCGAATTGCGGTCGTGTAATGTGGTGGATATGAGTTTTTTTAGATTATATAGGAATGGCAATATCGATTAGGATTTTCGTTATTTTTGATTAGAGTTGTTAATGGCTTTTTAGGATATAGGGATTATTAAAATAGCTTAAAATCTTTTTTATTGCATTCTTTGTTCAATTTATACAGATAAAAAAGCAACACGGGTAGACGTTACAAAAAAAAAGGATAAAACAAAGCGGGAAGTCGAGAGCGTCGTCAAAATTCAATAAGTAAAATAAAAACGAGGGTTGTCCCAAAACATTTAAGCTCTAAAATTTAGATTCAGTAAAATTTAATGAAATAATATCTAAGTACTATCTAGTGCGTTATTATAATCGTTATGTGATGTGTGCGCTTGCATATGTGCGGCACGCATACGGCCAGTAATTCTGGTGTAATGCGGTGCATATCTGAAAACGAAAATTGCCCTATACCACACATATTTCCTGGCATCGACTAGCCTACGGCCACGCTAACATGGTACACACACTAAAGACAGAAAATTTAGTCGACACACGGACATGATAGTTAACATTGCGTAAGAAATATCCATGAGATGGGGCAACCCTTGTTTCGTTCAATGCACGGGTAATGACACTTGCAAAGAAAGAACTTACAAGTGTCACTATCCCGTGGGGACTTAAACAATAATAGTTATGCGATTCCAATTAATTTTAAAAGACAACACCTTTGCGTTAATATTATGAATGATGAAAGAATAGTTAAATCAATTTATCCATTTCGGCTTCCATCTCGTAGACCTGGACTGGACATGCAAAAACAGCGAGGGACGATGTTAGAATTATAAACGACGATAATTCAAGTTACTGTGCGGCAATGTAAAAAAAAAAATATGCAAATGAACAACCATGCAAAACTGTGGCAAAAACTTGCAAAACGAAACGGGTTCACCGTAGTGTCAACGATACAAAATACGCCGCAAATGGATAAACTCATTGAAAATAATTATTTAGATGGGACTAAACATTTCAGGCGTATTTGTAACATTGGTACAAACGGGAACCCGGAGCTAAATTCATTGGAAACCTACGATTCACCGGCCTCGGCACGTTCCTCTGCACGTTCCAAGTCAGCCTCAACCATGGCCAGCTTACGAGCCACCTGGAGACATCACACTGTATGAGATAACTTCCTCCTTCCTATTAAACTAGGCTTAAATTAATCACCGACAGTCATCGATGGCTTATCGAGATCTTGAGCAACTGTGTCCCTCATATATGGCAGTAATGCTTATGTAACGACGTGTACGAGCTGTCAGTCCTTTAAAGGAAAAGAAACGTACGGTCATGTTTGCCATTTTGGGCTCGACTTTTAAAACTGCCTTCACAACGCAGGGTCATATGTCAGGGGAATGGGAACAGTATTGGAACCATCTGTTTCACCACATGGTCAGTTTTACGATTAATCACGCAAGACCATGTGTTAAATGATAGAAAATTTTAGGTAGGTATGTCATATACGGATATCTTATCTTAAATGATAACGTCGTAATTCGTAACTAATTTTATCTTGAAACACGTATTTTTTCAGTTTCATTATAGATCACGCTACGTTAAATAAAACGAGGATGATTCGGCAGTTAATTGGGGATCAAGGTTATTAAGTTTTTTTTTTTTTTGCAAAACAAGCTTTTTAATAAGAAAACAAAAACTCAGTAAGGGAAATTAGTATTCAAACCAATTCCGAAAATCAATTTCGATTAAAGAGGAAGATTAGGAAAATTTCACAAAGCAGGATATTCTAAATGAAACCTGGCGGTAATTGAAATTGCAGGTTTATATTTTCCAAAGGGATGAAATTAAATCGATAATTAGTAACAAAACGCTCAACAAATATAAGGATTGGTTTAAAATGCAAAGGGCAAATCAGACGACAACACAACTCTCAAAGACCTCATCGTATTTCTTGTCGGCTTCTTCAGCCAGGAACCTGGCCTCCTTCAACTGATTCTCCAGGGCATCCATACGCTCCTCATCAGCCAACGACCTGTTCTCCAGGACCTTGCGGGCGCTGCACCCCATAATATTGAAATTAAATTAAGAAATTTAAAAAAAACTTAGATGAAATGATTTTCAAGGGTGACCCAGAAGTTAGAAGACATGCAAGATACGAACACGAAAAATTTGCAAGAAACGTTCAAAGCAACATATACGTGTTGAACCGTAAATCTGCAGAGAAAAGTTATAGTCGTTCAAGAACCAGCATTTGTATCATACGTCAAAAATTACACTGATAAAATAAGAATAATCTGATACTTGATGGTGATTCTTGTACTCTTTACTTACTAATAAATTAAAGTACTTAAATTAATTTATATTAATTTGAAATCAAAAAGCGTATTTATGTTACGATTTCATAAAAATAAAGTCTAGACCAAAACGCTTCTGATTTCAAAATAAGTATGTTTTTCCGTGCCGTTATGCACTACAACGTTATTTAGTTTATCCTATAATTTGTTTACGGTAAACACGTCTTATACACTATAATAACCGCAAATCCCCATTAAGTATTGATTCCAGAATTTAGGGTAGTATTAAAAATTTCTAGCGCATAACAACACGGTATTGAGTTTCGTTAATTGTTCACCTCTTCATATTTCTTGTCCGATTCCTCGGCGATTAGTTTGGCCTGTGCGAGTTGCGCTTCCAAGATGGCGACGCGGTCATCCTCCATGTTTGTTCGGTTCTCCAGCGCCTTGCGTATTCTGGTTAGTGCGGGGCCAAACACATGCATGTTATAACATCGATAGTATTTACGAAATTATTTAAGAATATTTTTTTTTCTTGGTATCACGGTCACATATAATTTATTTTTGTACAGTTTTCAACGATACTAAGAAAAATATGTTGTACTTTAGAAAACTTGTGAGATATTTAGATAAGAATATGTTTAAAGTTTTGACTAAAGTATTAGGATTAAACTAATTAGATAAACAAAACAAGGTAAAATTAGAAAACATAAGGGTTATGAATTTACTAAAAAACAAAACACTCATGCACACAAAACTTATAACTTAGAAAATTCTATTTTAAAATTAAACATCAAAATTAAGCGACAAAGGAACTAAAATAGAAATTATAGCCTTATTTACAATTTATCGTACGAATTAATTTGTAATATAACGACAGGTAATATGTGTGGAAGAGATACAAATTAAAAAGGTTATAACTCATACAACTCCAAAAACCGGCTACGCTGTGAAGGGCTAACAGCACTCTTTTCGAAAAAAAAAAAAAAAAAAATACAATTGTAATAAAAAATAAAATTTTAAAAAGTTGAAAAATGGCGCGGACTCACCGTTCCGACTCATCGGCAGCCTGGCTGGCCTCCGCGAGCTTAGCGGTCGCGGTCGCGAGACGCTCCTCAGACCTCTCCAAGTCCTCTTCGAGCAATTGGATGCGACGGTTGAGCGCAGCAACTTCGGATTCGGCCTGGAAAGGCACATACCATCAATATTCTTGCTTTTTTTTTGAATTTTATCAGAGCCCGTATCAACTGTTGTGGATAACTATATTTGACGGATGACGGTATCTAACAGATATAAGTTTATTCTTACTATGGAAAACCAATTTAAGTATAGGATATTTTTATTCGAAATAGTGAATCTAAAAGTTGTAGTTCCTACACTGAGACGACTTAAACTACCTAATGACCATTTTTACTTCCTGCTATTTAAGTCTACTCGTAACTTATTTGCAGGATAAACTTTATCCACCAAACTTTTCAAAATTTAGCTATGGAATCGTATGTGTATTCTCGAGTTAAAATCGAGTTATAGGATTATGAGTTATAAAACAGTAATAACAATTATACATATTGGATTTATTTCTGATGAAATTTATAACAAGCTTCTTGTATTGAGCAATGACTAACACATTATTATAATTAGCATAAAAGCTCTTGGGTGATAGTTTTGTTTTTAAAGGCTTCTCTGTATGACTGTTATATTTTATGACATTTATAATCACAATACATTTTACTCTTCGAAACATAAGAGTATTTAAAAACTGACAATGACGTGACTGATGGACATTAGTGCTGTACTAGATGAGTTACCGTTGCTATACCGATTTTTACCGTAGTGAACTAAAACAGCCACACATTAAAGATTGAGAGCTTTTAACGTATCTACATTTCCCGGGTTTTAAGTATGTGTATAACATTAGTGTCGCATTGTTAAACGTCGACACATTATACGTGCCAAGAATCAACAGCCGTTCGAAATATTCGCTAAGTTTAATTGATATTCAACGGCTACACACATGCTAATGACATCACACGTCCTTGTTGCGAGGAAGCTCAAACGAGTCCCAGTTTCTCATTTTATCCTGTGTCATTATGCGTGCTCTATTTATAGACGCGAGGAGATATTTAAACCCACATCGCTTTACCAATCAGCTCATTCATATAATCAGGTTTCATATAATTTAATTAGCCAATAGACGTATCCGTAAACAATAATCGAGAATATATTTATTGATAATACGAAGCCAACTTGTTGGTCTATGGAAGAATGACTTTTCGAACAGTGAAGTGTAAGTAATCAGATACTCTATTCATAGATGCTAAACTAGTCACCTTGAACTCGCAACGTATTCAATTCGACGCCTTAAGGTTATTTCGTATTTACTAATGACTAACCAATCTTATTAGCGGTCAGTTACCTAATGTATTTTATGTAAAAATTCAGTTGCTAAGGTATCACTAATTTTCCTATGGTAACTGATCCGCTACATTAATAAGGTTTCACGATAAGTTACACATCAGTACACAGGGTAATGGAAGTTTAATGAGAGAGCTCTTCATATTGTTTTAAATTTTAACATTGTACAGGACACCGACGATGACAATTGATCGTCGAACAATAGCCAACCCAACGTATCGGCCTATCCAAAAATGGCCAGGCAGAAGGGAAAGTATTAGTTACCATTTTAAGACCTTGTATTACATTATCGTCAATTTTAATTCATGGTATTTTTGAAAACGATTATGGTTGAGTAATTAGTTACGGTCGGTTTTAATTATACTCATTAAATTTCTAATTGCTGAAATATTAATCGAGGTTTCTTTATCATTTCAATGTACTTGTTCTCGAGGGTACATTTATGGTAGGAGTTAGTCCCAATTTCATAATAAATAAGACTATTGCCATTTAACTTATTAACTTGAGCCTTAAAATTAGTTTCATAAAGTCTATTTCTCATCCAAAATTATTTGAATAGTTTGGAATAGTACACGCCCGCAAAATGATGTAAGCGCGCTTCTTCAAAATTTTATAAATTCTTTTATCGGTTATAAAACCGTGAACAAATTAATATCCATTGAAAATTGACGATACATGAATATCATACGGAATTATGTTATTAAAGTGTTCTAGATTTATATTCACCGCGATCTTAAATGAATAAATTCTTATCGGCTTTTGATATACCGGTTCAAAAAGCTGATAAGAAACATTATGAATCGTAGGAAATGAAAACAAGAAATCTTAAGCCTGATTTGACGAGATGGTTATATTACGGACATATTATAATACGAATACGTGTTTTCATACAATTGCAAGATATATCTTGTAAACCAAACCTATCCTTTAAGTAAATATAATTGTACATTGCAGCCTTATAAATTACGTCATATGGTGATAACGGCAAAGAGTCGGACACGCCTTTCTGGCGCCGGCGCGAACCTTCGGGGACGTCCGAACCTCTCCGAATGAGGAATGCATTGAAGGGTGCACGGTTCCACGACCGAACCGGCTCGCTCTAAATCATGTGGCACAAGTCTGATACGCGACCTCCAACGCACGAAACCTGTTACGTATGGCAGAAACGGGTACGATGTACCGCTAAATTATGTAAAGAATAAACCGTGAACTCTTTCATCCCGATGCTACATTACGAATCAGCAATTATTATTATTATTATTATTTTGTTTCAAATAACTGAAATAACACTGCTGAATAGTATACGGCAGGAATATGAAAAAACACGTATTCGCTATCTCACTCGGACCAATTGTATAAAGATGAAATGAAAAGAGAGGTAAATATGCGTACGTCGCCGGCACACCTAACTATGGCCGGACATTACTCACTATAGGTAGATAGTAATGTAACTTGTACATGGCTACTGATAACTCCCGAGAAAAAACAATTAAAGTTTTAACTTAAGTAATATTACACGTATAAATTAAAACCTCACAGTAAGCACAACACATAAAAATTGCACATTTCTTACTTCTTCTCTCCGCATAATTTCAACTTGTAATCGTTTATGATACTCCTCACATTCGTCCTTATATTTCTCCATTTCCTCTTTTGTTTGACGCATTTTCTTCTTTAGTACGTCCAAAATGGTTCCCTGCTGCATATTTGTCGTCATTTTGTTCACTTTTTTGTTAAATCGAACGCCTAAAAGCTAAAAACTAGAGACACCTTCGCCCAACTCGCGAAAATGCCAACTGACTGCACCGAACGTTGCTGCTCCGTATCGCAGAGATACCTCGGCACGAATGAACACTGCCGGCAAATAAAATGGCCGCCACTAACTTAGACGCCGTAACTTATCGCCACTTCACTTTGAACGTGCCCTTATACGTAATGAATTCTTAAGAGATATTAAATAAAACTGATAACAAAAACTTATTTCAAATAGGTATAATTATTAAACTGTTACACCGTAAAACATTCTCTTACGAATGATTAATTTGATACTTTGACAATTGACAGCAAATATAACAGGAATGTTAAACGTCACACACAATCGACCGTGCGACACGCACTAGCTCCACCTGTCAAATGTTGGGGGAAACAACATCCTGTAGGGGGTCATAACTGACTCCAATAATACAAGAAAACAGAAATAATATGGGATAGGTGAAACGCTTCATAGACTACACACAATTACAATTACGGATGTTGCATTATACTGGATGTATATATCTATTGAATAACTTTTGTGAGAGCAATTTGTGATTATATTTCCATAGTACTGAACACGGTGACACTATTGTCTTTTTTGTTAGTCAGATTCACGTAAATTTTGTCATAAATCTTGTTTTTAAAGTTGACAGTAGAGCTAAAATAAATAAGAATATGTATTATATAATAGGTATCATTAAATTTTATTTTTCATATAACCTCAAAATGACTTGTAAAAAACTATTTAACGCCATCTAGTCGACATACAATGTACCACGTCAAAAACACTGAACGATGCATAACAACATTAAAGATAATATACCAGTAGGTACCAGTAAATGGACAAACCTCACGAGACCGAATTGAAATTTTGTGTGACGTAATTTGGAAAGTAGGTATGCGTCTGCTTTAAATTCAGCAACTTGATACACAAAGAAATTGTACAAAATGTAACTAGGTAATTTAGATAAATTATAGCTAAATAAATTATAGTGCAATAAGTAATTTTTACAATGAAATAAGATTTTACTTATAAAATAAAAAATATTTTAGAAGATCCAACTAGTGTTTAATTTTTATTTGGGTCATCACAAGTCCTAAAATCTCACAACAGTTATCGATAGTAACAATAATAGTGATCTCATTTAACACTTATGGACATACCTGGCCTGAATAAGTCGACGCAAGTCTACAAAGGAAGCACCAATTAACCTTGGGTGCATTTACACTGTACAAAATTAAATTTAAATTGTTACAGTTTTACAATTCCGAACAAACAATTCTTACAATTATATTTACATGGATTTAAATATTGAAATAGATCCGATTATAATTGCACAATAAGCATAATGTAATTCAATAAGAAGCAGATTAGACGTTTCCATTGAATAGGTACTATGACAATTTATAGTTCATTTGAATTGAATGTGTATTTTAATCCGCATACGTCTATTGCTAGTAGTCATACAATATGTATAAAGATTCATACCTTCGTATTGGCAAAATTGCTTAGAAATTTTTATTTAAAAGTAAAAAAAAATTTAAATGACTATTTGTAGTAGTAACATTTCTGTACAAAAATTTATGTGTTTTCTTATTTCTTATGAAATATAATTCTAGTAATTCTATAAGTTCTAGTTACTTCGTTTAATTATATTACTACTTAATTTAATTAAGTCTTTTCAAAGTGATTACCAGTTAACACAAATACATAACAAGCATGCTACAAATTACGTTTAATTGCATGTGTGAAGTATATAACGATTTTATTTTACAATATCATTATTTACGTCTGGTTTTCGTTATAAATACTTATCACATCATATATTTTTATTAATAATTTTTAATGAGTATTTACAATTTATATTTATTTTACACGATAACATTACTTATGTTTTGTATGTGTTTACATACGATTTTAAACTTTAGAATAAAGAACCGGTGTGGAATGGAAATAATAGTTGAATAGACTAGTGCAAAAATTGTTTATAAAGCATAATGTTACGTAATTAAAATATGTACTGTATATATACTGTAAAAAACATGTATTCCTTTATTCCTTAAGTTCTTAAATTTTTATTTTATATAGCCGGAATTTATTGGTTTTTAGACGTAGTCGACATCATTTAAGTCGACAAGTAATAAGAATTATTTAGAAAGTAGGTACTACTACCAAGGCAAAAATTAAGACCGATGTTATTTACTGGGCGCAAGGTGTGATTCATGATCTCGGATAGATAATGCTCTGATCTTATCAATAACCCCAATGAATATACCCATATCTTGATGTTTGATACGAGAAAATCCTTATATATATTACGCTTGATTTGAAGATGCTTACTACTTGTTAAATAAATTTATTTTGAATAATTTATTTTCCATTATTTTGAAATTACTTTTTATGATTAAAACGAAATAAAAAAAAATAATATTTTAAGGGACTAAAGGGTCATTATTATTCCAGAGCGCGACGACATCTAGCGGTAGCGATTGCAATCATCTGCGTAAACAAGTCAAACGAAATGTCAATGGCTCAGCTGATCGCCACGCGCGGATTTAGACTCGCTTGGTAGAGCAGCTTCAAGATTTTTCCGAAGTAACGCGATTAAAAATAGTTCTATGCGCAATTGGCCCACGCCTACCCACTCACACATTCATACAGTAGTTTAATAAATTTAGTACATTACCCTTTTCAAAGCAGTATTCTTAATATTCTGCAGCTCATTCTTAATAATGGAAAATTTCATCATTGTGTCAGAGGAGAATATAGAACTTCCGAACGCGAGTCCTGGATAGTCGGCACATCTTCGCCTTCGTCGATTCTCCCTAGCCGCCAAAACCTCAGTACACTCACTGGGGCACCTAAGTTTCGCTAGTTCCGCTGTCTCGGGATCATCGTCTGATACATCCGAGGCTAAGGCGGTTACCTCAGCACCGTCACCCGCCGATCTCTCCTCCCGGAAGGAGAAATCGTCATCGGAACTGACGTTCGAGTCACCGGCAATTCTAACATCAAATTCAATTTCATCATCGATATTCGAGTCCTCGAGTATGTTTCGATTCGAAAGTGCATCGTCACTATTCGTCCTTGTCAATTCTTGAGATTCACTAACACTATTGACACAAGGCACATCGTCTGTCTGAGTGTCTAAGGTCACAAGTTTGGACGGAGTCGTATTTGTGAGGGGTAAGCGGTCGCCCCTCAAACGCGGGTGGTGTTGATGCCCCCTGCGCCGCACGGGGGTGCGCCCGTGGGCGTGGGGCGCGGACGCGGACATCACTGCACTCCGCGCGCTCCGACCGGCCGCGCAGCGCCCGCCGCCATGTTGACTGACTGTCACTTTCAATCATAAGAACGTGGCGCTGCCGTCGCGCGCCATCTTTTTGTTATACTCAAACAATACTGCTTTACCGACCGACGCTGTTTAAGTGTTTATAAACACTATATCTAGGTATTCCCGGGTAATTTTGTAATAAGTTGAATTTAATAATTATATCGTTATAAACAAACAAATTAAAACATTAAAAAAACTAATAGCTTAAAAAAGTGTAAGTTGTATTTTATTAAGTATAAAAAAATAAGCATAATCACAAATAATTAAAGTTAAGAAATTATAAATTCATACATAATAATCATAGCGTGCGATAAAATCACCCGCTAGTATTAGATTACCTAAACACCGAGCACCGAGTCCATATTGGTGTCGGTAGCTAAAAATAACAGACGAACGGTGCACGGTAGAATTCCGTTTAAAACTTCATGAAGATTTACATGTACCTAGTAAGTTTACATTGAAATTTTGTACAAGAAACATAACTTCCGATAGTTTTGTAATCGTATTTCTAACTTTAGTCTTTTAAATGATGACATTAACACTTGCACAATAGACTTTACCCACGTGGATGAAATACATCAATGTACTTACTTACTTACATTGTTAATGTGATTAAATACATAATTAACAAGTAATTATTTTAGTTTAGTTCTAAGTCATCAATTAAGTATTTGTATTTCCAATGCTTTAGCCTAGTTTACTCAAGATCAGTACCTATGGATTTTTAGAATACGTGTTTCGAAACCTTATTTTGAATCAACGTTACTGGCCTAAAAAGGTCGCCATGCTTTCTAACTCACTTAATATATAGAAAATAGACGAGAATAAAACTCAAATAACAAATAAATAATATACGTAATATTACTACATATCTAATTAAAATATCTGTTCGGAGTGGTAATCGAAACCACGACCATTGCGATGTAAGAAGTTGTGGTTGCTACTGTGACTATTTGTCTCATTATGTAAATATAATTATGTTCATATTTAAACTAATAAACGTATTCACTTAATGTTAGCATGTACAATCTACCGAATAATACGATATTCTTTAGCCTTCGGACGCGTGGATAATAATAACACATTAGAAACCGCTTTCATAAAATTATCGATAATAATTCTAAATTCAAGGTCACAACTAACAAGAAAATTTAACTAATACGGTAAATAATTTTAAAACGGCATATCGACAAAAATAAGTTTAATTCAAATTAAATTGCTTTGACCTCATTTTTTTAACCTTTAATTTGGTACTGTAATTTTAATACGTGAAAACGACATTTCGTTTTTCTAGAGAATTTATTCAAGTATCCTTTTGAGAAGTATGTCATGTGGTGTATAATAATTAAATAAAAATTTAAGGTTAACATAATTATCGTATGAAATATTCGTAACATTTATCAGTACCTACCTATATTGTACACAAATTCAAATTGATAATCATAACAAAATACATACAATACAATAAATGAATAACTAAAACAGAAATAATTTATGTGAATTACATTGCATTATAATAAATTATTTCGCTGAATATTCAATTGATATTAATAACAGTAAAGTATGCATTTACAATTTACCAAATAACTTATACCAATACAAAAACCGTAACATGTAGTCTAATTACGTGACCTTTTTAAACATTTGTGCAAATTAATACTTCATCTCAATACTGTTATTAAATTTGACTTGCCGATTCTTCATCATCTAAAATCATATTCCGTTTTACCACTTAATTAAAAAATAATTCTTATTTCAAATAACTCTCACCAACCTTACGTCACCTAACTAACCCCTAATTTACCATCAGTGGAGTAGGTTTTACTTGAGAAGGTTTGAGAAATTGTCTTTGAACTCGGTGCTGCTAATACAACAGATAGTTTAAACAGTACTCACGTTCTGTAGTGCCTTCTCCTTCTCCTCGAGCTTGGCATTGACTTGCATGAGAGCTTCCTGTGTTTGGTCGAGGTCGTTTTCAATGGTCTGAATCTTCTTCTGGAGCTGTCTGGCCTCTTCTTCTGCCTACAAATTTATTGTCATCTTACGATACTTTTTTTATACAACTAGGTCGCTAACAAGCGAAGCACTTGATGGTAAGCGATTACCGTACTGCAAAACTAGAAGCATCGCAAGCGCTTTGCCGACCCTAACCCCAATCCCTCCCAGAAGCTCTGGTTACCTTACTCACCACAAGATCACAACACTGCTTCAAAACAGTATTATTTAGCTTTGTAAAGTCGAAGTACTTTCCAAGTCAGGCTGTTCCAGATTTTGAGCAGGATAATTTCTGCAGTACCCTATCTCAATTGCCACTGAACCTCTTTTACAAGCGAATCCATACATGGCTAGATTGAGTCATCGCAAACATTTGATTTTATATTAATCGCTTTCGGTGTATTCGGTTTATTTATACTGAAGCAAAATATTTGCAATCCTATTTTATTTAACTTGAATTTTATTGCGCTTCGAATCCATTAATACATCTGTTGATTTATTACTCAAACTTTCTTTAATAGTAAAATTAATATTTATTTACGAAATTGCAAATAAATTTTTGAATAGGACATTACAAATAAATATTTTTAAATTTTTACAGGCCTATCAAAACTTATGTTTATTTAAAAAAAAATCTCTACAATATGATAAAGTACCTACAGAAATTAAAGAATGCGATTATGTATCTATTTTCAAAACAAGGTCAATAACTATATTTTACATGCCATGACATAAAATTTTCTATAAATCTGTAATTGTTAATTGTTAATTATTAAGTATATCTTTTGTATGACATTTTAAGTGAACTACATAGTTCTTCTTATGATAAAAAATAAATAAAAAAATAAACATCTCTTTAAACCTCAATAATAATATCAAAATAAGTATACAAAGTATCAGGACACCATAAATGTATATACCTTCTCAGCGCGAAGGTTAGCGTCCTTGGCCTGCTGCTCGCACATGGCGGCGCGGTCAAGCGCGTTGTCCTTCTCCAGCCTCATCGCCTGCATTTTCTTTTTGATCGCGTCCATGGTGGCGGTTTTTTGTTTCTACTCCCCTTGATGAAAATCTAAGAACAACGTATTAATTTACTGTTTAAAATAATTCAGAAATAACTCTTTTCACTTAGATATCATCATTACAGCCTATACAGTCCACTGCTGGACATAGGCCTCCACAAGTTTACGCCAAAAATAACGTGAACTCGTGTTTTGCCCATAGTCACCACGCTGGGCAGGCGGGTTGGTGACCGCAGTACTGGCTTTGTCGCACCAAAGACGCTGCTTCCCTTAGATATATTAATAATAAATTATTAATACTTACAGTAACTAATACGTATATCGATTACTTATAGTTTGCCTATTCGGTGATATAATTTAATTAAAAAATAATTTAGTAGATACACGGACAGTGATTAATGGATTATTTGTCTAGACATATCTAGCCAAAATTATTAATCATAACATTATATTACAATTACGGATTAATAATTCCTGTACATATTTTAAATGTAAATCAACTTACTAAAAAAATCTCTTTTTTTTAAATTCTTATAAGTAAAATGACAATAATCTTAAAATTTATTGAACTTTTAGATGAAACCACGTGCCGGAACATTGTCGAAGCAAACGTAATACCTAATAAGTCACTTATCCCGGCGGAGGCTATTTATGGTATCGAAGGTGCATTGCTCCTTTAAGACAGGGGTTAAACGATAAATACTTAACTTCATATAAGGCATGAATTTTTGAATATAGTTCATATGTCGTAGTATTTTTAGCCAAAGTTTTTTTTTTAATAAAACGCCTTAAGGTAAACCTTATATAATTATGTATTATAAATACTATTAATTACTTAATTTAACAGCGTACATAGTAAACTAATTACAGATAATTTTCTGTTGTAAAACACACGTAAAATTACAATTTTAAATATTCTGTACGTCCAAAAAGTTTTTGTGAGATAATAATTGTTTCATACGAAAAGAACAACTTGTAAATAACTTACATAAATATGTAGTACCTGGGTGACCGAGCTTAGCTCGGTATTTTTAGTAAATCGTGTTTCTTGAAAATCATTATTTATAAAATATGAATAATATTTTTTTTACCGACAATGATAAAAAATATAAATAAATATAAAAAATCAAAAATAAAAAAATAATAATTAAAAAATAATAATGATAAAATATGAATAATATTTTTCAATTTTACATAAAAAATAACGAGTGCAATTAGAAAAAAAAGAAAAAAAATAACCGATCGAAGAATTGAACAAATGGTCTTTTCGGTCAATCGCGACCGGCCGATTTCCCATTTTCACTGTCTAAAAACTGGGATAAAACAACATTTTCTAAAAATGAACCCTAGCTATTTATCTCACCCGAAATTCCCTGCATACTAAATTTCATGAAAATCGTTGGAGCCGTTTCCGAGATTCAGATTATATAGATATATACATATACATACAAGAATTGTTCGTTTAATAGTATAAGATGAGTTCATTTTACAATATGTCAATCTGGTAGTCTGGCAGGATATAGGTACAAAAATAATTATGGGTTCTATATAAATATCTAGTTGAGCAAGAGAACATAGGTAATATGTAGGTATATTTTAATCTTATAACTCTATATAATACGTGCGATTTTACACTAAATGAGCTGTTCTGCTTTATGATCTTAGATCTAAAGCCAACTGTTCTTTAAATCTAACTTTGTAATATAAAAGTAATTAATCTCATTAGATCCGCAAATATAGAAATTATTTTAATAAAAAAAAAACCTATCGTTTACTTTTATTTCTTCTATTCTTTATAAAAGACACAAACATTTTTAAACTTAAACAGCTTATTTTTATAAAGGTATGGTCAATTATTAAGATTTTAAAGATAAAAATGCCTTTACTTTAGCAGCTTGACTTTCAAGCCACAAAATTATAAAAACATTTAACTTATGACGCTTAAATAGACGCTTTTGACTGCATTCATTAAATTAAATTCGGTGTCATCTTAAGTAAAAACCCTCTTTGTGAATAAATATAGCTTTATTCATTCGATATTTTCAAAAAAATCGTTAAGTTTTTTCGTGTTCTAAAATATGATAAATCCGGTTTTATTGTCTTTTGTACTAATACGGATTTGAATGGTTTTATGCATTATGGTACGGATCGAAACGCAATTTAATTTATACTGAATTTCAAAAGTGACAGTATATAATTGTGTTTGCAGACAAACGAAAAAAAACCGACTTCAATTACATCGACAAGTAATACAACGTAGGTAGACCAAAAAACAGTCAAGTATATTCGAATTATCAAAGAGTACTCCAAAAGTTGTAATCAGATCTCGATGAAATTTAAATTTGACCACATGATAAACATCGACTTTCGATTAAATTAAAAATCATCAAAATCGGTTTACACAATAAAAAGTTATGCGGATTTTTGTGGGTTTCCCTCGATTTCTCTGGGATCCCATCATCAGATCCTGGTTTCCTTATCATGGTACCACACTTAGGATATCTCCTTTCCAACAAAAAAGAATTATCAAAATCGGTTCATAAACGACGATGTTATTCCCGACATACATAAATAAATATATATAAATACAAGAATTGATCGTTTAATAGTATAAGATGAGTTCATTTTAAAATATGTCAATCTGGTGGTGTATACGGTCCAATTAAGTAACCTCCTCCTTAAAGTTAAGTCGGTTAAAATTCTACTATAATATCAATTCATTCAATAATAACCATGTATTAGCCTATGGGAATTATGTAAGGCTATTATTAAATCTAGGTTTCGCAGTGGTTTACTTAACAATCTAAAACCGGATCAGTCGTAAGTGGCTACAACTTGTACCAGTCTATTTCTTATTTGTAGATTCTATAAAGTCCTTTTAGAGATATTAAAATAGCTCGCATTCCACGAATACCGTCCCCAGCGTTCATATTTACTAACACGCGCCCTAAAGTAGTTTTAGTACACAATAACTATAAATAAATTAATGAATAAATAAATAATATCTCATAACATACACACACGATCGGTCGTAGCTGTTTCTACGGTAAGCAACTTAATGCCTGCGTTATAGGTAACCACTAGGTAACAGTCGACTGTTATACCTAATTCTTTTTTTTTTTTGTTGATAAATATACATAGATAATACAAATATTACACCTAGAGTTAAGCCGAAATCGAACCCGCAACCCACGGAACAGAAAGCTGGGCCACTACAAACTACGCCAACGGTCGGGCTATACCTAGTGAACGACCTTTCGATATTTAAAAATATCGCAAAAAGATCCTTTGGTACTGCAAACATATTCGATCAATTTTTATCAACCTTTACTGTTCAACAATAAATAAATAAATTTAAAAAAAAACACCTCTTGTTGGATGTTGTATATGAATGTATAATACTGAAATCTACTTTTTAACCGACTTCCAAAAAAGGAGGAGGTTCTCAATTCGACTGTATTTTTTTTTTTTTTTTTTTTATGTATGTTACATCAGAACTTTTGACCGGGTGGACCGATTTCGACAAATTATGTTTTAATCGAAAGGTGGTGTGTGCCAATTGGTCCCATTTAAATTTATTTGAGATCTAACAACTACTTTTCGAGTTATATCTAATAATGCGTTTTTACTTGACGCTTTTTTCGTTGACCTCCGTTGTATTATACCGCATAACTTTCTACTAGATGTACCGATTTTGATAATTCTTTTTTTGTTAGAAAGAGGATATCCCTAGTTTGGAACCATGATAAGGAAACCAGGATCTGATGATGGGATCCCAGAAAAATCTATGGAAACTCTCGAAAATCCGCAATAACTTTTTACTGGGTGTACCGATTTTAATAATTTTTAATTTAATCGAAAGCTGATGTTTATCATGTGGTCACATATAAATTTTATCAAAATCTGATAACTACTTTTTGAGTAATCTTTGATAACGCGTAGTTACTTGACTATTTTTTCGTCGATCTACGTTGTATTACTCTTCGATGTAATTGAAGTCGGTTTTTTTTTCGTTTGCGAGCAAACACAATTATTTGTAACCGGATTGTATTAAAAATATGACGAAAGAAATCTGGTTACGGATAAGGGCAAATAAAAGTAAAAATATTTGCAGTTACAGAAATTCGGGTTAAAGAAAAGTACTTGGTGTTAATTAAATAAACTACTTGAATAGATAATATAATCTTAACTAAAAGAATAATAATAAAAACTTAACTTGTAGATAACAGAATAGTACCTATGCCTAATATAGTAACGGAGCAGTAAAGATATACGTTAATTATAGAAGGAAGTTTTGAAATTGGTGTAATCATGCAAAATTAAGCAGACCTCAGTTCTGTCTACATAGTTTTCAATAATGTTTAGTCATTACATATACACAAAATGTAGTTTAAAAATTAGGTACTATGTTTATTATATAATTTTTAAGAGAGAGCCATCTTTTATAAAGATTTAAAATCAAAATGCGCAAAGGCAACAGCATAAGAAAAAAAAAGATTACACAAACCTTATCGTCTGCGAGACGAAGTGATTCAATGGAAAAGCATTCCTTTGTGTGAATCATATTTCGCAAAAATTCATCGCGTTGCCCGCCTGACCAGTGCAGACTCAATCTGTAGTAACCTTACCGAGAAATGACCTTATACATAACTTCTAAATACACATGAATATACATACATATACCACCGTAAGTAGTATATTTTGTTTGTATAGAATATATTATTGATTTAATTGATTTTATCGTTAAGGCCAAAAATAATGTAAAACTAAAGGTTTCGCTAATTAAACGTCTAACTTATTTAAAATTTTCGAGTCAATTGATTGTGACGAATGGTTGGCACGACGATGATAGCAACCGACTGTTGCTATCGCAGGTTTGATTTCCGTTCAGGACAATGTTTACTTAGACCATCCGTATGCTGTGGTAAATGTTTGTATTTGTATTGTGTTTCCGAACCCCCGACATCTTGATTTCAGTATACTGACAATGAGTGCCGTTGGAAATCTAAAGAGAATATCAAAAGTTAACAGACTCCTAAAAGCGAGTTATCAAGGCATATATAGATATTTTAAACAGTTAAAATGTATTTCTGGTTAGTTTATTCAGTTAAAATAATAGGTAATATTAATAAGAAATTGTTTTTATAAAATAAATTTATACGTGTTATTTTAAAAGTGTAAGTGAATATTTAAGCAATTAAAACGTTACGGAAAGTATAAGACCCACAGCTACAACTTGTGTGGGGTAGGTCAGTTTTATAATAAGTTATATAATTTTTATCACGTTGTCTATTTTAGTTGCTTAATTTTATGAAAAAAAAAATATAAATATTATATTCAGTTTTTTTTTTATTTAAATCCAACTACATTTATTTATAAATTGTAAAAATTTATGCAACTAATTACATTAATTTAACTCTCATTAATTAATACTCGAGTATAATTAGTAGTGCAAAAAAAAGTAAGAAAATATAAAAGGTTAAGTAAAAATACCTATATACATATAAAAATAATTAACTATATTTTGTTAGTAAATTCCCAATGACACGTACGATCACGTCAGAAATGGTAAGTTAAGATACTGTAGGTCACGACACGATGTTTAAAAGCACGTACCGCCTGAATATCTACGATTCCATTGAAATATATATGTCATATATTTCTTTCTATAGTTTTATATTTTTCCTTAAAAATTTTTTATTAAAAATTTGGAAAATTGATGCAATCATAAGCTGAGTGTAGATAAATTCATTCTTCAGCTTCAAAGGCTACCATAATCCTATTGTAAAAAGCTCTAACATTTGTTCATTAAAAAGATTTTTAGTTTTTGAATGTTTAAAATAATTCCTACCTTAAATTACCACTATCAAACCATTATCAAACAAACACTTACCAGTTAGGTACATAAAACAAATTATAACAATGGTTATAATTATATATGATCAAAATATAATTTCTTACTGAACATATATCTCATATACAACGCATATAATAAAAATTAGTGCTCTCGAAACTACCGATTTTTCGATATTTATTCCGATATGGGCTCTGTCCTACCAAAATGAAACGATTTTTGGATTTTTTGGAAACTATCCCGAATTTTTCGTTATTTTACACTTCAAACCGCAAATTAGGCTCTTTTTATTCTTGAATATAGGAATATATAGTAGGTATATATGTATATATATAACATTAAAGGTACCTAAAAAAAGCTCATCCAAAATATATGTATATTGGGGATATTTTCATTACATAATTTATTATTTGATGGAGTAGAGGCAGCCTAAAAAAAGGTCATCTAATAAAATTTGACTGTCTTTGATGTAAATTAGACGTTAGTTAATATTTTTTTTTTAATAATGGACGAATTTGATTGAATTGAAGGATAAAGTTTTATATAAATTATGTTTGTTTAATTATATGGTATAAAATTTATACAAATATATGCATTCTCAACGTATCTTCTCCGTTTATCTTACTTCCTGATTACAGAGATTGCATATACAATTATAGCTATAATTATGCCATTTCCATTCTTGCAAGTTGTTTAAATAAACGTCATACGATATATTTGACATTGAGAGTTAGCAAATGTTTTTAATATTTTAATACATTTTATCGTTGAATAAATAAAACTGAGACTAATAGGTAGCACGTAATTTTGTTATACTTAGCTTTACAAAATTAAATAAATCTAAATTAATAATGGATTTTTATCATAATTATATTTCTTAGTATTTTTTAAATGTTGAAAACGTTCACTCGAAATTAAAGAAAAAAAAGGTCAACTATAGACGGCGCCGGCACCACGGTCGTTTAGACCAAATATAAAATCATCATATCATAAATTTCGATGTAGCGGATACATCGTTTCATAGCTTAATTGGCTAGAGCACCAACACTGTCAGTCGGAGATGCAGGTTCGATCCCCGCTGGAACGGTCGATTTGTGATATGATATTAAAAAATGAAGGAAAACTATACTAAATTCAGTTTAGTTTAACAGATATTGAAAATCTTGTCATTCGTAATTTTTAATAAAATATTTCGAAAATATATGTAAAAGCCTATCAATATTACTTCATTCTAAACAATGTTCCACTGAGGCAAAAATAACTTCATACTTCTAACATTATCATTGTAATTTCCAAGGAAACCAGTTATCAAGTGAGATGCCAAGTTGGCATCATTAGTGATGTTACCTTAATTGTTCATTGTATTCAAACTAATATTTATTATTAGGTATCTTAGTAATATTGCTGTTCTTCTAATATTATAAAAATGGAAATAAGATTCTAGTTCGTTATTTTTCAAGCAAAATATATTTAATCGAACTTCAATCAAACTTGTTGTAGACAGCTGAAAAGTCAAAATAAGATACAAGCTACCTTTTATCCCGACATTACCGTAAAAGTTAAGTGAGTAAAACCTTAAAGCGCAGCTGCCATATAGTTGTTCTACATCAACATCAATATATGATGTTGATGATATCCTATTTTTACTAATATAATATGAACCCAAGTTACTCACCAAAAGATTTAATATATTATTTGTGTGTCAAAACGAACAAAATCATTTAAAGAATATAAACATGTAGTTTGAGAATAAAAAAGAGTATTAAAAATAAATTCTTCTTCATAATAATGTTACACTTTAATTTCTCCGTGTTGTACGTGTTTGTATTACTTTTTAAAGAGATGATAATAATGACGAAAGGTCAGCCTTGACATACGTTACATACACACATTGAAATATAAGTTACTACTTTTCGACACGACTTTGCAAGTTTTTATGATAAAACAACTTTTTCGGTTTTATCGCGGTTTGTCAAGTTTTTTACACGACGACGTTTTGGATACCATACAGCAACCGTGGTCACGGGAGGATACGAAAAAGCTGTTTTATTATAATGAGTGAAATTCGCGCACATATTAGAAAACAATATTTGCAAGTTTTTATTTTAATTGTTTTTTTTTTTCTGGCTTATTTAAATTGTACTCAAGTTTATTATGATGAAATGAACAAAATAGTGTATTTAGAAAAATCAACAACAAAACAAGGACGTTAGGACGTGTAGGACGTCCTCCGGCCCGTTGGACCGACGATATACGTAAGATTGCCGGTGTCGGCTGGATGAGGATTGCGGAAGACCGGGATGTCTGGCGCGAACTTGGGGAGGCCTTTGTCCAGCAGTGGACTGCGATAGGCTGAAGTGAGTGAGTGAACAACAAAACAAATAGACGATTACGCAGCAACTTAATATAATTATATATATTATGAGAGATAAGAGAATTAAATAATTATTAAAGAACGGATAACTGAAGAAAAAATATTCAAATAAACAGAAAAAGAATTCAACTTTCATTCAAAAGATTTTCGAAATTCCGATTACAAGTTTTCGATTAATAATATTATAAATTTTATGAACTATAGGCCTACTTATAACATGACGTCATAAAATATTTGGCACATCTCCACAGTTAACGATTCTAACACATAATTTGTCGAAAGTTTTATATATAACTCGTAAATAGCGAAGATCTAGTTCACATCTAATATTGGAGAAGGCGGTCCCGGATTTTACGATATACTGACCTCGTCCCGCTATTTTACAGTACAGGTTTCCGACACTAATCTTAACGTATCCCGATTTCCAATAAAATAATTAAATTCTTACTTATAACATATATTATCATAACTCACCATCATACATATACAGAAAATATATTAAATATTACTGGTGAGTGAATTACAAAAGATTTTTTTTATTAATTTACTAGCTGACCCAGCAAACGTTGTTTTGCCATATATATTATTAACCCCCTTAATTCCCCCCACCCCCGTTGTAACTTAGGTGTATGAAAAACAGATGTTGGCCGATTCTCAGACCTACCCGATATGCACACAAAGTTCATAAAAATCGGTCTAGCCGTTTTGGAGGAGTTTGGCAACAAACGCCGCGACCCGAGAATTTTATATACCTATTAGATTTTTAAAAATTAAGTTACAATAAAAAAATAAAATTAAATAATGTTTACTAATAATTGCTTAATGATCTGTAACACTTTATTATTTTAAAATTTAATTTGTCTAAAAATACGAAAAAGAAACTGGATATAAACATAAAATCACCCGCGCATGCGTACACCTCCGCTTCCCGCGCTCGCTCGCCATTGGTCACGGGCTGGCATATTGCCAAAATCGCGGGAAAACTTCCACAGAAGTCTCTACGATTGGCCATTAGAACGTGAAACCGAGCACCGCGATATTTTAAAAATAGAAACAGGGCCGCGGTAACAAATACGTTGCCCACCGATACAGTTCAAATCGATTTATCGAACTATTATTGATTAACAAACACAAAAAATTGACAAAAAAAAGTTATAAGTTCCCGTAACATATAACTCAATCGTAACTTCGAAGTCCTTAAACTTTAATTTGACCGCTGGACTTACCAGGAGAAATGTTAAAGAGAAATGCACCTTGATTCAAAAAAATTAACACATCACTAACACTAGGGCACTATGTAATAGTATTTGACAGAGAGCATGGTACTTACATGTCGAGTCGACGCGTGCTGTGGTGCGACTGGCGCGAGACGCCGCGGATCCCTCGGTGTCGCCTTACCGCCGCGTAAGGAGATGAGCGCACCCCGCTCCGAGAATATGCGAGACTTCGATATTCGATTTTTTTATTTAAATTTTTAATTAAAATCTATACAGACTTAAAAAAAATAGTTTGACTAATCTATACTAATATAATAAAGTTGAAGAATTTGTTTGTTTGCTTAAACGCGCTAATCTCAGGAACTACTGATCCGATTTGAAAAACTCTCTCAGTGTTAGATAGCCCATTTATCATTGAGGAAGGCTATAGCATAATATTTTATTACCTATTTTTCCTTAAACTAATTATCAAATTATAACTTTAATAAGCTGTGTGGCTGTGTGTAAGTAAGGTGTGTGATTACCCTCTATTTTCCCGTGGGTATCGTAAGAGGAATGCAATACACAGACCGAAGACGAGCAAGAACGTCTTCGGTGCGACAAAGCCAGCCCTGCAGTCACCAACCCGCCTGCCCAGCGTGGTGACTATGGGCAACACATGAGTTCACGCCATTTTTGGCGCGAACTTATTGAGGCCTATGTCCAGAAGTGGACTACGATAGGCTGAAGTGAACTTTATTAAGAATTATTACTTTTAAACAGTAAAACTAACTAACCATAAGTTTAAAATATAATCGATATACAATTTTAAAATTAAAATTATTAGTCAAAATCTATAGACTTTAATAAAGGAGTTTGTCTAATAATTAAAAAATAAAGACTTATTATAAAAATGATTATTTTTGAACATTAAAACTAGCAAGCAATAAGTTTAAGAGGTAAGTATATAAAATTTACGAAATATATAGAATGATTTTATTTACTTTTATAATATTTAAATTATATTAGTAATGAGCTTTTACAAAGTAAATTAAAATTTATATCTTCAGTAACATTTTGTTCTTATTAAAATCTTCGTACATACAGTAAAAAAGTTTTGTACGTTGAACAACAAAACTTATGCACATGGGATTTCGCAACTTGTTGTACTTTATAAATAAAATTATGCACATTCTGTATTACACTTTTCCAGAAAGATACTTAGGGATAAAAAAATCGAAAAAAGTTTAGGTACAAAATGGGAAAATTTCGAAAAACATAACAATTACTACAACATTACGCATATGACAATTTGCAAGAGGTCAACTGATACAAAGCCAATGTATTTTTGATATATTTTTATTGGGTATTTCTAGTTACAAAGTAAGAATTCAAACTTATATAAATATAGATAATTAAAACATGCACAGATAATAAATACATAGAACAAAAACAATCACACGCACAAGCCAAAAAAATATAATGATGACAATATCCATTCATTCTTCATCAATGGTTTCGATTATTTACAAGTTATTAAACGAAAAATTCATATAATTTTATATGTGCCCTATAAAATTCTTAGAATAGTTTGTCATGGAAGCCTAAATCATTCTTTTTGTAGGTCTTAATTTATAAACTTTAGTTTTATTTGTGGACGACTGTTTTTATGTACAAATTTTAGCGGTTATGTTAATGCAATATGTAAACTACTGTATCTAAAGTTCTAAAATCTAAAAGTAATAAACACAAAAGCACTAATAATATCTCTGTTTTTAAGAATTTTGCTAATACGTTATTGATAACAGGTTCATTTGCTTATACCACTAGGTGGAAAACACTATACTTTCTGCGCAACACAAAAGAATCGTAAGCGTTTTGCCGATGACTACTTCCGATACTCACCAGGCAGGGGAGGATCCGGCTCTCAAATAATTGTGTTTGCTCGCAAACGAAAAAAAAACCGACTTCAATTACATCGACGAGTAATACAACGTAGATCGACGAAAAAATAGTCAAGTAACTACGCGTTATCAAAGATTACTCAAAAAGTAGTTATCAGATCTCAATAAAATTTATATTTGACTACATAACAAACATCAGCTTTCGATTAAATTAAAAATTATTAAAATCGGTACACCCAGTAAAAAGTTATTGCGGATTTTCAAGAGTTTCCCTCGATTTCTCTGGGATCCCATCATCAGATCCTAGTTTTCTTATCATGGTACTAAACTAGGCATATCTTCTTTCCAACAAAAAAAGAATTATCAAAATCGGTTCACCAAGTAAAAAGTTATTGCGGATTTTCAAGAGTTTCCCTCGATTTCTCTGGGATCCCATCATCAGATCCTGGTTTCCTTATCATGGTACTAAACTAGGGATATCTTCTTTCCAACAAAAAAAGAATTATCAAAATCGGTACATCCAGTAGAAAGTTATGCGGTATAATACAACGTAGGTCGACGAAAAAAGCGTCAAGTAAAAACGCATTATTAGATATAACTCGAAAAGTAGTTGTTAGATCTCAAATAAATTTAAATGGGACCAATTGACACACACCACCTTTCGATTAAGAAAAAAAATTGTCGAAATCGGTCCACACGGTCAAAAGTTCTGATGTAACATACATAAAAAAAAAATACAGTCGAATTGAGAACCTCCTCCTTTTTTGGAAGTCGGTTAAAAAGGTTATAGGCACAGCCACAAGAAAATCAGCGAAGTGTTAGTCAGAATAAACTCGCCCATGAACAATTATGACTTATAAATGACTTTTGAATTTGTGGGAGAAAGTCACACCTGATTTAGAAGTAAGGGAAAGAGGAATTAAATTTCATATGAAAATTTCAGCAAATTTTTAACTTTATTTTTAGGCCAGCCATTACATAATAACCTACAATAATCGAGTCAAAAATCAAGTCAAGGAAAAACAATACGTAAATATTTGGGCAGAAGGTCGTGGGCATGCCCACCGTGCCCACAACAGTGGATCCGTCCTTGTTATAAACCTTACTCACCACAGAAACGCTACACTACTACTTGAGAGGTAGTTTGGCTGTGATCTTCTATAAAGTTAGTAAGATTAGTTAGTAGGATTTTAAGCAGGATATTTCCTGCACTACACTCCATACTATTGCCCTTCAATGCAATTGATCAATGAAAAACTCAATAACACTGAATGAATATAATAAAATTTTAGTTAAAATTATATTTTATAATCAGTTAGTTTTACTTAATAGCTCTGAGCAAAATCTACTTTTATACTATATTATATTGTATTTGGCAAAATCAAATATTTTATTGTACCTAATTTTTCCTAATTAATCGAACTTGTGGAGGCCTATGTCCAGCAGTGTTTTGCGATAGGCTGAAGTGATGATGATGATGATGATGACCTAATTTTTATCGAAAAGAAGACTCAAGTTTAGACTTGTAAGTGGGTAATTACCATTTACGGAAAAAATGTAAATAGGGTATAATGTCATTAATTGTGAGAAAATGTACGTGTCACATTGAATCTCCGAAATAAAGTCGACTGAGTCACCAGTCTGTTTATTGAATTAAGGTAAATAGTTGACCCAGATGGTACTTTTAAGGCACCATGCTTGGCCTTGCCTCTAACAAGCCAGAGTTGCTACACTCATTACAAGCAATCATAAGTATATATTAATATTATTACTAATTTTACTTTATTATAACTTCATAAGTTAGTGTTTCTGAGTTTTATATATACATATAACGTTAAGTAGTCGAGAGTTTTTTTATGCTATTTCATGACACCTTTAATTTAATATACCTAATACATGGCAGATTCCTCTGTGTAGTCCTGTACACGTACTGTACAGATACTCGATTCGATATAAAAGGTGCATTTCCGACTATATACCTATGTAACAGTACAGTAAGTTGATTCTAAAACTCATCATATTGTTTGTGTAACTGAACTTCATTCTGACTGAGAATCATATTTGAAAAAAAAACTTGTAGAACTGTTATCAGCCTGTTAGTGAATTATAGCTTGTTAAATCACACTTAAATATTTTTAACTTTTATTTATTTTCAACTCAACAAAGATATAGAACTAATGTGTGTTAAAATAACATGATTGAATTCATAGTGTACCTACCCTACACACTTTTGCAGCACCTATATATAACCAACCATCATGTAACCATATGAGCGTGATCTCAAGTACCTAATACAATTATGGTACCTAGTTTCAAAATTGTCTTTTTTGTTTTAGTTGGTGGAAATAAAATAAACGAAGTCATACTCCACATAACACCTTCTTGACTCTACCTAACTAAATAAGATTACGTTGGTTTGTCGGCCGAGAAATCCGAATGTCGGGGGACATTCCTTGAACCCAGATCGATGCTAACTACCATCTTATTCCTTGTTAACCTTCGAAGTACATATTCAGTTGAGATGGATCAGTACTTGAAGACAAATGTTTAGAGAATCACTCGTTTAAAACATACATATACTACATAGTGTAATTATAAGTTTCTCTAGTTTTAATTTAATGCTAAATTTTGAGCTAGCAACACAGCTGTCAGTAAAATGCCCTTAACAAAGTACCTACTTGCTATTGACCGTTCACAATTAGCAAGATCTCGTTATGATTATTAAACCCATATAAAGACTTTATAGTTTAAATGATATGATCTAGACACGACAGATATAGAACTAGCTATTCACGTTTGCAAATTATTATCATATTTTATTGGTTTAAACAAATTAAAAAAAGTGTTATTATTTATGAAATATTATTGCAAAAACTACATTTCAAATCACACAATTACGTACTTTCTCGAATATTCTTAGATTTTATTTTTGAATTGCATTTTTTTTTTTTAATTTACTTAGTACAGATAATAAGAAAAAAATTACAATATAAGTTAATTTTATAAATCTGATTTATCTATAAACGTACTTGATATTTTTGTTTACTTACAATAATAGTTATAATGTATAGTAATGACTTACTAGCAAAGAGTTAAGACATTTTTACCTTGTGAGACAACAATACGTCCGTCATGAAGTAATCTTATTATTAAATTAACAAAACCTTTTTTATCGTACTAATACCACTTGCACTTATCTATATTCATGTTATAAATGTTTTTTTAATATTTAAAAAATATATACCTAAAGATTTTTCCCTTGTACCCTACTTGTAAGTTCTGGTGTTTGGCGCGAGTTTGGGAGGCCTACTCATATATCCAGCAATGTACTGCGAAGTGCGATAAGCTAAAATTAGCTCGTAGTTTATGTTTAAAAACACTTTAAAACCTTGATAAATATAGGTGCCTGCTAAAAATTATATAGCTCGAGTAACAGGTAAAAAAAGGTCATTGAAATATTGAATAACCGTAGTGAACTGTAATAGATTGTTATTATTTCCATATTGAACAAAGGTCAAAATGAAAACCAGAAGCCCTAGAAGAATCTAGCAAGCGGAAATAAATATAGGTACCAAAAAGTAGTATACGAAGTCAAACAGGCTATTAAATAAAAACGCACTTTGCAGTCGATATTAGCTTTTATAATTAGATAAATATTCTTTTGAACAACAATAATTAAAAATTAAAGCTGCGGATTGCGTAAGTCAGTGTCCTATAAAAACAAGGATAAGTAAACTAAATGTTATAAAAATGACGCAGAGACTAACAGTACTTTTCAATAAAGAATGCGTACAATGTACACGACACGAAATAAACATTTGTAAAGGAAACACTGTAATGAATCATTACTAAGATGAAAGCAATATGACTCACTTTACATCAATAGGTAATTTACCTTATAAGGCCATATAAGTAATTGTTTTTGCAATGTAAATAAATAATTAAATAGCTAATCAAAATTCATCAATCACAAATCATTTAATTAACAAAAATTTTTTACTTAATATGAGATATCTTTTATTTAAAACAAATAATCGCAATAAGGAAAATTTTGAAGTAGGTACCTATACTTGGGGTAAAAAATGTATTTAAAGCATAAAATGACATCACATATAGTTACCCATTGTTTTTCAACATTTATGATAGCTAACAGAAAAGACTGCTTTACCTATCTTTTTAACCGACTTCCAAAAAAGGAGGAGGTTCTCAATTCGACTGTTTTTTTTTTATGTATGTTACATCAGAACTTTTGACTGGGTGGAGCGATTTCGACAAATTTTCTTTTAATCGAAAGGTGGTGTGTGCCAATTGGTCCCATTTAAATTTATTTGAGATCTAACAACTACTTTTCAAGCTATATCTAAAATGCGTTTTTACTTGACGCTTTTTTCGTCGACCTACGTTGTATTATACCGCATAACTTTCTACTGGATGTACCGATTTTGATAATTCTTTTTTTGTTGGAAAGGGGATATCCCTAGTTTGGTATCATGATAAGGAAACCAGGATCTGGTGATGGGATCCCAGAGAAATTGATGGAAATTCTTGAAAATCCGCAATAACTTTTTACTGGGTATACCGATTTTGATAATTCTTTTTTTTGTTGGAAAGGAGATATTCTTAGTTTAGTACCATGATAAGGAAACCAGGATCTGATAATGGATCCCAGAGAAATCAAGGGAACTTCTTGAAAATCCGCAATAACTTTTTACTGGGTGTACCGATTTTAATAATTTTTAATTTAATCGAAAGCTGATGTTTATCATGTGGTCACATATAAATTTCACCGAGATCTGATAACTACTTTTTGAGTAATCTTTGATAACGCGCAGTTACATGAGTATTTTTTCGTCGATCTACGTTGTATACTCGTCGATGTAATTGAAGTCGGTTTTTTTTTCGTTTGCGAGCAAACACAATTATTTACGTGTGTCGTCTATCTTTGATACTATTAATAGTACCGAACTCAAAGCGACAGGTTCTGTAGGCTGAAAGTAAAATTCTAAAATCATAATTTTAGCCTCCCTGTCCTATTTAAATGTTTTGAATTTAGCAACAAGTAGGTAGGTACATATCTAAATGAAATGAGGCTCAAAATATTATTTTAATTTTGTCTCGGGATTGATATACAATACATCATGCTCGTAATATTTGAGCGCGACAATGCTTCTATATTATCTTATAGAGTATATTATATAAGCTATTTAAAATAAATATTACATGTCATTAATCTGTAATACAAGAATAAAATAAGCCAGATTAAAATTAAAATATTTCATTTAACAGAAATAGATCTGCCATCATACACGCATAACATAATTGCTTTTCTAAATCATTAAGATAGAAAACAGTGTATCGAGCCAGTACTCGTGTGGAGTTATTTCTGGAGCGACGCCGCAGGACGGGAATAGCTCATGTCGTCATAACAATGCGTTCTCCGCAAGAACATCTGTAGAATTATATCGATACGTAATCGTAATCTGCGTAATCTGTCGAATGGAATCCGTCTTCGGTGACTAGATAAATAAGATGAATATTATTGTATAAGTTTTTTATGTCATTGAAATTCATGCCATAAAATCCGTTCTTATCGGGTGTCTACGTCCTATATCATTACAGCCTATACAGTCCACTGCTGGACATAGGCCTCCACAAGTTAACGCCAAAAATAACGTAAACTCATGTGTTTTGCCCATAGTCACCACGCTGGGCAGGCGGGTTGGTGACCGCAGTACTGGCTTTGTCGCACTGAAGACGCTGCTGCCCGTCTTCGGCCTGTGTATTTCAAAGCCAGCAGTTGGATGGTTATCCCGCCACCGGTCGGTTTTTCAAGTTCCAAGGTGGTACTGGAACTGTGTTATCCCTTAGTCGCCTCTTACGACACCCACGGGAAGAGAGGGGGTGGCTATATTCTTGAGTACCGTAGCCACACAGTACCAGTCCTATATGGACCTGCTAATTTTCAAGTTTGTAGGTGTTATAGTTTCGGAGATTTCGTGATGAGTGAGTGACCTTTCGCTTTTATATATATATATATATATATATATATATATATATATATATATATATATATAATAGACAAGATTCTTCTGAATTCAGTTTTGTCAATACATTTTGAAATATATCTGCTCCGTTTAAATAATAAGATCTAATCATTGCTTCCTAAGCTGGTTCATAATGAAAACATTCAACCAAAAAATGAAATGAGATGTATATTTATGAATTTAAATGACTATTTTCAAAATACTAGCTGTACCCTGCGCGCGTTGCTACGCTTTTATTTTTGGTCCTACCAACTCAGAAACCTTTGTGGGCTCCTGCACAACACTTTGTTGAAGAGCATGACATGATCTTTGATTCAGAACTTTTTACTGAGTAGACCGATTTCAATGATTCTTTTTTTAATCAAAAGGTGGTGCTTGTCATGTGGTCTCATTTAAATTTAATCGAGATCTAGCAAATACATTTATAATTACATCTAATAATGCGTATGCGTCGACCTACATTGTATTATACCACTGTGTACCAATTGTAATGATTCTTATTTTAATCGAAAGCTGATGCTTGTCTTGTGGTCCTATTTAAATTTGATCGGGATATAATGACTACTTTTTGAGTCATCTTTTATAAGGCGTATTTACTTGACTAGGTATATTTTCGTCTACTTATGTTGAATTACTTGTCGATGTAATTGCAGTCACTTTTTTTTCGTTTGTGAGCAAACACAATTAATCAAAAACTTTAAGCAAAAATATATATACTACTCTTTCTCTCTCTCTCTCTCTCTCTCTTATTTAATGCTGAATTTAAAATATTTCTTTCTATATCTACCTAGTACACACTGTTTATAGATACACACTGTTTATAGATACTGAAAACAAAATCATTTAGATATACAAAAAAAATCTTAAAAGTTGCATCATCTTGTATTACTTGATCGAAATAAATATGAGCTTTTTAATAGGGTGAAAGTAGAAGTCTAAAATTACAACGTACAAAATATATATATTGTACGTTGTAATTTTTTACGTTTAGTTTGTACGTTTAATTGTAAAGACAATCAAAATAACCCACAAAAGCATTACGTCTATGCTAACACTTGTATGTATATGTTCCAAGAGCAGCTAACTTAAAAACAAGTTAGATGATGAGTACTGTATTTCTTTGGGATAATTCCAATTTCAAACATGGACATAAAAATGACGTTCCTTTTGTTGTATTGAGGGCCGTTGAGTGAAAAACTATAGACAATTATGATTTATTTACTTCAAAGTTCTCTTTAAAATAAAATAGGTAATACTGTAATAATTACAATTCGAAAAATATGTTTTCTTTTGATACCAAAAAATGTGGTATTCTAAAATATTATATTAAAAGTGTGTAACATTTAAATAATACTTACTATATTTTCTAATGCCTTCTTCCCGTGGGGGTCGTAAAAGGCGACCGAGGGATGAAGCTGGCTCAAAATCATCAGGGTCCTGGAGAAGAAAATCTTCATTTGAAACCCGGAATGGGGTCTCCGTCAAGCATTCGTGGCATAGCTCTAAAATGCGAGACTCCTGCAGCCGAACTGGCTCCACACGTATCCACTCGTCTTTCCTATGGGCCTAGCCAGTGAGGTCGAGAGTCGAGGTCGAGGTTCCTAGAGACGAGAAAAATCCTCCATGACTCAGTTCTACGGAATGTTCACACGCTACCTATACCTTTAGTGTAAAAACGACTCAATACCTTTGAAAATAAACAAATAAGGTAGTGGACCAATAAGGAATAAGCATATGTCTTTTATTTCCCGAAGTTTAAAAGAAAAGTACTCTTTTGCTCAAGTCACTCTAATACCGTATTTTGAAAAAAAAATAAAAAATAAATATAATATTACTAGCTTTTACCCGCGGCTTCGCTTGTATTGATTTTTTTAATTATTAAAAAGTATCCAATGTTAATCTTAATATCTAATACCTCCAAGAATATGTGTACAACGTTGCATGATAATCGGGTAAGTAGTTTTCGCGTAAAAGCGTAACAAACAACCTTACATTCACATTTATAATATTAGTAGGGATAATGTTTCGATTTTTTAAAGAAGTTGGTTCAAACACGACGTATTTTATTTTTCACGATGTGCAGCATCTCGAGTAGTATGAAGTAAAGATTCATCTGGATATTTAATATGTTGTTGATGTCGGGCGTATCCTAAATACCATAAGACGCTAGCAACATGCGCGCAAGTACCTAGCGTACGTGCTCCACTCTGGCAGGTGCAATAATAGCCCAGAATGACTTCTTCATCATCATCTTTTTCTTGTAAAGTGCATTTTGGGGGGTTTGGGGGATTGTAGAGGGTCTTGGGTTGAACTTGGGGGTTTGTGCCCCTTGAGACATTCGATCAGCATATTGAAAGCTACCCCTATGCAAAATTTCAGCTAATTTAGCCGAGAGCCATTTTCCATACAAATTGTGCGGGGTCCTTTCATGAGAATCGATCAACTACAAACACCGCGACACGAGAATTTTATATATTAAAAGATTGTTTAAAAAGACGTTCAAAATAGATTATGATAAATAATTCACGTGAAATTCAATAGGTCATGTCAAACTTGACATAAATACGAGTTTTAAACAGTTCACTGCCATCTTAATTAACATCTATAAATAATAACTTTATAAAGTAAATTCTGCGTCGGATTGAAGGCGTTTCTGTTAATAATAAATTTTCTAAAAGCAGTGAATCCCAATCTACAAAATGACACGTCATTCCTTCAAAATATATTTTTATCTATCTTATTCCATGCAAATCATCACAGCAAAAGCTTGTTACACTGCATCAACGCTTTGAGGTTCAATAAATAGGAAGTTCATTGAGGGTCACTAATTCGCTTCTTTATCATTTTGTTTTACTGATATAGGTAAATTTAGGTGGGCTGTTTATATGTAATTAGCTGTCTCGGCGAACTTCGTACCGACAATTTTTGCAGTTATTTTATCGACTTTCCCTAAATTTTCATTTATGCAAACCTTGTCTTGCCAAAAACTAATACAAAAAGAACTATTCAATTTGTTGCAGTCGTACATAAGTTATCGTACGTACATACATTGGCGATTCGTTTTTATTTGTATAGATTGCATGTGAAGAATTAGCACTTTGAGAATCACTGCAATGATCCCAGATGTTCGCAGACCATAAGCGGTAATGTCGTAATAACAATCGGGCGCCGTCGCGCGCCGGCCAGTCGCGACCTTGCGGACATATCCTGCCCTTAAAAGGCAGTCGCAGGCCCTGATAACAATTGCCGCAGAACAAAAATACTTTAAAGCTTAAGATTACGTTACTTGTTGACACATAGCTGTGTTATTATAGTAAACTTGAGGCTCTTGCTTTTGTATATTCATTATAGATAGTTTCAATTTCCAAAAAACGAGAGTGCTTTATACCACACGACTGTAGTAAAGCTTCTTTAGCTCCATCTAACTTATATATCCCTTTCAACTTCCGTTCTCCCCTCCCGATTACACTTTTACGCATTCACCAGCTTACTCCCCAAGTCAAGGGTGCGTAAAGAAGTTTTAATTCAAAAAAGACCACCAATGATGAATATAGTGTCATATCGTTGTTCTATTCTCTGTTTCATAATGGCTAAATTTTTTTTAACTAGGTCGGCAAACAAGCGAGCGGCTCACCTGATGGTAAGCGATTACGCTTCAGCCTGTAATATCCCACTACTGGGCATAGGCCTCTTTCCCATGTAGGAGAAGGATCAGAGCTTAATCCACCACGCTGCTCAAATGCGGGTTGGCGGATATATTCCCTACTATGAGTAACGATCGCTATCAGGCGTACATGATAACAACCGGGACCGACGGCTTAACGTGCTCTCCGAGGCACTGTGGGTAGACCCACAAGGACTGCACAAACCAAATACAAATGTTTGTCATGTGCGGGGATCGAACCCGCAACCGCCAGCGCAACAGGTACAATCCATGGCTGTGACCGTTGCGCCAACCTGGCGTCACAGTACCTGGCGTCGGCGTGGCGTGGTGAGCGATTACCGTAACTTATAGGCGTCTGCAACACCAGAAGTATCGCAAGCGCGTTGCCGACCCTATGCCCAATTCCCCCAGGAGCTCTGGTCACCTTACTCACCAACACTTACACGACACTGCTTAAAAACAGTATTATTTTGCTATGATCTTCTATAAGGTCTAGGTACTGCCGCAGTCGGGCTCATATTTGAGCAGGAAATTTCCTGGTGTGCCCTAATTCAGTGGAAACCCTCGTGGAAAGACTCGTTTGAAAAAAAATCATAAAAAGTCTGCATAACTCTGCAAAAGACTTTTAAAAAATAAGTCATTATAACTCTGCAAAACTAATAAGTCAAATTGTATCTGAAATTTCGAACTTTACTGAAAAGTTGAAGAGTTTTTGTATGGAGTATAAAATCACAAGAATACCTCCACTTCTTTAAAAGTAGACATAGCTAACCGTATAGTTGTATCACCAACAGATGGCAGCCAACCTTGTTTCTCTAAATACAGTACATTAGGAACAGTTGTTACAATGTTGCGTTTGACAAAGCTCTCTGCTAGGATTTTCAATGGTTGAAAATTGTATGCCTGAATAATACAACTTAGAAGGGTGGAGGTATTTATTATAGTTTTCTAGTACGTGCTAGATAGCCGTGATTCAGATTGAAGTGAATTCATTACAAGTTTAGAAGATAAACATAGAAAGACTCAATATACGACTACTACTACGTGCCATCTATTAGGTAAAGGCATTTAAGGTTCTGTATTAAAACGTACGTAATTGATTCTTTTATGGAAATTTAATAATTAATTATAGCCACAATTAAAATTATTTTCCGATCTGATTTGCATTAAATTGCTTAATACATAATTTAATTTTACTACGTTTTAGCGTATATTAGATAAGGTCTGCCGGTCATAAAATTAATTAATAAATTTAAAAAAGGCGACTAATATTTTTAAAAACACTATAGCTATAAAAATATAATCGAATAAATCAGTGAATAAATATTTATCATGCATAGCTTCGTAGTTGTTTGTATACATAATTAAAATTTTATTTTCTGTCCATAATCATCTTGTTATATTTAAAACCTGGCATGAATTTGATTATTTATTTTTTGATTGATTATATAAGAAGACGCGTTGGCGCAGCGGTCACAGCACTGATTTGTGACTGCTTCGGTTGCGGGTTCGATCCCCGCACATGACAAACATTTTTATGGGCCATTCAGATGTTTACCGTGTGGTGTGACCATAAAAAGCGTAATGGGAGAGTTAATTGAGTGGACTGAATTTTTTTTATTGATAGGCAGGAAGAAAGTAAACACACTAATCACTGAATTTTTAATTGTTTAGAGATTATAAGCAAATTCGTACAAAAATCAAACACACGGTTACACGTTACATCGAAAAAGGGAAGTAAAAAAAGGAATTGACACCTCGAGGTATTGCCAGTATTAATTTAAATTTTTATGTTGTTGCCAACATAAGCTGCGGCCTCGAGAAACAAATTTCAATCAAAAAGGAAAAATTAACTAGTTACAAACAACATGTTAACTGTCTGCAAACGACATGATTAACGTTACATTATAAATCAATGCATGTGTACACATCGAATAAACATGTACATAGATTTGAATCTATACTCTATTAGGTTTCTAGATATAAGTTACAGTAAGTATACAATTTTAAGTTACATTTAAATACATTCCAGGTAAGTAGGCAATAATTATCATTGTATGTTTGCTTACACAGGTATGTACATCTACTTTGATAATTAATAGTACAATAATTTGTTCTTATATCATTTTAACTGCTTACACATCAATATAACAAATTCTTACAACTTTAGTTTATAGTTTTTACTTACACAGTATAATATAAGTAATTTTTTACAATAATTATAACTTTTGGTTACACAGTAATATGATGAAATAATAACATTTTGATAACGATGATATAAAAAATACAAAATTACACTTTGGAGTAACACAAGATCCTTTTTACATTTATCACTACATTAGATAGGTATTAGATTATTATAATATTTTAGCTAATACTATAGTTTACACTGTTAATGCTATATACTTATAAAATAAAATACCAAAAAAACAATTGGACATCTATAATTTAAACATCTATAGGTAATAGGCAAATTTTTGTTATTGACCTATTATGAACGTGACCATTGGGAGTTTTAAGTTCAACAGTTCTGACACAACCATCTTTTCCAGGAAAAGTACCTGTTACTCTAGCCATGGACCAGTGGAGAGGTGACGTGTTGTCATCACGCAGTAGTACTAAGCTACCTACATTTATGTTTGACTTAATGTCGCGCCATTTTGGCCTGCTTTGCAACAGAGACAGATAGTGCTTACTCCAGTACCTCCAAAAGTTTTGCTTCATTTGAACGGTTAATGACCAGAATTTTAACAAGTTTATTGGTCTATCTTTGAAGTCATGTTCTGGGTATGTATTAAGAGGAGCACCTGTTAGAAAATGTCCTGGGGAAAGATACGAAAAATCATTAGGATCCGCAGAAACGGCAGTCAGTGGCCTTGAATTGAGGATGCCTTCTATTTCGGTTAAAACAGTATTTAGCTGTTCGTAGATTAGTAATGCCTTACCGACTATTCGCTTAAGATGGTGTTTGGTACTTTTAACACCACTTTCCCAAAGTCCTCCAAATATTGGGCTGTAACTTGGTATAAAGTGAAAATTAATACCTCGCGCCGATGCGAAAGATTGCACTTGATATTGATGACTCTGAGAATTTTGCAATCGGTACAATTCATCCAATTGGTTCCTTGCCCCCTTAAAGGTAGACCCATTATCGCAGTGTACATCACTGGGCAGGTTTCGTCTCGCGATAAAGCGCTTGAAACAAGCAAGGAATGTATCAGTTGTTAGATCGGAAGCGAGCTCTAGATGAATTGCTTTCGTTACAAAACATACAAATAAAACAATGTAACCTTTTCCTATTAATGGTTTCCTAATACGACTGTTTTTTACTGAGACCGGCCCAGCGAAGTCAACACCAACCTTCTGAAACGGGCGGCATGCATGGACTCGATGCGTAGGCAAGGAACCCATTAGTTGAGTTGTAGCGACAGCCTTCAATCTGAAACAGGTTACACATTTATAGATTATCTTTTTTATTGTACGCAATCCATCTATGATCCAAAATCTTTGTCTGAGGGAAGAAAGTAATAGCTTTTGCCCTGCATGCATTAACTTTATATGTTCATCTCTAATTATCAAAGCAGTGATTTCTGAGCCTTTAGGTAATATTGCTGGATGTTGGCTTGTGTAGGGGATTGATGCGTTTTGTAAACGACCACCTACTCGCATCAAACCATTCGCATCTAGAAAAGGAGTCAATGCCTTTAAATTACCTGTTAGCTCTTTTTGAGACTTAAGAGCCATTTCACAATTTTACGCTCTGCAAGTTTAGGTAAATTTGGTCGCATCGCGCGAGTCGTACGAGCCGCGCGATCTTTGTGCTAGTAAGTATAGTGTGACAACCAAAAGACTATCTTGATCATTTTCTGATGTATAATAAAAATTATAACTATGGTATAAAATGTTTTTTACATAATTAATTTGTTAAAAATTTCAAGTATGTTATATAACAACAGTCAATAAATTTAAAATAAAATTTAAAAAATCAATTTTATGAAACAATTTTTTTAAATTGATTTAGTTTTTTCAGTTTACGAATGAATCTAATATTTACGATATGAATAAAAAAGCATTTAATGACATCGACACCGACAAACATATTAATTAACAAATAACAAGACAAACAGATTAAAATGCCTATTTGTATTGATAGTGTGAGAAAAGAAAATTAAATTATACATTTTTTTACAGAAATTATCATTATATTATTTTACAGTCATTTTCGTAATATGTTTATTTTATTTATATTTTATTATGAAAGTATCAAATGCGTTTTATCCACTATAACAACAGGCGCTTGGCGCGTGTCAGCGAAAGAGACGGCTGCGCAGAATTTGGCGTGGACCTTACCTCTAAGAGCGCTAGAGCTCGACTGATTTACCGGGCTTGATGCGTGGCAATATATACTATCTTTTTATTATTTAATATAAAATGTATTAAAAATAATTACATCTTTTAATTATTTTTTTTTTTTTGTATTCCTTAATGATGTAAGTTTACTTTGATGAAGATAGTTCGTTAAAATTTCTTAGTTTTCTAAGAAAAATATCGCTTTTAAAATTGTACTTATTTGGAAAATATTCGTAACTTTAAATTTTTTTTATCGTTTAATAGAGATACAAATTGAATAAAAATCTGCGATAGTGCGCAACAAAATTATATTCCACATATTACGTATTTTTTTAAAATGGTTTTAACGTAGAGGTTATTGAAAAGTAGGACTTCAAAGTATACATTGCGAGCGTTTACCCAGGGAGGAGGCTGATGAAAAGGTTAATAATTTTATACACATAACATAAATCAAAATTCTGATCCGACTATGGACTACAACAAAGGTTGCTCTATTATATTTCAAGAATATAAATTACATTATTGCATCCAACACTGAGATTAACGACGTCAAAATATTACAATTTCGCGGATTGTTACCGATTTTTGTGAAATGGCTCTTAAGAGATTTAATTTCAGTTGAAAAATATTGCTCTTGTTCATGTTTAACTATCATCATCAGTGATCTATTAAGTTCAAAGGCCTTTAAGAAGCCTTGTTGCTTATTGGCTTGCGGTTTGATATTTTTGCAAAATCTTATTACATATGCAAGCACACGAGTCATTTTGTTTATACTAGAAAACTTTTTTAATCTTTCAAATATACTGGAATCAGTTGTGGTAGCGGCGGCACACAAAATGGTATTATCGGTCTTTAAGTCAGACAATTGTGTTGGCACTGCTAACACAGCTGATGATTGAAAGGTATGACTTTTGTTTTGTAAGAAGGGTGGGCCATGCCACCACAAATTGTGTTCCTTAAGCTCATGGGGCTGAAGACCTCTGCAAAGGCAATCAGAAGGATTGTCCTCAGTATTTACATATTGCCAATGGCAGTTCTCTGAGAGCTCCCTTATTGCTCTGACTCTATTTGCAACATAGGTTTGTAATTTTGCGTCATCGTTTCTCAGCCACGCCAAAGCTATCTGAGAGTCAGAGAAGAGGTAAGTTTTATTAATATTTATTTTGTTACTAAGAGTATTGAGTACTTTTTTACATAGCTTAGCAAGTAATAGCGCTGCGTTCAACTCTAGCCTAGGTATTGTTAGCTTTTTTCGGAGTGGATTAATCCTTGACTTTGAACATAGTAGCTGTACGAGTACATTATCTTGAGCGTCAATAGATCTTAAGTATAAGCAGCACCCGTAAGCCACGGAGGAGGCATCAGCGAAACCTATCAGCTGTGTGGTGGTGGAATTGGATAATTTAACACAACGAGTAATGCTAAGTGGCTCCATCTGTGTCAAGCTCTTAGTAAAATTGACCCAAGTATGTCGTATGTCATCTGGGGGAGTAGAGTCCCAACCAGTATTAGTAGCCCACAACTTTTGCATAATTACTTTTGCATGTACAAATATTGGCCCAATAAGTCCTAATGGGTCATAGAACTTACTTATGTAATTAAGTATATCACGTTTCGAGTCATTTCGACTAACATATGAATCGGGGCATGTACTTTTGAAAACATCTTTTTCAATATCAAATGTAATACCTAATGTTTTTACATAAATTTCATGCTTTTGCAGGTCTAGCTCATTTAAATTTTGACAAGTTTTATTAACATTTTTAAGGACTGAATTGCAGTTGGATGCCCACTTGTGGAGTTCGAACCCTCCTAGGGAAAGTAATTGAATTAATTCAGTTTGCATACGGAGCAGTTGTTCTTCTGAACAGCTGTTTGCCAATATGTCATCTACATATGTATTGTTTTCTAAAATTGAAGATGCTAGTGGAAACTGATCTTTATACCTGGCAGCGAGCTCTATCAAACAACGAGTGGCTAGGTATGATGATGATTTTAGCCCATAAGTGACAGTCTTAAGTTGTATACATCTAATATCTTGTTCGGGAGATTCGCGCCATAAAGTGTTTTGTAGTGGCCTATAAGATGGATCCAAATCAATACACCTAAACATCTTTTTTATATCGCAGATAAAGAAATAACTTTCTAGTCTTAATGCAATAAGTATATCAAAAAGATCCTTTTGCACCACTGGACCGTTGAGTAAAATATCATTCAAAGATATTTTTTTATTAGTTTGCATCGATCCATCAAAGACAGCTCTAAGTTTGGTGGTGACAGCATTTTGTTTAATTACTGCATGGTGTGGTAGAAAATAAACTGGGTCTTTAGACATATCATAGCTATTTATATCGCAGTATTCACCATGATTTAGTTCTACATATTGATCAATAAAATTTTTATACTGATAGAAAAGAGTTGGATCCATATGTAGTCTTTTTTCTAAGTTAAGAAATCTTGTGTAGGCCAAATGAAATGATTCCCCTAGCTCAAAGTTAACTTGTTGTAATGGAACTTTAATAGGCATGGTAACTTGAAATTTATTATTCTCTAGTTTAGTAGTTTCATTAAAAAGTTTTTCACAAAATTCATGCTCTGGTAATTTTTCATGAAATATTTCAGGCACCTGTTCAGTTGTCCAAAAAGAACTCAAACAATCACTCAAACTATCATTACATTCGTGACAAAATAAGGATACAACCTTGTTAGCTTTTTTATTGTTAATTGCTGCACTGCTACTGCGACCAGCAACAATATATCCGAAGGATGTGTGAACTACGATTGGTACATTGGAGTGCAGAGTATCCACTGTTGCAGGACGCTGGCCAGTGGGACAAGCTTTCCCTTCAGGCTGTGGTAGCAGGACCTGGAAGAATACATCTGCTCCTAGTAAAAGATTCACATCATCAGGTTTATTAAAGCTTTCATCAGCCAATTTGCAGTTTACAGGGAATGTTAGTTTTGAGATGTCTATCGGTTCTTGTGGCAATTTGGTTGTAATATTTTTTACAACATGACAGTTGACATTGACCTTGAAGGGGTAGACAATAGAATGCACATCAAGTCGTATGCTTCGGTCAACTGTTTGTTCCGCATTTGTAATACCTACTATAGTTGTGTTACTAGTGTTTGTATTCATGCCTAGTAAATCAACAACCTTTTGTGTGACAAAAGAAGCTTGTGACCCGCTGTCAAGCAGTGCCCTAGTATAAATTATTGTACCCGACTGAGATATTAGCTTAATGCGTGCAGTAGGCAATAAAACATGACCATGCGAAGCATTTGACAAGAGAGTGACAGAGGGCGTTAGGGATGCTTGTTTAGAGTTGTTAAAGCTATTTTGATGCAGCAGAGTATTGTGCTCCTGTTTGCATTCCGCACATCTAAAATGGAATTTGCATTTGTATTTATGTGGAGACAGACATGTCTTACATAATTTATTAGCAATAGCGAACTCCATGCGCTTGCTTGGTGCTGCCATTTTAAAAGAGGGACATTGAAAAAGCTTGTGTGCACACTTACAATAGATGCATGTTGCAGAAGCAGGATTTGCAGCTACGGCGTGACTGGCAAGCCGCTGTGGACTGTACATCCATAGGTCGCTGGTTCAAATCCGGCTCGAAGGACCAATTTTTTATGGTGTGACCATAAAAAGCGTAATGGGAGAGTTAATTGAGTGGACTGAATTTTTTTTATTGATAGGCAGGAAGAAAGTAAACACACTAATCACTGAATTTTTAATTGTTTAGAGATTATAAGCAAATTGGTACAAAAATCAAACACACGGTTACACGTTACATCGAAAAAGGGAAGTAAAAAAAGGAATTGACACCTCGAGGTATTGCCAGTATTAATTTAAATTTTTATGTTGTTGCCAACACCGTGGTCTAGGAGTTTGTGCATTCCGTGTGGGCATCCCCACCGAGTCTGGTAGAGCACGTTAAACCGTCGTTCTCGGCTGTTCTCATGTACACCTAATAGCGATCGTTCCTTTTGAACGTCAAAGTCACCTAAACTTGACAAGTGCTTGCGAGCACTGTGCGCCAACGACGTCTATATAGGCGACAAAAAACCCGGACCACAAAAACATTAAATAAAATTTTTATATAAAATATACCTATGTATTTAGTATTTTAATTCAACATTTCTCAAAATAGAATATCCCAGCAACATTTGAGTATTCAAAACAAGTCTTTTAGAGCTACACGTACTGAGAAACATTGTAATGAAAACGTGCATTCTTATTCCACGTAAATGATATGTCCAGAACGCCGAAGTCGTCTATAGTTGACCGCTAGGAATGTGACGCAAGAGGTATAGATGTTTTTTTAACTATTCAAAATTCAACTCATTACTCAAACGTGTTATAATTTCTATGAATAATTTGATATTTGAATAAAACAAAAGGTAAAAAACAAAACTTTCATCAGCTAACACATAAATAACAAATGAATAAAAAAATCAAATCAACTAAAATCAATCAAATCGCCATAATAAATCTGATATCTCAAATCTGGCGCATCCCTAGCGCGTCACCATTAATCTGTTCACTACACGCCGTTGTCAAGCATAGACACCCTGGTGACGGAGAAAAGTAGCGGAATGCAACATGAGCGATACCTTAGAACATCGTCGCATTTTGAAAGGCGTCGATGACTTTAATAATATACAAGGGGGCGTCCATAAATTACGTGAGGTGTTTTTTTTAAATTTTCTGTCCCTCCCTCCCCCCCTGGTGAGATGTCGTGAGATTTTATTCAACCCCCTCCCCCAACCCCCAATCTCACGTGAGATTTTTCAAAATGTGGGTTTCTTACGTAAACGCGTTGGATTGTTATTGAAATTATTTTCTTTCGAACGAATGAGTAAATGATCTTAATCGTATTACGATTACGCTTAAGATTAAATCTTAAGCATGTACAATCTGGATTAAATGGACCAAAATAGTATAATTTTTTTGTTTCAATCAGAAAAAAATTGCGTGATATTTGCCCTCTCTCCGACCTAAGATTAGATGAGATTTGACTCGACCCCCTCCCCCCTTAAACATCTCAAGTATTTTATGAACGCCTCCTAACTAAGTCTACTTTTATTTACAAAATTATTAATTTTATATCTCTGGGAACTGAACAAAAACTTTTTTGTTAAATTCCACGCGGACGAAGTCGCGGGCACAGCTAGTTATCTTCAAATTTTAATTCGGTTAATTTCTTTTAAAATTACTTTTCATATACATATCGATTCGATTCGAAATCGATATATAGCGTGCGAAATAATATCAACATTTTCATAACCTAGTGTCATCTTTTGTTAATGCTGTGGAACTACACCTATCATGTGATTAGCATATTTGGGTTAACATCTGAACTAACAAAATCTATTATTTATAAATAAATTACTTTAGTAAAAATAATATTGGTTTGCTTTTCCTTGACTTATCAAGGCTTTGTTAAAATGAATTTGTTTAATCTACTTGAACCATTCATTTTTATAGCATCGTAATCTAATAATACCGAGTGTAATTTTTTCGTTACTTTAAAACTACCACAAACACAAAAAAATGTGAAGATAGTTGTATAAATGGATGGTTTTTACCATTTCACATTATAATCCCTGACCCATTTGCGATGAAAGTTGACATGGAGATACAGAACTATGAGGTATTGGCGATCCGAGCTAATACAGACTATTTTTATCGCGTTGCTCTAACGAGATTGAGATTTACACAGACAAAAATATGACGTGCATACAGTAATTCATATTTTGAGAACATGATTATTTTATTCTTGCTGGCCTACACCCACTTCGAGGCAAGAAAATTTTTTCATCCGGACCGCATAATTTTCTTATTCCTTGGCCATATATAAATTTAAAATTAATCTTCCCGTATATTTAAACTATACGTCCAATCACCAAACGCAAAGACAAGTTAGTAGTAAGTTTAAGGCAAAGTTTATCTAATATACAAAATTCTCGTGTCGCGGTGTTTGTATTTAAACTCCTCCGAAACGGCTTGACCGATTATCATGAAATTTTGTGCATATTGAGTAGGTCTGAGAATCGAACATCTATTTTTCACCTCCCCTAAATTTTGAGGGTAGTCCACCCTTAATTTTTTTTTTACATAAATTATTTATATTTTATTTTATTATGATTTGGCGTTGAAAAATACATACAACCCTAAATTTTCACCCTTCTACCACCAACCTCTATTTTTAAATAGCGTTTAGCGGCAAGACAACGTTTGCCGAGTCAGCTAGTCTTAGTATAATGGGCTTGATGAAGTCGTTTTTCTTTAAAAGATACGTCATGCTTATTATTAATGGTCATTAATCACTTTCAAAGTTTTATTTTTTCGCAAAACGTTACATTTTTGCTTACTTACCAGAAATGAATATATAGTGTCGCGTACTTTTTTTTGATCTATTACAAACTAAAATTTCTGGAGAACAATGAAGAGAGAATAATGGATCGCAGCAGTGCTTTTTCTTTCGGTTTTTTATACAAGCGTCAATTTTTTTAATTGAATATTGATTACTATCTAGGCTATTACATTCAGAAGAATGAAGCAGCTAATTATCCTACAATAAACTTATTTTTTTATAATATTTAATAATTCCATTAACTAAATATTAAACGACACATACTTAAAAAACGGAGTATAAAAATATTCCGTAAATATCTATTATAATGAAGGCCAATTTCTTCTTCAGATTTCAGATTCATTCGTCACATAAACAAAATTCCTGCGTCAGAATATAAGAAATTAAGTTTTGGTCTGGATAAAAATAATTTTACCTAAAAGCCAATATAAGAATTAAGATTAACAAATTATAGTTTTCAAGAATATTGCCCAACTAACCACACTTCGGTCTTCTTTAATTTGGGTCTAAATTATAGAGTCAAATATTAATTATAAAAAATATAGATGAGAATGTTACTGATACTTAAATATAAAAACATATAAAGACAAAATAAAATTAATTAATTTTTCAATATTGTTGTATTTTATTCAAATTAATTTCACTAAACATTTTAAAACCAATTATTACTTTAAAAAAAAAACTTTAGATTTAGAATAGAATTAGTTTCAAGAACTTACAGTAGTAATAATACGACAATAACACATCGTTATAAAATAAAAATAAAGTCGGTCACGAACTCTCGACCATTATAAAGGTTTACAAGTTTTTCCTTGCGCATGCGCATGACTCACAGACGTAAAAATCGGTTAACGTGTCGCGTACTATTGCACCGACCCCGCCATTTTTATCTTATTTCATGTTTTATGCAACTTAATTGAAATGTTGCTAAACGTGTCTCCAATTAATAATTATGATCGTTTTTCATCTATCCAAAAAATATCTAGATCTATTAGATTTTTAAGGATTAAGTATATTTAAGAAAATATAGTTTAGAAAATATAGAATATTCACAAAATCAACATTACTTAATTAACTTTAAAAAAAAATGTTTAAATTCAATAGATAAAATAAATATATACCTACCCACATACATATACACACAAATATTACCAAACGATATATTAATATTTTATCAAGGACAAGAAAACCACTCAGAGTTAGACCAAAAATGTTTATTACCTACTCAAGGTTAAAACTTTATTGATCACTAACAAACTTAAAACTAAAACATTATTGAACTTTCCTGTGATATTCAGGAGTAGCGTTCCCATAGTCTTGCAAGTTGAACAATGTCGATCTATTCGTAACCATGTATTTCAAAAAATCTTGTATATGAGTCAATACATGCTGTAGGGATTTTTCATCCAATGCCGTATAAGCTAACATTGGACCCAACTTAGCGAACAGTCTTAGTAAATGTATAGATCCATATATTTGAGACATGGGTGTGTCTGGATATTCCTGCAATATCTCGCTGTACTGTGGCCTTTCGAATTTGTACAACAGTTGAGATCCCAGCGTAGCATTGAAGTATTCCTTTATTCCTTCAGTTATATCGACTAAAACTGATTCCTTGGCCTGATTGTGTAGTTTACTCGACTTTTTAGATGCTAAATAATTATCCACGATTTGTGAGACTGTCAATTTAGCAGGTAATATTGCTAATTTTTGTTGTCTGGTAATGACGTCCCAGTCGTCAACGAGCCAAACTTTTAACTCTTCTGGTATTTTAATTTTTACTTCAACTTTTGCTAGGTATTGTTCTTCTGACTCGATCGACAAGTCAAGGCGACCTCTTTTCTTCCTAGAAGTTAAATACAACAATGGTTTATTAAAAAAGTAGTAAGTAAAAAAATGTATTATACATCCATTTTTTAAATTTATATACAGATTGACCTCTCTTATTTTTTTAACTCTATGAATATTTAATACTAGCGACCCGCCCCGGCATCGCACGGGTGAAAAAACTATCAGTGTACCTCTACATTATTATGCATGTATTACACATATACCCCTTCCTCTGAAATCACTCTATTTTTTTTTTCATTCATTACAGCCTATACAGTCCACTGCTGGACATAGGCCTCCACAAGTTTACGCCAAAAATAACGTGAACTCATGTGTTTTGCCCATAATCACCACGCTGGGCAGGCGGGTTGGTGACCGCAGTACTGGCTTTGTCGCACCGAAGACGCTGCTGCCCGTCTTCGGCCTGTGTATTTCAAAGCCAGCAGTTGGATGGTTATCCCGCCACCGGTCGGCTTTTTAAGTTCCAAGGTTGTAGCGGAACTGTGTTATCCCTTAGTCGCCTCTTACGACACCCACGGGAAGAGAGGGGGTGGCTATATTCTTTAGTACCGTAGCCACACAGTACACTCTATTTACTAAAGACGAATCTCTCACTCATCACGAAATCTCCGAAACCATAACAGCTACAAACTTGAAATTTGGCAGATAGGTTCCTTATAGGGCAAAGACATCCGCTAAGAACAAATTTTACGAAACTCGACCCCTAAGGGAGGTAAAACGGGGGTTGGAAGTTTGTATGAAACTCCTATGTTTTTGAAGTAAGGTACTTGAAATTTAAAATGTATGCTCTATAGATAGCAAGAAGGTGTCCAAATAATGCATCGTAATCTATAATATATATAAAAGAGAAAGGTCACTGACTCACTCATCACGAGAACTCAAAAACCGCTGGATGATCCAACCATTCAGGATGGACAAAGATGAAATTTGGCAGTGAGGTAGATTATATATAGTTAATAGACGTCCGCGGTAAGAACAGACTGCGATATTCCACCGCTAAAGGGGTTTAATTGGGGTCGATAGTTTTTATGAAACATATACAGTATATAGGTCGGTTTAAAGGAAAACAACCGCGTTTGCAACCCTATGTGTTCAGGAAACATTTATATTGATCACTTATAAGTAGTACAAAAAAAAATATTTTTTACACTATCTAACCTTTACAGTACTAGAATACTATTTATTTACCCCTGACGTCACGGAGTCACGGGAGAGCGTGCGTTACGCTATTCCGTGGCATATATTTACGTAGAACCATATTAAAAACTAAATTTCATGTTATATTTTAAACATATTTACACTACAATACTATTATTCAACGAACCATTTTGTTCGACGCGACGCGCGCTTAACGCGGACGTAGTTGCGGGCAATAGTTAATGTATTATAAAACAAAGTCCCCAAAAGTGTATGTGATCGATTCCCTCAAAATTTTCTGAACAGATTTTCATGTGGTTTCACCAATGGAGAAAGGGCTTCAAGAGTAAGGTTTACGGAACGGCTAGGCCGATTATGATAAAAGTTTCACTAGAAGTTTGCCAGGAAAACTTTGTGCCACACTGATTTCCACGCGCGCGAAGTCGCGGGCACAACTAGTATTTAGTATAAACGGAAAAGATTTGATTGCCTGTTTGTTAGATAAATTCAAAACCAACTTTTAAATTCTTTCACCAATAAGATGCTATGTTATCACCGAGTAACACAGACTATATTTTAACTGGAGAAAACAAAATAGTCCAAATAGTGTAGTCCACAAGGGCGGATAGCTAGCATGTGTAGAACAATTTTTGTAATAAAATTTATAATAATTTTAGGATAAGTATAATCAAATAAATATATTCCTCAATAATAATATAATTGTAAATATATCTTACTTAGGCTGATCAGATCCTGAGTCGGCAGGAGTGTCTTTACTTTGAGTCTTCGTAGCTTTAGCTGGAGCGGGTGTTGTATCTGTGTCTTTACCTGAAATACAATTTGTCTACTTATTATTATTGTTTTTTTAATATAGAAACATACATAATATTCTCAAACTTTTTATTCATTTTTTCTAATTTCAGTAAAGTTTAAATAAAATCAATAAATATGAATTACAAATTAAGTGTAACATCATCATTATTACAGCCTATACAGTCCACTGCTGGACATAGGCCTCCACAAGTTTACGTCAAAAATAACGTGAACTCATGTGTTTTGCCCATAGTCACCACGCTGGGCAGGCGGGTTGGTGACCGCAGTATTGGCTTTGTCGCACCGAAGACGCTGCTGCCCGTCTTCGGCCTGTGTATTTCAAAGCCAGCAGTTGGATGGTTATCCCGCCATCGGTCGGCTTCTTAAGTTCCAAGATGGTCGTGGAACCTTGTTATCCCTCAGTCGCCTCTTACGACACCCACGGGAAGAGAGGGGGTGGCTATATTCTTTAGTGCCGTAGCCACACAGCACACAAGTGTAACATATAAGTACAAATTGCATTTAATAAGAAAATTTAAATTAATTTGTTTTTACAAGAAACATACGGCTGACATTTACAATTTTATTGATACCTGTTAGATTGCATATATGCCCTGCTCCTAAATATGTCGTTAATTTAAATCCAATTATACTATGATGCTACTGAAAGATTATTTTAGAGTTTATCAACAAACTAACAAAAAATTGACACTTAAGAGTTGTGTTTTCTCGCAAACAAAAAAAAAACCGACTTCAATCACACAGAGGAGTAATGCAACGTAGGTAGAAGAAAAATAGTATAGTGAATACGCGTTGCCAAAGATTAGTCAAAAAAATCGTAAGATCTCTATCAAATTGAAATAAAACCACAAGACGAGCATCAGCTTCCGAATAAAAAAAAAAGCATCGAAATCGGTACACCCAGTAAAAAGTTATGAGGTATAATATGTAGGTCGGCGAAAAAATTGTCAAGTAAATACTATTATTAGATAGAACTTGTCAGATCTCGATTAAATTTAATTGGGACCACATGACATGCACCACCTTTTGATTAAAAAATCATCATAATCGGTCCATCCAATCAAAAGTTCTTAAGTAACTACATACAATAAAAAAATACAGTTGAATTGAGAACCTCCTCCTTTTTTGGAAGTCGATTAAAATAAATTTTAAAGATGATGTAATTATATTTAAAGGGTAAAATTTTACAAAAACTAACCTGCAGGCGTGGAGGCTCGAGACTCTTCTCTGGCTGGAGTAGAGCTGGTGGCTGCTTCAGATTTACGGCCTTTAGCTGGTGCTGTAAATGATGAACAAAATCTTTTAAATATCTGTTTTATTTAAACATCATAATTACAGGAATACATTAAAGTAAATCAAAAATAATAAATCTGTATAACTTAGAAAATTTCATCATTGGCATTAGTCTGTCTATTGCAGACAATTTAGACAGTGTCAGACAGACACTTAACTGAGGTAGGGCACTGCAGGAATTTCCTGCTCAAAATATGGAGCAGCCCGACTGGGGTAGTACCTCGACCTTACAGAAGATCACAGCTAAATAATACTGTTTTCAAGCAGTATTGTGTTCCTGTTGGTGAGTAAGGTGACCAGAGCTCCTGGGGGGATTGGGGATAGGGTCGGCAACGCGCTTGCGATGCTTCTGGTGTTGCAGGCGTCTATAAGCTACGGTAATCTCTTACCATCAGGTGAGCCGTACGCTTGTTTGCCGACCTAGTGATATAAAAAAAAACACCAGCCAGTTCGGCTGCAGAAGTCTTTCGCATTTTAAAGCTATGCCAAGAATGCTTGACAGCGACCTAATTCCAGGTTTCAAATGAAGTTTTTCTTCTCCAGGACCCTGATGATTTTGAGCCAGGTTCATCCCTCGGTCGCCTTTTACGACCCCCACGGGAAGAAAGGGCGTGATGCTATTCTATTCGGCCGACACCCCATGGCATTAAATATATAGTAGTAGTATTATTTAAATGTTACACACTTTTAATATAATATTTTAGAATACCACTTTTTTTTTTAAATAAATAAGGCATACCAAATTGTCTGAAATTATCTAAAATTGTTTTTTTTTTTAAATAAATACCATATACCATCAGCAACCTCAACTTGATTTGGTTATTTTTTATATACAACTAGGTCAGCAAAAAATTTTACGATCCACTTGACGGCAAGAAACACCAGATCATCGAGCATAGCAAGCGCGTTGCCAACCCTAACCCCAACCTGTCAATCCTCCTTCAATCTAGGAGCTCAGTTACCTTACTTACCAGAGGAACACAACACTGCTTAAAAGTCATATTATTTAAATGTTACCTTCTGTAAAGACGAGGTAGGAGTTTCCAAGTCTGGTTCCTCCAGATTTAGAGCAGGATATATCAGTGCTGTGTGGCTACGGCACTAAAGAATATAGCCACCCCCTCTCTTCCCGTGGGTGTCGTAAGAGGCGACTAAGGGATAACAAGGTTCCACTACCATCTTGGAACTTAAGAAGCCGACCGACGACGGGATAACCATCTAACCGCTGGCTTTGAAACACACAGGACAAAGACGGGCAGCAGCGTCTTCGGTGCGACAAAGCCAGCTCTGCGGTCACCAACCCGCCTGCCCAGCATTGTGACTATGGGCAACACATACTCGTATGAGTTCATGCCATTTTTAGCGCGAACTTGTGAAAGCCTATGTCCAGCAGTGAATGTCCTGCGATAGGCTGGAATGATGATGATGATGATATCCTGCTGTGCTTTACCTCAATGAAATCAATGATTACTTCTTACTAACTTTTTTTTGTCTTAGCTGGCTGTGCTGAGTGAGCTCTCTGGACCTCTTTCTGTCGCTGGACATTAGCTTCATTGTATTTTAGCACTCTGCTTTCGGGTACCCATTCATCCCAACTGTAAATCAAATTTATAGGTGGCGGTAATATTCCCTATTATGTGTAATGAGGTGTGTTTTTGTAAGTAGACCCACAAGGACAGATATCCAAACTGGAAACAAATTTTTGCAGAAATACAAATATTCATCCCGAGCAAGAATCAAACCCAAAACTGTGATTTTAGGTCTCTACACAGCACACACACCACTACTAGAGCGGCTGTTAAAGACTTTTACATACAATAAAATTATAACTATAAAGTGTATCTAATATTTACAGGTAAACTCAAAGTTGGCATACTCATATACCAAATTTCAATTTATTATCTTTCTAGCTATTATTTTTCTAGTAAAATTAAGTAACTATTTTTAAGAAAAGGTAATTAGATTAGTTTCATTATTTACCTTAAACATGAACACTGATTACTACTAAAAACCTTATTAATTAACCTGTTAAATATACTTCATTCTTATAAAATTTTTAAGCAAAACAATGTCCAACTATTTGTAGCCTATTGAAGTAAAATGTTTCTACAATATGCAAATAGAAATTTCTGATAAATAAAATGGAGTTAGATAGTCAAGTTGTATCAAAGTCTAAAAGTTTTTTTTTTATAAGACTAGATCAGCAAACAAGCATACAGCTAACCTGATCGTACACGGATACCGTAGCTTATAGACTCCTGCAACACCAGAAGCATTACAAGTGCATTGCCGACACTAACCTAATATCTCTAAGAGCTAGATCACCTTATTCACTACAGGAACACAACACTGTTTAAAAGCAGTATTGTGTGATGATGATGTGATCTTCTGTAAGGTCGAGGTACTTCCCTAGTCAGGTTGCTCCAGATTTTGAGCAGGATATTTCCTGCTGTGCCCTACCTCAGTTAAAGCTGCTTATAAATTCTAACAGTAAATTATGTACGAGATAAACTTTATCGAAATTCGGCGAAATATCTGATATATTAAATAATGTAACTGTATAGGATTCTTAATTATATGATTGAAATTTTTCCACTTAAAATATAGATACATGATTAATTTTACTTACTTTTTATTCCAACCAGCGTAATGTATCAAATACCTGACATGCTTGTCTTTAGTTACAGAACTCTTCAGACATTTTGCCTCGTAAATGAGGGGACCATGGAAGCACAACACTTTTTCACCTAAATATAAACATCACAGGTATAGTTTATGGAATATTTTAAATTAATTACTACAGAATAAAACAAAAAATAAATTACCTTCAGCGAACTTTAGCTTTGGAGCCATTGCGACTTTATAGGTTTTGTTTATTTACTTTTAGACTATTTCATTTTTATGACATTTTAAAATATCTTTGAAAGTTTGATATATACCTATATGCTTAATTGCTGCACAGACAGTGTTACCAACTTTTTAAATAATATAAGAACTATATAATAAGAAAACATTAGAAATAGTAAGTTAGAAAATCATTAATCCTCAAGAAGAGAATGAAAAACGAGAATAGATCTAATGTATGTTAATAAAACATAAAAGATAAAAATGCTCTAATTACGAAACTTTCACGCAGCAAAATTAAAAGAGTGCCACTGCCACATTCATATTATTAAACCTTACGAATTAAGATAGGTTTTAAAGTTTAAAAATTATTTATAATATACAATAATATTATTCTATATGTTATAAGTAAAGTCTATTTTTTTGGAACTGTCTTATTTAGTAAATAAGTCCCTGTCAATACGTAATTTACGATTTTTCCGCATTTATCACTCACTTACTCACTCACTTTGTAAATCTGCATTTACTATATATTTCACTAAAACAAATATCAATTTATCATTTTACACACATAAAAACTAGATATTAAAATACGAATTCCGAGAGAACAGATAACTAATATTTTTGAATATGACACTTCAATGTATTTTTAAAAGGCAAACAGGGATGTAGTCATTATATTTTTAGAGGTGAATGAGTATCAGTGAATGAACAGCATGAGCGATAGAATAGGCAGTGTTCTTTACCTATATTTTAAATTAAAAATTTTCACGAATTATAATTAGTTAATAGATTAAAAACAATATTAGTAAAGCAATTTGTTATTAAGTTTTGTATATTGTTTTTTTTTATGTTGAGCTTAAAAAATTGCTTACAAAATATTACAAATGTCAATCTTTTATAGTAAATTGTTCATTGTAAAGGTTTTATTTTATATTATGAATATTTCTGAATATAAATTACACCCTAAGCATTTTAACGCTATCCCATATATTATAAAAGTATAGCACATAGCACTGGCATAAAAATTTACTGTAGTTCTTCGTGTGTCTTAGGATTACCCAATGAGAGCTTCGTGAAAAACAATGTTAATATTAGTCCTTTTGTTTAGATGTTAGAGAGAGTGTGTCGCGTATCATCATAGTAAATACAAATAATGTGACAATAATACTAATATGGTAGACTTTTTTTTTCTAGACAGAGGCCCTTTCGTGTTATAAATTTTATTTGTGACGTCTTTTTTACCGATCATTATACATAAACAAAATATAAATTGGTTGTCTTTTATTTTCGTAATTCTGTGCCTCTACTAATTCTTAGCAAAGATATTCAATATATTATTAGATTTCAATAATTTTAGCAATATGGTAGCGTTAAATATTTGAACATAAATTAAAATTTTCTTTAGTCTTTGGCTTATTAATATTGTTCATTCATTTGCTCTTTGCGTCACTTTACTAAACTTATACTATTACCAAAGAGTAAAATAACTTGCTTATACAACTATTACTCTATTCTCTGTGATCGGAAGAACTGGATGCGATGACAGTATGAAAGAAAGGTTTTGGGAGGATTTTGATGCGGTTATAATGAGAATACCAGAATGTGAGGAAATATACATTGGAGGAGATTTTAATGGACATGTAGGAAGGATGAATGACGGGTATGAAAGAGTGCATGGGGGCCGAGGTCACGGAGTCAGGAACCGAGACGGTGAAGCTCTACTGGAAGCAGCATTGGCCTTTGACTTAGCAATAGCCAACACATTCTACCAAAAACGGGAACAACACCTTGTCACATACCGTAGTGGTCTACACTCTACCCAAATTGACTACATTCTTTTAAGAAGAAACAGGCTAAAATCGGCCAAGGACTGCAAGGTAATACCGAGTGAGAGTCTTGTCTCCCAGCATAGGCTACTGCTCCTGGATTTAACTCTGAGAGTTCAGAGTTTAAATAAGAGCCCGAAGCCCCCAGTTAGAACGAAATGGTACAGACTGGATGATAGGAAGATGGCTGCAGAATTCCGGGAAAGAGTGATTGGTAAACTGATAGAGATGGGAGATATGGTGGGGATGGGAGTAAACGAGTGCTGGAGTGAGATGGCAACGTGGGTGCGAAGTGTAGCAAGGGATGTCCTAGGGGAAACGAAAGGGAAAAGAAAGATAGAGAGGGATACATGGTGGTGGAATGAGGAAGTACAGACGATTTTGAAAGAAAAGAAGAATGCTTTCAAAGAATGGAAAAGAGTGGAAGATGGAAATGACAGAGAAAAGAAAATAAAAAGATTGGAATATCAAAATAGTAAAAAGAAGGCTAAGAAAGCAGTCGCAATCGCAAGGGCCAAGGTTCAAGATAAGTTGTATGATTCTTTAGAGAGCCCACAAGGTCAAAAAAATCTTTTTAGAATAGCGAGAGAGAGAGAGATGAATGCAAGAGATGTAAACCATATGAAATGTATAAAAGACGAAGCGGGGAAGATCTTGACGGACAATGAGGAAATAAAAGAACGCTGGAAGAGATACTTTAATAACTTGATGAACGAAGAAAATGAATGGAGCGGAGTGTTAGAAAATGTACGAAGTAATGAAGGAATGGTGAAAGAGGTAAGTATAGAGGAAGTGAAGATGGCAGTGCAGAGTATGAAGAATGGAAAAGCAGTTGGGCCAGATGGTATACCAGCGGAAGTGTGGAAGTTTTTGAGTGCGGATGGATGGAAGTGGCTGACTTTATTTTTCAATAAGTTGCTGCAAGAAGAGGTTATACCCGAGGAATGGTGCTACAGTTCACTGGTGCCCATTTTTAAAAATAAAGGTGACATACAGGACTGCAGCAGCTATCGGGGAATAAAGCTCATGTCACATAGCATGAAGATATGGGAGAAAGTGATAGCGCGACGAATGAGAGAAGAATGTGAGGTCACACAGAACCAATTTGGATTTATGCCGGGCCGGGGAACTACGGACGCCATATTTGCACTCCGCCAACTCTGCGAAAAATATCGACTCGCACAAAAAGACTTGCATATGGTGTTCGTGGATCTGGAAAAGGCATACGATAGGGTCCCCCGTAAGGTTCTGTGGTGGGCTATGAAAAGGAAAGGAGTGCCAGAGAAGTATGTACGACTTGTTCAGGCGATGTATGATAGAGCTAGCACCCACGTCCGGTCCGAAGCCGGGGTAACTGACAAGTTCAGTGTGGCTGTAGGTTTGCACCAGGGGTCGGCTTTAAGCCCGTATCTATTCCTCCTGGTAATGGATGTTCTAACATCAGACATACAGGAGGAAGCACCCTGGTGTATGCTGTTTGCTGACGACGTTGTTCTTGTCGGAGATAATGTCCTTGAGGTACAGAGCAGACTGGGAAAATGGCAGGAAAGACTGGAGGGCGCGGGATTGAGGATAAGTAGGTCTAAAACCGAGCACTTGTTCTGCGATTTCAGCGGTTCGTCCGGTTTTTCCCATATTGCCTTGGATGGTGTATCCTTACCAGTCTGCTCCGACTTCCGCTACCTTGGGTCATTAATACAAAATGACGGCAACATAGACCGTGACGTGAAAAATAGAATAAATGCGGGATGGATGAAATGGCGACAGGTCTCTGGAACAGCTTGTGATCCACGAATGCCCCTTAAACTTAAGGGGAAAATCTATAAAACGATCATAAGACCTGTCGTAATGTATGGATCAGAATGTTGGGCAACAAAAGTGACGGATGAAAGAAGAGTGCACGCAGCCGAGATGAGAATGCTAAGATGGATGTGTGGAGTAACGAGGAAAGATCGGATTAGAAATGAGTATATAAGGGGAAGTTTGAAAGTAGCACCTGTGACAGAGAAAATAAGGAGTAATAGGTTAGCGTGGTATGGGCATGTAATGAGGAGGGATGACCGCTATGTCGGTAAAAGAATGTTAGGGATGAATGTCGAAGGACGAAGAGCGATCGGCAGACCGAAAAAGCGATGGATGGATTGTGTGAGTGAGGATATGAGAAAGAAAGGAGTAAGCACTGAAGTGACGAAAAATAGAGAGGAATGGAAGAGAAAAACATGTTGTGCCGACCCTACATAAGTGGGATAAGGGCAGGAAGATGATGATCTGTGATCGGAAGTACGCCATATTTGTTTATTAAATAAAGAAATAAGACTGTTCCAAAAAGATAGAATATACAACTATGCCTGTCTGTGTTCATTGATCTTAAGATCCTCCGCGACACGGTTGCCTGGTAGGTTGCACAGAGTTGCTCTATGTCTGGTAGAGATCGCTTTTTAGCGATAAGGCCGCCTATTGTACAAAGCTTTAATAAGACTATAAGAATCTCGTATGTGAATGTATGGTCGTTGAAAATATAAGTAATAAAGTATTTCCTTTTTCCGCTTGCTTGTATTTTATTATTATGATAAAAAAATATTAAACATATTCTTTCTCAAAAAGATTTCTAACCAAACTTTTTACCCCTTCACGATTTATATTTTTCTTATATATTTTTTAGCCTGGAATAAAATTAAAATTAACATGGTTTCAAATATTTTGTAATATTCACTCATTCTGAAATCTTAAAAGCTGCTGACCATATAAAAATTAAATTTGGCAAAAAGGTAGTTCGTTAGTTCGATAGGACCGGATTTAAGGGATCTAAGAACTCTAACAAATTTTTATGAAAGTCCTTCATTTTTTGTGTTACAAATTTGAAATTTGACAGAAAAATAGATAATGGTTAGTAGAAGTCCTCTAAAAACGGATTTCGTGACAAAGGCTGCATTAAAGTTGTCTGAGGGCTCTCACAAGTTTTTACAAAGATCTTAAAAACTTAAATTTGACAAAAAGTTCGTTGATAGTTAGTAGTTATCAACCATGGACGGATTTTGTGACAGGTCGCACTAAAGATGTCAAGGCCGGAAAATTTTATAAAGTAGTTTTATTTTTTGTTCTACAAGCTTGAAATTTAGCAAAGAATAAATTAAACATTGAAAAATTTTGAAACAAATTTTGTTCAGTAAGCATTTAAACTTTTTTTTAAATATATATATACATATATATAACTAAGTCAGCAAACAAGCAAACGGCTCACCTGATGGTAAACAATTACCGTAGCCTATAGACACCTGCAACACCAGAAGCATCGCAAGCGTGTTACTGACCTTACCCGAAATTTCCCTCACGAACTCTGGTCACCTTACTCACCAACAGGGACACAATACTACTTGAAAGCAGTATTATTTAGCTATGATTTTCTGTAAGGTCGACGTACTTCTTCAGTCAGGCTGCTCCATTTTTTAAGCAGGAAATTTCCTACTGTGCCCTTCCTCAATTAAACTTTTGTAGATATATCAACCAAGTTTTCATCAAGGTAGGGCACAGAAGGAAATATCCTGTTCAATAATTGTGTTTGCTCGCAAACGAAAAAAAAACCGACTTCAATTACATCGACAAGTAATACAACGTAGATCGACGAAAAAATAGTCAAGCAACTACGCGTTATTAAAGATTACTCAAAAAGTAGTTATCAGATCTCGATAAAATTTATATGTGACCACATGATAAACATCAGCTTTCGATTAAATTAAAAATTATCAAAATCGGTACACCCAGTAAAAAGTTATTACGGATTTTCGAGAGTTTCCCTCGATTCCTCTGGGATACCATCATCAGATCCTAGTTTCCTTATCACGGTACCAAACTAGGGTTATCCCCTTTCCAACAAAAAAAGAATTATCAAAATCGGTATATCCAGTAGAAAGTTATGCGGTATAATACAACGTAGGTCGACGAAAAAAGCGTCAAGTAAAAAAACATTATTAGATATAACTCGAAAAGTAGTTGTTAGATCTCAAATAAATTTAAATGGGACCAATTGGCACACACTACCTTTCGATTAAAACAAAATTTGTCGAAATCGGTCCACACGGGCAAAAGTTCTGATGTAACATACATAAAAAAAAAAAAAAAAAAAATACAGTCGAATTGAGAACCTCCTCCTTTTTTGGAAGTCGGTTAAAAACTGGAGCATCCACCCAGGGAAGTACCTCAACCTTGAAGAAGATCATAGGTAAATAATACTGCTCTTAAGTAGTGTTTTGTTCCTGTGGTGTTTAAGGTGGCAAGAGCTACTGGGAAAGGTCGGGATTAGAGACGGCAACGCGCTTGTGACGTGTGTATCTGGGACAGCGTATGTCGATGAAATCTACTCTTTCATCAAGAGGCCAGCTCCTTTGGGAGACTTACATTCAGAGTGCATTTCAGCAGTCGATGGTCGAACTAACTACTAAGTTTATTAACCACTGAGACATTTCTGAATATGTGTTTTTTATCCACCACGACGAAATCTATCTCGTTCCTCGTCACAGTATCAGGGCTCTGCCATATCCGACGCTTTTTGGACTCCTTCTTGAAAAAGGAGTTCACGAAAAGAGCTAGCGGCTCGAGGAACTTGACTACATAGTATCTGCCCCGTGTGATTCCTGCGCCTTAATCCGTGAGTAACAACATTGCAGAAAGCCGAAGTAGTGATGAGACAATTTTTAGGAATTTATATTTTTTTTTTACATACTGTTTCTATATGTATTTTTGGATGCATTAAAGTATATAATATAATAATAATATACTGAATTGTAATACTTAGTACGTAAGAGACTAACTGCGAAGGCATAGGTATCTTCTTAAAAAGAGAAAATTTAGAGCTTGATTTTATCACTTTATCACTCTTTTAGGGTTAGGTTGTGCGAATTGTAAAATAGATTTCTCTGAACCAATGCGCAAACGTATATATTGTTTAAAATGTGTCTAATGGTTTTGGCAAGCTAAAAATCAAATCGAAATTGACGAATTGAAAGTCAATTTGGTTTATTGCGTCATGCACACACCCACTTCAAAGGATTCAATAAATAATAAACGTTAACGTCTTGTGAATAAGTGTCATTTTAAACCGTCCAAATTTTCAAATACTACAATAACACAAAAACTTGTATAACAAGATAAGTATAGTAGCGTCGGCGATAAGTCGGCGACACGACGTAATATATTCGACCTTATATACTCTTTGTATTCGACTTTCTGGGCATAGAAATTTTTGACATTCACGGCCTCGCTCAAGCCTCGCTCATTTTCAGTATCAATGCGGCATCAGCTGTGCGTCGTTTGCCGCCGTTTCGAGTCGTGTGTTTATTTTTCATCGCAATGTCTCAACAAGGGCCGGTTTTTGATGTCAACGCCATGACCCTAACCCGATGGGTTTTGGCTCAACAACGAACGGCACCATCAGCAACCGGAGATTTGACACAACTGTTGAACAGTATACAAACAGCTGTCAAGGCCATACAATCTGCCGTGAGGAAAGCCGGTATAGCGAAACTGTTAGTAATTCTTTTTATTTTTTTATTTTTTATTTTTTGTGTTTTTGTAGACGGTATTATAATACAATTTTAGCAATATTAATTATGTTATATGTTAACAACTAATTGACTAATCGTTAGTTGCAAAAAAGATTAATTAAATAATATCAAGAATTAAACTAAGTAACTTAGGTAATTATTATTTGTGGCTGTTTACTTTCACGTGGACTTTGAAATGGATACTAGCCGCTGATATATTACTTATAAATAATTATGCAACTTTAGAAAGTTAAGCTAGTCTTTCTTAGGTAGTAAGTTCGATTCTAGCTGAGGGAATAGGTACTGGCAGTTATTCAAGTATATTTTAGTTTTTAACCGACTTCCAAAAAAGGAGGAGGTTCTCAATTCGACTGTATTTTTTTTTTTTTATGTATGTTACATCAGAACTTTTGACCGGGTGGACCGATTTCGACAAATTTTGTTTTAATCGAAAGGTGGTGTGTGCCAATTGGTCCCATTTAAATTTATTTGAGATCTAACAACTACTTTTCGAGTTATATCTAATAATGCGTTTTTACTTGACGCTTTTTTCGTCGACTTATGTTGTATTATACCGCATAACTTTCTACTAGATGTACGGATTTTGATAATTCTTTTTTTGTTGGCAAGAGGATATCCCTAGTTTGGTACCATGATAAGGAAACCAGGATCTGATGATGGGATCTCAGAGAAATCGAGGGAAACTCTCGAAAATCCGCAATAACTTTTTACTGGGTATACCGATTTTGATAATTTTTGATTTAATCGAAAGCTGATGTTTATCACTGTGGTCACATATAAATTTTATCAAGATCTGATAACTACTTTTTGAGTAATCTTTGATAACGCGTAGTTACTTGACTATTTTTTCGTCGATCTACGTTGTATTACTCGTCGATGTATTTGAAGTCGGTTTTTTTTTCGTTTGCGAGCAAACACAATTATTCAAAATGTATTAGTCTTTTATCAAAATTACAACCTGATTTAAGATCAAGTGAAAGTAAAAACCAGAATAATTTCTGTTTATAATTATATTTTGCGAAATTATTACAGACATGGCATATCTGGCGAAACGAACGTGCAAGGAGAAGAAGTTAAAAAACTGGATGTGTTATCAAATGATCTATTTATTAATATGTTAAAATCATCGTTCACAACTTGTCTCCTCGTTTCTGAAGAAAACCCGACTGCGTTGCAGGTAAGCATGTAATGAAATATAAATATAAATAAATAAATATATAAATATTTACACAATACACACACGGTCGTCTGTTCCTAAAGTAAGCAACTTAATGCTTGTGTTATAGGTAACAGCAGACTGGTATATAGCTACATATTTTTTTTTTTTCGATAAACATACTTATAAATAATACATATATAAATATATAAATAAATATTTATATTACACCCAGACTCGGGGTGGGAATCGAACCCACAACCCTCGGAGCAGAAAGCAGGGTCACTACAAACTGCGCCAACGGGCTAGTCGAAAATAATTGGATTTGTAATAAATAAATAAAAAACGACTTAATTTTGCATCGACGGATAAGTACAGTACAATGCAAATCTTTAGGGATAACTCAAAAACTACTTGTGAGATCTCATTCAAATTTAAATGACAAAAGCAATCTTTTAAAATAAAACAAGAATCATTAAAATCGGTACACCTAATAAAAACTGAACAGTCGTGTATAGTACCTCCTCCTTTTTTGAAGTCGGCTAAAAATAACGACATTTACGTTTACCATTGACACAATTTGTAAACTTCTACTTTACATTTTACGATAATATATTTAATATACTTAAAATAAATATAATCATTATAGTCTATCCGCGTTAAAAAACGCGTTGGCAACGGTCACAGCACTGGTTTATAGCTTGTTGCACTGACTGTTGCGGGTTTGATCCCCGCATATGACAAACATATAGATTGGCCATACAGAATTTTGCTGTCGTCTGGGTGCTTGTGTAGTCCTTGTGGGTCTCCCCACCGTGCCTCGGAGAGCATGTTAAGCCGTCGGTCCCGGTTCTTATCATGTACTTACGTATGATAGCGATCGTTACTCGTAGTAGGGAATATATCCGCCAATCCGTATTGGAGCAGCGTGGTGGAGTAAGCTCTGATCCTTCTCCTACAAGGGGAAAGAGCCATGGGGAGGAGGGGGAGGGTTTTTGCCCAGTTGTGGGATATTACAGGTTGAAGCGAAATATTAAGGAAATAGTGACTAATCGTTGTCTCTCAGCCATGTCGCGCCCCTTAACCAATTAAATCGTAGTAAATTAGAACGACGCAATCATACTAACCAGTTGAAGTCAGTCCTTCAGGTTCAGACATCTGTTCTAATTTACTAAAGTTAAAGTGTAAATGGTCAATGAAAAGCATTTTGTCATTAAGCACTTTTAAATGAAAATATTGTGGAACTTTTTAGCGAGTGTAATAATTTGTTTTTAAAAAACAATCTTATCTTCAGAATTCGTATCTCCCTACGGTCAAAAGGTAGAAAAATTGTTTTGTTTTCAAATTTTAAACCAAACAACTAGACTTATTATTTGAACACTTGATGGGTAAAATCAAAAGTATTCATAATGAACGTGAAAGGTTCCTTATAATTTGAGGAAATTATCATGTAAATAAATTGTTTTTATCTGCACCAGGTGATATTGAAAACTTTATTTTAAATTTAAATAAAAAGTTATAAATGTTTATTATACACAGAATTTCATTAATGTAAGTACCTCTAGAAATTACTTATTAATCTTGTACTGATCTAAATTTAAATACGATCATTAAATAAAAATAAAAAGTCGTACATACCTATACTTTAAATCCAGTTGAATCGTCGTCATGTAAATAATTGGTTAATTAGCTACTTTTTTATATTAAAATTTTAAGACAGTTTTTCGGCTACAAAATAAGTCAATCAATATTTTAATTATCCTTAGATATCGAGGTCACGAACTTGAGTATCTCAGTAAACAATATTTTCGATAACTTAACTGTAACATACCTAATATGCTATTTATGTTAGTATCGGACATCGAAAAACGCCACTAGATTCGTACTTCTTGAGCTATTATTTAGTAATTACAATATAGTAATGTTCCGTTTTAGTCACAGCACAAATTTAGGCTATACCTACGAGTACATCTGTGTATAAAACTTGTATCTAATCATAATATACTTTGTTATATTCTGACACTGTACCTACTTATAGTAATCTCTAATTATTATAGATAACTTTACGTGATTTCGGTTAAAAATTCGTGTTTTATGTTCGTAACTTAGAACTATTCAAATGAATAATGACTATTAATCGTATTTGAATTAACTAACACGGTTATGATGAACTTTTTGTGCGATGTAGTATTTCAAGTAAAAATAAACTTGAAACTATAATATTTATTATTCCAAAACTTCAAATTATTAAGTGTCAATTAAACGTAAACATATATAGGTAACCGAATAGTTCCAAGTATAATTAAACATTATTTTGTTCTTTTTAGTTCTAATTATTCTGTCGCTTCGATGTTTAAGGATACATTAAAACCCTTACAGGTGGAGACCGAAAGACGTGGAAAATATGTCGTCTGCTTCGATCCCCTCGACGGTTCATCGAACATCGACTGCTTGGTATCGGTCGGCTCTATATTTTCTATTTACAAGTTGGTATAATATACCTAAATTTTAGTTATATATACACACACACACACACACACACACACACACACACACACACACACACACACACACACACACACACACACACACACACACACACACACACACACACACACACACACACACACACACACACACACACACACACACACACACACACACACACACACACACACACACACTTTATTTATTTACTTCATTAAAATATTGTAAAAGTAGAAATATATCAAACCAGGTGAGCCTAAAGCTATAGGTACAGTCTTCTCTCAGCCAACCTTAAGAGAGCAAGAGCGATAGGTTGATGTACAAAAAAAACCCCTTAAATATGTATACATCTAAAACCGGCAAATTTTCCTTATTCCTTCATATTTATAAGAGAATTATTTTAATACAATGTTAGCAACATACACATATATCTAAATTATTCATCATTCATCATCATCATTACAGCCTAAACAGTCCACTGCTGGACATAGGCCTCCACAAGTTTAAGCCAAAAATAACGTGAACTCATGTGTTTTGCCCATAGTCACCACGCTGGACAGGCGGGTTGGTGACCGCAGTACTGGCTTTGTCGCACCGAAGACGCTGCTGCCCGTCTTCGGCCTGTGTATTTCAAAGCCAACAGTTTCAAGGTGGTTGTGGAACCTTGTTATCCCTTAGTCGCCTCTTACGACACCCACGGGAAGAGAGGGGGTGGCTAAATTCTTTAGTGCCGTAGCCACACAGCATCTAAATTATTATCTCGTTACAAATTAATACTCTATGCTAATAATAAATTAGTAATAATCTAAAATATTTTTGCTTATCTATATATGTATAAATAAAAACGTGTTGCTCGGTAGTAACTGTGTGATATTTATATTGCTTCTTCATTCTTTACTTTAAATTTTTTTAAATAGTTACCTAGGCCCTAATCGTACACAATATGTTACGTTCTTAGCAGGGCTTAAAGAGCACACATGCAAAATAAATATTTAATAAAAAAAAGAGACTTCCAAGATCCTCGTCAGAATATCACCAAAATAGGGACCACCTAGTAATAATACGAAAGTCTTCCAAACCATCATAAACTATACATCATACACATTTATTTGCTCATTTTACATCGACAAGAAATATAATGAGAACATCATTGACGTAGTCGATGTCAATTAAAGATATACGCATTATTGGGAATATCTTAAAAACTACTCGACAGATTTTGTCAAAAATCGATAAATGGTAAGCACTGGCTTTAGAATATAAAAAGAATTATCTTAATATAAACCCAGCAAAAAATTATGCGATACAAAAAACATAGTTTTATTAAAAAAAAAATTAAGCTTGTTAAAATACTTTAATACTACTTTTTTTTTGTTAAAATACTTTTTGTACAGTTAAATATCGTTAATTAATTTACAGAAAATCAACTGACGGTGAACCGACAGAATCAGACGCTTTAAGGCCCGGAAACCAATTGGTTGCCGCTGGTTATGCCCTGTATGGCTCCGCAACCATGATGGTTCTCTCCATAGGGAAGGGCAAGGGGGTCAACGGTTTCATGTACGATCCTTCCATCGGAGAGTTTATTCTAACAGACCCTAACATGAAGATTCCAGAAAAGGGCAAGATTTACTCTATAAATGAAGGTAGTTTATTTATGTATTCTTGTTTATAATAATATATTTATGAATAAGAGGTTGTGCTGTGTGGCTACGGCACTAAAGAATTTAGCCACCCCCTCTCTTCCCGTGGGTGTCGTAAGAGGCGACTAAGGGATAACAAGGTTCCACAACCATCTTGGAAATTAAGAAGCCGACCGATGCACAGTGCTGTGAGTCTAGGACAAAAAAGAAAAAAACAAATTTCGGTTTCCTACAAATCGGTATTGCCGTTTTAAAAATAATGAGTTCCTACACAACGAGCATTAATTTTTATTAGCTGGATAGTTTTTATTCGCTTATAATGACACTTTGAATGTCTCACTTTGAATGAATACCGCTAACTACCTTATCAGTCGTAAATCGTCTGTTGTGCAAAGTGCATTGTGAAAAGAAAGTGTAACGTTTTTATAAACTAACAGCTATGGAGATTAAAGGCCAAGGTATGTACTTTAAATTATTATAGTTTTTGAGTCTATACGTTGTCTTTAACTATGTATGAATCTATCCAAAGTTGCTATTGAAAATAAGTGTAACTCGGTGCATTTTAAAACTTTGAAGAAAGTTTAAAAAAAAACATTGCATAACATTGCATACTTGTAACATTTTATTATTACTACATTGGTATACTTTAATTTTCAGTACAGTTTAAGTGCTTCCGTTTGCGACTTTTTTTTATAATATCTTTTTCAGCGAGAAGGAAATCTATCAAAAACTCCGGGTAATCTGGTAGAAGTACGGTTTGAAACGGAAAAAAGTGGTCGAGAATCAGTTGTATTTGAGAGAATTTGTTCTCTTTTCGTCGGTTATTTTGTTTAAATATGAGCAATAAGTGGAAAGAAGTTAGTCGTAGCCGCCAAAGACTTTATCAACGCCACGGAGGTTGGCTACAACGGGAGATTCGTCTGCCAGAAAGTTTTAAATAATTTAAAATAATTTAATTTAAATTATTTTAAATAATTATTTAATTTAAAATAATTTAGTTAGGCTATTTTGGTAGATGAATTAAGTTAGAATGAATATTGTGTTTTTTTTACCTTAATTAAGATAAATATAATTTTATATTTAATATTGTTATTAGATTAAAAAAGCTAAAAATTATTATACTAGACAACATTAACAAAATTATGTACGAAATATAGTTTATTACAGCATTAAAACTGTTTTATGATTTTTGTCCATCGCGCCATACATTTCACTGCACTGTGCGATGGCGGGATAACCATCCAACTGCTGCTGGCTTTGAAATACACAGGCCGAAGACGGGCAGCAACGTCTTCGGTGCGACAAAGCCAATACTGCGGTCACCAACCCGCCTGCCCAGCGTGGTGACTATGGGCAAAACACATGAGTTCACGTTATTTTTGACGTAAACTTGTGGAGGCCTATGTCCAGCAGTGGACTGTATAGGCTGTAATGATGAATAAGAGGTGACCTTATCGCTATAGGCGTCTATAGAAGAGGAGCCTAATGGGCCATATCCACACGAGGATGTGGGAATTCTATACTGGATACTAAAAAATCTGTCAACTTTTTTCGTAATGTCCTGAATAATAAACCCAGATTGGCATTAATGCTTATTGTTAAAAGAGTAATCTAATGTTTACATTAAAAAGACTACTTCTTTACATCACATTAAAAACATATTGTATTTAAAATGCAGACCCATATTTATATCGCTATATTTTGTCTACGTAACACCACACAACATAGTTCTACACAAAATAAAATCTGTTTCAAATACTGATCAGATTATATTTTGATAACATAGCAACTTTTTAATGTTACACTTAACAAAAATAATGTTTACCCATGATATCGCAATACAAGGTTATTAGATTATACAATAAAACAATAAAATGCTTTTAAATATATTTTGTAGGCGGTCGCTATATAAATAATCGGAAGACTCAACTTTAAGAATAGGTACTTTATCGGTTAAATAAAAATCACACATCAAAAACATAATAATAACTTCAAAAAAATTAAAAATTAGTATGCTTTACATTATAGAATATCTTTTTTTTTTGTGAAAATGTATGTACATTTTACTATCAAAAATTTATTATCTTTATGATTTTATATTAATTAATCTGATTTTAATTATTTTTAGATACATTAGATTGGTACATTCTGTTTCGAATTTATTGAAATATTTCTAAATATATAATATTTATTTTCCATAATATCATCGTCTCCCTGCCCTTATCCCACTTATGTAGGGTTGGCACAACATGTCTTCCATTCCTTACTATTATTCGTCACTTCAGCGCTTACTTCTTTCTTTCTCATGTCCTAACTTAACAACATCAATAATAACTCCAAATACAAATTATGAAAATTATTAATTGAATAAATTTTACTATGAAACTCAAACACAGTTGGTATATTTATGAGTATTTTTTTTTTAATTTATATATATAATACATTTCGAACACTAATAACAATAATGTTGTCTCATTCAGGTTATGCAGCAGAATGGTCAGAAGGTTTGAAGAATTACATTGAAGAGAAGAAACGTCCGAAGACAGGCAAGGCGTATGGCGCGCGATATGTCGGCTCTATGGTCGCCGACGTGCACAGAACTATTAAATATGGCGGCATCTTCATGTACCCCGCTACGACTTCCGCGCCAAAAGGAAAGGTACTCTAAAATTTAATTTATAAATATCTCGTGTGTCACGATGTTTGTTAGCGAACTCCTCCGAACGGCAGACCGATGTTTTTAATTTTTTGTGTATGTTTGTTATGTCTGAAAATAGGTAAGCGATTTTTATACACCTAGGTGATAACGGTGTCGCTATCAATGCGGCAGAACAACGTTTGCCGGATCAGCTAGTATTTTTTATAATAATATCGCTCGACTGTTGTTGTCCCCTGTTCTTTTTTGTTTGTCAGTTGTTCTTGTTTTGAATGATGTACAGAACATTAAATTGTTTGAAATTTTTCAAATGCTATTTTCTTTTAATTTAATCTTTAATCCACATTTCCGCGTACTATAAAAATATTTTCAGTCATCAGTTATATTTTAATTGCCAACCTTAAATAAATAAAATAAAACATATTTTTCAGCAATTAATGAGATGTTCTTGTTTTCAGCTCCGTCTGCTATACGAGTGCAACCCCATGGCTTTCCTCGTGACTGAAGCAGGAGGACTCGCGTCTAACGGCTCAAAGTCAATCTTGGATATCGAACCCACTTCCATTCATGAACGATCACCTTGCTACCTCGGTTCAAAACTCGACGTGGAGGAATTATTGAAGTTCCTTAATTAATACATACTTTTAATACTTGATTTTGAATTATATTAAAGCTGTTTGCAGTTGAACTCAATAATATCATTGCTTTTTAATTTTTAGTAAATTAAAAAAAAAACTAAATTGCCTCGCTAAAATTTTATGATGTATATGACCTATACAAAATTTTAATAATAAAAAATTAAAATTGTGATAAAACCAATTAACCTAAATATATACTTATTTTTGTGTAGAAGTGTAGTTTCTAAAGGAAAAGCTGAACATGCACTGAAATCAAATGTGCCTTTATTACAAAAAAATAATAATAATAAGATTTCTGAATACTTTTTATAATTTTGCGTTATTGTCCCAACAAAAATAAAATTGAAAAAAACATTTTTTGCGTTTTTATTTACAAAAATGAAACATTTCCGCTTAAACTTTTTACTGTAGTTAATGTGTTTACTTACACCGTTTTTTATTATTATAATAATTAAAAAAAATTGCAATAAGGTACATACAAAAAAATGTGTCTGAATAATAGCAGGGTTAATTTCTAACACTGAAACTACATTTTCAAAAGATACTTGACTTTTATTTATATACATCTGAGGCTTTTTCATTTTATTTCACTTCACTTTTTCACCACCAGAAAGTCACAGACAAGCACATCATTTCCAAACATTTAATAAAATGTTTATTGTAAATAAATTACTCAGTTCAGTGTGTATTATTCTGATCTTCACATTAAATAGTCATATATCAGTCTGAATGAACGCAATTATTAATCCATTGCCTTTAAACAATAACAAACTATAGTCTCTGAGCATATACTGAGATATACGTTTAACAGTTTACATAGTGATATTACAAAATAGTTTATTATATTGTAAGGGTAATTGAGATGAAAGTAATTGTCTAATTACGCTGTGAGAGCTATGAATTGATGGAAAACATCCAAAATGTGAGGATCCAGATCTTGGGTAAAGAGGAGAGTTTCCAAAGTACTGCTGTACTTCTGGACTTGTTCGTGGTGCTGAAAAAAAAGGAATAAAAAAATCACTAATTATATAACAGAAAAATCCGTGTCGGACCATGTCCTAGCTTTACTAGGCAGTCTAAGGACTGCTGGCCCGAAGTAATAATAGAAATAATAAATAAATATATACACAATACACACACGGTCGTCTGTTCCTAAAGTAAGCAACTTAATGCTTATGTTATAGGTAACGTAATGCTTGTGTTATAGGTAACAGCCAACTGGTATATAGCTACATATTTTTTTTGATAAACATACTTATAAATAATACATATATAAATAAATATTTATATTACACCCAGACTCGGGGTGGGAATCGAACCCACAACCCTCGGAGCTGAAAGCAGGTTCACTACAAACTGCGCCAACGGGCTAGTCATCAGAAGTGCCAATATAATAAAAAAACCGCTTGCAGATAAGCAATAAAATGCTACGTGTTTTTTAAAAAAGGCACCGGTACCTACGAGCCTGTGGATGCTGTACTATAAAAACAAATAAAACTCACCAGCAGGAACACCTGCCGCAAACGAGCGAGGGTGGCGCGGTACCAGTGTGTATGTGGATCCCGGGCATCCGTGTCAGCTCTTACGAGGTGCTCCGATAAGATCATAATGAAACGTTGGAAAACGATCAGGAACAGACGCTTCTGGTCCGTATGAGCCATCTCCAGCCTTTCCTCCATTCGCTCCACTGCCTGAAATGTATTTCCAATCAAATTAAATATTGTTATTTATTGTATAAGACGCCGCGATGGCGCAACGGTCGCATTGACCGCTCCAGCGGGGTTGGAACCCGCGTCTCCGACTGACCGTGTGCCGACACGGTCATTAACACAAAATAAGATTATTAACACAAAAATAAAATCGTAGATATTAAAAATAGCATGGTGTCGTCTCCTGTCAAAGATTTTCATTGTAATATAAAACTTTGAATAGTTACGGGTTTCTGTAAAGAGCTCACTATAGACGGCACGGTTCGCTTAAACCGAATATAAAAATCATCATATCAAAAATTTCGATCCTGCGGGTATTTCGTTCCATAGCTTAATTGGCTAGAGCGCCGACACGGTCAGTCGGAGACGCGGGTTCGATCCCCGCTGGAACGGTCGATTTTTGATATGATATTCAAAAATGTTTTGAAATATAGTTTTTTTTTTTTTGAGGTTCGTTCAGTGTGTATTTTGTTGTGCGTTACGGTGATTTAATTTCAATCTTTAAACTCAAGTTAGCTATACACGAACATAATCTATAATATAAAAATCAGTCGCTGAATGTGTTGCTAAGCGCAAAACTCGAGAACGGTTAGACCGATTTCGCTAATTCTTTTTTTAAAATATTCCTTGAAGTACGAGGATGGTTCTTACAGAGAAAAATTCTAAAAAAAAAATTTAAATTTCCTGAAAAAGTCTAAAAACAACACTTTTCTATACTCCCATACAAAAGATTTGTGATAATACTTAAAAGTCAATTTGAACTTTAATACCATACGATAAAGTTTGTGTTAGGCGATACGAAGTTCGCCGGGTCAGCTAGTATTATACATATTTTGTAACATTTAGAAATTTATTCAGTTTTAGACCCGAACTTTACAATTTTAGACATAATGCATACCTCTTCTGTTGGCTTAAATTGATCTTTCTTCTTTTTGCTGCCATTTTCATCTTCAGAATCTGAACTACTTGAATCGTCCCGAGCGAGAGCTTCTCTTGCTTCTTGCAGCTCTTTACCTATAAAATAATTAAATAGGTAAATTAATATAACACCCAACAGAATGTTACGAGACTACCAAATTTTATATATGCCAGAACTTACTAAGTTTAGAGACATGCTTATTCATTTTGTCAATAGTGAGGTGTAGGATCTCCCAGACATATCCGTGAGTGAAATGGGGAGCCATCTCCTTTGAAAACAGCCACGTGGCCACCGCACTACATTCTACTATCTGTGTTTTGAGCATTTTATCCACCAAAACGCACACCACTTGAGTGTGGCGCTGCCAAAGTTCCCAGACATTGCGTAGCACGCATATTTGAGCCTCTTCTGATTCCGCCAAGATCTAATCATAGGACAAGAGTTACAAAAACAATTATGAATAAAAATAATTTAATCAATATTTAACTGTCCACAGTGCAAAAAAACCGACTTCTCCCTAATTAAAATAGGTATTAAATAGAGATAAAGAGAGTGCTTTATCAAATTCAAATCAAACTCACCTTAAAAACGTAATGGAACTTCGAAATAGCAGCAAAACTATGTGAAATGCTCTTGCTGCCCAAGTTGAGGAGTGTCTGAACAAAAACATCTATCTTCAGAGGATTATAAGTAGTGTGGGCGGCTGACGTGTCACCTTCGCGCAAGGGATTGGGTAGGTCCCGCAGAACATTCAATGCCTCCTCCGCAGTGCACTTATTGCGGACACATACGACTAACTGATGCGCTGCTTCAGTTCCAGGTAGTGAAGCTGAGAGAAAAATGACACAAATTGGTATAAATAAGTAAACGCCTCAAGCTCAATGGCCACCTCTTGAATATGAATGCGTTGTACTACAGATCACGTACTAATAAATGTATGGTCTCTACAAATATTTGATATGTAAGGTGATCGATCACCCGAGTCATTTCATTCGACCAGCGTGCAAAGTATGGTATATATCTATTTTTCACAAAAATATAGCAATATTTTGAAATATTTACACTTATGACGTTTTGAATTACTATAAAAATAGTTTTAGGATCAGTTCAGTTGGGTCAGTCATAAATTTATTAGCTATATTCTTATTAACATTAATAGAATTAATTGTTCGTAATGTCTGATTCTAAAAGGTGTTCAATTGTGCTTGTTATTTAATAAGAGTACCGTGCCGTATATAAAAAAAGATAATTCTTTTAGATAACTAGTGAACAATACCTTAAGTCAATTGCATAAATTATCCACTACAATGCCCTAATGGGAACTAACTCTTAATATTTCACGCCTCAATTAATATCAAAAGTTGAATAATGTTACGGCAACGTTACGTTATTGTAGACAACTTTTTATTTTCCTAGTAGTTATATCTTTTATCTACTGAAAACTATTGTATGTTAAAAAAAAAATAATTAAAAAAAGTACCTACTGCGACAAATATTGTGCTCTCATAAAGGCTTGAAAACAAATGCTTCTTTTATTATTTTGTTCATTTAAAAGAATAATATAAATATCAACCATTATCAATATATTATAACAATTTCACATATATGTGTACTTCGTTTGTTTGAACCTTTCCTTCGTTTTTAGAGTAAGCTCTTATTTTCTTTATTATTTTTATTTACAGCGACAAAACGCAATCACAGTTCTTTCAGGTTAAATAAATTAAACGTTTTCAACAGTTCAACGCGACATATCACAATGATATAAATACATTTTCCGGCATCTAGAAATTTCTCATTGTACATAAATCAGCTGAAACTACCCGAGTACCCAACACATACTCCCGCGCACTTTCATTTGCCTCGCGTGTCCACTCGCCACTGTCATTGCTACATACATTGAAATAATTTAAATCGTCTTCATTAATAAAATCGTATGAAATATTTCCTACTCGGAGAAAATACTAATGAAAAAAATATATGAAAATAGTATTATCGTGTATTTCTGATTGCTTATTGTTTATTAATGAGAAAATTCGTTTTTCTTTCGTTCATCAAATAATTAACTGTTTTTAACCGACTTCCAAAAAAGGAGGAGGTTCTCAATTCGAAACTTTTGACCGGGTAGACCGATTTCGACAAATTTTGTTTTAATCGAAAGGTGGTGTGTATCAATTGGTCCCATTTAAATTTATTGGAGATCTAACAACTACTTTTCGAGTTATATCTAATAATGCGTTTTTACTTGACGCTTTTTTCGTCGACCTACGTTGTATTATACCGTATAACTTTCTACTGGGTGTACCGATTTTGATAATTCTTTTTTTGTTGGAAAGGGGATATCCCAAGTTTGGAACCATGATAAGGAAACCAGGATCTGATTATGGGATCCCAGAGAAATCGAGGGAAACTCTCGAAAATCCGCAATAACTTTTTACTGGGTGTACCGATTTTGATAATTTTTACTTTAATCGAAAGCTGATGTTTATCATGTGGTCACATATAAATTTTATCGAGATCTGGTAACTACTTTTTGAGTAATCTTTGATAACGCGTAGTTGCTTGACTATTTTTTTGTCGATCTACGTTGTATTACTCGTCGATGTAATTAAAGTCGGTTTTTTTTTTCGTTTGCGAGCAAACACAATTATAACATATTATGTGAAATTTTTGAAATATTAAAATGTCGGTATTTTATATTATATCTTTTTATTAATTTACTTTTATGACGATTTTCTACAAAAGTCTCACCATGAAATACTAGATACGCAATGAAAAGGAAAACGGTTGCAATTTCCTTCGCAAGTATAAGTGTACGGCGAGCTTACAACACCTATGGGTATTGTTTGAAGATCCGTAGATCGCTTTAATAGTACAGATATTCATCTATATTTCCTAACAAATATGATGCTAACTGCGTTCATATTTTTATAGTGTTCCAAAAATTCTATGGGCCGATTTCACCACTTATGGATAAAGTTTATCCGGCAAATAAGTAACGAATAGACATTACCAGCAGGAAGCAGAATGGGCCATTAAGACCTCGCTTCATCGCTTCAGCCTGTAATATCCCACTGCTGGGCATAGGCCTCTTTCCCCATGTATGAGGAGGATCAGAGCTTAATCCACCACGCTGCTCCAATGCGGGTTAGCGGATAAGGCCTGTTTCTTCTAAATTAATAAACTACAAATGTATAGATTACGTACGTTGATAGCTGGAGATCTAAAACACAAAGGCTACTTTTTATCTCCCTACCGACCTATTTTGACCCGACATTCCCAGGGATCGGAAATCACGCTGAAAAAATCGCAAGGCAATTCAAAAGATATAATTTGTATTTTTGATATTCAAAATGCTTTTATTGAACTCGAATCATAATTTCGTATTTACATATTCAAATGCTAACATCTACGACACCTCTCGTTATTATGTATGTACTCGTATGATATAACATTTATTTCCATTTTTTTTATGAAACGTGAAAAAAATTTCCGCGTCGAGTGGGGTTGGTTACACCGCGCATGTTCTCGACCATCCTCAGTCCGTGGTTACCGGTGCTACTGCGCCGCACGCGTCAACAAACAGTGGTTTAATATCGATCGCTCTGTGATCGAAGATGCGATCCGCTTTGCTTTGCGTTTTCTTTACACTAATTGTAAGTATAATGAGCTCTATTATACTTTTATAATATGCGCCGTTTTCGTTCGTGTATCACTGTTAAAACACGCGTTTCGAATTTATTTACAAATACATCGTCTTCGTATAATTTTTTAAACAAATATCAATCATAATTCAAATATAGTAACGGTTTTATTCGTTATGTTATTAATGTAGTTTCTTATTTAATTATTTCTATATATTTAGTTGATAATTTAAATTGTTAATTACTTCATTAGTTAAAAATTCAAGTGCACCCTTGTTTTCTAAAATGAGCTAATCAGGCTCGAAGATCAATATCACAACTTGATAGCGCACGGCCTCAATGTCAACCATTGTATCTGGATGGGATTTTCTCACATATGTGGGGCAATAGACTTAGTTTTTTTTTTAATCTTTATATCTTCCCATTGAAATCTCGTATTTTTGCTTTAAATTTTTTTTTTTTTTTTTACGTGAATGACTTAATAAAATTAGTATTACGCATAGTGATTTGTCTGGATCTTTACGAGATTATATAGAAAATAAGATCATTTAAGTGTAGTATTGTAATCTGATATAGAATTTTATATAATACATATAATATATATACATAGCTAGCTTTTGACCGATCCATTAAGACTCGAGAAAACCGAGTTACATTTTTAAAATGGTACATTGACAAGTTTAATGCAGAAATAAAACGTAGAAATAGAAAAATTTGTAAATATAATTAAAAGAATTATTTTTGGTAGCGACCATGACTGTATGTACTCTCTATAATGTCTATAGCCAAAATCAGGCTTCAAAAGCACATTTGATTCGTCATTTTACAAATTAAAATTATTTGTTTTTGATACACTAATTAGTCAAATTGAAGTTACCACGATTCATAATGTAGATTCTGCCAAGAAGAATCGGCAACAATTTCTGCAGTTATTTTTAAAAAACTGTATTTTGTAATAAATTTAGCCACACTACATATTGCATGAAATGCTGCCCCAAAAAACTTCCCAATACTGGGATAAACTACTATGTCTATGTGGGGGAAAGGTTACAACACTGCCATGCCGTACTAATGCTTGTCGGCACACAAACCTTGAAATTTCTTTCAAAATATTCAGGTACCATTAATCGGCTCGAATTCAAATCAGGTGCAATTTATTTCCAGTGTATTATTGATAGTTTGAATATATTTTTAAAAAATAGAGACAAAAAAAAACACAGTTGTCCGAGTTCTTATTTAGGTTTTATTTATATATTTTTTTCATTAAAAAAAATCAGTTTATACGTCAAATATAATAGTAGGTATGTATGGGTATAACATCCGAAGCACTGCACTTAATTTGGTAATTCATCTTTTTTGTGTTCCCTATTGCCAAAACCCCGTTTAAGTTATACCCGTATCTTTTTAGGAACACTTACAGAACAAAAAAGTATAAATATATTTCGTGAATTATAAGAAATATGCAATACCCTTGAAATTAAAATCGAATGTAACAAAAGATATTACGAGCTCCATGGCTCCTACACATCTAGGTCCAGATGTTATCATTGAGATAACATTACATTGAGCGGTAGCACGTGTTACTATAATAATCGCTGTTAAAACACTTGTACTTTTATTTAAATTATTACTATTATACTCGTAAAACGGTTGTTACTCACTAGAACTTGTGCGGTTTGTTCTTAGTTAGAAGAGATAATAAGCACTAAAACGATTCTACAATTGCAGTGTAATTAGTCATTTAGATAGTTTTCATATTAAAAGAAAAATTAGAAGTTTTGCCTATAATGAAATTTTGTTAATACTTTTTCATTAAAAGTTTTGAAAAAGTGCAAAAATAAATTTGCTGATATGTGATTATTTATTAATTTTCGAATTAATTTATATTAGTGTTACCTACAAAAGAGACGAAAATAATTAAAATATAAATACTTTCATTATTAAATACGACACGTATAAAATTATCTATTATTATTAAAATTAATTTATACTAAATAATAATTAAAATTAAAAAAAAAATGTAAGAACTGTAAGCTTCGTATGAAAATACAACGACAATCGCATTATATTTGGTCGGAAAATTGAAAATAGTTTTAGTCGATTGGGAAATCGCCACACGAGGGTTGGACCGGCGAGCACGCAACCGTCGCGGCACGCCATCTTAACGCGCACTTTCCCGTCAACAGCCATTTTACTTTCGAACGCATATTAAACACTTTTTCAGCAATTACAATTCTTTACATTGCGGATTTACGATTTATTAATTTCTATTGATTTAGACCATTTGTTGTTACAGATACAAAGAGGATGGATCCGCGCACAGAACGATGACTTCAGACCCACCCCAATACCATTGAATGAATGGCATCATGAGAGGAGAGAGGAACGCGCGGGAACGCTGCATGAAACTTTTAAAACTGAATCCCCACCGTCCATAGCCGCGGTACCGGCCCACTACTGGGAAGATGCTCTCAGACACAGTGTCTATTTAACACTGGTTCGAGATAAAATTGACCAGTTGATTGCCAAGGGTGACGTCATATCTCCTAATAGTAAACACGACAGTTACGATTCAAAAGAGATCGATGATCACGATTTATGGGACAAAATTAAAAGTGCACCTTTCGACAGGCTACCAGAGGAGGAGCCGTCTTCTTTCGGTGACGTCACAATTATGGCAAAAGGACGACTCTTAGAAGATAGCAGCGGTTTTCGTTTCGCTGAAGACGAAAGGACGAAAGAAAAATGCAGTCGTGACAATTGCATGGATGGTGTAAAAGCGTTCTGGTCAGTCAAACGCGTTCGACAAAGAGATCAAGAAATTTCACCTGGTAAATACCACTATGAGTTAACATTTTCCGTCATATCACAAAAACCTAAGAAGCAACGGAAGCCATACGAAAATCCCATCAGAACATTTACCGTAAAGGAGACATCTCCTAACGGGATAGTGGAAAGACCGCAGGAACATCGAAGATTTGAACCTGTATCGACTCACACCGCACGTCCCGAGAGAGCTATCTGGTTTCACAGAAATATAGCACCGTCTAAATCTTTTACGGGAAGAAAGCAATATTTCTCAGGGTTAGACAGAATTTTTTCGTCATTCTTCTCAGACGACGATGATAGGTCATTTGAATCCACACAAACAAAATACAAACCTAGTTCGTATTCTGGACAAATGGGATCACAATACTCTAAAATCGGCCACGCGGGAATAGCTGTGGATTCACATCCCGTACCTTATCCCTACAGACCGCATACCTACCACCATGCGCGACCTCCTTTGCCAGCTCCACCAACTAATGCTATTCAATACCAGTATATAGACAACAGTCAGTACACAACAGCTAACAGCAATCCATATGCGCACTATTCGCATGACCACCACGTCGAATCAAGCCAATCTATAAAAACGACTCGACCGCCTGTCTTACCTACCCCCTTACCACCTTTCCCCTCTAGAGATCAATCAAGTGAAGTTACTAATACTATGTCTTTAGAAAGCACGGCTTATACTCCCGATAGTATTAAAACGCACAAAAACTACAATAAACCGAAGCTGTCGCCGACTAAGGTAAATTATTTCACAGACCATGTAAGGCCACCTGTTTATAATGCTCCGCCAGGTGTGTTTGTCACAATGGATAAGAAGCCTTTCAAACCTATGCCACCTTTAAAACTAGTCCACCCTTCTAAGCCACACAGAGCAAACAAACCGATTGACTTCCGACCGAGTCCACAAATACTCGATCACAGTTCCGAACAAGGTTCATTCTCTGATACAGCCTTTAGACCGATAATGATGAACTATGGTGACAGTAATTCATCTGAAAATAATGAAAGTGGTTACGTTACTAAAAGAACCGAAAACAAAATTCGAAAAACGACTACTTCAGGAAAAAAGCCTCAAAAGAAACATGAAAATATAAAATCACACCACGGCGTCACCACGGCGGTCCCTGATATAATTACCGTTCAGTCTTCATCAGAGGATGACATTGAAACGATGGATTGGACTAACATTCTAGGAGCGTTTACAAAGACATCACCGATGTTTACCCAAACAGAAAAAATGCAGATACCAGAAACCACAACACATATGGCAACAACTGTAGCCACTACAAGTACAAAAAAGATTCCAACCTCAACAGAAGAAACAAAAGAACCAGCAATGGTAACATCAACAACGGTTAAGCCTAAAAAACGTACACGACCTCCACCGAAATTCGCAAAGCAGGATAAAATAAAAAAACACAAACGAATAACTACAACTACGACCACTAATGCACCAGAAAATGTAAATAAAAAAAGACCGTTAAATGACTTAACACCGCAAGCAAGTTCGGCAGCAACAGGTACAATGAAACCTGTTAAAGAAATCATGAATAAAACAATCACGTCTACGACTTCGACTACAAGTACGACAACTACAACCACAAAAAAACCAACAACTAAATCAACTACGATAACAACATCAACAACAACTCAGACGCCTAAGACTACAACAATGAAGAACTCTGGGAGTTCAACAACACAGTCTAAAAGTAGAAATCGATTCCGACAGTCGACCCTATTTTACAAAGGCACTTCGGTAAAGCATGACAGATGGAGTGCGAAAAATCAAACGATAACAACCCCAATTTCAACATCCTCTTTACACAGAAGAAAGGGTTCCAATTTTCAAGGTTACGTTTCATCAACTACTCCTAGACAAGTGGAAGAAGAGAGAATCAAAGAAAAAAATCACGTTGATCGTAAATTAAACTTGTCTAATTTAGGATCTAGCACTAATGCACCTGACCCGAGCTCTCAGCCAAGTTCTAATAATGAAGAAACTATAGATCAATATGAAAGCAATAGCGTTTTACCAATAGAAAGATCACAGGAAACTGGCGAAAGCAACAAAAATAATAACGATGAATCTAAAGATCATTCAGAGTATATATTCCAGTCTTCTACCGTAGCAACAAACAACAAACACGACGAAGAGTCAAGTGAAATTGAACCATCATCCAACACGACACCAAAAAATAAAAACAAGTGCAAAAAGAAGAAAAATCATCCTTCAACTACTGTAGACCCCTCAGAACCAGATTTTGAATCTTTTACAATAATGCCTGGTCCTAAATCATCATCAGAAACAACAACAACCAATGACATTCTAAAGGATCTTTTTAATTTTAACGAGAAAATTAATCATGACGAAAATTCGAAGGATTTATCCGATCTAGATGAAGAGGAAAGTTCGAATCATGAAAGCTTTTTGAAAGCCGATTCCGACTTTGACTTCTTAGAAATGTTTAGTGGTAAAAAAGAACATAGACAATCTAAATCCGAAGAAGATGATTATGACTATGAAGGTGATGATGATGAAGATGATAGCGAAAATAACAATAACGATGAAAATGAAGATAGTAAAATCCGTTCCTTCGATGATGATACTGAAATTGAATCTGATGAAAGTGAAGACGAAGATGAACACGAAATAATAAGAAATTCGTATAACGACAAAAAACAAAAGAAACGTCCGCTCAGCTTCTTAGAACTAATGGCCATGTCATAGACTGAATACTAGAGTATCATTTCATTTACAGCTTTAAAAATACATGTCATGAAAATATTAAAAAATGACAAATAGGAAGGCATTTAAGTTATTCGTATATTTTGTCCTCACTTGAAATTCTGTAGCTGTTTCATCAATGTAAATATTTAAGTTTTCTATTTAAGTTTAGGTTATTAACATATTTTTATACAAGATATAAATATTAAAAATAAATACGGTTTTTTTTTTTTCTTACCTGCACCTTCCATAGAGTACTTGTATATGGGTTCCGGTTTCAAAGGCACAAATGCCGATAATGATTCAGGTGTCATGTCTTTTATTCTTTGGTGATAGGATAACCTGTAAAAGGTTTATTTTTATTTAAACAGTTTTATACATTACTAGCTGACCCGGCAATCGTAGTCTTGCCACTAAACGCTAAAAATAGGGGTTGGTGGTAGAGGGTTGAAAATTTAGGGTTGTATGTAATGTTGTATCATAAAAAAATAATAATTTATCAAAAACTTAAAAAAAATTTTTTTGGTGTGACTACCCTTAACATTTAGGGGGATGAAAAATAGATGTTGTTCGATTCTCAGACCTACCCAATATGTACACAAAATTTTATGAGAATCGGTTAAGCTGTTTCGGAGGAGTTTAACTACAAACACTGCAACACGAGAACTTTATATATTAGATTAATCATAAGAAATGCTCTGGGTTTTTTATAATTATTGAAATAATAAATAATTACAGCAGTTCAGTAGATGTCACCTCTAAAGATATTTAAGAATCTTCAGCAATTATGTTTACTGCTCTACTTTCGAGACTTATAGCTTTATTTTTTGTTTTGGTACTGTAACAGCAGAAAATGTAATTGTAAACATTTCAATGGCATTAGCTATTTTGTCTGTAAGACTAAATCCACAACTATTCCACTGAGAGTTAACACATACTGATGACAATAATAATTAATTGTTGACTATGGTTAATCCTTATTTTAATGTACAACTAAATAATTATTTAATATAATTATATATATATTAATAAAAAATCCGTTTCCCTTAGTTGCTCCTTAAGTTCCTGCTATTGAATAGATCATTGCCCTTTTCTGTACTGTAATACAAATATGCTTTGGTCTAGAAATTATTTAATTAACACAATAAATATCTATAGACAATCTAAAATAACTTTTTTGATAGTTAAAAAATCTTTTTATACAACTAGGTCGACAAAAAAGCGTACGACTCACGTTATGGTAAGAGATTACCATTGCTAATCGAGCCCTGCAACACTATAAGCAACCGGCCATATGGCACTTAATCACCAACTATTCATCATGAATGCAACAGACAGCCCTCTTTGCAGGGGCTGTCTGGCTGCTGAAGAAACAGCCGCCCACGTAATCCTGGAATGCGAGGGAGTGGCCACACACCAGGCTACCATCCTTAAGGGAATAAGGACGCTCCGAGAAGCCTGTGAACGCCCCAGGAGGCTTCTGAGCTTCTGGAAGGAGCTGGGCTGGCTGAACTAGTCATCCCACTTTTCACGCATAATGGACCACCTCTGTGTCTAAATGCGGAAAACCGAGCCCACTACAATACAAACACTATAAGCATCACAAGCGTGTTGTTGACCCTCCCCAGGAGCTCAGGCCACCTTACTCACCAAAAAAAATAATACTTGAAACACACTTAAGTAGTATTATGTACACGTGAAAGCAGTATTATTTAACTGTAATCTTCTGTAAGGTACTACCTTCGGTAAGAACTACCTCAGTCGGGCTGCTCTAGATTTTGACACAATATATCCTGCTGAGCCCTACCTCGATGAAGAAAGGTTCTAATATTTTGATGAACTGGTGTACCTTAGACATTTGCCAAGAACTTCCCTAATGAATCTAGGCTTGGGATGTTCTGGATCAAGTTGAGCACATCCCTCCCAATCCTCCCAGGACCATCGGTACTGGAAGTTGCTTATATGGTAAGAAAACCAATTCACCAGTCTGTAACAATAAACAAAGGAAATTTATGATAAAGATATAATATACAGCATAGATTGTTTGTGATTTAATTATTTTAATTTATGAAAGATAGCAGAAAAATAGTATATACTTCTACATAGTATAGTATTAAACACACATTTGAGACATTACATTTTCCAATTTACTAAAATAAAATTTAAAGCCATATGAATCACCTACTAAAAACATATAGAACATTACTGTATATATTTTTACTCAATTACATTTGTCTAAAATATTACACCATCAATCGATTTTAAAACATTCCCTAAATGGTTAGCATAGTGAAAATACGAAAAATAATGTATATGGCAGATGTTCTTACTTGTTTGACTCAAAGTTTACTTAGGTAAGATTTTAATATATATATATTACCTATCAAAACATGCAATATTCATGGAATCAATCCTCATGAACAAAATCTCTGTTGCTTGAGCTAAGACTTGCGGCATTGTGGAAGGTTGCAGCTTACACAGCTCAATAAAAATTGATCCATAGCATATCTCCAGATATCTTGGTGTCGGTAAATTAAATAATTCAGCAAACATCACTTCAACAATACAGTATTCCAAAGGTATTTTTGCTTTATATGGGAAACATAAAAGCTGAGCGGCACATTCCTTCCTTTCTAAATGATAAGCTTCTATTATATTGTGGAGATGTTCTTCAATGAGAAATCTCTCAATAGAATGAGCTCCTGGTAACACAGGGCCATCGGGACAGTCGGTGTAATCAAACATTCGGAAAATAACCCTCGGCATTGGGTATGTATCACCATCATTGTGGGGAGGTGGCTGAAAAAATTTTCAAATTAATATTAGTTCTGTAAAATAGTAAAACTTAAATGCTTAAGTAAACTATTTTCATATTGTGTGTGTACCTGTATTGTTGGCAAAGTATGTTGCAAAGCTTCACAGAGTATTGAGTCAAACGCAAGGTATGGTCTTGGTATATGCTTTTCTGACCAATTATCCTGTCTTAGTTTTTTTATTTGTGCCCAGAGGCAGTCTAAGTACTCTTCTTGAAGGTGTGGTGAATCTGCAGACCAAACTTTTAATGCCGGCCAGTGTTTCTTACTGCGTTTGTTTAGAAACACTTCTATTGTCACAAGTAAGTGATCCAACTGAGACTCTTTCTTTTCATACAACTCTCTGCCAACCCATGGCAATACTGAAAGTACGGCAAATACAAACCAATCTCTTCTGACTTGCGGCACTCCATCCTCATTAGCGCAGTCCACTAGTGTTTCCAACAACGTGAGTAAAGATGATGCAGCCAAGACGTGGCAGTTTACCAAATCAGATATAAATCTCAAACAATAACGAGCGGCATTCCATTTTCCTGTCTTAAGATTTTCTTTGAAAGTTTTTACGATATAGTCTACAAATTCACCGCCAAAATTATAGTTTTTCGCATTCAGTAATCCTACTAGTGTGGCATAAATAGTGCACTTCTCCGGCATTCGAATAGCGCATTCTGTTAAAATACGCAATATTTTTACACGGAATGTGCTCAAATCTGCTTCCAAAACACTCGCTAAACCTTCCAGATTACTTTCTAAGCTGGAACTACTTTTTTCACCAACTCTCAAAATTAGGGATTCCAACCTATCCTCGATTTCCTGATTTTCTGATACACGACGACGTTTTCTATGAAGGCGTTCTGTAATATATCAAAACAATACTTAATATCACAAAAACATTTAACCTAAAAACTAGCGATTTGTGGAAAACTTACCATATCCATCTTCTTCATCATGAGCTCGTCTACGATTCATGTCTGTTTTTTGGTGTTTATACCGGTTATAACTTGTTTCTAACTGTTCCTAACGAAAAACTATTTTATAGATCTATTTCAATATAAGAAAACGTAAACCCAAACAATTAAATCGTCAATTGTCATACTATTATAATGTAGGTACTCTGTGATTGTTACCCTATATTAGGTACATTACTTGGTCTATGGTGATTGTCATACTCACAGAGTACATTATATACTGGTCATACTGCCACCAAACTCCCACTGCGTCATACAAGATCCATAGACATTAGACAACAAATTTCTACAAAGTGTAAGGCGCAGACAAATTAATATAATTAGCATACATTATATTATATTGTATTACTAGCTATACCTGCGTATTGTTCGTTCGCAGGGCTATCTATACATATAATAAAATGGTAGGAAAGTCAAAATTGTACATTGAATATTTTTTTTAAAGTATACTGGGGATTGATCTATAACCGATACCGAAGCCAAAAATATAGTTTTTAGAATTTTTGTCTGTTTGTCTGTATGTATGTCCGGGATAAATTCAAAAAGTACCGCATGGATTTACTTCAAATTTGGCACGAATATTATTAAGAAGTCGGGTCAATATATAGGCTACAAATTATCACGTTGTAACCTACGGGGAACGAGCAGTGAACCTTTATTTCTTCAACGCTTTCTGTAACAACGTGTGATCTTACGACGCATATTTGAATGTTGTTATTATCTTTATAACCATGCTATAAGCTAGCTTTAAACTATAAATAAAGACAGTCTGTAGTATATTTAATATTACCATTGCACCCGTGCGAAGCCAGGGCGGGTCAGTAGTAAAATAAATAAATTAGCCTAAGTTACTCCGTACTATAAGCTATCTGCCAGTGAAAGTCCCGCAAAAATCGGTCCAGCCGTTTCAAAGATTAGCCGAAACACACAAACAGACAGACATTACAGATAGATAGACAGACAGACGAAAATTGTAAAAAAATTATATTGTGGTATATGTTCCATATGCATTTAGTAAAAAGCGGTAATTTTAATATTACAAACAGACACTCCAATTTTATTTATTTGTATAGATGACACAAAATTGATTAATTCGGCCAAAGACAATAGAAAGAATTAATTATAATCTACTTTTACATACACTATAATTTTGAATGAATTTAAAATAACAATATACCTAACATTATTAATATACACGTTTTACACAACAATAAAACGTTTATTATGTGCCGAAAGAAAACACAGCATCGCTAATAATGAAGAAGCAGTGTGTAACTTACCCTATCTTTATAGATACTACCGTGTTTTTACGCCCTTGTCTATGCTTTGACAGTGTCTTTGGTCTCTAGTTGTCTATGAATTGTCACTGCTAGGCGGGAATCGCGCTGTTTCGTCATTGCTGTCTTCACCAGGAAGATAATTTCTGCGATGCTGTGTTTTCTTTCGGCACATAATAAACGTTTTATTGTTGTGTAAAACGTGTATATTATGTGTCTGTTAGAAAACACAGCATCGCTAATGAAGACGTGTTTGATATCTGCTGGTGACAAGAACAAATAAAGAACACACGCAATGTTGAAAGGAATGTAAATTAAATAAGACTCATTAGTTAAACTAGTATAATATTTCAATTATAATCCTTTATGATTTTATTCTAAATAATAAACCAAAGTAATAATTAAGGGGAATATTCAATTAATTTATTGAAATCTATTCAATTAAATTCTAAAGAAATAACTTCTAATGTTAATAACTCTAAATCAATCAATATTTAAATCATAATAACACTGAATTCTCAACGATTTTATCTACTAATTATTCTTATATATTTCTAGTTATTATAAAATTCATTTAAAGAGGTTCAAAACCTCTCAAAAATGTATTACTATTGTCGCGTTCCTGTGTATTAATCTCTCGGCAATAGTGGTTTCTCCATGTCTGTACAGATGCCCAATTACCTCTTGATAAAATCTCTTCAATTGGTCTGTTTTCTAGCCAGGAGAGTGATGCTACTGCAGCTCTACAAGAGCCAGGTGTAGCATCTATACCAGCATCTTTTAACACTGAACGTATCCATCCACCAATTATTGTCCTAGTTGCTGGTCTTGGGGGTCCTTTAATGGTAATGAATAAATAGCCATCTGTTTTATCATTTTGACGGTCTCTAAATGATTGTATTAAGAGCCTTGTCCATTTGACAGGACATATATTTTCATTTTCATTAGGGAGAAGTCTCCAACCAGACTGCCTTCTGGTACCAGTATCGGTCTTAGCACCGAATACAGGCCATAGGCAAATTTCATGACCGTTGTCGAGAAAATGGGGCTCTTTTGTTCTAAGGAGTGTAAGGTCATGAAGCCTACGACCAGAGACCAAAAGCAAAATTGTAGCAGTTTTCCTCGCAATTTCAAATAATGAACTACCTCCTGGATGTTGTTCTAACCAATCTATGACTTTTTTCACGTCCCAAACTGCAGGTTTAAAGCTTGGAGGTTTAGAATTATGTATTGCTTTTAGTACTTGTCTAATTAAAAAATTTGATGAGATTGTATCACCCATTCCACAGAAGGTAGCAATGGCAGATTTCTGGACTAACATTGTACTGTAAGCTAGACCTTCCTTTATAAAAGTGTCTGCTAAAAATTGTGCCACATGCTCTGGACTAGGGGATCTTGAATTAATTCCTTTGATTCTGCACCAAGTAATCCATCTCTTTAATGCTGGCTTATAAGTTTCTAAGGTAGATTTGCGCCAGCTTGACTTAAGCAGGTCCCTTTCTGCTTGAGACCAAGATCTTAGCTTGTCGCCCCACCCCCAACTCTCCAAACCTTCAGTGTCAGCTTGTCCACTTGTGGGGGTGAGAGCCCGGTCGTGAGGTCCACTAATACCTTCTGTAACCGGTTCACTTTCATTGGTTTGTCCAGTGCTCGTGCTTGGAGATCCGCTCTCCAAAACGGCTGTTCCCAGTCTGGAGCTACTAAGAGGAAGGTGCCCCTCGATTTGTTGAGGTGGGTGAGAACTCTTGGTATTAAGTTTGGAGGAGGAAATATCCAAGCCAGTGGATAGTTCCATTCCCTCGAGAAGGCGTCTATGAAGAGAGCTGACTTGTCCCGTGGATCTAACGTGACATAAATTGGTACGACAGCAGACCTTTTCGTTGCAAAGAGGTCTATGTTCGGTACACCCCAGCGTTTGAATACCTCCGTGGTAGCCAGTGGTTTTAAGTGCCATTCCGGGATGGGTCGTCTCCGAGATAACCGATCTGCTATAGTATTGTATCTGCCGGGGAGATACTGAGCTGATAGCGTTATGTTCCATCTGTCTATGATCATTAGAAGCTGGAATGTCAATGATAACAGACCTATGGACTGTGTCCCGCCCTCCTTGCGGATGTATGCCATTACAGTCTTGTTGTCTGTTTGTAAGAGAACATGGGAGTCTCTGAGACTCTCGGCGTTTCTCCTCATTACTGACAGTACTGCAAACATTTCTTTCTTGTTGCAGTGCCATAATTCTTGGTGGGGTGTCCAGACTCCGGAAATGACCTCTTGGTCTAAAACTGCACCCCATCCTATGTCGGAGGCGTCTGTAGTGAGAAAGTGGGACACCTTTGCAGCATGTATTGGCGTTGTCAGTGATAGGGCTCCGTGCCACCACTGTATGTCCAGTAATGCCCCCCGAGGGACCGTCATCCTCAAGAGATTTTTCGGGAACTGTCTGAGTAAAATCTGTAATCGGCGGCAGTGAAGCCGACCTCGTGGGATGACATAACACGCAAAATTTAATTGTCCGAGAAGGCATTGAAGTTGGCGGAGGCGACAGACTCCGTGAATCAAAATTTTTTCTAGTGATTTTAGAATTAAATTTTGTTTCTTGATTGGTAGACTCATTAGGTTCTTGTCTGAACTCCACTGTATGCCTAGAAACTCGAGAGATCTCACTGGTGTCAAGACCGATTTTTTGAGGTTCACTTGCCATCCCAAAAACTCCAAAAGCTTCACAGCCTCCGAGGCCTGTGTTGCTAGTTTGGAACAGTCCTGGTGTGCTAGCAGAAAATCGTCTAGATACACTAGGAACCGCATTCCTTTCTTGCGTAGGATCTCCGCGACCCAGCAAGTTATAGAGGCAAAGAGCCTTGGAGCCGATGATAGACCAAACGGAAGTGAGGTCATTTGAAGCACTTCTTGCTTGTAAAACATTCGCAGGAAAGGTCGGTGTGACTGTGCTATTGGCAGGTGGAAATATGCCTGCGATATGTCGACTTTTACCAGCCAATCTCCGGGTTGTAGGAAGTCTGGTACCTTGGTATGGTTTATGAGGTGAAAATGTTTCGTTCCTACAAACTTGTTCAATTCTCTTAAGTCGAATATTGGTCTGACGCCACCATCGCTCTTTTTTACCAAAAACATCCGAGAGAAGAAACCGGGGGTCAAAGTAGCAGGTTTTTCTAACACTCCAATTTGTTTTAATTCCTCTATTTGTTCGGTCATTAATCTTGACACTTTTGTTGCGTAGCTCCGAGCTACTCTCGTTGAGGGGTATACTAACGTGGGTTTTCGAATGAAGGGTATCCGAGATCCTGATATAGCTTTCAGTAGCAAGGGAGTTGCTCCGAACTTCTCCCATCGACCTCTGAAGTCCTTCAATTGCCCCCCCCTGAATTGTCCTTGTAAGTCATTGTTTTTGTCTGTCGAAGGCACGAAAGGAAGATCTTTTACCCGTGCCTTTACCTTTACCGCTGGGCCTAGTTTGAGAATTTTGAAAACGAGAGTGAGAATCATTAGTCTGATTATTATTGTGATTGTAGTTTCTCCGAGAAACATCTAATCTCGATCTTTTAGGTTCTGCACTAGTGGAAGGAAAGGCACTGGGATCTGCTCCCTTCCTTTTTGCAGCAAAATTGTGAGATTTATTTTCTTTAAAAGAAAGTGATCTCATCCACTGTGTAGGACCACCGAAATTTTGAATGAGGGCATTAAGTTTAAGTTGGTCAAATAAGGCACTTTCAGAAGGAGGAATATTTCTTAATGCTAACTGTATACATTTGTTTGGTATTTCTTTAATTAATCTCTCCCTCCTAGTTTCTATACACTCGGCCCTCTTTCCACATAAAATCTGTAATATGTCTTCAGAGTTTTTATTAAAACAACTGCCTTTTCCTATAGAAGAACTAAATTTTTCTACTAGTGTGGTCACATTTAATTCCTCTGGGGATTTCGCAGCCCAATCAACCACTGCTTGTAAGCCCGTTCTCAGTAACTGATTACTCTCAAAAATAGCATTTGACAAAGCTGCCATGATAGATTCAGTACCAGCTAAATAATCCTTTGATTTACTTAAATGACATAGCTCGTCATTAATTTTAAGATCAATAAAACCTGGAGTAGCTAAATAGGACTGTAAGGTCTTAGCATATCTAACATTTTGCCATGTGGGTAAGCCAAAATGTTGTAATGATTTTATTTTATCTACCCTCTCCGCGAGAGCTGGTTTTATTAATTTAGTTCCATCAATATTGATACCTATTTCACCTAAATCTAATAATTGAGGTGTTTTCTCTGGTATAGTAAGAAAATTATCACTAATAATTGCATTATTAGTAACGTCTTTGTTAACTTGCGAACTACCGAGACTCTGCATATATATGTTTGATAAAAAGCTTACCTGATTCATTAGGGCTTCTATTCGAGGGTCTTCCTTTACACCCCGTCTCTTAAATGTTGGTCTTTCACTATCAGATTGAGGAGATGAACTAGATGAAGACGAATTCGCTTCGTTATCATTTGTATTCTGAACACTATTTCTTGTATTTTCCTCCTCGTGCGGAGAGTTCTCAGCGTTATAGTTCATTTTTTATTAAAATATTTTACCCACAACTTATACTTAACAAATTCTTAAATTCGAACTTTACCGGTAGGGAGTAACACACGCAATGACGAAACAGCGCGATTCCCGCCTAGCAGTGACAATTCATAGACAACTAGAGACCAAAGACACTGTCAAAGCATAGACAAGGGCGTAAAAACACGGTAGTATCCATGGAGCATAGAGAAGCATTCTCTATGCTCCATGGTAGTATCTATAAAGATAGCAAAGAGTATATAAGTAAAGAGGTGTCACTCCATAGACACGGTCGAGCTCCGGGTTCAAGGTTTTGCTATACTTCAAGTACCAACTTTGTGGTTGAGCTCTATTTTTTTCGTTAAATTGGTAATAATGAAGCATAGTGTTGTTACTGTTATCCTACCGGAAATCGATAATAGTGTGGAAAAAGGTCGATAAATTAGTCGATAAAATTATCGATACTTTTGAGCACAGGGTTCTTAATTTTATAAATTTTATTTGAAATAAAAGGTTTTTTGTAAATATATAATGTATATTTAAAACTTCTTGGTATATACTACACTACTACTAAACTTCTTGGTACTAACTACACTTAACCAGCGAAAAAAAAATCTACATTTTAAACAAAAATGAAGGTAATTGTTACAATTAAACATTACAAACATATTATTTTGCCCTGATCACTAGTGTCTCGGTAGACATCACTTATCTATTATGTCATCGGCTTTATAAAATAAATATTACAACAAATTATTTAACCTAATGTCCCTAGTGTAGGCCGAGAGGAGAAAGAGCCGGACAAAACTCTCGGTAGTCTTTTCAAATTTAAAGTTGTTATACAAAAAAGTTACATTATTGAAGGCATGTCGATCACAACAGCTAACAAACAAATTTTATATTTTCGTAAACATACTGCGATACATCCCACAGCTCTCAGCACACACAACAAAACAAATTAAATAGTAATTATCAAACAATAACAAACACTTTTACAAAACAAATTAAATAACAACAACTATTAATTATCAAACAATAACAAACAAAATGATTTAAAACATAAAAAACATGTTAACAAAACAAATTCTTAATTATTAAGATATTAATTAATATTTCATTATAACATAGATGATTTACAAACATAACATAAACTTATTTATAAATCAAATTAAAATAAATAAATATAATATAATATAAATCTTATAACATAGATGATTTACAAGCATGAACTTATTTACAAAACAAATTAAAATAAAAAAATATATTATATCTTATAGCATAGATGATTTACAAGCATAAACTTATTTACAAAACAAATTAAAATAAATAAATATAATATAATATCTTATAACATAGATGATTTACAAGCATAACATAAACTTATTAATATGATTGATGATTTACAAGCATAACATAAAATTATTATAAAACAAATTAAAATCAATAAATATGAATAATTCGCTAGTGTCTATTAACATCGTCGGAACTGCATAATTGCATTTTTTCGTTTATTTCATAAAACGTTCCCAAATAACCAAGTCTATCGTCAGCTGAAGAGATTTTATTTTATTTTATGCATATATTATTCAGTTGTGGTACTTCTGACAAATCAGTACCTATTAGTCTTAACCCGTTAAATGTAACAAGTGACTTTTCTCATATTTACACATCAAATACCGGCTAGTAATAATTTTAAACATAAATAGCCTGTACAGCATTACTTTAATATTTCATGATCCTGCTTAAAATAAGTGAAAAGCTACACGCAATTTACACTTTGAATCGCTCTCCTGTAAAGTTGCTGTTTTTCACATCCGACGTTTTTAATAGTCATGAGCGAAATATAATATAAATCTTATAACATAGATGATTTACAAACATAACATAAACTTCTTTATAAAACAAATTAAAATAAATAAATATCTTATAACATACACACAGTCATATATTCCTATGTTAAGCAACTTAATGCTTGTGTTACAGGTAACAACTGACTGTACATTTTTTGAAATAAATAAACAGAAATAATATATATATATATATATATATATATATATATATATATATATATATATATATATATATATAAATACACGTAGTAAATTCAATCTCAGGCGGGAATCGAACCTGCAACCCGTGGAACAGTAAGTAACAATAACAAAAAAGATGATTTAAAAGCATAACAAACATTTACAAAACAAATTAAATAGTTTCTAATAGTAATTGTCAGCCAATAACAAAAAAGATGATTTTAAAGCATAAAAAAAATATTAACAAAACAACTTAAATAGTAACAAATAGTTATTATCAAAAATTAACAAACAACATGATTTAACACTTAACGTAGCATAGTCACAAAAAAATCAACTCTTAAAAAGTGATACAAATGAAATGATCACGCAAAACAGTAATTATCAATCAATAACAACCAAGACGATGAATTTGACCCATAATATATTCACAAAAATCTAAAATTTTTAAACGTTACATATGTAACGATCCGATATACAGTAAATAACAAACAAACATAACATAATATATATACAGATATTATCTAAGTAAAAACAATTCTGAAAAGCGTTATATAATGATCCTAGGCATACAGATAAAAAACATAATGATTTACAAACATAATAAGAACATATTTAGAGTAATCTTCTAAATTCTTATTTTTGTATTATTAAATGTTTGTAGTAGGTAATTCCATAAAGTACTACCGATTTTAAAAATTCTTTCACGGGATGCTACAATTCCATGTACGCCATTTAATGGTATGTGGATAAACGAACAGCGGATTATGGGAGAAAACGAAATAGCGAAAATCGCGTAATCTATGTGGGCGAAGCCACAGCGGAATTTTTTTTTTTGTTTCTAAGCTAAAATATACACATTTAAAAACTTGGAAAACAAAAAACATTGCAGACATTAGATGTCAAGAAGAACTGCCAATATGTATGTTTTCTACAAACATTGTTTTATAGTACTGACAATATAAATATAAATCTTCAACAAGAATCTTAAAAATTGTTATCTAAGCTTTGTCTTGATCACATTAATCTAATTGTATATTTTTGTCTTTACATGATTTTCTAATGAATAATAAACAAAGATTATGAATTAATTGATTTGTTTTTTTTTTCTATAAAATGCTCATTACTTAATTGCAAACTAGTCTACTGCTTTATATTTTTAATTTGTAAGTCCTGAGATATAATAGCTTTGAAATGAATTTGGCTCTTGTTTACAAAATGACATAAAGGTTTAGAAGGAAAGCACAATGAAAATCTTTCCACCATTCTTTAAAACTAATATAATTGTTTAAGTTGTCTACTGGTTTATCAACTTTTAACGAATCTTTACATTTCTGACATTTCGTTCTATCTAACAATTTTGCAGCTAAATAATCACTAACATATACTACTGGCTGCTCCAAAAAGTTACATAAATCATTTTCATATAAAAAGAAATCGATTTCATTGGGCAAAGACAAAACAGGATAAACTATCTCATCAACAACTTGAATGTCATCATTATTATTTCTATTAGGCATGTCAGTGCGGACCCTGCTAATATCGTTATAAGCTACAAACAATTTATTAGTGTCTTCCTCACAGTTCGCATTTCGACTGCCAAACGCTTTAAGCTTAATTTAGTTTGAGTCAAATGACTCAGCAGGATCTTCTCACGTTCAGTTAATGTAGAATCTGAAATTTAAAAAAAAAACCTGTTATTATATATACATTTTTTTTGTTGAAAGTATACAATATTATGTATAATGTGATCTATTCCTTTAATTTCATAAATTTTTACTTAAATATAATATTATAAAATAATTTATTGCTTTTATTATATTAAGATACATTTATTATTTTTATTTCAATATTAAACAACGCTAATATTGATATATTTTATTAGTGATCGTTACAGTTTAATATGTATTTAATTTTGCTTTAAATAATAACACAAGTATACGACAAAGGAATGCCCATTGCATGATACAATTGGAATCATTGAATGTAATTATTATTTTTTTCCCTTTTTCTTCAATTTACTTGAAATATTATAACAATAATATATACGTATTTGATTACTAAGGAAAGAGCTATATCTAAATAAATTATTTTGTCATTATATTTTTTAAACTATACTATACTTTAATAGTATTATATCGAATATATATAAATGTATAAAATATAGATAAATGAAACTATGTTAAACATTAATGTTAATGCATATTTAACAAAACTAAGCAAACTTTTGATTTATAAAATGTAAATTATTGAAGCAGTATAATTAAAAATTGATTTGACTCTCATATGCTTGATATTAGTCAAATGTGTACCGAGCTATTCATAGGTATAATGAAATAAATAATTTTCCCATAGAAAGAGTGTGTGCTTCTATTAATAACTGGCCTCAACTTTTAAGTGTATCGCAGCCAATGCAGACCATTTCGGATTAGCTTTATTTTCATAGAATTATATTAATGTATTAAACTAACACACTGTAATAGTAATAAATGTTATGTGCAACAGAATAAATGTTTTTTTCTTTTTCTTTATAACAATATTCAGGACATATATATTGGCATTATATATTGGCCTGCAGTGTGTATATATATATATATATATATATATATATATATATATATATATATATATTATGGATAGATACTAACTACTACTATTTACATAGTCTACCACATAACTACATTAATAACTACCACAACTTAATCCCTTGTAGTTGAAGTTGTAAATTATGATTTGAAAATAATTTCAATAAAAATAATTTAAAAAGGAGTAGGCTACAAAGAACTATACTGAATTACGTTCTTTGCTACATTAAAAGATTGTTGAAAATTATACCTCTATTTCTATTAGGTTTTCCCACAATTCTTTCATAGTTGCAAACAGGAACTTTAACATTTTCTACTGATTCATTCTGGGAAACTGTAATTACATTGGTAAAGTGAACAATAATAAATAAATATCTTTAACACATACACACGGTTGTCTTTTCCTAAGGTAAGCAACTTAACACTTGTTTTATAGACAAGAACCAACATGCATATATATATATATATAAATTATAACATAATTATGTATAGTAATACACCCAGACTCAGGCAGGAATCGAACCTACAACCCCCGGAGCAGAAAATAGAACCAGCACAACTGGAATAACAGGCTACTCATCTAAATGTATAAAATTCAATTTTGAGACAAATAAACATTTAAAAAAAAAATTAATACATAAAAATGTTTTAGTTGCTTATAATTATCTATGTAGTAACATATACAGTTAGAGAAATATTTTATATAATAAAGTGAACTTGTGTCATAAAATTAAATGCTAATTAGCTATACCTATGCTTATAGTAGACATGTTACTTTTTAATGTTTTATGTAATCAAAAATGTGAAATTTTCATTTGTTATTCTTACTTAGTGTTTTTTCAAAAGTAAGTCCTTGTGGTGGCTGCGAAGTAGAGGGCAAAGGGAGAAAGCTGTATTCAGCATCTGAAAAATAGTAGTACAATATCTAAATATATCTAGTATCTAGTAGTTTAATAATATATCTAGTAGTTTACTTGTTAATTTTTTTTTTTACATTTTCCATTATTTACTCACACTTAAATTATCTGAATTTTATTTTCTACTAGCTTCTACCCGCAACTTGGTCCACGGAATAGTTACTTTGGGCTAGCTGGGGAAGGTCTCAGAAGGAAAAAATCCGATTTTGAAACATTCTTCATTGGTGGTCCACTCTTATTGGTCTTTGCGTGATAATATATAGCCTATATCCCTAGCCTTCCTTGATAAATGGGCTATCAAATACTGAAAAAAAATTCAAATTGGTCCAGTAAGTCCAGAGATTAGCGCGTTCAAGAAAACAAACTCTTCAGCTTTATACTAATAGTATAGATTTGATATGAAATTATTTTTATTTTAAAATTAAAGTTAATGATACTTATATTATTATATGAAGGTGTTATTCATAATCATTTTATAGAAAAATAAAACTAAAAATCTTATACTGCATTGGATCATTTGTATCATATGTTGTGAATCGTTGCATATATGTGTTAAAAGATATTAAAGATTCTCAGAAAGTGTTTTACATATATCTCTCATTTTATCAGCGATATGTATATCAATCAGCCTTAGATATCTGATATCTAAGGGCCAATATTATCTAGGTAAATGTATAAATAATAAATTAAATATATGTCCGATGATTTTTTAGAACATTGACTAACAATAATCTATTATATGATATTTATTACAACTGAGATTGTACTGCCATTATCAGTACAAAATATATTTAAAAATTATCTTTTTCTATACAGTACAATTGTGAACATTTGTATGGCTTTTATATAATCTCATCTTTATTTTTTTTTAAATTTCCAGTACATACTTAGTAAGACAGAGTTTTTGAAACAACAAGACATTGTTTTCAAGAAAACTTTTTGTCACTTATTAAAAATGTATAAGACTTGCAACAGCAAGTTATTAAAATTATAAGTAAGTTCATTTAATTAACAATAAAAATCTTAATTTTATCCATCATTAAAATATATTACATAACCAAACATGAACTAACAAGATGCTGTACCTCTTAAAAACACTTGTTACTTCTAACAACATAACATAAATAAATATAATATAATAAAGTAGTTTACTCACTTTTAGATAAAATATTTTCATTCCATTGCACATTCTCTGAATTTGTTATATCTTGAAAACTAGAAAATAAAAAAGAATTTATCATAAACATCAATTAGCATATTATGAACCAGAAATAAGGCTAGACAAATAGCTAAACAAGAACACCGAGAAAAAATAATTGTAATGTAATTTATAATTATCATAAACATATAAAAAAAATTTGCACCTTTCAAGACTTGAGATTTTTCTTTTTCTTCACCATATAAAGGAAAATCTACCAAAAGACTAGAAGACATCCAATGGTTGTGGCAAATTTAATGTTGGAATAGCATTTTTAATTAATCTATTGCCCTTTGTATTAAAATACTTTTTTTCAAAGTGATATCCACACAAATATTTAATTTCATGCAATTTTTTAACGGGTATGTAAGCAGTCTTCATTCCCAACTGCTTTGACCCAAGAATGACACCTGAGAGTAGAATTTTAATTGTCAATTTAAATTAAAAGTTTAAATTTTACATAGTCTACAACTAGTTTTCTAGTATACATAAGTATGTATAATACTTTAATGTTACTTTATTACTACAGTTAGCTATTTACTGTTATAAAGATTTTAAGTAGAATTTATTTAAATATTGTATTGTTCTATTGTTAACACCACAGAGCATAGTAATATTTACACTAACCGATCTGGATCAAGTGGAATCTTCTTCAAAATCAAATTCATTGGCTCCAGTCCAGGGGTCCTCTTTAGACCACAAATAGTACATTTTTGATATCTCACATTACGTTTCACTGTATTTTCTAAAGGAATGAAAACAGAAAAATATAGTATAAGTAATAAAAATATAGGTATAACTATAAAATACTATTATTTTCTGTTGATATAGATATTAAGAACTTATTTTCAAACGCAAAATTACTTCGTTCGACCAAAAAGACCAAATACCAATGATTCAGGTTCAAATACAAACCCATAGTAAATCCCGAGAAGCGACGAATAACATTCTCACAATAAAGTATTAGGGCTCAGAAAAAATATATGCAGAAAAAACTAAAAATCCAAAACTCCGGGCGTGGTTACTCGGTGGTTGCAATATAATATGGCGGTTAGGAAATAATTGTTGGAGTCAAAATTTGACAATTACGACGTTTCCGACGTTTAAATTTTTTCATTTTGACGTACAATTTTGCCAATTTATATAAAAATTCAAGTTTGGTATACAAAGTATAGCAAAAAAGTGTCGCCCTACTGAAAGATAGGGTAAGTTACACACTGCTTCTTCATTATTAGCGATGCTGTGTTTTCTAACAGACACATAATAGTAGTATTTTGGTATTGTTTTTGGAATGGAATGTACTCGACTACTCCTATATAGCCCAAAGAATTACTATGCTCTGTGATATAGCTCTTTGCTGTATAGTAAATATCAAAAAGTATGTAAATATCGTTAATTAAAGATGTCCTGTAACTATGCTGAAAGTTTATCGCCGTATAAACATAAAGGTGTCCTAGGAGTGCCTGAGGTAAGTTTTGTAGGAGTTTGGACACAATAGAAATATATCGTCTATAAATTTTGTTGTGTAAAATCCTATTAATATTATATATGCAAGTTTGTGAGGATAATTCTTACTCTATTTCGCAAATACTACTGAACACACATAGGCTACTTGGTATTTCGACGTTCCTATGGGATCGGAAGTTAGGCGGGTATTTGTGTTATTTAAATTTTCTTAGTTCTTGTTTTCTTTTTTAGAAATTTGATTCCATTGCTAAAGTAAATGAAAAATGTTTAATTTTGGCTGACCTCATAAGCAAGAGCAAGCATGTCGTTGTACATACAGGAGCTGGCATAAGCACTTCAGCTGGTATCCCAGATTTTAGGTAATAATAGTCTACCTAGAAATCTAATATTTTCACACAAATCTATATTCACTTCAGCCTATGACAGCCCACTGCTGGACACAGGCCTTCCCAAGTATTTGAAAGCCAGCAGTTGGATGGTTATGTGGTAGTGGAACTGTGTTACTCCTTAGTCGCCTCTTATGACACCCATGGGAAGAGAGAGGGTTGCTATATTCTTTACTGCCGTAACCACATAGCAAATCTATTTTAATTTGTGTATTTGTCACTTAAACAGCACTCAATACTTCTTTATTTAATCGCACAAAGAGATTTTAAAAGGTTTTAGTTGAAATTAAAAAAAAAAAAAACTTGTGTATTTTTAGAGGCCCAAATGGAGTATGGACTCTAGAAAGAGAAGGCAAAAAACCGACAACAAATATATCTTTTGCTGACGCTAAACCAACAAATACTCACATGATGCTGAAGAAACTTGTGGAATGTAATAAGGTACAATATATAGTAAGTCAAAACATAGATGGATTGCATTTAAAGTCGGGATTACAAAGGAAGTACCTGGCTGAATTACATGGAAATATGTTTATTGATGAATGTAATCTGTGTAAAAGGTGATAAATTCCATACATATCCTAAAATTTTTATATTTAAATATTTGAAAAAATCTGCAATATATTGTACCTCAAATTGCAATGCATTGTTATCAACAGCATGTAAAAAGACTATTTTTTTTTTAATGTAACACCTTTTAAATATTTTTTTTTTCTAATGTAACACCTTTTAAATATTTTTTTTTTCTAATGTAACACCTTTTAAATATTTTTTTTTTTCTAATGTAACAGATCAATTAATGGAAAGGGTATTCTAAATGACAAAAAAAAAATCACAATATAAACAAATTATTATTTTTGTTATTTATAAATACACGATATCCAACATTTTTCATTTGTGAGGAAAACAAATTGTTTTTTAAGTCTGGAAACAGGCATATGTCTCCTAAAATACACTATATAATAACATAATTTATATTTAATTACTTTTAGACAGTTTGTGAGGAGTCGGCCAGTGGAAACCGTAGGGAAGAAATGTAGTGGTGTACCTTGTGCCTCTGGTCATGCGGGAGGTCGCCCTTGTAGAGGTCGTCTGTATGATGGTGTGTTAGACTGGGAACATAGCCTGCCTGAAAATGATCTCTTGATGTCGGAGTGGCACTCTAGGTACTATTAAACTTATACATTTATTTTAGTAATTATAATAATAAGTATTTTTTTCTGTATAGTGCCTTTGTAGTATTGTGTATTTTTATAAAACATTATACAGTCTACTCTCGTTAATTCGAAACTCGGGGGACTCAAAAAATATTACGAATTATCGAGTGTTTGAAATATCAAATGGTTCGAAACTTTTGAGAGAAAATAAATAAAACTTCAACTTATTAAGTGTTGATCAATTATTAAATACAAATTTTTTAACTGCTATTCTTACACAATGACAAAAGTCACCTTTCTTCTCACCTCCCTCTAGTTTTTCGATTAACTTCTTCTTTTCAGCAATCGTCAAGGATTTATACTTTTTAGGACTCATAACTAACACAAACTTTACAACAACAAAAGAGTTAAAGTAACTGAAACATAACTAAACAAACCAATTCGTGCAGAAGTGTGTGTCAAACTAATCATAATAAAAACAGACTCGTGTATGATGATACATGTATATGTGATGTTACATGTGTATGTACAAGTTTGACTTTTTTTGTCTCGAAATGTACTAAACTTTCTGTTTCTTTCTCCCTGCAACTTTGAATTGTAGAGTGTTTGACGCCGATGAGTTCGAATTAACGCGTCTTTTTGTTACGTAGCAATGGTTTTTTTCTTTCGAATTACCAAGTGTATAAATTGTATTTATTTAGTTTAAAATATAAAGAGATTTTGTGTGGAACTCGTGATGACTTTGAATTATAGAGAGGTTCGAATTATCGCAGGTTTGAATTAACGAGAGTCGACTGTATCTTTTATTGACACTAAATCTACGAATTAACTTTTCTCCAAGTATATAAATATTATACCCAGACTGCAGGCAGGAATCAGATAGGAGGATCCTGGAGCACAAAGCTTGATTACTGCAAACTGCACTAATTGTAAAATAAAATACATAATTGTTACATAATTAAAAACATACAAATATATGAAATTTTCGTCTTTTACAGCTCATACTATAATAATTAATATATTTTAATTCTGTTTATTTCCTTTCAGTATTGCAGATTTAAGTATATGTTTGGGGACAACACTTCAAATCATTCCTAGCGGTAATTTACCTTTAGAAACTGTGAAGTATGGAGGGAAATTAGTGATATGCAATTTACAACCCACAAAACATGTAAGCAACCTACAATGCATGTGTATTCATGCTTTTTAGACAATAGTATTTTGTTATATTATTTTTATATGCTTCCCCTCATTAAAAATATTGTGCATATTAATTAAAAAATTAATTTTAAATTAAGTATTAATTTTTAAAAAAATCATTTTTATATACTACTAGCTGACCCGGCAAACGTTGTCTTGCCGCTAAACGCTATTTAAAAATAGGGGTTGATGGTAGAGGGTTGAAAATTTAGGGTTGTATGTATTTTTTAATGTTGTATCATAAAAAAATAGAAATAAAAATTTTGTCTAAAAAATAAAAAAATAAAATTTAGGGGTGGACTACCCCTAACATTTAGGGGGATGAAAAATAGATGTTGGCCGATTCTCATAGATACCGGATAAGCACAAAAAAATTTCATCAAAATTTAGTTTCGGAGGAGTATGGCAACGAAAACTGTGACACGAGAATTTTATATATTAGATTTTGAAATATTTACTGCTACAATTTCATCTAATAATAATTTAAAAGCTTACTATTATGTCTTTATAAATAAAATTGTTAAATCATATTTTTATTTTTATTTTTCTTAAAGATCTTAATTTTTTAAATTTTATATTTTAAAAGATTTTTATTTTTTCAGGACAACAAAGCAGACTTAATTATAAATTATTACGTCGATGATGTTCTAGAAAAAGTAATGTCTATATTGGGTATTGAGACATCTGAGTACAATGAAACTGAAGACTTTACAAAGTTAGCTGAGACGTCTATCGTAGACTGGACTATAAATCGAAAAGATGTAATATTAATGGAGAAAATGTTTAAATCAAAGTGTAAAGGCGTGAAAAAAAAGAGAATTTTAATAAAGACCAAAAGAAAAAGTACTGACTTGTCCACAGTCAATGGGAACATTGAAAATGATGATAAATCAAAGATTATTAAATCAGAAATAAAGGAAGAAAATGAACCATTAAATGCATAATTTGTCTCACATATAATAAATGCCTGTATTTATTACTTAATAAATATCCTTGTGGAGGCCTATGACCAGCAGTGGACTGAAATAGGCTGAAATGATGATGATGAAATAGTCTAGGCAGTCAAAGCATAAAATTCATCTTTTGTTTTCGAATAATCTGATGATGTCATAGTTGTTAATTTTCATTCTGGTTACGACCGACATATTTTAATATTTAATAGCTAAGATCTGCAACACGTTGAAGGCACTGGTTCTCATGCGATCACCGAAGTTAAGCAGGTGATGGCCTTGGGACACCATGTCGACGGGTGCAAAGTAAAAAGAGTTATATACAAAACAGCAACTTTTCAGGAGAGCGCAAAATAGGAAAAAGTGCTCCCATTTTGTCAATTTCAAACCAAATTTGTTGAAATTTTCATCACTGCTATATTTTTTAGAAAGACAAACAATTGTATATTTCATTTCATCTAATTATGTTTAATTTACGAGATATTGCAGTTGTCTGCCTGTACATTGTGCTTAAAAATATGACAACTGAGTTAACTACCACTTGGTCGTTTCTACATAGGAATTAATAAATCTGGGTTTAGTAAAGATGTTTCATATATTTATAAGTATGACTTTTTCAATTCCAAAAATTTCCAAAATCGTCTTTCCATGTCTATTGTGATCTATTCAAATGGTTTATTATTATGATAACACTTTCACACAAACCTTAATACGTAAAAAACCAAAACAAACAAACATTGTTGCCGGCCGGCGAAGCACATGACATCTGTCTGATGACACAATAGGAATGAACGTGCGCCCCCCGTGCGGACTGCGTAAAAGCGGCCAGGTGGTAGTTGAACGCATGTACGTCGTGTAATTTTACAAAACAGCAGTAGTTGTCTTCTTTTACTTGACAAAAGTACAAGAAATGAGGTGATATTTGTATTTTTTATTTAGCCATGTTGTAATATATAAAGTTTTTAGTTAGTTACTGCAATAAAAAAAAATCTCAAAATTGTAGTTAACTTTTTTTACTTTGCACCCGTCGATGTGATGGTAGCTTTTTGCAGTTTTTATCATATTAAACAAACTCTCATCTTAGTCACTCTTTTATTCTACAAAATTTTACTTGACATAGCCCGTCGGCGCAGTTCGTAATATTGTGGTAGTCCTGCGCCTTCAGTTCCCATTTCTGGGTGTACTCACATGTATAACGTGATCTGTCTACTATTTTGATTGTATATAAATAAAACAACATTTGTTTATATTAAAAATGTATTAAATAAGATGCACATATAAATCTCACTATAATCCCATTCATGAAATTCTTTGGTGTCATGGAATGATAAATACATATAAATAATAAAATCTATACGCTTATACATTTCTATTTATATAATTTACATGAATATAATGTAACAAATATGAAAGAAATACAGATCTGATGAAATAATTTCTTTTAAATCATTAAACGATTAAAGCACATAATTCACAAATAACGCATCATAACTATGTGCCAAATATACACACTCAAGGATCGTCCATTAATCACGTGAGGTTAGAAGGTGGGGGGGGGGTCGAAAATACCTAGAAATATCACAAGCAGTGGAGTTTGAACGCGCGATTTTTAAAGTATAAAACAACTAATAAACACCCTGCAACCTTAACATCTTTCTAAAAATTTGTATCACAATGCTTAATTTTCAAAAATTTCATCAGATTACTCTGTATTTAAAGTAGACGAAAAGAAAAATCATCAAGTAAACCAAAACATTTTAGTCGTCGGAAAAAGTTTCTTTTTAATTAGTATCAACTCCCCTACGCGACGGGTCTCACACGCAGGACACCAGTTGTTCAGTAATTCAGTAGAGTAGACGAGTGACTTGCAATGTCGCGAGAGACGCCAGAGGTAGCACGAGGTTATCGACCTGCGCAGTGCGCGCCTCCAATAGTCCTGTTGCGCATGCGCATAGCGCACAGCGGAGCAAAGCATGTCGTGCGTTTAGAACACCTGGCGCCAGAGATAAAACATACATATATGCCTACCCACAGTGAAAACATATCAAGTAAATCCTAAAATAACTTACCAAATAATTGCAGAGCATATACAGTTCCTATTTGAGACAGCATGTTAAATATTGTACCCTCTAATGTTCTATTACTATCTGAAAAATATACATAACATTATCTTAATTTCACACAATTTAAAAATTAATAATAAATAAATGTCTCACATTCAATGACCTTCACTAGGATTTACTCATATGTTGGAGAAGGAACACGATACACAAGCACACACCCAGAACATGACAAACATCTGTATGGTCAATACAAATGTATGCCATGTGCGAGGATCGAACCCTCAACCACCAGCGCAACAGCCACAGCCAGTTAGGTTATGTAAATTACTGTTTTATGTACCTGGCCATTTATTGAAACCAAATCGGGAACCAAACCAGCTAGCCGCAGTGTCACCAATGCCTATAGACAACACTCCACTCAATAGTTCTAGCTCTCTATCTCCATGGTTAGGAACTAACAGCAGTGGGAATGCTAATCCTACGTACAAATATACCGGTGTCATTGCAAACATCCCACAATCCTGTGAAATCAAAAATAATATGAAACAACTGGAGACAAGATTTTGTTACGTAATTCATTTTTTATCTATAGTAATAAAAATAAATTGCTAAATGTATTATTAATGATTTGACTAAATTTTAATTTAAAAAATTTCTACAGAAAATGTAATGGTTATTTAAATAACCATTACATTTTCTGTAGAAAATTGACTTCTGAAACTTCACCTGATAGTTCGCAAGACAGAACGTCTTTCGGGTTAATGGGTATAAAAAAATCATTACCTTTTCATCACAATAAACTAGGAAGGCAGACTGTAATGCAGATGATATAGGTTCAATGCCTGATTTTCTTAAAGCCTAAAACAAAAAATTAGTCTTAAGCCAATACTTATAATTAATCTTTATTTACATATCAGCATATTATTTTAAACACTGTTAGTTACAATAAATCCTAGTTACCATTCATAAAATAATGAGACATGCTTGGTAAATGATCAAAAACGAAAAGAAGACAGATTTGTAATTCATTCTTTTCTACTACATTTTCACAAATTCTAGTTTTCCAATTGATAAATTATACATTACCATGTTGTGAAATTAATAATATCAAATCCCTGTGTTAATTTGAGAAAAAAATAGCCTGTAACGTTCATTGGTAAATGGCGCACCCAACACAAAAATAATTTTTCAATCTAAACTAGTAGTTGCTGAGATTAGTGCATTTGAACAAACAAATTTTCCAGTTTTATAATATTACTAGGTGGCTTGGCGAACTTCGTACCGCCTTATTTTTTTTTTTTTTGTGAATATAATAATTATTTATATCGTAATAAAATATAGCCATCTTTCAAGTTGGATCAAATACACACGTTGTGCAAATCTGATTAAAATCGGTTAAGTAGTTTAGGAGTCCATCGCGGACAAATAACGTGACACGTAATTTATATATATTAAAATTATAGAGTACCTACTAGCTGCCCCGGCAAAAATGGCCTTGCCGCTAAACGCTATTAAAAAATAGGGGTTGGTGATAGAAAGGTGAAAATTTAGGGTTGTATGTATTTTTCAATGCCAAATCAAAAAATAAACAAAAATGTCAAAAAAATAAAAAATTTATTTAGACATTGATCACCCTTATCATTTAGGGGTATGAAAAATAAATATTGGCCCATTCTCAGATCTACCCGATATGCACCCAAAATTGCATAAAAATCAATCCAGCTTGTTTCGGAGGAATTTGGTAACAAACACCGCAACACGAGAATTTTATATATTAAATTATTACAAAGTAAAAAAGCATAATTTATATTTATTCAAAGAAACAAATTACCTCAACAAATATCAGAACTCCCAGACCAATGCCAGCAGCTAACATCATTAAATAAATATCAAATATAATTCCAGAAAGGAACACAAGAGATGCCAAAACATGAAATGTTTTTCTTGTGACAGTATTTGCTTTAACAGCTAGTTTTGTACGGAAAAATAGCGCACACACTGCTAGCACCAGTAATAGTAACCAAAACGTTAAAATTTTTAGCTGAAATAGAAATAAACAGTTTATTAAAAGTTTACATACTTTCTAAAGCTGCGGTCACCAACCCGCCTGCCCAGCGTGGTGACTATGGGCAACACACATTGGTTCACGCCTTTTTTGGCGCGAACTTGTGGAGGCCTTTGTCTATCAGTGGGCTGCAATAGGCTGTAGTGATGATGATGATACATTCTAAATCCTATCTACATTACCAGTTAGAGAATGGGTTCTAATTCCATGTTTTATTATGTCTTAAATATATTAAAATAATCATTCTGTGTACCTATGTATAAAATCATTGTAAAATTCTGCAATTTAATGAATAACAGAGAAACAACAATAACAAATATTTGCTATAAAAATCTCTTACCCGATTTCCCTGGACAAATATATAATGTAATATTACAACCAAACAATCAGAGCCGAGTATTGAGTGTAAAATGAGTAAAACAAACACAGCAGCTGACCCAACGATATAACAAAGACTCTTCAAATTCCTTTGTGTATCTTTCAGGAAATACAGTGCTGTAACAATCAATCCCAATGTCGATAATATTGTCTGAAAATATTTAACATGTAATAATTAATCTAAATCTTATATAACATATCCCAATCTGCAAATTGACAAGCTTTCATACTTTATTTAGTTAAAGAAATTACTTTAAAATATCTTTAAAAGCTGGATTAATAATATTTTTTTACTGTGGCACAGTGGCACGGTTTTTGTGAATTTGAATTTAGGTGTAATAGTTATGTATTAGACAAATTTATAAAATAAAATAATATGTATGTCAGTCAGTTGTTACCTAAACTGTAGCCATTAAGTTGTTACTTTATGAACAGATCATATTATGATTATGTTATAGAAAATAAGTATGTTTGCTCGCAAACAAAACAAAACCCACTTCAATTACATCTACAAGTAATACAACATGGGTAGACAGGTAAATAGGTATATCTAATTGAACAGACTCTAAAAATACTCGTCAGATCTCGATCAAATTTAAATGAAACTATATGACAAGCATAAGCTTTTGATTAAAAAATAATCATCAAAATCAGTTCACAAAATAAAAAATTATGAGGTTAGACATAAAAAAAAACAGTCAAATTGAGAATCTCCTCCTTTTTTAAATTATTATTTTATATTTTTACACTTGTTACACTGGCACTCAACCACCAACTATTCATCATGAATGCAACAGACAGCCCTCTTTGCAGGGGCTGTCTGGCTGCTGAAGAAACAGCCGCCCACGTAATCCTGGAATGCGAGGGAGTGGCCGCACACCGGGCTACCATCCTTAAGGATATAAGGACGCTCCGAGAAGCCTGTGAACGCCCCAGGAGGCTTCTGAGCTTCTGGAAGGAGCTGGGCTGGCTGAACTAGTCAGCCCACTTTTCACGCATAATGGACCACCTTTGCGTCTAAATGCGGAAAATAGAGCCCAACACAAATACAAATACAAATACACTTGTTATGCTAACTTGGGTTCAAAGACTTATTAAAATCAATTCAATAGTTTCACAATCTTGATACCTACGTATATAAGATAAAAGAATCTTTCCTCCTTTGGTAATTGGATTCATCAATTACTTACAAAGACAATAACACTAATGAATTCCATTTCTTCATCGTCACTGTACATTTCAAAGAGAAATTTCATCACAGACATGGCAGTGAACAGTACCAGACCCTGAGACACTATCATAGCTTCTCCCAAAGTGAATGTATTGTGGCACTCAGAGATACACAGTCGTAGCATCCATGCAAAGAGTAATGTTGATGTTAAAGTTACTGATACTGAAAACAGTAAACCTGAAAAAAGTATTAGCATTTTAATTACAATAGAATTCCGGTTTTCTGAACATATTATCTAAAAATTTGGATTGATGTTTTATTTAACACTTATAAACAAGCTATATTGTGTCAACAGTAATTTACTCAAATTTTTTTTACTTTTAATATAGTTTAATGTTATGATGAACTTAATTGTAGTAATAAAAATTTTATTAATGATACATTCCTTGTGTATTTGATTGTAAGTTAAATATATGATCTGAATATTTGAGTATCTGAACTATGCATAATTATATCAACTTTAGTTCACATATAATTTATATACAACTTGCAAAATATAAATACCTTGGTTTAGAAATATGTGTAACATAACAGTAGCAATTAAGCTTGATGCTAAACATCCTGTGTAAACTGGTGCCTTCAGGACGATATTGGAAGCAGACAGGAATAAAATAAACAGTATACAGTAACACAGCAAGCCCACAGATATTAGGGATGTTATTTTGTACAAAAGTGAGACCTTATCAAAACAAGTATAAACCAGTAATATTGCTGGCAGTAAAATGTGGCACCATAGTCCATTACTATTTGCAGGTCTGTAAAAAAAATTGCTATTAAAAAGAACAGTTTTTCTTTATAATACTTTATAAAGAAAAAGTATACTTTTCATTACAAATGAATGAAGTAAAATATTTATCTTAAATACCTTGTTTGTATATCGGCTTCTTGTAAATTTATAGAGACTTGTCTTTCTATACATTTTATCGGTTTAATCAATTTAGATTCTAATTGAACTAAAATCAATTGAAATAAAGTTCGTAAACTTGGCATTTTGTTGTATATTTTATAAAATGTAAATAGGGTTTAGTTTTAAATCACGTATCTAACAAAAACTAAAAGGATCACTCCACTCACTACGGTGCAAACGATTATTATATCTCTAATCGTCTATATTTTCAAAGAGAGGGCAAAGTCCTATTACCTACTATTAAAATTTATATTTGTATTATTTTACGGTCTATCGTTATCGGAATATAGAATGCAATCGTTATTCTTTCAGCTCTAAATTAAACTATTTTATGGTTAATGGTTATATTTATTCAACTCGTAAAATGGCTTATAGTTATATCGATTATTTGTACTAAATTTGTATTAAATAGATCAAATTAATTCAGTTTACTAAATACGGTCTATTTATTTGATATGAAATAAATTAATAAATTATTTCTTCTTCTTCTTCTTTAATTTATGGCATGTCATAATAAATTATTTATTGGTCATTTATACAGCGTGGAAATTGGTGGAAATGACACTAAAGTGACACTGACAGTAGGAGAAGGGTGAATACTTGGTGAACACAATGATATAAAAAATAAAAAAGTGATAATGTATTTAAAATTGGCTTCTGTTTATAGAAAGGATCTTTTTCTACAATAATAATACATTATTTCTCACCTCAAAGGGTGAATAGCTGATTTTCTCAATATTTTTCTTTTGGTATACTTCCTACTTACGAATTTACGAAGTTTAGCTTTAGTTTTATTTATATTGTTTACTATTATAATTATATATATTACCAAAGATAAAACCATCAGTAAAAATCCAGTAAAAACATACGACTTTACTTGACTTTGCTGTTTGGAAATACGTATGACAAACAGGTATTTTTTCTCCGGCATTACTGATCCAGTCCAAACATCATTTATATATATTCAATGTACTCTGTGGCATAACGGGTCTTTAAAATAAAACGTTGTCTTTTGTCTATGGACAGTGTTTTGTTAACCTTTAGAAGATTTAGACGTGTATCCACGAAAAATGTTGCGGAATTTAAATAAACTCGTTCGAACACAAAAAGCTGCATTCGCAACCGCCACAGCTCCAGCCCCTCACACAAAACCTGAAATTTTATACACAGGTGTAAGTCCCCTACGTTTTAATTATGTAGATTTAATATTTTCGTATAAGGCAAATTAGAATTGGGAAGCACAAGTTCTATTGATAAGGTGATATTTATGAACAATTCTAATTTCCATAACAGTGTAGATATATAATATAGATTATTATATAAAGGCGCACATGTGGCCTGTGGGTATGTTATGTTTTATTTATCTATATACGAAAAAAAAAAACTATTTTATAGTTTGCGTGGCTATTGAACGATGAAAAATATAGATACTAATTAAACAATAATGAGATATACAAATAATTCACAATATTGTTTTCTAATGTTTACGCAAATTCCTCTCATTATAATGATTACTTATATAAATTCACAATTCTATTCTTCCATTAGTTCTTTTTTCAGCTTTCTTGCGACGATTTCTTATATGTTAGGCCATTGGTTTTGGCTAATTATTTTATCGTTTATTAGAATTAGATCAGAGAATTTCAAGGTCATAAATTGATTAAATTATTTCTAGTATTACGATTAAAAAGGTGACTAAACTATAATACCTATGTTTTCTGCTCTCTTAAAGTCAACTAAAGCAAAATTGAATTGCTCTAAAAATAACTTTGAATCATAGGTATGTATTGACGAGGAACGGGTAAAATACTCGGCGTTTTTTTAGACAAGTTTCATAAAATATTATAATAATGAAAACTAGTTTATGGTTTGTGTGATATATTTATATTATATTATTAGGTGCTTTATTACGAAAAAGTATACAAGTACTTATCCTAAATTAACATTTTGTAAAGCATTTATTATTTTTGCGCTCCAGCCTTATACGAATGCTTGTAATGTTTATAACAATATAACCATGGCTAAAATTTTTAAATATACGAAGGTACATAACTACATACTCTTACAACATGAATGCTATGGAATAAATTACTTAGAAATAAAAAGTCTTCATTATCTCATTATGTCTTACAAAAATCCCAATAAGGCCTTTAATTCAACTAATCATTACATTAAACTTTTAAACAAAGTATAGTCCAATGAGATGTATCTTTCCGAAGATATTAAAAAAATTGTCAACTGACAATTCAAAACTGATTACCTACCCCTACAAACAATCCTAAAAAATCGCGTTCGAGGCATTACCTCTATCGTATCGACGTGATGTCACCATTGGATATTATTTGAAATTTTATTTCAATGATGGTTTTGATTATTTCAAATAACTACGAAAAAAACATTTAAACCAGGCAGCAATTAAAATTTTTTTTCGTTTTCCGCTTCTTGGGATTTATATTTTTAAGGCGCGCCGCATTATTCGTAGGCCTCCCCATAGCTAGTTACAACAATTACTATTTAATATACGACAATAAACAATAAACAATAACGAAATTTACTGTAGTATACCCGATTTAGTCTAGAAAAATCCTGCTTTCGTTTACAAAACAGACTATTATAGGCACTAAAAAGTAAAAATAATATTATTGTTATCACATACTAAAGATATTGTTATGTAACAATGTTTTCATTTCGGAAGGTTATCGCGCTTACAGAGATAAACACTGATATTATAAATAGTTAGCTGTGCCTCGAGGTGTCACCCGCGTTAATTTGAGGAATAAAATAGCCTATAGCCTTCCTCAGTAAATGGACTGTCCTAGACAAAAATAATTTTTAATGCGAACTTAAAAGTAGTTGTAATTCTCGCGTAAATCTCGATTTCGCAGAAATTCCAGGATAATAATTGTGTTTGCTCGCAAACGAAAAAAAAAAACCGACTTCAATTACATCGACAAGTAATACAACGTAGATCGACGAAAAAATAGTCAAGCAACTACGCGTTATCAAAGATTACTCAAAAAGTAGTTATCAGATCTCGATAAAATTTATATGTGACCACATGATAAACATCAGCTTTCGATTAAATCAAAAATTATCAAAATCGGTACACCCAGTAAAAAGTTATTGCGGATTTTCTAGAGTTTCCCTCGATTTCTCTGGGATTCTATCATCAGATCCTGGTTTCCTTATCACGGTACTAAACTAGGGATATCCCCTTTCCAACAAAAAAAGAATTATCAAAATCGGTACATCCAGTAGAAAGTTATGCGGTATAATACAACGTAGGTCGACGAAAAAAGCGTTAAGTAAAAACGCATTATTAGATATAACTCGAAAAGTAGTAGTTAGATCTCAAATAAATTTAAATGGGACCAATTGGCACACACCACCTTTCGATTAAAACAAAATTTGTCGAAATCGGTCTACCCGGTCAAAAGTTCTGATGTCACTCCTCCTTTTTTGGAAGTCGGTTAATAATAGCCTAAAAACGTAGCCTATAAGTTTCTCCACAACCTCCTCTTTCTTCTATTGAAAGTCCCATAAAAATCGGTTCAACCATACTAAAGATAAGCCCGGATAAACAGAAGACAGACAGGCTGACAAAAATTTCAAAATCGTTGTTTGTGTTGAAAAAACACAGATATTTTGAAATCACAGACAGACACTTCAGTATTATTTATATGTATAGACAGACGCGCATACTTGATCATTATTTTGTTGCAATGTTATTTTAAAACTGCGAGTATCTCCTAAGATATTCATAAAAATCGAATAAAAGTAAAAGGAAATTTTGATATCATGTTTATAAAAATAACTTCGCAAATAATGAATTATTTTAGAATAAATTATTACGATGATTAGCATAATAAAGTTAGAGCCCACCTTAAATGATAGACAAATATGCTGTCGCGGACTTTTTTTTTAGAACTTTTAAAGGGGAACAATTCTGTCATACATGATTTTTTGCGAAACTTTAACTGTTTACGCAGCGCAAGCAGCAAAAACTCTTCAGCTTTGTAATATTAGTATAGATTATCTTTATCATGGCAGATTTTTTTTTTATACTTTTAATATTGGTAGTATTCCTTTTTTTTACGGGTGATATCCAGGGTGCCCGGGTAGGCAGTCCTAGACCGTATGTCGGCTTCAGCACTGGCGCAATACCGACCAAACCCCTGCGGGGAACCTTCAGCCGCTTTAATTGGCGGGTCCCAGATCTGAAGGCAACAGGATCCCTGTGGGGAGCCTTCAGCCGTTTTAATTGGCGGATCCCGATCTGAAGGCAACAGGATCTCTCCAGCGACAGGCTGGCCTACTATTATTATTGTTGATTGATAAATCTCGTAAAGAATGGGACGATGCTTACATCGTTTTAGCTGCTTTACAATATTATAGATCTTACTAGCTGACTCGGCAAACGTTGTCTTGCCACTAAACGCTATTTAAAAATAGGGGTTGGTGGTAAAAGGGTGAAAATTTAGGTTGTATGTATTTTTCAACGCCAAATCATAATAAAATAAAATAAAAAATATCTAAAAATTAAAAAAAATTTAGAGGTAGACTACCCTTAACGTTTAAGGGGATGAAAAATAGATGTTGTTCGATTCTCAGACCTACCCAATATGCACACAAAATTTAATGAGAATCGGTCAAGCCGTTTCGGAGGAGTTTAACTACAAACACCGCGACACGAGAATTTTATATATTAGATAAAGGACAAGCATACATGGTAGTTAGTCACTCTTATGCTGCTTTATTATCTTTTACTTGTTACTAGCGACATCACCATAATAAATTTTCATTTTCTATTAAAATCTGTTCGTAAAGTATTAAACTATATCTTTTAAATTTCACAACTTACCAATCACTTTGCCCGTGACGGTGTTAAAAATAGACAGACAAAATATGACTAATTCAAAATCCTGACAAGAGACATTCATTAATTGCAGCTCTTTATCAACAATGAATGGGTGAAAGCATCCGATGGCAAAGTTTTTGCAACAGAAAACCCTGCGACCGGCGATGTTATCGCTGAAGTTCAACAGGCTGGCAAAAGTGACATCGACAAGGCTGTTGATGCAGCTAAGCAAGCATTCAAGTAAGATGTTAATCGATTATAAATTGTATTTTACTCGTTACACCTTTTCTGATTTTACATAACTTACCACGAGTATCATTCCGAAAATCACGATATTTCAGTGACGTTGCTGACGTTGTGGTCTCAGTGACTTAGTCGCGTTAAGTCCCGTGGAATTAAAAGCATTCAAAATGACGGTGAAAGTTTATAATGTTAAACGTTTATTACTTGTCGAGTATTGTAATCGTCCATCCCGGCCCAGATTGGGGTCAAGATATTGAGCTAGAAGAGTCCTTGGGCCTTTACAGGGAATGCGTATAATAGATTTAAAAAATAGTGTGTTACACCGCTAAGAAGACAGTATCCCCTCTAGTAATTATCAAGTTATCGATAATTAAGGCGAATTAATAAACAAGGCCTGACTTTATTATTAATATAGATACATATATAGAAAACAAGTAACATATTTTCGTTTTTAGGATTTTTAGACATTACTATGTAAATGTATATTTTTAATGTGTTGCTAATTTAATAACAAAACAAGTCGTTCTATTGAAAAGCCTGTCCATAAAATTGACCACTTGTTTCAAACAATTTGTAACATACATATAAACTCAAGTCAATAAAACTTGCTTTGTAACTATTTTATAAATAAATACCAACTTCTATTCTATTAATAAATATGGTCGTGAGGCCCGAACTGAAATATGCAAATTCACCGTAAACAGTTATTTGAACATTTTTTATGTGTATCGTCGACCGACTTTTATATACATTTATTTATATACATACATATGCCACCTTATATCCGTGTTTGTATGGCAAATTAAAGTGATCGGTACTGTGAAAAATATGATTTTTATTATACAGGTAATGTAAATTAATAAATAAACAAATTTTGTATTTTATAATATATAGGTACTAGCGACCCGCTCCGACTTCGCATGGGTACAATGCTAATACTAAATATAATATATAAAAGTGTTTATTTACGACATCACATTACAAACCTCTAAAACTATCAGTTTTCCTCTACTATATTATGCGTGTATTATACATATAAACTTTCCCCTGGAATCATTCTATTTACTAAAGAAAACTGTAGATCTAAGCATACACTCAGCGGGAAGCGACTTTGTTTTATACCATGTAGTGATTAACGTGAAAATAAAGTGACACAATGAGTTGTTAAAAATAAACAACGAGTTGTTAACAATAAGTTGTTCAAATTCAAATGTAGGTAACTAGGTACCTACATAAACAACATGCCTTGATCTTTCGATATGTGGTTCAACGCTTAGTTTGGAATTGTTCAGACTACTAATTATACTCATTTAAGTGATTGGCTTTAATATATATCCTACTTAAATAATTATATCTGTCTCGGTTTATTTCACAAACTGCTTAAAAAAAAAAACATAATCAGATACATAAGATTTGCTATCGAGAGTAAACGTTTTATAGCTATAGTTTTTCGTCATTATTGATTTGTATGCGAGTGACAAAATAAGGAATTTTATATGTAGGTCTTGGCATCTATCTCAAATCTGGACATCTGCGCGTGTAATAAAATTTATCTCTGTACATTATAAAAATATGTTTTTATAATTTTTTCTCTAATCGAAAAGCTTATTTCTCTGTAAAGAAACATTATGATTATTTTATTATTGTAGATAATAATTAACATGACTTAAGCTTCAATTTTAGAAATTTGATTGAAGTTAGAAATCTATGATATATTAGTGGAAAACAAATTTAACTTAACGATTCTGAGTAATCGTCGTATCTATCGAAATAATAGCAATAGGTATAATATGTCAATAAGGATAAGGAAAAAGAAAAGGCAAGACGTGCAAGTACTAAATAGTTGATTTGAATGTTTTCGAAATGAAAATAATTTGCGTAGATAATTATAATTGTGTTTGCTCGCAAACGAAAGAAAACCGACTTCAGTTACATCGGCAAGTAATACAACGTAAGTGGACGATAAAATAGGCAAGTAAATGTGCGTTATCAAGGATTACTTACTCAGAATGTAGTCATCAGATCTCAATCAAATTTAAATGGGACTACACGACAAGCATCGGCTTTCGATTAAAACAAGAATCATTAAAATCGGTATAACCAGTGAAAAGTTTGTGGTATAATAAAACGTAACTCGAAAACTACTTGTTAGATCGTAATTTAATTTAAATGGGTTTACATGATACACACCACCTTTTGATTCATTCTTCAAAAAAAAAAATAGAATTAATATCCCGCTGTCACGCATGTCTTCATAACCAAGAAATACCCGTGAATTGTCCGAATGATTGCCAACCCATTGAAATCGTAGACAACCACACATATCTTGGTTTTATAATAGATCGCAACTTTAACTGGCAGCCACATATTAATCGTATGTGGCCTTTTTGCCCAACATCGTAATAATGAATAAACTGCATCTCTTTCCATACACGCTTGCTGACATATTTTATTGCATTTATAACCTCTGTCTTATCCTACGGACTCAGTAGTTATGGACCTACTTATCGCACTTACCTAAATAGTATTTATCGATTACAAATAAGAATAATTAAAAACATTGTACCGCCTAAAATTAAATTGGACCGCGCTAATAATGATAATTTGTTATTCAAAATCTGTAAAACACTCCCCGTTTACGACCTTGTCAATTACAATTTACTTAAATAACAATTCTTTAATTAAAATATAAAATTACCACACGTCAAGTAACAAACAAAAAAATAAAAATACATACGGCAAACGTACCAGCGCTTATCTGATTTCTGTTTTAGTCAACAATCTCGATTAGTATTAAGAAATAATATAACTCCAACAAATATAAAATACAAACTTAAGATGCATTTCTTGAAAAAACTATAATAGCCTGTATATGAGTATATTGTGTCGTAAACATAGCTTCTCTGTATGGTTATATATATTTTTATTTACTGAGCTGCCCGGCTGCTGGATTTCTTTTAATACGGTCTACTACCTTCATAATTATGTTGTTTTGTTTTGTTTAAGAACTGTATTGTGATTTTTGTGTTGCGAACTTGCGAATGATTGTTGAACGACATATTCCTATGTAACCGTGTGTATTTTTGTTACGTGTTCGTATGATAATAATAAATAATAAAACATAAGGTTAAAAAAATTATCAAAATCGGTCCACCCAGTCAAAAGTTCTGAGGTAACATACATAAAAAAATACAATCGAATTGAGAACCTCTCATGGAAGTCGATTAAAATACATAAATAATATAATCATAGATAAAGTAAGAAAAAATCTATGAATATAATACATAACATACATATTAAATTGGATACATACTAATGTATGTATCAAATTTACCTAGTTTTAAAGTTGAATTAAGAGTTTCTCTTGTGTCTTGTCCTGCATTAATTTAAAAAAAAAAATTAAGGGTACATTTTAATTTATTGAAAGTTATTCTTAAAAGTACTGAAAATAAGTCTAATTATGTACTCATTACTTACAAGTAAATGTTTATCGTTCATATGTCCAATAGATTGGGGTCAACATGGAGAAAGATGGACGGGTCACATCGAGGGTACCTCATCAACAAACTGGCAGATCTGATAGAGAGAGATAGAGCGTATTTGGCGGTAAGTACAAGATGGATATACAATACGGGATTACATATAAAAATATAAAATTTCTGAAGGAAATAGAAAAAGTATGACTTAAATTACTTATAGATATGTCATTTCATACGACAATTAAAATTAATTGTAAAGTGTTACTGTAATATAACTGAGTATATAATAAATATAATGAGTATATAATAATAACAACTGAGAATCGTCTATGTACATATAAGTATGATTTATATGTCAAACGTTATATCTATTATGTTTATCGATCAACGAGTTTCCCTTATTTCAGCATTATTGCAAGCTTCACCATTTTCAAGGAGCCGGTTTTGCATATATAGCTAATTGTTAGTGACCATGAAAATATAAAAATATAACGTCATATACATATTTTTATATACATACGCTTACATCTAGATAGTCGAAATCGAAAAGCTATATAGTGAATAATTATAATATTAGTAGTGGTTTTTCTCTAATTACGCTAGAACACTTTAGAAGGACGCTGACGCAGCGAACTTGGCACTCTTTATTTTTTCGTGAAAATATTGTTTTTTTTTTTTCGTTTACACAAACCTGTCCTAAAACTAAACTTACTGAAACAACGAACACAAAAAATTATCCAATTTGTTATCAATTGTCGTTCGGAAGTTACGCGCGTACATACATTTCGGTGATTTATTTTTATTTATATATAGATTACTAGCGACCTCTGTCCGTCCATATTTTTGCACGATAAGTAATCCCCAATATATTATATACTAAAACCTTCTACGAAATACGCTGCATCTTAATGGTATAAGTATTATTCCGATCGGTTCAGCAGTTATCGCAGTATAACCGAACAAAAAAACCGGCTCTCCATGTATGAGTATAGATAGATTGTATTGTCGTTGTGCATTACAATAAAAGGATGATATTTTTGTGTATTGTTGTATATTATCGCTAAATGTAATTATACTCTAGCGATACCGTTTTGCATTCGCGAACCTACGTAAGCAGATATCTTTTTATTAAACAGTAAATAGACAATTTAAAACCAATTTATAATATACTCACTAGTATATTATATAATAGCTAATATATAATATCTATACCTTACTAGCGACCCGCCCCGGCTTCGCACGTGTGCAATGCTCATACTAAATATAATACAGAATGTCTTTATATACAACTTTCACAGCTTGTTTGTCATTAGACAACGCAAACATGTTTTCTTTAGAGGTTACTATTGAAAGAGCGACATATAACCATGTAAAAAACACTCAAAGCTCAAATCTAAGCCTGCAATATCACTACATAGTATAAAACAAAGTCGCTTCCGGCTGTCTGTATGCTTAGATCTAGAAAACTACGCTACGGATTTTGCTGCGGTTTTCTTTAGTAAATAGAGCGATTCAATAGGAAGGTTTATATGTATAATAAAATACATCCATAATATACAAGAGGAACACTGATAGTTTTAGAGGTTTCTAATGTGATGTCGTAAATAAATACTTTTTTTTTTGCGCATATATTATATTTTATATTTAGTATCAGCATTGCACCCGTGTGAATCCGGGGCGGGTCGCTAGTAAGTTATAGATATTATAAATAACCTGTAGTTCGGTGCTATATTGCAACACAATAGACGATTGTGTTGAATTACAAGTGAAAATATAATTACATATTATATGTTTGTCATCAAATAATCTTTTGTGGTAAACAAATGATAGTTATGTTGGTTCAAGATAGGAGTACAATAGAATTCATTAAACTCACAATGAACACTATATAAGTGTAAAAATTTAATTTTTTTATAATTTCAGATTTTCGACAGATATATTAATTATGCTTTCCACTGCTTCGTGATTTCAATACTGGTTTTAAATTAAAGCATTTTAAGAGTAAAATACTAACACGATTCAGTCTGTAATATCCCACTGCTGGGCATAGGCTTCTTTCCAAATAGGAGAAGTTTTGGAGCTTAATGCACTCCGCTGCTCTACTGTGGATTGAATCTTATTTATATATTATACATAGATTATACTTATTTTTACTTTACAGAGTCTAGAAACTCTAGACAATGGCAAGCCATATCTGGCGTCTTACCACGGCGATCTGGCGTCTGTAATTAAGAATTTACGCTATTATGCTGGCTGGGCTGATAAGAACCACGGCATGGTACTCCCAGCTGATGGGAAGTACTTCGCCTACACGCGCCACGAACCCGTCGGTGAGGTTTTTTAATTGCCAATAGTTTTAGTAAATTAAACTCATTACGTTAAATAGATTTTATTTTTTAATTAACATCAAGGTTCTATTAAATAATTTTATATTAGACTGGAGATCCGTAAAATTTAACATAAGATTTATCTTATTTGTGTCTGGAGCTAACCTCTCTAAACTTGTATGTATGAAGAAATAAATCAATACATATAATAAAAATGTAACGGGTCGCTGTCTGTATATTTAAGATATATGAGAAAAAGTATTAATAATAATAAAAATAATAAATACTCTTTATTGTACACCACAAAGAAACATTACAACAAAAGTGATACGTGAAAAGAAAGATGTACAAAGGCGGTCTTATCGCTAAGAGCGATTTCTTCCAGACACACCTTTGGGCATAGGACATAGCGAAGAAAAAGAGAAGCGGTAGGGAATTGTACAAACAGTTGATAAAGAATTGGCATATAGTTAACAAGCAGTATGATATTAACAGAAGTAAATATACATATACACATTCAAATACAATATACATACACATACATATATACAAATAAATATATACATATATACTATATAAACAAAATACTACATAATATATATATTTATGGCGCTGATAATGATATTTATGAGCTATTTAGTGACAAAAAATGCGCCTTTAGATATTTTTTAAAACAAGCAAGAGATTGAGCTTTTCTTATAGAGAGAGGAAGAGCGTTCCAATGTTGTACAGCTTTAACAGAAAAAAAGTTTGAATAAAAGGAAGTAGTATGAGAAGGAGTTTTGAGTGTGGGAACGTTCATGAGTGTCACAGAGAAACTCAAAGCGATTTTTTAGATAAAGCGGTGTATCTGGATGGAAAAGTACACGATATAGTAAAGAAAGGATGTGAGTATTCCTGCGAAAGCGGATAGGGAGCCACTTGAGTTAATTACGAAAATCGGAGACATGGTCATATTTGCGAAGACCAAATATGAACCGTATGCAGAGATTCTGGAGGCGCTCAAGCTTATTTAACTGCTCCTCTTTAAGGTCTAGGTAACAAATATCAGCATAGTCAAGAATCGGTAGTAGGAGTGACTGTACTAAGTCACTCCTACTACCATTTTGGTAGGCATAGGAAGAAAATATTGAAGCCGGCGGAGGGATCCAATAGCTGCTATTATTGTACCTTTATCAACGCAAATAGCACCCAAAATAATGATTGTCAGAATTTTGGTCTGTTTGTCTGTGCGTTTGTGCACGCTAATCTCAGAAACAGCTTATCCGATTTAGATGTGGTTTTTACTAATATATTGTGGCAAGCTTAGCTTAACATTTAGTGAATCACGTTGAACATGTAGTCACTATTCCACGCGGACGAAGTCGTGAGCACAGCTAGTTATACATATAAATATAATTTTCAGAATAAGATTTGGATTGTATGTATCTGTTGCGCTTTCAGTTGCGGGTCCGAACTCCGCACATAGCCTCCAATATTGGCCATACAGGTACTAGGGGCCGTGGAGTATAAAGCATTTATTTATTTATATATTTTCCAAACTACGAACATTGGCGAAATAATTTAAACTTGGCGCTTAGGGGGCGTTCATAAAATACGTGAGATGGTTAAGGGGGGGAGGGGATCGAGAGAGGGGGTACGTTGGAGAGAGGGGGGGAGCCTTGGCAAATATCACGCAATTTTTTTTTTGTGATTGAAACAATAAATCCAGATTGTACATGCTTATGATTTAATCTTAAGCGTAATCGTAATACGATTAAGATCATTCACTAATTTGTTCGAAAGAAAATAATTTCATTCATACTTCGACGTTATACATCTACTGACTGTCAAACCACCATATTTGTTTTATACCAAATAGCTCAATTTAATCTGAATTTACGGTACAGCGTAACCCGTCCTTTGTTTTCGCGTCAGGAGATCAAGATTTTAAAAATCTCACGTGAGATTGGGGGATGGGGGAGGGGGTTGAATAAAATCTCACGACATCTCACCAGGGGGGGAGGGATGGACGGAAAATTTAAAAAACACCTCACATAATTTATGGACACCCCCTTACCTTCAAACCGAATCAATTAAATCAACTTATCCACTTTTATTTGAAGGTGTCTGCGGTCAAATCATACCGTGGAACTTCCCTCTGCTGATGGCGGCGTGGAAGTTAGGGCCCGCGCTAGCCGCAGGTTGCACACTTGTTTTAAAACCCGCAGAACAAACGCCGCTCACTGCCTTGTATCTTGCACAACTAGTCAAGGTAAAGTAATTCATTACAGTAACACAGCGGTTACTATTGACCACTACCAGTGTTTGATCTAAACTTACTTTACTGTTGAGTATTATTTTATAATGCTTAAAGGGAATTATTTGTTCAATTTCTAACAAGTGGAACATCTGCTAACTTTCAATACAACCATTTTTATTTTCTGCTTACCGTTTTGACTTTTTAGTCACCCTTCATTGGTTGCTCAACATTGGTATCACTCTATTTATTTTCACTACTCATCCCTCCAGTATTTTCAATTTACTGCACTCACTAATTTACGTTATCTCTCGTCCACTTCACCTCTTCAAACTCCTTTCTACTCTTCTTATTGTTTATGGTAACTTCTCCAGGAAGCCGGCTTCCCCGCCGGTGTGGTGAACGTGGTCCCGGGCTACGGGGACGCAGGCGCGGCACTTGTCGACCACCCTGACATTGACAAAATTGCTTTTACTGGTATGTACCTAGATAGATGACGTTTTAGGTCAGTTCGTATAAGCTCAGATTTATGATTTGGACTTCAGATCCTACATCTGAATGGCGTTTTTAAGACCTCCTCAAGAAGTTGAATGCGCTACCTAACGTAGACTTTTAATTCTCATCAAAACGAGCTCTCAAAGAGATCCTTTTTCTGAACTTGCAAAAAAGAACACAAAAAGATATTCATTTAGACTCCAAAAAATTGACTTCCCCTTCATGAGATCATTAAAAACTCTGAATTCTGAGGTCATAAAAATGAACTATTTAAGACGTCATACTCAAATACTGAGATCTTTATGATTTGGATGCTGACCGGGTATATATTAACTTCCACTAGTGATTATATATCGCTTGATGTTTGATTTTTTGATACGTAAATATGTTTGTGTGATATTCAAGTGTTTTTGGGAAAACCTAATTGTTTTTACAAAAATATAATTAATCCAAGTTACTCTTACTCTAGGCCTTATAATCCCAGCGAGATCGAAGATACTGTACATTATCAACATCGGGAGTAATTCAATTCAATTGTTCTAATGATTTGAGATGGAAAAGGATGGAATCTTTAATTCTCAGATTAATGAGCCCAAATGCTAAATTATTCTTTACAATCTATCTCATGGATTTACAAAACTTTAGTTTCGGGAAATTTCTGAGAAATCTATATCCTGCAACCTGTAAAGGAGCAATGTGGTGATATTTTCATTGACAGAACTTCTTCGTTCAAATACATGGACACTCACGGTCTCCTAAATACTAGACAAGGGATTTCTTGAGGTAGGCCATAGCAGAAAATATCTTAGTCCACTTTAGAGCACCTCAACCTTACAGAAGATCAAAGCTGAACTGAGGTGTTACTCTTAAGTATTGCTTTAGTGTGGTGCTGTTCCTGTCGTGAGTAAGGTGGCTAGAGCTCCGGGTGAAGGTTGAAGATAGGGCCAGAAACGCGTTAGCAATGCTCCTGGTATTGCTGTTATCTATAGGCTACGGTAGCCACGCATCAGGCGGATCGTGCGCTTGCTTGCTACTTTTGTACTCCTTCCTACCTATCATTTTTGACGCGTTAGCGTAATGCTCACAGCGTTGGCTTATAGCTGTTTTATTGGCGATTTCGGGTTCGATTCCCGCACAGGGCATACATTTGTGTTTGCCGTGGTCTGCGCGTTTGTGCTTGTGTATTGTGTATGTTTTCGGACCCCCGACATAGGAATAAATCCTAGCGGGGGCTGTTGAAGCGTTTATTTATTTGTAAAAAAGGGGCTAAATCGAATATCGTTCAGGGTCGACGGAGGTGGGCAAACTGATCCAGCGCGGCGCGGCAGGCTCAGTGAAGCGCATCACTCTAGAGCTGGGCGGCAAGTCGCCCAACATCGTCCTGGCAGATGCTGATTTGCGAACCGCAGTCGAGACCTCACACATGGCGCTCTTCTACAACATGGGACAATGTTGCTGTGCGGGTAAGACAATGGTTCTGACTGCCCGGGGATCTTCCATCAACCGCCTGAAGGCTCCAAAGGGGGTCCGGAAAAAATCGCGACGTCACAAAGATGGGCTGTAATGAGATGTCACGTCTACTTATTTTTCGTTGATATGTTCAATTACTAAATCAAAATAAATTATCCAAGAAACACTCTGCACCCTTGATATCTTTGGAAATTTTATCACAATGCTTAATTTTCCAAAATTAAATCATGTTTTGAAATAAATTCTGAAAATTTCAATATATTTGCACCAAAAAAGTACACGTGCTTTTGGGTGTGGAGGGAGGAGTTTCGGTGCAACAACTCTTCTTCTGTATAGAAGAGGACTTTGCTAAATAAGAGGTCCCTTCTTCAGTTTAACAGCAGCAAAGGAGTTACATTAAAGTAATTATTATTCTTCTAACCTGAGTTATAGACTAACATTTACCTTTTTTTGCTAGATAGGTAGATTTTAACGATGGTATCTGTACAGGTTCCCGGACCTTTGTCCAAGACTCCATTTACGACGAGTTCGTGTCGCTGTCTGCCGAGCGCGCCAAGCGCCGCGTGTTGGGCGATCCCTTCAAGCCGGACACCGAGCAAGGACCGCAGGTACCGTACACTCTATACTAAGAAATGGATGTAAATCCACTCCATTAGGTTGTGACCAGTTTAAGTATTTATTACAGTCCGTAAAAGTCCTACACCTGAGTAAGATTTCTTAGCGAAAGGGACGCTGAAAGTATATGTCTGAGTGGATATATTCAGCGGCTATCAGTGTAGTTTTAGTACGACATATTTGCCTGAATGTCTAACAATTTGCGATAAAAAAAACGTTGTTAATAATACACGTTTACCTTAAAATATCGTCTCACTCAGATCGATGGCGAGCAGCAGGATAAGATCCTGCGACTCATCAAGAGCGGGAAGGAGCAGGGCGCGCGCCTCGTGGCGGGCGGCGGGCGCGCGGGCGAGCGCGGCTACTACGTGCAGCCCACCGTGTTCGCGGACGTGGCCGACCACATGGACGTCGCGCGCACCGAGGTGAGCGGCTGGCTGCCGGCACCAGGCCGTATTCGGTGAGGGTAGAACGGCAGCGATCAATGCGCGGGCGAGCGCGGCTACTACGTGCAGCCCACCGTGTTCGCGGACGTGGCCGACCACATGGACGTCGCGCGCACCGAGGTGAGCGGCTGGCTGCCGGCACCAGGCCGTATTCAGTGAGGGTAGAGCGGCAGCGATCGATGGGCGGGCGAGCGCGGCTACTACGTGCAGCCCACCGTGTTCGCGGACGTGGCCGACCACATGGACGTCGCGCGCACCGAGGTGAGCGGCTGGCTGCCGGCACCAGGCCGTATTCGGTGAGGGTAGAACGGCAGCGATCAATGCGCGGGCGAGCGCGGCTACTACGTGCAGCCCACCGTGTTCGCGGACGTGGCCGACCACATGGACGTCGCGCGCACCGAGGTGAGCGGCTGGCTGCCGGCACCAGGCCGTATTCAGTGAGGGTAGAGCGGCAGCGATCGATGGGCGGGCGAGCGCGGCTACTACGTGCAGCCCACCGTGTTCGCGGACGTGGCCGACCACATGGACGTCGCGCGCACCGAGGTGAGCGGCTGGCTGCCGGCACCAGGCCGTATTCAGTGAGGGTAGAGCGGCAGCGATCGATGGGCGGGCGAGCGCGGCTACTACGTGCAGCCCACCGTGTTCGCGGACGTGGCCGACCACATGGACGTCGCGCGCACCGAGGTGAGCGGCTGGCTGCCGGCACCAGGCCGTATTCAGTGAGGGTAGAGCGGCAGCGATCGATGGGCGGGCGAGCGCGGCTACTACGTGCAGCCCACCGTGTTCGCGGACGTGGCCGACCACATGGACGTCGCGCGCACCGAGGTGAGCGGCTGGCTGCCGGCACCAGGCCGTATTCAGTGAGGGTAGAGCGGCAGCGATCGATGGGCGGGCGAGCGCGGCTACTACGTGCAGCCCACCGTGTTCGCGGACGTGGCCGACCACATGGACGTCGCGCGCACCGAGGTGAGCGGCTGGCTGCCGGCACCAGGCCGTATTCAGTGAGGGTAGAGCGGCAGCGATCGATGGGCGGGCGAGCGCGGCTACTACGTGCAGCCCACCGTGTTCGCGGACGTGGCCGACCACATGGACGTCGCGCGCACCGAGGTGAGCGGCTGGCTGCCGGCACCAGGCCGTATTCAGTGAGGGTAGAGCGGCAGCGATCGATGGGCGGGCGAGCGCGGCTACTACGTGCAGCCCACCGTGTTCGCGGACGTGGCCGACCACATGGACGTCGCGCGCACCGAGGTGAGCGGCTGGCTGCCGGCACCAGGCCGTATTCAGTGAGGGTAGAGCGGCAGCGATCGATGGGCGGGCGAGCGCGGCTACTACGTGCAGCCCACCGTGTTCGCGGACGTGGCCGACCACATGGACGTCGCGCGCACCGAGGTGAGCGGCTGGCTGCCGGCACCAGGCCGTATTCAGTGAGGGTAGAGCGGCAGCGATCGATGGGCGGGCGAGCGCGGCTACTACGTGCAGCCCACCGTGTTCGCGGACGTGGCCGACCACATGGACGTCGCGCGCACCGAGGTGAGCGGCTGGCTGCCGGCACCAGGCCGTATTCAGTGAGGGTAGAGCGGCAGCGATCGATGGGCGGGCGAGCGCGGCTACTACGTGCAGCCCACCGTGTTCGCGGACGTGGCCGACCACATGGACGTCGCGCGCACCGAGGTGAGCGGCTGGCTGCCGGCACCAGGCCGTATTCAGTGAGGGTAGAGCGGCAGCGATCGATGGGCGGGCGAGCGCGGCTACTACGTGCAGCCCACCGTGTTCGCGGACGTGGCCGACCACATGGACGTCGCGCGCACCGAGGTGAGCGGCTGGCTGCCGGCACCAGGCCGTATTCAGTGAGGGTAGAGCGGCAGCGATCGATGGGCGGGCGAGCGCGGCTACTACGTGCAGCCCACCGTGTTCGCGGACGTGGCCGACCACATGGACGTCGCGCGCACCGAGGTGAGCGGCTGGCTGCCGGCACCAGGCCGTATTCAGTGAGGGTAGAGCGGCAGCGATCGATGGGCGGGCGAGCGCGGCTACTACGTGCAGCCCACCGTGTTCGCGGACGTGGCCGACCACATGGACGTCGCGCGCACCGAGGTGAGCGGCTGGCTGCCGGCACCAGGCCGTATTCAGTGAGGGTAGAGCGGCAGCGATCGATGGGCGGGCGAGCGCGGCTACTACGTGCAGCCCACCGTGTTCGCGGACGTGGCCGACCACATGGACGTCGCGCGCACCGAGGTGAGCGGCTGGCTGCCGGCACCAGGCCGTATTCAGTGAGGGTAGAGCGGCAGCGATCGATGGGCGGGCGAGCGCGGCTACTACGTGCAGCCCACCGTGTTCGCGGACGTGGCCGACCACATGGACGTCGCGCGCACCGAGGTGAGCGGCTGGCTGCCGGCACCAGGCCGTATTCAGTGAGGGTAGAGCGGCAGCGATCGATGGGCTTTTTAACGAAAAAGGTTCAAAGACGCTCGCTAACTTGTCATCTGAATTTACAATAATGCATTATTTATTATTACCTGCGGCAAATAAGGCCCACCTAACTTTAAAACTAACAAACTCCGAAAATATTTTATATAGTAGAAAAAAAATGGGTCCAATTAATGTTTTTTTTTTAATTTAAGATAAGAATAAAAGATACAAGAGTAATATAGAAATCAGCATGGAAAGAAATATAACAATTTTTAAAAACTCTTGCCATGGGCCTTATTAAACAACCACTGTAAATTAAGGCCCAAAAATAAAATTTTCCTTTCTTGTGAAATTATCAACAAAACAAAGTAATTGGCATTTTCAGCTAAACACTTCCACAATTGTTTTTTTACATAAACAAGAGAATGACAATGGGCCTTTTTAAGCCCTAGGAGGTAATAAGGCCATTTTTTAAGTTATTACAAAAGTTATTACATTATGACGTACATAACATATCCTAAATCAAACTTTCAACTAGGAACTTTGGAATTATATTCATTTAGAAATATTGTACTTCAACGACTAAGAACTTACGAGTAAACAAATTAAAAAACAGGTACTATTTATTACCTAATGATAACGATACTTATTCATTACAGTTTTGACAATAAAATAATTTCTTATCATTTTTGGTCAACCCTACGCATTCTTCCAATTGACATAATTTGCTTATTGCGTTTTTCACAGATACTATTAATTATGTTCCATGTGCGTATCTTTATCATCAGAATCAATAATTTTATTTTTGATAAAACTTTAATTTAGCATTGCCATTATCGTTTGCATAGCCATCTATGCAAACAGCTTCAAGTTTTAAAAGTACTACATGCAGCCCACCGTGTTTGCGGACGACAATCGTATTTCGTTTCATTAAATTAAAAATATTAAATCCACACATAAAAACTGTCTAGACAATTTCATAAAATATATTACAGAAAAATAATATTTATCATGATATATTTATTACAATTGTTCAAGTAATCGCAAGTGATAACCGGTTTGATAAATTTCGTCACACTGACTAAAACTAGATAAGATTTTCCATTTAAATAATGATATTATATTTTATGTATCAATCTAGACACATTTTAAAATAATTATATTTAAATTTAGATCTTCGGCCCCGTTCAACAAATCTTGAAATTCTCACAATTGGATGAAGTTCTGGAACGTGCCAACAACACCGAATACGGCCTAGCCGCTGCTGTGTTCACCAAAGATCTCGACAAGGCTAATTATCTCATTCAGGTAAGGCTTAACGAAAGGATTGCAAAGTGCATTTATTTTTGTTGTCAAGATAGTTGTATGTCATTTGTCAATTTTAAAGAGATAAATATAGTATTTACTTGCTAAGGGGGAAAAATTAAATTAGCTTAGCATGACGAAATACGACAGTGCTTCTAAATGAAGTTACAATTAAAAAAAAAAATCTTTTAAAGACGATAGAATGTCATCATGTACTTAGAAGCCTGTTTACTGTTAAATATTTGTACATCTTAACATATTTTTGTATATATTTTAAAAATAATGAAAATTTTTAAAGGGTTTCAAGCTGTTGTAACGTCATATTTGTGGAAGGGTCGCTAAGTGTGACATAGCGTGACAAAAGGATAAGGGAGATCGAAATGGTACAATTTTGCGGGACGGTACCTTATAATTTATATTATTATTAATGTTAATATAATAAATATTTGTTCGCAGGGCTTACGCGCAGGAACCGTGTGGGTGAATGATTACAATGTATTTGCGAACCAAGTTCCCTTCGGAGGTTTCAAGCAATCCGGTCTTGGACGTGAAAATGGACCCTACGGCATCAAAAACTATACTGAAGTTAAAGCTGTACTCGTTAAGTTGACTGAAAAGAATTCCTAAAATAAACACGTAATACACGTACACTTATAAGTAAGAAGTCTTCCAAAAGTTGACACTGTAAACGGTAGCATTTGTATAAATAATAATTAGGAATATTTATAATTAAGTATATGAAGTTTGTTTTAAGCATTTCTTATATTTAATGAAAACTAATAAGGCTGTTTGACGATAGTGTAACTAACTACTGTCATTTAATGTTTCTTATTATAGTTCTATATATTTCTATGTAAGAAAATAAAACATTTTTTATAGTAACGAGACTTTATTTTTTTAACAATTGTGTTTTAAAATCAACCTAAACTCTTTTGAAATATTTTCTCTAAATTTAAACACAATCAAAAATGCACTCGAGACATATTCATTAGTAGACACAAGGTTCCTTTTTGTCCATGCAAGACACAAGAAAGGTTTATAAAAAAAAAAATTAAATTAACAGTGAAAATATAAATGATAAATAAAAACTGTGAATAACTATTCTAAAATCACAACAGTGGAATGTTTAGGTGCTACTTAATCTAAAATCACATAGCCTTTCACGATAAAAAACTAAAAAAAATAATAATAATGATTATCTAAAAAGAAAACATATTTAAAACTTTAAATATCTTTGGGTTTTCCAAATGCGATTTATCGGACGGCTTCGAGCGTATATGGCGTGGTATTTGATGTGAAAAAAGTAATCAAAAATTTGTACTCGTCGGTGGAAGACCTGCCACGAAATCGGCATCGCACTCAAACAATTACCCGAAATATAATCACGCAGTGGCCTCACGGCGTCCAGTACGTGGACGTTAATCGAAACCCAGCTCGGATAAATCTAAATTAATTTTCATCGGTGAGGGCGGAGAGGTTTTCCTCGGATATCTTCTGCAGAGTGCCCCTTTCGGCAGCTCGGGCTAAGTCGGCCTCTATCTCTTTCTCCAGGGTCTCAAAATCATCATCAAAGCGGAGACACTCATCAGAGGATGATGAGTAACACACCACGTTCTCAATATTCAGCTCTAAATCATCGTTCGCGAGCAGAGACGGGCTGCTACTGCTTAAGGCACGACTCTCTCTGTCTATTTTTTTGATAAATATCTCCGATTTCGGACGCGTCCGGAGTTTATCGCTAAGTTTTCTGAGCGCTGCAACCGGGTTGGGAGGGTTAGTGTTTGAGTTGGGTGGGTTAGTGTTTGTGTTGGGGGGGTTGGCCCGACGTGGCATGCGTTGAATACGCTCCTCCACAAGCGAGAAGCTACGCTTATAGACGACGGTATCGTCTCCATCTATGACGTCTCTTTCCTCTATATCGCTATCACGGAAGTAAAGGGCGTCGCAGTTAGTTTCGTGTTGTACTTGCAACAGACAACAGTCGTCTGCGCGTTCGCAAAGCATCGTGTGTAGCGAGCCTTGCAGTGGAATGAGTCTCATTCGTCCGCCAAAGTTCTCTTGCATATGGGTTGATAACTCATCGTCGATGTATAGGTCCTCAGTGCTTCGGGCTTCCTGAAATGTCATTTTTAAGTTATAACGAGATTAAGTATGGGGTTCTGTAGGTGGTTTATTAGCTATGAAGTCACTCGTACGCGATCTGTTCATTATTTTAGTTATATTTTGTTTGCTGATAAGGATGTACAGATCCTCGGTGCTTTGAGGCACTGCGCTTGCGATGCTTCTTGTATTGCGTTGTTGACGCCTATAAGCTACGGTAATCACTTGACATCAGAAGAGCCATAATATAATACATAATATAACTGTAATACGACCAATTCTGTACGTTGATGGTATTTTAAACATTTCTTTTGGAGGATACTTGATGATCGATACATATCAAAAAAAAAAAATATATATATATTTGTTAAATGAATGCACGCGTACAACTCCATAGTAGTAGTTGATATCTATACAAATAAATAAAATTAGAGTCTCTGTTTGTAGTATTAAAATAACTGCTTTTTACTAAATGCGTCTATGTATGTAATCATATGTATACACGACACCATACCTATACCAAAATAACATTTTTTACAATTTTTGTCTGTCTGTCTGTTTGTTCCGGCTAATCTCTGAAACGGCTGGACCGATTTTGACGGGATTTTCACTGGCAGATAGCTGATATAGTAAGCAGTAACTTAGGCTACTTTTATTTTAGAAATTTATTTATTTTATAACTCTGCGAACTGAACAATAACTTTTTTTGTTAAATTAGTAAACTTATAATGCAATTTATTGTTACAACATAATTGTGTTTGCTCGCAAACGAAAAAAAAAAAACCGACTTCAATTACATCGACGAGTAATACAACGTAGATCGATGAAAAAATAGTCAAGTAACAACGCATTATCAAAGATTACTCAAAAAGTAGTTATCAGATCTCGATGAAATTTAAATGTGACCACATGATAAACTTCGGCTTTCGATTAAATTAAAAATCATTAAAATCGGTAAACCTAATAAAAAGTTATTGCGGATTTTCAAGAAGTTCCCTCGATTTCTCTGGGATCCCATCACCAGATCCTGGTTTCCCTATCATGGTACTGAACTAGAGATATCTTCTTTCCAACAAAAAAAGAATTATCAAAATCGGTACACCTAGTAAAAAGTTATTGCCGATTTTCAAGAGTTTCGCTCGATTTCTCTAGGATCCCATCATCAGATCCTGGTTTCCTTATCATGGTACTAAACTTGGGATATCTCCTTTTCAACAAAAAAAGAATTATCAAAATCCGTACATCCAGTAGAAAGTTATGCGGTATAATACAACGTAGGTCGACGAAAAAAGCGTCAAGTAAAAACGCATTATTAGCTATAGCTCGAAAAGTAGTTGTTAGATCTCAAATAAATTTAAATGGGACCAATTGGCACACACCACCTTTCGATTGAAAGAAAATTTGTCGAAATCGCTCCACCCAGTCAAAAGTTCTGATGTAACATACATAAAAAAAAAAAAAAATACAGTCGAATTGAGAACCTCCTCCTTTTTTGGAAGTCGGTTAAAAAATAATAAAATAAATGTACAAACCTGAATAGCACTGAAAGCTTGGCACCGCTTTAACGAATTAATGTGAATGTCTTCAGCCGTCAAAGTGTCTTCCACAGACACGTTCAGCTTGTCCTTGCTTGTTTGGTCACAAATGGTCACGTTGACACAGTTGTCCAGAACTTGCAAACTATTCTCTCCAGAACGATTAAACGTTATTTGTAACAACGGTTTGTTGTTACCGTTAATTTTTAATCTAGAAAATGACGTGAAGGACTCCTTTTTAGAGCTTTTGTCGCCTTCGTCAGCGTTCTTCAGAGACTCCATAACGTTCGCTAAGCCTTTGTTTAATAAATCATCGCCTTTGTTGAGGCTGGTGGTAGATTCTGACGTGTTGTCCGCCATTTCGTTTATTAAATAGTGGAACTCCTTTCGAATTAAATCTCGTATGAATTCTTCGATGCTCAGTGTGTCGGTGGAACGGTCAATTTTGTGCTTTTCATTTATATCTTCAGTTGTTGTACTGAAATTAAAAATAAAAAGTAAGAGACATTACAAATATTTTAAACATTGTCATAAATCTTAAGTTTAAAATAAGGATGTGAAAAGTGCAAAAAGCCAACGTCACGCGGTGTTCCCAGGCGGTCACCCATCCAAGTACTGACCGCGCCCGACGTTGCTTAACTTCGGTGATCGGACGAGAACCGGTGTATTCAACGTGGTATGGACGTTGGCGATAAGTATTACAAAATACACCAACCTTATTTACGGTAGGTCACTTTATTTTTTTAATAAAAGTTTTCATTTTCATATGTAGTTTTATTATATAATACAAACCCTTTTTCTGAAGCTTTAGTCAATGTGTTTGAGTCGTGGGAATGAAAGTTCATACTCTTCGCTACCGCTTCACGCGCTTGACAGTATTGTTCCCAGTTGCCTTTAAATAAAAATAAACTTTTGCAAAACAGAATTTTGAACACAAGACAATGTTAAATGATATTAGTATAGTATTATTTTTATAAAATATAAAAAAATAATCGTGATATTACTGCAAACATGCTTAACAATTATAACAGATAGACTACGATATAAAGTACCAGCTGTACCCCGCGGTTTCACTCGCGCTAATTTGAGGAAAAACGTAGTAAAATTTTATATAGTCTATAAGTATTCCTCGGTAAATAGACTATCAAACATAAAAATAATTTTTCAGTTCGAAGCAGTAGTTTTTGAGATTAGTTTGTTCAAAAAAACTCTTCAACTTTATAATATTAGTTTACACATTTAGTAGCGGACCCGGCACGCGTAGTTCTGCCCGGAAAACAGCTACCAAATTTGATAGCTTACATACCGATAGCAGCGCCACCTACCGGGTTCAATTGAGATAAAAACTACCCCTGTCTCCCAAGTTGGACCAAATTACAGATGCTTACAAAACTTGATAAAAATTGGTTTAGTAGTTTCGGAGCTACATACCGATAGCAGCACCACCTATCGGGTTCAGTTGAGATGAAAACTACCCATCTTCTTAGTTGGACTAAATTACAGATGCTTTCAAAATTTGATAAAAATTGGTCCAGTAGTTTCGAAGTTACATACATTTAAAATTTTCACAGTTAACCACCCCTGCAATGCTTATTGGGGATGAATTATCATAAAATCTGCTCATCGATCTTTCTACATCACGTATAAGAGATTCCTACTAAATTTGGAGTCAATAGTTTAAAAACGGGAATATTCCATTGTTAACGCCTCCGCCCTCTTGTGGGTGGAATTTCTTAAGTCCGTCCTTAGCTGACCTCTACTGGTGAAAGGAATATTCCTACGAAATTTCAAGTCTCTACGTCTTATGGTTCCAGAGATATCGTGATGAGTCAATATATAGGTGGAAATGTCATATATATTTAGCTAATAAATTAAGAATTGATAATTTTATTTATCGATTGCATTTTACTTGATTGATATAAAATAAACCGCACCGAAGACGGGTCCACCGAAGAAGCATCTTCGGTGCGACAAAGCCAGCCCTGTGGTCACCAACCCGCCTGCCCAGCGTGGTGACTATGGGCAAAGCACATGAGTTCACGCCATTTGTGGTGCGAACTTGTGGAGGCCTATGCCCAGCAGTGAACTGCGATAGGCTGAAGTGTGTGTGTTATATTGAAAATACATAATATATGAAATTGAATCTTAAGCCTTGCTTCTTATTGTTGTTATTGCATTTCAGCAAATTTTTTTTTTCGGTTAATTAAAATAAAACAATGAGTTTTTAATTATCACTTCTTTATTTTTAGTGACAAATGAACATTCTAGACGAACCATAGCAGTCTGTTATAGAATGTAAGTATGTTTTAAAACACCACCACCTTTTATAAAGCAAACAAATTAAAATAAATAAAGTAACGTTTATCCTTTAGAGTTGAAAATGTTTATTGAAATGTAAAATTAAGATAAACTTAAAATTAATCTTTATACAAAAGCAAAAGAATTACCTCTGAGTGGTATATAAATTTATAAGTATATGCACAAAAAGATTAAAATTGTAAGAGAGTAAATAAGGTGTGTTCACATGCAACGAAAAGTAAATTATCAAAACACTCTTAAACCACATGCACATTTTAGTTATTGCAAATTAAAATATTCCTACTCTTTCTCCTATATGAAAAAAGAGGCCCAACAATGGAATGTTACAGGCTGAATGCGAATTCTTGCGAAAAATTTAAATATTCACAAAAATAATAATAAAGTGCATTTCAACAATAAAACATAGATTTATTTACATTAAATATTATTAATTATTATCTGAAAACAAGTTATAATAGAAATAGCATGCATATAAAAGATAGTGCATTTAGGATTGCAACATATTTTTATTATAGTTGTATTAATATGGGCAGATAAATACTGCAGATTCGTATAATGTAAACTAATACAGGAGAATTAATCTTCTGTAACTTTCTTACTTCCTTAAATGCAACGGCATTTGGCGAGACATAACGGAGCGTTGGATGTGTAATTATTTTTCGAATTGAGTATGCTGTTGACCCTAGCGTCCGCTAATTAAACGGTGCTTTATAATTTGCACGTGCACTAGCTTTTATTAGAGGTTGTCCATAAAATACGTTTGCAAACAAGGGGCAGAGATTAGTCTTTGCATAGCGTGATGAGATATAACAAGGGGATTTTTTTATTTCATCAAAAAAAAAATCATGTTTGCCATTTTCTATCAAGAAATTATTTGTGGAGAAAATATTTTTAGGGCCGCTGAAAGCGTGACAAGGGGGGAGAGGGTCCAAATCGTATTTTATGGACGGCATTTTAAGTAGTCAGTATGTTATGTTACACATGCAAGTGGAGGGGCATGCGCACTGACCGGTGGGTACGCGTGTCGGGCGGCGACGCTGAGGCAGAGACGTCTGTAGTGTGTCCACGCAGTGCGAGGCGGGCTTCACCGCCACTACGCGGTTACTGCAAAAGATCGAATGAAACGTTACAATGATCAACGTGTTTTGGTGTTCCCAGGGGGACGGACACCCAACCAAGTACTGACCGCGCGCGACGTTTCTCAACTTTGGTGATCGGACAAGAAACGGTGTGTTCAACGTAGTGGACGTTGGCGATTAGGAATTAGAAATTAACGTACATAACAGCTCAAGACAGACTTTTGTATTGGCAAAATAGATGTTTGTCGTGGTCTGGGCGTTTATGTGCTCCGGTTTCCCGACACAGGTGAAAATCTACTGAGGGTCGTTGAGTGTGAAGGGTTTATTTATTTATAATTTGAGCGAAAAATTAAGACCCGATAAATTTTATCAGCGGCGCCACGTACACGCGCGACAGCGCCTCGTCCACTAGTGTGTCCTGTGTACTGTGTCCTGTGTACTGACCGGGCGTCCTCGGGCAGGGAGAGCGCCTGCGCCTGCTGGATGGCGCGCTCGTGCATGGCCACCAGCGGCGCCACGTACACGCGCGACAGCGCCTCGTCCACTAGTGTGTACTGTGTCCTGTGTCCTGTGTACTGACCGGGCGTCCTCGGGCAGGGAGAGCGCCTGCGCCTGCTGGATGGCGCGCTCGTGCATGGCCACCAGCGGCGCCACGTACACGCGCGACAGCGCCTCGTCCACTAGTGTGTACTGTGTCCTGTGTCCTGTGTACTGACCGGGCGTCCTCGGGCAGGGAGAGCGCCTGCGCCTGCTGGATGGCGCGCTCGTGCATGGCCACCAGCGGCGCCACGTACACGCGCGACAGCGCCTCGTCCACTAGTGTGTACTGTGTCCTGTGTCCTGTGTACTGACCGGGCGTCCTCGGGCAGGGAGAGCGCCTGCGCCTGCTGGATGGCGCGCTCGTGCATGGCCACCAGCGGCGCCACGTACACGCGCGACAGCGCCTCGTCCACTAGTGTGTACTGTGTCCTGTGTCCTGTGTACTGACCGGGCGTCCTCGGGCAGGGAGAGCGCCTGCGCCTGCTGGATGGCGCGCTCGTGCATGGCCACCAGCGGCGCCACGTACACGCGCGACAGCGCCTCGTCCACTAGTGTGTACTGTGTCCTGTGTCCTGTGTACTGACCGGGCGTCCTCGGGCAGGGAGAGCGCCTGCGCCTGCTGGATGGCGCGCTCGTGCATGGCCACCAGCGGCGCCACGTACACGCGCGACAGCGCCTCGTCCACTAGTGTGTACTGTGTCCTGTGTCCTGTGTACTGACCGGGCGTCCTCGGGCAGGGAGAGCGCCTGCGCCTGCTGGATGGCGCGCTCGTGCATGGCCACCAGCGGCGCCACGTACACGCGCGACAGCGCCTCGTCCACTAGTGTGTACTGTGTCCTGTGTCCTGTGTACTGACCGGGCGTCCTCGGGCAGGGAGAGCGCCTGCGCCTGCTGGATGGCGCGCTCGTGCATGGCCACCAGCGGCGCCACGTACACGCGCGACAGCGCCTCGTCCACTAGTGTGTACTGTGTCCTGTGTCCTGTGTACTGACCGGGCGTCCTCGGGCAGGGAGAGCGCCTGCGCCTGCTGGATGGCGCGCTCGTGCATGGCCACCAGCGGCGCCACGTACACGCGCGACAGCGCCTCGTCCACTAGTGTGTACTGTGTCCTGTGTCCTGTGTACTGACCGGGCGTCCTCGGGCAGGGAGAGCGCCTGCGCCTGCTGGATGGCGCGCTCGTGCATGGCCACCAGCGGCGCCACGTACACGCGCGACAGCGCCTCGTCCACTAGTGTGTACTGTGTCCTGTGTCCTGTGTACTGACCGGGCGTCCTCGGGCAGGGAGAGCGCCTGCGCCTGCTGGATGGCGCGCTCGTGCATGGCCACCAGCGGCGCCACGTACACGCGCGACAGCGCCTCGTCCACTAGTGTGTACTGTGTCCTGTGTCCTGTGTACTGACCGGGCGTCCTCGGGCAGGGAGAGCGCCTGCGCCTGCTGGATGGCGCGCTCGTGCATGGCCACCAGCGGCGCCACGTACACGCGCGACAGCGCCTCGTCCACTAGTGTGTACTGTGTCCTGTGTCCTGTGTACTGACCGGGCGTCCTCGGGCAGGGAGAGCGCCTGCGCCTGCTGGATGGCGCGCTCGTGCATGGCCACCAGCGGCGCCACGTACACGCGCGACAGCGCCTCGTCCACTAGTGTGTACTGTGTCCTGTGTCCTGTGTACTGACCGGGCGTCCTCGGGCAGGGAGAGCGCCTGCGCCTGCTGGATGGCGCGCTCGTGCATGGCCACCAGCGGCGCCACGTACACGCGCGACAGCGCCTCGTCCACTAGTGTGTACTGTGTCCTGTGTCCTGTGTACTGACTGGGCGTCCTCGGGCAGGGAGAGCGCCTGCGCCTGCTGGATGGCGCGCTCGTGCATGGCCACCAGCGGCGCCACGTACACGCGCGACAGCGCCTCGTCCACTAGTGTGTACTGTGTCCTGTGTCCTGTGTACTGACCGGGCGTCCTCGGGCAGGGAGAGCGCCTGCGCCTGCTGGATGGCGCGCTCGTGCATGGCCACCAGCGGCGCCACGTACACGCGCGACAGCGCCTCGTCCACTAGTGTGTACTGTGTCCTGTGTCCTGTGTACTGACCGGGCGTCCTCGGGCAGGGAGAGCGCCTGCGCCTGCTGGATGGCGCGCTCGTGCATGGCCACCAGCGGCGCCACGTACACGCGCGACAGCGCCTCGTCCACTAGTGTGTACTGTGTCCTGTGTCCTGTGTACTGACCGGGCGTCCTCGGGCAGGGAGAGCGCCTGCGCCTGCTGGATGGCGCGCTCGTGCATGGCCACCAGCGGCGCCACGTACACGCGCGACAGCGCCTCGTCCACTAGTGTGTACTGTGTCCTGTGTCCTGTGTACTGACCGGGCGTCCTCGGGCAGGGAGAGCGCCTGCGCCTGCTGGATGGCGCGCTCGTGCATGGCCACCAGCGGCGCCACGTACACGCGCGACAGCGCCTCGTCCACTAGTGTGTACTGTGTCCTGTGTCCTGTGTACTGACCGGGCGTCCTCGGGCAGGGAGAGCGCCTGCGCCTGCTGGATGGCGCGCTCGTGCATGGCCACCAGCGGCGCCACGTACACGCGCGACAGCGCCTCGTCCACTAGTGTGTACTGTGTCCTGTGTCCTGTGTACTGACCGGGCGTCCTCGGGCAGGGAGAGCGCCTGCGCCTGCTGGATGGCGCGCTCGTGCATGGCCACCAGCGGCGCCACGTACACGCGCGACAGCGCCTCGTCCACTAGTGTGTACTGTGTCCTGTGTCCTGTGTACTGACCGGGCGTCCTCGGGCAGGGAGAGCGCCTGCGCCTGCTGGATGGCGCGCTCGTGCATGGCCACCAGCGGCGCCACGTACACGCGCGACAGCGCCTCGTCCACTAGTGTGTACTGTGTCCTGTGTCCTGTGTACTGACCGGGCGTCCTCGGGCAGGGAGAGCGCCTGCGCCTGCTGGATGGCGCGCTCGTGCATGGCCACCAGCGGCGCCACGTACACGCGCGACAGCGCCTCGTCCACTAGTGTGTACTGTGTCCTGTGTCCTGTGTACTGACCGGGCGTCCTCGGGCAGGGAGAGCGCCTGCGCCTGCTGGATGGCGCGCTCGTGCATGGCCACCAGCGGCGCCACGTACACGCGCGACAGCGCCTCGTCCACTAGTGTGTACTGTGTCCTGTGTCCTGTGTACTGACCGGGCGTCCTCGGGCAGGGAGAGCGCCTGCGCCTGCTGGATGGCGCGCTCGTGCATGGCCACCAGCGGCGCCACGTACACGCGCGACAGCGCCTCGTCCACTAGTGTGTACTGTGTCCTGTGTCCTGTGTACTGACCGGGCGTCCTCGGGCAGGGAGAGCGCCTGCGCCTGCTGGATGGCGCGCTCGTGCATGGCCACCAGCGGCGCCACGTACACGCGCGACAGCGCCTCGTCCACTAGTGTGTACTGTGTCCTGTGTCCTGTGTACTGACCGGGCGTCCTCGGGCAGGGAGAGCGCCTGCGCCTGCTGGATGGCGCGCTCGTGCATGGCCACCAGCGGCGCCACGTACACGCGCGACAGCGCCTCGTCCACTAGTGTGTACTGTGTCCTGTGTCCTGTGTACTGACCGGGCGTCCTCGGGCAGGGAGAGCGCCTGCGCCTGCTGGATGGCGCGCTCGTGCATGGCCACCAGCGGCGCCACGTACACGCGCGACAGCGCCTCGTCCACTAGTGTGTACTGTGTCCTGTGTCCTGTGTACTGACCGGGCGTCCTCGGGCAGGGAGAGCGCCTGCGCCTGCTGGATGGCGCGCTCGTGCATGGCCACCAGCGGCGCCACGTACACGCGCGACAGCGCCTCGTCCACTAGTGTGTACTGTGTCCTGTGTCCTGTGTACTGACCGGGCGTCCTCGGGCAGGGAGAGCGCCTGCGCCTGCTGGATGGCGCGCTCGTGCATGGCCACCAGCGGCGCCACGTACACGCGCGACAGCGCCTCGTCCACTAGTGTGTACTGTGTCCTGTGTCCTGTGTACTGACCGGGCGTCCTCGGGCAGGGAGAGCGCCTGCGCCTGCTGGATGGCGCGCTCGTGCATGGCCACCAGCGGCGCCACGTACACGCGCGACAGCGCCTCGTCCACTAGTGTGTACTGTGTCCTGTGTCCTGTGTACTGACCGGGCGTCCTCGGGCAGGGAGAGCGCCTGCGCCTGCTGGATGGCGCGCTCGTGCATGGCCACCAGCGGCGCCACGTACACGCGCGACAGCGCCTCGTCCACTAGTGTGTACTGTGTCCTGTGTCCTGTGTACTGACCGGGCGTCCTCGGGCAGGGAGAGCGCCTGCGCCTGCTGGATGGCGCGCTCGTGCATGGCCACCAGCGGCGCCACGTACACGCGCGACAGCGCCTCGTCCACTAGTGTGTACTGTGTCCTGTGTCCTGTGTACTGACCGGGCGTCCTCGGGCAGGGAGAGCGCCTGCGCCTGCTGGATGGCGCGCTCGTGCATGGCCACCAGCGGCGCCACGTACACGCGCGACAGCGCCTCGTCCACTAGTGTGTACTGTGTCCTGTGTCCTGTGTACTGACCGGGCGTCCTCGGGCAGGGAGAGCGCCTGCGCCTGCTGGATGGCGCGCTCGTGCATGGCCACCAGCGGCGCCACGTACACGCGCGACAGCGCCTCGTCCACGCTGCCCAGCGAGCGCGTGCGCCCCAGTGGAGACGCGGGGAAGTCCGCCGGCGGCAATGATACCCTACAAACAAACGACGCGTCAGCACAAAGCTAAACTGGTAATAATACTTTGACTCATTATTCATATTTATTAGCTACTGAGACTGTCTAGGTGTGGAAACTTGACGTAAAGCGTCGGAGAGAGCTCTAGTAAGTGAGTCGGAGTTTCTATTACATGCAAAGTAGCTTTCTGCTGTGTCAGTAGCAGGACACAAATCCAAGCACAGCCTCTATCAGTCCATCTCATCCACGTCCCCGTCGTCCACCCTGGGCCTACTGCTACGGCCGCGCTTCCGATCGACTGCCAACTTGAGTTGAAGTAGCGAAGTATGCAGGGCAGAGGGCGAATACAAGACAAGCAAGGAAGACTGATCACGACATCTGAGGAACGATTCGAACGATAGCGTGAGTACTTTGACGATGTGTTCCGTGTATTGAGCGTAGTACCACCCTACTCTTTGCTAAACATCAAAACAACCCAACTGCTGGACACTAATTCGTCCTCACCAAGCAAGGACAACGTCGAACACGCGATTAATAGCACCGGAAATGCTGAGAGCAGACACACCAACCGTAGTCAAAGTCGTAGAAAACCTAGACCACCGAAGAGCTCCCGGAAGAAAGGACCAGGGCCTCCTAATTATGTGCCTAGAGGGGTGACCTCAGAGTCAGTGCAGTAACTGGAGAGGAGTCGCACTGCTCTATGTACCATAAAGATTCTTTGCAAGGTACTACTGGACAGGCTGTCAACGGCAATTGAATCACTGCTTAGGAGAGAACAGGCGAGCTCAAGACCAGACCCTTCCTGCACAGTTCAGATCACCACACTCCGGATTATCGTACAGTCAACGATGACGCATCAGAATCGTAGTGCGAAGTATACCTAACTTTCACTGACTTCTTTTGAAAAATGCCACTTTTCAAACGCTTATATGTCAATAAAATCATTCGCCAAATATTCGCATCGTTTTGCGCAAATGCGAATGCGAATATTGAAAAATTGCCAATATTCGCGAATGCGAATATTTGTTCATCATTAATATGTACACAAAATTTCATAAAAATCGATCCAGCCGTTTCGGAGGAGTATTGTGATACAAGAATTTTATATATAAGATTGTGTCAATTGACTTTGTTTTAAATATGGATTCATTTAATTAAAATTTAATTTTTTATTAAAATAAAATAGCACAATACATTAAGGTCTTACCTTCTGTATGGAGAGGATCTTAGTCCTTAGTATAGTTAGTAGTTTTCCGAGTTTTTACTTCAGTTTAGTTTAATTCTGTTGGTGTTAAAAGTAAAACAATCTCATACCTTCTTAACCCAGTAAAGCTATCCCGAGCCGTATCAACACTGCCAGTTGACATTGTATCGTTTGTTCTTTGTTCATTATTGTTATTGGATAGAACTTCAGATTTTATATCTTTTTCATTCGTAGGTTCCGTTGAAGACAATGCACTATTGAAGGCTTTGGGTTTAGTCTCTGGAAAATTAATTTACTAATATTAATAAGATTTATTTATTTTCTCACCACAATATTGCAAACAGGACTTTAGATAGGTACATTATTATACATGAGCACTAATATTGCGGGAGACTGGTGCCTAAGCTAGGCTCGAGACCTGGCCGGGGCGAGGTGGCGAATGCTAACGCGACCCCATCTCGCCCCACCCAGGCGGACGACTGCTCACACGTGGTGGTTTTTTAGTCAGTAGGAGTCTGACATAACCCTCTGGCGCCCCCGCGCTGGAGGGTATCCATGATGGATTTTCCCCACGCAAAAAATAAAATAAAAAATAAAATTAAAAAAAAGGCTCGAGAAATGTGTTTCAAGACACCAGCCGGCCTAGCATGCATACAACGAGATATCTCTTGACGAGAGAGAAAGATAATGTCTACATCGAGTATTTTCTCGATTACCCTAACATGCGCACTACGAGAGACAAAATTCTCTTCCGAAGACTTCGCCTTGTCGAGTAGAGAAACATTATCAACCATAATCACAACTGAATATCATTCTTATTTCTTATGTCGTAAAGTTGAATTTACAAGGTTATTGACCAATTTCAAACGAGTGACAAATGTTTTATTTAAAAATGTTCTCGGCCTTTTGGCTAAGATAAAAAGTGTATATCTAATTTAAAAAACTCTAATATGGAAAATAAAACGGCGTAAGTAAATGAATTTAATTATATATGTAAAACAATATGCTCGTGTTGTGCTTTATATCTTGTCGCACATTAGATAATTGTAATTCTATCACGCATTGTTTGTTTGTTTTTTTTTTTTTTTTAATTTTTAAAATTTTTTGAATTTTTGAATTTTTTTTTTTTGATTATTGATTTTACTTTTATTCTATTTAATTTTATTTTTAGTTATTGATTTTTTTAATATAATTTTGTTTTGTTTTTTATTCTGAATGTTGTCTTGTCTTGTTGTACTAACCCAATATGGACTTATACTTTGGTCTAAAATAAAGTATTATTATTATTATTATTTAGAATAAGAAGCAACAGGGCGCAAATACGTTTTTTGTGTCATTATATGGCACACTTCACTCGACTTTTCGCATTTCCCGCTCTTCGTATACCGAAATTATATAATTATAATAGGGAAACGCCATGGTATAAAAAAATAGGCACCCGGTTTTATTTATTTTTTATTTATCGTCTTTCTCGTCGATAATATTGAAGACGAGAAGTTTCTCTTCCTAAAACGACAAAATTCGACAAAATTACGATGTCATGTTAGCTTCCGTAGAGATAAATATCACAGATCACTAAAATTTAATGATTATCTCTTCTTGACGTAACGAGAAGAGTATCGCGTGCACGCATGTTAGCTACTGTAGACATAGAGAGATAATACGAGAAAAGGGGTCGACAAAATTTTGTCGTGGCGTGCATGCTAGGCCTGCTGGTCTCCACCCTTTAATAAAGTACATTTCGATTATCATCATCATACGTATAGCATTAACAATTTTGTTGTAAACAATATAATATGAAATAATATTATTTACATAACAAAAGTTTATTAGTTTAGTTCTTATAATATGCCAACAGAGGCCGCTACGATCGATTTGAATCGCGATGTTAAAGTTGCTTACTAATATTATGATCCAAGTTAATTGACTAGTATTTTTGGGACAAATTTGTGAAAGAGTTAAAACCAGGGTTCGCCAAACCGATTCATAAAGGTAACCGTTTCAAACGGTTACCGTATGAATCGGTTACCGATTGAAAAGGTTACCGTTTTATTTCGGTTCCAAAACCGTAATAAAACGGTTACCGATTAAACTGTAATACCGAAATATAACGTTATGTATTTCGGTTTTAGGTGATTCGGAGAAGTAACAGAGGGTGACAAAATCTGTGAGCCATCGTTTGAAATGAAGAATCTGTAATGTTCCTTTGCTTTTATTGATAATGCTTGGTTTTTCATAAGACTGGCTTCTTTAACTATGAAAGTAATTAAGTTTTTTGTTTTGAATTATTCGTTATATGCAATGTAAACATTAACGTAAAAGAAATGAAAACTTGCTCGCGCCACGCCCGGGGCCTGTCGTCTATCACGAATAAATAAGTTTTAAGTAAAATCACGCAACACACGGGAGCGAATGAGATAGAGATATGGTGTACGTTCGGACCGTAATCCGAGCTAGCGCAGCGCAGCTACAAGAACGGGAATTGCCCGCTTAAACTTACGACGCGAACGTTATGCCTTATGCCTACTACCGGTTTATTTCGATACTGTATTACCGATATGATTCGGTTACCGAATGATTCTCTTACCGTTATTTTGATTCGATAAATACCGTTTTATAAAGGTAAATAACCCATACCGGAATATCCCTGGTTAAAACTGTGTTACTGAACTTCGAGTGTTTTCTATTTACTTTGGATGCCTGTAGTATAGTGTTGTATACGTTCTGTGTAGTATACGTATGTTGTATACCTTATAAGCCTTATATTTAAATGTCAGTAATAAACATGCAGTTTCGCTATGAACACGTCTTTTTAAATTAACGCTCCTCAGTCCCATCCCGTACATTACTCTGCAATAGAACGAAAAAACCTCCAACTAGCAGTGCCTTCGTTATTACGATCAACAACACGTTCATAGAGACGATAGTCTGCGTTTATGCAATATAAAATTAAATGTATGTGTGCAAAACGTTTCTAATAATCGAATAAGATGTGTTTACATTAATTTTTAATAAATGTCAAGTTTGTCTGCTTGTTCCGAATATTCAATTTAGTTTGATGACTAATATTATTAAAAAAAAAAAAAACAATAATGTTAATATTGATTGATAAGCAATCCATGCAAAAAGCCAACGTCACGCGGTGTTCCCAGGCGGTCACCCATCCAAGTACTGACCGCGCCCGACGTTGCTTAACTTCGGTGATCGGACGAGAACCGGTGTATTCAACGTGGTATGGACGTTGGCAATTTCCAAATTGAATTACCTCATCTATTTACTCTTATTTGTATTTATTTACGACGACAAAATAAAAATGTATGTAACAATAATTATAAACTAACTGTTATTTTTAAATTTTAATTTTTTATCATAATATAAATAAAAAACATTTAAAGACCTGAGTGCAAAAAAAAAAAGAAAACGAAAATAAAGATTTTTATTTTCTTAAAATAATGCTTGACAACTATGATGACAATTTGTTCCGGAACCAGTTAATGAAAGAATTGTTTCCGTAATTCTGACACAGAATTCACATCTTACTGGGGGTCGTTGATAGGTACATTTTTTACTATAGTTTTAAAATGTTTGAATTACTAATATATAAACCTCAAAGTATAATACATAAAAGTAATATAAGCATGTATTATTAATAATTCTATTTACTTGAGAGTTCTGAGACTCTGCTTTAATAAAAAAGATATACTGTCATTAAATTAATTTAAAAAAATTACATACCATCAGTATTGGGCATATTTAAAGATCCCTTCGTCGTTTCCTCCGCCTTACAATTATTTTCATTCAACTCTCCCGACAACCATGCATTCTTCCTCAACTTATTACTCCTCGCTATCGGCGTCGTCGGCAAACTGTAGTTCTTTATATTAAAATTATAAGACGACCGCTCGCTTCCATTCTGCTCTTTAAGCAACGTCTTAATAGAGTCCAAATTGCATTCCGGTACTTTAATTTGCAAGGGTTTATAAGACTTCGGTGTGAAGCTCCTGCTGAGTTTAGCGGTCGGTCGCTCGCAACTTTGGTCCTTAACACTATCGTCAGTAAGACCAAAATTGTTTAATCTTGTATCCGGACTTAGTATACTGCAATATTCAGTGGAATCGCTTCTATGTAAGCTTGGTGTGACAGCGTCTTTGATTCTTGTTCGAAGTTTTGCTAAGGGAGTCGAACAGGCACTCGAGCACTCATCTTGTAAATGGTCAAATTTAATCGTCGGGTTTTCTTCATCGGACGATATGAAACACTTCTCTGTAGTGTAACGTGTGGGTAGTGTCTGTCGTATGGTTTCGTACAAGGGGCTGGAGTTCTTAGACGTTTCGTTTGAAGTATGCGTGTGCACTACTGCCTTGTGTTCGATGTTCTTGGGACTGGGGCATTCGGAGTCGGGGGATGTGGAATCCCAAGGTTGAGTACTAGAGCCAGATTTATTCTTTGATCGAACGGGAATTACTACGTATTCCATTTCATCCAAGTTACGCTGAAAATTAAATAATAAAGGTTTTAAATTTGTTTATTTCATACTTACAATTAATATGTATAACGAAATCATCTTAATTTGACTAGCCCGTTAGCATAGTCTAGTCGTTAGTAAGTCTGTGGGGTTGGAGTCCCTTTCTCAAGTTCGGGTATACTATAATTATATAAATTAGTATAATACGTTTTATTAATATAGATAAATTTATAAAAAAAAAATGAATATATAATAGTGAGCTTTTACCTAAAACACATTAACTCGCCTACTTCAGGTATATCTATACCTGAAGTAGGCGTTCGTGTATGTATGTTTAAGCATATTTATTTATTAATTCTTTTTAGTACATATTTGACAAACAGTTATCTTAAAAAAATTTAATAGCAATCAAAAGTTATTCGCTACCACACATTTTCATATTTTGAACAATTTTTAGTTTTCTTATTTAAATAAATGTTTATATGTCTTTCAAGTTGTAGAAAGACCTAATAAAACGTATTCGTTTATAGTACTTATGAAAAAAAAATGTATTGCCTATAAGTGAAATAGTAAATTTATAACCAGATTCACATTTTTTTCATTATAAAAATATAAAATAGCAAAAAGCCAACGTCACGCGGTGTTCCCAGGCGGTCACCCATCCAAGTACTGACCGCGCCCGACGTTGCTTAACTTCGGTGATCGGACGAGAACCGGTGTATTCAACGTGGTATGGACGTTGGCGACTATTCTTTTAAATATGTCAATCATTATATCGATCCGTTTATTCGATTTGTTAAACAATATATACTTTGATAAATTGATAACCTGAAATGTTTATTAATAGCTATCGGTCACGGAACTTGGAACTACAAAAATGAAGATTATTTTGCGCATTGTGTATGAATAGCAATTTATTTTTTAAAGTAAACTTCTATATGCGCGCTTGACTTTGGGAGTAAGTTGGTGAATGCGTGACGAGAGCGTTACGAAAAGTGTGATCGAGCGACGCCAACGGAAGTTGAGAGGATATATATGTTAATGAAGTTAGAAAGAGGGTTACGTTTCGTAAGTTTTAGTTCAGTCGTGTGAAATTAATTATATGAATACAATACAATATTTAAATATTAGATAAATTATAAGTGACGATAATAAATAATATAAAAACTACTACGTCTTGTTTGGTTTTTACGTGCGGATTATTAGTGCTAAAATTAACCGAAAATTAAGATTAAACGCAGCACGGGGCGTTCTCCAGCTCGTACCAACGAATTAATAAAGATTACTTCAGGGGGTTGGATGAGGGCTGCGGAGAACCGGGATGTTTGGTGCGAATTTCGGGAGGCCTATGTCCAGCAGTGGACTGCGATAGGCTAAAGAGAGATATTATACTAAACTTGATTTGAAACGTATAGTAAATTGGTTTCAATACTTTGAAGAGACATGTGTAATAATTTTGATCAAACCATTTTAATTTGGTTATGACCTTTAAAAATTATTTTATTTAGTTCGTTAGGTACGTTATTTTCCAGTTTCTAATCGCCGACGTCCATACCACGTTGAATACACCGGTTCTCGTCCGATCACCGAAGTTAAGCAACGTCGGGCGCGGTCAGTACTTGGATGGGTGACCGCCTGGGAACACCGCGTGACGTTGGCTTTTTGCATTTTATGTATTGTTTTCATAAGATGCAATTTCTGTCGAAACTACTTAATTCCTCTCCTCCTCCGTTGTAAAAAAAATCTGCTCAATGTGTTCAGTGAAAACAACGTAAATCGCGAACCGAGCGTTCGAAAATAAATAGGTAGGAGGCTAAAAAGGCTGCAACATTACTATTTGTTAAAAATAAATAACAAGATTTTATATTAACTCTAGAACTCTGTACTTAAAATGCTAATAGAAGAAAAACAAACTATTTTAATCTCAATATAATTTTAAAGAAAACATTAATATTAAAAAGTTTTCACTAATTTATCAGCATAAAATTAAAATATTTTGAAGAACACTGATATCCGTTGATGTGAGCCCCCCCCCCCCATAATCCGCATCCACATCGGCATCCGCGGATGTAATAATTATGCCATCCCAAAAACCCTGTTACTTACTCTGTTGTGTGGCTACGGCAGTAAAGAATATAGCCACCTCCTCTCTTCCCGTAGGTATCGTAAGAAGCGACTAAGGAATAACACAGTTCCACTACCACCTTGGAACTTAAAAAGCCGACCGATGGCGGGATTACCATTCAACTGCTGGCTATGAAATACACAGACCGAAGACGGGCAGCAGCGTCTTTGGTGCGACAAAGCCAGCCTGCGATCACCAACCCGCCTGCCCAGCGTGGTGACTATACAAAAACAAATACTCTTTATAAGTACACTATCAGAGAAAAAATTTTACACCGAAAAAGAAAATATAGACTTGTACAAAAGGCGGTCTTATCGCTAAAAGAGCGATCTCTTCCAGACAACCTCTAGCATAAAAAGGACATGATAAAAGAATTAGACAGCATGGAGGTGTAAATATACATACATATACATATAGCGTGGTGACTATGGGCAAAACACATGAGTTCACGCCATATTTGGCGCGAACTTGTGGAGGCCTATGTCCAGCAGTGGACTGCGATAGGTTGAAGTAAACAAGGTTGTGTGTGTGTGTGTATGTAGTACGTACATTTCAAAACCTAAATAATCGTCAAAGTAAAAAATCAAGCAAATCAAAGCTATAGCGCTATACATTTATAAATACATAATGTAAAGCTATGTATTGTCCTTAATTTAATAAAAGCAACGATTTCATACATCACTTACATAAATCTTATTAATCAACTAGATAAAACTAGGATGATTAAATCAAACGGTTCAAACAAATAGAATCATTGACAAATATAATTAGTTGTTGAAAATAATATAATCAAAATGCTTTTCTTATCTTTTAATTATTCCGGTATTCATCGAAAAGTAGTAAAACAAAATTTCGTTTTCATTTGGAATTACTACGATAATAATAAGTAGGCCAACGGTGTTCACCTTTTGGTCGCTCGGGCCACACATCCGTAAGTCGCCATAGATCTAGTGTTTTTTTTTTGGAATATGAATCGCTTTTGTCTGTATCGTTACCGATGAATCTCGGTGTAGAGACTCAGAGTTATGAAAATCTCGTCGTCAAAGTTCAGAATGGACGTCCGAATTGAGGGCCTAGTGAGCTCGCATTTCGGTACGGAAGTTATTTATATATTTTATACTTTATTGTACACCACAAATATATTACAAACAAAGCATAAAGATAGTTACAGACAGTGAAGTACAACGGGCGGACTTATGGCTAAATAGCCATTTCTTCCAGACAACCCATAGTTGTAGTTCTCGGAATGGAAGCAGTGCAAGCTCACCCTTGCGTGCAGCAGCGCGGCCCGGAGCGCGGGCAGCGCGGCGCGCGCGGGGCGCGGCGCCAGGCCGGCGCGCGCGGCCGCCAGCACGCAGCCCGCCAGCGAGCCGTCCGCCGGCGGCAGCCCGCCGCCCGCGCGGTGGCGCTGCCGCACTTGCGAGTACGACAGCGACTTCCACGGGAGGGACGCTGCGGGCGGGATGAGACCAATTCTAATTATAATACAAATACACACTATTGATAACTTCGCTTCAGCCTGTAATATCCCACTATTGGGCATAGGCCCCTTTCCCCATGTAGGAGAAGGATCAGAGCTTAATCCACCACGCTGCTCCAATGCGGGTTGGCGGATATATTCCCTACTATGAGTAACGATCGCTATCAGGTGTACATGATAACAACCGGGACCGACGGCTTAACGTGCTCTCCGAGGCACGGTGGGGAGACCCACTAAGACTGCACAAACACCCAGACCACGGTAAACACCTGTATGGCTACAAATGTTTGTCATGTGCGGGGATCGAACCCGCAACCGCCAACGCAACAGATACAATTTATGGCTGTAACCGTTGCGCCAACGCGGCTCTTGATAACTAGTAAACGTATTTACTACTGGCGGATTTTAAGATTCAGCGCCCCGGGCCATTCTAATTTGCAACCTCATAAATTAAGGAAATAAGGTAAAAGCAGCGTATGTGTTTATAAATAATCGATTATTTTTGGTAAAATTTTACTGCAGGCCTTGTTTTAGGCCGCCCATTCCATAATCCCATAAAATAATCGAGACAAGAAAAATGATCGGGATACTATATATCGGCTGAACTTTTATTTCATTTAAAAATTTTAATTTTTAACTGATATAGGGCACAGCAGGAAATTTTCTGCTCAAAATATGGAGCAGTCCGACTGGGATATTACCCCGAGTTTACAAAAGATCACAGCCAAATAATACTATTTTCAAGCAGCGTTGTGTTCCTGTTGGTGAGTAAGGTGACCAGAGCTCCTGGAGGGAGTTAGGGATAGGTTCGGCAACGCAATTGCGATTCTGTTGTTACAGAAGTCTATAAGCTACGGTAATCGCTTACCATCAGGTGAGCCATACGTTTGTTTGCCACCCTAGTTATATAAAAAAAAACCCTTGTTGTAATTTAAAAAAATCGATTAATTTTTCGTATCCCAAGTACGTATACTCGGCTTTCGCCGCCCCTCGCGGAATGCCCCCTCGGACCATGTCCCTTTTTACCCGACTGCCAAGGAAGGGTTATGTTTTTCGCGCGTATCTTGTATGTATGTATGTATGTTTGTATGTAATATTCTTTACTACCTCATATTTCCAGAACCAGAGAACGGATTTACATAATTGAGGTATCGTTAGGTTCGTCTTAGCTGCCCAAGTGTTCTTAGATAGGTGACATTAAAAAAAATCAAACATGGCGGCTGCGCGAAGCCATTGTAGTTAATGAAAAAAAAATTTTTTTCCCCCTAGGGTTAATATGCCCATGCTATTAACGAAACATGGACGTATTAACAAAATTAGAGAAAATTAAAAAAAAAAACAGTTTTTTCTGAGTCTGGTAAATTATTTCAATATTCTGAGCAAGTAGTAGTAGTACTAACAAAATATAGTAACTCTTCAACTCTAATTTCTCCTAAAACTTGAGTAATTTAAGGATATTTAAAAAAAAACTTTTGTTTAATCGCAAACGAAAAATAAACTATTTCAATTTACATCGACAAGAAATATATACAATATAGGGTAGGTCGTTAAAAAATAATTTATGAAATTCGCATTATTATTAGACATACACTACTCAGCAATTCTCAATAAAATTTAAAAGTACCGTGTGACAAGTATCAACCAGCTTTCGATTAAAACAAGAACCATCAAAACAGTACAGCCATTAAAAAGTTATGAGATAACACAAAGAAAAACAACCGAATATCTCACCCGTTTTTAACCGACTTCCAAAAAAGGAGGAGGTTCTCAATTCGACTGTATTTTTTTTTTTTTTTTTTTTTTTATGTATGTTACATCAGAACTTTTGACCAGGTAGACCGATTTCGACAAATTTTGTTTTAATCGAAAGGTGGTGTGTGCCGATTGGTCCCATTTAAATTTATTTGAGATCTAACAACTACTTTTCGAATTATATCTGATAATGCGTTTTTACTTGACGCTTTTTTCGTCGACCTACGTTGTATTATACCACATAACTTTCTACTGGGTGTACCGATTTTGATAATTCTTTTTTTGTTGGAAAGGGGATATCCCTAGTTTGGTACCATGATAAGGAAACCAGGATCTGATGGTGGAATCCCAGAGAAATCGAGGGAAACTCTTGAAAATCCGTAATAACTTTTTACTGGGTGTATCGATTTTGATAATTTTTACTTTAATCGAAAGCTGATGTTTATCATGTGGTCACATATAAATTTTATCGAGATCTGATAACTACTTTTTGATTAATCTTTGATAACGCGTATTTACTTGACATTATTTTCGTCACCTTACGTTGTATTTATACCTCATAACTTTTTACTGGGTGCACCGAATTTGACGTTTCTTATATAAATTAAAAGCTACTATTCGTCACGTGGTCCCATTCAAATTTAATTGAGATTTGATTCGTAATTTGTGAGTTATATCTAATATTGCGTATTTACTTGACGGTTTTTTCGTCACCCTACGTTGTATTATACGTTATATCTTTTTACTGGGTGCACTGATTTTGATCTTTTTTGTATAAATCAAAAGCTAATACTTGTCATGTCGTCCGTTTTAAATATGATTGAGATATAATGAGAAATTTTTGAGTAATCTTTGATGACACGTATTTACATGACGATGTTAAGACGACTGTGGTCATGTTCAATACTTTGCCACAACGCCATCTATCAAAATTTAATGAAACTACTTCGTTCACTATCGATCAAATTACAATATTCCACTAGAGTAGAGAGTAGCAGTTTATTCGTTATAAATATATTTGAGCTTTTAATTTTTGAGTTATCGCTAATACTGGGTATTTACTTGGCTATTTTACGTCGACCAACGTTATATTAACCTCATTACTATTTTACTGGGTGAACCGATATCGATGATTCTTTTTTTAATCGATAGGTGGTGCTTTTCATGTGGTCCCATTTAAATATAATTGAGATTTGACTCGAACTTTTTGAGCTATATCTGATATGGCGTATTTACTTGACTGTTTTTGGAGTTTTCTCCTTAAGAATCGATTTTCATTTAAGGCCCCGGAATGAAAAAATTGAACAGTAAAATCTACTGAACGAATGACCTTGTTAGAGATGGCGTTAAGACGTTTTCTAATAACGCAATTAGGTTCCGATAGATGGCGTTATTGCATTCATTTATTTACAATTTGATATAGTAATAATATATTTCTTAGACTAGTAAGCCTTTTTGTGCCTATTTAGACAGTTGATCTTGGTTGATCTGAAGGGGTAAACTCCAGTCGTGCATCGGAGCTGTGTGAAAACATGAACAGTACATATTTTTAATAAAAAAGACATGAACCGTAATTCAGTATAAATCCGCTTCAACTAAAGAACCCGCCGTAATAAGCGATGTCAGCGCTTCGCGCGAATCGACGACGGGCCTTTTATGAAATTTCTGCCTACAATCGCTAACAAAATGTTAGAAATAACAGTAGAACATTATATAATTCTACAATTTTATAATGTCGCGTTATATGGAATACGAACAAAGTATTACTATTTTTTCGTCGATCTACGTTATATTACTCTTCGATGTAATTGAAGTCGGTTTTTTTTTCGTTTGCGAGCAAACACAATTATTTAAGTCGATGATTGAAACCGCAATGGACAGCTAAGTCTAATAAAAATGTGTATAGCATATACGTACATTAAAACGTCAATTAGGTTTTTTTAGTGTTACATTATTTCCTCTCTTTTATAGGATGTATAAATATATGACCATAACCGTATTAAAACTATAATTGACATTATTAGTATACAATATAATTATTACTTTTTAGAACACACAAATTCTATGTCACCGGACTTTCATTTCGTCCATACAACCAGGTATTCAGTTTCTAAGGCAAGTTTTCTTAAGCAACTTAATGGCTATCTTTAGGACCAGGATCTTTTAGGAAACAGCCGGCTGAAATGGATACGGTTTTTTTTTAAGTAAAACTTCTTTACTTGACTTAGGGAGTAAGCTGGTGAATGCGTAACGAGAGGCGAACGGAAGTTGAGAGGGAGATATAAGTTAGTAAAGATAGAAAGAGAGTTACGTTTGGTAGGGCAGGGCTAGTTGAAAAATTTCTCACTTAAGCTGATATAGTTTCCTTAATGATAAGTCTCAAAGAGTTATTGTTTTCTAATGTTTACACAAATTTCACTCAGTATAATGAAACAACTTTTTTCGGATTTTATCGCGGTTTATGTTTTTTATCTACACTAATGTTGTAACATTCTACTTATGTTTCCAATACTTGACTTATAATTACTACTGTTATAGCACAGACAACAAAACACTCAATTTAAGCAATTTCACATGATGGTATAATATCCACATCGATATCGTAAAATCTCATTATACATCGCGCGCATGCGCGCAGCTGCGCTCTCATTGGTTAGATTTTAATGGCGGCAAAATCACTGTGACAATACACGTACGCGTGAATTTAATTTAATAAATTAAAAGTTAAAAATGGATAGCGACGATGATATTTGTACGCCTCCGGATATTCTAGAATTGGCAACAAAATTAACTCACAATCTTTTGCCAGAAAAATCTAGAAAATTATATGAAAATTAACATTAACTTTCAGAATTGTACCATCCAAAATTTGAACAATTATTATAAATAAACTATTGTCAGCTTTTACTCTTGTTGTTTGATTAATTGCATTAGTGAAGATAAAGTAGTGTATGCAACTGCATATAACACGGGTATTAAAACACTCGTTACTATTATGAAACTCGCTGCGCTCGTTTCATAAACTCACACTCGTGTTTTAATACCCTTCATTATATGACAGTTGCATAAACTACTATTAGAGCAGACGTTTCATATAATTTATCGCATTGGTTACTCGCGGGAGGACTGTTTGTAAAACCCAAAAAATATGTTTCTCAATGAGGAGTTATGCGGCCTGATGTATTAGTACTTTATCCCTTAGCAAAAGTGTTCATAGTATTTTTTATTATAAGTCGAATTTAAGAGCTACAGCTGTTTGAACGCAAAAAGCCAAGTACGCTCAGTGCCCCATAGGCGAGGTAAGTTGAGCAAGGGTATGGGGCAAGTTGAGTACTAAGAATGTCTAGCCAAACCATGGGTGCGATGTTGACTAGCGATGAAGTAAAAGATTTGTTTGACACTTAGCTCTTTATTTATAGTCTTTTCGTGACAGAAAAACAAAACTTAAAGTAATTTTCTTTAAATGTTTAACTGAAAATAGAATAAACAAAACATCGAAGTGCCTTAAGACTGGATTAATTTCATTGTTTCTATTTAAAATCAGACTTGAATATGTTAAAAGAAAATATTAATAAGATCTTAGCAACTTAATAGTCGTCGTCGCTGTTGCAATAGACGCAAACGAAAGGAAGACGCCTGCAACACCGGAAGCATCGCAAGCGCGTTGCCGACCCAACCCCCAATCCCCCCAGCTCTGGTCGCCTTACTCACCAACAGGAACACAATACTGCTTGAAAACAGTATTATTTTGCTGTGATCTTCTGTAAGGTCGAGGTACTACCCCAGTCGGGCTGCTCCATATTTTGAGCAGGAAATTCCTGCTACCCTACCCGCGACTCGTTCTTTCAGCCATACGATATATAGTACGTCTATATAGTACGGTGAACAGTTTGCGAGATATTTCGATTGCCCAACTTGCCCCTATGCTCAACTAGCCCCGCCCTAAACTACTGTAAGAGCTATAGAAGTTTTACTTCAGCCGTGTGATCTAAAGCATTCTTTTTTTTTGATACAAATAATCAATACATAATTATATAACCATAAGTACATATTACACCCAGACTCAGTGGGGTAATCGAACCCACAACCCCTGGAACGCAAAGCAATGTCACTGCAAATTGAGCCAAACAGAGCAGTCAATTCATAGTCGGAACTACCTGTACTTCGAAACGTCGCTCGCGTGTAAATGTATTCTATAAAAATCATCTCATTTTCCAGGGCAAAAAGTAACCTTGTACTATTCCAGATTATAACCTATCTCCGTATCAAGTTTCACCCAAATATGTTCAATTATTTTAAGTTGATTGAGTAACAAATATGTATTCGTCCAAACTTTCGTATTTATAAAAATAGAAAGATTAGGGATCGTAAAGCACATGTACATAACAATAGAGAAACATTAAAATTCGAGTTACAATTAAAATTTACTATTACGGTTATTATTACAATAAAGAAAACTTCCAACTTTTGCCCGTGAGAAAATAGTACTACTATCAAATATTAGAGCCGTTTGTGTTAATATTTACATATACATCTTGTTCTTGATATTTTTAAACATTTTATCTGTAATATTTTGGAAATATTTTTTAATAAAATTAGTAAGTAGTTCTACTATCTATAGTGTAAACAGACTTGGTATAATATATTAAAAAATTACTGTTTTATATAATGTGATATTTTTTTAGATTACAATAGTTACTGATTAACTGATATTCACAATTTTTTTTTATTTTTTATTTTTTATGAATTATACCAATATACAACTTTAGAGCTTTTGGACAAGTAACGCATGGTTAGGCGAAGCATAAACGTTCACGGGTTCGATCCATCCCATGACATTGTTTTTTTTTTTTTCTTTTCCATAACCATCCCGACACAGTACGTAATCAAATTGGAGGCCGTCAAGTGCGAAACCTGTACTTATTTACTATAGTCCGTTAATAAAAATAAAATTCGCTCACCATTACAACACTCCCAAAGAATAACACATAGCGAGTACACATCACTCTTTGAGCATGGGTAAACTAAGCCCTCTTCATCGGGCTCAAAAAGCTCAGGAGCTTGCCAGCGGTAGTGCTCAGATTCAGAGTAAGCTTTGTAGTGCTTAGTTACTGCATTGGTGCTCAGGTAAGCTTCGGATGAGCGCTGGGTGATGAGGGGGTCGCATTCTGATGAGACGTCGCCGCTTTCTATGGAAGATAATTAGTACTCTTATGGGATAATTGATGATGATGATATGAAAAGAGTAAGTATATATAATATATGTAATGTTTAAGTAATACATAAAAACGTATGCATCTCGTTTATCTATACATATAAAAGTCGCTGAAATGTATGTAATGATAACTTCCGAATAGCACCAAATTTCATTCACCGCTGATCATTCTTTTTTGTTCATTAATGTCCGAAAAATGTTTACATTAAAGGTTTTTTTTTTTAAATTCAATTCAATATAGACACGAAAAATTTGGCGGTACGTAGAACGCGAATTTTCATTACCAGAATAAGTTATTAAAATGTAATTGAAGACTTACTAGTCAAGTTCACATATTGCGGTTCCGGTGAATACATATCGTAACCCTTGTTCTCCTTTCCCTTTGTTTCTGGAAGCTTCGCACACGGTCCCAAGTCTGCCAATTTCGCAATATCCTGGTCTGTGATCATCACACTCATGCTGGATAGCTCAGTGTGGAGGTATCCTTGCATGTGTAGGAACAACATTGCGTTGGTAATGTCTAATACATAGCGTATTGAGGTTTGGACGCTTAGGATACGACCCTGGAATTATAAATAAAACGTATGTGTAAGTTTTGATACGCGACCGGAGTTTACTCCAATAGGAACAATTATCGTGGTATTTAAAAATATGTTTTTCTCTTTCTCGCGGGAGTAGCAGACCCGGTTCAGGCCCGGTCGCGTCTTTGCTCAGCGTTACTGTTCCTAGCGATGTCACTCCCCATATTTTTTCATACCACGGGCCTTATATCGTTTATAAAGGAGTTAACGGCAAAATCATTCTTTTCGAGGGCGGATTACGGCGGGGATCTTAGCCACTGCTTATTTTTTTTTATGGTCATGGCTCTCGCTTATTTTCAGAGATTAATGGGATATCATACCCTCATGCTCCCACGCTCATAACAAAGGCAACAATATTTACAAAGTTCATACAAACTCTTGTATAGGTCATACAGATGGCCGTTTACATTTGAATTACTTAATATTATCTTATAGTACCTACCACTAGGAAAAGATATTTATTAATATAATTTATTACATATTTCCATTTTATTGACTACATCTAAATGTAAACATATAAGACCCAAGTAATTTCAAAACAATTATACCTTACATTAATTCTTTTAGTTCAAGACTTGAAATGGGCTACTTCTAAATCTATTTATTGTTATTTATGTAATAATTAATATATTACCTGTACATGAATTAAACTAAATAGCGTGTCAACGCATCTTTCGCAAATAATGTGAATGTTATTGTTTACGTCCGGATAGAGTCCCATTAGAAGTATTATATTTGGATGGCGACATTTTCTGCAAACAAAATGTATTAGTATAACTTTACAATTACTTATTTAATGGAATATAATATAAATAAAATATGGATTCAATTTTAAATTCACTAGATAACAGATGCTCATGGGAAAACAAAGAACGTTAAACATTCAAAATATGATCTTAGAGAAAAGACAAATTGCAAAACAAAAATAACTTTACCTACAATAATATTACTTCTTACTCAAGACAAAAATTAAGATACGACATTATGAAGTAGTAAGACAAAATTAATTTCCAAGTAACTTTATAAAGTTGTAATACAAGATAATTTTTGCTTCGCAAAACTTTTCATTAAAAGTATAAGAGACTAACTCTAGATGGTAAACAGAAAGAGACATGAAAGGACCTCTGTGGATTTTGTTGTACTTTTGTTTTTGTATTGAATTTATTGTGAATTTATTTGATAATAAATAAAAAAGGAGAGTGAACCTTAGTATATTTATCTCCATATTCTGTTTCTTCTTGACATGCTCGATGGTGACCCCAGCCAGCTTCTTGATCTGCACGGGCACAACTCCCCACTTACCGTTACTCCAAGCTTTATTCTTGTCAATTGTCACGTTTAAGTTACACGCGCTAGCGATTGGCAGCCCGTACGCGCTTATGTCACTCTATTAACAATATTTTTTATATTACTAGGACTATAAGCGTACGGCCCACCTGATGGTAAATAATACTGGCCTATGGTAATGTGCTATATCAGAAGCATCACATGCGCGTTGCCGACCCTTCAGGAGCTCCAGGAGCTCTGGCTACCTTTCTCGCCACAGAAACACTACATTATTTGTGAGCAAGGTACTTATCCAATCGGATTGCTCCAGATTTTGAGTAAGAAGCTTCTATTTGCTCTACCTCAATAAAATCATTTAAATAGTCGAAAACTTTCATTATAGTGCTGTGTGGCTACGGCACTAAAGAATTTAGCCACCCCCTCTCTTCCCGTGGGTGTCGTAAGAGGCGACTGGGGGATGACAGGGTTCCACAACCACCTTGGAACGTGAGAAGCCGACCGATGGCGGGATAACCATCCAACTGCTGGCTTTGAAATACACAGGCCGAAGACGGGCAGCAGCGTCTTCGGTGCGACAAAGCCAGTACTGCGGTCACCAACCCGCCTGCCCAGAGTGGTGACTATGGGCAAAACACATGAGTTCACGTTATTTTTGGCGTAAACTTGTGGAGGCCTATGTCCAGCAGTGGACTGTATAGGCTGTAATGATTTCATTATAGTACGCGTGCGACAATCGTGCAATTAATAGTAAATGATGCATATCATTTACTATTAATTGTTTACTATTAATTACAAAGGAAAACATGTAATTCATGTGTTCTACAAGATCTTGTCATAATTTTTAATATAACAGAAATAGATTACAGGCATGATTGAAACGCAGATAAGCTACCAAATTTGAATTTTCTGGAATTTTCCTAGATTGCAAAGCGTTCTGAGGGTATTTAAAATTGTAAAAAAAATTCGTCTATACAAAAAGAAACACAAAAGAATTTAAGATTTGCATCAATTTAGGTTTTGAAATAAGTAGTAAGAGGATTTTATATTATTACTAGCTGACCCCGCAAACGTTGCTTTGCCATATATCTTATTAACCCGCTTAATCCCTCCCCCCTTATAACTTAGGGGTATGAAAAATAGATGTTGGCCGATTCTCAGACCTACCCGATATGCCCACAAAATTTTATTAAAATCGGTCGAGCCGTTTCGGAGGAGTTCAATGTTTAACACCATGACACGAGAATTTTATATATTAGAATATATATATATATATATATATATATATATATATATATATATATATATGAGATTTATTATACGTAACACTGGTGAAACCATCAGTGCTGTTTTGGAAAAATTGGTAGCAATAAATTCAAATCAGTCAATGATATTTACCTTATTGTCATCAGATTTGCTAGTGTTCATCGATTGCACTTGCAACTGTTCGTCTGCCCACTGGTCAAGGTGTTTCAACTCGCTCATCACCTCCCAAAGTTTCTCTTCGCAACTGTCATTTTTATGACTTCCTAAACTCGGACTGGAAGTTTTCGCATCCCCCGCGACCCCCAATCCATCGACTTCTTCTTCGTCACTTCTTGATCCGTCCAAAAAGTTTTTAGTGTCGAAAGGTAACGAATTGTTCTTATAGAAAAATGGCGGCGACAGGGATTGGTCATCCTTGAACTCTATACGTTTTTGGACAAAAAAATCCGGCGAACGTTGATTGGAATAATTATTAGTTTTACGAGGCTCCGAGTACGACGCTGTGAACATATTACCCGGCATAAAGACTTGATTTTGAAACAGAAATTGTATGTTGGGTACGCCGTCATTTACTTTTTCCTCGGAATGTGCGCTTCGAGCTCGTTTGTGTGACTTTTTCTTATATTTGATAGCGGACTTTTTCTCGTAATTAAAACTAGCGTCAGGATCGCCGGTGCAGTCCGTGCAGGACACTGGTAAAGAGTGTCTTCCACATTTTTTCTTTATAGGAGTCGATTGCTGGTCTTTGCCACCAATAGACCTCCGCGCCTGGAACTCAGCGAGATCTCGTTTGTACTCCTCTGTTCGAATCGTGCCGACTGGTGTTGGAGTAACATCTAAAGTGGGCGTGGGACTGACGTGACCGGTAGTGACGGTCACACGTTCTCTGCGAATAAAAACATTTAAACATTCTACATACAAAGCATTTTATGATACCAATTTGTAAAGAAAACAGTTTACGCTATTAGAACGGAAAAAGAAAATAAAACCACAATTAACCAGTTGTTATTTAAAGTAAACGAATATTGTTACATGCATGTACATGACACACTTGTGCATGTTGTGTTGAGCGGAACGGATCGACAATGCAGAAGATGACGCCACCGGTTGGTTACGAAACGAATTCAAAATTCTATATAAATTAATTGATGCACCTACGGTAATAGCCTTGATTCAATATACAGATTTTGTGTAACAAATGTTTATTGCTTTAAATATATATTTTTTGTAAATTACGTTTCTACTGTTGCTATGTGAAATTGTATACTTTTAATGTTCTTTAGGGTAGGCTTGACATTTGGCTGGGCGACCGTACTGACAAAAATGCGATACTAAAACCGTAAGAAAAATATATAACGGAAGTGACGTAATATCAGTCACACGACTGTATAATAAGACGTTTGTAAAACTAAAATATTACTAGTAAACTTTTTTTAAATTATTTATGTAATTTTATACTGTCGACAAAAATAAATAAAGACACATGTTTTTTTTATTTCATTTAATAGTTTGAATTATTATTATTATTTTGTTTGATTTATTTTATTTTACGGTATTTGTTATTTTCTAAAATACTAAATTTCCTAAATACTTTTATGTACTTGATTAAAAACCAATCAACAAATTAAAAAAAAAAATGTGTTGCTTCATACTATCCGAAGAAACTTCGTTCCTACCTGGTGTCCCATGTCACCACATAATTTTATTTTCTCTGTAAATAACACTATAAAATAATCGGAAAATATTTAAATTATATTTACAACATAATATTTTATATAGCCAAAAATCTCCATTTACTCAGAAAAATGCATATTACGTATTTCTATCAAAACAAAATCAGACCTCAATAACATCCTGAGAAATATCTAACCCAACTTAAAAAATCCGAGTGAAATACCAAACGTACAAAAGCTGGTAGACAGGTTAAACTGTAATTACTGTGATCTAAGAAATTAAGTACGCAGCGTGGGACAATCGCTGAGACTAACTGGTTCTTGTGACGGCTTTCATTGTTCAGTTACTTTTAACAATTTCCACTGCGGTGATTAACTATGAACTAGCCTACAGTTCACGTCAGCTGCTATTGCTTTTCAACCGTGAATATTGACGAACTTAACTTTTACTTATAAAATATATTTTAATGACGCAAAAGCTAATAAAATAATAATTAAAAATAAACAAAAAACCCGCCTGCGTGAAGAATAACTAATAGAAAATCATATTGTTTTCTAATGTTTACGCGAATTTTACTCATTTAATAAAACACTTTTTTCGGATTTTATCGCGGTTTATTCTTAACTTTTGATTCCCGACGTTTCGGATACTTTACAGCAACCATCCCGTGACCATGGTTGCTGTAAAGTATCCGAAACGTCGGGAATCAAAAGTTAAGAATAAACCGCGATAAAATCCGAAAAAAGTGTTTTATTAAATAATAGAAAATCAACTGAAAAAGCTGGAACAAGATAAAAATGCAATATGCACACAAAGTCAGCGAAATATATAGAAACAATATCAAACATTTTGTGCTGTACATTTAAAATATATTAATACGGTAGTCCTTCGAAACTTTATGCATCGTCGTACATAACATGCAGTCGGAGACATGCACACAGAGAGAATGATTTGACTTATCCTTCAATTTCATGCCTCCGACTGCATATTATCTACGACGTTGCATAATGTTTCGAAGGACTACCGTATTAATATATTTTAAATGTACAGCACAAAATGTTTGATATTGTTTCTATATATTTCGCTGACTTTGTGTGCATATTGCATTTTTATCTTGTTCCAGCTTTTTCAGTTGATTTTCTATTAGTTATTCTTCACGCAGGCGAGTTTTTTGTTTATTTTTAATTATTATTTTATTTATGTCTTTTTAGTCAGACAAATTACGTAATCGGTTCAATTCATTAAAACAGTTTACATCATGTGGTTGATTAAGTAATTTTTTAGGGTCAAGAGAACTGATAGCAAGCCCGGAGAAAGATCTCACTCTGCTCAAAGCAACGTAAGCCTGACCTTTAGCAAATAGGTGACTGCTTAAGTCAACAACTATTAGTTTTAATATAATGAAATTATTATTAAAATTATTTGTTTGTATTTGGTATTATGTATTTGTTATTGATTTTATTAATGTAATTGTAAATTGGTGTGACATTTATTAATTTTTATTTGTAATTTTAATTGTATGTTTTTTTTAACCATTGTATTTTATTAGAAAGCCTACATACACCCCGAAGTTGATCGTCGCCAGCCGGCCTAGCATGCATACAACGAGATATCTCTTGACGAGAGAGAGAGATAATGTCTACATCGAGTATTTTCTCGATTACCCTAACATGCGCACTACGAGAGACAAAATTCTCTTCCGAAGACTTCGCCTTGTCGAGTAGAGAAACATTATCAACCATAATCACAACTGAATATCATTCTTATTTCTTATGTCGTAAAGTTGAATTTACAAGGTTATTGACCAATTTCAAACGAGTGACACATGTTTTATTTAACAATGTTCTCGGCCTTTTGGCTAAGATAAAAAGTGTATATCTAATTTAAAAAATCTAATATGGAAAATAAAACGGCGTAAGTAAATGAATTTAATTATATATGTAAAACAATATGCTCGTGTTGTGCTTTATATCTTGTCGCACATTAGATAATTGTATTTCTATCACGCATTGTTTTTTTTTTTTTAAATTTTTAAAATTTTTTGAATTTTTGAATTTTTTTTTGATTATTGATTTTACTTTTATTCTTTTTAATTTTATTTTTAGTTATTGATTTTTTTAATATAATTTTGTTTTGTTTTTTATTCTGAATGTTGTCTTGTCTTGTTGTACTAACCCAATATGGAGATATACTTTGGTCTGAAATAAAGTATTATTATTATTATTATTTAGAATAAGAAGCAACAGGGCGCAAATACGTTTTTTGTGTACCATTATATGGCACACTTCACTCGACTTTTCGCATTTCCCGCTCTTCGTATACCGAAATTATATAATTATAATAGGGAAACGCCATGGTATAAAAAATAGGCACCCGGTTTTATTTATTTTTTATTTATAGTCTTTCTCGTCGATAATATTGAAGACGAGAAGTTTCTCTTCCTAAAACGACAAAATTCGACAAAATTACGATGTCATGTTAGCTTCCGTAGAGATAAATATCACAGATCACTAAAATTTAATGATTATCTCTTCTTGACGTAACGAGAAGAGTATCGCGTGCACGCATGTTAGCTACTGTAGACATAGAGAGATAATACGAGAAAAGGGGTAGACAAAATTTTGTCGTGGCGCGCATGCTAGGCCTGCTGGAGACGAATTTGACATGGCATAGGCGTGGGAAAGAGCAAAGTCCACATTTTTTAAACTTTAATATTGTATTTCTGTATTAGTATTACGGTAATAATAATCATGATATACCTTTTTAAAATCCTTGTATTGTGCCCTTCAATTCGATACCCATATTGTAGTATTCGAGAAAAAAATTTTTTTTTTCATTAAATACAATGGCTTCGCGCAGCCGCCATGTTTGATTTTTTTTAATGTCACCTATCTAAGAACACTTGGGCAGCTAAGACGAACCTAACGATACCTCAATTATGTAAATCCGTTCAGTGGTTCTGGAAATATGAGGTAGTAAAGAATATTACATACATACATACATACAAGATACGCGCGAAAAACATAACCCTTCCTTGGCAGTCGGGTAAAAATTAGACTAAAAACGTTATTTGGAACCTATACATATATACAAACTATACGTCAATTCGACGTGTATAATAAAATAATATTTTTCTTACAAATACATGTGATTATGAATTATTATGTTACTTAGTGCTTTAATATTGTTCTTATTATATTTAATAAAATAGCTGCTGCCCGCGACGTCGTCTGCTTGAACGCTATACAGCAGCAAAAATACCTACGATTATACCTTTTAAAATAACATTCATTTACCCGTTTCTTCTTTACATTTCATATCTACAGAAAGTGCAGTAACAGAGGAAGACTGTCTTTTGTAAAATTGACCTTCAAAAAGTGCTTATTTTTAGCCTATATGTTGACCCGACTTCTTAATAATATTCGTGCCTAATTTGAAGTAAATCTATGCAGTACTTTTTGAGTTTATCCCGGGAATACATACAGACAAAAAGACAAACAGACAAAAATTCTAAAAACTATATTTTTGGCTTTGGTATCGATTGTAGATCACACCCCAAGTATTCTTTTAAAAAAATATTCAATGTTTTGACTTTCTTGCCATTTTATTATATGTATAGTATAAAACGCAACTTTTTCACGTATGTTTTAATTAAATTATAAAAATCAACTTGGAACAGTTATTTCGAGAAAAACAGAGAGATTGAGACCCTATCGCAAATTAAAACAATCATATTTTTTAATAAACTTTAATTGTTACTACAAATTATCATTGTTATATCTTTTTAACATATAGAGCAATAGTTTTTATGTACATTTATAGAAACTAATAACACAATCGGCAGACATCATACTTATGTTCACCGCATAGCGCATTATTGTTATTTTGTGTTGTTTGTGTTTGTTCGTCAGTGATTCCCAAAGTGGTCTATATCGAACCCCAGGGGTCTATGACAACCTGCAAGGGGTCTACGTCACAAAAAAGTTTGGGAACTTCTGGTTTAAACATTCAGAACAGTTTTGACGTTTCTTGACTTCCGGTTCATCACTAATACTTTCAGAAGATGTTTAGATAAGTTTTTGCAATATAACTGTTATATTTTGTCGCAAATCCCGATTCAAAAATTGGTGTACTTAACCTCTTTTCCAACTAAGGCAATGATAGTTCGTAACTCAACTTACTCACGTAATTTTTTCGACTTGCTGGTTTGTCATATTTTCACAGTAATGTTTTTTTCACACTGACAGAAATATATATAGGATTTATTAGGATATATAGGAGCCGTATTTAGGATACCATAAAATACCGCCATTGGCCATCTATTTGTTTTGCGACTATATGACATCGAGGATCAAATTGATCGTAGGTATCCCTTTTTGTTTTATTATAAAATAATATATCATTTGTAGATTTCCGCTATTTTTGTAGATCTCGGCATCTTCGACACAGGATGGCAATAGGTAATAAATAAATCTCAGATGGATTTTTTGTAAAAATGTTAATAGTAGGTACCTCTTATCCTTGACAACTATTAAAAACTTTTCTTATAGATCCACTAGCTGTACCCTGCGCACGTGGCTAGCTTTTTTTGATCGTACTCTCAAACTCAGAAAACTTTGTGGGCTCATGCACAACATTTTGCTGAAGATCATGATCAAAGTTTACGATTCTATAAAGGGCATAGCGACAAACATTTATTTTTATGTATTTAGATTAAAGTGTGTTGACTTAACTATTAAGATTTCTCAATTCTTTTTTATGTATCTATCGAAGAGGTCCGGTATTATAAAACATTATTATAAAAATAAATCAAAGGCAATATGTAATTAGTTTAAAACGAATTTAACATGAATCAATTGATACGTCATTGATAAAGTGTAAACCATAGCGTCACTTAATAAAACTTAGCAGGGTGACAAACTTGTATACAAAATTAGCGGAATGGAATTTGATCCAGGGGCTATCCCCTAACAATTCCTGCTAAGTGCTATATCTCTATAACCAAATGTACAGGTATAACTTATATATAAGGCGCGGAAACATATATGTTGCAGGTTGCGTATACTATTAACAAGTCATTATTACAATGAAGTTAAAGCGTTTGTGAATTTAATGCTATATACATAATGATTTCAAATTTGCTTATTGTTATGACTAAAACATAATAATAATTAATTGAAATTAAATTTATAGTTGCTTATTAAGCTAATTCATGAACACATAATTTTTCTTTGGATAAAAAATATTAAGGCAATTTAATTCATATATAATCATTTAAAAAAGAAACTCAAGCTAAAAAAATATTATGAAAATGTTTAAAACTCAATAGAGAAAAACGTAATAGAGAATTATGGCTATTACACCTTTCCCAGCTGAGCAATAACAATAAACTTATATTAGCTATTTAAATATTACGTAAAACTTAATACTAGTATTTAAAAAGAAAACTTTTACTTAAAGTCGACGTTTAAATCATAACGATCAATAAAACGTCGCGGTGTTTTAAAATTACGTGTCTGTAGATCCATAGCGATATAATAAAAATAAAACTACAGAAGTTCTTTGCAAAGCAATAAATAATCTGTTAGTAACGCAGTTTGTATCGAGAAATTAGTTATGAACAGTCCATGACTAAACTTACGGTACGAATTTTCAGATACTTACTGACGACTGTCGATAGCGAATAACAACTTTCAATTCATATATTCGATTACTTATAAGCATTATTTTAATTGATTTCATAAATAAAAGAATAAAGCAGTTTGTACACAAAAATTAACTCGTAAAGTCTTGTCTTAAAACTGCTAATCCAAAACCAAAACTCTTTGTGTAGTTAAATTTTGTTCAGATAAGTACGAGCTTTTAACTGTTCAAATTAATTTTTGTATAGGTACAAGTTTTTCTTTACAAAATAAATAACAATCAATAGTAGGTAGTCAGTAGTTAGCTTGTTTTTGACTTAAATTTTTTTGTTTCTTTACATTTCATTTGTCTGTTTACATCTCTTACTTTAAAATACATCAATATTTTTTATGCCTGTCACTAACATCTTTGTAAGACCGCACCGGTAATACTTGGTAAGGGCAAAATTGGTTGTTGTAAGTCACATTATAATAATGGGTATATAATTAAGAGATCAGTGAAAGCCGCTATACAAAAGATAAATAGATGACTGATAAGTCAAAAAAATCATTATAAAATTGATCTATAAATTATGTAATTGTTGTTTAAAATAAAATAGAAAGCATCTCTGATAGAAACAAAATTTTTGTTTCACGAAGATAGAAGCTTACATAAATACGAGGCTGTCTAACCATCAATTTTCGTTATTTTTTAGAGCAATAAAAGTATTACGATGCATAAATCGGTAAATAGTGCGGTGAAAGTGAAATTTGATCGATACTGTTTTAGACAATGCCTCACTGAATGATCTTCTACCGAAACGCCTTTTGTTAGATGTATCAATCACGGAGAGCTTCGAACATTGTTTTTTTATTGTAAGCTTGATTTCTTCATTGAGCGAAAGAAATCCATCAATGAAAAAAATGCATTAAATTTTACTCTCTATTAAAGCTTACGATTACTAATTACTTATAATTTACTAATCTGGAACATTCATAATTATTGAGAAGTTATTTGCAACAATACTCTCTAAACCTACCTAGATGTTACAATTTTAGATCGGAAGCAAATTCGGAACGGATATTTAATATTGCATATTTAATTAAATGTCTTAGTTTATTTTAATTTAATTATTTCCTATTAACCGTTAAGTAACCAGACTTATACAGTCAGAAAGAATAAAAATAAACTTATGTAGTACGGTTTTGTAAAAACGCCACGCTCTTACTGGTAGGAGATAAAAATAGTCCGCAAAAATCATCTCCGTCTAGATTTTCACAAATTTCTAAAGTAAAAGTTCTCATTGAGTAATTTTATCTTGAGTGACGCATCGAAACCGTATGATCTATTTCTATTGAATGAATAAAGTGACGAGAAAAAAAGTGTACATTCGTCTAATATCACGTGTAAGTATGCTGAATATAATGAAGTTATTAAAGCGCGACAAGTGCCACAAAATAGTAACAGAAGTAACAAAGTAACAGTAGAATGCAAATACATAATTGTAGTCTTTAAGTATATATTCGTAAAGTATAAATATAAAATCGCAAAGTATAAATATAAAATCATAAAGCCTAAATATAAAATAAGAACAAAATTAAATAGACTAATAATAAAGTACGCTTTCGATTCAACAACAAACTATTTTAAAATTGGTTTATTTTCAATCTAAATACCAAATAATGAGTTTATACTTCATTTTTATATATTTTTTTAATAATCAAATATAAATGCAACGTAATTTCACGTTGTCTAGACAGATTATATTCAAATCGATTTTTCTCACCTTGATAGTAAATTTTACTGTCGGATCTAATAGATAATTTCAAAAATTTTGTTTCTATCAGATATAATAGCTTCAAACTTAACTGACAATATAAAAGCTATTTTAGAAGCCTCATTGAAAATATATACAGTAGGTGTTACAATTATAATTACGTATACTGATGATACCTTTTGTTATACATACATAATTAAGTATATACGAATCTTGATACTTATAAGTATCAAGTTAGATAGAATTTATTAAATAAAAATTTAATATTGTTAAATTAATTGTTAATTTAAGCAAATAAAAAAAATCAAGATATCAATGAAAGTTCTGTATATTTCCTAGTTTATTCCACTGCATCAGTGTTTTACTCGCGTGGTTCAATTTTTTTTTCGTATATTAAGGGCCTGTTTCACCAATTGTGGATAAAATTTATCATACAAATAAGTTACAAGTAGAATTTAACAGCAAAGGTAGGCCGATAGGACCTGTTTCGCCTCAATTAATAATAATTCTAGTCTGTGAGATGAGCCGCGAATATTAAGTTAAATTTCTAGTTGAGTCTAATAAAACCGCATTAGATTACAAATAATTGTGTTTTCTCGCAAACGAAAAAAAACCGACTTCAATTACATCGAAGAGTAATAATACAACGTAGATCGACGAAAAAGTAGTCAAGTAACTACGCGTTATCAAAGATTACTCAAAAAGTAGTTATCAGATCTCGATCAAATTTATATGTGACCACATGATAAACATCAGCTTTCGATTAAATTAAAAATTATCAAAATCGGTACACCCAATAAAAAGTTATTGCGGATTTTTGAGAGTTTCTCTCGATTTCTCTGGGATCTCATCATCAGATCCTGGTTTCCTTATCATGGTACCAATCTAGGGTTATCCCCGTTCCAACAAAAAAAAAAGAATTATCAAAATCGGTACATCCAGTAGAAAGTTATGCGGTATAATACAACGTAGGTCGACGAAAAAAGCGTCAAGTAAAAACGCATTATTAGATATAACTCGAAAAGTAGTTCTTAGATCTCAAATACATTTAAATAGGACCAATTGGCACACACCACCTTTCGATTAAAAAAAATTGTCGAAATCGGTCCACCCGGTCAAAAGTTAAAACAGTCGAATTGAGAACCTCCTCCTTTTTTGGAAGTCGGTTAACAATTAATCACGGATTGAAACACATAACATAGTTCGTATGGTGAAAATACAACAATACGAAAGTCACTTGAACGTTTGATATTTGGATAATCGAGAATAAAGTTTTAAATAGATTGTAAGAACCTAACTGAAACTACAATTTTAGTTTTATACCCAAAGAATGGCAACATAACCCTTATTACTAAAACTATACTTTCTATTTGACAAGGCAGCAAACAAGCTCACGAACCACCTGATAGTAAGCGGTTACCATAGCCTATAGACGCCTTTAACAACCGTTACCCTCCCTAGGAGCTCTGGCCTACTAGCACTGACTACTTAAGAGCAGTATCAGCTATGATTTTCTATAAGTTTGAGACTTACTTCCCCAGACGGCTCCAGTTTTTGAGCGGGGTATTTTCTACTGTGCCCTACTTCACTGAAAACGTATGTAGTGTTAACCTTTATACTGATATAGAAGATTTAGGGTGGGATACCAACTCTCAAATATTGAGTAATAGTAATAGTAATAAAAAGGTTTCAACAAACGATCTCAATATTAAATTGTAGATCATTACTTAATCCTCTTACACGACTAAAAAAAAATATAAAATCTTATTTACAAACAAAATTCTCGACATTCTCGTGTCACAATGTTAGTTAACATACTCCTTCGAAACGGCTGGACCGATTTTTATGAAATTTTGTGTGCATATCGGGTAGGTCTGAGAATCGACCAACATCTATTTTTCATACCTCTAAGTTATAAGGGGGTATTAAGGGAGTTAATAACATATATGGCAAAACAACGTTTGCGGGGTCAGCTAGTATACATATAAAGATGGCGCATAGCACCGCACCTTGAATTAAGACTCGAAGTATCCGTTTATAATTAATTAAATGCAGCCAAATTAGAATGGTCAGTACGCTCATTGATAAGCATTGTAACATATCGTCCACAATATGTCTGGAATGCGACCTCTATAGCTAAACGATGAAAAGGTTTAGCGACCTCGATTGTTGAACTTTTAGGCGGAAATTTGGTTAACAATGTCAATACCATGAAACGACGAAACGAACGAATTGAAATATATTTTTACATACCTTATAACTGTTACAAGATATATTAATAATAGGGGTATAATAAAAAGTTTGCAAAAACTTTCACAGCTCCTTATCGCGAACAGATCTGTGATGATACAATAGTTGGTAGGTATATGATGCAGACAGACAAAAGCGGAGAGACGGATCTATAAAGTGGAAGTTTGCAAAAGAAGTTCGTGTTCAGAAACTTCAACTTTGAGACCTATAAGTCTGGGTAGTATAGTCGCTCAGACGATATGACTTATAAAAAAGCATAACAAAATGTTAGCACATAAATATTTATTTAATTTCTCAGATTGACCTAGTATGTACAGAATTTCCGCCGGAAACCATATAATAAATTTTTAAATTTGTTTATTAAAGTGATAAAATTATAAGTAAATAACCAAATATATAAAATTCTGCGAGTAAATAAAACAATAACTTGAAAATTTTGGTCGTATTTATCTCGCAAAAAAATGACGTAAATTTGTAACTTTTATTAGTGCTTGTTTTCTATTCAATTAAAATTAAGGTTATTTAAACTAGCAAAACAAAGTAAAGATAAAAAAATAAGAGTGTCCTTTAGACCACACGACTGAACTAAAACTTACGAAACGTAACTCTCTTTCTATCTTCACTAACTTATATCTCCCTGACTCCCTCTCAACTTCCGTTCGCCTCACCCGTTCACACTTACCGTAACGCTCTCATCACGCATTTACCAGCTTACTCCCCAAGTCAAGCGTGCGTAGAGAAGTTTTACTTCAATAAACGCTGTTCGTGAAATTGAACAATGAGATAAAATATCTCAGTCGCGTTTTCGCCTAACGTTTCCTCATTTCATTTATATTGCGATTAAAAATATTGATTCTACTTGCAAATGTTAAGATCCTAATCAGCTATAAATCAATCAAATTATGAAATATATTATATAAACTTTTGTAACATTCCTAAGCTATACCTTACAATCGATGTTATGATATAATTAGGGTTCAATTCATTCATTAAAGTTTTTTCGTTTATTTCTGTCCTCTGTTTCTGTTCAAGATTTCAGTATTCATTAACTAGACATTACAAACATTTACACTCAGACTTGACTACAAAAATAATTGTAAGAGTGGTTACTGTTCCGCCCCAAAAACCTTATTGATATATTATATAGAACACAATAAAGATACTAGTTAGTATCTTTATTATCCTGCCGTGTTAACAAGCAAATTCTACTGATTTCATTAGGTACTACAAATGTTTGTTTTTGATAAAATATTTTCGTCTCGTTGATCATCTTTTCTGTTTCCCCACCGTGCTTTGGTGAGCACGTAACCGCTGTAACGGAGACTTGTCGGTCGCGGTCGTTATTACTAGACTCGATAAAGATCGTTACTCGTACGGAAATCATTCAAAAGGTTTATTTATTTGGTTCGTTGATTGTGGAAGTCATATAGAAATCGCTATCTATTAAAATTATTAATCTAGCGTATAATATAGATAGGCATAGCGGGAACTATATCAACGGTGTCTGGAGTTTTGATAAAGTTTCTACGCCTATATGTAAAAAAACTTAGCTGAAAAATTAAACTTTCTTCATAACATGAAATAAGATCGAGGTACACATTTGAAGGAATAAAAATTAGTTTTATATAATTATGTAAAACAATTTCTTTTAGATTATACGAAATCCACGGTGCGAATCAGGTTCGTACTTGTCCGGCTTTTGTGTTTGTTACGCGATATCTTCGAACATTTTAAACCGATCTAAATGATTATTTTTTATTGAATAGCATGATACATAAATATAATGGTGAGTATATTTTTTTCACACCTTACTCATACTTGGCTATTAAATTATATTTCAGTCCTCAAATATAATATAAGTAAAATATGAAAGTTAATACTTATTTGTAGTTTATATTCCAAACTATATACAACATTATAAATAGGAAAGTTACTGCCTATCTGTTTTACTGTTTATCTCGTTGTTACGCTTTCATGGAAAACCTCTTATCTAATTCTAATCAAATTTAATATAAAGATAGTTAGAAGTATGGGTCATACATACACTCGTACATAATATCATATACGAGTGAGGTAATAAGTACAACAAAATGATATTTCAAGACGACGAAGTACGCGGGTAGCCATCAATATTGTACCTATTTTGGTGATTATACCAACCACATTGCGGTAGCCAAGACATCGCTGTTAACTATAAGTTAAGAAATAAGTTACGGTTAAACTTTAACAGCAGCAGGTAGAATAGGCCATTAGGACCTACGTATTTCACCTCAATTAATAAAGGACAAGTTTTAGATACATATTGGCGACGTGACATATATAGACTGGGTGGCTACGGCAATAAAGAATATAGCCACTCCCTCTCTTCCAGTGAGTGTCGTAAGATTAAGGGATAATACGGTTCCACTACTACCTTGGAACCTATAAAGCCGACCGATGGCGAGATAACCATCCAACTGCTGGCTTTGAAATACACAGACCGAAGACGGGCAGCAGCGTCTTCGGTGCGACACAGAAAACTCTGCGGTCACCAACCTGCCAAGCGTGGTGACAACAGGCAACATGAGTTCACGCCATTTTTTGGCGCGAACTTGTGGAGATCTATGTCAAATAGTGGACTGCGATAGGCTGAAGTGATGATGATTGGCGAATACAAGTATCTCTTAGATACTGTGGAATTCGATGGTGAAAAAGAATAATACATCAAAAACTTTTGTCAGTTGGATATCGTCATCCGTCAAAGAGCATTTATCCATAACTGATGAAACAGGCCCATCACTTCACAGACTCACTTCAGCCTATCGCAGTCTACTGCTGGACATAGTCCTCCACAAGATCGCGCCAAAAATGGCGTGAACTCATGTGTATTGGACATAGTCACCACGCTGAGCAGGTGGGTTGGTGATCGCAGGGCTGGCTTTGCCCGCTGACGCTGATGCCCGTCTTCGGCCTGTGTATTTCAAAACCAGTAGTTGGATGGTTATCCCGTCAGCGTTCGGTTATTTAAGTTCCAAGATGGTAGTGGAACTGTTTTATCCCTTAGTCGCCTCTTACGACACCCACGGGAAGAGAGAGGGTGGCTATATTCTTTACTGGCGTAATCATACAGGTCCTAAGTCTTTTAAATACTACAAATGTGGCCAACAAGGTTACGGTCCTCCTGATGTAATCGAATCGTTTTCTAATGTTTATACGAATTTCGCTCATTATAATGAAACAACTTCTTCGGATTTTATCGCGGTTTATTAAGTTTTTTAGATGATAGTTGCTGTAAAGTATCTGAAATGAAAAAATTTATAAATCATAAAATATAAAGTTGTTTCATTATAATAGTAACTTTTGCCTGGATGACGCCTGCAATACCAGGAGCATAATAAGCACGTAACGGACCCTACCTGCGATTTTCTCCATAAGCTCTGGTTACTTAATATTTTACTCATTGCTCATGTCAAAATCGGATTAGCTACATTTATTTAATAAATTACATGAATATTTCATATCGAATATTTTTATCGAATTCGGAATTGTTTCGATGTTTCGTAGTTAAATACTTTAAATTGACTATTTGCAATACTCTGAGATAAAAACAACATTACATAATTTAAAAATATATCAACTATCGAGTTGATTTAACAAAACAAGCACTTATTGCAAGTACTTGAAAGATCTCTTACTGCGATTACTGTATCCTTACAATAGCTTTTTGTTGCGTTTTACTTTCATCTATTATGAACTCTGTGAGTCTTGACGAGTACGGAGCTCTATTACGATGACAAGTCGAGATGACTCTAGTTAACTAACTAGACTTCAACTGTGATGATCCATTACGAATCTTATTCAAATCTATATCGATTGATACTGAAGTCAGGATGCTACAGTTATCAAAAGAAAAATCATAGAAAAAACAAAACTTTGTTATCCAAATATGTCGGCAAACAAGCGTACGGTAAGGGATTACCGATTTACCGTAGCCTAATAATAGACGTCTGCAACACCAGAGGCATTGCAAGCGTCTTGCCGATCCGACCCCCAATCCTCCCTCGGAGCTCTGGTCACCTTATTCGCCAAAGGAACGCAACATTACTTGAAAGCAGTATTATTTTTTCTGTGATCTTCTGTAAGGTCGAGGTACTTCCCCAGTCGGGCTGCTCCAGATTTTGTGCAGAATATTTTCTGCTGTGCCCTACCTAAGTTAAATCTTCTGTATTTCGGCGAATACGCGAATCGGGTGGATCGATTTGAACGATAAATTTATAGTTGCTTGATAGCTTACGTTTAGACGCCCATTTACTATATTTTAGAAAAAAAATAATAATAACCTACTTAAAGCACACTAAAACAAAATATTTTAGTTATTATCTTATGCGAATAACAGAAGTATCCGATATTTATTATATTATTACTTTGATGTACCTCATCAAGTTATTATTTTCACACGCTTAAAAGCTATAGGTATTTATTTATATTAAGACTAGCTGTGCCCGCGGCTTCGCCCGCGTTGAAATCAGTGTGTCACAAAGTTTTCCCCGCAAACTTTGAGTGAAACTCTCATCAAAATTGGCTTAGCCGTTCCGTAAACTTTCCTCTTGAACCGCATGAAAATCCGTTCAGTAGATTTTGAGGGAATTGATCACATACACTTTTGGAGACTTTGTTATATAATACACTAACTGTTGCCCGCGATTACGTACGCGTGGTTATGAAGATATGCATTACTATTAAGATTTTTAACGCAAATTATTTTTTTATTTAAGTCACTTGAAATGCTTATCACACTGAGTAACTTTTAAAAAGGCACAATTTAGTATAATTTCATAGTTGTATTTATAAAACCTCTCTATACACCATATTCTTAGTTTCATTTTCAGACTGCAATATAAATAATCTATTAGGCGAACTTATAGCTGCTGTATATGTTTCATACAAACTATCAACCCCAATTAAAGCCCCTTAGCAGTGGAATATCATAAAATCCGTTCTTAGCGAACGTCTGCTAACTATAATCTACCTCCCTGCCAAATTTTGTCTTTGTCCAACCTGGATGGATAGACCATTCAGCGGTTTTTGAGTTCTCGTGATGAGTGAGTTAGGTTAGGTTAGGTTAGGTTAGTTGACCTTGTGGCGGCGATTCGGCCCGTTCTGCGCGGCTGGGTCGATAGGCGACACGGTGCGATGTCGTTCCACTTGGCGCAGATGCTGACCGGGCACGGCTGCTTCGGTCGCTATCTGTGCCGAGCGCTGGGGCGGGAGCCGACGTCGGAATGTCACCATTGCGACGCCGGCGCCGAGGATACGGCGGAGCACACGCGCGCGGTCTGCCCGGCGTGGTGCGAGGAGCGCGCCGCCCTGTCGGCGGCCATCGGAGCGGATCTCTCGCTGCCGGCCGTTGTCTCAGCCATGGTCGGCAGCGAGGAGAACTGGAGCGCCGTCTCCTCCTTCTGCAGCGCCGTGATGCTGCGGAAGGAGGCGGCGGAGCGGGAGCGGGAACGGGATCCGAACTCGCTTCCGTCTCGTCGCGGTAGACGCGGTCGGCGGCGCAGGGCCTACCTGGCCAACCTGCAGCCGCCGCCCCCGTAGTTTGGATCAGCGGGCGATAGGTCGGGGGATCTATCGACCGCATCGCACGATCCCGAGGAGGACGGAGAGAGGCGATCTTATGTGTTCAAGGGATCCTCTCTCGGGTCGCTGCCGCTTTTGCGGCGACGACGACGGGCCCTAGTCTGGGCAGGCGCCGGCGGGATCGCGAAAGAGCTTTGTGTCCTCGCGATCTCGCCACAAGCGCATAGGCGGAACACACGTGTGGTTTTTATTCAGTAAGAGTCTGACTCCCCTCCGAGCCCCCCCAACCGGAGGGTGTCCATGAAGGATTTTCCACACGTAAAAAAAAAAAAAAAAAAAAGGTTAGTTGACCTTTCTGTTTTATATATAGATTACGATGCATTATTTGGACACCTCCTCTCCATCTATAGAGCATATATTTTAAATTTCAAGTCTCTTACTTCAAAAAGATAGGACTTTCATACAAACTTCCAACCCCCGTTTTACCCCCTTAGAAGTCGAATTTCGTAAAACCGGTTCTTAGCGAATGTCTTCGCCCTATAAGGAGCCTATCTGCCAAATTTCAAGTTTGTAGGTGTTATAGTTTCGAAGATTTCGTAATGACTGAGTAAACCTACCATCCCCCGTTTTAACCTCAAAAAGGAGTTGATTTCTAAAGATACATTATTTGGACACCTTCTCACCATCTAAAGAGCGTACATTTTAAATTTCAAGTCTCTTACTTCAAAAACATAGGACTTTCATACAAACTCCCAACCCCCGTTTTATCCCCTTAGGAGTCGAGTTTCGTAAAATCAGTTCTTAGCGGATGTCTACGCTCTATAAGGAACACCTACCTGCTAAATTTCAAGTTTATAGCTGTTATAGTTCCGGAGATTTCGTGATGAGTGAGTCAATCTACCGTCCCCCGTTTTAACCCCAAAAAAGAGTTGTTTTCTAAAGATACATTATTTGGTCACCTTTCTACCATCTATAGAGCATACATTTTAAATTTCAAGTATCTTACTTCAAAAACATAAGACTTTCATACAAACTTCCACCCCCCGTTTTATCCCCTTAGGGGTCGAACTTCGTAAAACCCGTTCTTAGCGAATGTCTACGCCCTATAAGGAGCCTATCCGCCAAATTTCAAGTTTGTAGGTGTTATAGTTTCGAAGATTTCGTAATGACTGAGTAAACCTACCATCCCCCATTTTAACCCCAAAAGGGAGTTGATTTTTAAAGATACATTATTTTGACACCTTCGCTTCATCTATAGGGCATACAATTTAAATTTCAAGTCTCTTACTTCAAAAACATGGGACTTTCACACAAACTTCCAACCCCCGTTTAACCCCTTTAAGGGTCGAATTTTGTAAAATCCGTTCTTAGCGGATGTCTACGCTCTATAAGGAGCCTTCCTGCCAAATTTCAAGTTTGTAGCTATTATAGTTTCGGAGATTTCGCGATGAGTGAGTCAGCCTACCATCCCCCGTTTTAACCCCAAAAGGGAGTTAATTTCTAAAGATACATTATTTAGACACCTTTTCACCATCTATAGAGCTTACATTTTAAATTTCAAGTCTCTTACTTCAAAAACATAGGACTTTCATACAAACTTCCAACCCCCGTTTTACCCCCTTAGGGGTCGAGTTTCGTAAAATCCGTTCTTAGCGGATGCCTACGTCTTATAAGGAACCTACCTGCTAAATTTCAAGTTTGTAGGTGTTATAGTTTCGGAGATTTCGTGATGAGTGAGTGACCTTTCGCTTTTATATATATTATTATTATAGATTATAGATTAGTGGCCTGTTTTACTAGTGGTGGATAAACGCTATTTAATGGATGACGGTATCCGTCAGTTAAATTTTTTTGTTTAATTTTTTTTTTTTACTATCGAGTTCTAACTATATTTATGAGATATTTCTATTCGCATTTATTAATCCTTAAGTTGTGGTTTATTAATTGAGCGATAACAGGTCCTTATGGCCTATTCTACCTCCCGAAGTCTATTTCTATTGTTATCCGTCAAATAGCGTTATCCATAACTGGTGAAATAGGCCTTAGTTCCAAAAACATAATAGCTTACTATACTAGTTATTACCGAAGTAAATTAATATAATTCATATTCAAATATAATGCAAAATAATCTTAAGTACCTTTAAGATAATAATTAACGAATTATTTCGCATAATTTACGGTTTTTTGTGCTACGATATTTATACCTATTTTACAGTCGTATGATTCTTGCTATCTACCTACTATTTATCCTAATTAACTATTTTGTTTGAAACAAAGACATTGTAAGTTATCTTTTATTATTCACAGATTTTTGTGTTTATCATCTATCGAACTTCCTTATATTGAATACGAAGTTATGTAATCGTAGAACAAAATTAAGAAAACCAATAAACTTCTTTATTACTTATTAGAAGTACAAACAAAATATTTAATTATAAATACTTTTCTTATTATATTCGTCTCGTTATCACTGTCATCTGTTACTATTGCTATCAATATTCTAACAAGATTTATTAGATAAATCAGATCTCGTTAAATGTGATTTTTACACGAAGTCATACAAAGCTTTTAAAAGTAATAATTATATATATATATATTGAAAATTATACCATATTTTGTATAAAAATAATGCAATATGTGCTTTTGAGACTGATTTAACATAACTTTTAGTAAATATAGATGTTAAACGTAGGTAGGTACATACCGGCGCAACCACTTAAAAACTCCCATTTCTTGCAATAAAGCCACTTTTATATAAAATACTTAGTTGCACATTTAAGCCGTCTACAACACGACACCACTTAAAAAACTTTTTTCAAACAGAAAGTCAGCGGACACGAGAAGCACGCGGAACATTACCGGCGCATTAGATTCGTTATAAAAACGTCTAACAACAATGACCACCGATATATTGTGCGGTCAGACAAAACATCACGAACAGCACGGCAATCGCAATGAGTTGAATTTAGTTTTTTGTACAAATTACTTTTCGTCGCGCTCCGGTGATCCACTTCATCCACGCCGGTTGAACCTCGCGCGTCACTTTAGTTTACTGTGTTGAACACTCGGGAATAACTCGTCAATCTCTCAGCGAATGAGATACTAATTAGTACGTACGAATAGTACCTATATATATCTGACTGCGCTTAAAACGAGGTAGATTTAAAATTTTAAACTAATATATAATCAAAATAAAATGTTTGTTTGTTTACCGTTGTTCTTTCGGAATTTCGATGTCTTTGTCTACTAGAGAGCGATTTCGCAACGCTTTGTATTCACGAATAAATTTCTTCATATTTTATTTATTTGTATTCAATTAATATAACAAAATATTAAACATAGAAGTCACTTATTCTAGTATATTTACACATAGTTATAAATATTATATATTGAATTTTATTTATTATTTAACAATATCGTAGTTGATTGATTGATAGTTTGGAAGTTACATTAAATAAATCGTTGAGTATCTAGAATAATTGTTAATTTGTTATTAAATTTATATTTGAAATAAATGGAAAGACTTTAGACTATTAATAACGTTTATTATTTAATTTATAAATTGTAAACTATTAAATTCATTAAAATAATTGAAAAATATAGTATTTTTTATTTTTGAATACATTTAAAACATTGTTGACTTAAAATAGTTATCAATTTTAATTTCCGGTGGCATAAGCTAACAATACAATAACCATTATTTTTAGTTTTTAGTTTTTACTTCTTTAGAATTAAGCCATTTTGCCATCAACTATAGATGTAATTTTTTGTATATTATTTTTTAGTGCAATAAAGTATATAATAACAGAGTGGTCATATTGGTGGTCATAAAAGATTAATTGCATTATATTGCTGCATTATATTTTCCAACTTAACTAGAAAGCAGTATTATTTAGCTGCGACCTTTTGTAATAAGTTTGAGGTACTTTCCGGGTCGGGCTGTTATAAATTTTGGGAATATATCGGGATACATGATGCTGTGCTCAACTTGTTGAAATAAAATAAAAATAGTTTTATCTGATAAAAGTATGATACAAAATTTTGTTGGTTAATTTTTAATACTCAAGCTTTCCCTGCTAAAAATTCTAAATAAAAAAACTATGATTTGTATGGGAAGTTATTGTAAACTATTGTGTTTGAAACAGGGATTCCAAAATTTTCATACAATTTTCACACAATTTTTATCTGTTTTTATACCAGATAACAATTATTGTTTAGCTAGGTAGACGATTCTAGCCAAAGTTTATTCCGTAAATGTCAGCTAGAACTCTATATGCTTTAGCCTGTAATATTACACTGCTGGGCATGAGCCTCTTTTCCCATGTAGGAAAAGGATCAGAGCTTATCCACCACGCTACTCCAATGCGGGTTGGCGGATATATTCCCTACTATGAGTAACGATCGCTATCAGGAGTACATGATAACAACTGGGACCGCTTAACGTGCTCTCTGAGGCGCAGTGGAGGCCCACAAGGACAGACAGATAACCAGACCACGGCAAACATCTGTATGGCCAATACAAATGTTCGTCATGTGCGGGTAACGAATCCGCAACCGCCAGCGCAACACCCATAAACCAGTGCTGTTACCGTTGCGCCAACACGGCGTGAAGTACAGTGCTAAGTAAAACTACAAAATAATATTCATCTTATGGTCGCTAGACAAGTACGCGATATTTTAACAGATCATTTTATTTGTTGGGAAATTGAAAAAGTAGTAACAATTACCCAATCTAAAATTGAATGGGCGAACGATGGGTTTGTACAGAATTACAAAAATAATGCATATGCATTATTAGACGTAACTGCGGTCTAGCGCCCTTTTAAACTACCAATCGTTGCTTTATATCTTTGGTAATCAATTAAAACTACATAATACGGTGCAATTGGGTTAAAAGTGACTAGTCTACGAAATCTAGTTCTAGACATCCTTGTAATTTAACTATTAACAATGAAGGTAACTAAGTGTAAGGCAACTAAGGTTGCCTGGAAGAGATCGCTTTCTAGCGATAAGGCCGGCCTTTGTACCTAATGAATATATTGTTAATATTTTTCTTTCTTTGCTATGTATTGTTTTGGTTTTGTGTGTACAATAAAGTGTATTATTATTATTAATGACGTGTTTACCGCGGGGTTGAATTCAACCCCAGATTATTTTTCTACGCATAATATGTCACGATCTCATAAGTTTTGTACGCTGTAGTCTCTCGCTAGGTTTAATTCACACCACAAATTTTGTTTCCACGGTTCATTCGCGGGTTTGAATTCAACCCCAGATGACTAACTCGTTTTGAGACCAAATGTGACAAAAATTGAGCTTAAAATAGTTTAGAGCCGTACTTTAATACATTCAGTACAAAATTAGACACCAATTAGACCAAACATTGATTCACTCTTCATAGAAATTTAGCAAGCAATTCAACCGGTCAAAGTCTCCCCGTACCCGCAAATTTCTGCACGGTTATGCTATATATTTGGATCGAGTTTTCTTATTTTCTTTAAAAGAAAATTGTACACATATTATACACCAATGCTATTTGTCAATGAACTATAATTTGGGTATCTTTAAATCAAGAGTGAATAGGCATCTTCTAGGCAAGCACGCACCACCTTAGGCTGCATCTTCACTTGCCATCAGGTGAGATCGCAGTCAAGCGCTAGTCTATATATTTAAAAAAAAAAGAATACGTAAAATATGTATTATTTGCTTCCAAAAAAATATCGTACTTTCTTGGTCTCTTTGGATATTATTGCTCAAATATTGTTTTATGTTTTATTGTTGCGTTGTTCATCTTCAATATTAATTTGATTAGTTTTTCTAAATGAACTATGAAGTACAAACTCCGTACCTACGATAATTGCTTTACAAGGTGTAATTGAAATGTCGTGATTCGAACGTGCGCAGTCTAGACCACCTATTTTCAAGTATAAACAATAAATTTTGCTGTATTAGAATATATTTCTTTTGCCATTAGAGCTAGATAGATACTTTTGGGAAACAGAATAAGTAGAATCAACGACACTATAATACTATATTTTTTCGACATGTTTTTGCACCAAGACCACTTTTTCTATCTCCCTCTGAAACAAGCGCGATTTTATAATTGAAATACGCACATGTAAAACTCTTTTTATACATTAAATTAAAGCTTAGTTCAAACTCTTCAAAATAAGCGTTTTTGTTCTAAGTGTAGAAACTTTTTTTTATGTCACTAGGTCGGCAAACAAGCGTACGGCTCACCTGATGGTAGAAGCGATTACCGTACCTTATAGACACCTGCAACACCAGAAGCATCGCAAGTGCGTTGCCGACCCGATCCCCAATCCCCCCAGGAGCTCTGGTCACCTTACTCACCAACAGGAACACAATACTGCTTGAAAACAGTATTATTTTGCTGTGATCTTCTATAGGTCGAGGTACTACCCCAGTCGGGCTGCTCCATATTTTGAGCAGGAAATTCCTGCTGTGCCCTACCTCAGTTAACCTTAAACTTGTGAGTTATGAGCAAAAAACTACTTCCAAGTAACGCGCGCTTATCGAATCATATTACGCGGGAGTACGAGGTCAGCGCCATGTGGTGTAGACTGAGTGCTGGGGTTGAATTCAGCCCCGCGGTACTACGAGAGACTACGGGAGATTGCGCTCGGTGGAGTCCGGTCTATCAGAGGTTTATGGAGGGTATATTATCGGTCTTCACAAATCAAAATTTTGATAATAAATTAAATAATATTGCAATCATTGGTAAATAATGAAAATAAACTACTAGTAAATGTAGAGATTTAGGGATACAATATTAAATATAAGATTTTCTACCCATAGTCCATACTTAGTGTTTATTATTGACGACTTCCAAAAAAGGAGGAGGTTCTCAATTCGACTGTATTTTTTTTATATATATTACATCAGAACTTTTGACCGTGTGGACCGATTTCGACAATTTAAATTTATTTGAGATCTAACAACTACTTTTCGAGTTATATCTAATAATGCGTTTTTACTTGACGTTTTTTTCGTCGACCTACGTTGTATTATACCGCATAACTTTCTACTGGATGCACCGATTTTGATAATTCTTTTTTTGTTGGAAAGGAGATATTCCAAGCTTAGTATCATAATAAGGAAACCAGGATCTGATAATGGGATCCCAGAGAAATCGAGGGAACTTCTTGAAAATCCGCAATAACTTTTTACTGGGTGTACCGATTTTAATAATTTTTAATTTAATCGAAAGCTGGTGTTTGTCATGTGGTCACATATAAATTTTATTGAGATCTGATAACTACTTTTTGAGTAATCTTTGATAACGCGTAGTTACTTGACTATTTTTTCGTTGATCTACGTTGTATTACTCGTCGATGTAATTGAAGTCGGTTTTTTTTTCGTTTGCGAGCAAACACAATTATGTTTATGCTTGTAGGCGAGGTTGACAACACTATTCTGCCACCGTCAATCCGCTCTACTTGTCTACGAATTTTGTTCTTTGATTTTGTTTTGAATTTGGAATTGTGTACGTTTTACAAAAATTGTATTTAAAGTCTTTTTCACATATTTGTAATTGAATATTGATGGATGAGTTACGCGGACCTACAATTCAAATAGTCCTTAACGTCAAAGAAGGCAAATATCCATTGTTCGACATAGTTATCGGTAAAAAAATGTGTGTAATATTAAAAAACTTTTTCAGGACTTGGGTTTGGATTTCTTAAGTGCCCATTTATAGTAAGTGGTTCTCTAAATGGTTACATGTTAGAAACAGATCCCGTATTGCCAGCTCATGCGCCGGTTTTTGACGCAGAACTTGTTTGGGAAGCAGATAAAAGGAGATTTAGGAGGTAAACTTTTATCTATAAAAATAAATTTAAACTAGCACAAAAAAAGTTAGCTGTGTGTGTGTAAAAGAAAAAAAAGTTGATAATTGTTTCAATAGGGACACAATTTTTATTATAGTTTGCGAGTTCAAAATGTACCGGTTAAAATTGAGGTATACACAACTGCAACGCAAGGCAGAAAAGATAAAGTAGGCTACTTATTATTAAGTCTACTTGGAGCCCAACCCTGTCCAAGCAATAAAATTGTTGATGTGAGTAGAAAAATACAATTATTATCATAAAAGAGCTTTTAGTGACTAAATTTTCTTTTATAAATAAGGTATTAGTTTGTAAATTGCCAAAATATACTAATAGTTTTTTTTTATTTGACTATTTCTCTTAAATAGTTATTAAATAGGTACTCATAGTATTTATAGATTATAAGGTTTCAATTTTGTAGAAAATTTTGTCCTATTCTATATCTTTAAAAGTAAATTATTACTAGTCCAGCTTCATATAAAGATATATCAGTTAATCTTTGTATTTTCAACTTATTGGTAATTCATGTATTATATATTTTTTAATTTCAGTTAAAACATTCATGGCACAAGTTGCTAGGTGTGAAGTCGGAAGGTAAATGTTGTCATCCGCAGCTTCTGTTGAGCCTCTCCGTAGAAGACAGAATAAGCACACCAACACCTGTTAGTATAAACATTTGGTTAAATTGATAATCATAACTAAATTTTTATTTACCTATAAGCCCTTACAATATGCTTGTACTAATGTGTTGGCTTATGATTTGTATATTAGTATTGTTTTGAATTTAAATATTTCGAACTTCAATCAATATTTAGAAATTATTCAAACAAATATGAATAGAAATTAATTATTATTGATTACATTAAATTACTGGTACTTTATTAATTAAATTATACAAATATATACACACATACACCTAAATTAATATTAATTTAACATTAATATACTTGTATCTAAACATTTTTCAGAGAAATGAACTGCGTATGTTCCACAGTAATGAAGTTGCCTTCCCTTCGGCTCAAACTAAGAAAAATATCCCAAAACCTGAAAGCCATACTATGCTGCTAACTCTGAGTAAGACTTTTTAATTAGATAGATAATTTTAAAAAGCAAATATTTTCTTATAAATTACTTTTTATGTGTGTTTCTTACGTATAGTATCATGTGACATGCAAGTTATCTGAAATTACTAAAGTTGTTAATATTTCAGATGAATACATTGCTGAAAGTAAGAAAACCGTGTCATCACCTGACCTGAGACCTACTCTCATATGTGATGAAGGCCTGATACAAATAGGGAGTGATAACCATTTATTTATACTAGAGCTATTGATAGGGACTGTGGAGAATATTGACTTAGTAAGTACAAATATATAGAATTATATGTTTTTAAAGGCAAGAAACTCAAAGCGTGTCCTTGATGATTAAATATTTCATGTGACGCTTATTATTACCAAATTAACAAGTAAATAAAAACATACCAATTAACTGTGAACAAAATTATAAATTAATTTTAATAATTTATTTTTGTACATCAAACTGTAATGCGAATATCTCGCTAACTGCCAAGGTACATGTTAGCATAATTATGTTAGAGTTTGTTTGAAATGCTAACATTTTTGTATATTTTTTGCAGTTGTTACCTACTGATATGATTAAGGAAGATTTAAACTGTTATGTAACATATACAGTTTTTACACATACGATAACAACTGACAGGTAATATTAAGAAAATATAATTTATTTGCTTATTCATTTAGCTAAATTCACTTCAGCCTATCGCAGTCCACTGTTGGACAAAGGCCTCCCCAAGTTCGCGATAAACACTATGGTGCGAACTCATGTGTTTTGCCCATAGTCGCCACGCTGGGCAGGCAGGTTGGTGACTGCAGGGCTGGTTTTGTCGCACTAAAGACAGCAGTTGGATGGTTATCACGCCATCGGTCGACTTTATGAGTTCCAAGGTGGTTGCTTTGGTGGTGGTTTCCAAGGTGGTGCAAGGAGGACACCCACGGGAAGGAAGGGGTCGGCTATATTCGTTACTGCCGTAAACACACAGTTAATTTAAAAAAAAATTACTTAATTTTGTACAGCTATTTACACAACTAATATTTTTGAAAGAACTAATGGAAAAATATCTATATTTTTTTATTATTTCACCAACTATATTGATCAAAACATTTTGAATATCATATCAAAAATTGACCGCTCCAGCGGGGTTCGAACCCGCGTCTCCGACGTACCGTGTCGGCGCTCTAGCCAATTAAGCTATGGAACGATACACCCGCTCGAGCGAAATTTTCGATATGATACTTTTTAATTTCGGTTTAAGCGAACCGTGGCGCCGTCTATAGTGAGCTCTTTACAGAAACCCGTAACTATTCAAAGTTTCATATTACAATGAAAATCTTTGACAGGAGACGACACCGTGCTATTTTTAATATCTAAGATTTTATTTTTGTGTTACCCACATTAGGAATTCTAAACATTTTGAATATCATATCAAAAATTCGCTCGAGCGGGTGTATCGTTCCATAGCTTAATTGGCTAGAGCGCCGACACGGTACGTCGGAGACGCGGGTTCGAACCCCGCTGGAGCGGTCAATTTTTGATATGATATTCAAAATGTTTAGAATTCCTAATGTGGGTAACACAAAAATAAAATCTTAGTTATTAAAAATAGCACGGTGTCGTCTCCTGTCAAAGATTTTCATTGTAATATGAAACTTTGAATAGTTACGGGTTTCTGTAAAGAGCTCACTATAGACGGCGCCACGGTTCGCTTAAACCGAAATTAAAAAGTATCATATCGAAAATTTCGCTCGAGCGGGTGTATCGTTCCATAGCTTAATTGGCTAGAGCGCCGACACGGTACGTCGGAGACGCGGGTTCGAACCCCGCTGGAGCGGTCAATTTTTGATATGATATTCAAAATGTTTAGAATTCCTAATGTGGGTAACACAAAAATAAAATCTTAGATATATTGATCAAGTTCGGGGATTTCGGCACGGACAGAACGAAAAAATACCCACAAAATCCCAGCGGTGCCCTCATCGTTATTGCGGAGCGCGACGGGATCGCTTTTACATGCTACCGTGACGCCCCGACGGTTCGCTTGCCTGTGCGCTGTTCTCAAGCAGCTTGGCCGTCTCATCCAGCAGCGCAGCTTGTACGCTGAGGGAAAGTCAACCCCTGGACCCTCTTTGCGCAACAGACGTAACGAACTGACCAGTGCTCAAATACATATCGTCATGTCTTACATTATTTCATTTGCAATAAAACTGATATAAGCCACGTAGATGCCATGCGATGAACCCAGCTACCGTGTGTTAGACAGTAACGCACAAGTCGCTTGCAGGGCAGCGGTGCACGGGTCCCGCGCGGCACTGAACCAGCGCTCGTCGTTACGAGTGCGCAGCTGTCTGCGCGCGCTGGCGCAGTACTTCGCGCGCTGCCCGCTGCTCGTCGCCACGCTGCGGGCCCAGGGGGACGTCGGTGAGCACTGAGCACTGAGCGCTTAGCACTGAGCGCTTAGCACTGAGCGCTGAGCACTGAGCACTGAGCACAGAGCGCTGAGCGCTGAGCACTGAGCACTGAGCGCTGAGCGCTGAGCACTGAGCACTGAGCACTGAGCGCTGAGCACTGAGCACTGAGCACTGCCGGCTCCTAGCTGTCTGTGGCTGTGTGTAGCTGTGTGTAGCTAGTGTGTTGTAAAGTCGAGGATATTACCCCAGTCGGACTGCTCCATATTTTGAGCAGGAAAAAATTCCTGCTGTGCCCTACCTCAGTTAGGTGTCTGAATTAAGTTTTTTGAAGTAATTAAATTAAATTATCTTTTGAAGTAAATATTTTTAACTTTTTGTTCAGTTTTTTTTTTTCACTTTATCACAAATGCACTTATGAGTCCCGCGATAACATCTTCTCTCACCACCATGGGTAGACTGGTAGAGATCTCTTATAGAGATAAGTTCGCCCTTGCCAACATTTTTTGCAAAAATGACCTGTAATTGTGATTTTTTTTTAAAGTGCAATAAAGAATATATATATAAATAGTATTTTATTACTTGGTGTTTTTAAACGTTATTTGTTATCATGAATCGCCATAAGTGACACGAGTGCTTGAAAAATGAATTGTGTATTCAGTACTGTATTAAGAAATTAAGTTCCCAGTGAAAAACGAAAAGTAATTATGTATGCAATGTACTAGAAAATTTAGATTTTGACTCCTATAATGAATCCAAAACTTACTAACCAGTCTTAAACAGTTGATCCATAAATAATTTAATATTTCCAGGCATATGCAGCTTAGATCTTCGAAAACTAATACCAACAGATAACATCGAAGAATTTCTAAATAATTTTTGCAATAACGACAATTCCCTCACAATATATGAAAGATGTTTTATGATAAGATGTGACGGCGTGGAAACTAAAGACAGGAGGAAGCCTTATATGGATGTAGAATTAAGTTTGAGATACCTCGGAGAAAAGAAAAATGTACAGGTAAAACTACATATATAATTAAAATTCCAGAATTAGCACTTCATTGCAATAATTGTTTATATGATTAGTTGAAAGCGCCCATAAATACTTAATTCTGCAGTGAAATGAAAATAATTTTTCGCTATAACTCACTTTATTAACCGACTTCCAAAAAAGGAGGAGGTTCTCAATTCGACTGTATTTTTTTTTTTTTTTTTTTTTTATGTATGTTACATCAGAACTTTTGACCGGGTAGACCGATTTTGACAAATTTTGTCTTAATAGAGAGGTGGTGTGTGCCAATTGGTCCCATTTAAATTTATTTGAAATCCAATAACTACTTTTCGAGTTATATCTAATAATGCGTTTTTACTTGACGCTTTTTTCGTCGATCTACGTTGTATTATACCGTGTAACTTTCTACTAGATGTACCGATTTTGATAATTCTTTTTTTGTTGGAAAGAGGATATCCCTAGTTTGGTACCATGATAAGGAAACCAGGATCTGATGATGGGATCCCAGAGAAATCGAGGGAAACTCTCGAAAATCCGCAATAACTTTTTACTGGGTATACCGATTTTGATAATTTTTAATTTAATCGAAAGCTGATGTTTATCATGTGGTCACATATAAATTTTATCGAGATTTGATAACTACTTTTTGAGTAATCTTTGATAACGCGCAGTAACTTGACTATTTTTTCGTCGATCTACGTTGTATTACTCGTCGATGTAATTGAAGTCGGTTTTTTTTTCGTTTGCGAGCAAACACAATTATAAACATTAAAAAAATCTTTATTAATAATAATTATAGCAAATCAAATAATAATTTCAAAATTGCTACAGTTTAACATTAGGTAGGTACATTACAAACTCCTATAATGTACCCAGTGCTTGTAAATTTGTCTAGAGTTGTCTAATAGTTAGATATAATATATTTTTTACTTATTGCAGAATTAGTACTTACATACTAATTACATAAATTTAAAGTGCTCATAAATGCATAATTCTGCATATAAAATTGCTTAAAATTGTATACCGAAAAGTACCAGTAAATTATTTATAAATCAATAAATAAATAAATGACCTTTACAATGTTACATGCTGTCATATTTTATTACAGAAACAAGTTATATTGACAGCTCGAAGCGTTACTCAACTAGAAAGCGAGAGAAGTAATGGTGATATTGAGAAGACACCTATTGAAATAAAGAGTGGCAGCTGTACTGATTTGAATCAAGATATAGGTGACGGTTACACCAATATTGCTCCAGGGAACACCACCAGGTGAATATCTAAAGATTATATTATCATAGGTAACCAACGGGGGCGCTATCGCCCCTAGTGGGCGCTGGGACTTTTCTTGGGGGGTGGTAGCCGGTCTAAAATTAAATGGGGGGCGTTATAGCTTATAGTCAAGGGGGTAGTTGCGCTATACATAACTAATTAGAAATTTAATATTATAAAATACTTTGAAATAATATCTATTTTTATGAAAAAACAATTTGTCAAACTCTTTGTTTACTGATTACTGGGTCGATCAACTGATTTACTGGATTTGATGCGTGGTATTATATATTTCTTTTTTGTTTTTGACAAAAAAACAAAGATTTATCATATTTTCAAGGACTTTAAGAAGAAATACTTAAAACTGCCAACTATGTCAAACTTTTTTTGCATCGTCCTTTAAACAAGAAAATGATGGTCTTCGAGCTTCATATGATATTTCATTATGAATCGCAAAAGCGAGAAAACCGCATCAATTGGCGAGGAATTAATTATGCCGGCAGTCAAAGCGGTAATCAAAACTGTTCATCATTAGACGCCAACAGAAATCGTAAAAAAAATCCTTTGAGTAATAATACAGTGAAAAGAAGAATTAATGAAGTGGCTAAAGACGTTGAACTATCATTACTTGTATTACTTAAAGACTTCCAAATTTTCCATGCAACTTAATTATGATTAATTACCAAATAACGATGGACTACTCTTGACTTACGTTCGTTTCATAAAAGAAGAAAAAATTTGTCAAGTTATTATTGGCAAAAAATTGAGCTGAGCTGAGCGCTGAACGTGGGTTTAGTGCAGTAGCGAATTTAAGAAAAAGTGCTGTCTAAGAAAATGAATAGACTGCAGATCACTGAGCGTGGTGTATTGATATTTATGTTTCTTGTTGAATGCTGTTTTTTTTATTATATTATATTATTTTACTAATATTTATTAATCGCCTATATAAGCACTTCTTCTCCAGCTTGAAATAAATTAATTCGTAATTCGTATGTAAATTCCAGATACAAAACAGCGTCAGGGGATACGATATTGCAGAGCAATGAACTTGCAGAGATTATAAAGAACATGTGCGAGTCGTTCGTGCGCACGCGCAGCTCTCGTGACGTCACCGTGCAGTGCGATGACGTCACGTCGGGACAGTGCACTGGGGATAGGGCACAGGAGACAGAAAAGTAAACTGTGCTAATTTTATACAAAATGGGGATAGGACTTTAATCTAAACTAATATTATAAAGCTGAAGAGTTTGTTTGATTGAACGTACTAATCTCAGGAACTACTGGTCCGATTTGAAAAATTCTTTCAGTGTTAGATAGCCCATTTATTGACGAAGGCTATAGGCTCATACATCATCACGCTAAGACCGATAGGAGCGATTGGATACATTGAAGTAACAAAATTTTATTGTTTTCAGGGAACCGACACAACTGAGAACTACAAAAAGTGATACAAGTATAAAAAATATCCCTATTGTGAACGGTTCGTATATTTAGTCCTCATGCTTGTGATTTAATTTCCGTCTATAAATAATAGTAATTAATTTTTTTGGACGACTAGGTTGACAAACAAGCGTATGGTTCAGGTAAGCCTGATGGTAAAGAATTACCATAGTCTGTAGACGCCCGCAACATCAAAAACAAGCATGCGCGTTACCGATTCTAGCCCCAAACCAGGAGCTCTGGTCACCTTATACACCACAGGAACACAATACTGCTTGAATTGAGTATTATTTAGCTGTGTCTTCTGTAAGGTCGAGGTACCTCCCCCGTTGTTCTGCTAGCAGGATATATCTTGCAGTACCCCTACCTCAATGAAAACTTAATCGAAAACAGTGTTATTTAGCCGTGACATACTGTAGGGTCGCCGAGAGGTTCTGGTCGGCCGTGGTCTCCTGCGAGGAGGTCACGGCTCTAAAGGAGGACCCGCTCTGCAGGGGACCACTAGGGGAAGGAGACTCCGATATGAACTCCTTCAGCCTTCGTAGTAAAGTGAGGGCAGGGCACCACCCCTTACACTCGTCACCAGGGTAGCAGAGTACGGTGCCCGTGCCTCTAGCAGAAGGCCAAAAGTCGGGACGTCACGGTACAATTGTTAGCAATCCCGTGGCGCCCCGTTACGACGATGAGGGTACCGCTCGGTTTTAGTGGGTATTCTGGCACGTACTGACCGTGTCGGTGTCCAACACCCGTGGTCCCACCACTCTGGGGATCCCACACTCACGTCGCTTTTAATGGTAGATTCAGTGTTTAAAAGCATTTCCCAGCGTCAAAAAAAAAGAGTTAAGGGCCTTCCCCAGTCGAATCACTAGATTTCGATCTATAACTTTATTTTTTATTATTTTTATTTGTTTAATTTTTGTAAATATTTCATAGATGATTTTAAAAGCGTCCTGTCCCCGGCCGAGCGAGATGTTATTATAAAGAAGTATGTGGAAGAACTAGAGGACTGGAAGGAAAGGCAGCAGGAACTGTTTAAATTACAGGTACTTGTCACCCAAACATCACATGTTATTAAACAGTGCTTTGCCTATCTAAAAGTGGTAAAACCGAAAACTACCGAATCAACTTTATACAGTATTTGCCAATTGACGGTGTGATTGAAGACGAATTGATGAATGAAGGCGGATAGCTAGCATAATTATGTCAATTTCATAGCATATAGTACAGTAACTGTATGTGTGTGAGATCTTTGAAATCTAGACATTAATATATAAAATTTTATTTTTATATTTTTTACTTATCATAAAGTGCTAGTAGTATATTTGCATGAAAAAAAGTGTGACTTACCACTATACAGTAGTTAACAATAAGACGTCCCTAGGCCAATTAGGATGTGTTCAAATTGAAAAGCTGAAGAAGGTCCTTCGGTCTGTTGTTCTACACTACTGCCATTTATTTGCTCAAGGGTCATGCCAAAGCTAAGTGACAGCGATGAGTCACTATTTTCTTAACGCGGATAGACTATAACTATAGCTTGTACCATAATATATAACAGATAACTAAATATTGTTGTTTACATTTCATTAGCGTAATATAATTGATATCATAATTGTATATTGATGAGATAAATTTATATATAATTCGTAATTTTCAGTTAAAACGCAAAGAGGAGTACCATCTCGAACTCCTAGCCAACGAGTGGTCGAAGCGGAAAAACGAATTAGAATATAAACTGAGCAAGGGTATTGAACAGTGTAGGAATTTAGCGGAAGATCTGAGTCGAGCCACCGAGGACTTCAGGTTGAGGGGATACCGGAATACGGAGAGAGAGAGAAAGGTGTCTGTTGTATTATTTAAAGTAGGAGATTAGGGTTTACTGATTTCATTGTTGTAATTAGTTTTAATATAATTCACATCATCACTTCAGCCTGTCACAGTCCACTGCTTTGCCTTCACAAGTTCGCGCTAAAAATGGTGTGTTGCCCATAGTTACCATGCTGGGCAAGCGGATTGGTGACCGCAGAGCTGGCTTTGTCGCACCGAAGACGCTGCTGCCCGTCTTCGGTCTGTGCATTTAAAAGCCAGCAGTTGGAAGGTTATCCCGCCACCGGTCGCTTTTAAGTTCCGAGGTGGTAGCGGAACTGTTTTATCCCTTAGTCGCCTCTTATGACACCCACGGAAAGATAGAGGTGGCTATATGCTTTAATGCCGTAACCACACCGTATATATAAAATTGTATGTTTCCTTTTCATAAACATTTTTAATACAGACCGTAAAACAATACGTGAGAAATTCTAGTATGAACGTGATCACTATATACAACGAAAGAATATTGATAGGCAGCGGGCCTTTGTCTCATAGTCATAATAATTTATTTTCAAAAAAATTGTTTTTGCCAAAAAGTCTCTAGATAATAATCCAACATTTATTTTTAACTGCTGCTAAACAGACGTGAGTAATCAATAAACATTATACACACTTAAATCTCGATTAAGCCACCTTAATAACAGTAAATAAATCAAAATAAAATAATAACTTTAAAAATATTTTTATTAAAATTAACCATAACAATATAAAACAATTTTTATTTTATTCTCAGCTACTAGACGCCAAGAAGGCACTAGAATCACACTACACCTCTAAGTATCAAGAACTGAGGGAGGCGTCTCAGAAAATGGAAGACGATATGAACCACCAGCTCAAGATGAAGGACATGGCTATTGAGGAGCTGCAGACGAGGGTCCAGTTGCTGGAGAAACAGAACGAAGTCATAAAAGTAAGGCCACCAACATTTCTTTTGTTATCAATATTTATACGACTAGGTCGGCAAACAAGCGTATGACCATGTACCTGATAGTAAACGGTTACCGCAGACTGTAGACGCCTGCAACACCAGAAGTATCGTAAGTGCCGATTAAGAGGAGTTTAGTGACGAATACAGGCACAGAAGAAATTCAGATGTAAATATGGGAAGGTTGAAAAAGAAAACAATTGTAATAGTAAACAATGTAAAATCATCATGTTTTTGAATTTAGGTTTTTTATAATTTATTTTTATTTTTAGAATAACATGAAGAACTTTGAGAAAAATGCTGAGAATAAATATTCAGGTCTCACGAAAGATCAAACTGCAAGTCTCATACAGGAACTCGTAAGTTTTTTTTTATCTTATTACACACAGCCTCACACCTCGACACCTCGCGTAGTTTTGCCCGTCTCTATTGTTTATACACTATAATAGTACTCTCAATATTTCCTCGATAGAGAGAGGTTGTCCGCAAATCACTATCAGTAGTAACCAAATTTTATTCTTTATTAATTTTAAGTATTGTGATTTTTTCATTTACAAAAGTGTGCAACAAAGTATTAAATAAACTGATTTTCTGGAAATGCGACCATAATTAATTTAAATTATAAGTTTAAACATTATTAAGGTCCTGTTGTCAAAGGCTATATAACTTCTATAGTAATAAAAAAAAAAGAGTTAATATGTGCGTGTGTGTCAAATACATGGTAGTGTCTGTAATATTTTTTTATTGATTGAATGTATTTTTGTGCATAATTTTAAGAAAATAATAGCATTCTGCACTCCTTCTCTATATACACCATAAGTGTGCGAAATTTCATACTCCTCCGTCCGCGCAAACTTCCATTTTCGTTCTGAATTAATGACCGTAGCCGACATTTATATTCTTTTGTTTTTTAATTTCAGCGGTGTTTAGAAGAGAAATTAGACAGCGCAGTGCAGTCCAAAGCGTTTTTCAAGGAACAGTGGGGCCGAGCTGTAAGAGAGCTACATCTCGTGAAGCTGGGTACTCGTAGACAGATGCTGGACCAACTACGAAGGGAGAGGAGACAGCTGGGAGATGACAGGTGGATATCAAAACTTTCTACCTGGTGGTATAGTCACCGTTTTAATATGAATCGCGGGAGAAAAGATAAACCTCAAAAGAAAAATAAAACGAGAAAGATAAAACGTTAAAAGAAATACGTCTTTAAAACTCGGCAATCAAAATTATTGTGTGAAAAGAAATTACAATATTACTATTTTATAAACTGTATAGCAATGAATAACTATTGACTGACTGATTTGAGTGTATACAGATAATGGAACAAGTGTTACCAACATACTTGAATTTTTAAACAGTGACAAACAAAAGTGCTGCTCGTGGTAAGCGGTTACCGTAGCATCGCAAGCGCGTTGCCGACCTTACAGACTAACGTTTTGACATAACTCGTTTCCAAATACCACCGTAATAGGCTATCGAAGTTTTTTTTTTTATATATATTACTAGGTCGACAAACAAACGTACTGCTCACTTGATGGTAAGAGATTACTGTAGCTTATAGCCGCCTCCAATACCAGAAGCGTCGAAAGCGCGTTGCCGACCCAATCCCCAATCCCCCCAGGAGCTCTGGTCACCTTACTCACCAACAGGAACACAAAACTATTTGAAAAAAGTATTACTTAGCTGTGGTCTTTTGTAAGGTCGAGGTACTACCCCAGTCGGGCTGCTCCATATTTTGAGCAGGAAATTCCTGCTGTGCCCTACCTCAGTTAATAAGGTCAGGAATGTTTGTAAATGGTTACCTTACAATGAACAATTTAACCAGTCCGTTGGTGCGGTTGTAATTACCCTGTTTTCTGCTCTGGGGCTTGTGGGTTCGATTCCCACCTGAGTCGCGGCCCACACATCCGATCCTCCAAGTTAAGTAACGTCGTGTGCGGGGTCATTACTTGGATGGGTGACGAAGTTTTAATGTGTAAAATGACGATTCGAAAGTGCTCTTGGAGCCTATTTGAATAAAGCTATTTTTGATTTTGATTTTGATTTTAGTGATATTGTATTCATTTCCAATTCTTTTTCATTTCAGTTTGGATCCTATTATTGATGAAAAAGAAGAAAGTAATAAAAGTGATCTTGATATAAATAAGCTGAAAGAAAATTATTACGTCGACATATTGGCGAATAGCCCTGCCCTAGATTCAAACTCAATTATCAGTAAGTGTCGAATATGCGGCGCCTCGCTTCAGTCTGTAATATCCCACTGCTGGGCATAGGCCTCTTTCTCCATGCAGGAGAAGGATCAGAGCTTAATCCGCCATGCTGCTCCAATGCGGGTTGACGGATATATTTCTACTATGAGTAACGATCGCTATCAGGTATACATGATAGCAATCGGGACCGACGGCTTAACGTGCCCTCTGAGGCACGGTGGGGAGAGGTGGGGAGATCCACAAGGACTGCACAAACATCCAGACCGCGGCAAACACCTGTATGGCCAATACAAATGTTTTTCACGTGCGGGGATCGAACCCGCAACCGCCAGCGCAACGGATACAATCCATGACTGTAACCGCTGCGCCAATGGGCGTCTAAGTAGAACAAAAGTATGGAGTGCGCAGTGACAGGTTCCGGGTCTCGATGGGAGCGCGGCGCCGCAGTACAATCTGTACTAGTCGTACGTACTAGTCGTACGTCCGTGGACGAAACTTTTGACTTCTTACACCATTTTATTAACCGCTTTACTTTTGTGTCTAAATAATGCCTCGACCTCAGCCGACGTTAAAGAGACAAGAGAGAAGAATCATATCTGATGTCTGTACATATTATTCAAAAGAAAATAATATAACTGAGAGTTTCTTTAATTATTATTACAAGATACAATTATTCATTTGCTGATAAACTTATACTAGAATATATTTTATAATACATTTTGAATTAGCACTTTTGTTTACAATAGTACCTGCGCAAATGACGGATATTTTTCGGTCAACTTATATGCCACGACCTATATTATACATAAATATTATCATAGATAGACCTAGCATTCATTATTTATACATGATCATACATATAATTTGATGACGCGTTGCCGCAGCGGTCACTTGTGGGTTCAATCCCCGCACATGACAATAATTTGAATTGCCCATACAGCTGATTGTTGTAATCTGGGCGTTTGTACTTGTTGGAGTTAGGAGTGTGAAGCGTTTATTATTATTATACACTCGTATATTTCATATAGCACATCACATAAACACGTATTCGTAACGTGTATTCGTATTTATGTTTAATAGCTAAAGTACTACCTTTATAAAATAATAAAATATTTGATTTGTATTTTATGAATTCCAAATGGATAAGTATATGACAAAAAACTACCTAAAATACCCAAAACTTTACTACCTAAAACTTTAAAGTGCGACAGGCATTCTTGGTTTACGAGTCAATCGGTGCTGATGCTGTCGGTCGGCTGGTGGTGCACGATTATATCACGTCATTATTACTTTTGTATCTTTTAATAATAAAATCAAGATGTCAACCCCTGTGCCTACATATACAATATTAATATAAAATTAAATATATTGTTTTAGGTCCACATCGGATGGATATGCTTCATATAAAGTAAGTTGTTTACCCTCGACGAGTTTCACAATGTAAATTTTAGATAATTATTTATTTATTTTGAAACACCAATGGAAAGTGTACACTATAAAGATTAATAATAAAAAACGTTTAAATTAAAAAAAAAAGTAACAATTATAGGCGAATACAACAACAACATAATAGATTATTATGTCAACATAGATATAGATTTATCTTGTAACCAAAATATATCTAGCTAATTAAAATTACTAGAAATTACTATAAGTCATTTCTACTATTGAATTTTGTTTTTTAGCGAACTTAAGATATTTGCAAATATTTTCAAACTTCCATGAATCGACCGTATATAAGGGATAAGGACGACCATCTAACATAAAAATAAAGACTATCTATTTGAAGTAGATACTAAAAACCGTGTAGGAATAATAATAATAATAAAAAAAAAACTTTCAGAACAGCACGAGTCATGTACTAGTGTATATTAATACGTATGATACGACGTAGATAATATTATTTGTTAACTTGAAACATACAATATTATTAACAAGCTTATTAAATATTTTATTGTACATTTTTTATATGATTTTGTCAGATGTTTGCTGTTTTGATAGTGCTAATACTGATATTACTTTTCATTATGTATTAAAGATTAATCATTTAAAAAAATAATAATTTGACACTGTATAAAAACTAAATTAATGTATTTTTTCGGGTATTTGTGGATCATCTGTGATTCTCCTTGCCTTTTATACTCAACGACCAACATGAGATTCAGCGACTTTGGTGTCATTATTTAGGGTTTTAACGTTTTTTTTTTATTCATAAAAAGTAAATATTTTTATAAAAAAGTAAATATTTTTTTAGAAACATCACCAAGAACCCATCAACTGATAAACTTGGCGAACTTATATCCCAGAGAGATCAACTGATACGTCAAGAGAATCCCGATGAAGACACTATAAAACAACTCAATCACGAAATAAGAAATATGCTTATCAATTGCGGAACTTGACTTTTTACTTTTAATGTAAAAACATAAATCATATTATAGACTGACAATTTATTTATTTATTTAGTAAGAACCACCAACAGAATTACATGTTTAAAAAAAATTACAATCAGTTATATGCCAATGTATTAAATTCATTTATTCATTACAGCCTATACAATCCACTGCTGGACATAGGCCTCCATAAGTTTACGCCAAAAATAATGTGAAGTCATGTGTTTTTCCCATAGTCACCACGCTGGGCAGGTAGGTTGGTGACCGCAGTATTGGCTTTGTCGCACCGAAGACGCTGCTGCCCGTCTTCGGCCTGTGTATTTCAAAGCCAGCAGTTGGATGGTTATCCCGCCACCGGTCGGCTTTTTAAGTTGCAAGGTGGTAGCAGAACTGTGTTATCCCTTAGTCGCCTCTTACGACACCCACGGGAAGAGAGGGGGTGGCTATATTCTTTAGTACCGTAGCCACACAGTACGTATTAAATATATGCATATAATTCCTCTTAAAGGTAGTTACAGCATGCGCTTTAGACAATTAAGTCGTCTGCCTATTCAAAAGATTTTGAATATACAAGATTTAAACAAAAAATACATCATTATCCATTGCGCTGCGAGCAATTGCAGCATGTGTAGTAATGGCGCGAAATTTAAAATTTCAGTTTTAATAAAGTCTTAAATTACATTAATTTGTTACTATAATATAGTTATTAAATTTTATTTATTTATACAGCAGTAGCTAACTTATATTTACGAGTTGAAGCGACAAAATTTTAGTTATACAAATTAGTGACAAACATTTGTATTGGCCATACAGGTGTTTGCCGTGGTCTGGGTGTTTGTGCAGTCCTTATCCGCCGTCAACCGTCGGTCCCGGTTGTTATCATGTACACCTGATAGCGATCGTTACTCATAGTAGGGTATATATCCGCCAACCCGCATTGGAGCAGCGTGGTGGATTAAGCTCTGATCCTTCTCCTACATGGGGAAAGAGGCCTATGCCCAGTAGTGGGATATTGCAGGCTGAAGCGAGCAAGCTACATATAGCTGACCGTAAGAGAAGCAGGATTCTTTGAGGTTGATGCCACAATATTTTAAAGGTTGCCCTTGCGCTTTGTTAATTGTAAAACTAAAGGCTGATTTAATTGGAAACTGCAATCTTTTAAATTGAAATGGTATAAATACTGTGTGTCCTTTGTTCTTTCCAGAAATAAGTTCATATATCCTTTGTTAGATTAATTTTTTAAATTTCAGGATTCTTCAATACTTTTCTTTCTTCGCTTTTTCCGTTTCTCAGGGTGCTCATTCTAGCTTGCTCAAGAGTAGGAATTCTAAAAATTTATATATGTATGTATATATATATATATATATATATATATATATATATATAGATATACCCTGGACAATAAAATGAAAAATGTTGTTTCTAATTAACTAGTATAAATAATGAGAAAATGCTTTCAATATTTTTTTTTTACTTTTTACGTCATAGTTTATTTTTTTATTTCAACTACCACGTAATCTCATATCAACTCCTGAGCGAAGCCGGGTATCATAGCTAGTATATAATAAAGAACTAAATACATAACTATCACTATTATAAATTAATATAAATTAGTATTAGTGTTACATAGCTTGTGGTTTGAGGAATCAATTGCCTTTAATAGTTTCTTCTTAAATACAGCTAGGTTATCTGCTAAGATGTCTAATGACTCGTTTTTAACTGTGAATTCTCTGTAGATCCTACTCAGTCTCGGGATGAGGGAACAATAACCGAGGTTTGTTCTCTGGGTTTTATAAGCAAATTGTGAAATGGGATATCGTGGTATGCGAGAGGGAACGTTAATTGAAATTTTGCTTAGGAGTTCTGAACTATCCACAGTTCCATTCACTAGTTTGTCTAAGAAAACCATAACAAGTAGCTTGCGCCGGTTTGAGAGTGAGTTTAACCAAAACTTTTTTGAATATCATATCATAAATTGACCGCTCCAGCGGGGATCGAACCCGCGTCTCCGACTAACCGTGTCAGCGCTCTAGCCAATTAAGCTTAATTAATTATGGAACGATGTACCCGCTAGATCGAAATTTTTTTATGATGATTTTTATATTCGGTTTAAGCGAACCGTGGCGCCGTCTATAGTGAGTTCTTTACAGAAACCCGTAACTATTCAAAGTTCCATATTACAATGAAAATCTACTATAGACGAATCACTACATTATAACGTAACTTAGCATCAATAGTGATACCTAAATCGCGAACGCACTCCAATTCCTGTAATTGGTGCGTACCAATAACATATTTTCCCTCAACAAAAAATCGTTTACGCGTGAAGGTAATATATGAACATTTTGAAATGTTAAGCTTCATTCCATTTAACTTACACCATTCGAAAACTCTATTGATAGCTTCTTGTAAAATTTTACGTCATGCTTATTGGTAATTACTTTAGCAAGCTTTAAATCGTCAGCATAAATTAAACATTTGGAATTCTTGGTGCAATTGGTAATGTCGTTAATGAAAATATTAAATAGTAATGGTCATAAAATTGATCCTTTAGGAACACCAGACACAGCTTGATAAAACAGAGAATTGTGACCTTTGGTAACTAAGTATGAGCGTCTGTTGGCTTAATATGAAGAGATCTAAGACAAAAAGTTGCGACTTTTGCCACCAGCAGTTTGTGGTTTACCCTGTCAAATGCTTTTGAGAAATCTGTGTTAACTGGATCGATTTGTCTACACGCATCTATAGATGTTGTAATTAAGTTCATGAAATTAGCTAAATTTGTTATGGTAGATCACAGTCAATAAATCCGTGTTGAGATTCTGAGAGAGCATATGGTGAACGTGGCGTGACAAAATTGGGTGTAGCAAAGATTCGAAGTCTTTCGATAGTGTCGAGAGTATTGATATAGGCCTGTAGTTGGTTAGACTCACGATCGCCATTCTTATAAACAGAAACTATTCTTGTTAATATATTCCATACCTCAGGATAAACATCAGTGCATAAAGATTTGTTATATATTAAGTGAAGTGATAATGACAATGGAATATAAAGATAAATAATAATAAATAATAAATAAATATCTACACAATACACACACGGTCGTCTGTTACTAAAGTAAGCAACTTAATGCTTGTGTTATAGGTAACAGCCGACTGGTATATAGCTACATATTTTTTTTTCGATAAACATACTTATAAATAATACATATATAAATATATAAATAAATATTTATATTACACCCAGACTCGGGGTGGGAATCGAACCCACAACCCTCGGAGCAGAAAGTAGGGTCACTACAAACTGCGCCAACGGGTTAGTCTAACTATTTTGCTTATTGTTGCGTTTCAGTGTTTTATTGTATGAGTACATTACGTGAAATATAGTATATAATCGCTTAATCAAATGATATCATTTAAATAAAGTTAACAGATTAAAAAAAATTAATACAAATAATGATTAAGAGAACATGTTTAGTAATTGTTACAGACAATAACAAAAATAAATGCATTTCTAGAGATAAGTCAGTCTTTTTCTTAGGAATGGACGATATACAGCGATGTATTAAAAACACTCGATGAATAGTAACGATGCATCGAATCTGTACATCGATGTTTTTTTATTTGATGCATTGAAGAGGCAAACAAACCTGCAAAAATCATTCTTTTATAGATGGATTGTCTCTCTACGGTTAATGGTTAATGGGTAACTATTTTTGTCTCTTTTATTACTTAATTCATTAATTAGCACTCTAACGGTATTTCGTTACTTAATTCATTCATTAGCAATCACACGGTATTTAGTTTATCTGACAACTTCTGTTGGAAGACTTTATGATAATCCACTGAAAATTTGGAAAGATAAAATATGGTTTACAATATTACATAAAATCGCCTATCTAACAATGGTAGGCACATCGGTCCCATCTGAAAGACTGTTTTCACAAGCGGCGCTAGTGATGACTCAACAAAGAAATAGATTGAAGGGCAAACTTTCGTTTTTACAAAGTATTGCTAAGAAGTACTGGGATATTTAAAGATCTAACTATTTCATCGATTTTTTCTCTTCTAAATTGTCAGAATTTAAAATGTAAACGTATGTAATAAAACTTTTTTAATAGATGTGTGTTTTTTATATATAAACCACATAAATATCTAACTTATAGAAAAACAGTCGATGTATGAAAAATATCGATGTATTTTTTAATATATCGATATAACATCGATGCCATTATCCGATGCATTGAATCGAAAAAAAAACATCGATGTATTTTTTAATGTGCATCACTACTTTGTCTTATTATTTTTTTGCAAAGAGCAACACGGAGGGGAGTAGCCATGTACAGGCGTTCCCCTCTGTCAAGGTATAAGGCCAAATGGCGGGCTATATATATATATTTTTAACTGTATGTTCGGGGATAACTCCGTCGTTTATGAACCGATTTTGATAATTCTTGTTTCGTTGGAAAGGAAATATCCCTAGTTTGGTACCATGATAAGGAAACCAGGATCTGATGATGGGATTCCAGAGAAATCGAGAGAAACTCTCGAAAAGCCGCATAACTTTTTACTGGGTGTAACGGTTTTGATGATTTTTAATTTAATCGAAAGCCGATGTTTATCATGTGGTCACATTTAAATTACATCGAGATCTGATTACAACTTTTGGAGTAATCTTTGATAATGCGTATTTAGTCGACAATTTTTTTGTCTACCTACGTTGTATTACTTGTCGTGATATGTATATATGTATAGATTTAGCTCTTCAGCTCATTTAGCTCAGTGAAATAAATTTATAATGCAACCAAAACGCAACTTTGTTGTCGTAAAAAAAATACTTTTTCGCTTGTTCAAAGCCAGACGATTAAGTGAAATGTGAATCGAAAAGATACAGAGCCATAGCTAACTATCTCTCTCTTTCGCATGATAAACGCCATCGTCCGATCGAGTGGCTCACTAGCTCAGTCTCGTTTAATCCCGCTCATTACGTCAGTTTCTCGAAAATGAATCATAAACCCAGTGAGCTGGAGATATATTTGAAACGCAAGTGAGCTGATGAACTTGAAAAGATATGTTTCATTTGTATCACTCACTCGCGAGTTACCCAAGTCTATTTAAGTTCGCCATGCCTACAAACAATAAACAGTTTAAGTGTATTATCTATGCAACAAACTACGGATCATGCTGAAAAATTGAACGGTTTATAATGGATTGTAACCTAACGATGTTGAAAACATTAAAACTAAATAATACTGATTTTGTGCACTATAAACTAAAAGGTTACAAGTCGTTCAGAGCTTAATCCACCACGCAGCTCCAATGCGGGTTGGCGGATATATTTCCTACTATGAGTAACGATCGCTATCAGGTGTAGATGATAACAACCGGGACCGACGGCTTAACGTGCTCTCCGAGGCACGGTGGGGAGACCCACAAAGACTGCACAAACACCCAGACCACGACAAACACCTGTATGGCCAATACAAATGTATGTCATGTGGGGGTTCGAAGCCGCAACTGCCAGCGCAACAGTCACAATCCATGGCTGTGACCGTTGCGCCAACGCGGCGTCGTGATTATACTTTACGTTTGCAATAGATAGAAAGAAAACTGACGATGTACATACCTTATAATGTAATAAAAAGTCATAGCTCAACTAAAAACTTGATCTATGTAAAAACTAAAAAGTAAGGTGATAGCTTTATACTTAGATACTAGCAACTCCGAAACTTCTGAGCTTGACACACAGAAAGTGACTGTAAAGTGACGTATTCTATTAATTCATTCAGGATTCTTCGATTAGATGAAAATTAAATACTTCAGTGATATCAAACTATTTGATTTTATATGCGTAAAACGTTAAAACTTGTATTTATTGTTCAAATAATTACAATAACGCATGTGTATTAAGTTTTTAATGTTTTTCTATTATACAAACAATGGCAAAAACTAAGGTTACTGGAGCGACTAGTAGACTAAAACAAGATTACCTTCGTCTAAAAAATGATCCTGTTCCATATGTGACTGCGGAACCTGTTCCATCAAATATACTTGAATGGCATTATGTTGTAAAAGGTCCTGAAAAAAGCCCTTACGAAGGAGGCTATTACCACGGAAAGATTTTATTTCCTCGAGAGTTTCCATTTAAACCTCCGTCAATTTACATGATTACGCCTAATGGAAGATTTAAGACGAATACTAAATTGTGTCTAAGTATAACCGATTTCCATCCAGACACTTGGAACCCAGCATGGTCTATCTCTACAATTCTGACTGGTCTGCTCAGTTTTATGTTAGAAAAAACTCCGACATTAGGTTCCATCGTGACATCGGATTATCAAAAACGCTGTTTAGCATCTGAATCTCTTGAAATTAATCTTAAAAACAAAATGTTCTGTGAATTATTTCCTGAATATGTTGAAGAAATAGAAAAGCTGTTGAAGGAGAGACAGGAAGCAATTCGGCATTCTGAAAATACTAATAACAGTGGTGACAGTGAAGTTATTACTGAACAACATTCTAATATGTATTACATTTTAACAAATCTTTTTGTGCTTGTTGGTTTTGTTTTCCTTGCTTATATGGTGAAATATGTTTTAGTCTCTATATCGAATGACTAAATTCAAATATATTTAATTTGAATTGTAAATAATGTAATTAAATATGTACATACTGTACTGTTCTCTAGAGCGATACTATTCTTACTTAGTGACAAAAATATCAAATGGCTTAATATGTTTTAAACTCAGATATATCTTTTTTTTTATTTGATCAAAATACAAAAAAACACATAGTTAAAACTTATACATAAGCCTGCCACGAAAACTCACATGAGCTTATCCGGACAAGCCGCCGTATCGCATATCATATTATCATATGATATCTTTATCATACCGTACCGTGTTATAGCCATTAAATTTAAACTAAGGTAATTACCAAAATTTTGTAACTATTAAATGCCTAAAGATTTTAGTAAATGTTCTTTTAGTGATCTTCTATATTTTCGTTTGTCCAGGTATAACTCTTGTAGGTCTTCGGGATCTATTACTTGTGTAGATTTGTAATTTGACAAGTTTTTATAAATTCACATTTGGAGGATTAAATAAAATTTGGAAATGTTTCAAATGGAAGTTATAACAATTCAAACGTTCACTTTTGAATTTTAGCATAGGCATTATTAATATTTAAAGAAATTCTGTTACCATAACTTCTATTAATATTTATATACCTTTTAGCACTTCTATATAAAATGTAGAATTATTCTTAAGACTTATTTAATGTACAATATTAATTAGCATACTTTTCAATTTAAACTGTATGAAAATAGTATTCTTATAATATTTATGTTAATTTGTTAAGATACTGTGATAAAACAACAGTCGAAATATTCCACTGTTCTTAAAATTTAATTTTTATTCCATTCTTTGAGAATACTATGGTTTTAGTTCTGTTTAGTGATTTAATGTTATAACCTCATAAGGCCCAACCTAAATTTAGATACCTACTAGCTATGCCCATGACTTTGTCCATGTGGAATTTAGCAAAAAAGTTATTTTTCATTTCGACGAGTTATAAAATGAATAAATTTTTAAATTAAAAGCAGCCTAAGTTACTCCTTATTACGTCAGCTATCTGCCAGTGAAAGTCCCGTCAAAATCGATCCAGCCGTTTCAGAGATTAGTCGGAACAAACAGACAGACAGACAGATAAAAATTAAAAACAATGGTATTTTGGTTTATGTACCGTATGTACATGTACATCCATATGCATTTAGTAAAAATCGGTTATTCTAATATTACAACTAGATACTCCAATTTTATTTATTTTGTAAATATAAAGCCCAAAATACTAAAATTAATGTTGAGTAGTCGGGGCACAAGACTAATCTCTCTTCTTTTGTCTTTAAATTAGGTATTTGGGCTTTATGAGGATAATGAAATATTAAAAATACGTGTCAATTGCTTTTGAAATCAAATATTGCATTTAAAATATAAATGCATAAAATTATGCTGTATTTTTCTGATATTCTGATATTGTTATCAAGAAATTGTCAAAATAATGTATTAATGCACTTAAAAAATCTGCTAGTGTGTTATCAGCTTCAAATAAAACGAATATATAAATAAATAGTATTTTTATACTTAATGGTTGTTTTTGTTATATAACACTACCACATATTATAAATAAGTAGACAGGTGTTACTTTAAAAAAAAAAACAGGTCTTTAGAGCATCTAATTTTATTCTAATATTGTGTATTTTAATTGCTGTTTTATATTACATAGGTGTGGTCCAAATACAATTTACATGATTGATACATACATATGACACTCATCATAAAGTTAACATCGATACTACGATTTTAGAAAAAAAAGAGAAGCTTTACCAAAAGGCGATAAATATGTTGTTATAACATTCAATATTACAAATGATTAACACTACAATGTATTCATTAATATACAATTCAAAACAAACTATTAAACAGCAGCCAAACTTTGAGTGCTTGTTTATACAGTCAATAATATATTATTGCTGTTACATTGTTTTACACATTTCTACTACAAAGGAAATCTAATAATTTAAAAGACCACAATGTACATTTACACATATAATGTACAGAAATAGTTTTTATAATTTACAATAAATGTAAAAATAATTCTTTATGAAATTTCATAAAATTAATAGGAAATATATCCCCATAATAGTAAAAAAAGTTCTAAATCTAGGATTTATAAATTTCACATGTTACAAACACAACACGTTGTTTTCACAAATTATATATTATCAGATCAGTCATTATTCTTTATTTTCTTCGTCATCTTCATCCCAGTCACTAACTAGTCTCTTAATACTATCATTTTTACTTAAATCAGGATTGTCTACAGTGACACTATCAATTTCGATATTTTCATTGTTTGGAGCAACCATAGCTTGATCACTTTTATTATTCTCAGAAGTAGTGGGCGTGCTATCTTCTTGAGAATCATTGTCATCCCAATCATTAAGAAGTAGAGAAATTTTTTCTTTTGAGACGGCTTGGACATCATTAACTTCTTTATTGTCTTCAGGTTGTTCTGTCAATTTTGATGATTTATCATCTTGTGAGCTTAAATCTTCATCTACTGTATAAGGAACTATGTCTCTAGATACCTGCTTGTCTACTTCATGTTGAATATTTTCAATAGATTCTTCTACCTCCGATGTTTCTCCAGTATCATCATTTTTAACTTCCGAGCTAGACACATCTGATTTGTTTTCATTGTCAACTATTGTTTCACTTTCGTCTTCAGACCATTCAGATGTTAGGTTTTCTATTTGGGCTAGTGCTACTTTTGTAACAGGCATACCCTCAGAATCTTCAGTATTTTTGGGACTAACCGTTTTTGTAATTATGTCTGGATTTATACCAATATCTCCTGCAATATTCTCTATTGTTTCGTCAACTTCCATTACATTTAACGGCTGTTCTAATTTCTCGTTATCATTATTAACATCTTCTTGAACCAATGGTACATCAGATTGTTCAGTTATTACATGCTCATCTGAAGATCGTGGTTGATGTATTAGATTATCTACTTCGCAAATAATATTCTCATTTAAAGGTTTTGTATTTGTTTCTATTTCATTTTCAATTACTGCTTGGGTATTAGTTACAGAAGTTTGATCTTCTTGTTGTTCTAAAATTTCTTCAGCATAGGGTGGAGAGAGATTGTTGCATGTAGCTTCATCTGTGCTTTCAGTGATTGGCTCTAATGTTTCAGTTCTTATTGTTTCATCTATGGTGGTTATGGAGGACGTGGGAATAAAATTATTCATCAAAGAAGATGCATCAGTATCTGTTGAAGGTGATGATTGAATATTAGTTTCAGCTATTGTTTTTTGAAGACTAGTTGTTATCATAGTGGGATGTCCGAGAGTAATGATAGCACTTGGTTGACACACAGGTACATTTTTTATTTCCTCAGTGATATTAGGTAAAACAGTACATGAATTAAAATTGTTTTCAGTAACTTGGTTTTCTGCATTAATATTTGATGAATTTATATTTATAGGTACTGATTCTGTGGTTTTTATTGGGTCTCCTGCAAACTCGTTAACATTTAAATTATGACTTGAATCAGATTCCGGTGCGATTGTAACTGATTCAGCTACAGTCATTGTATGTAATTCTGTATCTGAAGAACTTATGGGTAATTTATTAATGTTAGCTTGAATGTTGGTTTGCCATGTATTGTCTAATTCAGTATGTGCATTTACAACAGGAGAGCAAGTTGTAACAGTCTCATAATTTTGTGTCATGATAGCTGAGGATGGAACAAATTGAGCCTCGACACCCTCGCTTGTTATAATTTGATATCGTTTATTTTGATCTTCCACTGGGTGACTATACACAACAACTATGTTTGAATTATTAGCAGCTACAGCTTCAGATACATTCATTGTAAAGTCATCTTGGATTATCATCATGTCATTTGATTGAGTATTATCTAAGTCAATTGTAGCAGTTTCTAATGATGAAGCCCCAGGAGCCAACACTGCTAAAGTTTTGTTGGAATCACCATCATCGAATATTACAGATTGGTTAGATACTAAAGCTTTGTATTCTTCTTCATTTGAAACAACTATTTGTATAGGCTGATTAACATTAGTGGATTTTTTAACAAATACTTTTGGATTGGGACTTGTATTTTGTATATTGTGGAACTCCATAGCAGTTGTCGGTATAATTGATTGTATACTTTCATCTTTACTGCTATTGCCTGTATTGGTGATAATATAGTCCTCTACGCCTTTTTCTTTCTTGGGTATAAGTTGATAATCCTGAACAATATATTCCTTGTTATCAATTACTACAATATCATCATTGTTAAGAGTGTTAGACGAAGGGGCACAAAGTTCTTGTAAAAAGTCATTCCTTTTTAGTGATGCATTTATAGTTCTTGTCTTCTGTTGTGTAGATAAAGAAGGGCTATTTTGTTCTTGCATACTGAAGCCAGGATTTAAAATTTTTTGTTTAGCTTGTGATATTCGTGATTTTTTAGATTCAATATGAATATTGTTATCAGACCTTCTTTCTATTTGGTACTGTATATTATTGTCCTCAAATGAATTAGTAAAATGAACTGGTACTTCTACTTCAATGTAATCAGAAGATTCAGATATACTGTGCTTAGTTTTCAATTTTTCTTCCTCTTCTTGCATTTCTTCATCTGAATCATCGATAAACCCATCATTCTTTGCAGCTTCTTTGTGATCTGTTTTTAAATGGGCATATAAATTGTTTTCACGTAAAAAGTTTCGGAGGCAGTAAATGCACTGCAAATTGTTTTTTCTGTCTCCTCCATATTTATTGCCAATTTTCTGTGAATATACTGACATTAACAGCACATTCTTTCTTAAGCTTTTTACATCATTGTGAGTTAATTTGTGTTTTACCATTAATGCTTCATTTAGAGCTATGTATGGGCAATAATTACACCTTGGGAAATTATAACGTGCTGGTGGCTCTACTCCATGCTTAGTTAACTGATGGTGAACTAAATAGTTTCTCTTTTGCGACTTAAATCCACAGTATTCACAAATATTTGGTACGGGTTTTTCATTGTGAACATCAACGAGATGTTTACGGAAGTTATAATATGAAGTAAAATGTAAAGCTTTACCCGGTGTTCCACAAATGAGACAAATCCACGGGCCACTGACATTTTCTGCACCTAAAGCTATAAGCCTTGCTGCTTCTTTTGAATCAAAAACATCACTCTGATATGTAAAATCTGGTTCACTTTTTACCTTAACTACATCTTTGTCTTCATAATTTGTATTTGATGAGCGACCTTTTTTAGGTTTAGTTGGACTGTTAAGAATCTTCAATTTTATATGCTTATTAGTTTTAACTAAATGTGGATATTTTTTTAGTACTTCACTTATTATTTTAGCATGTTCCAAGCTTCCTGATTGTTTGTTTTTTTTTGTCTCTATAGTTATATTGGGCCAGTCATTTTTGTCTATAATTTGATCAAAAAGTTGACTTGCATCTTTGGAATCATCTTTTCCCTGTAAGGATTGAAATGTGTCGCTTTCGTCTACAACACTATTTTCATCAATGAAAGGGCTATCGTTAAATGATATTTTCTTACACTCCACAATGTCATTCGACGACCCCTGCACAAATCTAGAACTGGAGCCTTCTTCAAATAATTTTATTCTTTTCGAGGTATACTGTTTTGTTGTTTTTGGATGCACCATTAGTGGTGTTGAAGTGTATGATATATTAGTGAAGGAATTATCAAATATATTATCTTCGTCCAATTCTTCTGGTAATTCATACCGTGTCGGACGGGGTTCCTTTGCCAAGTGTTTATTTTTTTCAGAAAATATAGGAAATTTTGGATTTGAGGACACTGAATCTTGAATAACATTTTTATCATTCACTTGTGCGTTGACAATATATGGTTTCTTAGCCTTCAACGTGTCTACATTTTCAAAAGTGTTGGAGTAACTACGCTTAGTGGTAGCGCTGCTACTACTACTACTTGGAGAAGGTGTTGATTTTGTGTGTTTTATGAATCTCTTACCATAGTGACTTGTGGGAGCTGGTCTGGCTTTATGATTAGATTTTGATGTATGTCGATGAGAAGCAAGAAGTTTAGTGAGTACTGGCATTTGCATAACGAGGGAGGTTTGATATAATTTTTCTAATAAATCCGTTTTGAATTCCAGTTGCCCCGTGTACATGAAGTTTATTATGGGTACTACAACATCGGCTTTTAGATCATCCGGCATAACCAAACAATCTTCGTACATTTCACATGTTCGCTCCAACAACTCGAAGTACTCTGTGCAAGCACTAAGAACAAGCCTGTGCACCTTGAGCTGTGCATTGTCTTGAAATTGAAGAGTCAAGTCACAGTAATCCGTGCGATTAAAGAAATGTTTTAGCCTTTGGAGGAAATAAATTCCCCAATTGTCCACTTTCACTTGTTTTACTTCAGACATTTTGTTGAATCTATTTTAACTCATTTCGTTATATGAACGGGGTTATGGTCATTAGGGGTATATGAACTGAAACAGAAAAAAAGGTCACTTTTAAAACAATATTTAGCTTTATTACAATACATTTAAACGCAAGAAATCTCTGGATCGATCGTGAGAGTAATTGTTTGTTACTGTGTTAAGACGGCATCAGAGGACTTTAAAATGTTCATTGTTTTAATACCAAATTATACTTGAATTTTGCGCCCTACGTTTTTAGTGTTTATTTCATGAACAACTTACCAATTACGGTACAAAGATACAAACACTATGATTTCAATAACTTGCACACATCACAAAATTACTCCACCGAATTCACTTCAAGTTGACACTACACACGCAAGATGGCGGTGTATAGCTTTTACGTTTGTGTGTTGGACCGACGCTTGCAGGTTTAGTCAATACAATAACTATTATGAATAATTTTAATGATTTTTTTTTATTTTTGTCAATTTTATGACTTATTCCTAAATATGAATAAAAAACATGATGTGGTGTGTCGAAATTTTATTTTTTAAATGACAAATAATAATTAAAAGTTTCAATTTGACATCTAGTGCCGCCATCTGCTCACATCATGAACTATTGATTAGCGCGCCGCTAATTTAGGACATGGAAGTGGAACTGTAAAGTGACGTATCAAAACGGCGCTTGGCCAATCTATTAATATATTATCTATTATAGAACAATAGATGGCTCTGTTTTTATTTTCGATTATTTTGTTAATTGCTGTAAGAATATTTTTAGTCGGGCATAAATAAATAAATAAATGCATCACACTCAACGGATCAATAGGATTTACTTCTGTGTCGGGGGTCTGGAAACATACACAATACAAAAGCACAAACGCCCAGCTCAGACTACGACAACCATCTATATGGCCAATATGAATGTCTGTCGTGAGCGGGATCGAACCCGCGACCGCCAGCGCAACAGCCAGTGCTGTGACCGCTGCGCCAACGCGGTCTACGGACAGAAATAATTTTGGTTTGTTACCGACTTCCAAAAAAGGAGGAGGTTCTCAATTCGATTGTATTTTTTTTTAAATTTATGCTACCTTAGAAATTTTGACGGGGTGGACCGATTTGAATGATTTTTGGTTTAATCAAAAGGTGGCGCGTGTCACGTGGTCCTATTTAAATTTAATTTAATCTAACGAGTACTTTTCGAGTTACATGTAATAATGCGTTTTTGCTTGACTATTTTTTCGCCGACCTATTTATTTATTTATTTAACAATTTATGTACACTAGGATAGTAAAAGGAAATAGCTCTTATAAACAATGCTGGTACAAAGGCACTACTTATCCCATGATGAAATCTCTTCCAGTAGTCCTGCCACAAGAAACTTATAAAATAGTCGCAAAATTAGCGTGTACAATCTCAACATATTGAGAATAAAAATATAATTCATAATAAATACATAATTATGCAATATATAAATGCACACATACATAATAATGTATACACACGTAGATACAAATAATACGATACTTATACATACACGCATACACATATACGATACATAATATAATACATACGATAATATATTCCAATACGCATATGGACACTTAATTAAACCTACGTTGTATAATACCGCATAACTTTTCACTGTGTATACCGATATTGATGATTCTTTTTTTAATCGAAAGTTGATGCTTGTCTTGTAGTCGCATTTAAATTTACGCTTACGCTTCAGCCTGTAATATCCCACTGCTGGGCGTAGGCCTCTTTCTCCATGTAGGAGAAGGATCAGAGCTTAATCAATTACACTGCTTCAACGCGGGTTAGCCAATTGGATTTAAATTTGATCGAGATAGAAGTAGAGTACCTACTTGTTGAAGTGAAACTTTTTTAGCCGCGTGAGGGTAAAATTTTTACGGATGAAACGGCAACGTTTTAGTCGATGGCGCTGGAACGGAAATCTAAAGCTTTAGATTTGTATAAATATAAACGAGACTTAAAAATTTGTTTACCAAAGTAGTTTTAATTCTGACATGTCTCCTTTGAACGCATTTTGTAATCCTTGAAGACACATATTTATAGGACTTATTCTTATGGCGTATATCTTGTGGCGTATTCGCTGCGCCATCTATCGGCAATCAGCAAAACTACTTCGGTTCGTACTATCGATCTACTATAACGTATTGAGCTATATTATCTACTAGAGGGCAGTAGCATTTTATTCTTTATAAATAACTTTGATGATTCTCGAAAGCAGATGATGGTCTTGTGGTCTCATTTAAATTTGATCGAAATCGTGACTGCTTTTTGAGTAATCTTTGATAACGCGGATTTACTTGACTATTTTGTGTCTACTTACGTTGTATTACTTGTCGATGTAGTAGTAGTAGTAGTGAAGTGGGTTTTTTTAGTTTGCTAGCAATCACAATTATATTATATTTATACAAAAAAATAAAATTAGAGTGTCTGTTTGTAATATTATAATAACCGCTTTTTACTAAATGCATATGGCGGTATACACGGTACATATACCAAAATGACATTTTTTACAATTTTCTGTCAATGTCTGTCTGTCTGTTTGTTCCGGTTAATGTCTGAAACAGCTGGATCGATTTTGACGGGACTTTCACTGGCAGATAGCTGATGTAATAAGGAATAACTTAGGCTACTTTTATTTTAGAAATTTATTTGTTTTATAACTGTGAACTGAACAATAACTTTTTTGTTAAATTCCACGCGGGCACAGCTAGTACATAAATAAATTAAAAGACGATTATCTTTAAGAAAGTAATATAATTTTTTTTCTATCCCGCTGGCGCAGTTCGTAGTGCTTCTTGTTGTTGTCGTTGGCGCAGTTTGTTCTGCCCTGCTTTCTGTTCTGTGGCTTAGGTATAATAATAAATAGCTATAACAGTCAGCTGTCACCTGTAACATAAGCATTAAGTTGCATAACATGGGAACAGACGGCCGTGTGTGTATGTTATAAGATATTTTTTTTTTTTTTTATTTATATTAAATTTCTCCTCTAAACATTTTTTTGAGCTACGGGCCGCACGAAAACAAGCAGCGTGGCGGGCCGCATTTGACTATCAAGGTCTTACAGGTATGGAAACCAGTGCTATTAAGCTTACGCGTCTCACTTAAAATAGTAATAAAAGGACAGGAGAGGGACAAGGAGAATAAAAAAATGTTTATTAATTCATTTCCTCCCACTTTAAAATTTATCGGATTATATAGTTTACCTAATATCTTGAAAGAAAATTAAAGTCAGCTGACCATAACATGGTGGATTATACGTCAGCTGGATGCATGAATATGTAACAAAAAAAAAAAAAAATCAATGATTACCTCTTAACTAAAAAATTACCTGGCGATAGTTTCAAAAAGTTTTTTTTTTTGTGGACAAGCAGAACCATAATGGACTCAGGCAATTAGCCTGGAAAATACCCCTCTGTATCCTGATTGGGTCATCCGCGCCCGTCAGTCGTTCGCTCTGGAGACAGAGGATCGTACTCCATTGCCCCATGCACACTCCGAGGAAGTCTCAAACTGCCTCGTCAATATTGTACAGCTCGAGGACTCTCAGGAGCCATGAATGACGTACCAAGTCGAAAGCCTTTTTGTAGTCAATCCAGGCGGCCGAAAAGTTCCGACGGTTGCGTCTGATAAGCTGGCCTGCCACAGAGTTAATGAGAAAGAGCTCCTTTGTACCGCAACCGCCTCCACCACATCCGTACTGGGCTCATCATCATCATCATTATCATTCCAGCCCATTTGCAGTCCACTGCTGGACATAGGCCTCCACAAGTTCGCGCCAAGAATGCGTGTACTCATGTGTGTTGCCCATAGTTACCACGCTGGGCAGGCGGGTTGGCGGGTTGGCAGGGCTGACTTTGTCGCACCGAAGACGCTGCCGCCCGTCTTCGGCCTGTGTGTTTCAAAGCCAGCGGTTAGATGGTTATCCCGCTATCGGTCGGCTTCTTAAGATCCAAGGTGGTAGTGGAACCTTGTTATCCCTTAGTCGCCTCTTACGACACCCACGGGAAGAAAGGGGGTGGCTATATTCTTTGGTGCCGTAGCCACACAGCTCTGGGCTGCAGACAAGATATTAAACTCACCAATATGTCGTGAGATCTTACAGCTCAGAACGGACGTCAGTGTTTTGTAGATGGAGGTCAGACACGTTATGGGGCGGTAGTTGGTAGGTTCCGCGGTGTTGGTGGACTTAGGGGCTAAACGAGTGATCCCGGTAGTGAAAAGGTTAGGAAGTGTCTTCCGATCTATTACCTCTTGGTATTTTCGAGCCAAGGTCGCATGGCAGACCGAGAGCCCTTTCAGCCAGTAGTGATGCAGACCGTCGGCCCCCGGACTTTTCCAGTTCGGAGCACGCCGGACCGCACCACTGACATCCTCCGTAGAGATGGCGATCGGGTTCATCAGTTCCATTTTAGCACACGCGTCTTGAACCACCGCAATCTAAGGGCCCTCCTAGTGCTCCACCTCCCATGACCATATGTTGCGCCAAAAGGCAACGAGGTCAACCGTACTCGTTTTTACTCGTTTGTACTCGGTCGTCAACCCACCTGCCCAGCGTGGTGACTATGGGCAACACATATGAGTTCACGCCATTTTTGGCGCGAACTTGTGGAAGTCTATGTCCAGCAGTGGACTGCGATAGGCTGAAGTGATATTAACATTAGATTTAAAAAAAGTTTCTAGAAAAATATGGCTTTTATCCTGAAATAAACGTATGTTATTATTTATATTGTTAGATATATATTAAAAAAAAAATACCTTTATAGCTTGAGTATCATTTATTAAGTAAATTTAAAAAAATCGAAATATCTTCAAAGAAAAGTATAGTTGTATATTGAACTAGCTGACCCGGCGAACTTCGTATCGCCTAACACAAACTTTATCGTATGGTATTAAAGCTTAAATTGACTTTTAAGTATTATCACAAATCATTTTGTATGGGAGTATAGAAAAGTGTTGTTTTTAGACTTTTTCAGGAAATTTATTTTTTTTTTTTAGAATTTTTCTCTCCGTAAGAACCATCCTCATACTTCAAGGAATATTTTAAAAAAAGAATTAGCGAAATCGGTCCAACCGTTCTCGAGTTTTGCGCTTAGCAACACATTCAGCGACTCATTTTTATATTATAGATATGTTAGAATTACCTATACTTTGAAATAACATTTCAATTTTCATTGTTTCTACAAATAAATTAATAATAAACCTTTTTTGTCATATAAGTCAAGTGATTACTGTTTCATTTAACGTGTACCAAATAAAAGATGTGGTATACTTGTTGAATAAAAAAAAAAAAACTGGACTTAAATCTATAGCACATTAAAGCATTTCGCTCGAGGATTTAAGTCTTTTGTAAGGAATAGGATAACTTTGCGACAACCTCCTCGTTAATCTCGTTGACCATTCTGCTTCTTGACTAGACAAGAAAAGAAGTATTCGAGTGAATCCCATTTGCCAGTGCTGCCCCGCCCAGCTCTGGCTCCGCCTACCCCACTGGGCGGGTTTGAGCGCGAGTTGCTTTTCACAGTGTGAACCCAACTTTACAGTGGACGTGACGTTATATCGGCTGCTTGCGGTCGGTTGTAGCGTTTGAGAGTGGAACGTTGAGGTACGTATAAAGTTTTTACTCTTCCATATATTTTTGCTAGTTTTAATTTTAATGTCTATTTTTAAATATTTACCTGTTATTAAGTTTACTTTAAAACGATAAAGGCATTGAACTAAATATTGTACTAAATAATAAAAAAATAGAAGAACGGAAAAATAATAAAGAGATACAATTAACGATCTAACATACAACATCAACATTACTTCTTATAAACAATTAACATAATATGTACTATAAAGTCGATTTTTTTGTATGTCCTCAAAAAGAAAAAACTATGAAAATATTCTTTCATTAACCTAGTTATATCTTTAGGATTAAGCTTTATTTTTACATGGCAACTGTTGCTATCCAACAATTTCATGTCCGGTGAAGAAAATATTAGATTAGTGGTTGATCAGGATCTTTAGAATTACTGTTTTTCACATGTTTGGAATTCTAACTATTACTGAAATGATTTCCACTATAATATCCTTAAAAAACTTAATCTTATAATTAATTAATTGACTTAAATATAAATTATTAATTTTTGTCTTTCTATTTCACTGGCGGCGGACGTCTGAATTAGTAGAATAGCACCCCAGTTAATTTTTGACACAATATAATTATTATCTCGGTATTATCGACGAAATCAAATAAATCTGTTATTATTTTTTTATTTTATGGGTACAAACTACAAACTATAAAAGATTTTTTAGATAATGTTAAGTTTGCAAACCGTACCGTAGTTTCTTTATTTATTTATTTTTTATTTATATATCTTAATTTACATTCCTATAGGTATTGTATTTGAAATATCAAAAGTAAATTAAAAAGCATTCTTACATACATACACATAAAAAAAATATAAACATTTTTTTTTGTATAATCAGAATTACCAATTAAATTTTATTTTTGTCTTATTTTAAAAAAGAAAAATCAGAGCTTTTATTATTCGCACCATTATGTTTTACTTTTTATTCTGTGCGCCATAATGGCCGCCGGAGTTGTCGCCGAAAGAGTCGTGAAAAAGCGAGGGAAATGCACAATTAAATTATTAAGTGACAGCTGCCCGCGGGCGCGCGGTAACACGACCGACCGTACCTACTCGAGTTTCAACATCGTTGCAAGATTTATGCACGCCTAGAATTTTAGTTTGTTTACTTTTATGCTAAAATAAATTGATTAACTTTTTAATAATGTAAATAGTATATTTGACATTTAAATCTTAAAACAAGTTAAGGATATATTTTTAACCGCCTTCAAAAAACGCCGAGGTTTTCAATTTGATTGTATTTTTTATTTGTCATCGAACTCACAAACTTTTACTGGGTGTACTGATTTTGATGATTCTTTTTTAATCGAAAGCTTCAGCTTATCAAGTGGTCCTGTTTAAATTTGATCGATATCTGACGAGTACTTTTGAGTCCCTAATAAAATGCGTAGGTAGGTATTAAATTGAATATTTATTCAACTTCCCACGCTATTATTACTAGTCCATAAAAAACGAAGCTTTTTTCGTTTGAGAAATACAATTATTTTAACATTCACTTAAACCTTAAAAATATACGATATTTTTTTCAATTTAATTGTGTGACAGCACTTATTAATAGTCATTAAATAATTTTATTTTAACGGATTAAGAAAATGGAGGTTATACGGTTACGTTTCAGCCTGTAATATCCCAATGCTGGGCATAGGCCTGTTTCAAGGATCAGAGCTTAATCCACCACGCTGCTCCAATGCGGGTTGGCGGATAACGATTATATATAAGAAGGCTATACTTTGAATAATTTCATCATTATCATCACTTCAGGCTATCGCAGTCTACTGCTGGACGTATGGCTCCACAAGGCGCGAACTCATTTGTTTTGCCATTCTGAACTGGCGCGAACTCATTTGGGTTGGTGACCGCAGGGCTGGCTTTGTCGCACCGAAGACGCTGATAATTTACTTTTTTTAATTAAAATACAAAAGAATCTTAACTAAAACATTAACATTTATCTGTGTGACAAAAATCATTATTAATTTATCCGCAACCGGCATTCGACATCGTACATAGTTAATAGCACAAATAAGATTATCATACAAATAAGATTATATAGTACTTCTTTAATATCTTCACAATAGAAGGACATTTTTTGTTTAGCTGCTTGTGAAATAAATTACCAACGTAAAAAAAGCATTTTTCATAAAAATCTGTTACCATTTTCCCCTCGACACTGCGGTAGACTCAATCTCGTGAATTTTCAATACGCTTTTATACATTTTACCTTTTTCATAATTATTTGAGTGTTTATATTAATTTTATCATAACGGACATAGATAGGTAGGTATCTACTTTAAAAATGATTTTTGTATGCGATTTAAAATAAAATTATTAATGAAAAGAATTTTGTAATATTTTTAAATTTATGTGAACAAAATGAAAGTATTTGACCGACATATATTTGTATACTACATAGCCAGTAATTAAAACGTAAATTCTTCTTCTAACAATTTTGGACATAGTCACGAAATTAAACTGTTGTTTGTTATTTTCATCTTGAAATGGCTTACGATTCAATTTAAACTATACTTAGAATATATTTAATTCACGGTACATCCAAAACCATGACATTATAAATTTTTAGAGTACAAGCTCTACGTCTCTCTTTTTTATTTATTTTTCTAAGATAATTCAAACTCATAAAATTATTTATAATGTAAGTATAAGCTACACATACACAGTGTCAGCAGGAAAAATACATTTTTCTAGCAGCATTGAAAGTTAGACATGACTGTATCTATGTAAATGAAGCGCAGGAGTGAAATGCTAATTTCCGTGGGAGCTCGTCAAACTTTTTAATCTCATGTGACACCCCCACCCCCGCCAGTTGTCAGAGGGATGATTGAAAGCAGCTCATTTGTATTTTTATTACTTTTTAATTTTCTCCCATTTTCTCGAGTGTTGTTTCGACTTTTAACGCTTCAGTTTCTTAATTGAAATCGTCTTTGTTTGGTTTGGAACGTGCACAAAATATTATGTAACGTATACCTAGTTAAAAACACAAAGGCCTAAAAAGTTTGTAATCTAATATATAAAATTCTCGTGTCGCGGTGTTTGTAGTTAAACTCCTTCGAAACGGCTTGACCGATTCTCATGAAATTTTGTGTGCATATTGGGTAGGTCTGAGAATCGAACAACATCTATTTTTCATCTCCCTAAATGTTAAGGTTAGTCCACCCCTAATATATTTTAATTTTTAGATAAATTATTTATTTTTTATTTTATTATTATTTAACGCTGAAAAATACATACAACCCTAAATTTTCACCCTTCTACCACCTATACTACCCCTATTTTTAAATCGCGTTTAGCGGCAAGACAACGTTTGCCGAGTCAGCTAGTTTTTTATAAGAATGTATTTAGAGATAAGACTGTTTCGAAAAAAAAATGTTACGATTACTATATTAACGTTTATTTCAGTACGTATAGTACATTAGCAGTGATGGGTATTTAAACAGAGAGCAACTTCAAAAAATACATGAATTAGCAAAAAATTTATACTGTCAGACTCCTACAATTTTTTTATTCAGAAAATTTCATAATGAAGTCATGTATACTACACCTACTTGTAAATTATTTTATATTATTTTTAGATCTAATGTTGAGATATAAGATAAAATAACAAAGACGACTTATAATGATGAGTTTCAATATATATTTTAAAGCCAAAAATGCTCTGCTAGAATATTCAAAAATAATCGTAACATAGACGGTCGCCAATGAACAATAAGAGAAGCGTTTCGTCCGAAATCAGATCCCTATTGAATATAGTAATGTACAGTTGTACACCTTCCTACGCCCACCCCATTGGAAATAATTCGAGGTTACGTATTAATATCATTATAACGTACGAGGGGTTAGCACCCCACGTTTTTATCACTTGTCCTAACCACTAATTTGATCCGATAAATGCCATGTCTGTGATTATAGACGCTGACCTAGCGTCACGCTGTTAATGTGTTAAATTTTTGTATATCGATTTGTGAATTTTGTTTATTATATTGTTATGAGATGGCAAACAAGCGTACGATCTGACTGATAGTATAGTAAGCGGTTACGGTACATGAGTATTGCATGCGCGTGGCGTTGCAGTCTTGCCGACTTTATCCACGCTCTCGGAGATATCGGGATGATAGATATCGGGATGATAGGTATCGGGATGATAGATATCGGGATGTATCTCATCCCTCGGAGCTCTGGACGTCTTCCTCACCACCAAGAACACGACAATACTAGAGATCAGTTTTATTTAGCTGTGGTATTCTGTAAGATTGAGGTTTTTTTCTAGTCAGGGCTTATACGAGTCTTACATAAAACCTGACTCGTGTCAAATAACCGATTTACGTAATTTTTATATTTTCGTATAATTTTTTTTGAGTTGTATGATAATTCCACAGAGACTTTAATAAGAATGTCAAAGCTGTAAATGGTAAATTCATAAAATGATATTCGTCACATCGCGGTTAGCGATTAGTTACGGTGAACGAAGCGGGCGAAATAAATGTCAACCAACAATATACAATAGGCTGAATTAAGTTACGATATTATGTTAGTTGTATAGTCTTGTTTTGCCAATACTCTAAATTAAAAAGAAAATATAAGATCTATTCATTAAAGTGACAATATTAGTTCTATATTACTGTAGTTCTATACTACAGATATAAATTGGCACAGAAAAGATATAGAAACACGTCTCGACTTTGATGACGATGATCTAGTTACTCATCACAGGAACATACCCCTATTTGAAAGCTGTCTTATTTGTCTATGATCTTCTAAGCTTAAGGTAATACGCTTGTAGGGCAATTCCAGACATTGAGCAGTATATTTTCTTCTGTCCTACTTCAAAATTAAAAGATTTTGCACCCAATTTAATTTCGAAAGACACAAAGTTCAAAATACTACATTATCATCATAATTTTCAACCAATGGACGTCCATAGACGGACATAGATCTCTTGCGAGGTCTTCCACCTTACACGATCTAGCACCGCTTGCATCAAGCGGTGGTCGATTGCCGTTACCTATTTGCTATCACCTGGCCACCTAGGGCGCTTATTGGTGCGAGGCCACCATTCTAACACATATGGGCTTCAGTATCCATCGGTTGTTCGACCTATGTGCCCCAACCATTGTCAATTCAGCTTTGTGATCCGTTGAGCTATGGATGGTTCTTCTACGTATGTATGTCCTCATTCCTGATTTGATCGCGTATAGAGAATCCAAGCATATACTGAACCTTCTTATAAAGCTCATAGTTAGCGACCGTGTTTCTGACTGTATGTCATGGCAACACGCACTTTGTTCTTCAGGTACTGAGGAAGAAGACTGCACGAAAAGACACTTCGGAGTTTCCCAATAGCTATCTAGTCAAGTTGGGTTTGGCTGTTGACCTCGTTTTTACAAGCCTAAATTATACATATACGAGTAAATAAAATGATAGAAAATGTTATGCATATTAGTTAACGTAGTTCACGTGGAAATGGCATTTTAAAAGACGTGATTTGTTATTTCACTTGAATTTTATTTTTACTTAGCTTACATTAGGATAGCGTCGTATCGAAGAATTCATGTGAGAACACCAATCAGGAATACGTAATTTTAAGAGTATTTTCTTTGGAGAAAAAAATATTTCCTTTTCCATACTACCATAGAACTGCAGATAGTAGAGACAAACGAACATTCCTTCTTTTTACCCGACTGCCAAGGAAGGGTTATGTTTTTCGCGCGTATCTTGTATGTATGTATATTTGTATGTAATATTCTTTACTACCTCATATTTCCAGAACCACTGAACGGATTTACATAATTGAGGTATCGTTAGGTTCGTCTTAGCTGCCCAAGTGTTCTTAGATAGGTGACATTAAAAAAAATCAAACATGGGGGCTGCGCGAAACCATTATATTTAATGATAAAAAAATTTTTTTCTCGAATACTACAATATGGGTATCAAATTGAAGGGCACAATACAAGGATTTTAAAAAGGTATATCATGATTATTATTACCGTAATACTAATAAAGAAATACAATATTAAAGTTTAAAAAATGTGGACTTTGCTCTTTCCCTCGCCTGTGCCATGTCAAACTCGCCTCCTAGGCGACGATCAACTTCGGGGTGTAGCCTTTCTAATAAAATACAATGGTTAAAAAAAAACATACAATTAAAATTACAAATAAAAATTAATAAATGTCACACCAATTTACAATTACATTAATAAAATCAATAACAAATACATAATACCAAATACAAACAAATAATTTTAATAATAATTTCATTATATTAAAACTAATAGTTGTTGACTTAAGCAGTCACCTATTTGCTAAAGGTCAGGCTTACGTTGCTTTGAGCAGAGTGAGATCTTTCTCCGGGCTTGTTATCAGTTCTCTTGATCCTAAAAAATTACTTAATCAACCACATGATGTAAACTGTTTTAATGAATTGAACCGATTACGTAATTTGTCTGACTAAAAAGACATAAATAAAATAATAATTAAAAATAAAGAAAAAACCCGCCTGCGTGAAGAATAACTAATAGAAAATCAACTGAATAAGCTGGAACAAGATAAAAATTCAATATGCACACAAAGTCAGCGAAATAAATAGAAACAATATCAAACATTTTGTGCTGTACATTTAAAATATATTAATACGGTAGTCCTTCGAAACTTTATGCAACGTCGTAGATAATATGCAGTCGGAGGCATGAAATTGAAGGATAAGTCAAATCATTCTCTCTTTGTGCATGTCTCCGACAGCATGTTATGTACGACGTTGCATAAAGTTTCGAAGGACTACCGTATTAATATATTTTAAATGTACAGCACAAAATGTTTGATATTGTTTCTATTTATTTCGCTGACTTTGTGTGCATATTGAATTTTTATCTTGTTCCAGCTTATTCAGTTGATTTTCTATTAGTTATTCTTCACGCAGGCGGGTTTTTTCTTTATTTTTAATTATTATTTTTTACTTACTTTTATAATCTTTACTCAAAGCTTAAGAGCCAAGAATTTGCTGAATCCAAATAAATCTGTCATTAAAATTCGAATAACAAAGTGTTAATCAGATTACACTTTCGAGATACACGAATCTAAACGAGAAGTGGAAAAATTACAACGGTTTTACGTTTAAAACCTTGCATATGCGGCGCTTAGAGACATAATACTAAAAAGAACGATGTAATTTGGCTAGGATTTAAGCCCGTTGATCAAGTTAACATTTTTTGTATCCTTATTTCTCTTTCTCTCTTTGTCTTCTGTAGGTAAAATTGAAATTAAATATTTTGCTCGTCTTTGATGTATAGTGGATATTGTTGTATAGTTTCATCAAAGATAAATACCACATGTAAAAATTATTTTCTTATTTAGTAGGTACCTATTTGTTAGTCAATTGTCTTCATTCTCTTTTAGCTTAATTGTCCTTTTTCATTGTAGTAGGTGTTTATTACTATTTTGCGGTAGTAGATACTGTACTGACATATCGATAGTGTGTGATTGTGTTGTCTGCACTTAAAGTTTAAAAGATAAAAGTAAATTGTATAAAGATTACAAGAAAACCAATAACAAAGTCCCCTTGCAATAAAACAGGACCGGTAACAAACGACAAATTAACGGGAAGCTGTTTTAAAAACAATTAGGAAGTAATGAAACGCGGCGTTGATGAGTATCAATTAGTAGCAGTAGGTTTCTCCTTAATTTGTTCTGATTGAAGCTTCCAGATGTCTTTTGAAAAAGTTTTAAAACGAATCAAAAGTGACTTCCTATTTGTTTTCAAGTAGGAAGAGTTTGATTTAACATTTTAAGACATTAATAAAAATTATTGTTTTGTACGCAATATGTTATTTTATTTGAGCCACATAATAATAAATTTGGAGAATAAAAAGGTATATAACACAACACACAGAATTATAAATCCTGTTAAGGCATTTTCAAAATTTTCTTTTTAACACAATAAATTTTAAATCACCCAAACATATTAGTTTAATTTTACGTAAAATTTGATGATAAGTTCGAAAAAAATTTTAAATATAGAATAACATAATAATTACTAAGCAGTTATACGTATATTACTCTCCTCATATTATCCAGAGAAATCAAATTTGAAGTCCAAAATTTAATCCTCGATCAAGTTACCGGTTTTATTCGGACATAAACCGTCAAAAACCGCCATATTGTTTTGTAGGGATTAATGGCGGCGCTTCCTGTCGTCTCAACGAAGAAAGAATGGCGCTAATTAATCAAAAGTCGCCATCCGTTGATTTCCATGGAGATTTTCCATCAAGTTTTACTACCTCCCGTGGAGTTTCGGAGCTAATGGCTTCTTTTGTAGACCAACAATTAATGTCGGATTGAATTTTTTATTAAAATCTAAAGCGAGAGATCTAATTTGCGCTAATAGTTATTTTAAGGTTTAAAGCTTTTCTTATTAGTATATTCTTTGTTACCTGTTTGTAAGTTAATTTAAAAAAAGCTAAGAGGCAAGTGTATACATATAAGGTGTTCGACTCTTAACTGCGTTTAGTTCAAATGTGGGGTTCTGTAAGTGTTAAAGATCACGTTAAACGTGACAATATAATTCCTAGCCCTTTTTAAAATTTTACTTTGTCTTAATATACGAGCTACTCTGGCAATATACTTCTGCATAATCGTCCAATGATATTTTTCTAAGCCAAAAAAAAAAACGAATAAGAAGTGAAATATTAATATTAACTGCCGCATACAACCAAAGAACCGTATATATAAACGAATTTTCTTTCTCATAAAATGTTTTTTATTGTAAACTAGTTGTGTCCGCGAGTACGTTCGCGAGGAATTTAACAAAAAAGTTATTAATCAATTCGCAGAGTTATAAAATAAATAAATTTCTAAAATAAAAGTAGCCTAACCTACTCCTTATTACATCAGCTATCTGCCAGTGAAAGTCCCGTCAAAATCGGTCCAGCCGTTTCAGAGATTAGCCGGAACAAACATACAGAGAGACAGACAGACAAAAATTGTAAAAAATGTTATTTTGGTATATGTACCGTCTATACATCCACATGCATTTGTTAAAAAGAGGTTATTTTAACATTAAAAACAAAAACTTCATTTGTATTTATTTGTATAGATTAAATTATAGCCGCGCTTATGCGCTCACGAAAGGTATCATGCGTAACGAGCCTATCAAAGTAGCTCGTCTAGTTAAATTAAAAAACGGGCTAGGCAATTTTTTCAATGCAAAACGTTATCTATTATGCCTACTTAGGAGTCGAACGCCTTATATATTGTAAGTATTTTTAATTATAACAAATTATTTATCTAATTTAACTTTTATGTTATTACCCTTATTTCAAACATATAAAAAATAGACAATTTAGAAACATTGATAACAGATACTGGTATGATGAGACTAATGATTGTGTTTGTAATTAAACAAAAAAAAACTTTAATCATCAATACATCGACAAGTAAAAAAATGTCATCATCGTCATCATCATCACAGCAGCCTTTCGCAATCCACTACTGGACATAGGCCTCCATAAGTTCACGCCAAGTTTTGCCCATAGTTATCACGCTGGGCAGGCGGGTTGGTGACCACAGGGCTAGCTTTGTCGCACCGAAGACGCTGTTGCCCGTCTTCGGCCTGTGTATTTCAAAGCCAGCAGTTGGATGGTTATCCCGCCACCGGTCGGCTTTTTAAGTTCCAAGGTGGTAGTGGTACTGTGTTATCCCTTAGTCGCCTCTTACGACACCGACAGGAAGAGAGGCTATATAATAAAAAAAATGTGGACATCACCAATATACTTAGTCGATAAAATAATTAATGAAATGCTATTATCAGGGTTAACCCAAAACTACTCGTCAGAGCTCGCTCAAATTTTAATGGGGTTACATAAGAAGCATCAGCTTTTGTATAAAAGAATCATCAAAATTTGTATTAATTAAGAATAATTGTGTTTGCTCGCAAACGAAAAAAAACCGACTTCAATTACATCGACGAGTAATACAACGTAGATCGACGAAAAAATAGTCAAGTAACTACGCGTTATCAAAGATTACTCAAAAAGTGGTTATCAGATCTCGATAAAATTTATATGTGACCACATGATAAACATCAGCTTTCGATTAAATTAAAAATTATCAAAATCGGTACACTCAGTAAAAAGTTATTGCGGATTTTCGAGAGTTTCCCTCGATTTCTCTGGGATTCCATCATCAGATCCTGGTTTCCTTATTATGGTACCAAACTAGGGATATCTTCTTTCCAACAAAAAAAGAATTATCAAAATCGGTACATTTAGTAAAAAGTTATGCGGTATAATACAACGCAAGTCGACGAAAAAAGCGTCAAGTAAAAACGCATTATTAGATATAACTCGAAAATTAGTTGTTAGATCTGAAAAAAATTTAAATGGGACCAATTGGCACGCACCACCTTTCGATTAAAACAAAATTTGTCGAAATCGGTCCACCCGATCAAAAGTTCTGATGTAACATACATAAAAAAAAAATACAGTTGAATTGAGAACCTCCTCCTTTTTTGGAAGTCGGTTAAAAAAAAAGAAACGTGCAGTCTAATTGAGAACCCCCTCTTTTTTTGAAGTCGATTAAAAACAAATTGATTTTTTTGATTTGTTATATTGCAAGTAAAGTCAAAGGATAGTAAACTATTAAAAACTAAAATAGTAATGGTAGTTTAAGGCAGATCACCCCACGAGTCCGCAGTTCATCGCTGTAATCCCGCAGAGATTACTGTTTGCTCCGTTATTGAAACTCGCTTCTCTTTTTGTTCTTTTAATCCCTATATTGAAGGGTTGGTGAGGTACGGTTGTTCGAAACAATTACGTAAAGCCAGCAAACACAGTCATGTATATTAAAGAACCCTTTGTTTTTTTTTTTACAGATAAAGCTATAGACAATATATAGTTAGAATGAACCACATAATCTATAAACATATCATTTGTCATTTGTATGAGTATTCTTTTAAGAGCTTCGATGGATAATTTATTTGTAAAATATATTTAACCGCCTTCGAAAATGGAGGAGGTAGTCAATTCGAATGTTTTTTATGTATGTATGTTACCTCATAACTTTATACCTACTGGATGTACTGATTCCTTTGTTAATCTAAGGCTGGTGCTTGTCATGTAGGTTGTGGCGTTTAAATTTGATCGAGCTCTGACGAGTACCTACTCTTCTTAGACTTTACTGCCTACTTACCTTCTTACTTTTTAAGTTATTCAACGTAGTTACTTGATTACTTTTTGAATAATGCGTATTCACTTGATGATTTTTTTTGACTACCTAAGGTAAATTACTTGTCGTGGTAAATTGAAGTCGGTTGTTTTTCGCTTGTCATCAAACATATTTATTTGTAAAATTTATTTTGTTTTGTAATAAACGAATATCATTATTATTAAATCATGCTACCTTTATATATTTTTTTCTATTTCCAAATATAAAAGTCAATATGAACGCGATATAAATCTTTGATCATTACGCAAAGGAACAAGCAATATTGCGGCATATGTTTGTGCCTTCGTGATATTAAAAGCTGAGATTTATGCGTTGAAACTTTTTAATATTTATGGCGAGCAATAAATTCTTGACGACGAGTTTTCGTGGGGAAGGGTTTATTATTTTCTTGTAGGGGGAATCAACAAGTATCAAGATTGTGGGTGAAAATACAAAGAAAAGTTTCTTGCGCTACCTACCTCCGGTATCAGTTTCAGCTTTCTGGCTTTTATTGATTTAGAATAGCTTATTCAAGAAGTTTTAGAGACTTGGATGCAATTAAGCAAATTAAAAATCTAGCAATATTCGTTTTACGTTACAGTTCTTTATACGAATAGTCATAAAGTATGCATTCATCTATTTTGTCGACAATGTCTTTTGAATTTTTTGACAAGTTAGTATAGTATACAGTGTAATACTAACTTGTATTTTAAAAGTATTGAAGATGTTTCAAGTTCTTTAGACGGATAAATATAGTAACAAAATTAAATAGAAATTGCGTTATGAGTAAGAAGTGAGAGTGAGTGTAGTAAGAGTGAGTAAATATATATTTTTTCAATTAAAAGTATTAAACGAATAAAAGTTGAATCCTAAATCTACAGAAATTAACGCTATCAGCATTCACGTATGTCTGTCTCTATGAATTGACATTGGTAATTAATTGGACATCACACTCTTTTTAATTTCATTAATAGGAAGAATCATCATTACAGCCTATACAGTCCACTGCTGGACATAGGCCTCCACAAGTTTACGCCAAAAATAACGTGAACTCATGTGTTTTGCCCATAGTCACCACGCTGGGCAGGCGGGTTGGTGACCGCAGTACTGGCTTTGTCGCACCAAAGACGCTGCTGCCCGTCTTCGGCCTGTGTATTTCAAAGCCAGCAGTTGGATGGTAATCCCGCCATCGGTCGGCTTCTTAAGTTCCAAGATGGTTGTGGTACCTTGTTATCCCTTAGTCGCCTCTTACGACACCCACGGGAAGAGAGGGGGTGGCTAAATTCTTTAGTGCCGTAGCCACACAGCAAATAGGAAGAATCAAGTCACAATTACTTCCTGATTAATTTTCGATTGAAATAATTTAAAGGCAATGCAATGTTTCCGTTTTTTTTCATTATTCTTGTCGAGCAAATAATTATGACAAAAAAAGAAAAATTACATTATTATTACGCATTATATGTTAATTTAGTCATTGTTACGCATATATATTAATTTATTCGTTATAGTTAAATAAAAACTTAGTGGAATATGTTTACCGAGCTTTAAGCAAATAAAAACATATCTATAAAGAGAAATTAAAAAAATAAAATAAAAAAATGGTCATGGTTCCACGTCAGCGTTTTCGAAGAACCAGTTTACAAAAACCTAAATATTTTACCGTCTAAGCGACAACCTCTCTGGTGTAGTAGTGTGCCATATCCGCGCCTAACTATCGGCTGTTTGCGAGTTCGATTCCCTCTCGGCGTTGGATTTGTGCAAATATTTCTTTCTAGTTGAGATGTCTGTCCTTGTGGGTCAGTCATAGTAGGGAATATACCTGCCAATCCGCAGTGAAGCAGCGTGTCTATGTTTGTGTATGAAAACCAAAAAGGGGGATTACAAATAAAATAGTCGATAAAGCCTTACAGTACTGTGGGTCCTCTGTAATTAACGTAACTAATTCAACGTAAACTAATTGTAAAAGTGATATTTTGATGTGAAACATCTATAGGTGAAGGCATATCTGATTGTTGGCGTAGCGATACAGGACGTGACGACGCATCGCCACGCTATAAGATGAAATATTTATACCTATATACAATCATTGCCCTGGTAATAAGAGACCAAAAAAGAATTATCCAAATTGGTTCATTCGTTAGGTTAGGTTAGTTATGTTTCATTTATATAATTATGTAGATTAGAATTAGGTGTATTATGAGTAAGATTCATTTAGATTTATATTGTAAGCATCCACTTACTGGTTTGGTTTCATTTGCGACCAACATAAGAACAGGTTGTAATCAAATTATAAAGGTTTCATATTTGACTTAGAATCCCTAAAATCAACGCAAAGGGATAGCAGCAAATTGTGATCAATTAACATATTCAATGTACTGAATACATCCACAGAAAATTATCTAAAAAATTATCTACGATAAGCGTGTAGTATACCACACACTTTAATAGATATTTTTTATACGTTTGAGAACGATTTCATTAGAAATTTCTGTTCAAATAAGCAATGTATTTTTCAGGTCTAATATAAAGTGTCGCCTACATATAAATTTAGAATCACGTAAAATATATATGACACGGCATAAGAAATTGTTTGATACGGGTGAATGACTTAGTAAAGTTCTTAGTGTACAATGTGTCCACAGATTTTCCAGTTTTATAATTTAGAGATTCTCTAGAGACTTAAAATATTTTTAAAGAAAAAACTCACCCAAGATTTACCTAACATAAGTACTTATTACAAACCTACCCTTTCTTAGCACTAGTGTCTTACAAACTTGAATTACATTTATCATTCCCTGGCCGTGGGCTCTCAGAAATTGCCTTAAGAAAGGGTTCTCATTACATTAATATCTGAGCCTTCTGTCGCTGACTCAATCGTTATTAGCCGGAGACAATAGGAGGATTAAGATTTACTCAGATATTTGGATATGAGATTTGCAGGCTCCAGTCTGTCATTTCGCTTTTGTTTGCGCTTAGATTTAAGTGCTTTAAGTGGACGCTCTGTTAATTGTACATGAATTATTTCATTTATCAATGTCTACTTTAAGTATTATTATTTTATTTTACAAAAAATATTTTTTTAATTTATAAAAGTTTCTTAAAATATGAAATTAGTTTTAAATGAATCTTTCGCTACTCAAAATTCGATTTTCATATATACGTATTAGTTGAATTTGTTTAAGATTGGAACAAAGAAAACTAGGTTTCTGAATAAACATGTCTTCTATAAGTATAGCTTGTAGAAAAAATATATCAGGCGATAACGTTCCGGCCTAACTATGATTACGTGGAAAATATTTTGGGCGATTTTTGAGGCACTGGCATAATTTAACGAATATTAAAAAATAAAATCTTATACCAACTAATATTATTTCTTTCAAGAACTTTAATACTCAATGCAGCGAATCGAACCGCAGCCTACGTATGCACTCGTCGTAAACCAGAACAGTCGATGCCTTAATGATCTCATAATCTGGCACTACCAAGGCATCAACTAGGGAAGTGGGGAGCGTTTGATACGTCGTGTCGACCGTCGAGAGATATTTATGCATACTCAAAACGGGGGCGACGAGTGTGATGGATACTTCAATTCTCGCCATGTAATTACGAATGATTTGAATTTATAGCGAGGTGTAGATACTTGGGAGAACTAAAGTGGTATATTGTTTATAGTTGAAATTTACTGTAGGATAAACTACTACTGTATAGTTATCATATATTGAAATTATAAACATATATTGCGTAGACTCTACGGCGTAGCAATATTCAACGTAGCTTGATATACCTACTGTAAATTATTAGTTTGAAAAAATTTGCGTGTATTAAATATTCTTGGTCGATGTCAATAAATGAGACTAGATATACCAGTGCGAATAATTCGCATTAAATAAGTATAATAATTATCACTTTACAAAATTACAAAAAAGTATTTATACGTGAGTTGATTTGAAATTGAACAAAAAAATTACCGACTGTCAATCATGTTTACATTGTTTTAAAATGGAAGCCATCGTATATATAATTTTAATAATTAATTAATTTGCAAAAACAAAAGCTATAATAATTTTTAGCTGTGGAAAATTATTTAACTGTATAGATCTTATTTAACTAATTTCGTTTATATTACAGGTGTGTCATATATTTCGCCAATATTATTATTAATGGGAACAAAATAGTTAATAACTATAATTTAATTTAGTCTTTATTACGAGTACGTGACATTGACTATAATGTTAAATAAATTTAACAAACTTTCAACTATCCCTGTAGTTGTAAGTTTGTCAAACTTAATCAGTATTCCCACCAGAAGTCAGTCAATACCCACACGAAAACAAAATCTAGTATTTCAATTGAATTGATAAGTATGTCTATCCGACGATGTAATTGTACTCAGACAATACTGTCCACACTCGTCCCACAGTGGGACAAACAATAGTCCTTGCTGAATTCGCCGCGTCTATTGTCTTCGAACATGCTGGAATCAATGCAGACTTTTAGGGCTCTATAGGTTTTAAAATGGAAGTCCCATAATATAACAGAACATTTGTAAAACATGTTATTTGATTGTTTTTCTTTTGATTTTTTGTAACGTTAATTGAAGTCTGGATTTCGTGGCTATGTATTTTTTTATCTGTTTATTGCGGTAAACCAACAGTATTTTACTTATTACACCATACACGGTATATAAAATCTCTATGTACAGTAAATAAAATAATAATATAAGAATCTATAAAGTAACTAGCTGACCTCACAAATTTTGTTTTGCCATATATGTGTGTATGTTATTAACCGCCTTAATCTCCTCTTATAACTTAGGGGTATGAAAAATAGATGTTGGCCAATTCTCAGACTTCCCGATATGCACACAAAATTTCATAAATATCGGTTCAGCTGTTCGGAGGAGGTAACTAACATTGTGACACGAGAATTTTATGTATAAGATTGTATTAACTAATTCCGTTTCCTACTGGTGCTAAAGAGGTAAAACTGTAAGAACGTACTTGACTAGCATACGAGTAAACCTAACTGTAAAGATAGAGTTTATACAGAGCCAATCGAATCAATTACAGCCTTCACACTCGAAAGTGATTAACGAAAATAGACCAACCAACAAAATGTGATTAAAAACTTTGATAAAAGAATTAACATCTGTAATCGTTGCCAGTAGGACATATATATCAGATGTCATTTTTCATTCATAAATGCCAAATCTCACTACTCTTTTTTTATGTAATAAAAATTTGAATCATTGTCATCAAATTTTTTTTTTTATTTTGATTCATTAAACAGAGTTCTTGTTGAAAACTCTTTGTAATAAATATCAAACAATAATAATACTTTATAACTTTTTAAACGTTTATGATCAATAACATAATTATTAAGATGTAAAATGGTATTGGACACAGTCAGTGACTTCTTTCTGTGTATCCGAAATATTGGGAACTCTGAAAGATTAAAGAAAAATGTAAAAAAAAATCAGAATCTTTATTATTTTTTATGAAATAACCAACCAATCCTGTTTTACATTATATTTTTCTTGAAAATGACGGAAAACGAAATACAATTAATCTTAATTCTCTATTCCTTAAACAAACCTTCCTCAATTCTGTTTACATTGCACATTTACTGTAGTAATAAAGCCACTTGTGTCTAAATTTAATAAATCATATTAAAATTTTTACTTCATTTTTGCTATTTTTATTTTATTGCTGTGATCTTCTGTAAGGCGGCTCCTCTCAGGTGCTTCTCCAGCAGGGCTGATGCAATTCTTTAGTAAGATATTTTTTGCTTTTCTCTACCTTAATAAAAGCAGGATTTGTTTTTATCGTGAATGTATCGATTTTTGTTAACTTTCTTTTATACAACCTTGTCCTCATAATAACGAGCAAAAAAAAAAACAATATGGTGCATTCTAAGTTATGCAATTACACACACATTAATTATTTTTTTTATCACACATACGGTCGTCTGTTTCTGAGGTGAGCAACTTAATGCTTGTGTTACAGGTAACAACAGACTGTTATTGGTAAATGTTTCTTTTTTTGCAAAATATACATAGAAATAATACATATATAAATACAAATATTACAGCCAGGCTTAGGCGGGAATAGAGCAGGGTCACTACAAACTGCGAGTATATAGTAGCGATTTAATTTTATTTATATTCAGATGAAAGTATTACGTATTAATTTACTTGTATTCATTTTGCAAAGTTAAAAAATATAGAAAAGATTTTATCGCTGAAAAGAATAATGCACGGGTATTTCGTTACTACACTTTTTCTCTCGTAACTGCTTTGCATATTACACTGTGGGAATATCGAGTGTTCCCTCTGATAGACGTTACAAGCAAACCCACTCACTTTGACTAGTCTACATGTGCTAATTTTATTTCGTCAACCGATCGAGACCTGCATTTGAATTTAAGCCTTTTACTCCAGTTATAAGTTTTAAATTCCAATCCTAATTATTTATGTGACTATCATTTACTCGTATAAGGAGTTACTCAGTGTCAGTTTATACTTTATGCTACGGATTTAAAAAACACTTTTGTGTGAATGCATTTTGATATTTGGTTTTTGTGTGATTGACGTGTTTTTTAGATATTTGAGTTTGTAGGATTATTTCATACGTACTATTAAATGTGTATGCACGCTGGAAAAATTGATTGTAATAGATGTCCAATAAGAACATTTTTTGAAAATTTATACCTCTGTTTGTCATACAATCTGTACATCCGTCATTTTATTTAAATTAGAAGCATGGAACTTAATTTTTGCATATGGATTAAAAATTGATAAATATGCATTTCATTCATTAGTTGACAATCTTAAGAGGATGAAATAGGGATTGAAAGTTTAAATGGGAAATTAGTCATTTTTGAAGATAAAAACATCAAATTTTAATTCTGGACTACTACCTAATTAAACATGAGTGAGTATATGTTTCAGTTTTTGTAAAAGTTCTAACCTTAAATGGATGAAATAGGGGATGAAATTTGTATGGAAATCCATAATTTTTGGAGTTAAAAGTTTTAAACTTTTTCCATAGACGTTTAGTGAGCTTTTTTGAAATTGAGTTGAATTAAAAAGGTACATGGTGTAAATCCCGAAGAAACGAATTCAAATAATGTTAACAACCATGGAAATTTAAAACAATAACCCCCTCTCTTCCCATGGGTGTCGTAAGAGGCGACTAAGGGATAACACAGTTCCACTACTACCTTGGAACTTAAAAAGCCGATCGATGGCGGGATAACCATCCAACTGCTGGCTTTGAAATACACAGGCCGAAGACGGGCAGTAGCGTCTTCGGTGCGACAAAGCCAGCCCTGCGGTCACCATCCCGCCTGCCCAGCGTGGTGACTATGGGAAAAATACATGAGTTCACGCCATTTTTGGCGTGAACTTCTGGAGCCCTATGTCCTGTAGTGGACTGCGAAAGGCTGCTGTGATGTGATGATTACAAATCTAAGAAATTTTTCCTTACTCCTTACGGTCTTACTCTAGGTACTTATTTTAATTTTTTTTTCATTAAATATCTTTACGTCAATCAATATTGATGAATATTGTTTGATTTTCATCATTCGTTCTCAGCTCCTTATACATGAAAAATAAAACTCTATGAAGGCTAATAATATATTTTTTTTGTCAACTTTCTATATTAAATACATATAACAATTTTTCAATGCTTACATAATATTTAACGAGAGTACTTTATACTCGAGTTCGCTCTACGTCGTAGCGCTGTAGCATTTGTGGCGTAACGTTACCTGTGCTACGACACAAAGAAACCGCGTAGCTATGATGTGAATACAAAAATTTGGCATCTATATATTTTTTTTTTTCAAAATGGATGCGCTATACTTAGGATACAATAGTTTGAGTTATTAAATTATTTTTTTCTGTCTAAATTTTTTTCGTAGTATAATTTATTAATAGTGAACCACTTACTTGTTATCCTATCAGAATTCACTAATTATGTATGATGTTTATAGCAAGATGTTAATAGTAATAACTATGATTACCTAATTCACGAATTTAAAACATTTTTTTGTGTCAAATATTTTATTATCATATCATGTGTCAAATTGTTGAAAATTAAAACTTGAAAAATAAAACTTGAAAGTAGTGTTCTATATTTATTCAGTTATAAAGTGTTTTTTGCTAGTTTATTTATTGTAGGAAAATATGAAATGTGAAGTAAAATGTAGGCAACTTTTCGTAGCTCGATGTTCAGGGCTTTCATGGGAGCAGAGACAGTTTGCTATTGTACGGTACGATACGATAACGCTTTTATTAGGCTTCTCTCCGCGTCGAGAAATAAAATAAAAGATGTTTTTCCTCAGCAACGTCAAATATTGACGCAAATATGATTTTTATGGATAGACTGTTTATTCTTAGATTATTTTCCTTATATGTATAACAACATTTACATAAACATAACATGTACTTAAGCATTAAAGATATGCCACTAAAATGACAAGTAATAAAAATGGAATTATATACAAAAATTAGCTGACCCCGCAAACGTTTCTTTGCCATATATGTTATTAACCCGCTTAATCCCCCCCCCCTTATAACTTAGGGGTATGAAAAATAGATGTTGGCCGATTCTCAGACCTACCCGATATGCCCACAAAATTTTATTAAAATCGGTCGAGCCGTTTCGGAGGAGTTCAATTTTTAACACCATGACACGAGAATTTTATATATTAGATTGAAGCTGAGGTACATTCGAAAGGTGATGGCTTTTCTTTTTTCGTACGAAAAAATTACTTTACCCAACAGTGACATGCTTACAGGTTGTCTACAACTATACTACAACAAAATATGGGATGTATGGTGTGAAGGTTTATATGTATCTTATTTGATATAATTTCAAATGAATGGAACACATCTTGTTATTCGTCTTTGATTAAGTAACGATGAGCGTCTTAAGTTTACAAAGCATGTAATTAAGAGACTCGATGTGTAGGGAGTTTAATTTGCGGAAATTAATTAATTAATGTAACTAATGGATTATTTCACGTAAGTCTAGTCGTCTGTCACTGCTTGTTTATTACATTAAGATGTATTTATTATTGTACTAACTAAAAAAAGTGTTTCCTACATGTAAATCTCTACAATTCAATGTTTTATCTAACCTTATATCTATAAGGATTTAGAGAACGATATAACTTAATTCTAATGCATATTATCAGTTTTCATATTTAGTTTATCAGAGCTGGTGTGGCTTGTGAAGCGGCGGAAAAAACAAAAGCAGACAAATACAGGGGTCTAGGCTCCGAATATGATTTTGTCCCATTCGGTGTCGAGACCCTTGGTCCGTGGGGTCCTAGTGCTATAACACTTTTTAAGGAAATATCGAAAAGGTTATTCGACGTCACAGGAGACCGAAAAGCTGGCAGCTACTTCGGACAAAGAATTAGTCTAGCTATTCAAAGGGGGAACGCTGCCAGTATCTTCGGAACCTTGCCTAAAGGGACTCCTTTTAATAATATTTTTTAATTATTATATTATGTATATATATATATATATATATATATATATATACTTAAGATTTTTTAGTTTAATGTTATTTATCTAATTATTCTTATAATATTGTGAAATGATTTTCTAGTTATCTTGTAATTTTTTAAATTAACGCATAGCCAAAAATAAATATTGATAAGTTTTGATAACTTAGCTTAGAATTCGATTGTCCAAAAGTATGAGTTTATCAGAACACATTTAGTACAGTGTTTTATAAAAAAATCGTAAAAAAGTTCTAGATAAAAATACAATAGTATCTTGTTGAAAGAAACCCATCGAAAAACTCCAGTTTATTAATTTTTCAGTATCAAAGGAAAATCTCAAAATGATACGCAATCATTCATTCAAGCATCATTACATTCGCTCATTCGTTCGTTCGGTCCTCTTCATTTGGATCTGTCGTTATCGTAGCTCTGATCTGTTTAGGAAATTGCCTACATTCATTTTTATTTGAATATACTCAGTCTATGTATTTTCATTCGATTTGTTTTTGCTCCCATTTTACGTAATCGTAATTCCAACGTTCGTAACCTTATCAAAGATTGCATCTGTTTTGAGTAATTTCACTGTGGTAATTTACGGAAAGCTATTTCGCAACGTACTTGCAATTTCAAAATTTGGGGTTTTCACTCTGTGAATATAAAAGTCGTTATCATCAGATGAGAAAGACATTTCAATGACCTCATCATTACAGCCTATACAGTCCACTGCTGGACATAGGCCTCCACAAGTTTACGCCAAAAATAACGTGAACTCGTGTGTTTTGCCCATAGTCACCACGCTGGGCAGGCGGGTTGGTGACCGCAGTACTGGCTTTGTCGCACCGAAGACGCTGCTGCCCGTCTTCGGCCTGTGTATTTCAAAGCCAGCAGTTGGATGGTTATCCCGCCATCGGTCGGCTTCATAAGTTTCAAAGTGGTTGTGGAACCTTGTTATCCCTTAGTCGCCTCTTACGACACCCACGGGAAGAGAGGGGGTGGCTAAATTCTTTAGTGCCGTAGCCACACAGCACGAAATTTCAATGACCTGTAGACGAAAAAACTTACACTAAGCGTTTCTCATTACAACTCTTTGTAAAAAAAGTTTAGCTTTTCAACTCTATGATTAATGGTTAGGCAAGACATTATGTAAATATTAGAAAGACACAGCTATTATTTACATACATTACGTCTCACATTGTGTCGATTTGTGTCACTCAAGTGGTGCGACAAAACTTAAGGTAAAAAAAACCGATGGATATGTTTAATGTTTATTTTAGTAATAAGTACATTTTCTTCGACTTTGTTTCAAATTGTGAAATTTTAATCAAATGGTTCGGAAGCATTTCATATAGGTTTTAAACGTAATCTTTTTTTCGGACTATATTAATACAAAACAATCGTTAGTGTTGGAGACGCTAAATATTGCTTCTAAACATATTATTTTACCCCTTAATCACTTTCATAGCAAACAAATAATTTGCACTTATATTATAACTAGGTAACTTATCTATGTATCTGAAATATGTAGACTCATTCAACAATAATGATTGTGTCATCGTTTCTGCTAAATAGAAAGCACTAACGTTAAAATGGTTTGAAGTACAATTATAAAAAATGCTATATTCCAAGAAAGCATTAAAAACAGCATAAAAAAATTATAGTTTGTTATTAAAGACTTTAATAAATAGACGAAGTAATTAATGAGAAATTACTTTCCATCAGTGAAAAAGCTTAATATTGGAAGATAATTGAGAAAAATGTATACTTATAATAGATAATAATAAAAACAATCAAAAACAAATAAGGTCGTATAAATCAAGTACTTTAAGACACGATTATTATCGATGATATTACTTTTTTCGTTGTACTATAAAATCTCCAACGGTTTTTATAATACAATTTATTCAGATGGTTACTATTGTATCTAAACTGGAGTGCATAAAACCATCCATTAAAAGTTTTAAAGCAAAAAGTAAACCACGGCAGTGCATTCCGGCTTCCGTCAGTAATTAACAGTGCGCTCAGCTCTGTTTTATTTTTTACAGAGTGACGGATATCTAAAAACGGCTCTGTTGTGTGTATTGTGTGCGTATTTGTAAAATAATATTCGTATTACTTGTGGAATATTGTTATAGAAAACCTTAGATATGGCTTAGAATACATTGTAAATGTTTGTATTACATCTGTATTAGATTCGTCTTATTCAAACACATCATTTCTAGTTTCGTTCATCATTACGAATTGATTTTTATTCATATTTATATTACACTATTAAAGTCGTCGAAACAAAGCGATCATTTTAGTTTTATATTATTAACATGTAGCCAGGTACGAGTTTAACTTACATTAGTAGAAATTTCCTTATTTGTCTTTGATGTTACTGTCGCATAAAAAGTATACGTTTAATGACATTTAACACATCTCGTTCAGAAATAGTGACAAGAGTATCAAAGTAAATCTAGCAAAGTCACAGTATCTTCAGTGAAATTAAGCAATCTAGTTGAACGACTAGAACATAATGATATACCATCCTGACATGAATCAGTTCTAAAGCATATTCTGGCACAAAAGCCGTAACACAGACATGGTAGGCATAAATCATATCTTTTCAAGCGACCGTCTCAGAGTAAAGTACACTCAGTCGGATAATCGGGTACGTTTTAAAGCTGTCACCGGCTTAGCACCCCCTCCCACCCTAGCGGCACTTCACGTGCGTTTTGACGCGATTATCATAGCCGTCCTATCTACGCGCTATATTGTTTGTGGTGGCGGAGATGTAAGGCGAAACAATGTGTTGTACTATGATATTTATAATTAATAAAGATTTAAGTTAAAAATAAATAAAATGTAAAGAATTAAATAATAACATAATAATAACAATTCTACAAATAAAATCAGTAATAATTTATTTTATTTTATACTTTCTTAATAATAAATGATTCAGAACGATTTATAATTTTACAGCATTTATCGGATTTACATACGAGAATCGATTTCATTTCCAAAGACTTTCTTCGACGTACTTGCATAGTTGGTACATAGCCTAACGATTTTTATGATATCATGTGTAAAATATATTTACTTGTTTATTAAAAGTTCTGAATCTACTTTTTCCATAGCAAAAGCTTTATACTTCTCTCTGTCTAATGAACGTTACGATATAGGACATGACTAACTAAGTAGATAATTTTGCACAACAGATTACCGCATCCATTTTGCAAAGCACGCTTTGATGTTTCTTACATCAGTGAAATCTCTTTTACCACCCCGCCATCGGCGAGGTTTTTGAATTTGCTTCCTTTGTGGCGGTTTTAATATGGAAATTAAACGTTCGCTGCCGTGTGACGGCACACCTTGCTAATAATATTATTTAACGCTAAAACGAATCCTTTCTCGTCTAAGGATGAAAGTCGTATAAATTTTTTATCGCTTATAATTATTATGTTTCATGATAACGTTGTGTGGATTCGTTTAGTAATGAGATATACATACAAGTATTCTATTACAGTTGCTTTATAGTCATTAAAATTGAATAATGTACTTTAAATAAATAAACAAAGTAAATAATAGAGTAGTACTCTAGTAAGTAAGTACCTAAATTTTACTAAGACATTTTGATAGTTTATCCACTGTTTATAAATAAGTTAATAAATTAAAATTTGAAAAAATAAAAATAATTTTAAAAATATGTTCACGTAGGTATATTTAAACAAAAAAATAAATAAATACATAAAACAGTGAATTATAATATTCACAACAATTATGTTGACAATTAATAGGATGAATTTGACACTTGATACGCGACCAGCAAGCGATCAATTGCTACTTTACGTAACACGGTTAAAGAGCAATCGATCGCGTAATGCTTGCACCATTATTGGAATTACTTAATTTCATCTAATAGACACGTAGCATCGTTGATGTAAGCAGAGGTTTTTACTGTAGTACAATTTACATTAACATTACACGAATTACATTGATATTATGAGTTTACATGAAGTACAATACAACAATACGCTAAGTTTTAATTTAGCCTACTACTAAATGAGCAAAAAAATAATTTGCGATACTTAAAAGATGCTTTCTGCTTTATGTGCTGTACTGTTATGTAATAAATTATAGATATATGCATATATATCTTCCTATGGCTGGCAGTTACTCTTACTGGAAGATAATTTTCCTATCATGAATAATAATAACGATTATTATCCGGTATCTATGATAATAACCGGAACCGACGGCCTCACTTGCTACACCCGAGCAAGAAATAAATATTCTACAAATATAGACATGCTTATACTCCAAGCCCAAGGCCGCCGTTGTTAAGACCACCAAATCAGATAAATCAAAGATTGTACGAAATTTTAATGCAGAATTGCCAAAATACGTGCATTTGTTAGGTTAATAGCTTTTATACATCAGTTATTCAAGAAGTATGCACAATTATATATTGGTTTAATTTGTTATTGTTGTTTCATTTTAGTTATAGATATTTCTTAGTTGACGAAAAATACGACATAAGCGGAGGTATTGCATTATCTTTTTTAATGTTTTCATACACAATAAATACTTATTAAAGAGTATCTAGTAAAGGAACAACCTTATCATAAAGTTGCAGAGAGAAGTATCTTGGTTCCTTTATGTTGTAGAGCTTTTGGAAGAAACGAATGAAGAAATATGTTTTACTATCAAAGCTTTTTAAAATTGCCTCTTATTTAAATTATTTGTTCTTGGATGTTTCTCAAAACATCTTTCTTCAGGATTACATAGTTTATTTTATTATATAATTTCGTATTGTCAAAATAGGTATTGTAACATCAGTGTCATTAATACAATCAATCATTTATCAATGACCAATTACATCCGACACTGCATCGAAAATCCTATAAATTTACGTTTTTTTCAATCCGGACATAAAACGTTAGCTCTATTTGCGAGACTGGTTTTGCTTTAGCCGTGTACTCTCTGCGGGGGAAGCGTAGCCGTCATGTTTACCCATCGTCGCGTACGTAAGATTTCATCCCGCTTCACGCTCCGTATCAACTGTTTGAATAGAGATACGCCACTCTGAATTTATTGTGAACATCTCTCCTCTCCCCCCTACACCCTCATCCGCAGCCACCCCTCAGCCATTGTCACAAATCCGATGTATCGCTTTCACTGCGAACTCGCTCAATGATATGGTAATGTGACATTTAATTCCAATCATCGAGGGATCCTTTATTAATATAACAGACAAGGTCTTTTGTTACAATTTCAATTGTGCCATTGTCGATAACTTTCGGTTAACTCACGCTTAATCAACGGTAAGGGTTTATCTAATTGTTAGATTTTACTTATATAGTTGATTATCAAAAGCATAATCAATAATCGCTGTCTTGCTATATCAATCGCTATCGCAATTTAAATTTAATATTATTTAAGAGAAAAAAAGTTAACCTAATATTACAATTATAAATTAATTATAAGAACTAGGACTCGAAAATTTTGTACTAAGTATAACTAAAAAGATTCTCTAACAATAATTTAGGCACAATATTGTTAGCTCAAAATTACTATCAATAGTTATGTTTGCCGGCAAACGAAAAAAAACCGACTTCAATTACATCGACAAGTAATACAACGTAAAAAAAGGTAGACGAAAAAATAGTCAAGTATATATGCATTATCAAAGATTACTCCAAAAGTTGTAATCAGATCTCGATGAATTAATGTGACCACATAATAAACATCGGCTTTCGATTAAATAAAAAATCATCAAAATCAGTACACGCAGTAAAAAGTGAATTTTCGAGGGTTTCCCTCGAGTTCTCTGGGATCCCATCATCAGATCCTGGTTTCCTTATCATGGTACCACACTTAGGATATCTCCTTTCCAACAAACCTCTTTTTATTTTATTATCAAAATCGGTTCATAAACGACGAAATTATCCGCAAACAAACATTATATATATATACACGGTCGAATTGAGTAACCTCCTCCTTTTTTGAAGTCGGTTAAAAACTCATAATAATAATAATACTCTTTATCAAAACAAAGTAAATAGAATATGTACAAAAAAAGATGTACAAACATAGTTGTAAAGCGACAACATGGCAAATGTTTCGGTTAATTAAATATAAATCGTAATCCTAACTCTATTTTAATTTCTTTTTATTCTTTTAAAGTCAGACTAAAATTCATGCGTTTAAACAAGTTCTTCGGCTACTTATAACATACAATTTTGGTATAACTCATTACCTTTATTAAAAATGTTTATTTATTGTTCTTTCGTATTAATTTTCTATACTTAAACTAAAAACTTGGATAAGTTCTATTATTTTGTTTCAAATATATTAGTAGCGCAAATATTGCCAAAATATATAGAATATTATATACCTTTGTACATTGTATACCTTTTAAAGTCTTAGATACAAAAAAATTTACGTGTTGCCTTTTTAACAAACTGGGAGCAGGGAATAAAAAAAGTAAAGACAAACTGAATGCAACGAATCATTAGAATGCGGATGTATCTTCATTCGAATATTGGCAATAAAACACCGCTGAGCTGAAAAATCGATGTCGACAGACGAAACGACAAGTTTACGAGAACATGATGGTATAGACGTATACATGTTTATTTTAAAAATACAAGTTTGAAGGGTGTAAATGATACACTATTCTGTACCTATTTGTTATTCATAGTCGGTACAAATACTTAAATTATCAAAATTGATTATGCAACCTTTTTTTTGGAAATCGGAAAAAATTAATTCTGCATATTGTATTTACAAAAAAATTACATTATAGGTTCAAATATCGTCGTATATATATATATCGTCGTATATTTGAGTATTGCTGTAACCGCAACTAATCAAACAGTTGGTGATGTGTGTGCGAGTATATGGATAGATTTGTTGCGAAATTAAACATAGTGTTCCGAATAAACAAATAAATAAACAAGCGATTTCGCTTTAATGAAAATTTCATTAGGTTTATTATTAATTAAATAATTATCATGAAAATAGGTTTCTTACTTACACATACTTAACACATTTTTACAGATACTTAATTCTTTCGATATCCATACGTATTTAACGTATATTTTACAATTTCGTTATTAATAATATACCTTTATATTTGTTTTCAGATAATGGGTTCGGTTCAAGAAGAAAAACCTGCTGAAAGTGTAGCTAAAACACACGTACGCGAGCTACGGAATACTGAACTCGTTTCTCGCTTATTAGCGGCAACGCCGCCATACCTTTATAGCGCTTTACCGCTTCAACCGCACGCGTTTTTCTTCAGCGAGATGCTAAGATCGTTTGTGAACGCTCGTCATGGGTGTCGACCACCGCATTACCATCGTCGTTTCAAGCGTCGGTCTCATAAATATTTTGCTGAAAATGAAACTGAATGGAGACGCGATTGGCCGAAGCAAGATGACGATAAAAAGGAACCAGAAATACGTCCAGAAGTTCCACTTGAGCTTACCGTGGACAAGCAGCCGCGAGTTTGTGATCAGTCTCCTAGAAGACTGTCACCCAAAACTGAGCCCCCTAAGCCAAGTAGCCCTGGACCGCCTGGCAGACATTCAACGTTTGTAGATGTTGGCACAGAGGAACTTCCTAAGCCCGCTCCATGTGTTCCTCCTGGAAGGAATCCCGTCGAGGCAAATGCCGTTCCTCCTTCGAATTTGATACTACCCCCACCTCCACCTATGTGGTATCCACCGCTTTACAATCCTCAATTCGGTGTAGATCCACTCAATTTCTTCATTGATTTACGCGTTTCTGGTCATATTTATGACAGAAAAAGGGCCATGTCAGAAGCAATAGATCCAAATAGTGGTCCAGAAGTGAGGAATGATGAGTCTAATATAGAGAAAAGACTCGGAAAAGATTTTGGTCAAAAACCTAGACATTTATCTGCTTTTTCTGTTCCCGTTCGTTCTAGTCATAGCCAAGTTGATGGACCAGAAAAATTCTTTGAACGTAGTAATAGATTCTTGGGAAAACCAAACGGGACGTCGTATATAATGAGAAATTTAAAGAGCGTGTATGAAAATCTACATTCTGTTGAACAAAATGATGGTTTAAAAGAAAAAAATGAAGATACCAAAGGCGAATCATCAGATTTGGAGGACGATATTATGGACTGAGTGTCAGTTCAAAGTAAGAGTTGATAATTACGAATAATGGTTAGAACTAAGATTTTGTTATTACTTATATTTGTTGTGTGGCAATTTATAAAAGTTTTAACACACAAAAAAAAATACTCGTAGTTGACTTCATCCTTTTCAATTTTTAATATTAAGGTTTTAGTAACTTTTTGTTTTTATGAATTTTGAGAAAAAAGTTATTAATTAATTAATTATACTTATAAGTACATCAATCCTTATTAGCCTTATGAATTTGAAGGTTTGAATTTCGAGTTTTACCAGTCAAATTTTGAACATTTCTTGTACGAGATAGCATTATTCATGACTCATATGAGGGTAGAAGTATGCCGGTAAAAATGCTTGAACTCTCGATTAGTATAAGATGTCTCTTATAAAATTTTGAAATCATTTTTATGTAATTTTCTTAGTCTTTCGATATGCACTAATAAATTTTATGTACACGCCTTGGTCCATAATTAATCATATTTTAAGATATTCTATGGCAAATACACAATTGTTGAAAGAGTTCTAGTCATTTTTTAAATTTAAGCAATTAAATTAAATTTAAGGAATTCAATGATCTCACAAAATCTAGTACTAGTCGTTTATTATACATGTTGTTATATTATAAAAATGCTTAAGTGTAAATAATTTAAGTAGTATAACTAATAAATTTGTAAAAACTTTTAAGCTATAATATTTTTTTTCTTTAATGTTAGATGAGTAATAAAATATTTGAAAGCAATTATTGTTTCTTTTACTCCATTACTAATTGTGTACTCTCTCAAACGAAACACAAACGACTTCAATTACATTGACAAGTAGGTAAGCTAAACAATAATCAAGTGAATAAGCATTATTAAAAATAACACAAACAGTAGGTAATCGTAAGATCTCAATCAAATTTAAATAAAGCCACTTAACAAGCATCAGCTTTTGATTACAAAAAGAAACATGAAAATCGGTAAAATTGAATTGAGATTCTCCTTCTTTTTGAAGTTGGTTAAAAATCCATACGTACAAAAAAAGATGCAGTCGAATCGACAACCTCTTTCTTTTTTGAAGTCGACTAAAACAATAGTAATGAAATCGTATTTGTGATAGTGCTGCCATCTCTTGAATATTAGATTAACTGCGGCATGCAGATTCGTCTAAAGCTAAACAGTGTACATATTATTTTTTGTGACTGATATATGTGTATTTAATCCACAAGTTGGCTCTGGTATAAATACCAATAAAATTCCGTGGCCTTGAATATCTTATGAATATTTTGAAAAATAGTTTTCGGCAGTTTACACAACTACCTAGATCCTAGACTGTTCAGAGTGGTGTACGAATGCGAACCCCTCACCAGTTTGTTCGGGACAATCGCAAAAAATATACGACATTTAAGTGCAATAAGAAACCTTTGAAGAAAGACTGTATAGCCCGAGGATCAAATCGACCCGCCAGTACCATTAATCAGGCCTGCGACTGCTTAAGACTAGTGTCATCAATCTGCCCCACGACAGCTCTAATTTGAAAACAACAGAAATGATGACGCAGAAAACTTAACTTAAGTTTCTAAGCTTAATCATATTTATTAATAACTAGTAAATAGTAGAAATGAATCCTACTAATCATAGTAAAACTAAAAACACTAATGCGATTTATGTAATTTTACCTTATTTTCCGCCGACAACGTTTGTCATAAATTAAAGTTTTGGCGATGCTCAAAAATTTCGATCTCTACTCGAAGTTACAAAATAGCGCTAAAAGAATTTTCCGCAACTAAATCAGCGTATGGCAATATGGTATGGTAATTCATTTTCTCTAATCTCTTCAGTAAACTCGGGGAATTGTCAATGATTTAGCCAAGTGGATATAATAAAGTTCACAGGTCATATGACTGGTTTTAGAATTACAGACACATCAAAAAAAAAAAAAAAAAACCGGACAAGCATTGTTGATAAACGATACTTAGTACGACTAATGGTTTTGAACCACCATCATTTTCTAGTCTTTGAACAAGTGCAACCAGTCCATTACTTTTACCACACATATTCTTGCCTCCATCAGTTGTAATAGAATTCAAGTTTTTCCATCTAAGGTGCTTTTTATTAATGGTATTTTCAATTCTCTTAAAAATATCTGCCCTAGTTGTCGTGCTGTGAATATTATAGTTATCAAAAAGTTTTTCATAAAGATATAAAAAAAAACACCTGAGACTTAAGTAGGCTAAGTTTTCCACTTTTTAACTAGACGCATTTTTTTAAGATATAGGGGATTACTAAGAAAATTAAATATGTGAGATATAGATTAATTTTATTGGTCAATCACTGATTAATAATCTAAATAATTTGCAAATTGGAAATGGAACACATCTAAAACAAAATCTCTTGATGTTGCTTTCTTAAAATTGGTCCGAAAATTTTAGATTCATTTTTGTAGATAATAATTTCATTCACAATATTATTTTACGCTGCTGTAAAGCTGTAGCTGTATCAAATATCAGTATTATAATGCACATTTAATGATCGAGCTACGAAGTCGATGAAACTTGAATTTTCACTTAGCTTGCACATTGTTTTTTTTTTGGAGTCTACTCCATAAGAATCGATTTTCATATAAGACCCCCGGTATGAAAAAAATATGAGGAGGAAAATCAACTGAACGAGTGACCTCATTACGTTTCTCGTAACGCCATCTATCGGAAAGACAAACTACTAAGAAAACGTCGTCGTCTACGTTTTACGACGTTTTCTAATAACGCCATCGATCGATCGATAGATAGCGTTATTTGATTCGTTTATTTACAATTTGATATGGCATTAATATTTTTCTTAGACTAGTGAGCTTTTTTTGTGCTTTTGTAGACAGTCGATCTGAAGGAGAAAACTAGCCGTGCGTCGGAGCTGAAATATACTTTTTTTTTTCTATAACAATGGGGGCAAACGAGCTGTCAGCAGACGTATATATAGGCATCTGATGTTAAATGGCTACCGTCGCCCATGGACATCTGCAGCATAGGAGGAGTGCGGGTGCGATGCCAGCTTTTAGGAAAAAATGTCCGTACTCATGACACTTGAAAACCCCCAAATTATAGTGGTCAGGGAAAACCTTATGAGGAAGGTCATTCCCATTTTACATGTATGGGAAAAGAATGCATGCGAAGCTATTTCTTTAAGAAACAAATAATAGGCTTTACTAATCTGACACTTATAATCTGTGCTCAATTAGTGATAGATATTTAAAAAATTAAAATTTTATACTGGCAACTCTGTCTTAGTCACCACGCGATTTGCGAAATTACTTGATTTTCTTTTCTGGAAGTTCTGTTAGTTTGATTATTATAATATAATTATATTATATAAAAATGTTGGGCAGTCAACCAATAATAGTTTTGAGTGAGTAGAGTTTGTAATATCGTCTTAATAGATAGTAATAGTGCATTCCATATAATTTTTATGTTATTTTCAGACCAAAACACAAAACGTGATTCCGGCCGAAAGGTTCAATTGGAAAATATTAACGCTGGGAAGGTGATTTTCAATGAAAACTTTATTTAAGACGATTATTTTTATGGTTAACTATTATTTTATACTAAAATAAGTTTTGTGTTATACTTATTTTAGACGATAGCAGACGTTATTCGAACATGCCTCGGACCCCAAGCAATGTTAAAAATGTTGATGGATCCTATGGGTGGCATTGTCATGACAAATGACGGTAACGCTATACTTAGAGAGATCACTGTACAGCATCCAGCGGCTAAATTTATGATAGAAATCGCAAGAACTCAAGATGAAGAGGTTATATATTTCTTCCTTTATTATACCTATAGCTTTATGATGTTCCATGACATTTAAAATACACAGATTATCAACTGTTAAAAAATACTAATCTTTGATGTCTTTTCTTGCTAACTACAATGAAAGATGTTTACAACTAAACATACTCGAGTCTTTTTTTTAGCATGCTAAATTTTTCTAATAACAATATTCCTATTAGTAAGTGCTGTCTTTTAGTTTTTCTACTATTTAGTAATAATTATGGCGTGTAAAAAATGTGTCTAAATATTACAAATAATGAAAACCCTACATTTATAGGTAGGAGATGGCACAACATCAGTAATAGTACTTGCAGGAGAGATGTTAGCCGTTGCTGAGCCTTTTCTAGCACAGAACATCCATCCAACAGTCATAATCAGAGAGTATCGACAGGCCTTAGAGGATGCTGTTAAGTTGCTACAGGAGAAAATCTCTATCCCAATTGATCTTACTGATAGAGAAAAGCTTAAAGAAGTCGTGAGTATTTATGATAATTTAAATTGTATAATATATAATTAAATAATAGTAAATAAATATCTATTACATACACACACAGTCACACAGTTTTATAGGTAACAGCTGACTGATATAGCCTTTTTTTTTCGATACATACATACAAATAATACATATATAAATAAATATATATAAGTATATTAATAAAAGACTCGGGCAGGAATTGGACCATAGCTCCTGACGCAGAGAGTAGAGCCACTACAAAGTGTGCTAATAGACTAGTCAATTAGTTTTTCTTTCTTTATATAACATCTAACTTTACTATAATCCTTCGAGAAGACATAAATACTTAATAGAGTAATTAAAGTTACCAATCTATATAATAAAAAAAAAAAAAAAAAATTTCAAGTGCTGTTCGTTTGTCTCACTAAAACTCAAGAATGACTGGACAGATTTGGCAGATTTTGATCTTGAACTATTTGTGGAAGTTCAGGGAAGGTTTCAACAGTAAGAAAAATAAATATAAATAATATGTAAGCGAAAATACAAAAAACGACAGCTTAATTTTTCAATATAAAATGTTGCCTAGCTGTGAAACATAATTGTCATTTGGCTCTCAAATAATTATAGGTGCATTCAGTAAGTCTTGTCCATATTTTTCACAAATATATGTAGGTGATATGATGTTCGCCGGGTCATCTAGTTTTATTATAATTTAAAACAAAGTTAAAATCTGTTGTTCAATGTTTTAACTAAAAAAAATATTGAAAAGATAATCAACTCATTACAAAACTAGTAAAATTTTATAACTTATATTGATTAATTACCATTTTACTTGTATACATGTATGTATATTGTGTGATAATGCTTTTTTGTGTACATTTCAGATTCGTTCATGTGTCGGTACTAAATATATTGGTCGCTGGGCAGACTTAGCTGTAGATATTGCTCTTGATGCTGTTAACACAGTAACTATTAATGAAAACGGACGAGTGGAGGTAGACATTAAAAAGTAAGTTTATTTTAAAAATTGATTTAGTTTTTAAAAGGTTGAGTCGGCGGAATCCCTAACAGTTCTGCCGACTCCGCACAGAGATGTCTAGCTGTTACGTTTCTAAGCCTCAGTGGAAAAAATCGTCCACTCTGCTGACGACTTCGCGTGGGTACTTGTATATATATAACTTATATAACTTATATGTATACTATATGCCTTGTAACATTGTTTTTACTTTTTTTATTTATATAGGTGCACGTTTTAAAAATAAAAAAAACTAACTGGCATTGCAGATTTTTTTTTTTTGTGAAGCTAAATTCTGGCAATGAACATGTTAATATAATTTTTAATTGAGTTCATAATAAACAAAACTCTGTTATTAACCGACTTCCAAAAAAGGAGGAGGTTCTCAATTCGACTGTATTTTTTTTTTTTTATGTATGTTACATCAGAACTTTTGACCGGGTGGACCGATTTCGACAATTTTTTTTTTAATCGAAAGGTGGTGTGTGTCAATTGGTCCCATTTAAATTTATTGAGATCTAACAACTACTTTTCGAGTTATATCTAATAATGCGTTTTTACTTGACGCTTTTTTCGTCGACCTACGTTGTATTATACCGCATAACTTTCTACTGGATGTACCGATTTTGATAATTCTGTTTTTGTTAGAAAGGGGATATCCCTAGTTTAGTACCGTGATAAGGAAACCAGGATCTGATGATGGGATCCCAGAGAAATCGAGGGAAACTCTCGAAAATCTGCAATAACTTTTTACTGGGTGTACCGGTTTTGATAATTTTTAATTTAATCGAAAGCTGATGTTTATCATGTGGTCACATATAAATTTTATCAAGATCTGATAACTACTTTTTGAGTAATCTTTGATAACGCGTAGTTACTTGACTATTTTTTCGTCGATCTACGTTGTATTACTCGTCGATGAAATTGAAGTCGGTTTTTTTTTCGTTTGTGAGCAAACACAATTATTAGTTTGTAAATATCATATCTATAATTTAAATAGTGTTGAAAAAATACTGAAGAGTATAAATACATGCAAAAGCTTTTGAGTGAATTATTTTAAGGATTAGTGTACTGAATTAATAAATAGGTATGGGAAGGATCTCTCTACTCATCTCATCTGAGATGAGATGATGAGATCATCTACTTTCGATATTTATTTATAACTTCCTACATTTAACAAAAAGACAGTCCAACAGCTGCATCAAGTTGAGGGTCCCTACTTTACTTAGTTTTAGGGTGGGTAGGTGCTAAGGGGATATCCATTAATTACGTGAGCTCAGATTGGGGGGCAAGGGGTCCAATGAAATCTCACCAAATCTCATTTAGACCGAGAAAAACTCGCGTCAACTTCAAAAAATATAAAATATTACAGATGTTATAAACAATTATTTTGAGTGTTCATTTTGCCCGCTGAAATAAACCTCATGGCTATTAAAATCATTTAGTTTTTGCTTTGAATTTAATTTAATTTAAATAAATTAACTGTAGTATATTTGAACAGTTTATTATTTCCCATCAACCTCTATTATATTCAGTGTCAATCTCACGTAAGGAGGGGGGTCCAAGAAATCTCACTAAATCTCACCTAAGGGAGGGAGGAGTCTAAACTTATTGAAAATTAGCCATTTGCTTACATACCCTTAATTTGAAAATAATTTGTTATAGCTACGCTAAAGTAGAGAAAATTCCCGGAGGCACAGTAGAAGAATCGAAGGTATTGAACGGTGTGATGATCAACAAAGACGTCACTCATCCTAAAATGAGACGTTTCATTGAGAACCCTCGCATCATACTGCTGGACTGCCCTCTTGAGTACAAGAAAGGAGAGAGTCAGACGAACATTGAGATTGTTGGGGAGCAGGTATGTTTTATATGAGCTTTATAAATTCTGGTTATTTTATTGTAGTTATGATTCAGTAATTCATATCCCATCCATATGGGTAAGTATATAGAATATAAATATTTTACAATCATGATTCAGTCTGTAACATCCCACTGCTGGGTATAGAATTCTTTCTCTATGCAGGAGAAGGAGTGGAGCTAATCCACCACGCTACTCCAATGCGGTTTGGTGGATATGTTCCCTACTATGAGCAACGATCATTATCAGGTGTACATGATAACAACTAGGACATACGGCTTAACATGCTTTCCGAGGCTCGTTTGGGACAACAACAAGGACAGACATCCAAACCTGAAAGAAATATTTATACAGTAACTAGTATTCATCCTGAGCGAAAACCAAACCCGCAATCCGTCGGTGTTTTAGGCGACTACTCGCACCACTACACCAGAGCTACAGCCATGGATTGTACCTGTTGTGCTGGCGGTTGCGGGTTCGATCCCCGCACATGACAAACATTTGTATTGGCCATATAGGTGTTTGCCGTGGTCTGGGTGTTTGTGCAGTCATTGTGGGTCTCCCCACCGTGCCTCGGATAGCAAGTTAAGCCATTGTCCCGTTTGTTATCATGTACATCTGATAGCGATCGTTACTCATAGTAGAGAATATATCTGCCAACCCGCATTGGAGCAGCGTGGTGGATTAAGCTCTGATCCTTCTCCTACATGGGGAAAGAGGCCTATGCCCAGTAGTGGAATATTACAGGCTGAAGCGAAACAATTGTAAATTCTAATTTATTGAGACTAGGGTCTAGTGACGCATTTTTGGAAGTTTTTTTCTCTAAATAATTGTATATAATTGAATATCTATCAAGTGTGTTAATGAAACAATGTTTTCGGTAAGAATGTGTGAATGAACAAAGACTTTATTAAATATATTAATTCTTACATAAATATAAAAGTTTGACAATACAATACATGTGGCACATGCAGGCATGCAGGCATGTGGGTGTGTACAATATATATTTTAAGACATAATAATAAAGTGTAAAAATTAGTTCCTTTACGATTTTACTCCAATGCCCCTATATAATGCTGTCACAGATAAATATCATAATACAAATTAACTGTGATTTTTAAGTAATCATAATTGATTTGCAGGACTTCACAAAACTGCTTCAATTAGAAGAAGAGCATGTCCAACGTCAATGTGAAGATATAATTGCTTTGAAGCCTGATATCGTATTCACGGAGAAGGGTGTATCAGATTTAGCTCAGCATTATCTAGTAAAAGCTGGTATTACTGCTATTCGCAGGTGAGATATTATTATTTTAGGTTTTATTTATTTGGTAACTGTTTAGGTTCATCGTCACCTGGGATTTTAAGCCTAAGATAAATTGGAAATATTAACATTTCATATTTTACCTTTTCATAATTTATTTAAGTTGTATGTATACTACAAATATAGATTAGAAAAAAACTTCTTTAGTTGGCCCTACAGTAATATACGAAACGTAACTCTCTCTTTCTGTTTTCACTAACATAATTATCTCCCTCTCAAATTCGTCTCGCCCGATTACATTTTTCGTAACGCTCTCGTCACGCATTCACCAATTTATTCCCCAAGTCAAGCGCGTGTAAAGTAGTTTTACTTCACTAAGGTAATTCAATTCAGTTCAAAAGTGAGGTTTATTTATTAAATTGTAAATATTGAATTAAATAACTTAAATTTAAAACAAAAAATGTAACTCATTACCAGAGGCCTCAATTGTCCTTCTGCTTTTATAATAATTTTTAATTTTTATTTGCAATAATTATTGAAATGCAAAAACTACCAAAATGTTTACATTAAAATAGTGTTATGAAAAGTATAGCTAGCTAGCTGTGCCGGCGATTTCGTCCGGGTGGACTTTGACAAAAAAGTTATTGTTCAGATTGCAGAGTTATAAAATAAAAATATTTCTAAAAAAAGTGGCCTAAGTTATTACGTCAGCTGTCTGTCAGTGAAAGTC